>NC_067433.1:16872616-18080116 GCF_009764475.1 Pristis pectinata
CTTAAAGACTCGTCATCCTTCGAGTTATTATCAATGGTCACATCATTTTGCAAATTCTTATTTCAACCTTAATAACAATATTCACCTGAACAGAAGACACCAACGCCGATGCTGTCAGAGGAAGACCGATTCGACGTGAATGTTCTGCAATTTCGGAGCTGCGACTCATTGCCATCACATTGAACTTCGTTCACCCACACGGGCCGTTCACTCTCTCCGTACATTGAGTAGTTGTAGGCGGATATGGCGAAGCCGCAACGCAGCTCTCTACAGACCACGTTGGAATCATCGATGGTCCAGAAGTTATCCTGCACTCTCCCCCAGCTGCCATTGTAATAAGTTTCGAGACGGCCATCACAGCGGCTTCCCCCATTGGTCAGCCGCAGAGACCAATTTGCATCTACAAAATGAAACATTTTTGATGAAACCGTTCAACTGAGGACAAAATTGAAGACAAAATATTCCAAAGGTTAACTGCAATACTTGTTTTCTACAAGAATTGCCCACATGTCATTCCGGAAATCCATCTGCATCAGTCACCTTCACCGTTCCATACACAAATCAGCGTGGGGAGATACATAATCTCGGGAAATCAGTGAAAAAACAAGAGGTAGACGGGGTATTGAAAACAAACCAGTAAATAATAGCCACTGGTGTCTATTTATTAGAACTGAATGCAGTTCTCATGCTGAGGCCAGAGCAGCAATTGCATGGTAGTTTGGGCGGGGTCCTTCGGAAGTCTCGCTTGATTTTGTTCCCTAACAGTGAAGGAGAGCATCCCAGGAGCCATTTAATATCATGAAAGAAAATATTTGCCTCTTATCCTTCCAAACTGAAAAGTTCACGTCTAATATTGACAGAGTTTATTCATTTTATCACCGATTTTATAGTTGAGATTAATCAGATCATACTACCTCTCATCACTCTGCCAACAAAATCTGTGACTTTACACATCTTTGCAGCAAATATAATTTCTCTATATTTGCGGATTGTAGCCGCGCACCTAAAATTAGAATCCTGTGACGTTAATCTCCATCGTTCTCTACCTTTACCAATATCACTCCTTCCAAATTTCAGAATTTTTCACTGCTCAAATGTTAGGCTATCTGTATCTAATAACAGGGAGATAACCACATTGCCCTATCGCTGCGGGTGGATATGGAGAACTATCAATTAATTCCGTCTGAAACGAAGTTGCCACAAAACAACCGATTTGGTCAATTGTTTAATAGGTCATTGCTGTGGAAATCTCTCCGACCAGCGAAGAGTTTGTGTGAATTCAACAGATTTTGGCGACTCACCCGAGCAGATGAGACCGGCGTCGTTTCTGTGTGAACAGCTGATCTGACCCCAGTCTGAGACTGGACAATCAGATAATCGGGACTCATTTCCCCGACAAAGGTATTGCTCCTTCCACACAGGCCCGGTTCCTTCGCCGAAGTGAGCGCCTCCGAGAGTTGCCTTTACTGCACCGCATTGTAAATGTTCACAGACCACAGCAGCATCTTCCAAGGTGAAGTACTCATCACAAAGGGTCCCCCATTGTTCTGCGTGTAGAACTTCCACCCGGCCAGAACATCTGTTCTTCCCACCGACGAGTCGTGGTACAAGTTCCCCTGTTTTAGCAATAAATGAAAACAGTTAATTACGCTAAATAAAAATAGAGGAAAATAGTAAAACCGAGAAACTGTTGTCTTATATTTCAATTCCAAACGCGATCGATTTCCAAGGGCGTCTGTGCAGGAGAAAGAACAATAAACAGTTTGATGCAGCTGCGTTCTTCATGTCGGCGGGCCGGGACCAATTTTTTCAGGACATGTGTTAAATGATTTTTGAAATCTGTTAAGATCCCGCTTGGAATACACCAGAAAAACGACCACTGCCTGAAACATTGCAGGAAACAGGTGGCAAGAATGCTTTATTGCAAGCATTCTAGAAAAAGTACTCCTGACCTTGTTGCTGGTTTCTAATTTTATCTCTTCAATGTTTTCCCATCGAAGAAGAAAATCTCGTTTTTCAATATTGTACTCCACTGACCATTCTGTTGTCTCCTCAGTGGTCTCTTGGGATGCTCAACATTGCTCACATACCCACTAAGCTTCGTGCCATCATCAAGATTGGAAATGTTACGTTTTGTTACCCCAGTTATGCCTTCAATATTGATCATGAATTGTTGGCGCTCGGGGACTGATTGCGGCTGTGTCCCGCTGGACAGAGCCAACAACCTCTGAGTGAGAATATCTAAAGCTTTATGTAACCTGAGTATGCCATGTGCAAAGTTCCTCCTTACTCACCATGATAGATACATGCTTTAATGTGTTCGTCAGACATGACTTCACTTTCCCGATTTCAAAATGACTCTGCTCATTATTTTCCAAGTTATTCACATCACGCATTGTTACATATTCCATCATTCCTCCAACGACCGATGCCAGGGGAATATATCGGCAGTTCCGCGTTTTCTCTTTCTCTGCTTTCTCGAAGAGTGAATGCATGTTTTCTACCCTCTAATCTGCAAGAGCCACTGCAGAACCTATGTATCGTTGCAAAGTAATACCAGTGCGCCCATTACTTCGAAAGCCAATGTTCTCCCAATAGTCGGATATAAATCATTAGGATCTGAGAATTTACGTGTGTTCAGGCTCATCATCCTCTCTGGTATTATTTTTCACTGAAATAATTTTCTCATTTTCAGTGTGTGTTTGGCTCTCCAGAAAGTTTAAATCTCCAGCATTGATGAAAGGCTGTGGAATTTCCCGTTTTCTCTCTGTGCAGTTACTGAACCCTTCGCTCATTTATTTTATGCCTGTTGTCAGAGATCTGTCACACTTCAGTCTCATTATTTTGCTTTATTATATTATCTTGTTTTCTTTCATTTTGGGGTGATACCGCCTCTGGTTACGTGTTGATCTTCTCTGAGAATGGTCAGAATGATATTGTCGCGGACTTCACTGCAACTGCTGAAGCAAAGAGCATGGATATTCTTGCAGAATCGTATTGCGCAGAGATCTGTTCTGGGACCTCTGCTCTTTGTGATTTTTTATGAATTGGTACGAGGATGTGGAAGGGTGGGTTAGTAAGTTTGCTGATGATTCAAAGGTTGGTGGTATTGTGGATGGTGTAGAGGTTGCTGTAGATTACAACAGGGTATTGATAGAATGTAGACCTGCATAAATATGAAGTGATCGAATTCTAAGGCAGGATACAAGGTTAATGGCAGGACTCTTAGCAGTGTGGAGGAACGGAGGGATCTTGGTGTCCACGTCCATTGTTTCCTCAGCGTTGCCACGAATTCGATAAAGTTGTTAAGAATGCGTATGGATTGTTGGCCTTCATTACTCTGCTATTGAGTTCGAGAGCAGCGAGCTAATCTTGCATCTCTATCGAACTCTGGTTTGACCACACTTTGAGTATTGTGTTCAGTTCTGCTCGCCTCATTACAGAAAGGATGTGGAAGCTTTTGTGAGGGTGCAGGGGAGATTTCCCAGGATGTTGCTTGGGATGGAGAGCATGTTTTATGAGGATAGGTTGAGCGATCTAGGGCTTTTTTCTTTGAAGAGAAGGAGAATGAGAGGTGACTTGATAGAGGTGTACAAGATGATAAGAGGCAAAGATCAAGTGGACAGTCAAAGACTTATTTTTCCCAGTACGACAATTGCTAACACGAGGGCACATAATTTTAAGGTGATTGGAGGAAGGTATAAGGAGGATGTCAGGGGTAAGTTTTTACACAAAGAGTGGTGGGTGCGTGGAACGCACAGCCTGCAGAGGTTGTGGAGGCAGATATATTAGGGACATATAAGGGACTCTCAGATAGACACATGAATGATAGAGAAATGGGGTCTATGTGGGAGGGAAGGATTAGATGGATCTCAGAGCAGGATAAAATATCAAAACAACATAGTGGACCGAAGGGCCTGTACTGTGCTGCAATGTTCTATGTTATTTGTTCCATGTAACTGACGAATTAATATTGCTTACGAGTACAAAACTGCTGTGGTGAACTTGGTAGGAAGAGCATAAGAAACAGAAGCAAAGTAGACCAAGTGGATCCCTCCGGATTGCTCTGGCATTTACGAAGACCATAGCCGGCGAATCCCTTCAGCAGCGTTTTTCTGGATTATCCGCAGATCCCTTGATTCTAGGATTCTCAGATACAATTACACATCGGGGATACAGGCCCTTTTGGCTCCACGTCCATACTGACCATAAGACAATCCCATTTGCCTGCATTTGGCCCATACCACTCGAAACATTTCCTGTCAAATCACCTTTCTCATTGCTATTAAACATGTCTTAATCATACTTCCCTCTACCACTTCACCCCGCAGCTCCGACCATATACTGTACCTACCAAACTCTATGTGAAAACCTCGCCCAGTATGGCCCCTTTAAGTCCATCTTCTTTCACCTTAAAGCTGTGCTGTTGAGCTTTAGGTGTTCTTACCCTGCGGAAAATATTGTGATTATCCCCAATTTCTACGTCTATAATGATGTTATAAACCTCTACCAGGTCACCTTCTGTCTACTTCAGTTCAGTGAAAGCAGTCACCGCCTATCCAACTTTTCCTTATAACTTAAGCCGTCCATCCTTGCAACGTCTTTCTGGTTATTTTCTGTGTGCTCTACAGTTTTATAGCATTGTTAGAATAGCGTGGCGACCAGATCTGCATGCAATACAACAAGATGTCCCAACTCCTCTACTCAATGTCTCGACTGATGAAGGCAAGTATGTCACAGGCCTTCTTCACCAGCGTGTCTAACTGTGTCGCCACTTTAGGCGAACTGTATACCTGTACACCTCGGTCTCTCTGTTCAACAACACGACTCAGGACCCAGCGAATCACAATGTATTTCCTGCCTTTGCTTATATTCCCAAAATGGATTACTTCATATTTTTCTGAGTTTAATTTCATCAATTCTTCCTTTTCCCACTTTCAAAGTTGATCTGGATACTGTTGAACCCATAAGACAAACTTCGTGACTGTCTACGATACCACAAAATTTGATGTCATCTGCAACCTGAATAATCATGCCATCTACAGTCTCATCCAAGCTTTTCACAGATATGTCAAATAAAAGGCACGGAACCGCTTGCACACCACTGCTCCCAGGTCTCAAAACTGAACAAAAAACTCTCCACGAGCACCTTCTGCCTCATACCATCAAACTGTATCTCACTCTCGATACCACGTGACCTACTCAGGCAGATCATTGAGCCTTGAGGGACCTTGTCAAATCCCCTGCTGAAGTCCACAGAGACACCACCTACCACCATTCGTTCGTCGCTTCTCTTGGTCACCTCTTCAAAAACTCTGTCAAAGTCACAAGGCACGAGTTACCACACACAACACCAACCACACTTCCGCAAATGCAGATAGATGCTACCTCTCAGAATCCCCTCCCAGTAATGTTTCTCTCAGTGATATTGGGCTCACCAGTCTCTACTTCCACGACTTGCCCTTGTGGCGCTTCTCAAATAAAGGCACAACCTCAGCCCAACTCCAGTCTTCCAGGACCTCACCCGTGGCTCAGAAAAGTACACACACCTTTGCCAGGACCACAGAATGTCTTCACTTGCTTCTCACAACGCCTCAGGACAGTATTCAAAATTCTATTGGTCTCTGACGTTCACAAACATTGCAGTGAAGACCAATCAAATCTCAGGTTGCAGATAATCATTTTTGCAGCAAGGCAGTATAAGATACTATAACATACAAATGCCATTAGATTTATATTGACAAGAACAGAAGTCACCTTTAAGAAACATTCACATTGGGCCATTTGATCTCTTGAATGAATTGTAGTTACAGATCATAGAGTCTTGCAGCACAAAAGTTGGACCTTCGGCCCTCCATATACATGCCGAATGTTTCGCCCATCCTCACCAATCGAAATACACCGATTAAGGTCTGTATCTTTCTTTACCTTGCGTTTTCAACTGCCTGTCTCAATGCCCCTTAGAACGAGTGATTATATCTGCCTCCACCTCCTCCTATTGGCAGTGCTGCCACATGTCATCCACTGTCTGTCTGAAAAACGTACCACCAGATTCCCTTTAAAACGGATCTCCTTTTATTTAAACATTTACCTTCTTGTTTTCGATACGCCTAGCATTAGAAAAATAATCCAACTCCCTCTCCTATTTTTTTTTCTTCTCATGAATTTGAGATGCAGAATGTAAGATTTTCCGTTAAACGTGAAGGAATCCGCGCTGAACGCACTGCCCTATTAAACTCAACATGTAGTCAAGTCTGCCAGCTCGTACTCACAAATCGCGACCTGCTCCAACGGGAAAGGCTGGGAAAGGAACAGTTGGCCACAGCCAGGAAAATTCCAGATGACCTACTTTTCACAATATCGCGTCCTTCTTTCCTGCAGAAAATTTATCGAAGCTCACAGCGAACGCAAATACAGAGCCAGTTCTGTGTCCTGCCATGCAGTTTCCATTCCCACTGCTCACAGAAAGCGTTCAGCCATTTCTCAGGAACTCCTGATGTAGAGAACCCTCCTTGTCTGTTTCATGTCTGTCGGCTCCCTGCTCAGCAAGTCCAGATGCAGTGTTTCCACCCGAAACTTCGCCTTACAACTTTAGCCGCAACAAATGCTGCTTGATCCACTGAGTTCTTCCAGCGGTCTATTTCTTCCACCCTCCCAAGTGTCATCAGCACAGATCAGAATTTTCCACGAAACTGACGTTCCAAGATTGCATGAATACTATACTTTGCTGAAATATTTCACATACATGGTCAGTTGAGTTCCGACTTTTTCTTACATATTAGGAAACATTGAAAGTGCTCATTTGATAAGATTTGAAAATCAAAACAGAACCCTGCAGATGATGGAAATGCGAAACAATTTGAAAGTGTTGAAATACTCAGAAAGTCGGGCCGCAAGTGTGGAAAATGCGTCGGTGTCAATTTCCAGAGCTGCAGGCGGAATAGGGTTGACTGAAATCATGTGTGCATTTAGGGCTGGAGTATTCTCACAGGGAAGCTGGCAGAACCGTAAACTGTGGAAGTTGCGACATTGCCAGAACCAGAGACATGCAGACTTTATTTCGGCCTTGCAGGAAACTGTCCCGAAGACCTCGTCCGCCATTACATTCGAGGCACCTAAGGCAGTGTCTTAAACCTGTGCTCTTTGGCTGTATAATTAATATCATATTTTCCATCATACTTCGCAAGCAGCTGGACTTTAATGATGATTTCGACAATGCTCATTTTTGTTCTCATTTCCTGAGGTGGTGATGAAAGGCCTCAATAATCATCAGGCATGCGCTCATAACTGCTACGTAGCATTTATGCTGCACAAGTGCCAGGAATACAACTGAACTTTAGCTCTAGCCATCTCACGTTGACAAACTAAGCTTCCAAATCACAGCATCTGAAGCATGGCCAGAAGCTGGACAAGACGAGATACAGAAATCTGTGGTGAAAACATTTGATCAGCGTTTAATTACCTTGTAGCAGATGACACAGCTGTTGGCACCGCAGCATCTTTCCGACATCTATGTGTCAAAACTCAGGAACGTCTGGAAATGCTTACATGATCAGCTCCGATAATACTTGAGATCATTCAAGACAAAGCAACTCAACTGCCTGACTCCATACTCACAATCCTAACCACTCCTCCCACCATCCTGTTCACTCTTTCTCACCATCTCCGCTAATCTTGACAGCAGTATACCACCTCGAGTAATTGCATCGCACTTACTCTGCCGGGTTGCGAAAGACACAGCTCTTCACCTCACAGAAAGACAAGAGCCACAGAAGCATTGGTTCTCTACCACCCTCAGATATCCCACGAAGCCACATACCACTCTGACATGCAACTATTTCCTCGTTCCTTTATGATCACTCTGAATACATCCTGGAAATGTCTGACTAAAACGCAACTAATTGCAGCAATTCAAGAGTTAGACACGACACTGCAGCCCACTGGCAGTTACAGATGCGCAATTGTCAGTGAACACACAGCGACGCTCGGGTTAATGTGTTGAGCAAATTCAAACCATTCACACTCAGTGACACTCACCTAGTTTCATGTCCACATTTCGAAAAATACTGCAAATGCTTTAAATATGATTTTGAACAAAAGTAAAACTCATCACGTCAGGCAGCATTTAGAGGGAGAAATGCAGAGTGACTGTTCCATGTCCAAGACACCGCGTCCGAACTCGGAACTATTGAGGGGAAAGGAATTTGCAGAGAAGATGGAGCAAAGGAAGGTGTTAATTCTGTTTCTCCCTCCACAGATGCTGCTTGAGGTGCTCATTGATTGCAACATTCTCTGACATTATTTCATATTTCCAGCACCTGACTTTTTCTCATTATCGTTTTTTTTTCTCCAACGAAGCTGCCTGACCGGGTGAACTTATTTGTGGAGAAAAGGGGACGTGTCGTTATACAGGTGGAAAAATCATAAGGATTGTAGATCGGGTGAATACACGGACTTTTTCCCAGGGAAATAGAATCAAACACTGGAGGGCATAGCTTTAAGTTGAGATGGCAACGATTTAAGTGTACTTGAAGGGCCAGTTCTTCAGAAAGAGTGTGGTGCGATTTTGGAACGAGCTCCCTGAGGAAGTATTTGAGGCAGGGACTAAAAGAACATGTAAAGATATTGAGTCAAGTGCATGGAAAGGAGATCGTTCGAGGGAGACGGGGACAATCGTGAGCAAATGCTATGAGCGCAGATTGTCATCTTGGTCGGCAGGAATAAATTGGGCCGAAGGGCCTATTTCGGTGCTGTATCATTCCGTGACATTGTCTGAAGAAGCAGGGAACTGAGGCAATAAAAGGCTAATATGGGGGAACTCAACTGGACGAGCAGCATCTGCGGGGGAAGAGGAATTGTGGTCATTTCGGGTCCGGACCTGTGTCCGTCCTGACGGCGACATTTTTCCTCCTACCGCAGATGCTGCTCGACCTGCCGCACCCTCAGCAGTTGTGCCGAGTGCCGAGTATTTATCCACCCAGTCGGAGGTGTTTAATCAAAGTCACAATGTGAGTTCTGCGACACAAATTGTGATCCCAACACGACGGGAATAATCGCGACACCAACTGGGTTCAGTTTCCCGTCACTCGCGGCGGGGGGTCAGTCCGGGTTATTTTACATCCGGGACATCCCGCGAGTCATCAAACCGGCGGCACCGAGGAGACAAAAGGCTGAAGTTTACCTGTGCAGATAACGCCGGCTTTGTTGGAGGATGAAGAGGCATAGCTATCCCATGAACCTGATCTACACTCCCGCAGAGCAGCCTCGCTCCCGGAGCACTGAACGTTCGACGTCATAACGGGTCCGGACCCTGCCCCAAACTGAGCTCCGCCCGTGGCTTTCAGCGCGGCGCCGCAGCCCAGCTCCCGACACACCACAGCCGCGTCCTGCAGGTCCCAGCCGTAAGCATGCACAGCCCACCACTTTCCCTTGTAGTGAACCTCCAGTCTCCCGGCGCATCGACTGCCCCCATTCACCAGCCTCAACTTCACACTTTCTGGAAAACATTAAAAAATAAAAGATCAAAAGTTAACGCCGGTTTAAGCCGCGGGTCAGTCGGCGCTGCACACACCGCTCCCTGCCCACCCCGCCCCAAACATTCAGACTCCACATGTACCGCGTGATGGTCACCCAGAATCTCAGGCTGTGGCAGAGCCCGAATGAACTATTAAACGTGACAAAAGCAGGCAGTAAGCTGATGAACGTCTGGATGACCGGAAGTTACCCTATGGTTCCTGGGAACAAGGAAGCTCCCAGGTTATCAAGGAGAGCTGCACGTTCGTTTTCATTCATCGGAGAGGGGATGATGGACTTCTCGGCTCATTGGTTTGCTGTATTCAGTTAACATCAACCGGGTAGTGGAACCCAATATTGGTTGAAGGTGTGAAGGCATTCCTGGAACTGGACGCCAAAGGAAACATAGAAGAACTGAGCCTTAACGTAACGCCAGTCTCTGCACTTAAAGATGGGACGAAAAGTGGGAGCTGCTTTGAGCTTTGGGACAATGTCAGCGGAGTCGTTTTTCTGCCGACTGCCCTGCAGGGAACGGACTGATTGTCGCTCCGCGTAAAGGCAGCAGTCACTTCTCAGCTGGATCTTCAGGAACAATCTGTCTCAACAGCCCAGCCCTTCACGAAGTGAAAGTTAAGCAATATTACCTGACGGGTCAGGCTGACAATTCCCAGGACGACCTGAAATGAGAAATGCACAATTAGATTTGGCTGTGGGAGGAGTGTTGAGAGGAGGGGTTGCGATGTGAGGGCGGAGGAGGGGAGGCGGGGCATCAAACTAATGAAACTATCAGCGGTAAAAGTCTCAACTATAAACTTGAGCGGAACATACCGAACCGTTACAGAAGGGTGGTTTCACCTTCTCATCTGTTTGTTTTTAACGAAAGTATAAATGAGCCTCGGCAGCTGTTAATGCGCATCTTGCCTTCTTTGTAAAGATTTCTGGTTCAGATCTGCTGACATCTGGGCGTATTCACTCCTTGTGACGACCGTGGTCACGTCTGTTTCATTCTGCTTCTCTGTAATACCTGAGGATGGCTGCTGATGGATCTGCTGCTTTGAGGTTCATGGAACAATATACCAGAGAAGTCGGCCTTTCGGCCCCTGGTGGCCCTCCTGGCCCGTTTGTGACCTCTCAAATTAACACAACTTTACTGGCCTTTCAATGTTCCCCTGGAAATTTGTTCTGATGCCACTCCAATTATTTATTCCAGTGGGATGGTGCCTTATGCAATCAATGGTAAAGCGACCCCAGTTTGTTCCCCTACATTGCTTCTGTTTGTGGCGCTCATTCTGTCGCAGGCTTCGATTCTTATATATTTAAATTCAAAATGCAAACCAAAATGAACTGATCCGAATGCCACCCTCTTTCATCTTAACTGCTTGTACTCTGACACTCATTGATTTCCAGATATTGCGAATGAACAGATGTCATTGCCTCCGCTAGATCTGCAATGTTCCATTTTTCCTCAACAGATCCTGCTGCATAAAAGGCAATTGACCTGATCCCAGACTACCGAAGATACTCTGCTCCGACATATCCTACTTTCCAGCTGCTCCATTTAGGCATGGCGAAGCTATTTTAAATCTTCTGATTTGTTTGTAGAGAATAACCCAGCGTTTATATATTGGTTCGTTCATACGCTGGATTATCCAGAAATAGCAGTGCATTTTGTTCTCATGCCTGAATGCTATTGTCACCTTTGGTCCAGTGACAGGCACTGCCTGACGCATTTTCTGTTTTCTTCTAAGGAACGGGAAAAGTATGTTCATGTTCACAACCTCAAGGAGACTGTAATAATATTTTGTGAACCTTGTTCGCGATATTGCCGCCTGTCCAGTTCACTGACTCACGCCAACTCAGACTGTAGACAAGGAAATGATTGATGGACTGCAGAGCACCTTCATTGTTGAAGGGTCATGTCTCACTAAGTCAAAATATTTATAGATCCAGTCCAGTTGAGGATTGGAAATCATGGGGAATATTTTTGTCTGGCGTGCATAAAGACCACGTAATTGTTTCACGCAAGTTGAAGCAATATCATTCCATCTCCTACTGTTATTTTCCCCTACAATATGTATAGTGTAAAACTAACTTACAATTCTTAAAAGCAATTCTTAATTCTAAATTTAGTTCTTAAAACCAAACTTCTAAAACGACAAAAGGAGGTCATTCAACCCCTCGGATCCATGTCAGGTCTGGAAGAACAAGCTCATTATTTCCATTACTCTCCTTATTTCCCTTCATCCTGCATTCGTTACATCTCACGAATGCCCATCAACTGTCCTTTGTCTCCTTTTTTTCATTCCACGAAGAATAACTTATAGCAGCCAATTAATTTATCAATCAGCAAGGCATCGGCATGTGGGGGGAAACCAGAACACGCGGCAGAAACCCTCTCGATCACACGCAGAACGCATAAATTTCAGGCAGGCAGCTCCGACAGTTAGAATCAAACCGGAATCTCTCCAACTGCACTGTCGTAGCACGACCAGGATTGCGTGGAGGATATTTCCAGTTCGTTCAGCAAATTGAACCAGTGCATTCAGGCACCAGAGATCTGGGTTTAGTCCTGACCTCAGGTGCTGTCTGTGTGGATTATGCACATTACCCAAGTGACACTCCGGTTTTGCCCACTTGCCAAAGACGAACGTTGTGTTACGTTAAATGGCCACTGTAAATTGTCTCTTGTATGTAGGTTAGTGGTAGAATCTGCGGGTGGATGTTGAGAAAGAGGGACATTTTAAAATAAGATTAATTTGGAATTGGGTTGTTGCTGCTCGGCGCAGACTCGATGGGCGGAGGGGCTAGCTGCTTAGTGTTTGTCTCCATGACCTTCTAACTCTATTTTCCGACAGTGAAATTAAGTCATCAGTGTTTCCAAGGTG
Organism: Pristis pectinata; assembly: GCF_009764475.1. Lineage (NCBI taxonomy): Eukaryota > Metazoa > Chordata > Chondrichthyes > Rhinopristiformes > Pristidae > Pristis > Pristis pectinata. Next base: position 16,885,015 of record NC_067433.1, read on the forward strand.
AAATATCACGGAATAAAATGCTGTCATTTAAAGAGCCACAGAAGAGAGTATATTTAAATGCCAATGTACATTGCAAATTACGCAAACTCGATTGATATTCAATTCAAATGCTGTTAGTAAGTTAATTCTGAACATTAATTGCAGTTTGCATTAGAGTGACATTCAGCATCGTTTAAAAACCTCTAAAATACTTTACACATCTCAATGCCATATTGGTCCGTTTCCCTAAGAGTAAATCATTTGCAAGCGACATCTGCGATTAATTCAGACATATGCCTTGCATTCTGTTTTTTTTTAAAAAAAAGAACAGCCAATCAACAAACGAGCTAAAAGTCAAAAACATTCGATAGATTAGGCAGCTTCTGCGGAAAGAGAGACAGAGATATCTTTTTATTCCGTTTTACTTTCCACAAATGCCGCCTATTCTGCCTGGATGTTAACTCTGTTTCTCCTTCCTTTAATACTATTCTCCTGAGGATTCCTGTTCTATGACAGGCTAACATTAAACATTTAACATAAAGTACGTGAAAGGAGGTAAAGGATCCATTCGCAATTTATCACGAAAATATACAGTCTGCGTTTAACCTGGACGGGGGCCTAAAGGAATGTGGAGAAAACTTCAACATCTCAGGAACAGCGGAACTTCACATCCACAGAATTGATCACGGGAAAGTGCACTGAGGTTATGGTTTGTTGCTTTTCTCCGGATGAACATAAGTGCAAACTGGAAAATTCAATTTAATAGAAAATATCACACATTTGGGAGTAATTAAATAAAATGCATCACTGTTTGCAAATTTCAGTGTCATCATCCTTCGAATATTGTATTTGAGAATAATACCAAAATTAATGTTAATTTTAACAGTGTTCGCTCAAGAACAGATTGAGTTTAATAATGTAACGTGTGTAAAGCCTTTCCAGAAACATGATAATAGTCTTTAAACTCGTTCACTTCACTGAATCACATTGTTGTAGATTGAGCTCTAACTGATACTTACCAGTGATAGGAATGTGTGCGCGCGTTCAGTCAGTTACAAATGCAGGTTTGGCTGCTGTTCACACCAACCGAGTTATGTACTCCCGAATCTGACGCACTGTTTTCCAACAGTGACAGCTCCCCAGTTCTGATAACCTCAGATAAATAATCTATTCAGAAATACAGCACAAAGGAGCTGGGGGGTTTGCGGGTGAGGTATTTATGAGAATAAGGAATACACTTGCTTTGTTTCGGCGCAAATTTCACGGTTTGCTGTTTGACAAAAATCGCAATGGGAAGTTAAAACGTGTTAGTACATGTAATGTGATGGAAATACATGTACTATCATCGGCAGAATGGAGCACTTGCCAACGCAAGGGAGAAATAACAAACATTCCAAAATAAGTAATTAATTTAACTGCAAAGTAGATACCAAACTTCATTGTTCCATTTCCATCGTCACGAATTTGAATAAAATCACCCTACTTTCTGATGCATTCTGCCATTGCACTCTAATTATGAAAACATATTCAGAGTTGATCTGGACAGGTGAGTGATTCGCAAGGGCAAGACACCATCCACCCGTTTAATATACCAGCATTGTTTCATCACAATATTAAAACTGAGAGACAAACAATTTTTACTTTCCATACTACTCAACCTTCAGTAACAAAGCTATGAATTTACGCGATTGTAGATTTTAATAATAATCACAGTCTGAATTGACAACCGAATACTTTCAATATTTTCACTAAACTCACAGTTCCAGATCTGCAACACAATGAGTGCCAGGCAGGACCGCAGCATTCTCCCGGTGGTCAGTTGCAGCAATGGTTCCAGAACTTCAACCGAGCAACCACTGTGGACAAAGAATAGTCTCTCCAAAACCTTCTGATACTCCAATTGATCTGAAAGTTGTTTCTCCGACAACTGCTTTTCACAGTCTCTGATGTTTCTCTCCAAACAACCAATAGGTTTTCAGTGCGATTGAAGCGTGAACTGCAGTTTGCTCTAACGCACCAATGAGAAAGAACCTGCCCATTAATGGAGTTGACGGGTCCATCTTCTTTCATTCGCCTTCTTCTGAGAAACCAGTGACCTGAGATAATCTAAGAAGGAAATGAGTCACCGACCCGATAAAAAGCGTTTTGTCCACGCAGTTTACCGCTCTGGAAGACATTGCTCAGCCCATTGCAAAGATTATATTCCAGCTCACATTGGCGTTCTCCGTGACCACACTTCTCTTCATTTCCCACAGCTCCACCACCACCTAGCTTGGCACATTGGAAAAATAATTCAGCGATCCTGTCCCCACCCATACTCTCATCAACCGTTTGCAAACATCTCACGGTGCTGGATGCCGGTTTAATTCCTTTTCCTTGCTGCCCTGTATCTATGTGAGAAAAAGAAAGCAAAGATTTCATCCCCCTCGTCCATCATTATTCAACCGTGTCTCTCAATGTCCACACCTAATGTCTTATGTTATTTACATACAAAATGACTAAAACAAAAATGATGTCACATCCCCGCGTCATACAAATTACTTTGCAAACATTTCTCAATGTCCCGGAAGGGAAGAACATCGTCCAGTTCCCGTGATCATTTTCACGTGCCTTGAAAATTATCCATAATTGTGGGCTCTCAGCATCCCTCCACTGCGTTCACTGGGATCGTTATTTCCCAGTCTGCGTTTTGTATTTATTTCACTGATATTCTCTCCCGCTCTCCCTGTCACTCACCTTGGCTTAAAGTTTTTCATCTCCCCCAATTCATTATCTTCGTCCTTCTCCCCACTTTTGAGTGAATGGTGTAATTCCACCACAAACTGTTGACTGAGAGAAAATTTTCCAAATTTTCCTCCAGTGCAGGAAAGAAGCTCAGCTGCGAGGTCACAAAGAGACTCCAATATGATAGAGAATGATTAGCAGTTGAGAAAATGCATCAGAAATGAGGAATCAGAACCGCTTGAAAGATTGTTTGCAAGGAAGGCAGGCTGCACGGCCGCGACCATTTTCATCGGGGCTGCTTTGAGTTGGTAGTGTAGCTGGTAGGTTAAAGTGCGGGCTTTGGTGAATTCCAGGCTTCAGTGAAGAGGGTAAGCATCAACAAGGTAAGTGCAAAGTAGTTTGTTTGATTCTCCTTAATTCCACTAGATTCTGTTTTATAAAATGTGCTGTAATGGCTGTCAGTGGAGTGGTGTGCTCCAATAGTCAGATGTGGGAGATCAGGGAGCAGTCAAGACTCCTGAAGACTTTAAATGCAGGAGGTGTACACAGTTGCACCCCTCTCAGCAACATGATTCAATTGGAGCGGTAGTTGGACACACTGAGGAACAGACCGGGGCAGAGATGTTTGCAGATAATGGTTTCAGGGAGGTGGTCACAGCAGTGGTTCAGCCAAAGAGATGTTAGACTGCCGGCAGAGGCCTGTATATATTCCATACAGTCTCCTGTGGCTATCCACCTCTCAGAGAACGATACCATTTTGGATGCTGTTGCAGTGGGCTGTCCTTTCAGGGGAAGATAGCAGTGGCAGTCAGAAAAGTGGCATCACGCCTGAGCAGGGTAGGGCAACATCCAGTCCAGCAAAATTGATTGCTGATTCTATAGTCAGAGGAACAGACAAGCATATATGTGTCAGCAAATGAGACTCCACGATGGCCTGTTGCCTCCGTGGTGCCAGTGTATAGGATGTGCTGCGTGGGCAGAGGACGTTCTAAAAGGGGAGGGCAAGCAGCCCGGGGCCAATGTTGAGAGGGTCAACAACATTCAGTTCCTGGGGGTTCACTTAGCAGATGATCTGACCTCCACTATTAACACTGCAGCCATCGGTAAAAAAGCCCAGCAGCGGCTTTACCCCCTCCGGAGACTCAGAAAGGCGGGCTTCCCTATTCCATACCACATCACTTTTTACAGGGACACCATTGAAAGTATCCTGACCTACTGCCTCACCTCCTGGTTTGTTAGCTGTAAAGCTTACGAACAACAGCAGCTCAATAGGATGGTGAAGACAGCGAGCAGAATCATTGGTGCCCCTCTCCCTTTTTTGATGGAGATCTGTCAGCAACGCTGCGTTCGCAGATCTACGGCTGTCATTAAGGACTTTCATCACCCTTCTCACGACCTGTTTTCCCTTCTGTCGTTGGGGAAGAGATATAGGAACATCTGCTCTAAATCTAGTAGGTTGCTGAACAGCATTTTCCCACAGGCAGTCAGGATCAGAAATGGACCGTGTCCCCTTCCACTTCCACTGTGAAGCTCTCCCTCCACTCACACGTACACACTCACATCAATGCAGAAACAGTTTGATAGTTAGTTACCTGATACGTTGAACTTCATCTCGTGCTGATTAAGCACTCATTCATACATAAACGCACTTTAACAGATATCAATATGTGGTGTTGATATGTTTTTAGTTTTGTTTAAGAGATGCTTTTATCGACTATTTTAGATATTTATCACTGTTCTTTTTGTTGCACTGATATGAGCTGGTGAGAAACAGTATTTCGTTTTTTTTGTGTAAGTAAATACTCAGAGAAATGGCAATAAAGCAAATCTTGAATCTTGAATCTTGAACCTTGAATTTTGATACCAATGAAATAGACAGACATGGAGATGTGGTTGTGCAAGAAAATTTAGTTAGTTCGGTAGGAAGTTAAAAAAAACAGGACCTCCAGGGTTGTAATCACGACTGTTATACGTTCCACGTGCTAGTGGGGCAAGGAAATGAAAAACAGTGCAGTTCAACACATGGTTGAGGAGCTGGTGCAGTGTGGAGGGTTCAGCTATGTGGGTCATTGGGCCGGCTTATGGGGCAGGTGGGACTTTTACAGAAGTGACGGGTTTCACCTCAACTGGAGGAGTTCCAATATCCTTGTTGGGAGGTTCAACAGTTGTAGTCGGAAGTGTATAAAGCAGAGTGGCAGTGGGTGGGAACCAAAGCTGCAGGTCAGAAGTTGGAGGGATTGATGGGAAGGTAGAAGTTATGACAAGTCAGAAACGAAGGACAGGCAGGGAGTGGTTAAGGAACATGGTGGTACTGTTGGGATGAAGTGTGTTTGTTTCAATGCAAGAGCAATTGGAAGTAAAGCACGTAAACTAAGAAGCTGAATCTGTTCATGGAACTGTGATGATCTGTCCATGTGAGAGATATGGTTGCATGTAGGACAGGACTGGCAGCTCAGTGTTCCAGGATTTCAATATTTCAGACATGAGAGAAAGGGAAGTAAAAGAGGTGTATGGGTTCCATTACCAATTAGGCATGCACTTTAAGAGGGCACACTGGAGGGCTCATCCACTGAGGGAACATGGATAGAGATAATATATAGGAAAGGTGCAGTCACTCTAATGAGATTCTACTGTAGATCTTGCATTAGGAAATACACATCCGGCGATCATCCGAACTCCAGGAGCGAATGATCCACCAACCCCACTTCCGGGTCCACGTCGGAACAGCCACTGAGTTCCAGGACGGGCCCATATACATGGAAGACTGCTCAGGGTGAACAGCCAACCCCACCGAGCCTCCACCATCGATATTTGACTCCTGGACCCCACTGGAGCTCCTGATGCAGAACCCCGGTGCCGAGGACCTACCGGAGTGAAGACCTGAGCATCCGAGGCAGCAGGTCAGAGTCCTAAGGCCCCTACTGGATGCAAAGCCCAACCTGCAGGGACACCCAACTCTGAGGCCTGAAGCCGGGGCCCCTCCAGACCAAAAGCCTGTCGCTGTGGAGCACCCCATTCCATATACGAGCACAAAGCTCCCCTAAACGCCCTCACTTATACTCCTATTCAGGACCTTCATACCTTCATGGGTTCAACAACTCACCTCACAGGCCTCCTCAATCCATTCCAGGTCTTCCACGTCTGTCCCCAAGCATACACTTTTCCTGAATGTCAGCAAAAAAAAGAGCTGTTCATTGACTTCAGGAAGTGGGGCAGTGCACATGTTCCTGTCTACATCAATGGTGCTGAGGTCGAGAGTTTTGAGAGTTTCAAGTTCCCAAGATTGAACATTATCTATTATATGTCCTGGTCCAACCACGCAGATGCCAAGGTAAAGAAAGCTCATCAGTGCCCATACTTCCTCAGGAGGCTGAAGAAATTTGGCATGTCCCCTTTGACACTGCACTTTCTCTGTAGCTGTTACACTTAATTCTGCCTTTTGTTGTTGATTCCCATTGTCCTACCTCGATGCACTGTGTAATGAATTGATCTGCATGAATAGTGTGCAAGACAAGTTTCATACTGTACCTCGGTACATGTGACAATAATAAACCAAATCAAATTCCAATTCCAAGCTTGGACAGGTGACTGACATTTCAGTGGCAGAAGATGTTGGAAACTGCAATCAAGACGCTTTCAATTTATGACATATATGAATAACCAAATGTCTGAAACGAGGGGAATATCTTAAATTGGGGCAGGGCAAATTACAGAATTGATAGGCAGGACCCTGGGAGAGTAAATTGGGAACAGCTGATATTGGAAAGTCCACAAATGATGTGGGAATCCTTTGAAGACTCGCTGACCAGAGGTCAGGACCGGAATGTTCCAGTCAGGTTGAAGGATAAAGGTAGTGAAGTAAGGGAAACTTGGATGACGAAAGAGGTTGTAAATAGAGTCAGGAATAGAATAAAACATGGCTTAGGAAACTGAAATTGGACAGGAATGTAAAGAAAGCGCGGAAGAAATTAAGCAAAAAATGAGGAGGGCCAGTTGGCGATGTGAACTGTCTTTGCCAAGTCGGATTAAAGAGAGTCCCAACGCATTTTTCAATGTAAAGTCAAAACCAGCGGGTGACCTGGGAGAGGGCAGGAACCGCTCAAGGATAAAGGATGTAATTTTGCTTGGAATCAGCGGATGTTGGCAAAGGACCAAATGAGTCGGTGAGCCTTTCATCAGTGGCAGTGAAGCAACCATTACTGTATGATTACTTTCGTAGTGGTGAAGTTACATGAACAGTACTGTTCTGTGTTATATTTCTCCTATGTTCTCTGGCAGATGCAGCTGCTGTTCTCCTATTCTATGCCTTCTATATTTTCGATGTCTCCATCACTGTGTTCTTGTTATGGCACATGACAACACGCAGGTATTCCAAGATTGTTTACTGTCTCTATAAGTGCGCCTCCCACACACCGATCTTTAAGGGGCTCTCTACAGAATTGCGGGAATTCTTTTTCTAGAAGGTTGCTGAGCAGCTCCACCTCTATGGAAATTAGGGTTGGGAAAGATATACTCTCATTGTCAGCAACAGTCTCAAATCGAATATTTGCATAAAAGAAACTTGAAAGGAGTGATGGCTAGAGCTTTATTCAAAGTCACTGCAAGGCAAAAGGAGAACAAATCAGTATGAAGTGGGAACTGAAATGCTGGAAACACTCAACAAGGCGGCTGGCACATATAGACTCAAACACAGTGTTGTTTTTGTCCTGTGACTGTCTGTCTGCACGAAAAAAAATCGTGATCAGTGCAAAAGGTTCCAAGTAAGGGCTGAGATAAAGAAAACAGTAAAGGCAAAAGGGAAGAGTGAACAGAAGTTGCGAACGTGAAAAGAAAGTCAGATTAGGTAACCTGTAGAATTAATACCATCATCCTTTATCAGAAAAGAATGAGCTGTGTTTGCAACCCGAAATTTGTGAATTCAATGTTGAGTCACAAAAAGCACGCAATGCGCCCAGTGAAAAGGTGGAGCGCTGCTCCTCAGTCTTCTGGTGATCTTCTTGGAACAGTCCAGCTTCTCAGTGAAAGGGTGGTTACAGGAGTGAGGGAAAAGAGAATGGAAATTATATGTACTGGAGCTGAATGTAACGCTTTTGGTAAAAAAAATGCTGCGAAATCGAGAAAATGGGAAGAATTGTGGTCGGAATGGAAGATGAATTTACCTTCATTTCTGGGAAGTGCCTCAGCCTGTGGCTGCTCTAAGTGTCAGTCACCTTCATAACTCTTCTTCCAAATCTACTTCACATGTTTCTAGTTCCATCAACAGAATCATATTAATACTAATGGACCAGTTGACATACAGTGCCCTTGACAGAACCGTATCTTTAAAATCAACTGAGAATGACGTCAACATGATATTTGACCCAGGCCGATGCCATTTCCACCCATTTCACAAAATATAACTTCCCCTGCCCACATGCCAAATTTTAACATTTCTCTTATCCACTCATTCCACGTCACCACTGTTCACAATGTAAAAGGTCGCACTACATCAGTTCTGAAACATGTAGTGTAATGTTATTCCCCATTTCAAAATACCATTGGTTTAGTTTTCTTCACCATACGCTAGTTGATTCTTGCATCAATCAAACCCCTGGATATTTTGCCCTCAGCAATAACCACACGAAATTCAAATGATGCATCAGCGCTTTCTTTCACAGTTCTCATTGCATCAATGATACTTCATGGTAAACATATTTTTTCTATTAATTCAATATCACATTCGAACTTTTATGCGGCATTTCTCCACTTGGAGTGAGCTGTTTGTTTATTGTCAGATTTTATACTGGAGTTTGCTCTGGCTATTATCAGCGATTTTGGAGACTCTACAAATTGCCACTGAAATTTATTTTGCTTGAACATTGACACTTCTGAGTGGTTCAGAACAACAAACCAAACATGACCCTTTTGAGTATTTATGGCAACGTGCCACAGATTTTAGCAAATGTAATCATTCACATTCTTGCAATGATGATAGTTTTTCAATATCAATGAGCCGCATCTTGTTTTCCTTACAAATAGCCAGGAAAGAGTTTTCGAAACGGAGATCATTGAACATTGTGCCTGGAATTTCATTCCCTGTTTGCATAAAGTGTTTGCCACATTCTGCAGTGGCACAGCAATATCTCTGCAAAATTTGTTTTTCTGTTGAGCTCGCAGGAAACACCTGCAATCGTGGTATTTACAGCACATATCTTTTATTTATCTACTCCTCTGAAGTATTGACATGCTGAAATCTATATTTTGTAGCTGGCTGTACTCTGACGCAAAAGTTTCTCCAATTGTTATTCCAGACACTTAATCCACAATACCAATTGTGGAATGTCAAGTTCAGTGCGAAAGAATGATCGGATGTAAATCCTGACAAGCTCCAATTGCTAAGCTATATGGAATCCCTCACCACCCCAACTCTGTGCTCCTTTAATACTGATGTAAGAACTCCCATGGCATGATTTCACGGAAGAATGGAATAGTTATGCATGATGTCCTAACTAAATTCGGCTCTTGATCAAAAAAATAAAATATATCGTACATGATAATACGTAAAATAAAAGTAAAAAAAAATGTTAGTATGTTAGAATTCAAGAATGTTAAACCTCGAACGTTAACCCCAAAACTAAACTCTTCGTGTGTGTGTGTGACAAAGTCCAAAACTCCCAGTTCCTGAATGGTTCTTAAAGTTCAGTTCCGCAAGCCATAAGGTGAAACATGAGCAAGGGCTTCTTCAACAACCACCGTTGTCTGAAGATAAGATATAGATGTAGAAAAACATAGAGAGAGTACATACGAAATCCAAATGTTCCACGATGGAACCCAAACGACACTTCAGTGTTTACTCGGTAGTGACTTCCTCACCCCGAAAAGCATCCGAACCGTGGTCGTCCACACACAAATACCTGTTTCCTTCTACAGGTCAGCAACAAAGTGAACTCCACCGGATTACTTCCAACTTCCATACATGGATTTCAGTGGCAAACACAGTTATTGTTTCTCATCCATCGATAGAGAAAACAAGCAGGCTGGTGTCTCTCCTGCAGACTTCCTGGGCAGATCTTGCTGAGCTGACATTGATGCTTCACAACGGCTGGGGACTCTCCAGACCGTGTCATATTACTATCTTTGAAAGTAAGTCATTGCCAGTCATCTTCCTCTCGCGGTTAAATTGCTGGGCTGGTTTCCACGGGCGTGGAATATTGTTTTATACCCCATTCCAGCAGATGGACTATTTTTATTCAAGTTACGAATGATAGAAATCTGGAATTAAACCTTGTACTCACTAATGAGAATTTTGATTCGACGATACTGTTGTTAAAACCCATCTGATCTGTTGACATCCAAAATTCACCATCCTAACCAACCCTTATCCCTATTTGACTCGGGATTCTTTCCGCGGACTTGAGTGTAATTTTCAGGACAATAGCCAATAAGGAATGACCAATAAATGTTCACTCTATCATTGATATTGTAGACGCACCCTCACAAAGCAAGGTGCTTGCATTTGCTGGGACAATCATCCCATCTCCAGGATTGCAACTGGAGGAAGTCCTCAGAACAGTGCCGTAAGCCCAACCACATTCAGCTTTTTCTTGGCCATGGTAACCTGAAGATCCCGGTTTCAAGCCAATTTACTTGCACTCTCCTTTGTGTTACGAGTCAGGTTGCTATTTGGTGAATGCCCCTTTATGGCACCTAGACAGTAGAATGCGTGTGTGGTCTCCTCAAGACAGCAAGATAACAACGTGCTAACGGTTTTCCTGGGTGAGTCGAAGTGAGTTGAAGTGAGTTGCAGGAGAGAGAGAGAGAGACCCACTGACTGCTGGTCTCCCTAACAATGGATGAAGAACAAGAGCTATGTATGTCACTACAGTCGATGTATGGATTTTTGGAGCAAACAAGTTGAGTCCAATTTGTCGTTAACCTGCAGAGCGAAACAGGTATTTCTGTGGGCGGCCACGCATCGAATGCCTTCGGGGTGGCAGATACTTCGGAACAAAGCAATGGAGATCATCATTGATTGAGGTGTCATATGGGTTCCATCGTGGAACATGTGGATTTCATAATTTCTCTCTACATTTTCACTTCAGTCAATGTTGGTTTTGCAAAAGCCTTTGCTCACGTCTCACCTGATGACTTGCTGAACTGAACTTTGAGAACTATTCCTGGACTTGGAGTTTGGAAATTTGCCACACACACACACACTTTGTGTTTAGTTTTGGGGATTATGTTTGATATCTATCATTTTCACTTTTCTTATCATTACAAGTAGTTATTAATAAAATAATTTTTAACACTTGTACATGACTCAGTGTGTTTCTATTGTTGCTGCTACGTAACAATTGGCACACAGACCTGTCGATCATCAGATTCCTCCAGTGCCAGGGTGAGGCCAAACACAAACGAGAGAACAGCACCTCATATTTCCCCGGGTAGACTACAACCTGAATGCATGAAAATTGCAGCCTCCAATTTCAGGTAACCTGGTCCCCCTTCCTTTCCTGCTGCTCTACCCAGTTCATCCTGCACACGCTCCAAGCCCAGTATCACACAGATTATTTCCCTTCCTCCACCTACTCCATCTGCTCATCACCCACACGCTCCTCCCACTGGATCCCCTCTCCGACTGTTCCCATCCGCACTCTCCACCTCCCTTATTTGGTTCCATGTTCCACCTTCCTTTCCTCTCAGATTCCTTTATTTACAGCCCTTTGTTTCCTTCCCACTATCACCTCTCAGCTTCTGTCATTATTTCCAACCTTCTGTCCTTCATCTGTCAATCACACCTCCTCACCAGGATTCACCTGTAATTTTCCAGTTCAAGGCCCCACTCTAGCCTGGCATCTTTAAACCGGCTATCTCCACTCTACTCTTTCAATCTGCATGAAGGGTCCGGACCCGAAATGTCGATTGTACATTTCCCTCCACAGATGCTGCCTGACATGCTGAGTGCCTCTAACTTCTGCTTCTTTTTGTTACAGCGTTTCCATCAATGATCTTCATTCATCATAACATCTGATGTAGGGTTGTTCCCTGATCATTTTACAAGGTTCAGTTCCATTCAACACAAACTGCAGGAACGTCACAACTTCCACACTGTGAGTTTGCACGCTTCAAGACTTAATGTTGTACTTTTCAATATTTATCAAATGCTTTGACTTCCTATTTAAAAAAGAATCTTTTCTGCCTGCCATTTTTGCTTCATTTGTCTCTCTGCATATAGTGTGCACTTCTGGGCATGGCCAACGTTGCAGAACCACATCAGTAACAAATTAGACATCCAGAACAGCTTTATCATCTTCCACCTGCCACTTGTCGTCATTCTATCAGACAAATACCACTGGATTTAGTGATATTTTGCAGCGAATTAAGCTCAAAGTTTCTCCTTTTCTGAAGTCTGATGAAGGGTCATTCATCTAAATTGTTGACTGTTTTCTTTCCACAGATGCTTACTGACTGGCATAGTTCTTTTCCAGCATTTTCCATTATCACTATTTTTTCAGAAGAGGTCAGTTTTGCTTCATCCACTCATTCGTGGGCAGATTCAAACACACCATAACCAATAATCGAGATTTGGAGTGGAATCTTTGAAAAGAGGTGAGCCTCTGTGCCTGAGATTGTGAGCTTCACCTTGCAGTCATCTAAACGAGGCACATTTGCAAATTGTTACCAGTTGATTGGCTTATTAACAGCAGCAAATAAAGGGAAGGCAGGTATAAGTGGAGTGGCCATTTTGGGATTGGTCACTGTGTGAGTGGAGCAGTGCTAGGGTGAGGAGCCTAGGCTTTGGGAAGAAGAGGCAAGGGTAAGTCCCTAATAAGTTTCCTTTCTTTCTTTGATGTGTTGTTCCCTTTAGTGCCAGGACAGAGTTATGAGAGTGGCTCCAGTGCCAGGGGTGTGTTTGGTTTGTGAGGTGTGGGAATTCCAAGAGATGTCCAGCTTCCTGGATAACTACATCTGCACGAGGTGCATCTAGCTGCAGCTCTTAACAGACTGTGTTAGGGAACTGCAGCTGCAGCAGGATGACCTTTGGCTCCTATGGCAGAATGTGGAGTACTTAGATAAGAGCTACAGGGAGGCAGTCACTCAACAGCTGCAGGAGGCAGGTAGTTGGGTGACTGTCAGGAGAAGGACTGAGAATAGGCAGGTAATGCAGAGTCCCGCTGTGGCTGTTCCCTGCAATAACAGGTATACCCCTTGAGATACTTTTGGGTGTGATAACTGACCAGAGGAAAGCTGCAGTGAACAGGTCTCTGGAACTGAGCCAGGTCATGTGGTGCAGAAAGGAAGAGGGGTACAAGAGGACAACAGTTGTGATAGGGGATTCCATGGTAAGGTGGGCAGACAGGAGATTCTGTGGATGTGAAAGAGTCATGTATGGTAAGTTGCCTCACTGGTGCCAGGGTCAGGGACATCTCATATCAGGTCCAAAGCATTCTGCAGGGTGAGGGTGAACAGCCAGAGGTCGTGGGACATATTGGTACCAATTACATAGGTAGGAAAAGAGATGAGGACCTAAAGAGGGAATATAGGGAGTTGTGTAGGAAGCTGAAAAGCAGGACCTCAAGGGTCGTATCATCTGGATTACTGCCTGTGCCACGTGCCAGTGAGGGTAAGAATAGGATGATTTGGCAGATGAATGCGTGGCTGAGGAATTGGTGCGGGTGGAAGGGTTTCAGATTTGTTGATCATTGGGATCCCTTCTGGGGAAGGTATGACTAGTACAAAAGAGCTCGGTTACACTTGGACTGAAGGAGGACCAATATTCTTGCAGGTTGGTTTGGTAGAGCTGTTGGGGACTGTTTAAACTAGTTTGGCAGAGGAATGGGAGCCAGAGTGATTGGTCAGATGTTGGATAATTTAGTGTACAAGTAGACTGAGTTTAGAAAGACTGTGAGGAGGGATAGGCAGTTGAAAAGACAAAATTGTAGTCAGTTGGATGGGCTAAAGTGTCTACTTTGATGCGAGAAGTATCGGGAACAAGGCTGATTAACTTAGAGCATAGTTAAGTATGTGGAATGATGACGTGGTAGCCATCACAGAGACTTGGCTGTCACAAGGCCAGGAATGGCTGATGGATATTCTGGCTTTTAGATGTTTCAAAAGGGACAGGGATGGAGGTGAGATGTGGGGGAGTGGCTTTGCTGATCAAGGACAGTGTCCCATCTGTAGAAAGGGCAATGTCCTGGAGGGATCGTCCACTGAGTCAGTGTGGGTGAGTCAGAAACAGGAATGGAGTGATATCTCTATTGGGAGTATTCTGCAAACCGCACAATAGCAGCAGAGATGCTGAGGTGCAAATCGGGAGGCAGATTTGAGAGGTGCAAAAATAACAGGGTTGTTTTTGGTGGTGATTTCAACTTCCCTAATATTGATTGGCACCTGCTAAGTGTAAAGGGGAAAGATGGGACGGAGTTCATTAGATGTGTACAGGAAGGATTCCCGACATAGTATGTGGACAGGCCAACTGGAGGGGAGGCTATACTGGCCCTGGTACTAGGCAATGAGTTTGAGGTTTCAGATCTCTTGGTGGGACAGCATTTTGGAGATGGTGACCATAACTCCTGGACCTTTACTATAGCCGTGGAGAGGGATAGGAGTGGACGATATGGGGAACTATTTAACTGGGGGAGGTGGAATTATGATGGTATTAAGCAGGATCTTGGGAGCGTAATTTGGGAACAAACGTTCTTGGGGAAGTGCACAGCGTAAATATGGAGGTTGTTAAAGGAATACATGCATGGGGTTCTGGATAGGTTTGTCCCATTGAGGCAGGGTAAGGATAACAGTGAAGAAACCGTGGTTGCCAAGAGATGTAAAATATCTTGTCAAGAGGAAGAAAGAAGCTTGCCTGAGGTTTAGAAAGCATGGAGAAGACAGGGCTCTGGAGAATTACAAGGTATCCATGGGGAGCTTAAGAATGGACTTGGCAGAGCTAGAATGGGGCATGAGAAGTCCTTTGCGAGTAGGATCAAGGAAAACCCCAAGGTGTGAAGAACAGGAGAATGACTAGAGTGAGGGTAGGCCTGATCAGGGATAAGAGGAAATGTGGCAGGAGTCGGAAAATATAGGGGATGTCTTTAATGAATAATTTGCTTCAGTATTCACCAGATGGAGAGACCTTGAAGTTCGTGAGAATGGCGGACAATTGATAGTCTCAGGCATTTCAATGTGAGGAAAGAGGACGTGTTGGAATTTATGAAAAACATTAGGATGGATAAGTCACCGTGGCCGGACGGATATATCCAAGGTTATTATAGGAATCAAGGGAAGAGATTGCTCCGTCTTTGGCGACGATCTTTGCGTCCTCACTAAGCACAGTGCAGTGCCACATGATTGGAGGGTAGCAAAAAACTTATTCCTTTAAGAAAGGGAGTGGGGTTTTCACAGGGAATTATAGTCCAGTGGGTCTTACTCCAGTGCTGGGGCAAATTATTGGAAGATTCTTAGAGGGGATTTATGGGCATTTGGAGAAGCATTGGTTGATTAGGGACAGTCAGCATGGCTTTGTGAGGGGCTGGTCATGCCTCACAAGCCTGATTGAATTCTTTGAGCATGTAACAAAGCACATTGATGAAGGTAGAGCAGTGAATGAGGTGTGCATGGATTTTAGTAAGGTGTTTGAAAAGGTTTGGCTTATTCGGAAAGTCAGAAGGCATGGGATCCAGGGATATTTGGCAGTGTGGATTCAGAATTGGCTCACCCGTTGAAGACAGGGTGGTTATAGACAGAGCATATTCTGCCTGGAGGTCAGTGACCAGTGGTGTTCTGCATGTTCTGTTCTGGGACCACTGCTCTTTGATTTTTTTTCATATAAATAACCTGGATGAGGATGTGGAAGGGTGGGTGAGGAAGATTGCTGATGAAGGTTGATGGTATTCTGGATGGTGTAGAAGGTTGCTGTAGATTGCAAAAGGATATTGATAGAATGCAGACCTGGGCTAAGAAGAGGCAGATGGAGTTCAACCAGATAAGTGTGAAATGATACACCTGAAGAGATCGAATTTGAAGGCAGAATACAAGGTTAATGGCAGGACTCTTAGCAGTGTGGAGGAACAGAGGGATCATGGGGGTCCAGGTCCATAGATTCCTCAAGGTTGCCGCACATGTCGATAGGATTGTTTAGAAGGAGTATGGTGTGTTGGTCTTCATTAGTTGGGGTACTGAGTTCAAGAGCTGCGAGGTGACGTTACAGCCCTATAGAACTCTGGTCAGACCACACTTGGATTATTGTGTTTAGTTCTGGTTGCCTAATTATAGGAAGGATGTGGAAGCTTCAGAGAAGGTGCAGAGGAGATTTAATAGGATGTTGCCTGGATTGGAGATCATGTCCTATGAGGATAGTATGAGAAAGTTATGGCTTTTCTCTTTGGAGAGGAGGAGGATGAGAGGTGACTTGATAGAGGTGTACAAGATGTCAAGAGGTATGGTTCGAGTGGACAGTCAGACATTTTTCTCAGGGCGACAATGGCTAACACGAGGGGATGTAATTTCAAGGTGATTGGAGGAACGTGTAAGAGGATGTCAGGGGTAAGATTTTTAGAGTGGTGGGTGCGTGGAATGCACTGCCAGCAGAGGTTGTGGGGGCAGGTGCATTCGGGACATTTAAGGGACTCTGAGATAGACACATGAATGCTGGAGAAATGGAGGCAATGTGAGAGGTAGGGTTAATAGATCTTAGACAAGGGAAAAATGGTGGCACAACATTGTGGGCCGAAAGGTCTGTACTGTGCTGTTATGTTCTATGTTGTAATTCATTACCCAGAACGACAATGTCCTGGTAACTGCAGCTATTAAGCCATTTCGACCCATACTCCTGTCCTTCCGTCCAGACTTCCCTTATGGCTCTTCCACTGAAAAATAAATTTCTTCGCTTTTCTATTTCTGAAATGGCAACGCAGACCTGAAACATTGTCTGTTTCTGTTTGTCTGGGTGCTGCTTGACATCTTGAGCTTCTGCAGGGCTTTGTTTTTGCTGAGGATTTCCAAATTATGATGTATTATTTACATTTTTATTAAATTCCTAATCCCTGAGTAGATGAATCAGCCTCTGGAGTGAGAAGTTGCAACAAAAATTCATGTCTTTTGAGAGCCCTGCAGTAAGTTATGTTACAATACCATGCTATCATGAAATCCAATGAAGGACCAGCAATATTGACTACCAAACTGAGATTACATATCAGACAGTGCTTTGGAAATGGTGTCATTTCTTTGAGACCTGCATTCTTCCCTCCAGGTGGCAGAGGTCACAGATTTAAGAATCCATGTCAGTCCACTCCCAGAAAAGTCTAGTGGTGCATCTAATGAACTTGATACACTGCAGTCACACTGCGCAGATTGGAGTTTGTGGGGGATGGGGACTCATTTAAAATGGTGGATGTGTTGCTGTTCAGTGGAACATTTACATCTGATTTTGTTAGTATAATTCTAAAAGTACTCAGTGAAACCATTGCAGAGTAGCCCATCACATCCTTTGCAGCTGGTGGAACTGCTTTGCTATTCAGGCTATGGATGACATGCTTGAGAATGCACTGTCTCTTGTATCCACTGTTTATGTGAATGGTTCAGACAAACTTCAAGGTAATGGTTGATGTTATAGAATTCAATGATATTGTTAATGCCAAGGGAGAGACAGGGAGGCTGAGCTGCATTTCAACAATTTCTTTGGATTTGTGTGAAATGGAAATAACTTCTCCACTGGAGCAAAACATCAACGTTATCCCCTGTCTTAATGCATAAGGGTCATGACTCCTTCAATATTTGAGGAACTGTGTACATATCTCTACATTGCACAAACAGCAGTGAAAATTTACACCTCATAATGGCTTGAAGATCACACGTGCTCTATTGAAATGACTAAATATTCCAAATTTCTAAATTAGTGAATCATGTGATTGTGGAGTCCCCAGTGTTTACAGAACATTGATCAAAGTGTGTTAATGTTTACAGGATAGACCCACTCTGTAATTCCAGGTCTGTTGCAGGCAGCACTCCTGAAAGTTTTGGTCTGTACACAAACGTCACTGCAATTTCATTGAGATCCACTTCTTGCACTTAGCAGTGGACAGTGTGTTAACTCAAAACAGTAACATCCATGTTGTATCTCAGTTGCAAATCATGTGGTTGAACCTGAATGGATGGTTTTGATGCCAAAATATTTAATTCCAATTATTAATCATTATTAATTATTAGACTAAATGGATATTCCACTGCAGGCATTAACATCCCTAAATTCAGTGCAGGTGACTATATGAACACAATTGTTTCTTCATCTCAGGAGCATGAGTCCCATTGTCATGATTAACCAATTATATCCCAAACAATACAAATGTTTCCATGTACAGAACAACATGAGCACCATCCAAAGTAATGGGAAATAGTCCACAAAGCAAACAGTAAAATTATACCTTTCTTTTGGCTCTCCTTTTAAGGATAACTGGGGCCTTCATTACTCGTATGCTGATGGGTGTATTTGATCATGCTCAAAATATTGAACATCACAGCACTGGAACAGACCCTTCGGCCCACAATATCTGCGCCGACCATAATGCCAACCAAAACGGTAGCATAGCAGTTAGTGCGATGCTATTACAGCGTCAGCGATCGGGGTTCGATTCCTGTCACTGTCTATGAAGAGTTTGTACATTCTCCCGTGTCTGCGTGGGTTTCCTCCGGATGCTCCGGTTTCCTCCCACTTTCCAAAGACGTACTGGTAGGTTAATTTGGGTTTTAAAAAATGGGCGGCATGGACTCGTTGGGCCGGAAGGGCCTGTTACCACGCTGTAAATAAAAAAAAACATATTTCATTTGCCTGCACAGGATTCATATCCTTGATTCCCTGCCTGTTATTGATTCTGTCCAATTGATTCTTCAGCATTTCTACATCATCAGTTTTCTCCCACACCTCTTGGTAGTATGTTCCAGGCACGGAAAATCGTCTCTGCAATAAAATCTTTGTCATCCGCATCTACCTTCAACTTCGCACCCCTCGTTTTAAACCTATGCTCCCTTGTGTTTGAGATTTCCCTCTGAACATCAATTCTATCAATACCTCGCATATTTTTCTATCAGGTTGCTCCTCAGCCTCCAAAGCTGCAATGAAAACAATTTAACTTTGTCCAACTTTTCACTGTCAGTAATACTCTCCAATCCAGGCAACATCCTAGTGAACTACTTCTGCAACCCCTTCAGTGCCTCCATATCCTTCCTGTAATGCAATGACCAGCAGTGCTCCAATACTTCAAATGTGGCCCACTCAGAGTTTCATCCAGTTGCAACATGACATCCTAACAGTTATAATCAGTATCCTGTGAGATGTAGGCAAGCAAGCCGTATGCCTTTTTTCCCACTCTACCCAGTGTTGTCACTAACATTAATTGTGTTGCCACTTCATGTGCAACAAATAAAAGATTGATGACGACAGTTCCTGTCATTGGAACGATGAAAGATGAAAGGAAATCTGGAGTTGAATTACTGTCCACGCCTGTGAATTGCTGGCAAACTCCCTCATCGAAGAAAGCGAGGGTATGTTCTGAAACTGATTACCACTTGTTCACATAAAATACTATACACTTACTTTAACAAAGGAAGCACAGTTACTGTTCCAAGAGGTAAACCTGCTCTTTTTTCATTGAAGCTTTTAGCTTTTCAAAACCTGATAACAAACAGAAACGAAGCAACTTTAGGTGAAAACACCTTTGAACCAGATAGAACTCTCTGCGACTGTGTAAAGTAGGGCATCATATATATGACAGATGGGTGTGGAAGACATTGATACTTATGTCCAAAAGGAATCTGGCTCAATATTAGGTAATTACCAGTAGATCTGCCACTCCAACGGACATCAGAAAACCAGGGAAACTTTTCAAGATATTGCACTTCCCCAGCACTGGAACAGAATTGCCATTAACTTATCTGAAATGGAAATAACCAGGGTAGTCATGCAGCAAACTAAGTGGTACAAAGGAAATAGTTGTTTGATGCACTGCAAGATGACATTTGCAGCATTGAGTTTGACGTTCACTCCGTTAGACGCTCTGCTACAGCTGCATGGATTTGTGGCTCCTTTGCAGCACTGTAACTCAGAAGCACTTGAGAAAGTGCAGCAGTCGTTCACTGGAATAATACTGGAACAGTTCAGCCATACCGACAGACTGCACAGAAAAGATTGCTTGTCCTCCACGTAAAAAGCTAAAGGCTGATCTTTTACACGTATTTAAGATCAATCCAGCTGATCGAAGAGAGTTAACAGTGGATGGTAATTAAACCAAGGCAATTTCAGATGAGCATCTTCACTTCCTGTCTCTTTTAAACAATTTATCTGTCACAGTAAGTAGACAGGACAACACATGCTTCAATGCATTCCTGAACATAAACCAGATTACAGTATCAATGAAAGGACTTTGCACCAAATAGTTCAATGGACATCTGGAACTCTCCACCTAAAATTTTGAGGTTTGTTTCAGTGCTGTATGTCTCTGTGACTCAATGACACAATGGTTCCTTGACACTATCAGAGCATTCTCCTGCTTATTTCCCATAGCTCAGTCACTAACATGTCAAACAATGCCCTCTTTCTCCCACTGCACACCTACCTGTGAGGCAACATACAGCAGCCCATTAATTTGCCTCAGAACCCAGGGTGGTCATACCATTCAGAGCAACTGTTTATTCCAACCTCCTGACTTCCTTCCCCTGCCACGTTGTTTTGTGGGAAAGTAGTGGAGACCAATGAAGACACAACAGCTGGGTCTGTTTTCCTTGGAGAGCAGCTGGCTGAGCGGGAATATGATAGAAGTGCAGAGAATTATAAGTGGCACAGATGAGGCAGATGATTAGAACTTTTTTCATGGCAAAGTGTCAATGACCAGACAGCAAAGTATTAATGTGCTGAGTATGTGGTTCAGAGCTGATCCGAGGAAAACTTATATCACCCAGAGGGTATTTTTGATCTGGAGTGCACCACCTGAGTTGTGGGTATGGGGAAGTCAGGGCCATCACAACAGTAAACATGGAGTACATGTATCACCAAGGCAGATTAGGATTTGGATAGGTGCTGATAAATTGAGTTCAGGTCAGTACCGGATGGTGGATGTGGACATGCTCACGCCAAGAGGCACGTTCCTGTGTTACATGACTTTATAACTCTATGACTCTATGATTTACTGGTGACTTTGAACATTTTAACATCTGCCCACTCGAACCATCCATAGGCAGTGAAGAGGCTTTCTCTGGTCCAAATGTTGCCAATTCGCCAACTTTATATTCTTTGCATCATGAACCCAACATTTAATATGGCAGGGCCTGGCTTCCCACGGCCGTAGAATGGCACCTGTTGCAGGAGGGGAGATCTGACCAAAGCCGCCTGGCTTTTCATCCACTGGGACAAAGAAAGATTAATAATGACAGAAAATCATACGAAAGGTTTTGAACAGAAGCCACACAAAGCCCTGTCAAACTCCATACTGGGTGGAATCACACCGATACCGATCAGGAGTGCACTGTTATTGCGAAAGTCCCTTTTCTGCAGAGTGAGGAACCTGGTAGCTGTGAAGAATTCCCTCATCTGCATTTCATTTTTTTAATTATTCAGTTTTATTTGGAGGTTTTGGTTCCTTTTATTTCAATGGAATGAAATTATAATTTAATGTAAGTTCACTTCAAGAAAGATAAATCTTTGTTCCAAACCATGTACACCAGCACCTTGAGGTCTGTATTCACGGTCCACATCTGCCCTCAAGTTGTCAACAATGGAACAGCATTTGGATTCCCAAGGCCGAGACCATTACTGTCGAGAACTGTCAATTTCCCAAAAGAGACAATTTGGGTAAAAATTAAAATAACTCCAGATGCCTATAAAAGGGCAAAGGAATAATGAGTGGGATTGTTTACATCCATCAGAGACTCCTCAGTTTATCATCCTGGGCAATTGTGCATATTTGTGAGTTGCAGAGGGGAGGTAACTCATGTCCCCTCACGTTCTTCATGAATGATGTATTGAGGGTGAAAATGACACCTTCCTTCACAAACAGACAAGTACTAACTTGTAAAGCTGCAATAATTTGGATATTTTGATGGGGTAATATTTCATAATCGACCTGCACAATTACCAGAAGCTTCAATGCTGATATATTTCTCATCCTGTCATTATTTTGCAGCTACTTATCTGTAATCACTGTCCTTTGTTTACTGATCCTGGTGCAGTGGGAAAAATTATTCTCATCTATGCCATGAAAGAGGAAGTTAATTCTCCCCTTTGCTTCCTGTGCTCTTATCAGAACAACCGGTCTTGTCTCGGGGTCATTCTTTGGAATCCCCTCTGCACACTTTCCAAAGCCTCCACACAACAACAGTGAAATAAAATGCCAGCATTTCTATTCAATAAATTTGTAACTGATTTTTCCTTAACACCACTTTCTTGTACTAACTCCTTCTCCCTTTAATTCATTAATATCACAAATCTGTCACATTCTTCCTGACACATTAAGTCCCTCCTCACATGTCGCATTCCCAATGCTACACAAACACCCACATCAGTTTTGCAATCGCACCAGCTGTGGCTCAATAATTTAAAATACCACTTTCCATTTTCCCAGAATAACCACATTGACAGTTAAATACATTAAGACAAGTGACTGAGTTGTCAGTGGGGGAGCACTTTGGGATCAGTAGCCATAGTTCTATTAGGTTTAAATTAGTTATGGAAATGGGCAGATCTGGTCCACAAGTCAAAGTTCTAAATCAGAACATGGCAAATCTTGATGGTATTAGACAGGAACTTTCAAAGTTGATTGGAATTGGATGTTTTCACGCAAACGAATGTCTGGCAAGTGGGTGGCCTTAAAAGTGAGATATCAACAGTTCAAGATCTGCATGTTCCTGGTCAAGTGAAGGGCAAGGCTGGCAGGAGTATGAAATTTGGATGAGGTGGGATATGGAGGGGTCTGTCAGGAAAAAGAAGGAAGCATGGGTCAGCTACGGGCAGCTTGGATCACGTGAATCCTTAAAGGGGTATAAAGGGTGCAGGAGTATACTCAAGCAGGAAATCAGAAAGGCAAAAATGGGGATCCAGATAGCTTTGGCAGAGAAAATCTATAGATATTTTAAGTATATTAAGGGGAACAAAGTAAGTACGGATAGAATAAGGCCCTTCAAAGACCAAAGTGGACAACTTTGTGTGGAGCCATAAACATGGTTGAGGTCCTCAATGTGTATTCTTCTTTGGTTGAGACAGTGGAGAAAGAAATGAAGAAGTCGGACCTTGAGATAGTTAATGTGGAGGTCTTGGGTATTGTCCACTTTACTGCATTGAGATGTCTGAAAGTGTCGGAAGTTAGATAAATCTCCAGGGCCTGATCAGGTATATCCAAGAAAACTGTGGAAGCGAGAGTAGAAATTGAGGGAACCCTGGCTGAGATATATGCATTACCCTTAGCGATAGTTGATGTGCCAATAGACTCGAAAGAGGCTAATGTTGTGTGTTCATGTTGAAAGGGTTGCAAAGAAAAACCTGGGAATTGTAGACTGGATTCTAAGGGATAGAATATACAAGCATTTGGTAAGAGTGGGGTAGATTAGGGATAGTCAGCGTAGCTTTGTGTGTGGAAGATCATGTCTCACGAGTTTGATCAAGTTTTTTGAAGAAGTAACCAAGAAGGTTGCTGAGGGCAGGGCAGTAGAGATTGTCGATATGGACTTCAGCAGGGCCTTCTATAAGGTTCCACATGGTAGGCTGCTATGTAATGTTCGATCGCAGGAGAACCAGGGAGAGTTTGTTCATTGGATATGGATTGGTTTGATGACAGAAAGCAGAGGGTGATGGTGGAAGGTTATTTTTCGGGCTGGAAGCTTGTAACCAGTGGTGTTCCAAAGGGCTTGGTGCTGGGCCCATTGCTATTTGTCATCCATATCAATGATTTGGATGAGAATGTACAAGGCATGGTAGTAAGTTTGCAGGTGCCACTGAAATAGGTGATGTCATTGACAGTGAAGGTGGTTATCAGGATTTCCAGATGGATCTTGATCAGCTGGGTAAGTGGGCCAAGGAATGGCAAATAGAGTTTAATTTGGATAAGTGAGAACTGTTGCATTTTGGGAAGACACATCAGTGTAAGAAATGACAGTGAATGGTTGGGCCCTGGGGAGTGTTATAGAACAGAGTGACCAAGGAGTACAACTACATGGTTGCCTGAAAGTTGAGTCATAGCTAGACAGGGTGGTGAAGAAGGCTTTTGGCAGACTGGCCTTCATCAGCCAGGGCACTGAGTATATAAGTTATGCAAGATGTTGTGGAGGCCACACTTGGAATATTTTTCTGAGTTTTGGTCACCCTGCTCCAGGAAAGATATCATTAAGCCCGAAAGAGTGAAGAGGAGCTTTACGAGGTTGTCGCTGGGACTCGAGGGACTGAGTTATGGAGAGAGGTTGAGCAGGTTGGGGCCTTTTTCATTGGAGCAGAGGAAAATGAAAGGTGATCTTGTAGAGGTGTATAAAATCAAGAGTGGCACAGATAGGGTGAATGCGCAAGTCTGTTTAAACTTTGAATATCTTAGCACGACCCTGAGAAAAGACAAGGTATCCCTGTTTAGTTTTATTTACAACAAATCATTGCTGTAAATGGACTGCATGTTGCTTTTGCTACATAAGAAGGATGTCTACACCACTTCAACAGCCATAAAACTTTGAGTTGTCCTGAGTTGTGTCAGATACTGTGTAAACACAAGACTTCATTGTGTTGTTGTACAGCTCTTCTAATCACAGATTCTGATTAACCTACTTCCATCATTTTGGCCACCGCCATAGACCACTGTTGGAATTCCCACTGGACTAATGTGTTTCGCTGTCTAGATAGCTATTCTGGGAAAATGGAGAGTGGTATTTTAAATTGTTGAGCACAGTGGTATGTGAATCAAACTGCTATACTACAATTGCCCAGTTGAGGGAACGTTCAGTCTGTCAGGACAGAGCACGGAAGCAGCTGATATCAAGCTTCAGATAAACAGAATTCTCCTTGTTGCAGACACATTAAATTGGATTAGAACTGCAATGATTGAAATGAAAAGAAATATAAACTCAGTCTTCTTCTGAATATGTACAAACATGTAGTGGAGATTATATTTTCATTTCTTCTTCTTTTCTGGATCGCGGCAGAGCATGCAAGACGAGCATTTATTCCTCAAACCTAAATGCACTTCAGTAGGTGGAGGTGAACCAGCTTCTTCAAACACTTTATCCTTTGGGTGAAGGTGCGCACACAAAGCTCTTACGTGAGGAGTTCCAGCGAAATTTAAGTACTAGCAAAAATCTTTGCAAATCAATTTGATGTGTGGCTCAGTGTAGGAAACTAAATTGTGCTGCTGTTCCCCTGCAGTTGCTGCGATTTCGCTTCTCGATATTAGAACTCATGGGTTTGGGAGGTGTGGTTGGACAGATAACTGTAACCACAGAGTGCTGGAGCAGGAAATGGATTGGCTGCCAATCAACTGAAATAATTTGACATGGTTGATGTTGCATTTCTTGATTAATGGGGAAACTTCACTCATTCAGGCAAGTGGAAAACATTCCATCCTGATGCTCACCTGCGCCACCTGGATCTTTCAAAGATTTTGCTGCATCACGAAATGAGATACCCACTGCAGGATACACAGCCTCTCATCTGCCCTTATCGTACTTATGTGGCTGGCGCAGTTGAGTTACTGCTCAGTGGAATCCACAGGATAGTGACGATGGTGCCCAGGGTAATCCTGTTGAATATCAGCAGGATGTACTCATACCCTTTCTTTCTGGAGACAGTCAATGCCTAGAATGTTGATGGTGCACATGTTAATTGCAACTCATCATGATTTCACCAAATGATGGCCGGACACCCTTTCATGCAGGAATAGGCTGCTTCATTTACTTAAGAATCGTAAATGTAATAGAACAATGAACAAATTGCAACTCGGAGGGAGAAAAGGAAGGAGGGCAGAAGGGAGGGAGAGAGGAAGGGAAGAAGGGAGGGAGCATCTACTTCAGTATTGTCTTTTGATCAGAGGATTAACCTTCAACAACCACAATCATCTTCCTTTGTGCAAAATATGACACCAAACATTGGATTGCTTTCCCTTTGATGCTCAGTGATTTCAGTTTTGTAAAACACCTTGATGCAATTTTTCATCAAAATGCTTCCTTGTTCTCAAGGGCAGTCACTCTCCATACAGCTCTGGAACTCAACTGTTGGCTGCATGTGGGACAAAGTCTGTGATAAGATCTGGAGCAGAATAATCTCGTATTGTGATTGTTGTCTGTGAAATGTCTCTGTATCCTTCTTATTTACACCGAATTTGTGTCCAGGATTTATTGCAATTTCCACCTTTTCATTTACATTGACAGGATGAGACTTGGCTGAACTAAAGTGCTTTGGCATCATGAAGTCTCCAACTACATCCAAGACCACTACTGAGGGTAACTCCATCGAGGACAGTACACTTAGTGAGTCACATTTTTCATTCTGCATCAGAAGAAAATGGGTTCAAAATGCACTGCAGAGATTACAACACCAATATTCGGGATGACATTTCAATGTGGGATTGAGGGAGTGTCGTGTGCTCCAGTTGGATTTTGGACATGATACTCAACAGGAGCTGGAGCTGACATTTAAAGTCCAGGGGTTCAGTGACTGCATGTTTCTTGTAGAGGCCTGAACAAAATGGAACAACTGAATTCTTCCATGGGATATTGCAAATATCATTCCATTAAGAAAAAGAAAATGTTTCAAATAAAGTCTCTGTTAATTTATTGTGAGAAAATGCTTTTTTTTTTACTAATTATTAATAATAATTAGTGTCATTGCTCCAGTCTGCCTTGTAGTTCAATGATTCCCAACCTGAGCTCTGTTGCTGCCTTGTCATAGAAATTAGTGTTTGGACAATGAAAGACAGAAAGCCTCACATATCATGAATACCATATTTAGAAACACAGAATTTCAGAGCAACTGGAGGACCAACATTCAGAGACTGTCACAGTACCAGAATAAGGTCCTGATGTTTAAGTTTATAAAGGATTTATTTCCCCTGGTCACTGCAGTACATATGCTGTGAGGAAGCTGTCTGGTCTGCTTCACACACTCACATTAGAAGGGTTCAATTTAGTGAAACCTCGAGGAGGTGCCCTTATTTTCACCAGAAGTTCCATGTATAAAACACTCAAATCAAATGTCTTGAAGTCCATGGTAAATACCCATGGTTTTCCTTGTCCAAAGTCTCTCCAGAACTTTCAAAACAAAAATAGCTAGATTTCTTTAGACATGGCAAACTTCGAAAATCCATGTTAATCAGACTCTTGGACAGTTCCTCGTCACTCTGCAAATTTCATTAACTTCCCCACAATTGTTGTTAAACTGTGATATCTCTGTTTCCCCACACTCCACCATTCCTTAAATAAATGAGTAATGTTTGAACTTTTCCCTTTCCAAGGTACCATTTCCAATATCAGAATCCATCAGCACAACAACTTACTCAACTGAACAATGTCATAACTGGAGCAGAAACCATCCAGGTACTGAAGAACACCTGACATCGGCTCATCTTATGTCACATTATTTTCTCCATTGCAATGAGTTAATTTTCTATTTTTTTGTTATTTCTTCAAAATAATTGGTGAAACTTTTTGATCTGTTCTGCCTCACCAGTGTCAATGTCTTGTATTAGCAGCAGACTGATTTCCATGTAATCTGCATTTGTTTCCCCCTCCTCAATACATCTATTATCAAAATCAATACAACTAATATTCGTGCATCTGGAGAACATTTCTACCAGAGTCTTGCATCATTTGCTCCTCCTTGTGTCAATCCACAGTTCCATACTGTTATTATTGTAATCCGAATCTCTTTGTATCATGTGTAGAATTACTATTGTTATGTTTATTAATTTGAAATTTAATAAAAAGATTGAAAGAGAAAGAACAAAGTTCCATGTTAATGTCACTTTTGTTTCGACTGATCGTGTTGTCGGATAATGTTTATTCTGCATCCTTTGAGTGATTCCTGCAGAAGTATCTTACTTCTAAGCTGCTGAAATGGAGCCCAGTGATATCTCTCAAATCCACTTGTGTTTGATGCTCCTCAGTTTCTTTGAATACAATCTTTTAAGACAACTTTTAAGAACTTGTCATATATTGTCGCATTGTTGTCTCCAGCACCCCAGAGGTAATGCTGTCCCTTAACTACACTCGCTTGCTGCGACCCCTATATAGACTCCATGGAAATTGACCATCAGTTTCCAGCTATTCACCACAATGCACAGCCAGAAGGTGGCGCACCATGTCTTTCAAATGTTTTGCACTGAGCTGCAAAGTGGATTATGTTGAGCACATTGAAAAAACTATTGATCATTTATCAATGACTTCTTTACATTTTATGGACTTCTATGTTTCCTATGATTGCTTCTGTTTGAACAGATTGTTTAGGGGTATGAGAACTGTATTGCTGAAGATTGATGGCCAGTTCATGGGGATCTTCTTGTCAATGGCAACACATGTGTCAGCTTGTTCTCACCCACTGTAAGGGAGCAGAATATGCATCAGAACCAAGGCGAGAGAGGTGCCTGTTACCTCCATGATGGTGGGTAGATGCTGTATTCATCCACATTATGTGCCATGCTGTGCCTGAGACTGAACCAATCCCAACGACCCATGGGAAGCAAGCTTTGCTTCAGTGCCCATGGATCCTACCAACCTGCACTAACTTTGTCCAGATGTTGGGGTTCAGTCCGGTTTATCCTCCAGCCTTGGTTGACATCTAGCGATGTGTAGTGAGGGCTCAGTGACGAGCTGCACTCAGGCCGCGCCCCAGAACACGCAGACGACATTTGACCGGAGGTAAAGTTTGATGAGCAGAGCTTCACCTCTAGTCAAACTCTGTAAGCGTTAGTTTCTCCAGCATTTAAATGACTCGGAAATTCAGCGCCACTGAAAAATGACTAAAATTGTTTTAAATTTTTTAAATAGATTTTGTAAAAGGTTTAACCACCAAGAAATAGAACACTTCAGCACTTGAAGAAATAACTAAAATCATTCAAACAAAGAAGTGAATAAACCTCTTTCCGTCCTGCTCTGCAAGCTGGAGTCCATTCAAATTAAAGAGGTGTCCAATTCTATGCCAGGCTTGGCTGACACAAGATCGGAAATGGGGTTTCCCTCCAGTAACAGCAGAGTGAGAGAGATACCGGCATCAGTCACTCAGGCAGCCCCAGATGTGCGGTGGATCTGTGCATGTCCAGGAATGCTTCCCTGGTAGCACCAGAATTCTGATGATTTTGCTGGCTGCAGTCAGTAGGATCCGGCCCAACAGCTCCCCAAAACTCCTCAAGCTTTGCACAAGAGCAAATGTCATTGGAGTTACATACAAGAGAGCTGCGTGTGCACAGACTTGGCTTCAGCAAGACACAGTGATCGCAGAAGGTGAGATACCTGTGAGAAGATGTTGAAAATTATCAGGGCTATTCATAAAGATAAGGATAAATTGTTCCCAGTCAGAGGTTCATAAACAGAGAACACAGATTTAAGGTGATTGCCAAAAGAAGCAGAGGGTGGATGAGACTTCTTTCACACACAGTAAATGTTACGATCTGGAATTCACTCTCTGAAAGGGCTGTGGATGGAGATATAATAATGACTCTCAAAAGGGAATTGTCCATATATTTCTAATGAAAGAATTTGAAGGGCTATGGGGGAAGGAGCAGGGTTATGGGATTAATTGGACAGCTCTATCAAAGAGCTGGCACAAGACCAAAGGGCTGAATGGATTTGTGCTGTGAGATTCAATGATTCCAAAATCTACTCAGTACAAAAGGAACGACTAAACATTTATTTCAGCTGCACTAATCATGCCATCTCTATGCAGCTAACGTCAGCCAAACTACCAATTCTTTTTTCCTTCTTAAATATTTTACTTGCACTGATTTTTTTTTATTCAATTAGAGTATCTGGGCATCACTGACAAGGCCTGCATTTATTGCCTCTCCCTCATTGCCTCTGAATTGAGCAGACAGTTATGAATGAAGCTTGCTGTTGGATCTGCAGTTGCAGAAAGGGTAAAGACAACAATTATTTCGCCCATTTAGGACATTAGGGAACCAGACGGATTTTACGACATCCCAGAGATTCATTGTTAGTGTTACTGAGATGAGAGTTTCATTTTGAAGTTTATTTAATTATTCAAATTCAAATTCCACAGTTTTCATGATGGGATTCAAGCTCCTCTCTCTGGATCAGTTGTCCAGGATTCTAGCTGCATGTCCAGTCACAGAACCCCTACAGTAACACATAAAATGACAATGTTTGCAGAGAGCTGAACCAACTACCATCTTCAAGATATACTCACAAAGAGTGGATTTGTGAGTGTCCAGCTCAGGTTAAATGGCATTGAAACAAGCCTTCACTTTCGGAATAAGCCAGCAAAGAAATATTTCAGTATTTTTTGAAGTAATGGGTTGAAGTGAATCACATTGGATGAGCGAATTGAAGATTTTTGATGTGGCAAAACAAGGAAATTGTATCATTTGGATAAATAGGTGGAGACCAAATATTTCTCATAGTCACCAACTGTTTCGCACATCAGTCCATCCCATTCCCACCATGCACACTTTCAGGTAACACCTGGTGTTATTTCCCCATTCCCTCAATTCAGTGAGCTCGCAGTTAGCGTCCAGCTGAAGCAAGAGGAACACAAATCATCTCTTTGAGTTGCTGGCTGTGGTGTAATTTCTGAGGATTTTTCTTCCCCTGATCATCATTGATTTAATGCAGGAGTCAATTTGCAGACAGTCATCCCTTCTTGAAGGCCACAGCAACCACACTTAATCAGGGAAGTGAGTTCAAACACACACATTACGGGGAAAAGTGCTGGGTAAAAGATCTTCAGCTCTATCTTCCATTCTTCCCAAGTTTATCCTCTGCTTCTGGTGCTGCTTCCAATGAAAATCCACAAGCAAGCCTGCGAGAATAGAAAGCCCCGCATTTCTATGTTATGCTTTTACCCTTGATTTTCTTCCCGGAATTCTTAGATTTCTTGGCAAATGTAAATCAGTTTTCCTCAGACTAAAATATTTCCGACTGCATGTTCTTCAACTTAAACTGATGCCTGACAGAAACTCTCATGGTCATACACCCAATAACTGTTGTATGAAATTTTATATCTGGCAGTGCACTACTTTAATATTAAAGGGATTTTGTTTCTCTTTCAAGTGCTGACTGCCCTGAAATATATTGCCATCAATCCTTTTAAACATTTTTGAAGTACACTCACTGTGAGCAAACTGCCAGCAGAATATTTACACAAGACACGGTTCCATAAGCAGCATGATGAATGACCAGTTAATTTGTTTCAGTGGTTGAATGCTGGCCAGGACACCAGAAGAGAACTCCTGCTCTTCTTATAGAATATGTCAGCTCTGGTTTCATCTGTAGCTTCACTTCGTGGAAAAACTTAACAATAGGTGGAGTATTTTAAATGACGAGAGATTGAAGAGTGTTGGTGTTCGTGGTATCTGGGTATCCTTGTACAAATATCAGAGAAAGTTAGCGTGCATGTGCAGCAAACAGTTAGCCCTTCATTGCAAGACTATTTGAGTACTGGAGTAAAAATGTTGTGCTCTATTATAATGGTCCTGGTGAGACCACATCTGGAATACTGTGCCCAGGTCTGGTCTCCCCAACTAAAGGATATACTTGTGATTGAGGGAATGCAATGAAGATTCACCAGATTGTTTCCAGTGATCGTGGGATTGTTGTACGAGTAGAACTGAAGCTCACTGAACTCTCACCCGCTTCAGTTTAGAAGAATGAGAAGTGATCTCATTGAAACACTGAAAATGCTTATGCAGAACTTGACAGGATAGATACAGAGAAGATATTTCCTATTTCTGGGATGCCAAGAACCAGGTTTACTCAATTGCGTGTTAAAGAACTCATGGAGCTAGTTGGGGGCAAAATATTGGGAAGTTACTTCTGGTGTCATGGTATGTATTAATGATTCATTAAAGGAACAATTGGTTATCATTTTCTTTGTGACTCTACTAAAAAAAATTATCATTATCCGGTTGTTGCTTCTGTGTGCAGGTTGTCTCCCACATAACAACAATTACGATACTTCATGATTACCTAATTAGCAGTAAAAGACTTTGGGAAAGGCAATGCATGAAGTGTCCCTTTAAAGGTACTATGAAATCTTCAACAAGCAACAAACAAGATGCTGAAGGGACTCAGCGGGTCAGGCAGCATCTGTGGAGGAAAATGGACTGCCTACATTTTGGCTCAAGACTGGAAATTCCTGCTTTAACATAATATCCAAGTTATACCTCTCGTTGCCATATCTTCATGCAGAGAGTGGTGATTATCTGGAATTCCCCAAGTGGGAGCATTGTGGAGGCTAAGTTATTGGGAGTATTTGAAGAGGAAGTATATAACATCTTGAACAATCAGGGAGTTCAGGGCAGTGGGATTTGGCACAAATATAGAGATCAGGTCTGTGACAGATTCGCCATAATCAAACTGAATGAAGGGACAGGCTTGAGGCGGCTTTGTCTTCTTCCTTTGTGTGCTCTTATGTGAATCTGAATCTTCATTGTTGCTTGGTGTAAATTCTGTAACTTCCAACGTACGTCACAGCTCCAGTGTGACTTCCGGTCTTTTCTGTGTGGAGTTTGCATGTTCTCCCTGTGACTGCGTGGGTTTCCCCTGGTTGCTCCGTTTTTCCCATGTTCCAAGTGTATATCAGTGGGTTAATTAGCTGCTTTAAACTTCCCCTAGTGTGTAGCTGCGGGGTAGAATCTGGGGAAAGTTCATGGTAATGTGTGGGGTGGGTAGTGAATAAAATGGAATAACGGAAGATGAACGGGTGCTTGGTGATCAGCACGGACATGGTGGACCGAAGGGCCTGATTCCATGCTTTGTAACTCTATGACTCTGCTGTCATCCAAGAGAACTGCTCACCACCACATTTAGAAGGGCAGCTTGAGGTGGTCATTGAATGTTGCCTTGACATTGATGTCTCCATGTCTCAAAGAATATCCAGGCCTGTGCAGTACCAGCAGAGCCAACGGCCACTATTGCATTTGATGCAGAAGCAACATGGAATCCAACTTTATTCAGATTGTTTTTTTTAATGAAATAACTTCAGGCGAAAATACAGGATGCTCCTGTCCTACTGCCAGAGCAAGTAATTCACCTTTTTTGGACAACCTCTTAAAAATCCCTCAGAACATTGCTTCAGCTGCATGGAGATGGAGATTTTGCAAAAGTGCTAGGTTTTCTATGTGATCAAATGCCAGTTTTTGAATAAGTCTGTGTGAGCTATCACATAATTTTTAGAAAGCTTTTCTGCTGATCTTTTGAAATGGTTTAATAATCAAGATGAGTAAATCTTGGAAAATTACTGTATCCCACTGTGAGATCAGTTCCAACTTCACTGGATGAAAGAAATGGATGTATGTTATCGTACCAGTCGTAGCATTAAGACATTGCAAAACATTTGTTCAGAGCAAGCTCCCACAAACAGCTGTGTGTTAATAAGGAGATACTCTGTTTCAGTGATGTTGGTTCAGGGATTGGGTCGGGACACAGGGAAAAATTCCCATCGACCTCTGTGATTTTATAACTGAAATTAGATGGCTAATGAAGCCTTAATTTAACAACTGATCTGAAAAACAGAAATGACATGGATGTGTCACCCTGGATCTTCTTTCTGAGTTGTGGGCAACAGTGTCATGGCCAAGATTTAATGACCAGCCCTAACTGTACTCAGTACCCTAGAACAACTGCAGAGTTTCTGCTGAAGGTGCTTTTGATAATTCTGTTCGGTAACAATTCCAGAATTTAGACCCAGCCACAATGAAGAATAGAGTCCCATGTCAGTACATACAACAACTTGAACACAATGCTATTGGTGCCTGCTACTTCTGTTATTCCAGGTGGGAGAGGTTGCAGGTTTTGAATGTGACATCAAACAAGCCTTGACCTGTTTCTGCTTGTAATTGGTACTGACCAAGAACATGACCTGCCAGTGGTAAAGTGAGTGGATGGCGAGAGTACCAATCAAGTGGACTGTTTCAGTCCTGTTTCTACAAGCCATTTGGTTGCTGTGGGAGCTGTGATTATCCAGGTATGGATATTTCCTGCTCAAATCTCTGCTGTGGAACCTGAATTCACAATTGTCTCAGATGGAAAGGTTGGACCAAAGGAACCACAGCTGAAGCAGATCTTCATCTATTTTCATCGTTAATCATGAACAATTGTTGTAGATAAAATATTACCTTTGCTTTCTCATATCTAAAGGGCAGCACAGGATATCCTTGATTTTCAAAGTTCTCCACTTACGATTCCAATGTCCTGCTGGCTTCCTCATTTGCTTTTTGCTCCATGTCTCATGATCTTAGACAATAACATGATTTATAAGAGGACTCTTGTGTCAGGATGACTTCATTGCATACAGACAATAACGGTGTTAAAGCTGCTAATCAGCATCAGGTTACAATAATACCTTGTCAAGACTTTCTCCACACTTGACATGACACTAATTATATGACTGCACTTTGTGTTAATTCAAGGACAACTAAAATATATATATCAGTTTTTATTGTTTCTCTGATCATTTAATTGTCATAATTTCTCCTCCTAAGCTTTATGTGTTGTCCTACAAATGGGCCTACTCTCTGAATGAAAAGGCCGACATTTACAAGCCCTGCTGTTGGATATGAGCATGTGATTCAGCATAAGCTCATACTGCAGTATAAAAGTAGTGCCCCACTGCCTGAGGTAGTACAAACCAATCGAGAAGTTAAGTTGATGTCTCAGCTTTTCTTGGTGAATGGAATTAAAATTCCTCAGTACTGTTCAAAGAAGGACGTCAAGCTTCCTCCCTCAATAATAGCACTCCAGGCCAGCATGGAGCAAATGACCTCCTTCTCTGGTGAAAAACTGTTATCATTTAATGAACATCATTAACAGATTATCTGATCAATATTTTGCTGTTTTTAAGACATTGCTCAATGCAGATTAATTATTGACTAATCAGAAATGAATGCAGTTCAAGGGTTGGAAGTGCTTCTGCACATCCTGAGGATGGTAACCTGGAACATTAACTCAATTTATTTCTCAACAAATCTGCTGAGTATCTCCAGCATTGTCTGTTTTTATTTACTCTTATCTCATCTCTGCATTCAGCTATGTGGTCCACGATTCCACTGAGGTTGTGATAACTTCTGAGGCCGAGTGCTCCTGGTAAAACCCAAACTGTGAGCAGGTTAGTGACACTGTTCACGAGTTCATGACACCTTTTCTCACTGTGATGACTGACTGATTGGGCAGTCATTAGTGGATTGGATTTGTCTTGCATTTTTATGACGGCACGTACCTGGGCCATTTCCCATGTCACCAGGTTGTAACTGCACTGGAACTGAGGCACAGCTGATTCCAGAGCAAAGGTTTATGATTCTACATCCAAGATGTGTCTAATCCCCTCACCTTTGATGTAACCAGCGCTGTCAACAATTCTTGATATCATATGTGAATTGTATTATATGGTGGCATCCACTCAGCAGTTTGGACTGAACAAAGTTGCAAATGCTTCACTCTTGTACTTTGGTACTTCTGCTTGCATCCGGCCATCATTAGGATGGGTTTGCTCTTGGAGCCTCCTCTTCCTCCTCCCGTTGGCTCGTTAAATATCCAGCACCATTCACAACCACATGTGACACAGCTGCAGTGTTTTAATCTGATCCATTGGGTGTACAATTGTTTAGCTCTGTCCATTGCAAGCTGTTCCTGCTGTTAAGTATACTTGCAGCCTTGACTAAGGATGCATGTCTGGCGCTTCTCCCAGCGTGCCCTTCTGTATTCCCCATTGGACCAGGGTTAATCTTCTGGCTTGACGGTACTACTGTGGACCGGAATTGGTCTGACAAGAGGTCATGGATTGCAGTGGACAACATACTGCTGCTGCTTGGGGTCAACAGTACTTCATGGATGCTCAGATTTCAGCTGCCAGATCTGTTCTGAACATATTCTATTTGGCACATTTTAATGTTACACAATGAGAGGGATGAAATCCTCCGTGTAAGAATAGGGGTTTTCAGTGTGTCGGGCAATCACAGTGGCTGCTTCTCAGTTCTTGTGGCTCCGGTTTGATCGTGACCTCTGGTGCTGCCTGTGTGGAGTTTGCATGTTCTCCCTGTGACTGTGTGGGTTTTATCCCACATCCCAAAGACATGAAGGGTGTTAGGCTTTAATGGAATGCATGAAGGATAAAGTAAAACAATAGGATTAGTATGAAAGTGTGTTTGATGGTTGGTGCAGACTCAGTGGCCTGAACAGGCAAATTCTGTGCTCTATGACTCTGCAACACAATGACTATAAGGACTTTATTCACACAAGGACTGTGTGATGATCAGTCCTATCACTGCTGCCAAGACGCTGATGTTGATGCTGATGCATCTCTGGCAGCCCACCTCCAGGAATTGTGATGGAAAAGACTGGCTCGTTGTCCATAGAGTATGACCATGCCAAGTTGACAGCTCTTCCAATTGGGAAATTGTTCCTCAGATTGCCAACTCTCTTCTCTCAGCTGAGGAATCAGTGAGCTCCATGTTAATAACTCTTGGAAGAAACACTGAAAGTAGAAAGGGCCCAGAATGTCTCCTGGGTGAGGGACCTCAATGTCCATCACAAGGAGTGTCTTGGAAGACCAGATGGCTCTGTTCCGAAAGATACACTCATACTTGGTCTGAGGCAGGTAATGAGTTAATGCTATTACCACATCCGAACTCAGGAACTTGGTTAATTTAATGCACTCTGTTCTGTTTTACACTTCTGTATTATAAGTTTGATGAAACTGTGGTTTGTTAGCCCCTTTCAGAGAATAGTTAATAGGGTACCACTTAACTGCTGCTGCTTTTAACAATCTGCTTGAGCAGATTCCAAGGACATCTTGAATAATCTTCTGATGTCAATTTGCGGCACACTGTTCAAGAAAGACATTGGCACTCATTGGCACAGTATGCTATGATATTGTCAGAGGACAATACTGAATTCAATTACAAAATCAGCAGAGGCACTCTTCTCTACTACCTCTACAGGTGATGCTTTTTTTGAAGAACATTCTTTGGTAACAGGAGAAAACAAATAAGGTGACACTGTTTCTTCTCCCTGTGACACCATAGGATCTCCAACAGACAGTGAAAGCAGTTGGTTATGAAGCAACACATTAAATGCTCAGGGTTTTGAAATGACCATCTGATGAGTCATAGAAGCAACAGTTTGAAGCGCCAGTACTTAAATCATATGGTTGGCATTTAGAAAACAGGGAGGAGGGCTCTGGGGGATTTGCCATCGAGGAACAATGATGCATGTAGCAGAAATAAATCACTTCAATCTGAATGAACTTCTGTGAAAGGGAACAAAATGATTAAATCCTGATTTGCGTCCTACGGCCTGGGAAGAGTCCACACTGGAGGACTCTCAGCCATGTGAAATGTGAATATTGCGTATGTTTGTGTGGAACTTTGATTTTGTTACTCTTGGCAAATGATAAATATTGATGGATCTATCTCCACACCTAACCTTTACATAAAGCAGGATAAAAAATGGAGCTTCAGAAAATTTCCCACATTTCTGTGGTGAGTGCATGTCATCTGTATTTTATTAGGGAAGGAAACTTCGGGAGAAAATCAAAACACTGGCATACTGGTAACTATTCAGAATATGTGACAGCAAGCAGCGATTTATTCATCTTTTGGACATGAGATGAAAGGTTTGGTCTCTGTCTTACTGTCGAAAAGCCTCGAACCAGTTGGATATGGAACACACATGATTATCACTGGAACATCTTAAATTGTACACACGCACACACATCTTTGTGGTGGTCTCAACGTTTAGTTCAGAGTTCTGCAGGAATTAAAGGCAACTGCTCTGCCCAAGATCACAAGAAGCTGCAGAGAGTTGTGGACATAGCCCAGTGCATCACGGACACCAGCCTCCCCTTCTTGGACTCTGTCTTTACCTCTCGTTGTCTCGGTGTAGCAGCTAGCATAATCAAAGACCCCACCCACCCGGGACATTCTCTCTTCTCTCCTCTTCCATCGGGTAGGAGATACAGGAGCCTGAGGGCACGTACCTCCAGACTTAAGGACAGCTTCTACCCCACTGTGATAAGACTATTGAACGGTTCCCTTATACAATGAGATAGACTATGACCTCACGATCTACCTTGTTGTGACCTTGCACCTTAATGCACTGCACTTTCTCTGTTGCCGTGACACTTTACTCTGTACTGTAATTGTTTTTACCTGAACTACATCAATGCACTCTGTATTAACTCAATGTAACTGCACTGTGTAATGAATTGACCTGTACGATCGGTTTGTAAGACAGGTTTTCTCCGAAGCTTGGTACAAGTGACAATAATAAACCAATACCAATACCAATAACTTTGTGCTGATCTAGGGACCCTGCTCAAGGCAGATAGGATCCTTCGAGTGGCCTTGGTTCCGTGGCTGCCAGGGTTAAATCTCAGCCTTCTTAATTTCTCGCCAGACTTCAGGGTTTGCCGTTGTGATGCTCAGCGGGACCTGTACAACCACTGCAGGTGGTCGGATATCATTTTTAGCTGAGAAACCAGGGTGACATGTCAAGCAGTGTGCAGGATAACACCAAGGTTGGAAGCAGATTAAGATGCATCGGGAATGAACGCCATCAAAGAAACAGCATGCTCTGCAGGAGGAGTGGACGACAGAAATGAGATGTACATCGATGAAGTCTGAAGAACAGAATAATTGTGAATATCATACTGATTCTAACAGTGTGATGGGAACAAGGAACAGTAAGATTCTGAGATTACTGGTAATTATTGTATGATGTATATTGTATGAAAGTAGAAAACAGAAACTGTCTAGGTCACTGAACCAACATTGCAGCCTCCCACCAACTTTGCCTTACTTTAAAACAAGAACAGTTGTAAGCGCAACTTGGGTCTCCAATGGTTAACTTATACTACAGTCCAATCACTGCACCTCATGCCCTTCAGCCTCCATGGTCAAACATAACTAGATTTCTGTCATGAAAATGCGCTCACTTGCAACAAAGAGTGATCTGTAGATGAAGCCATTAGTTATTTCTCCTCTCAACTTTTCTCCCATCTTCTTTGATGAATTTAAATATCCATCCCTTCGGCCTCTATAGTCCATGACTTTGGAGGTTAGTCCCTGCGCTTCCTCACCTAAATTCTCACCTACCTCCTCACATCCGTTGTTTCACACCTTATATCTAATTATCCTTAAGTCGGAAAGTAATGTGACAACCTGATTATTTGAACACATAATCATATTTCACTCAGTGAAATTGAAAACCACCCATCCTTCCCGCCAGCATTCATTCCCCAAGTTGACTATTCTGCAGCCTTCTTTCAAAGTCCATGATTTGCCGTCTTGTTCCATGATCTCTGAGCTGCGCGATGCAGCTCAATGCCGGGCAAGTACCTAAAATAAAGAAACACTGCGCCGTAACAGTTCTGTGGAACTTTTCTATATATATAAAAAAAAAATCAAATATAATGCGCAACGGTGAAAGCAAAGGTTAACAGCATGGTTGGTATATTCTGTATTTAGCAATCGCACAGGAATTAGTTGTCTGTTGCAGGATTATCTCTTATGGTTAAAATCTCAAAAGAAATTCTGTCCAAATGGCACAAGACTTAAACATAGGTTAACACTTGTCTCAGACACATCACAAAATGAATATAAGATTCCTGAACTGGGACTTTTAAACCTTTATAAGTCACCACAACATTTACCCAAGCAACTGATGGGTTAAACAAGTTCTTTTCAACCAATACAACACTCCACTTTTTAGCTTGTGTAATAAAAGTTCTTGGGATTAACACAATTAAAAAGAGAATGGAAAACGCTGGCAGAACCTTAAGTAAACCCAGAATAACAAATTATTAACTCAGTATAAAGGTCACAATACACAATCCTATCTACTTCATGGATTGGCCCACACTGCATATCAGATCAAGTGGGCCATTCTCATCCAGCCTATCAATCTTACAAGCTTCAGTTGTGCACTTGATACCCTGGAGAACAGTTGACTGAAGGCACATAACGTGCAATAACAGTTTGCTGGAAGGCAGGAAAGCATGTGCAGAGATTAGTTACTGATTCGGCAAGAAGCTAAACACACTGAAGATCTACTGCGGATGGTCAATGAATGTGCTCTGAATTTCTTAATGCACCATCTCCACAAACAAACCATTTGGAGCTCTTGAGTCATGTGCCCTTTGCCCCACCAACTCCGTGCCAACCAGCAAGCACCCATATCCTACACTAATCCCATTTTATTTCTTCCCACATTCTTATCCACTGCCCAATTTACAGTGGACAATTAACCTACCAACCCACACATCTTTGGTGGACTTGGTGGGGCAAAGGGCATAATTTGATGGCATGCGACTCTATGATTAAATGGTCTGTTAGTGGAGACAGTGCATTAAGGAATTCAGAGCACATTTATTGACCAGCTGCAGTAGCTCTGCAGTGTGTTCATCTTCTTGCTGAATCAGTAACTGAAATCTGAACATGTGGAGGGAAACCAGAGAACTCGGGGGAAATCTACGAGTTGACAGGGAGAATATGCAAGCTACACAGTCTACACCAAGGGTCAGGATCGAACTAGGATGACTGGAGATGTGAAGCTGTGCCTCTGTGTGAAACAGATTTCCAGAAGACTTCAGGACAGCTAATGGTTAGAAATGATAACCTTTTTAAGCACATCTTTTAGTCTTAAGGTTATTTTGAGATTGACTTTAAAATCTCAAAATAAAAAGTTGAATTTTTCATATGCACAAGTCCATGTGTGCACAGGTGCAATGAAAAACTTACTTGCTGCTGCATCACAGGCACATAGCATCAGATACACAACATTTACAAGAAAAACAAATTATACAGTAAAGAACACATTGAAAAAAATGATTGCAGTGCAAAGTGGTCAAAATGTTGCTATACTGAGGTAATGATTAGAGTTGTGCAGGTTGGTTCAAGAACTGAATGGTTGTAGGGAAGTAACTGTTCCTGAACCTGGTGGTGTGGGACCTTCAGGCTTCTGTCACTCCTACCCAATGGTAGCTGTGAGAAGATGGCATAACCTTCCTTGTGATTGCATCTATCTGATAGATCCAGGGCAGGTCATCCGATATGTTAACAGTCGGGAATTTAAATCTGCTGACCCTCTCCGCCATCGATCCACCAATGCAAACTGTCAAATGTTCACCCTTCTTCCCCTACCTGAAGTCAACAATCAGTTCTTTAGCTTTACTGACATCGAGAGAGAGGTTGTTGTTGCGGCACCACTCAACCAGGTGTCCCATCTCGCTCCTTTCAGAGCATTTACCATTTTTTCCACCAGGCATAAAGTATTGAGAGATCTGGTGGCAATCTGTTTCTGGAGGATATCATAATACAAGCAACTGCAAAATACCTTTGCAATTGTTAACATCTTCAATGATGTTTCTTGCTAATACTCTCTGACCAAAAATAACACAAAGCTAAAGGACAGATGACCCACATCTTGACAAAAGGTTTGAAGGAAATGCAAAAAAAAAACAAAGAGATTGCAGTGGCCACCTAATGGTTTCTAAATTGCAACACAACCCCGTCTTGGGGTAGAGTCCCAATTTGGCTTTGAGGTAACTCAGACACTTGGCTGAAGGAACAACTTTTTCGCAAAATTATAATATGTGTTCCAGGAAACTGATATGCTTGCCTTCACAATGGAACATTCCTGGAAATATGGTCCAAGTTAGTGTAGTGATGAACTTAGCCACAGGATTAGAATGTCATTCCAGATGTGGTTCCACAGAAGGTGACAAGCTAAAATTCTGTTTATGACTAAACCTTAATGAGGGAAATGGCATGCCAGATGTCTAGTGTGTTGCACACGCAAAATGAAGTAATTTTATACATCATTGCTCCCAATTATGCCTGTACACACAGATTGACTTACTTAAGTACTTTGATGAATTAAGTTGAAAGTATGAATTGTTCCAGTAAATTCGGTTGATGAATGAAGCACCTTCTAAAAACTTGGCTCTAATTTTGACTTGCTTCAGCAACATCATTATGTTCTGCCCTGAATTTAAGGAGAGCTGGAAATTTAAGAAAGGATAGGGCACTACACACTATTCAAAGCTCACTGCAGGTTGAAAACTTTTTTTCTGAAGCAAACAAAATGCTATTCAAGGGTTTACAAGAAGAAAAAGGGATTGTAATAGGAAAATTTGTAAACGGTTTGAGAGCTCAAGATGCATCATGGACACATGATGTGAACCAATTTGAAGATTACTTGACCTCAAATCAGTGATAAAATACAGAGAACATTTTTGGAAATAGACATTCTCCTCTGAATATAACTGCCTCTCCAAAATGAACTTAAAAATCTTGTGTCTGCCATTGGCCATTCTAGGGCTGAAATCAAGAATTACTTCACTCAAGAGTTCAGATTTTGGGAAATGGTCTATGGTAACTGCAATGCACTAGTTTCAAAGCTTTTGTCAGAACTATTTAGTCCTACAATCAGAGATCAGATTGCATTCAATGTTGTACACAGGTTTTCCCACACAATATAAAAACTTGCATCAAATTTTCTCTTAAGATAACGCAGACTGAATTTCTCAAATTTAAACTTCTCAGATTTTGTTCCTTCCAACTCGGTCTAAATACCAAGGTCACCTTCTGCTGGCACCAGAGCTTTTCTCCTCAATGGCTAGACTTTGCACCAGGATTCCAGTCGAGATCCATCAGCCACAGAAAAACTGAGCTAAATGCTTTCCCTGTTAGATAAAGGGACATAATTATGCTGCACTAAAGTAATTTAACTAAAGCCTCCCAAATAGAAATCTTTAAACTTCATTCAAAAACAGTAAGTCTGGAATTCAGCAATGCTCATGAAAATATCCCTGCAATGGATTGGACCATGAACACTCAGGATAAGATTTTATCCTTTTAAGAAAAAGTTTTATCTATTTAGGAAACAGGAGAAGGGGTTAAAATGGCCTCTGGAGCTCGTTCAATGAAATCATGGCCATTCTTTAGCATTTATCTGTCCAATCCCATATCCTGTGATTCTCTCAGAATCTAAGGATTGAGCATGTATGGGACAAGAGATCCTGCAGATGCTGGAATCTGGAGCAACACATAAAATGCTGGAGGAACTCAGCAGGCCAGGCAACATCTATGGAGGTAATTAAACAGGAGGTAATTTTGGGTCGAGGCCCTTCATCAGAACCGACCTCCAGAGGAGAACATTCCCAAAAATCCAAACTCCTAGACTAAAGTAATTCCTGATCTCAGCATGGAATGGACAACCCTTTGTCCTGACACAATGCCCCTAGTTCTACCAAGCTAATCAACCACTCAGTCTCCACATTTGCATGTCCCTTTTGGAGGTTAAATATCATCTCTCATTCTACGAAATTCCAGCAAATAAAGGCCCATTCCAATCAATCCTTCTTCCTAGGCCAGCCAATTCACTTTGAGAATCAATGTGGTAAAACTTCTGACAAATTTTATGATTAAGAGGGAAATCAGGTGCTCAAAGGGAGGGTATGAGATGGTTCTGACAGGTAATTTTAAGGAAAATCCCAAGAGGTTCTATAGCTACATAAAGAGTGAAAGGGTGGCTTGAGAGAGAGTAGGTCCCCTTAGAGGTCAGCAAGGCTGTCTAGGTCTCGAGCCGCAGGAGATGGGTGGGATTTTTAACAAATGTTTCTCCTTGGTGTTTACTGAGGAGAAAATCATGGCTGCTCAAGAGATAAGGAAACAAGTGAAGGTTTTTTGGAGGAAATTCATTATCAGGGAGGAGGTATTTGCAGCCTTATGGCACATTAAGGTGGATAAATCCCTAGGGACTGACCAAGTG
Source organism: Pristis pectinata (assembly GCF_009764475.1). NCBI lineage: Eukaryota > Metazoa > Chordata > Chondrichthyes > Rhinopristiformes > Pristidae > Pristis > Pristis pectinata. The sequence continues at coordinate 16,928,647 of NC_067433.1, forward strand.
CATAGTCAGACTTTGCGGGAGGCTAGAGAAGAAATTGCAGAGGCCATCTCAGAGACACTTGCTTCATTGCTAGTTACTGATGAAATTCCCGAAGACTGGAAGGTGGCTAATGTCGTTCCATTGTTTAAGAAAGGCAGCAAGGACAAGCCAGGGAACGACAAGCCAGTCAGCCTGACATCAGCAGTGGGGAAGTTACTGGAGGGAATTCTGAGGGAGAGGATCTAGTAGCATTTGGATAGACCAAATTTGATGAGGAGGAGTCAGCATGGCTTTGTGCATGAAAAGTCATGCTTGATGAACCTTTTAGTTTTTGTTTTAAAAAGAATTACCAAAAAAGATGAGAGTAGTGCAGGGAATGATGTCTGTTTGAACTTTAGCAAGGTTTTTGACAAGGTCCTGCATGGTAGGTCAGTCTGAAAGTTAGGTCCCATGGAATACAGGGAGAACTAGTTAGGTGGATTCAAAATTGGCACAGAGGTAGGCAGCAGAGGATGGTAGTTGAAGGTTGTTTCTCGGAATGAAGGCTGTGACCAGTGGTGTGCCGCAGGGGTCAGTGTTGGGACTCTTGTTATTCGTTATTCATATGAATGATTTGGATGTGAATGCACAAGATGTGTTCAGCAAGTTTGCAGATAACACAAAATTGGGATGTGTGGTCGATAGTGAAGGTTATCGTAGATTACATGGGGATCTCGATCAGTTAGGGAAGTGGGCCGAGGAGTGGTAAATGGATTTCAATACAGATAAATGTAAGGTGATGCATTTTGGAAAGTCAAACCAGAGTTGGACTTATACTATGAATGGTTGGGGACTAGGGAGTATTATGGAACAGAGGGACCTAGGAGTACAAGTGCATAGTTCATTGAAAGCGGTGTCGTGGGTAGACAGAGTGGTGAAAAAGGTGTTTTGCAATGCTGGCCTTCATCAGTCAGGGCATTATGACATTATGTTGCAGTTGTACAAGTTTTTGGCGAGGCCATACAGAGTACTGTGTAAAGTTGTTGTCACCCTGTTATAGGAAAAACATGACTAAACTGGAAAGCGTACTGAAAAGATTTCTGAAGATGTCGCCAGGCCTCGAGGAGCTGAGTTACATGGAAAGGTTGGCTAGCTAGGTCTTTATTCCTTGGAACATGGGAGAATTAGGGACAACCTTATAGAAATGTTTAAAATTATGAGATGCAGAGATAAGGTGGACGGTAACAGTCTTTTCCCCAGGGTAGGGAAGTCCAAAATTAGGTGGCAGAGATTCAGGGTGAGAAGTGAAAGATTTAAAAGGGACTCGAGGGGCAATTTTTTCCACACAGAGAGTGGTGAGTTTATGGAATGAGCTGCCAGAGTAAGTGGTTGAGGCAGGTACAATAGTATAATTTAAGAAGCAATTGGAATAGGTCCATGGAGGGGAAGGGTTTAGAAGGATATGGGCAGAACGCAGTAAATTGGGACTAGCTGGGTGGGCACTGTGATCAGCGTGGTCTCGTTGGACTCAAGGACCTGTATCTGTGCTTTATTGCTCTTTGACTCTAAATATCTTCCACCTGAATCATTAACACTGTCTCTCTCTCCACACGCTGCCCGACCTGCTGAGTGGTTCCAGCATTTTCTATTTTATTTCAGATTTCCAACATTTGTAGTCCTTTGATTTTCATTTATTGGTAATTCTTTGCCAGTTTGCCTCCAAATCCATCCTTCCTGGGATAACACAACCACTGGTATATACAGTATTTCAGATGTAGCTGTACTACCCACATGGTGATAAACTTCCTTACTTCTGCACTCCAGCTCCATGCAGTAGAGTTCAACAAGCCATTTTACTTCTTTATTGCATGCTATACCTGTGTAATTATTTTACTGTTCATATTCAAAGACACCCACATCTTCCAAAATACTGAATGCTATTTGTATCCAAAAAGGAGACAGCAGTTGCTGGAATCTGGAGCGACCGATGACTTTGGTGTTTTTGATCAGGAGCGAGAGCCCAGCGCACGGAAACAGCCGAGGAGTTCTGAGGAGATACGTGTATTTTTTTCTCTCTTTCTTCTAACAATTTCAGAGATAGTAGGGAGTAAGTGCGCAGGTGCGTGACATCAGTCGTTAGCGCACGCACAGTTTAAAAAGACTGCCATATCCAGCGGCAGCGTCAGAGCGGGCAGCGGAGTGATTTGGGCTTTGGCTTAAGGGGGTGAGGCAGGTGAGTAGCTGGTAAGTAAAGGTAAGGTTTACCTGTTATCTGTTCCAAATTTTTAAGTAGGGAAAAACTAGGTGGGGGGGGGGGGTGTGGGTGGAAAAATGAATTAGTTCAGATGGAGAACATGGTGGTGTGCTGCAGCTGCTTGATGTGGGAGCTCGTGGACCTTGCTGCGGTCCAAGACGGCCACATCTGCAGTAAGTGCTTGAGGCTGGAGGAACTTCGGCTCAAAATTGATGAGCTGGAATTGCAGCTTCAAACACTGCGGAGCATCAGAGAGGGGGAAGAGTTATGTAGATACTGTACATCAGGAGACCGTCACCCCCCTTAGAGCAGGTACTTCTGGAGTCCAGGAAGTAGAAGGGTGACTGTCAGAGGAGGGAAAAGGAAAAAGAAAAACAAATAGGCAGATAGTGGAGAGGACCCCAGAGGCCGTTCCCCTCAATAACAGGTTTTCCACTTTGGAAGCTGTTGTGGGGGGGTGGGGGGGGGGGGGGGGGGTGGAGATGTGAAATGACCTGCAGGGGCCTAGCAGCAGTAGCCAGGTCTCTGGCACTGGGACTGGTCCTGCAGCTCAGAAGGGAAGGGAGGAGAAGAGGAGGGCAATAGTGATAGGGGACTCGATAGTCAGGGAAACAGATAGGAGGTTCTGTGGTAGGGAGCATGAATCCCAGATGGTATGTTGCCTCCCAAGTGCCACGGTCTGGGATGTCTCTGATCGGGTCCACAGGATTCTTGAGTGGGAGGGAGAACAGCCAGAAGTCATGGTTCATGTTGGTACCAATGACATAGGTGGGAAGAAGGATGAAATGTGAGTTTAGGGAGCTAGGCAGAAGGCTGAAGAACAGGACCTCAAGGGTAGCAATCTTGGGATTGCTGCCAGTGCCATGTGATAGTGAAGGTAGGAATAGGAAGAGATGGCAAATAAATGTGTGGCTGAGAAGTTGGTGCAGGAAGGAGGGTTTTAGATTTTTGGATCATTGGGATCTCTTCTGGGGAAGGTGGGACCTGTACAGAGAGGACGGGTTACACCCGAACCCGAGAGGGGCCAATATCCTTGCAGCCAGGTTTGCTAGGGTGGTTCGGGAGGGTTTAAACTAGTTTGCAAGGGGGATGGGAACCAGAGGAGTAGGTCAGAGGAAGAAGGGGATGGGGAAAAGTCAGATCCAACAGGTAGAGAGGCTTTGAGGAAGGAGAAGCAGAGTACAGGCTACAAAAGTAGTAAGGCGGATGGGCTAAAGTGCATTTACTTAAATGCAAGAAGCATCAGGAATAAGGGAGATGAACTGAGAGCTTGGATAAGTACATGAGACTACAATATTGTGGCTATTACAGAGACATGGCTGACATCAGGGCAGGAATATTCCTGGTTTTCAGTGTTTTAATAGGGATGGGGGGGGGGGGGGGAAGAGAAGAGGAGGGGTGGTATTACTGGTCAGGGACACTATTACAGCGACAGAAAGGGTGGATAATGTAGAAGGATCCTCTCTAGAGTCAGTATGGGTGGAAGTTAGGAAGAAGAAAGGAGCAGTTACTCTACAGGGAGTATTCTATAGGCCCCCTGGTAGCAGTAGGGATACTGAGGAGCAGATTGGGAGGGAGATTTTGGAGAGATGCGAAAACAACAGGGTTATTATAGTGGGAAACTTCGACTTCCCAAATATTGATTGGCACCTGCTTAGTGCCAAAGGTTTAGATGGGCCGGAGTTTGTTAAGTGTGTACAGGATGGATTCCTGTCACAGTATGTTGACAGGCTGACTAGAAGGAATGCCATTAGATCTAGTTTTAGGTAATGAACCGGGTCAGGTGACAGATTTCTTGGTGGGTGAGCATTTGGGGGACAGTGACCACTGCTCCATAACCTTTAGAATTGTCATGGACAGGGATAGGAGCAAAGAGGATGGGAAGATATTTAATTGGGGAAAGGTGAATTATGGGGCTATAAGACGAGAACTTGAGAGTGTAAATTGGGGTGATATTTTTGAGGGGAAAATGTACTAGAGAGATGTGGTCGATGTTCAGGGATCTCTTGCAGGATGTTAGGGATAAATTTGTCCCCGTGAGGCCGAGAAGGAATGGCAGGGTGAAGGAACCATGGGTGATAAGGGAGGTGGAACAACTAGTTAGGAAGAAGGTGGCAGCATACATAAGTGTAAGCAGCAAGGATCAGACAGGACTCATGAGGAATATAGAGTAGCAAGGAAGGAACTTAAGAAGGGGCTGAGGACAGCGAGAGGGGGACATCAAAAGGCTTTGGCAAGCAGGGTTAAGGAGAATCCCAAGGCTTTTTACTCGTACGTGAAGAGCAGAAGGATGGCTAGAGTAAAGGTGAGTCCAATTAAAGACAAAGGTGGGAAGATGTGCCTGGAAGCTGTGGAAGTGGGTGAGGTTCTCAATGAATACTTCTCTTCAGTATTCACCAAGAAGAGGGATCTTGATGACGCTGAGGACAGTGTTGGTAAGGGTAATGTTCTAGAGTATGTAGATATCAAGAGAGAGGATATGTTGGAGCTGTTAGAAAATATTAGGACAGATAAGTGCCCAGGGCCTGACAGAATATTCCCCAGGTTGCTTTGTGAGGCGAGGGAGGAGATTGCTGAACTGTTGGCTAGGACCTTTGAGTCCTCGTCCACGGGGATGGTACCGGAGGATTGGAGGGTGGCAAATGTTGTCCCTTTATTCAAAAAAGGTAGTAGGGATAGTCCAGGGAATTACAGACCAGTGAGCCTTACTTCTGTGGTGGGCAAGCTGTTGGAAAGGATTCTTGGATAGGATTATGAGCATTTAGAGAATCATGGACTGATTAGGGACAGCCAGCATGGATTTGTGAAGGGAAGATCTTGCCTCACTAGCCTGCCAGGGTTCTTTGAGGTGGTGACCAGGAAGATTGATGAGGGTAGTGCAGTAGATGTGGTCTACATGGATTTTAGTAAGGCGTTTGACAAGGTTCCGCATGGTAGGCTTCTTCAGAAGGTCAAGAGGCCAAGGGATCCAGGGAAGCTTGGCCCTGTGGATTCAGAATTGGTTTGCTTGTAGAAAGCAGAGGGTTGTGGTGGAGGGAGTGCATTCGGATCAGAGGTCTGTGACTAGTGGTGTCCCACAGGGATTGGTTCTGGGACCTCTACTTTTTGTGATATTTATTAATGACTTCGATGAGGGGGTGGAAGGGTGGGTTAGCAAGTTTACAGATGACACAAAGATCGGTGGTGCCGTGGATAGTGTGGAGGGCTGGTTGAAGCTTACAGAGGGATATTGATAGGATGCAGAGCTGGGCTGACAAGTGGCAGATGGAGTTCAATCCAGAGAAGTGCGAGGCGGTACACTTTGGAAGGACAAACTCCAAGGCGGAGTACAAGGTAAATGGCAGGATTCTTGGCAGTGTAGAGGAGCACAGCGATCTGGGGGTTCATATCCACAGATCACTGAAAGTTGCGACACAGGTGGATAGGGTAGTTAAAAAAGCTTATGGGATGTTAGCTTTCATAAGTCCTGGGATCGAGTTTAAGAGCCACGAAGTAATGATGCAGCTTTACAAAACTCTGGTTAGACCACACTTAAGAGCACTGTGTCCAGTTCTGGTCACCTCATTATAGGAAGGATGTGGAGGCATTGGAAAGGGTGCAGAGGAGATTTACCTGGATGCTGCCTGGATTAGGGAGTATGGATTATGAGGAGAGACTAAAGGAGCTAGGGCTTTACTCATTGGAGAGGAGGAGGATGAGGGGAGACATGATAAAGGTATACAAAATATTAAGAGGAATAGATAGAGTGGACAGCCAGCGCCTTTCCCAGGGCACCAATACACAATACAAGAGTGCATGGCTTTAATGTAATGGGTGGGAAGTTCAAGGGAGATGTCAGAGGGAGGTTTCTCACCCAGAGCGCGGTTGGTGCATGGAATGCACTGCCTGGGGTGGTGCTGGAGGCTGATACGTTGGGCAAGTTCAAGGGATTGTTAGATAAGCATATTGGAGGAACTTAAGATAGAGGGATATATGGGAGGAAGGGGTTACATAGTCTTAGGAGTGGTTTGAAGGTCGGCACAATATGGTGGGCCGAAGGGCCTGTATTGTTCTATGGTTCTATAACCTGCTGAGGTCTCCCAACAGATTATAGGTTGCATGATAAGTTGCAGTGTGGTTACAACCTGTGGATATTTCTCTGCTTTCACCTGCATGCTACATATATCAGCAAACCTAAAGATAAGCGAGGCAGTCACATCATAGGCCAGAAGGCATTGATTTGCAAGCGTTAGCTTACACACAAGCTTTGACTGGCTCTGGAACCTACAACCTGGCTGTTCAAGCAACTGAACTGAACCTCTGCTAACTTTGTCACATTGATCTGATGATGCTAAACCAGGATTGGGAAAACTTGATTTCCATTGACAGCTTACAGAGGGCAAGCTCTTTCACAAGCACCTAGCACTTGCTTTTTTCAGATCACATACATTTTGTTCCTTTTGGGAGCGTGAAAATAACAACTTTAAGATGGGATGGCACTCACCAAGTTCTGGTCACTTTAAATATTGTCCATCTACAAAAGGCAAGAGGGTACTTAATGGATGGGTACTAATCAACTCTCATGCACTTAGAGAATGGAAACAAACACAATTAGTAAAATCCTTCTCCAAACCTTACCACCCTCTCCACATTCTCCTGCATGGACCCTTCCTTCTGCACAAATACAGGATTGTTCTATTCGTTCCAATTAATTTTACCTGAGTAGACAGGAGGGGACAAACATCTAAACAAAAGGGAAAAGTATTACAGATTTCAAGAGGTGGGCACCTCTGGGCGGCAATCACCAGGAAAGTCAAAAAAAACTAGAGGTTCCAGAAGTTTTGCTCTGTCTGTAAAGAATGACTTCAGAGGAATCCAAGTAAAAATTGAACAATGTTGCTGGAGAGGTGGTACAGAAGGGAGGGTTTTAGACTTCTGAGACTTTGGGACTATTTTGGGGGAAAGATAGGAGTTGGAAGGATTACACTTCAAAGTACTGAAACCAAAATCCTCCTGGGATTTGTCATTGTTTTTTTTAGAAAGAGCTTGGCAGAGAGGAAGAAGAACTGGGCATTAGAAGTATTGCAGGCAAAATAAACAGGCAGGGGAAACAAGGACAATAAATCAGGTCAGAGCATGAAAAATTATTATAAGGCCAAATATAAAGGCACTATGTCTAAACACACGGTAGTAAAACAAGGTGGTCCATTCATGTCATAGTTGCAAATGGAAAAGAACTAAGTGTTGTTACAGAAACCTAGCCAAACTTAAAAATCCAGAGTATTTGACATTTAAAGACAATCAAAAATTTAAAAAAAAGATGCAGTTCACTGCTCATTAGGCATAACATCTGTAGAGTATTTAGAAATGATCTTGGATGAACAGATTCTGGTCTAGAATTGGAACTAGTTTAGGTGGAGCTCGATAGCAGTGGGGGACAGGAAACATTGGTGAAAATGGTTTAAAATGCCTGTAATGTTGGACACAGTAGAAGTAAATTAGAGATAAAAGTACTTTAATCAGTTGAGGAAATAAAAATATATTAGTATATAGACAAATACTAGAGAAGTTAACGAGCCTGAAAACTGATAAATCTGAAGGACCTAATGATCTATATCTGTTTTGAAAGAGCTGCCTGAAAGAGTGCTGGTTGCTTTTGTTACCACCTGACAAAATTCCACACAATCTGAGGTTGTTCCTACAGATTAGAGGGGAGAAAACATAACCTTTCAATTTAAGAAAGATGTGGAAGTACTGACCAGTTTGCTCAACATCAGTAATGAGGAAGATACTGGTATTTGTAATTAAGAATATCACTTGGCCAGTACAGTGGTGCACCTGGTACAGCTGCTATCTCACAGTGGTAGAGACCAGGTTCAATCCCGACCTCAGATACCGCTGCATGGAACTTACAATCTCCATAACTGTGTGGGTTGGTAGGTTATTTGCCCAGTGTAAATTGTCCTTTGTTTAGGTGAGTGGTAGAATCTGGGTGGGAACATTGACAAAAACATCAGGAGAATAAAAATGAGATTAATGTAGAATTAGTGTAAATGGGCAATTGATAATTGGCAGACTGAGGGGCCTGGTGGGACCACAGCTGGACCATGATGTACAATTTGGGTCATCATTATCAAAAGCCTGGTTTTCACTGTAGAGGTTTCCCAGACAGGCTCCTGGGATGATGGCATGTTATTAAAAGGAATGATCGAGTAAGCCAGGCTTCTCTCAAGTTTAGAATGTGATGCGGCTTCACTGAGATGCACAAAATAATCAGAGGGCTCAACAGGGTAAAAGCAGGGCAGCACGGTAGCATAGCGGTTAGCGCGACACTATTACAGCGCCAGCGATCGGGGTTTGATTCCCGTCGTTGTAAGGAGTTTGTACATTCTCCCGTGTCAGCGTGGGTTTCCTCTGGGAGCTCCGGTTTCCTCCCACATTCCAAAGACATAAGGGTAGGTTAATTTGGGTTTAAGAAATGCGTGGCACAGACTCGTTGGGCTGGAAGGGCCTGTTACCATGCTGTAAATAAAAAAATTTTTTTTTTAAATATTTAAATTTAATTTAAAAATTTAAATTTAATTTCTCTTGGGTAAGGAGTTGAGAAGTAGTGGTCACGGAGTCAAACCAAAGGGTTAGGCCATTTTGGGTGGAAACATGTTTCCTCTCTAAGGATAGTGATTCTTTAGAATTTTCCACACAAGGCTCAGTCATTGATTGCGTTCAAGATCAATAGATTTCTAGATCATCTCAAATGACTCCTGGGAACCTCTGGCCTGTGACTACTCAAAGTGGAAATTAGAGCATTCAGGTTGATTGAGAATCTCAAGATCATACATCAGGACCACTCAGAAGCTAAGTGGTGGAAGGAGCACATTACTTCACAAACTATCCACTTCCACTCCCCTGCTCTGTCCGGTGTCTCTTGCCCTATCTATGCAGTCTGCAGTTCCCACATTGGCCTTATTAGCCACCTCAGAATCCACAAAATTCAGTCGAAGCAAGCCATTCTCAATCCTGACGGACTGCCTATGGAGAAGGACATGGAATAATTGGAGGATATACAGATCAGGTAGGAAAATAGTGTTTGAGGTAGAATATAAGCCATAATCTTATTGAATGAAACAGGCTCAATCAGCAAATGGCCTGCTCCTGTTTCTACTTATCTTCATATGTCACACACCATCGGGAACAGCAACTTCTGTGGAAGCGTTTTATTTTTAAAATCAGCAAAGATAGAAAACAGAAACTAATATATTCACAAGTGAATTTGTATCAAAGGACAGGTCTTTAAAAAAAAAACGTGCAACAAGCATACAGTAATAAAATAGAATCAAAAGCATCTTAAGAGATAGGCACACCATATAAACAATGTTATGAATTTTACAAGGTCTCAGAGGCTGCTGCACTAATTTCACCTGTCAGAATAATTGTCAAAAGACCTGAGCAGTGGTTTTCATTCACAAATCATTCTAAACTCTTAATTGGGGTGGTATTAATGATTGGTTTGTATTAACAGGTAGATTTTTTTTTGATGGAGGCATCCTTTTTTTGTTGCAAAAAAGAGAAAAGGACCCTTTATCTTGTCTTAGTACTACCACATCAACACTAACTCAGACCCACAAAAGTTATCCCCCTACTTCAAAACCAGTTTTTGTAACAACTCTAGAAATCTAGGCACATTGACTGGCAGGTCATGGGTATAAAAATAGACAATTTGCACACCCAACTTGGCTGTATAACTGAAATCAGGTCACAGTAAGTTTTAAAGCCAATTAAAAAAATACAGTTTTGAAGGAACAAGAACAGTACCAAGAATTAAGGGAGTTTTAAAATTAAACCCACTACTCAATTAGGAAAGAGAAATTGCTACCCCACACCTAGTTCGACCCAATATTCTCCATAATGTCAACTTATCAGATAGAATGAAACTACTTGCATAACTTAATGTCACTACATTGTTTGCACCCAACTTCACTGCAGAATGATTTGCAAGCCCTCTGGATATCTGTGTTCCTATCTGCCTTTACCTTTGATAAACTCTGCTCCTTGGGAGAAACTCATACTAGAAATCTGAAATTATTTATTCAGTGGGTTCCACGTCAGCACTGGCATGCACTGCATGTTTTATTGGAAGACCCAAGCATATCAGAGGTGCAATAAAAAAAAGTTCCACATTATTTGGTCTCACACATCTCAACTGTGCCATTTCATCCTTCCAGGAGATTTAGCAACAAAAATTAGCCTTATGCACATGGGTTTCCGAACATGCATCTTAGTTTAAAAACTGCCATCTCATACAGCACCATCTCAAAATGCTAAATGTGTCACATGATAATTATTCTCTCATTTTCAAATGACAAGGTATCAAGATTACTTCCGGGAACATATCAGATCACCAGAGGCTCCCAGTGTAAAGGAAGGTACAGCAGTCTGATGCACCTGCAAAAGAAACTCGCACCGTTTCTCCAGAGAGAGAGCATCTTCCCAGACCACCTCCATTCAGAGTCAGCTGCAAGACAAATACACCACACAGCTCAGACTCCCAGAGAATCCCTTTCCTTCCTGCAACAGGCACGTTAAAAAATTTTCAATTTGCCAAACCAAAACCCAGATTAGTACCATTTCTGACATCTTGGATACTGCCAACTTCAGTGACAAAATGTCAGGGTTGAGGGAAGTCATCGGTCACCTCACACCTAAAATTTCACTGGAATCAAAACCAAATTCATAACCTGGATTTAACCATTTTAAGACAGACCATTGTGGAAAAGTGAAGTTTTAATTCTTTAATCTTTTTAGAGGTTGTAACGTTTCTAGAAATAAAATGAATGTGGAAAACCATGCACGGCAAGAGTTAAACTGAACTGCAAAAATCTCCTGTTGATTTCTACTGACCCTGTCACTGGCCCCTCAGAGTGAGATTGCCCAATTAGTGCCAGTCATACTACAGGCAGTTTTGTGTTATGGACGTGTCCACTGGGAACTTACTTGACACCATCCCCCTACTCTCCACCTTACTCAGACTCCCCTTCACAGTTGTGAAGGGGCTCTCAGTCCACCAGTCTGAGCTGGATTGAAACCCAGGTTTGGGAAACTGAAAAGGTCAATGTTCTGCTCGTTCTACTCCACTGCACAACTCAAAATGCCTTCCCTTTTGCGTTCTGCAGGTCAGACAAGGTCAGATTTAGTGTCAGACATGATTGACACCCAATTGTCTTGGACTCTGTTCAAATTATTTTCCCGGGATCAAGGTCAGGCTTTGTGTTTTTTTTCTTCAGACTTTTCAAAAAGGCAAAAACAGTCTAAGCAACAGTGAACACAGTTAAAATGTTTGATATGTGATATTTTCTTCAAAAACTGTAAGACTAAAAAAAGGTTTACAAATATCAAAGGTATTTAGAAACTCTGCAGATTAGTGTCACAAATTACACTTCTATATTGCAAGTTACAAGAGGACCACAACTAAGCAAAAATTTACTTCAGCTAACTAACTGAGCCACAAGACTCCCCTAGGGAATAAGCTCAAGTAGCCAAAAGCTAAGTGGTGACAGAGCACTGGTAAGTTATTAACCACTAAGAGTACTCAATGCTCCTTCGAAGACCTTTAAAATGCACTAACGTAGTTGTGCAGATTAACTTTCTATTACAAGAATGCAGCCAATGGATGCCACAACCCATTTTGTTTTGGGCGTTTTCAGATTCTGGTTTCCAGTCTGTACATGGTAAATGTTTTCTGGGAGACAGGTCTGGGGGGAGGGGTTGCAGGGGGAGGTGAAGAGGAAGAAAAAGCAAATGGAAAAAGAATAGCAACAAGAGACCAGTTTAGCACCACTCTCCCCATATCGGTTTCAGTGTAAAAAATGTACAACGCAATGTTTCAGGTGAATAAATACAATTATAAAAGATTCTGCTTGCTACAGAAACATTCAACCTTTAATTACATGTGCAAAAACCTTAAAACACTTCTTTGTAAAACCATCCTTTCCTTTCATTGTATCTCTAATCAGCTATCCAACGAGGTAATAAAATGGCCTCTTGCAGTCATATCTACAGTAACTGGGGAGTGTCGGGGCTGGATATGCCAATAGTGAAACTTTTATTGAGAGGCTTCCCAGAAGTTAAAAAAGTCTGAGTCACCTGCATTTCGAACAAAAGCCACTCCTGAAGTCACATTCTCAGAGTACAACCACCAAAGAATTCATGGCAGAGATATCCCATGAAGGCTTCCACCAGCCATTAAAGCACTCCTAACCACATCATTTCCTATTTAAACCATTCCAACAAATCTCCCGGTTTTCTAGTCACCATTGCATTAGAAGCATTCTACCATATCCAGGTAGTCTGTCTTTATATCGTTCATGACCCTCATTTTTCCCCTCCCCTACTCTCCTTTCTTAAAGGATTTAATGTGCTTGACGACAGAATCACTGACAGGAGCTCAGTAGTAATTGCTGGCAGGAGATACAATGCCTGATTCACTCCCAAGCTTCTACACACAGATTGGACAGGAATTTTGCTGGACGTGGAGCAAGAACCCTAGTCAGTTTTAACCTCACAGTTTAGTATCACTGCATAAGTTTAGCAGTGCATCTGCTGCAATTAGTCATCGTATTGTGGGACTTCCTCATTAGATAGTACTGTCCTATACCTGGAAGCAAGCTTCCCACTAACCTAAATGGAAGCGGCTTCTCAGAAGCCAGCATAACCTACTGTTAGTTTTAACTGAGGTTTTGTAAGCTGTGAGTACTCTTAGGGTTAACAACATTACGTGCAAGCACACCAGCAAAGAACGTCTTCAATTAGCGTTACAGAAAATTCAGAGGCTTCAGAGAGCCAGGAGGTTACACCACCAGACAGCATCACCATCATACGAACACCTCATTTGTTTCTCTTTAGTATATCTGGAAGTTAATTTTAAATTTTTACTAAAAGATCAATGAAGAAAAGTATTAATCAATATAGCTATTTGCTTCCCCCCTCCCGCTATTGTGGTATATATCGAGGTTAAAGCACATCACAATCAACTTTCAGGTGGAACCAGGGTCCTCAAGAGTTTGTGGAATGGTAGCCCAGAGATGAGGTAGGGTAAATGCTCGGTGCAGTATTGATACCCAGGAGAAATGGTCCATAGCCTTCGCTGCCTTGGTCCCACTGGAAAAGAAAATACATGAAATAAATGAGCATTGTGCCTTCTCTATCCAGGTGCAAGCTAAAGCATCCTTGGTATTCATTAGAGTAAAAGACATACATTTCAGTAAATGCAACTGCTTTCTGTCTGTCAATATTAAGCAAGAACAACAAGGCTATGTCAATGCTGCTCTATAGACATTAGCCCAACCTCGTTGAACAGAAGCCCAAATGCCACGAATCTTATTTTTGGACCATGAGAGATGAAGTACAGCAATGCAGTGTGTTCCAGAGAGCACAAGACAGCAGATTCTGGAAATCTGACTCCAGGAGCATGAGCAGTTCAGATATTTCTGCTTACAAGTCCCCTTCCTTGTCTTTTCTCCCGTTTGTGGGTCTGGAAGTTTGGAGGGAATGGTTATTTTTCAGACTAGTAACCATCAGGACAACAACCCGTTACTTTCAGCAACTTGAGATGTGCACAAATCAATACAAAATATTTAAGTTTATCCATATAGCCCATGTCACTTAGTGATACAACTCAAAGGGAAAAGCTTAGATGTCCTTGTTTGATCACACCAGTGAGGCAATTCCACCCACATCATTGCAGTTAAGAACAGGCACAAAGATAAAAATGTTCCAGTAACATCCAAAATAAATTCGAGCCAAGGTCCAAGGTGAAAGACAACACCAATGACTCCCTGGCTCAGCTAGTCCCACAGTCACCATTATAAAGGTAAAATGCCACAAAACAGAAAGGAAAGCAAACCAAACTTCTTTTAATATGGTCGTTAAGATCTGAGGAAAACCCTAATTTAGACTGCTATGACTGCTCACAGCTGTGAACAAACTGTAGCCTATTGTATGCTTGAGGAGCTTTCTCGATGGGACAGGATTGATTTGGTGTTATCTCAGCACTTCACATCATATACATGATGCAGACTGTATGACTGTCCCAAAAGGCTCACAAACTAAGCCTACCTGCTTGCTTTCCATGGGAACTGCATACTCAAATGTGACAACTACAGGTTAGCTTTCATACTTTTTTATTCCAATCCTCAGTTTGGATACAACAGAAACTGCAATGTCAGCCCATTAAACAGAAAACATTACCCAAGAAGCAGAGAAGAGCCTTCAAAAAGCTTTGCATCCAAATAAAGTCAAACACCCAGTGCTATACTTGCAACAGCATCAGAACAATTTGTTTTTAAAATTTTTTAGTCTAAAATTCAACACAAATCAGAATATTCTCAAGGGGCTGTATGGCCAATTCTGAAGTTCCTCACACTAGCTGATCTATAGTTAGGAACAACTTCAATTCTCATAGGATGCACATGAACTGTTGCCATAAAAGGGATGTCAGGAACCAGAAGAGCAAGTTAAAGTCAAAGCTAATGACTAGCACAAGTTGATGTCTGGAACTTCTTTTGCAACCAAATAATAAATATATAAAATGGAGTTGCAGAAGGGGTAGGTTCACGTGGAGCTTACATACTGGTATAGGCCTGCTGAGCTGAGCTGATTAGCCTGTTACCATGCTGTAAATACCATGCAAACCAATGAAAACTGTACCCAGGTACCAGTTGGAGACACAATGGAGTCTTTCTGAATAGACGTTTTGTTCAAAAAAAGCTTTTGGAAACAAAATTACGTCAGGGGAGTGAACCTCAAGGTACAACTGAACAGAACTGCTAACACCAGTCACAAGGATACAAATCATGTCAGTTAAGGAACGGGCAAATTCATGCATATACATTTTTGAATCAATCTTGACATTTTAATTAGTGGGCTAAATTTGTTTAAAAATTCAAAATAGACAGCATAAACACAGGCATGGAAAAATGAGAAACAAAATAGTGGTGGTGGGAGTGAGTCACTGTAGCATATTGTATGAAATACTGAACAACCAGCTGCAACTGAAACCAAATCCAAAGGCAGCATGTAAAGAAATTAATGTCCTGCAGGTGTGGTAATTACTTGTAAATTGTATTTCCTGTCCATGTGTTGAAAGGCAAGAAAACAATTTGATATACCTTGACAAAAGTAACTTTTTAACTAAAAAGTATAGTTCTCATTTTTCCCTCCTTATACAAGCTCCCTGCACGCTACCAAAGGCACATTTATCACCACCTCCAAACTACAGCACACATTGGTTCTCAGTCTGAGTGTGCTACAGTGTGTGTACATGAGGAACAGAGAGAGACACACACAGACAGCGAGGCATGATCAGAGAGAAAAGCAATGAGATGGAGGAAGGCCTTCTCTGTCCTAAAAATAATCTTTCACCTCTATAGGATGATACTGAAGATGGCAAGAACTTTGCAATTGGTTTAAGAATGGAATGGTGATGTTATACATGCTGCTTATTTTATTAACTCTTTGTGATATGTGCAACTAATGTTAACCAATACCATACTAGTGGTTTTTAATGTGTTAAACAGCATAATTAGAACTGGTTTGCAAGTAATTTATCATATGATAGGAAGGACTTGTCACATGACAGGAAGTTGTTTGATCATGCGTATAAAAAGATTTTCCACTGACGGACGGAACTTCACCTTTGGACTCTGATTGTGAACAGTGCCTAGGGCTATATAAAGAAATATGCTGTTACATTTGCAGTTGCCAGGAGTCCAGAGCAGCAGCAGGAATGCAAGAGCACTTTTGCTTCAGAATTGTTTTTTTTCCCCCCTGGATCAACTAAGTGGACTTCCCTGTTGAGTCAAGGTCACAAGTGGTATTAAGGGTTAGTGACAGCTCTTACATTTGCTGTTGCAAGGGTAGGGCTACAAGAGTTGTGTTTACTTTAATAGGGCAAACCGTTTTCTCCTCGTTATAAATTGCTTAATAAAATAATTTAAGCATATTGACTGGATCAGAATTATATTGTATTAAACCAGCATCTTGAAGTAATATCAATTATCTGTACACTACTGATTGATGGGGTGAAACTCACTTGAATAATGATACAGTAGCAGCAAAATGCTCACAACAAACTGCTGCACAGTCAAAGTAATGATGAGTAGGAATCAAGTACGACAATGGAGAAATTGGCAGCTTAGGAACATCACTGGGAAGAGAAGGTGGTGATTGAGACTGAATAAAGGGAGAGCATGCTGAATTCACAGCAAATGCCCGAGTTAGGGATGGAGTCTAGCACTGGCATCACTCATCTTAAATCAACACCAGAGATCAAAAATAGAAGCAGAAAATACTAGATTCACTTAGTAATTGCAGCTTCTATGGAAGAGAAAGAGTTAATATTTCAGAAAATGACCTTCAGCAAAACTAGGAAAAATTAGAAAGCAAATCAAGTTGCAGAGATGAGCAGCAATAACGGCGCAGCAGTGGTGCCTCAGTGTTAGAAACCAGGTTCAATCCTGTCTTCAGGGACGATGTGAAGTGTGCATATTCTCCCTGTGAACGTGTGGGTTTCTTCTTGGTGCTCCAGTTCCCTCCCACATCCCAAAAGTCATGGCTGGCACGTTACTTGGCCATTGTAAGTCGCCCCTAGTGTGTAGGTGAGTGATAGAATCTGGGGGGAGTTGATAAGAATATGGGGAGAATAAAAGAATGGGATTAATGTAAGAGTGGTGTAAATGGGCCGGCATGCACTCAGTGGGCCAAAGGCCAATTTCTGTGTTGTATCATTACGACTGTGTGATTTGAAGAGGGAAGAGTGGAGAAAGTACCAGGGAATGTCTGTGATGGGGTGGAGCTTGAAAGATATTGAATGATCAAAAGATGATGGTTCTGACCGAGAGAAGATGGTGAAGATGTGCAAATCATAACAGATCTTTCTCGAGATGCAAATAAATGAAGTGAACAAGGACAGGACAGAGAAAGAAAAACAATGCTGGAACTGTGAGATACAACTGCAATGTCTTGTTGGAAATCTTAAAAGAAAAAACACCAGCAGCTCAGACATCTGTGGAAAGAAAAACTGAGTTAACAGTACTAGCTGATGACCTTTCACCAGAACCGGCCAACACTGACAAACTTGGAAGGATAGTTATAGATTACAGTGGAATAAGTGAAGGGCTGCAATGTGCTTAGTCAGAAGATGACATGCTGTTCCCTTGAGCTTATGACGAACTTCAATGGTACTGTGTACAAAGCCAATGACAGAGTGGGAGTGGTATGGTGAATTAAAGTCACAGGTAACTGGAAGCTCAGGGTCATCCTTGTAGACTGAACAGAGGGGAACTATGCAGCCTCTAAATTTCAGAAGTAACTGTTCTGTAAAACAAGCTGCAATTAGTGTCCCCAGTGTGGATGAGACCACATGGCGAGTACTGGCTGCAAATAAACTAAATTTGGAAGTAACAGTGAGTTGCTGCTTTAGTTGGAAGGAGTGTTTAGGTCCATGATAGGAAGAGAATGTGTAGAAGGGCAAGTACTGCATTCGAGTGAGAGGCTCTATGAGAAGGGCAGCGCCCATTAGAGATGGAAGAATGAGCAAGGGAGCAGTTCTTTCAGAATGCTGAAAGGGGTTTGGGGGGAGTGGGGGAAGAAACACTGTCTGCCGGTGGCATCACGCTGAAAAGGGACTGAAATTATGAAGGATGACACGTTGAATGTGGAGGCTTGTGAAATGGAAATGAGGACAATAGGAACCCTATTCTTCCCAAGGGCTGGAAAAGGAGGTTGCAACAGCAAAACGTGCAGGAAATAGCCAATTCTAATGAAGTGTCAACCTACAATATTAACTCAGTTTTCATCTCTCCACCGATGCTACCTGACCTGCTGGATATTGCCAGCATTCTCTTATTTCAGATCACCAGTTGCTGGTGTAATTCCTGTTGTGTTGCTGTTTTCTTCCCTATCTCTTTTCATCCCCAATTAACATTTCCTCCAGACAAATCATGTGATTCAGAGCTTTCATCACCTTCAGCCAGCACCATCATCTTGTTTCTCAGTCACTCTTGGTCTCTGCTCTTCATTCTCCACCTCATCCTCTTCAACAACACATTTCAAAATTTTCAGAACTAGGAAACGCTAGAAGTGTCAGTCACTTCTCTCCCCATTTGCTGCCCAACCTACTGAGCATTTCCAGCAATTTGGTTTATGTCTAAAAATCAGGATATGTGTATTCCAAATCCCTGCTCACACAAATTTTGTACTGGGTATATCTGCTGCTTTTGAAGTCAAAGTAAACACCTATTGCAACGTTAGCTTTTCAAATAAATTGCTTGCCTCCAATTCTGAACAGATTTCACACTGGTATAAAGCTGGTACGAGACTAGTACATAAGCACTTTTGAAAAATGCTGATTTTTGCTCATTTGTGCACTGCGGCTGCAAGTCATCTCCCAGCTATGTTCCTGTGTCCACAGGAAGTCTGCACGATGCCATAAGTTGTTCACTCTACTGCCTAGAGGCACATGGGAAGAGAATTTACTCTACATACTAACTAAAATAACTAAAATCATTCTTGGATGAAATCCTATTCATTCAATTGAAGCACAGCAACCTCAGTGCATCAAAATGCCCTTTCAGAATCATGTCGACAATGCATGGCATTACAAGACGCAATGATGATGATAACAAAAGCTGACGGTTCTTCCACACGTTTAATGAGAGCATTTGACTGTGCATTTCTGCTCAAGATGTGCTGTAACCAGTCCTGTAAATTCATACCTCACTCAATCCAGTTCATCTTCCACTACTAAAACTTCGATCTTCATAAATGGAGATCTCGATCTGCAAATGCCTGGGTTAAGGAAACAAATGGATACTAGAAGCATTGTTGACATATTCAATGTGATAGATTTCCTCTGAGGTCATTTGCAAACAACTAGTGTGTGAAACAGTACAATTGTACTGATACAGTCCCTGAAAACATTTCTTCATTTTGCATGAATTTTCTGTGAATAGGTAAACTGTGCCAATAACCCTGCCAGCATTCAAAAAGATAATAGCCAGGACAGTCCACAACTATACCTGCTTTACTCTCGGATCAAAACAAATACAGGGGAGGAATTAAATACAGTCACCATCGCTACAGAATTACTACAAGGCTAATTAATTGGGTAAAGCTGATGAGTCCTCTGGACCTGAAGGTTTATGTGGATGCAGCAGTTGGAATCATGGACCGCTTCCCAAATTGGGATCCACCTCTTGGCAAAGGAAGACATCGAAGGGAGTGGTGAATTTCACCAATGTACCAGTACAACCCCTGGTCGACTGAGGGAAAGGGTATTTGAAGATCAAGACCTCTGACATGGCACAAAACTCTCAGTCTACCAGGCAGCAGTGATCCCTGCCCTCCTTTCACTTCCTACATCTACACTACCTAAAAGCACTGGAAAAATACCACAAATGCCAAGTATAATCCTCCAATTCACTGGATGGATAAGCATACCAATGTCAGTGACATTTCCCAGACCAACATCCCCAGCACTGAGTTACTCTCAGTTGCTTATGATGGGCAGGCTAGGTCGATCACATGCCTGAAACTGAAGCACTCTATTCCAAGCAACAATATCTGCTGGAGGAACTCAGCAGGTCGAGCAGCATTTGTGGAAGGAAAGGAATTGTCAATGTTTCAGGTCAAACCCCTGCATCAGAAACATCAACAATTCCTTTCCTCTCACAAATGCTGCTCAACCTGCTGAGTTGCTCCAGCAGACTGCTTGTTGCTCCAGATTGCAGCATCTGCAGTCTCTTGTATCTACACTCTATTCCAAGCTGTGTCAAGGAAGGAGATTACTAGGCAGACAGAAAAGATTCAAGGATTTGCTCAGTTTCCTTGAAGGGTAACATTTCCACTGATTTCTAGGAACCTCTGGCCCACAACCAAAATGGGAAGCAGCATTCGGATAGTAATGAAAACCTTGAGGCCTGTGTCAGGAACACACAGAGGCCTTTGTGTAAGCAGCAGGAGAGCACCACTTCACAAACTACCTGTTTGCGTGCTTCATCAGCCAGTCCCTGCCTATTGCGGAAGAGTCTGCAGTCCCCACCTCATTAACTAATCACAGAAGTCACAAAACAGGGAGAGGGAGATAGAACAGCAGAGGGGGAGAAAGAAGAATCTTTCAAAAATCCTTGGACTCTGGAGAGGTACTGAAGGTTTGGAAAACTGGTGATACGAGACCCTGCTTCTAAAGGCGTAGGAAGCAAATAACAAGTAACAACAGCCTAATAGCTGCTGCTGGGACAACATTAGAGTAAATTAATGGTGAGGTAATAGCAGAACATATGGAAAGTTACAATCTCCTCAGAGTCAGCATAGCTTCATTAAGCTACAAATTTATTCAAGTTCTTTGAAGTACCAGCTAGAGTAGAGGGAGGGGAACCAGAAGATGTAATATATTTGGATTTTCAGAAAGGTGTTTGACAAGCTGCCAGACAAAAAGGTTACTTTGCAAGGCAGAATCTCATGGTATGAGAGGCAGTATATTACCATGGGTGGAGGAACACTAACTAGCAGGAAACAGCAAGTGGGGGCAAGGGAGTCATTGGCAATTTTTAACCAGTGGGGTGCCTCAGTGCTGGGACTGCAGCTGTTTACAATATATAGTAATGGTATAGAGGAAGGAAGTGAATGTACTGTAGCCAAATTTGCTGATAGTACAAACGTAGGGGAAGGCAGCAAGCTGCGAGGAGGATACAGACGGATTAGAGAGAGATATTAATCATTTAAGCAAGTGTGCAAAACGATGGAAACTGGAATGTAATGTGAGAAATGTGAAGTTCTTTTTTCCGATGTGAACAATGAAAGCACATTATGTAAATAGAGAATGACTGCAGAAAGCTGCAGCACAAAGATTTGGGGGCTCCTCGTACAAGAAATTAAATGCCAGCACATTGGTGCAGAATGTAAGTGGGCAAGCTAATGGAATGTTAGCTTTAATTTCTGGGAGGGTGGGAGGTGAAAAGAGGGGGTATAAAGGGAAGTCTTACAACAACCATACAAGGCACTGGGAAGATTTCATTGAGAGTACTGTGTAAAATTCTGGTCCCCTTTATTATTCAAGGTAGAATATATCATTTGAGGCAGTCCACAGAAGACTCACCAGGATGATCCCAGGTATGGACAGAATGCCTCACGAAGAAAGATTAAACAAATTCGGTCTGCACTCAATAGAGTTTAAAAAGAAAGCTGAGAGGCTATGTAACTGAAACCAACAAGATCCTTCGGGGTAAGCACCAGGAGGCTGTTCCCCTCATGGGAATCTCAGAGTGCAATGGCACCCATTTAAGACCGAGATAAGGAAGAATTTCTTCTCTCAAAGGCTTGAGACTCTGTAGAATTTCTTGGCTCAGAAGGTTGTGGAGGCAGATTCCTTGAATACATTCAAAGCTGAGACTGACTTTAAAAATTAAAATCAGTAAGAGAATCAAGGGTTATGGGAAGAGGCCAAGAAAATAGACTTGAGGGAATCTGTACTAATCTTACTCTCTGGCAGACAAGACTCGAGGTGACAAATGGTTTATTATTTCTTTTAACACTCAAGGCAAATGCACCACTTAGGTCATTTAGAAATGAAAGTGGACAGATCCCACATTAAATGCCCACTATGGTGAGTGTTCAGCTCAGGTTAGGCAGTTACATTACAACCTGGGCCTCGCAAGGATAAGACCTCTGATCAAAGGATAAAGACTTAAGATGCTTGCAGAGAAAGTGCACACCTGTGGTCATCAGGTAAGAAAAACTCAATGCATTGTGAAGACAGCAGAATTATCCATTGGTACACACAACAAAAAGTGGTGAATAAAATATCAAAGGGCTGCAGATGCCAGAGGAACAACATCCCTACTCAGTCAGCAAGTCGAGAGAAAGGATAATATTAAAGGATGCCACATTTACAATTGTAAGAGTGATACAATGTGCTCTGTCTAGTCCTCTTCTGACCCAGAAACATTCACAGAATTATTCCTTCTATCAGCAAATGTTCAAATACTGATGGACAACATCTACCTGGAAAACAAGTCACATTGCCAAGGAAATCATGGTTGATCCAATCAGGCCTTGCTTATGCTGGGAAAGAGCTTTTCATTTTGCTCCAAATCCAACCAGGTCAGATCTAATTCCAAAATATCTTTCCCCCATTTGCATGGTTAAAACTGGCAGCTGTGGACAAGTCTGTAAACCATTTAGTTAGTCAGAAGTAATTGATTAACTATCATGCCCTTCATTACACAGAAAAGAAGCCAATAAATTCACTATTGTGTAGCATTAAAGGAGTGCAATGTGCAGCAAAAATGAAAAATTAACAAGTGTGATTAATTTGGAAGTGTTTTTCCCTTCTGTCTTTAACTTTCAATAATCATCAGCCAAAGGGGGCAGAAGTTGGTGGCAGCCAAAATCTCTGAAGCAGCAAAGTCACGAAATTCAACTGCGGCATCTACTGCAACTGAAGCATCAAGCAAGGCAAGCAATTAAAAGTGTATAATCTCTACCCATGCCATATAAATAGGAAACTAGAACAGATTTTTTCTTGGATGAGAGTACAAAGACCAGGTGAGTGGCAGAGTGATGCAAAATTGAGTTCAGGATGGGAAACCGTGTGATCATTTACTCTGAATGGCAAGAAACAGACTAGCAGCACAGTGACACAGCTAGAGCCACTGCCTCACAACTCCAGTGACCCAGGTTCAATCCCAATTTCCAGTACTCTCTGCGTAGAGTCTGCACTTTTCCCTGGGACATGAGAATAAAATGTGATTAAACTAAATGGGTCCTTGACATTCAGTGCAAACTTGGTGAGCAGAAGGGCCTGATTCTGTGCTATGTAACAATATGACAGAGCATTTCAGCAATTTTTATTTCCATCCCACAAAAGCATGTTATTGAACCTATAAAACTAGGCCACAAAGTACACCGTGGAAATAAAAAGCCCAGTATTAAAGTCTCCAATCTAGGAAAGAACTTGTGTGATATGCAGAACCTATACCCACCTTGGGATCTGAGCCAAGTCTGAAGAGCACAGGGATATTCCAATATAGCCAGGGCAAAAGGATTCTAAATCCTGCTTTAGGTCCATTACATCTGTGTCACATACATCCTCTCCAATCATAAACCAACAACTCTAGATCACCATTTTGGAGTCTAAATTCAGACCTATTAAGACTGCAGAATTCTAAAGACTCCTCGGATACCCAGTGGCGAGATCATCCTTTCAACCTACTTTGATTATATAGACTGGTTTGGCAATCACCAGCAGATCACAGGCCCTGCCTGCATTAGTCATCAGATGACCAGATTATGGAAGATGACAGTCAATACATCAGCAGGAAAATTACTAACATCACTATTACAAAAGTGAAGCTGCAACAGGGCATTTCAAAAATATTAATAGATTTGAGAAAGCCAATATAGAATTGTGAAAAGGAAACCTGATTTGATAAGTAATTAAACACAAGTTACAAAGCAGGTGCAGCAAGCAATTAGGAAGGCAAATTGTATGTTGGCTTTATTACAAGAGGATTTGAGTACAAGAGTAATGACATCCTATGGAAGTCATGCAATGCCCTGGTGAGATTGCACACAGGGTACAGCTTCAGTTTCCATATACAAGTGAGAGAGATTAGACAGGGTAGTTGCAGGGATGAGGCTTGCTTTGGCTAGGGGTACGAGAACCAGGGATCACAGTCACAAAATAAGGGATTGGTCATTGAGGCCTGAGATGAAGAGAAATTTTTGAACATCAAGGGATTTAAGAGATATGGTGTTTGTACAGGCAAGTTTTACTGAGATAAAAGATCAGTCATGACACTAGGAAGAAGCACAAAGGGCCAAATGGTCTACTTCCTGTTCGTTCACTTAAAGATTCCCAACCAATCTGGGGAAAAGGTGTGCCTTTATGCATTAAACTAGTTTTGATGTCAGAATGCTCCAATGTACTTTAAGAGCAATAAATCAGTTCTGAATTAAGTTATTGTTTGGAAACACTGCAACTAACTTGCACACAGCAAGCTCCCAAAAACCTCACTTGATAACGATCAATACCTCGAGGTTTCAGCAGGGATAAATGCTGGCAGGATGCCGAGAATTATTTGACTCTTCTTTGAAATAGTGTGTCAGGATCTCATCTCTAACTGAAGGAAAAGACAGAGTCTTGGTCTTTCTCATTCAGACCAATGGTAGTATTGTAATTCTTTGAAACCCTAGTCCCTAAAGGTAGGACCCAAACTCTCAAACTCCTGATGGAAGTGTACCAACTGAGCCACAATCCTCAAGAAAGATAATCAATGTAAAAGATGCAATAGTTTTCACTATCTGTGACAGCTGTTCATAATTCAGGGAAATTGGGTCCTGGATGACTGAGGAGCAGTGATATTCCTCTTTTATATTTAGTGTACTTATCGCCAGCATCAATAAGATGTCAGTAACAATAAAACCAGCCTTCTGTGCTCAGAGGCTCTTTTCCCATAAGTTTTTTTGCTAGTCTTCCTCATATCCTTCCTGCATGCCTTGCTGTACACACCTATAACTCAAACCATACTATGTGAAAGAGCAGAGACCGTGAAATTGCTGTGGTATTTTTGTTAAATATTAAATAAATACAATGTGTTGAACACATCCCAAGCATCAATTGGTCTGTGACAACATCTGTGTCACATACACACATACACTCTCAAGACCTATTCATATAGTAACAACACAAGGCCACCATTTTGGAGTCTAAAACATAAGATGATCCAATTGCTTCAGTCACTTTCCTAACCGTGTCTAATTTAGGCTGAAGAAAATAAAAATGAATCCCCGTAGTTATAGGCACATTGCCATAGGTAATTGGCATATCTCGCCAAGACCAGCAAAGGTTTGCAGAAATAACTAACCATACTAAATTCAGCAAGTCAATTCCACTGGCAATATTTAGAACCATTTGCAAAAATCTGCCATTTATTAAAATAATTAATTTTAACCTCTGGGGGCAAGTGCACGTATTGTGCATTCCTGAACCACAGATCAGAAAAGTTCCACTGCTCTGCTTAGTTAGCTGATTGTATCTGGGGCTTCAGGGCACAAGCCTTAGGCCAGGAGAGTTAAAAAGAAACTGCTACTTAGTTCCAGGACTGCTACCTGGTGACTTCTGCCAGAAAGTCAATGCCTAAGGACATTGTTGGAGGCCAGAAACGGGCTTGGCAGTGCTGCATATCGTAGTTCAAAACCACTTATTCACAAAAGCGGTTATGTGGCCGAGGTCCTGTAGCCCTTCTGGTGAATGCAAAAATGTAAAAAAAAGAGTTTAAGTCACCATTTTCAGATGAAGGAGAGAAAGTGAGAACCATGCAAAGTAGTGTTTACTTAGATAGGGAGGCAAAAAGTGCAAGGATTGTTTACACCCAAGAATTGTAGCTCAAGAAATCTACGAGCAACGCCATTGATCCTACACTCCAGCATTCTACTCCCACATCCTTGTACTTCACTACCCCCTCTCCTTCATGAGGCCCCGTTTCAAAACTCATTTAACAGTCCCTCTCATATACCACTAATTTCTCCCTGATTCTTGTTGTGGCTCATCCTTGCCCCATATTGAAATGAAGAGATCGTTAGTAAAAGCAAGTAACTGGGCCAATCAATATTTTTGCAACATTATTAAATTATACATTGTAAATTAAATTCTGCAACATTCCCAGGATAAGTAAATTTATATATAGAAGTATAAATAAATGAAACCATACAACTTAAAAGACAGCCTTCAGATGGAGGCTTAATGAAATGATGCTGCTGATGCCAAAGGAAGCTGTAGCTCTCTGAGACAACTATACTCAAGGGAGGGAGGAAGTGGTAATGGAAAGGGCAGATTTGGAACAGAGTATTCAAAATTTAGCACTGAGGGCAGTCTTTACAGTGAAAATGTTCATGCTGTGTGCTTTAATTAAGTGACACAAATGAGAATGTGCTCTGGTAAAATGTGACTTTGCTTTCATTAAAATCTCAATTACCATAAAAGAGGGTAATTGAATCTGAGCAATTCTCTCTAGATTTTGTTCTTCGTCGTAGTTGCCTTTCACTGAATTTTAAAACATTTTTCTATACACAAGTGATTGTACAGTTGTTCCCTCGTTCTGGAGGTCATGAACTTATTCCACATTGTTTGGTCTGACAGTAGCAAACCCATCCCATCATAATTTCATAATCTGTAGCCTAAGGCTGCAAAGGATCCAAAGATACATCTCCATTCGTGAAAGATCAAAAGCCACTCTTAATTAACAGCCTCTAACAATAATGACAAGCCCTTCAGAGAAGTGATCCATTTCCAAATCAATTATCCACCACAGATTTTTCAGTTTATCAACTGATGGCGAACAAGTTAACATGGATGTTACACCAACTGAGACCTCCAATATTTCACATCAGCAATGATGTGTAGATTAGATTGCGGGCCTATCAACAGAAGTGGTAGATTCAAGAAAAGAAAATTTAAATAAATGGAGTAATTTCAGACACCACTGCTTTAGATTTTACTTGCAAGAGCAGGGCAAGATTGAACTCCAGGTGCCACTCAGTTGACTTCAAATAGGGAGATACCCCAGCCACCCAGGTAACTTAAAATCAGAAAAGGACCTTCCCATTTTATATTCCCCACTTGTGCATGAATCGCAAGAGGTTGGTTTGCAGGTGCAAAGGGTTATCAAGGCGGCAAATGGGATGCTGGCCTTCATTGCTAGAGGGATTGAACTTAAGAGCAGGGAGGTTATGCTGCAACTGTACAGGGTACTGGTGAGGCTTCACCTGGAGTATTGCGTGCAGTCCTGGTATCCTTACTTGAGGAAAAATACACTGGTTTTGGAGGCAGTGCAGAGGAGGTTCACCAGGTTGATTCTGGAAATGAGGGGGTTAGCCTATGAGGAGAGCTTGAGTCGTCTGAGACTATAATCACTAGAATTCAGAAGAATGAGAGGGGAACTTATAGAAACATAAAATTATGGAAGGGATAGATACGATAGAGGCAGGAAGGTTGTTTCCACTAGTAGGTGAGACTAGAACTAGGGGTCATAGCCTCAAGATTTGGGGGAGTAGATTTAGGACAGATGAGGAGAAACTGCTTTTCCCAGAGAGTAGTGAATCTGTGGAATTCTCTGCCCAGGGAAGCAGTGGAGGCTACCTCATTAAATATATTTAAGACACAGTGAGATAGATTTTTTGCATAGTAGGGGAATTAAAGGTTATGGGAAAAAGGCAGGTAGGTGGATCTGAGTCCACAGATCAGTTATGATCTTATTGAATAGTGGAGCAGGCTCGATGGGCCAGATCGCCTCCTCCTGCTCCTATTTCCTATGTTCTTATGTTCATGCTTCTGACCAAATGCACAGCAGTTTCACTGCTCAAGTAAACAAATAGGACAAGTGCACAAATAGAATTTCTGACCACCTATCAAACCAAAGTTACTCATGAAACAAGCATGTGGGCTCACAGCAAGTTTTGGCTCATAAAGGGTCACGGTATTCAAGCACATTGAAAGGAATTTGATAATTTGTTTAAAGGTTGCCAAGAAAGTAATCTACTTTGATTCTCCAATTAAAGTTACCCAAGACTTCCAGAAACCAAAACTTAAGCAGTCTGAGAGTTTCACACGCAATTCCTTCAGCATAAGCCAAGTTTTTAGAGCAGAGCTTTATCACTACACTGAACTGTCCAGATACACCAAAGGAAGCAGATTCAATCGGGATCTGTACACTATTCTTTGGTATTGGGAAAACAAATAGAAAGGGATCCCAGTTTATAGCAAAAGACAAGTCTCACCATGTCCAAAACTTCAAACGTTGTTCTGTGTTTAATGAAGCAAAAGAAAAACTATTTTCTTAAAGTACTTAACAAGAACATAAACAGAGTACTTCTACACAAGGGATTTGGGATATCACAAAATGACAGAGTCCAAACCCAAATATTTCCACTCTTCTTCACTGAAGATGTGATATCTTTAGCATCCTTTCAAATTACATCTTACTCTAACTCGTTCAGAATGTAGCTACTTGCATCAACCCTGCACTAAGTTCATCCTGTAATGAATTCATGAAACACTTGTCCTTCAGTGTCTCCTCCATTTACATTTTCAAATTAATCATTCTCGTCTAATTGCTCAGAAGGGCTGTTCTATTCATGGCTTCCCTCCAACAATGAAAAATTTTCCATATTATCATCAGTCTTCCACTTTTGCCAAATGTGAATTCAACTATCCCTTCCTTCTACTCAGATGCTCACAGCAAAACCTTAAGCTACCACACTTTAAACATTGTTCTAGATTCCTCCACTTCACCTCTTCCTACCTGGACAACCAATCTATTTAACTGTTTTAACCGTGACAATTAATGAATTTCTCACTCCATGCTCACCTTGCTTTGATCCCTTGTGAAGTGCCTCATTGAGTTTATCACCTCCAGTTGTTTCCAAATCATTTTACTCAAGAAGCAGGAAGTTATATTAAAAACCCCTGTATCTTACTGCCAAGAAAGAATTCCATAATATCCAAAATGCAGCTCAAAAGAAAATTGTTTAGGACTTCTGCATTTGGTAGAAAGTCCTTTTTAAAAAAAAATACACTTGGAGCAGGTGTGTCCACCAAGCCGACTCCCCCTTCGCTATTATATGATCACTTAGCTAAACTCCATTTTTCCATCCTATTCCCACATTCCACAATTCCTTCAGTGCACAAATTTCTATCGATATTGGTCTTGAACTTACTGAATGACCAAGCACCTTCAGCCTTCTGACATACAAACCACGAGATTCACACCCCATTGATTGAAGGGATTTCTAATACTCTCCCTTCTAAGGCCATGCTTCTAATCTGTCCAGCCAAGTGAAACCACCTCACATTATATCAAGCCCTCCAAGAATACTACATGTTCCAATAAGAGGAAAAGGGATTTTTTGGCAATAAAAATGAGAATGTCAAGAATCTAGCAAGGATGCCGAACTGCCCTCTCAGATACAGTAGAATGCGATGCAGCAGAGCCTTGGTTGGAGAGACTGGGGCTAATAAATTTATGTTTCACTGCCAGTATTTCATTAGATTTTCAACTTGCCAGTTTCCTCTTTAAAAACAGAGACTTATGGCATTATTTAAGGGGATTCTAGAGTTATTAAAAAAAAATCTCAGTTTCATGCAAAAGAGGGAGTGCTTTTGTCAAAGTTTAATCAGAGTAGGAAATGCAATTATTTCTCTGCTTAATACTGCTGGAGGCAGCATTGGAACAACATTACAAAACTGCCCAGCTATGTGGCTATATAAACAGCATTCAAAGAGACCGATGTTTTAATAAATAGCAGAAGCAATCCAATAAAACTAAAGGATACAACTCTCAACCCTCTTTCAATTGGATCGACTATGACAAGACCTCGTGGTGCATAGATCTTCTCATTCTGTTCCTGGATGTATTTAGCGATCTTTTTCAACACCTGCAAACAAAGAATGCAGCAATAATGCACAAAATTACTTAAAATTCTAGACATAATCCATATTACTAATAATACCAAAAGGTTTACACAAAACAAAGGATATGGATATAATTTTGCATCCACCTTCATTTAAGTACACAAGCCTAAAAAGGTAAAGTCTCTCGCTAAGTCTTAAAGACTGGGAGAAGGACATGGGATCAGGTTATCAGCCCATCTTTTGATGTGGAGTGGCATAATATTAAGTAGAAAGTCAAAGTTAAATTTAAATTCAGCTAACTGAAGTTGTATTTCAAGAATTTTTTCTTCCCCTTCAAAAACATATTAATGGACTGCACACATTACATCTCAATTTTAATCTGGCTCAATGCATCTGGGAGGAAAGGATTATTTCAGGATGGTGGTTGATGGTGGGAGGTGTGGCAGAGGGGCGCTGGTTTCTTTATGCACAAGCATAAAGCAGGCCCTCGCCAAACTGAAACATGCATTATCTGCTCATCAATGTCTGGGTGACTGACGGCAACAATGAATGACAGAAAAGCAGCCAAGCTGGAGTCTTGAGTCACTTCAGTCCTACATTCCCCAAAACCCTCGATGAGCCAGAGCTGAAATGGTAGAAGCTGGATCATTTTCCACAATCAATAATATGTGACAGATATCCTCACTGGGAAGATTGTGTGACCAGTACTCTTTGCCTTGCTTATAAAAGGAGCCCTTCATAGTTTAATTAAGTCCCGCATACTTCAAGTCACAAGAAACCCACAAAACGACCAAATCAGTGCACAGTCAGATCTGATTCAGGTTGGTCAGTTTCTGTAATCTGAATCCAAGTTTTAGTAACAATCTGTGAAAGGTTGACAATTTGCATATATTTCATTAGATTTCTTTTTATTTAAAAAAAAACTTTTTCCATTCACCTCCCATCTTGAAGATGTCAGAAATATTTCAATTAGGTAATTTCAGCTAAATAAATTTATATTCCCTAAAATGATTTTCATTCAAAATTCATCATAACAAGGAAGCTTACAACAAGCAAGCTGGTGCACAAAGCAGATTTACAGCAAGTGTGAGGTTTCACCTCCCTCAAAATAACCGAGCATATTTGAAAACCATCCAAAATGAGGTGGAATAAAAACAATAAATGTTGCAAATGCTCAGTGCATCAGGCAGCATCTGTGATACAAAGTGTTAATAATGTTTCAGGTTAGATCATGAAATGGCTTTATTCAGATCAAGGACCAAAGTTATGGGTCACTAAACAGCTCTGCATACAGCTAGAGCATTTCACCAACTCATTTCATTCTTGTTAGTCCATTCAATAAAAAAATTCAACACAACCAACAATGCAGTATATGCCGTGACTTTGCCAATGGGCTCCGCACACACTGATTAAACACAAATGAAAGTGCAGATTTGGGAAATTGGGTGGGTGGGGGAGAAAACAAAAAGATGTGAATTTGAAGAGGCAAGTTGACATTTATGATCCATGTTCAAGTATTAACCTGTCCATTTCCTACTCAATGCCAATGAACACGGTATGCTGGTGAAATTTTCTATTTTTATTCCACATGCACTCATTCAAGAATCAAGTAATATGTTTAATAACAGATTAGCAAATAATAATAATAATAATATAGAATAACCTGCAAAAAATGTTACATTTTGGACTAGATTAACTAGACCGCTGAAAATAGCTCTGCTCCAATCAACTTATTAGAAATTATAACAATGTACATTCTTAAAATATCCAGGGAAATTATATTAACTCCATCTATAATCTATATCTTGATCATCAAGGACAACTCATATGCAAGCAGATTTGCTAGATGCAGTTTTGAATGGAAAAGCAAACCATTGAAAAATATTAAATTAAATTGATACTCCACTATTTCTCAAGTGTCTTACTGCCAGAATATTACCTGCATAATGATAACCACTGCTAAATAAAATGTGATCAGATTCAAACCACAAATCATTAAACCCCTTCTACCAACCAAGCATTCTATGGATCAGTAAAATTTTTAAAAGCATTTACAACAGGTTTCGAATGCTTGAGTGGTGAATAGGTCAGGGTCATAACTATCCTATTGCCGCTCGAATTGCTGGAGTAGCACAGTGTAGTAATTGACTTGCAGTAGTCCTATCCATTGACATAACTTGATAGGCACAGTGAAAACTTAACTCACCTTTTCATAATGAGTTTCCATGCACAAGAAGATGGTGTATGCAGTCAAGCATGCCAAGCAGCCCTCTAAGTAGGACTGTCCCCCCACCTTCTCAGCCTCCGCATAAAGATTGTTTAGTACTCTGATAGTTTCTTCAAATTGCTGTCTGTCAATCTGTGGAAAGTACATTACTCACACAGGAAAGGAATTCAGAAAAGGCACCTTTTATCCCAAACAAACTGATTATTGTTCCCCGAGAATTGAATAAACCAACATTCACGTTTAAACTTACCTCCCAAGAACAAATGGAAAGAAATACCCTGGAGTTCTGATGCAAAAAGAAAATTAGAACCTGCTATGTCACCAGATTGCCACCCTAGAAGCTTGGGGATGAGAAAAAGATCTCTTGCTAGCTCACCAGTTTACAGTTACCAATGCCTTGGCAAATGCACCCATACAGAACTACTGCAGCTGTGACCAGGGAGCCAGAAAGCCATGGCAGTACCAGTGACACACAACTCAAGGGCTGCAAGTGGATAGAACTCTTAACTGGAAGTTCTTTCTGATTTAACAATCATTGTTCAGACTGCAGGACAGAGAGATTAATAAAGCAGTTCATCATGCCATGTTGTCAAAGCAAGTTCCTGCTGAGTGCTGTGAACTTAAAGCCAAGGATTATTGTGCTATGAGAACCAGTTCCAATATGAATATGAGGCAGTGTACTGTTACTCTGAATGAGCCAAATTACCCAGATAATGTACAAAAGTGAGGAGTCTTCTTAACAAACTATTTGCTCCAATTTTCCCATCATTCATTCTACTCGCTGCAGGGAAACCATAGAGAGAATGCCTGAAACCACAGCTCTCAGACGGGGAACTAAAGCAGCATGATGCCTGCATTGAACAGAAAAACTGAGGGTGCTACAGATGTTGGTGAATCTAATATTTACCACTGAACTAAACACGGTAAGTTTGCTTTCTTCACATCAGTGGAAAGCAAGTGGTCATGGCGAGATGCAAGTTGACTCCTTTGGGGAGATTTGAAAGCTGAAGTCGACCATCACCGCTACTGGGTGAGACTGTCAACTCAGCACTAAACCAAAACAATGCAACTAAACGTATGCTGTTACCATTGATTGTAACAACATGTAGACTTTAAGCCAAAAGTAAGAGAGTCTGAAGTTTAAAAAAACCCTACATATTAGATTTTAATACCTACAACATCTATACATTGTATTGTGTACATTTGACCATCTACCTCTCTAATGATAACTTTTAAATTAACAATATAGAGGAGGGAGTGAGAAAACAAGGAACTACCAACCTGAGGCACTGCCTGCAGAATGACAAGCAGCTCCCAGAAGCAAGCATTAGCTATACTTGTCTGAGGAATTTGCCCGTCTATTACTGGGACCTTTTCATAGTCTGGACCAAGGTCACCCTTTAGTTCGGGTGTACCCCTCAATCTCAGCCAGCGGAGGGAGTTGCTGACTGTCAGGTAGTTGGACGTGGAGAAGGTAGCCATGAGCCATTAAGACTCATTGCAATCCCATCACAGTGGCTATATAGGGGGCTCAAGAGCAGGGGGCAAACCTGGCCAAGTCAATCCCCACTTGGCCAGATTGCTCATCGGACCCAGGAGCAGAAATCCTCCTCAGGAGCCAGTCCTACATAATATCAGCTGCCTCTCAGAAATGTCCTCACAGAAGGGCATCCTGTATGACCTGCTCCTGCTACCACCCATTTCCTCACCCTGGTCAGGTGCCTGGACACACCATGGTGGGCTGTCAGAAATCCTCTATGCAGGAATCCACCATCTTTACAATGCATATGTGGAGTGGAGAGCGCTGCTCAGAGTAGTCTCATGTAACAGGTTTTTAAGCCGGTACATGGGCTCCCTGACCACCTGCCATTACCAAGTTCTCGACAAGTCTATGAACCGTGTATATTTGGAATGTGTTAAGTTGCAGCCCATGTTTGAGTATTTGAAGCAGCTGCTCCTAAAATTCTGGTTAAATTTCAGCCCCAGGCTCTTTAGCTTTGGTCACCTGTGCACATAGCAGCATCAGCTGGGGTACCTCCAAGTTGTGGCCTAGCCAAGGTAGCCATTCATAACCATCAAGGGAATCATTTAAGCCGATGGAAAGTATGGACATAAATAGGTCTTTCTTAGGTTGGCAATCTGTGACTAGCGAGGGACCACAGCAATCAGTGCTTGGGTTACAGCTATTAAAGATCTACAGTAACTTGACTGAGAAAAACAGATGATGCAAAGCGAGGTGGGAATGCGAGGAGGAGGGTGTAGAGACTTCAAGGACACAGACAAGCTTATTGAGTGGACAACTAACATGGCAGAAGTAACATAATGTGGTGCAGAAAACATAAAAGCAGAATTTTGCTTTAAAATAACAAGAGATTGGGTAATGCTGATATTGATAAGGAACGAGGCTTCCCTGCAGATGAATCACTCAATGCCAAAATGCGGGTGAAACCTGTGGGTAGGAAAACAAATGGAATGTTGGCCTTTACGATGAAAGAATGTGCATACGGATGGCTTATGGCAATTGCATATGGCCTTGGTATACTGCGTAGAGAATTGGTCTTCTTACCCAAGGTCAGGCAGCATTGGTAGAAAAAGAAATGGAATCAGCATTTCAGGTCAAAGACTCTCCATAAGACTGGAAGAACAAGAAACTATCAAGATGCAAGAAGGGGGAGGAAAAGGTGATTAGGACAAAGGAAATCGCCCTATCCATCCCTCCCCACACTTGAAACAGACTTGTTTTCTCTCCTCCCTGGTTCTTACGAAGCGTTTTCAACTTCAAAACGTTAATTCTGTTTCTCTTTCCATAGGTGTTGCCTGACCTACTAAGTGTTCCCAGTGTTCCTTTTTTCATTTCTGGATTCCAAGCATGCTGTTTTTTGACTTTCTGAAAAAGACTTGCTACAGAAGGACAGAACAAGTAAATTGGTGTTGAGGGAGATCAGCCATTACCTTGACGAATGGCAAAGCAGGTCCTACTCTTATATCATTATGATGAAATAAATGAATGTAACACAATGAGGGAATATTTATTACCAAGCAAGTTAGATTAAAGTGATATTTAGGAAAAAAATTGCTTTCATAAGCAACATCTGTAGTAAGTTAGTAGGAAACACAAGTACACAAAGTAAAAGGAATCCTCGAGATAAACAAGACTTCAGGAAAAACACAGATATAAAATATTAACAGGTTGATGAGTGGGATTTGATGTGGCCAAAGGCTGCTACATTCTGCTAAAAATTCTTGTATCCTCATACACTCTCGTAGTTCCATCTTACCCTGGATTCCAGTTCACAAGGGAATTTAGTTTGAAACTGGCACACTGTCCCACTGGAGTAATCCCTTTGAATGAAGACTTTGGATGCCAATGCTGTGTTCTGCCTCAGGTCCTGCAAGCAGTGAGTCTACAAAATAGCAAACATGAAATTAAAAGTTAACAAAAAACTAAAATGCCTAAACATTAGAACATTTAACAGACATCGCACTTTTCAAATAAAATGGCTGAAGAGAAGGGGGAAAATGCACTGAAAAGCCAGGAACTTTCACTGGTTCAAACACCAAGTGACAGATAAATCATATTGTGTGAAAGGAGTCAAAAAAACATTTTTAGATGCTTCAAGACTACAGAGTAGAACAACAGAAGTTGGTCAGGGATGCACTGTAAGAGTTTATTAGCAGATGAGCTGAGGCAAGAGCAGAGTCGAGCAATGTTACAGTGGAGGAACAGGCCTGTCCTCCAAAACTCACTTTAGTCAGATACAGCCCCACAATGCGAACGGATTGGTTTGGATTTTGACATATGGCAAGGAGAGGGATGGAACTGGTAGCAATCTTCAGAACATTGACGATTCTGCTTTCCTCATAATGAGTGAGATACAAGTAGCTTGATAATTTAGTCAAGGGTGTCAAGATTGGAGCTGCATACCATGAAGGTATGTACGGAAAATGACACCGAGCTTTTGCATAAATTTTGCCGAGTGCAGCTTTTGGATGAAGAACAAAAGGTGGCCCAGGATAGGTTCTTTGGTGACATCAGAAGACTGCAGTCATGACAGAATTAATTACAGGCAGTTCTCCAGCAATGACTGAATTAAACCAGAGGAGTGTGGTCCCACACAGCAGGGCAGTGGTGGAGGACAGAGAAGGAAGAAATGGTGAACAATGTCAAAGAGTGGAAGATAAATAATAAGTATGTGTCATACAATCACATAGGAATGTCATTAGTTACTTTAATAAGAATCACTTCAGTATTGTGGCAGGGCAGAAACCTGTTTGAAGTGACAAATTCTGGGAAAGAGGACATAAATTTAGGAACTATAGAATATTCAAGGACTCACGAGATTTGAAACAGCACAGGTTTTCTTGTTTGAGCAAAAGGGGTGAAAGTCAATTTGAAAGAGAGGAGGACAGCACTCAGTAAGAAAAATGGTATCAGGGCCAGGAAGGGAAGATGGTGTTCAGTGGTTCACCGGATACTGGATCAGGTGGAGCTTGAAATGGGCATGGGAGGAGATGGGAGAAAAATTAAAAATTGTTCAGGAAAAGTACCGAAAGCTTGATCTGCTCGGCTGAGGAAAATTCAAGGAGTAGCTGATTGAATGGTCTAATTTAAGTCAATGAGATACATATATATGTTTCCGAGTGAGAAGTCAGAGGAGCTGATGCACTGTAATTCTGGTTTAAGTACATCCACATCAATCCAGATAACGTATGAATTTTATACAAAAGGTTGCAAATCTCATCACTTTTCAGTTTGCTCCAGAAAATCAAAACATACATGAACCCACTGCATCAACCAGATCATGAGGCACCATGAATACTTATCGTTCCTTTACTAAATGATAGCGTAAACATTTACAATCAAAATAAATTGTGAAGTAGTAGAAACACTTTTGAACCTAAACCCTCACGTGCAATGTTATGAACCATCTAAGGACGTAAAGGTAACTTAAAGATGTGCATGATCATCATGAGAAACCTCACTCTTGAAAATTGGGACCTGTAGATCTGTATTATTTGCTCTTTTTTGGGCCACTTCACTATGGAGGTAGCAAAAGCTACAGGAAGGATGGCTTTTGTGCTATAATCAGCTTTAACACCCAAAGCCACTACAATTTTACATGGTCTGACCCAATTACAACTACATCAGAGAAGGTGGTTACCGAAATCTAATTAGAATATTAGCTGACATGAAGTTTGAAAATACTGAAAAAAAAACAGCAGTTCACAGGACATGAAACCTTTGTTAAAATCCTTTCCAAATGACTGCGCCTGTTCAATGTTTAAGCCAATTCAGGTAAAGTAAATGAATGGGAAGCACAAAACATTTATTGAAGTATTTATCAGTGGCCAAGTTTTCGGAAATTGAGTTAGCATTTCATGGAAGTGAAATCAGAAAGTGACGCTGGAGAATACACTTTTCTTTAAAGCAATATACCACCGACTACCTATACTCAAGGACTATCATCCAACCAGAAGGGGTGACAGAGTGCAGCAGTTAGTAAAGCTGCTGCCTCAGCTCCAGCAACCAAGGTTCAGTCTGTGTGGAGTTTGCACATTCTCCCCATGACCACGTGGGTTTCCTCCTGCATCCCAAAAATGTGCGG
The DNA here is from genome assembly GCF_009764475.1 of Pristis pectinata. Classification (NCBI taxonomy): domain Eukaryota; kingdom Metazoa; phylum Chordata; class Chondrichthyes; order Rhinopristiformes; family Pristidae; genus Pristis; species Pristis pectinata. The sequence goes on from NC_067433.1 coordinate 16,966,134, forward strand.
GTTGGTAGGTAATTTAGCCACTAAAGTGCCTTTTAGTGCGAGTGAGGGGCAGAACCTGGGAGAAGGAAGTTGATGAAAATGTGGGGAGAGTGGGTTAGGGCAGGATTAGTACTAAACAAATGCCTGATGGTCGGCACCGACTTGGTGGATTGAAGAGCCTGTTTCCATGCTGCCTCTATCACTCTTCAGAATCAATATCCTTGGGCAAGCAGTACAATATAATGCATTCCTTTATATGCTGTATTGTTTTGCAATAGGAAACTTAGTATACAGTCTCAGAGGATTTGTTGGTTATTCTCAAATGGAAAACCAGTTTCAAAGCAGTGCCTGATTATAAACACGTTGGAAATATTGACGTCTGTGAATAAAGGAGGCAATCTATAAGTGATCAGGACATTTTCCCATGATGTGTGACAAGTGAGATATTAATCAAATTCCCAGATCACATAAATAAGTCTTAGTGCTTCAGCATGTCTACATTCTTCAAAAATCTCAGTGTGATGTCAGATTCAAATACTATACTGAAAAACATTGCAGATTCAGCGCCATCTTCTTCAATACCTCTTTCGTTACAACCACCTCCATAAAGAGAAAAACAAAGTGGTGGCATTTTGATTTGTATTCAAGATGGACTTAACTGCTGACACTTGGGACTGAATCCCAACTTCCAAAACAGGCTTCCTGCTGTCAGGTTAAGTTGAAACATCCAACATTGCCAGTCTGCTCACTTGTGTTTTTAACAGAGGCAGACTGAGGGAAGGTGACAGATCCACTCGTAGGAAGTAGTTTGACATTCAAGTATAATGAGATTGGTTGCTTCCATTTTTACGGTTATTGTATTTTAACTCAAGCCAGCCAAGTTTCCCAGGGCTCAATGCTGGCAGGTATAACATTACGGGAACAATGCTGAAAAATCATTTCTGATGTTATGCACACATTTTAATAGGCTGCACAATTCTGATGCCAAAACAACAGGCCAGAGCAGTGCTATTTCTTTCCCAGCCCTGCATAGATCTAAAACATGCTGAGGAGCAATTGTACATGCCTTCAGTTAGCAAGCAGGCTGAGAGTCCACGGTGGAGGTGAAGGGTGAACTGTAGACAATACGATCTACCCTTGCACAAGTCATTCTGATCAAGAATCCCATCACCAGCTTACCTTCAACTCTCTTTGTACTGTCTTGTGCCAGTTGAACACATAACCAAAAGATAAGAATCAACTCTTCATCCAAGTTTGTATGGCTCCACTGTACAACTTTGTTGCCTCTTTCAATATCTCCAGTGCTGAAACCACTATAGATTTTTTTTTAAAAAGCAAACATGATAATTGGTTCCACTCAGCATTTTCCGTCTCTCCACCAAATCAAAGTGCTCATCATCAATGAAGTGATGATGGAGTGATATGCAAATTACATTGAGGTGCATTACCCTTTATTCTGTGGCATGCACTCCAGTGGGAGGAATTAAGGCATTTCCTCAACCAGAAGACAGAACCAAAGGAAAAATTCTTTCAATAGAGAGCTTCCCCAATCATCTATTGTTTAAGGGAATCAATGAGACTGGGGGAGAAAAGAACTTTCAACATGCCAAACTCAAAGACCACCATAAAATATTTGAAACTAGCAATTCAAAAAGTAGTAACTATGCATTATTTTCCTCTGACAAAGGTCTTTTAAATTTGTTTTATGCCATCTTCAGCAGTTCATAGATGCCTTATGCAGAACTTGCACGTTTTGGTCTCAACATATTCTTTACCCCTAATCAACAGAAAGTCGATATGCTCAATTTCCTCCTCCAACTACCATCAAAATCTATTTCCAATGTTCTGATAAATCTGACAAGTTTCACTGACAGAAGCGAGTTTACTTTCAGGAACAACAACTTTGGTCTCTGTTCAACTTGACAAATAACAGGCTGGCTTCTCTTGTATACTCCATTATCCCCTTCACACAACTGCTTCATCATTGACAGTTTCCAGTTCCTCATCCTGGAAGGACAGGGCTGCTGCACATGAAAAGGTGGTCAGTAATGTCACTGGTCGTCCATCATATCAATCGTGTACAGTGTGGCATGAAAGCATGTTATTTTGAATAAGTCCTGTTTAGCTTAATCCATTAAGTTACACACAGATCATACACAGGTGGAATACTGTGTCAGTCGCTCATGGAGTGCTTGAGACAAGAAATACCCATTTCCATTTCTGGGGTGTTATGTGCAACAACCAGAAAATAATTGGGTCGAACAATCAGACATGTTCAACTTTTTGCCATTAGCTGACTTGACTGGGAACCATTCCTCCAGAACCATCTACTAGACAGATCAATTCTGTGACAGGAATTCCTCTTTCAAGTAAAAGATTGTGGATTCAAAATCCATTGCAGTTCTTCATCACAATCTAGATGGATACTTCAGAACAACCTTTAAAATTCTACATTTATCCAACATTTCTCCCTCATCCAATTCTAAAAGCAGATCAGTTGTCTTTTTAAATGCTTGAGAGACTGTGCAAGTTGACCAAAGTCTTTTCCAGAAAAACCATAACTACACCAGAGTCACACAACACAGCAATAAGACCTTTGGTTCACCATGTCCATGCTAATTGTAAAGCATCCATTTTACACCAGTTCTGTACTATTCTATATTATTCTCCCCATATTACCATCAATTCTCCCCAAATTCTACCATTCACCTACACACTGGGGGCAATTTACATGGGCCAATTAACCTACCAACCCACACATCTTTGGGACGTGGGAGGAAACTGGGGCACGCAGAGGAAACTCAAGCGGTCACATGGAAAATGTACAAACTTCATACAGCCACCACCACAGGTTAGGACTAAATCAGGGTTGCTGGAGCTGTAAGGCAATGGCTCTACTAGCTGCACCACTGTGCTGCCATAAATTAACTGACTGTAAAGTAATTAACTGACTGTGAAGTGCTTTGGGTTATCCCTCTTTCTCCATGCCAAAAAGGTACCATACATTTCCAATAAAGTATGACCCAGCTGCATGGCTGTTAAATTACACACAAGTGGTAAACATGAGAAAACAGAAATTACCCCAAAGACATATTTTCATCACTAACAAAAAGATTTAATTTTAACAAGTGGTTACAAGCCTTCGTGCCAGTCAGATAACAGCACTGAATTCAACAGCAAAACGAGCAGCTTGAGAGTATTTACGAAACAACAGTCTAACTCACTCTCTTCAACTTGATGTTCTGTACTCGACTAGCTGCGGAGTGCAAAGAAAGTAAAGCAGCTGTGGGCAAACTGGAAAGATGATAAAAAGGCAAACATAATGACAGCACATCCATTGGACTGCTCTGGATTTGACAGTCAGTCAAGATGGCATAAGACAGAAGTTTCAACACAAATGATTTCAAATCATTGTGACATTAAAATACGTTGATCTGTTTATTCAAAATAATTATGATGGAATTTGAGGAACAAAATGACTGGGTATGATAATTTGAAGCTCTACCAGATTTTATTAGGTTAAGAAAGATGCAACAGAGCACGAATGTGTACTCAACTATTATCTGAAGCTGCCCCATGTAATAGTCAAGCAAGTTTGACATAGTTGTACTGAGAATGATACCCTACAAGTAATATCCCAGACTCCAACAGCAAAATTCTGTCCCGCTGGCAGAGAAGCTGGGAGGAAATAACCCTTGGAGAACATGAAAGTACTTCACAAAAGCATTTGATGTTAAGCCACACAAGATATTAGGAAGCAATTAAGATGATACAGCAGGGGCATATGGAACTAGTTGGAGGGTCGTCATCTGAAAATGTATTTGATAAAGTATTTAACAACCCTGCAGTTCGTGATGCCAACTGAACCACTTTCACTCCAGCCTGTAACTCAATCTCCCACAAACAAAAATCGACTGATTACCACAAATGATCGAGTATTCATGAGTAGGGTGGTAGCAAAGCATAAATTACCAGAAAAATAATCCAAAGATCTGAGTTCAAATCCTACAACAGCTGCTGTGCAATTTAGAAAAACAATGACTATACATTAACGATGACCATGAAAAACAATAGATTGTTGAAATAAAAACATCTGGCTCACTCATTTCCCATTCTTATTCAATCTGGCCGACACATGACTCAGACCCATCCCATGTGGTTGACTCTAAAATCTCCTTGGAAGAGAGCTTGTGCAGGCCACTCAGTTGTATCATTTCTGCTACATTCAAGCCCAAGAAATAAAATTGAACAGATCACAGTTCTGTCAACTAGGCACTCCCAGCACAACTGACCTTGCAAAGTCTTCTTCACAAACTTATAGGGGATTAGTTTCTAAATCGGGACAGCTGTCCCACCAAGAAGGCAAACAAGAGGAGGCACAAGAGACTGCAGATGCTGAATCTGGAAGAAAAAAATGCTGGAAGGACTGAGCAAGTCAAGCAGCATCTGAGGAGGAAAAGGAACTGTCGATGTTTTGGGTTGAGATCCAGCTTAACTGAGACTGAAGAGAGAAGATAGCTGGTACTAATGGTGGGGGGAGGGTGGGAAGACAGGTGAACAGGATGGTCGATAGACCGAGGAAAGCTGAGGGATGATGATGAGCAGAAGGAGCCAGGTAGGCAGAGGGGAAGCAGTGGACACAAGGTGCCCAGTTTGCAGAGAACCTGCAGTCTGTTTGCAATGCCCATCCCGAGCTCCTGGTTACGTGCCACTTCAAACCCAGAGAGACGAGAGACTGCAGATGCTGGAGATCTGGAGCAACACACACAAAATACTGGAGGAACTTTACCGGTCAGGCAGCAGCATCCATGGATGGAAATGAACAGCCAACGATTCAGGCCAAGACCCTTCATCTCCCAGTCCTGATGAAGGGTCTCTATCCAAAACAATGACTGTTCATTTCCGTCCACAGATGCTGCCTGATCTGCTGAGTCCCTCCAGCATTTTGCCTGTTGCTCCATTTCAAACCCCATTCCAATTCCTACACTGACCCGTCCATCCTCAGCCTTCTCCGCTGCCAGGGTGAGACTCAATGCAAACTCGAGTAACACCAGCTCACATTCCCCTGGGTAGTCTACAACCCAATGATACGAACGTGGAATTTTTCAATTTCAGGTAACCCTGGTATCCAATATTTCCCACCCACCCCCCCAAACAACACCCCCCATCTGATCCATATCAGGTCCTCCCATTTTTGCTCCTTTTCCCATACGTCCCCATCACCCATTTTCATCCACTGCCCATCCTGATTCCATCCACCTACTACCCACACACTTCACCCACCAGATCCTCTCCCCCATCTGTCCTTCACCTATCCCAAAATGGTTCCCATTATCACTTTCCTTACTTGTCAGAGTCCAGCACTGGTAGCACTCATTTCCCCACATCACCGTCCAGTCTGTCTCCACCTTCATCATCCCCTCTCTCTACCCACCCCCACTCTATCGGTTTTTTTTTGCCTTTTCTGTTTCCACTATTTACCCACCTGCCTCGGTCATCATCCTTTACCTATCACCTACTGGTCCGTCTCATTTCCTCTCGCACCATCTTCCCTCCCCACTCAGTCCCGATGCAGGGTCTTGACCCGAGACATCCACAGTTCTTTCTTTCCCTCTCTCCCGCCCCACAGATGTTGCTCGACCTGCAGAGATCCTCCAGCAGTTTGTTCTTAGCTCTAGTCAAGCAATAATTTCAGAGTCCTATAGACAATCATTCTTAGCTCTGTCTCACTGACAGGACAGGCCATCAGTGGTCATGGTGGTACAGACAAGAGGGAAGACCCCTGGGAGTCCTCAAAATTGACTCCAAACTACACAAAGTCTCATTGCATCAGGTCATGCGTGATTAAAAAAAACCTTCTCAGTGCCCTCTATGTTGACAACACTTAGAAAAAGCACTGAAAGTAGCAAGGATACAGAATTTACTACAGATTGGACACTTTAATGGCTGTCACCAGGGGTGATGGTCACCATAGATGAGCTGGCCAAGTTCTGAAGCACACAGCACGGTCTGCTGTAGATAGTCAGTGAGGGACAAATCTACTTGATCTCACCAATATACCCATGACAAGTGCATGTGTCCATGATAACATGAGAAGTGAGCACTGCCAAGTCTTTGAGACAAAGTTTCATTTTCACACAGACACATCCTCCATAGTGATATATGGCTCTACAAATGTGGTAAACGAAAAAGAGATGGACCCAAAACAGATCTAGCAGCTCAAAACCATGGAGCATCAGCTGCAGCAGAAATGTACAATACATCAACCTGTAGCCTCAGGGCCCTCATCCTATCTTTGCTATCAAGCCAGTGGATTAACCCCAGTTCCATGAGGAATCCACAACGACATACTGGGAGTAGCAACCAGGTACACAGAAACAATTAGGTGCCAGTCTAGTGACACTGCAAAACAGAATGATATCTGTGCTAAGCAGCATTTAATAGACAATCTCACAATCAATGGATCAGAGCTCCAATCCTGCCATATTAAGTCATGAATTGTGGTGGACAATTAAAAGTTAACAAAGGGAGGAAGCTCAAAGAGCATTCCCATCCTCAACAACAGTGGGGTCCAACATGTGGTTGCCACAGACATGGCTCACGTTTTTGCAGAGTCAGAAGTGCTGGATAAATGATGTTGTCTTCTTCCTACAGTCACCACCACTGCAGACCCAGTCTCCAGCCAATTTGCTGCACTCCTAATGAAATCAAGAAAGCAATGGATACAACAAACACCACAGGACCAGACAACATTTCAGTTGTGGTACATAACACCTACACTCCAGAACTAGCAACACCTGCAGCCAAACTGTTTCAGTTCAGTTACAATACTGACATCTACCCATAGAACACTGCAGCATAGTACAGGGCCTTCGGCCCATAATGTTGTGCCGACATTTTATCCTGCTCTAAGATCTATCTAACCCTTCCCTCCCACATAGCCCCCAATTTTTCCTATCATTCGTGTGTCTATCTAAGAGTCTCTTAAATGTCCCTAATGTATCTGCCCCCACCTCTGCCAGCAGTGTGTTCCACACACCCACCACTCACTGTGTAAGAAAACTTACCCCTGACATCCCCCTTATACCTTCCTCCAATCACTTTAAGATTACGTCCCCTCGTGTTAGCCATCGTCGCCCTGGGAAAAGTCTCTGACTGTCCACTCAATCTATGCCTTTTTTCATCTTGTACACCTCTATCAAGTCACCTCTCATCCTCCTCTCAGCCTATCCTCGTAAGACATGGTCTCCAATCCAGACAACATCCTGGTAAATCTCCTCTGCATCGTCTCTAAAGCTTCCTCATTCTTTCTATAATGAGGTGACCAGAACTGAACACAATATTCAAAGTGTGGTCAAACCAGAGTTCTATAGAGGTGCAACATCACCTCATGGCTCTTGAACTCAATACCCCGACTAATGAAGGCCAACACTCCATATGCCTTCTTAACAACCCTATCGACCTATGTGGCAACCTTGAGGGATCTATGGACGTGGACCCCAAGATCTCTCTGTTCCTCCACACTGCTAAGAGTCCTGCCACTAACCTTGTAATCTGCCTTCGAATTCAATCTCCCGAAGTGTATCACTTCACACTTATCCAGGTTGAACTCCATCTGCCGCTTCTCATCCCTGACAAAATTGTCAGGTTTTCCCTGCTCACAAAAAGCAGGACAAACCAATCTGGGTAATTACTGCCCTATCAGCTGACTTGCAAAAGTCAGCAAAGCAATGGAAAATTGTTGACAGTGCTCACAAGCTGCATTTACTTGCTCACCAATGTCCAGTACGGGTTTTGCCAAGACCAGACCTCATCAGAGCCTTGGTACAATACAAGGAGAGAAACCCACCAGTTGAACTGGAACATTCAAGAAACTGGCTCACCACCACTTTTCCAAGGGCAATAACTTCTGCCTATGCTAGTGACACCCAGGTCCCCAAAAAAAAGTTGAAAGGAACTACAAATTTGCTGGTTACCATAACCTCAAAGAAATTCTAATAATCATTCAACAGAATCACCTTAACCACTGATTTTTTCTCTTGCACCCCCTCAGAAAGTAAATTTCTAAATATAGAAACAGGGAAAGGTCAGTACCACAAACCACAGACACCCAAATCTCAGCCTTATCAGTAATTGTGGCATCAGAAGACAAGGGTATTGTTTGGTTCAATGGGGCGGGCACATAATTATTAGCCAACAAGACTACAATCTCATGTCATTATGATATTCAAAATGTACACTCTAATTATCAGTGGCAAGCTGACACTTTTCAAAAAAGTTGTGCAACATCAGGATCGGTTGCTCAAGGCAGAAGCCAAGAGCATTCTTATTTTGAGCTGCAGATTCTAATATCAAGTACAGAATCCTTCAATGTAAACAAAAGGCAAGACACATCTGCCAACACACTATACATTTAAAAGGGACACAAAATATAGACAATGATTAAATCATTACAGCGTAGGAAACCAATATATTAAGTCCAAGCCAACTCCCTGCAGCATGATCCGTCCCATCCAATCTCTTCCTCCACAGGCCTGAACTTACTATTGCCTTAAGTGCATACCTAATACCCTTTTGAAAGCTTGATATAAAGCTACTCATCAACCTTCACTCCTGACTCCAACACCACCAAACTCACCTATCAATAACTGGAAAACCAATGCGATTACTGATTTGAACAAGAAAACGATCAGAACCTCCTACACTACTGATTCCTTCCGACTGACAAAGTAACAGGCGTTAGGTAATGTCAGGGATTGCACAACCCTTGCCTTTTGGGTGAAAAGGGATGAAGTTCTTCACTGGCTATTCATGGCCTATACTGTGATAATTTGTTGAACACAAACCCAACTAACTCATGATCTCTCCTTGTCACTGAACCCCTGAGACAACGGCAGCAGCAGTGGAATCTGGGATGGGGGGGGGGGAAGGAAGGAGAGGGGGGGGAAGGAAGGAGAGGGGGGGGAAGGAAGGAGAGGGGGGGGGAAGGAAGGAGAGGGGGGGGGAAGGAAGGAGAGGGGGGGGAAGGAAGGAGAGGGGGGGGGAAGGAAGGAGGGGGGGGGGGAAGGAAGGAGGGGGGGGGAGGAAGGGGGGGGAGGAAGGAAGGAGGGGGGGAAGGGAGGAGGGGGGAAGGAGGAGGGGGGGAAGGAGGAGGGGGGGGAGGAAGGGGGAAGAGGGGGGAGGAGGGGGAAGGGGGAAGGAGGAATGAGGGGGAGGGGGTGGGGTGGAGGAGGAATGAGGGGGAGGGGGTGGGGGTGGAGGAGGAATGAGGGGGAGGGGGAGCCCCGGAGCTACCATCAACCCCGGGGGTTTCCCCCAAGCTCGGTCCTCCCCGTCACCTCCACCTGCACCCACAGCAGGCACCGAACCGCTGGATTCCCTTCTACTCCAGCCCCGCATCCTCTCATCGAGCGTCCCGACACCCACAAACCCCGCAGGAACCCCCGCTGCCCCGCACCGACCCCTTCAGCGCCGCTTCCCTCCCCTCACCTCCGCCATCTTGAACCGCAGCCTGCTTCCGGGTTGGTGCGTCCCACGGACACAATTCCGCCCAGCCGGCAGGCAACGAACCAAAGGGCCACCCTACAACCCAACCCCAGCTGTCTGCCTCAACCTACACCCTACCCACCAGCACTGTTTCAGATTTTTAAATATATTTCCTGTTTGCACTTAGACGATGAGTTTGCATTATTCAGATTAAAATTTATTGTTTATATATTTTGATATCGAGAATCTCTCCCCAGGATAACTTACTAAAATTATAGATTTGTTAATAGTTTAATGCAGATTATAGCAATTATTCTGTAGTGTCAATATTTATATCAAAACAGAAAATTATGTTTTCATTTGTTTTTCAATGCATAGTTCATGAGAAATAAAATTATTAACAATATAAAGTTAAGGAAAAACATAGGACAGAACTGTACCCTGAATTTTCTCTGCAGTTACATCTCACTCACTTCGGCCTTTCAGCATAATTTTTTTTTCTCATGTATTTGTCAAGTTTCCTTCTGAAAATATTTAAGCAATTTTCCATTGGGTTTAACATTTTAGCATTAAGAATTTCCTTCTCAGATTCCTTTATTAGTTTTATATAATTATTCTTTATTTGCATCTCCTCTACAACATCTAACCTGCACTTTTATCCCTTTTGTCACTTAATATATCCTGCCTTCTATTTTATCACAGATCTATCCTAAGATTTACTCACCCCCCACTTCCCATTTTCTATATATCTCATATTGCATTTATCTCTAATTATTCCCCATTCCAGTGGGAAAAAAAATCATCAACTGAAACATTCACTCTGTGTCTATCTCAACACATCTTGCTTGACTTATTCAGCAATTCCAGCATTTTGGTTTATGCTACCTAATTAGTTTCCTTGCTTTTCATTTTAGTGGGAAAAATTACACTTGAACTCCTTTACTTTCCTAATAGAGATTTCCCACTGTTTTACTGTCTTTTTAGGATTCAGGATTTTCTCAATTTTAACAATTCCACTTGGAAGGTGGCAGCTGGGATGGATAGGGATCCAGGGTGAGCTATCAAATTGGATACAAAATTGGCTCAGTGGAAGTAGACAGAGGGTGGTAGTGGAGGGTTGTTATTCATCTTGGAGATCTGTGACTCATGGTGCGCCAGCGGGATTCGTGCTAGGTCCACTGCTGTTTGTCATCTATATAACCATTTGGATGGCAATGTTGTTAACATTGTTAGTAGGTTTGCAGATGACACCAAAATTGTTGGTGTAGTGGATAGTGAAGAAGGTTATCTAAGATTGCGACGGGGTATAGATGAACTGGGGAAGTGGGCCAAGAAATGGCAGATAGAACTTAACTCAGACAAATAGGAGGTGTTGCATTTCGGAAGTTAAACCAGGGCAGGACTTACATAAGAAATGGTAGGGTGCTCGAGAGTGTTGTAGAACAGAGAGACCTTGGGGTACAGGTACATAGTTCCCTGAATGTGGTGACACAGATAGACAGAGTGGTGAAGAAAGCATTTAGCATGGTTGCCTTCATCAGTCAAGGCACTGAGTACAGGAGTTAGGACATCATGTAGCAACTGTACAAGTCATTGGTGGGGCCACACTTGGAGTATTATGCATAGATCTGATCACCAGCTATAGAAAGGATGTCATTAAGATGGAAATGTTGTGGAAAAGATTCATGAGGATGTTGCTGGGATTGGAGGACTTGAGTTGTCATGAGAGACTGGTTATAAGGAGATGCATCTACTCATTAATTGGGGGCAGTTAGAGGGAGACAACACAGACAAAGAAGCATAATGTGTTGCTGATAGCAGAGCTGTAGTTCATGCTCAGCAGGACAGGCTGTGCTAATGGACAGAGAAAAACTGTTACAATGAAGCCCAACTCAAACTTGAGGGATAACACTTCATTTTACATCTAGGCCGTTTTTTAGATTTACAGACCCGATGTCATATTCTCCAACTTCGGATAATTTGCTTTCTCTGTCTGTATCAGAACTGGCCACTTCTGCTATACGCCATCCACCTGTAATTTTGACTCAGTTTTTCTCTTCCACAACCATGTCTGCAACTTAAAATTACCATTTTTATCTCTCCCGCCCCATGCTGATGAAGGGCCTTTGATTTGAAACATTGACTGTGTTTCTCTTTTCTCAGATGCTGCCTGATTTGTTGAGTATTTCTAGCATTTTCTGTTTTAATTTCAGATTTCCAGGATCTGCAGGTTTTTTTTATTTTCACTTACTGACAAACTAAGATATCAGATATAAGATATAAGATAACTAAGAAGAATATGTTAATTTGAATGAAACCAAATTAAGAAAAGAAAGATAAGGCTAGATAGAGACCGAGAAAGACAGAAATAATAAAATAGATGGAGGGGAGGGGTGGATAATATATGTTTTAATCTTTCAGGTTTTAAAGTACCTAACAATAATTAGATTGTTATGGATAGAGACTCCACACTTGTAAAATTAGACCTTCCAGTGCCAGCTGTGAGTGGCCCAGTGGTGCAGACAGTAGAACCGCTGCCTCACAGCACCAGAGACCTGAGTTTAATCCTGATCTTGGTGCTGTCTGTATGGAGTTTGTAATTTCTCCCTGCGACAGCTTGGGCTTCCCAAAGATGTGCAGTTTAGTTGGTTAATTAGCCACAGTAAATTGCCCCTAGTGTGCAGGTGAGTGGTAGAATCTTGGGGGGGGTGATGTCGATGAGAATGTGAGTAGTATAAGAGATGGGATTAATGTAGGACTAGTATTAATGGGTGGTTGATGGTCAGTGCAGACTTTGTGGGCCGAAGGGCCTGTTGCTGTGCCGGTAGTGTTGCTGTGACATGGTAGTGTAGCGGTTAGCGTAACGCTATTACAGTGCCAGTGACCCGGGTTCAATTCTGGCCACTGTCTATAAGGGGTTTGTACGTTCTTCCCATGTCTGCGTGGGTTTCCTCTGGGTGCTCCGGTTTCCTCCCACATTCCAAAGATGTACGGGTTAGGAGTTGGGGTCATGTTATGTTGGCGCCAGAAGCGTGGCAACACTTGTGGGCTGCCCCAGAACAGTCTATGCAAAAGATGCATTTCACTGTGTGTTTTGATGTACACGTGACTAATAAAGATACCTTCTCTTCTCCTTCTCTTTCTCTTTCTCTTTCTCTTCTCTGTCTCTTTCTGGTAGTTAGTCTCTCTAGATTTGTCAGGCTGTTGCAAGCTCACTCACACTTGAATGCACCAGTCTTAACCAGTTTTGGCACATTTTAGCCAGCTGACAACCGGTGTGACACCATGTATTTGAATGGTGAATCACTTAGCAAGTTTCCTGAAACATGTGGAGAAAGTGAACGAATTGGACAACAACTTCCAAATTTACATTTTTAAATGCGTATATGCACCAGGACCTGCAGTCTGATTTATTCCACGACAACAATGAGTACTGAATTGTGGAATCCTGCTCATTGTGCTTTATTCATCACGAAACCTTGTGTAGCATTGCTACAGTCGTAGAATTTTACAAAGAAAAAGCAGACTTTTTCATCTCCTTGAGAGGTCCATTCTATTAGATCCAAATTCCACCTCTTCCCCATCAACTTGTTTTGCCCATTTTTGCTTTCAGTTTTTATTTGAAGGAATATCAATGTAAATGTAAAGTTTGAAGATATAACAGTCAGCAAGGATATTGTACTTATACATATATGGCATAAGCATCATGCACAGCACGTTTCTTCCTGTTAGATTTAGAACACACCCTTTTGTTCAAAGCTCCTTTATTCTGGAACTGTTACTGTACCAGGGTAAAGTCAGGTAAAACAAAACTCTTAACATTTAGGTGGACCATCTTGAATGAAAGAAAAAGGGGTTAGAATGTTGCAGCTCACAAGCATCAGGTCTGGAAGTTTACTAGCATAGGTACCAACCACCTGGTGTGGAAGTGGTTGTGCAAGCAACTGTCTTAAGGTCATCGTTACTAAGGTTCATTGTTGTTGTTGCAAGTTCCAGATAATTAACTTCCACAGCTGCCACACTGGGATTTGAATCTTTGGAATTTTCTACCCAGGAGGCCTGTGCTTAATGTGTTCAAAATAGAGAAGAATGGATCTTTGGACATGAAAGAAAACAAGGAGTGTGGGGTTAGTGCAGGAAAGTAGTACTGAGGTAGAAGATTACCCGTGATTTTATTGAATGTTGGCACAAGCATAAGGGCCCAAACGGCCTACTTCTGTTTCTGCTTGGAGACACAAGAGACTGCAGATGCTGGAAATCTGGAACAACACACAAAGGAGCTGGAGGAACCCTGGAGTCCTGATGAAGGGTCTCAACCAGAAACGTCGACTGTCCATTTCCCTCCATAGATGCTGCCTGATCCGTTGAGTTCCTTCAGCTCCTTTGCGTGTTGCTTCTGTTTCTATTTTGTTTGTTCCTGTGTAAGTTGTATGGACAGAGATCTGAGTGATTTCGTCATCCATATTGTACATGCATGAATGGTGCAAGCAGCACATGTAGTGAGTTCCTTGATGGTTGATTTAAAATAAACACCTTTGTTTAATCCCTCTGTGTCCTGTAGCAGGTATTGTGAGTAGAACTTAATAGAGCTCCTGCGGTATCAAAGGTTCACTGCAGGATACATTACAATACACATTGATTGTTGGAGAAGGGCAATTGTTGGCAATTTAAGATTAGCACAGAAAACAAAATGTTTTCCTTTCGTGGCATGATATTTTGGTGATTGGCATTAAGATATACAAATGAGACAACAGTGGGAAGTTAAAAGTACATTTTCACGTGGCTTTTGAATGCACTCCTGAGAATGTCATTCACTTTTGCAGCAAACAAAAATTTAAATTATGTCATGTAAAATATCAAGAAAATTAAAAAGCCAAGATGAAAATTTGTAAACATTTGAATTAATATGATATAATTGTGTCATACTTATGTAAAAGGACCTTAGCATATAGTAGCTATTGCAGATATCTTCATTGTTATAATTCAGTGAAATCCTTCATAGCATTAGCTGTTCATTGCAATGATCAATTTATAATTAGCTACAAAGTTGTTCTTTGCAGACTGTGAGTTCAAATGCTTGAAATAAGCATACTGAGGTCATGTTAGAATTTGATGTTGGTGAGAGAGGTTGCCTACCCATTACCTCCATGTTAATTTGAAAACGTTACTCACCGAAGGCAAATAGGCCATAATTGGTATCAGCATGAAATGACTTCCGTTCTTCCTGTTTTTCTATTATTTCAACACTTTGAAGTGTGATTCGTGCTGTTAATTATACATGCGTATGCGCCTGTGTGTGTGTGTGTGCATGTGTGTGTGCTTGTGTGTGTGTGTGTGTGTGTGTGTGTGTGTGTCTGTGTCTGAGTGTGTGTATGTGTGTGTGTTTGCACGTAAAGATTTTATCTATGCTGGATTGACTGATTATATGGTGAAAATAATTACTTTATAGTTGGGTTGTAAAATGCCTCAATAGTCTTTCATTGTGAGGAATAACCCAAGGGTAAAGACACCTGTATTGACAGCATGTCGCACTCTCAAAAGGTCTGGCTTCATATTAATGCTGGGGCCAGACTGATCACTGCATTCCGAGAATCATTGCACCCTGCGATATGACAGGGCAACAGAGGTCCTGATAAATATCCATCACTCAGTTAGGAAAACAGTGTTTTGAATCACATAGGCTGAAAAAAACCTCTTGTTTCAAATATTGTGCTTCTAAATATCCTGGGTATGCCCATGACAATAAACTTGAACTTAAAACCTAAAACTTAAAACTTTATTTATACAGCACGATAACAGGCCCTTCTGGCCCAACGAGAACTTAAGTGAGAATGCTCGTTCTACAGGAATCACTGAATTTTAAAAATTTCACTTGCAAAATGTCTGAGAGAATATTACTACAAGAGAGGTAAAGAGAAATGACAAAACACCAGTGCAGGGTAGTGAAATGGATAATGATAACCAGATCCTGTCAGGAAGGGACAGAACACATCAACATAGGCATATGCCTCCAGTTAGAGTCAGAACAGAGAGGTGGTGCAAAGCCAAAATTGAAGTCATATTATATATTCATAACAAAGTAGATGAATTGATGTCACGAATAGAAATAAATATATCTGATCTATTAATCATTACAAAGATATGCTTGCAAAGGACAATGGTTGAAAATTAAGCACTTAGGAATATTTAACTTTTGGCAAAGTGGTAAAGGAGAAGAGACAGCACCAATAATAAAGGATGCAATGAAGGCAGGAGAGATAAAGCCAACAAGGAGAAAGAAAATCAAGAATTAGAATCTCTTTGGCTGGAACTAATGCTCAGCAAAACATTGGTGGGAATTGTATATGGACACTAAACAGTAGAAAGGCCTGTTTCTGTGCTGTTTAACTTTATGACTCTATGAGCAGTAGTAATGTAGGCAAAGTAAAATCAAGAAATTAGGACATTGGAAATGCACGTAAAATAGATAAATCACTAATCATGGGGGACTTTAATCCACATCGAGAATGCATTAGTCAAATGAATGGTATTAGTGCGGAGGACAAATTCATAGAGTTAGTTTTCAAGAGTTATTCAAGAGATATTTTTCTAGAATGACATGTTTAGGAATCAACACGGGGACAGTCCATTTTAATGCATAAGCTAATATTATGTAATGAGAAAGAGTGAAATAATAACCTTGTTGTTAAGGATGAGTGATCATAATATGATAACGTTATGAATAAAGGAAAAATTGAAGCTGCCTTATCTGAACAAGGTGGCACAAAATTGAAAGTGATTTAGTTCGATCTGAAATCAGTGTCTTAAATCTATGTAAAACAAACTATGAAAGGTATGAGATGTGAATTGACTATGGCAAGTTGAGAATTGACATTAAAAAATATGTCAGCAAATAAAGCAATGGCTAAATAACACACAAGATGCTGGAGGAACTCAACGAGTCAGGCAGCATCTATGGAAGGAAATGGACAATTGACGTTTCAGGTTGAGACCCTTCATTCGAACTGAAAGGTAAAGGGGACATAGCCAATATAAAAAGGTGGAGGGAAGGGATGGAGCAAGAACTAGCAAGCGATAGGTGGATCCAGGTGAGGTGGAGTGATAGGCAGATGAAGGAAGGGAGAACAGAATTAGCACCAGAACTGGAGGGGGGGTGGTGGTGGGGGGTGGGGTTGGTGGTGATAGGTAGAAGAGGCAAAGGACTGAAGATGAAGGAACCTGATAGGAGATGGAGCATGAAATCAAGTGACGGAGGTGGGGGAGGAGGGGAGGGGGCAGGTGGGAACAGTGAGGGAGGGGATCCAGTGGGAGGAGTGTGTGGGTGATGGGCAGATGGAGTCGCTGGAGGGAGGGTAAGAAACAGGGTGATGGGGGCTGGAATGAATGTCAGAAGAACTGGCTAGATCAGGAGGAGAGAGAAAAGGGACAGAGGGGAAGCAATTTACCAGACACTGGAGAATTTAATGTTCATGTCTTTGGGTAGTAGAATACCCAGGTGGAATACAGGAAATAATGGCTAATATAGCTGACATCAAATATATATGCTTTTATGGCAAAAAAAAATCACCACAGATGGCCAGCAAGAATTAAAAATAGTATTAGATCTAAGGAAAAGGTTGATTTGATAAGGTTGCCAAAAACACGGTAACGTAGCGGTTAGCGCGACGCTATTACAGCGTCAGCGATCGGGGTTCGATTCCCGTCGCTGTCTGTAAGGAGTTTGTACGTTCTCCCCGTGTCTGCGTGGGTTTCCTCTGGGTGCTCCGGTTTCCTCCCACATTGCAAAGACGTACGGGTAGGTTAATTCGGGTTTAAAATGGGCGGCGCGGACTCGTTGGGCCGGAAGGGCCTGTTACCACGCTGTAAATAAAACTTAAAAAATTTTTAAAAATTAAAAGACCAGTAAACTTTAAGACTGGAGAAATATCCAATTCATAAAATGTGGGCCAAAAATTGATAACGGAAAGTAGAATATGAAAGTAATCTAATAAAAAAACTTAGTAACAGATCGCAAAAGTTTCTATGGACAAGTACAGTAAAACTCTAATTCTGGCATGCTTAGTAATAATAATACTCCAACAGACTTTTAATACGTTTATTTTTTAAGATGTTACAAAGTGGAATCAAAATTTTGCAGTGAACCTCTTACATTTTAAAGAAGCTTGCGAAATAGCAACAGATGTGTTTCAAGGGACCATGGGAAACAGAACCAAGTGAGTTAAAGGAACTGAGGCATCAGTGAGTAAGAAGGGTGGCAGGGTCCGAGCTGATGAGCAGAAAGGTTGTGGGAACTGGGACCCTGGTGAGTGGAAGGGAATGCAGGGAATGGGGCCCCAGTGAGGGGCAGGGAAATGCTAGAATTGGGACTCCACTGAGTTGAAAAGGAACAGGAGAATCTGCATCCAGTGAGCCAGATGCTGAACCATTGGGATTTCTGAATGGTCAGATAATGAGTTGTTGGAATTTTATTGTAAGAAGAAATTATAAGCAAAAGTTAACGTGGGTCCCTAACAGATTGAAGACATTATATTGGGGAATAAGTTAAAGGCAGAAATATTAAACAAATATTTTGTGCCTTTCTTCTTGGAAGATCTCCCAGAAATCATGGAGAAAAAAAAAGTCAAGAATAAACGAGGAGCTAAATTTCTTTGTGAAGGAACACTTGATGGTGGAGCAGAGCTGAATGGCCTTCTCCTGCTTCTACTTCTTATGTTATTACATAAAGGGACCAAGATCCCGAGGAAGTGGATAGCTCAAGGGCTAACGACAGAATTTAGTTCAATTATTACCTGAAACTCCATACCCGCTTGCTATTAATTTATTTTCCCTAAATAATAGGGTCTATTATAGTTACTGGAGACTCCTTATTGTGCTTTACATATTTCAGAGACGGTGGAAGCCAAGAGTTGTTGGCAGGTCATTAACGACCACAGATAAATCTCAACAGGCAGGGTACAAAAGGTGCGAGGCAGACCCAAGAAACACATAGGACAGCAAATCCCACACTTACCCTCCTAATGTTCTTTATAGTCCAGCTTCCTGAGCTGAATTTCGCTGAAGCAACAAAATGTATTAGGTTTGAGTCTGTTCGGAAGTCAAAAAAATAAGTCTTTATTCAGAATCCAGCCACCGGACCCAAGCCCAAAGGGACCCAACTATATGTGCTGGATTTAGGTTGAATATAAGAAAACATCCTTGTATTGGTCTCGGTTTTAGATTGGCTATTAATCTATTACTTTTAATTTTATACATGAGTATGATTTGGTAGTACAACCGCAGTCCCAGAGCCCCATAGCTCTCCCGCACATCCTTAAATCCCAAAGCCCCACATCCAAACTGCTACCTGTTGCTTGCATTCTCCTTTGGATGGTAAAGAAGTTCAGATAGCATGGAAGTCGCTTTATTTATTGAGTGAGTTCATTTGTTGTGTGGAAAGATCAGCCCTGAAGGAGTAATTGGTCTCTTTATCAGAGGGCCAGGACAGTTATGGTAAGAACATAAGAAAGGAGAGGAGGAGTAGGCCACAAGGCCACTCAAGCCTCCTCCACTATTTGACCAAGATCACAGATGGTCCTTTATCTCAACTCCCATTTCCCTCCTGATTCCAAAATCCTTGGATTGTTCAAGGTTCCAAAAATCCATAAATGTCAGGCTTGAATATGCTGAGGATCCACAGCCCTCTCTGGTGGAGAATCCCAAAGATTCAGCCCCTTTTACTGACAGTGCATCACCCACTCCCACCCTTGCGAATTCCAGACTGACCAGCCGCATCCTGTCAAACCCCTTCAGAACCTTCAGTGACATCGCCTCTCTTTCTTTTAAACTCTATGGAATACTATGCAGCCTGTCAGGTGGGTGGACTACTTCCTTTTAAACTATGTGCTTCCATGACTACACTTCAGAAGTACTTCATTGGTTCTAAAGCCCTTTGAGATATTCTCTGTTAAAGGTGTTATGTAAATGCAAGTAATTCTTTCTTTCTAAATGCAAAAGGCAAAGCAGCATATGTTAATAATCAAAGGCATTGGTTTAAAGCTTTTGTGCAAAATTTAAAAAAATGATGGAACGATCTCCAAAAATTGGTAATAATCCCTGGAAATATGTAATAAAAACTCAAAATGACTTATTCAGTCATCATGAATTAGTACTTCTTATAATACATTGCATGTGACCAAACACAATGCCCCAGTTATACAGCTGCATGTCCTCCAGAACTGCTTTTAACTCCCAATGGGAACAGATGGTAATCGTGCATGAGAGCCTTTGCCAAAGGCCTGGCAGATATTATCTCATCTCCCAGCAGATAAATAATAACAGATAGTTCATTTGTGTTTTTAAAAAGATAACTTACTCCGATGCCATACAAGATAGCCAGGTTGACGAAGAGGTCTGTACTCCAATATCACAGTGCTGTCAGTATTTCAAAGAAGACAGGTTAAGGTGCCCAAGCTGTAGAATCTGAGGCCTTGAAATATAGGGATAAAGTTCAGATGTTTCTTAACCACTACTTTACACTGTTAGACCTTCAAGAAGATTTGCAATGGGCTGGTTCTCTGCCTCAGAGAAATAAGTTAAAGCCAAAAGTAATTGCAAATTGATGGGAAGGTGTTTGTGCTCTTGCTCTGCCTCATACAAAAAGCTAAAAAGGAGAAGCATGTGTTGCCCATTCTTCCCCTGGCTTGAGCTGACCCATAGCTATTTTAAATTGAAGATGGCATGTATGTAGACACCAAACCTCTTCAAGCTCCCTGTCCAAGGGAGCTGTTAAGGCATAATTCCTGAGTATAATCAATGCAGAGATCATTAGATTTCAGGAATAAGATATCCTTATTAGTCACATGTACATCAAAAATTGGTGTAATGCATCTTCTGAGTAGAGTGTTCTGTGGGCAGCCCGCACGTGCCGGGGTTAGTCGAGGAAAGTGGTGCTGAGGTAAAGGATCAGCAATGAACTAACTGAATGGCAGAGTGGTGTGAAGGGCCTGGTGACCTACTCCTGCTTGTATTTCTATGTTCTTATGTCAAGTTACTTTAAAGCTGCGCTGCAAAACATTTGGGCGGTGGGCAGATCCGGACCTTTCAAATGTTTCATCCAGTTCATAGTCATAGAGTCATACAGCATGGAAACAGGACCTTTGACCCTGGCCCTTTTCCTCTCTTTCCTTACCTTTGAGCCATCCCCCGGTGGATCTGCTCTCTCCTCTCCCGCACCTGTCTATCACTATCTCTTCCCTGCATCCACCTGTCACCACCTTGTGCCCACCCCACCTCCCCTCTTTTGTCCACATATCACTGCTCTGCTTTTCCCTCCTATACATTGGGCTTGCCCTTTTCCTATCTTCAGTCCTGAAGAAGGGTCCTGACCCGAAACGTTGACTGCCCACTTTTCTCCAGGGATGCTGCCTTGCCTGCTGAGTTCCTCCAGCTTCACAGTGTTTTTCACCTGCTGCCCAAATTGTCCATGCTGACCAAATTACCTTCCTGAGCTAGTCCCATCTCCTGCATTTGGCCCATATCCCTCTAAACCTTTGCTATCCATGAAGCTGTCCAAATATCTTTGAAGCATTGTAATTGTACCCACCTCTACAGCTTCCTCTGGCAGCTCATTCCTTTTACCTACCATCCTCTGTGTGAGAAGTTTCCCTTCAGGGCCCTTTTAACTCTTTCCCCTCTCACCTTAAATCAATGCCATCTAGTTTTAGACTCCCCTGTCCTGGGAAAAAGACTATGACCATTTACACTATCAACACCCCTCATGATTTTATACACCTCTTTTAAGTCATCCCTCAATCCTGACCTGTCCTGGTCAAATCACGTAGATGCCACGGCCAAGAAAGCGCTCCAATGCCTCTACTTCCTCAGGAAGCTAAAGAAATTTGGTATGTCCCCTTTGACACTCACCAACTTTTATCGATGCACCATAGAAAGCATCCTATCTGGATGCATCATGGCTTGGTACAGCAACTGCTCTGCCCAGGACTGCAAGAAATTGCAGAGAGTTGTGGACGTAGCCCAGCACGTCATGGAAAGCAGCCTCCCCTCCTTGGACTCTGTCTTTACCTCTCGTTATCTTGGTGAAACAGCCAGCATCATCAAAGACCCCACCCACCCGGGACATTCTCTCTTCTCTCCTCTTCCATCAGGTAGAAGATACAGGAGACTGAGGGCACGTACCACCAGGCTTAAGGACAGCTACTATCTCACTGTGATAAGACTATTGAACCGTTCCCTTATACAATGAGATGGATACTGATCTCACGATCTACCTTGTTGTGACCTCGCACCTTATTGCACTGCACTTTCTCTGTAGCTGTGACACTTTACTCTGTACTGTTATTGTTTTTACCTGTCCTACCTCAATACACTCTGCACTAACTCAATGTAACTGCACTGTGTAATGAATTTACCTGTACGATTGGTATGCAAGACAAGTTTTTCAGTGTACCTCGGTACAAGTGACAATAATAAACCAATACCAATACCTATCTCCTATGCTCCAGGGAAAAAAGCCCCAGCCTGTCCAGCCTCTTCTTATCACTCAAGTGCTCCAATCCCAGTAACATCCTCGTGAATCTTATCTGCAGCCTTTCCAGCTTGATGACACTATTTCTATAACTGGGCAACCAGAACTGCACACATTAATCCAAGTGTGGTCTCACCCCAGCTCCTGCTCCGTGCTCTGACTGAGGAATGCAAGTGTGCCAAATGCTTTCTTCACCACTCTGTCTGTCTGTCTGGCCTCTTTCAGGGAACTACATACCTGTACCCTTAGGTCTCTCTATTCTACAGCACTACTCAGGGTCCTACCATTTACTGAGTAAATCCTGTCCTGGTTTAAGTGACCGAAATGCAACATCTTGCACTTGTCAAAGAGAGAAAAACCACCCCACTTGCTACCTCCTGAACTGTGCTTATGTGGAGCAAATTTCCAAAGCTGATACATAATCCATGAGGTCCTGCGCAGAACAGGGCCTTCCTACTGAAAATGGCAAGCCCAACCCCAGAAGTACTTTGAACACAAACTAAGCTACACCCAGGTTTCCTGACTGTCAAGAATGTCAAATTGTTTTGTATCTTTTTGCAGAGTGTTGCCGACACAGCTCAGCACATCATGGAAACCAGCCTCTCCTCCACGGACTCTGTCTACACCTTACTGCCTTGGTAAAGCAGCCAACATAATCAAAGACCCCATCCACCCTGGACATTCTCTCTTCTCCTCCCTTCCCATCGGGCAGCAGATACTAAAGCCTGAAAGCACGTACCACCAGGCTCAAGGACAGCTCTTGTCCCACTTTCATAAAACTATTGAATGGTTCCCTAGGACGATAAGATGGACTTTTGACCTCACATTCCACCTTGTTATGGTCTTGCACCTTATTGTCTTCCTGCACTGCACTTTCTCTGTAAGTGTAACATTTTATTCTGCATTCTTCTATTGTTTTTCCGTGTACTACCTCAATGCACTGATGTGATGAAATGATCTGTATGGATGGCAAATAAAACAGTTTTTCATTGTACCTCAGTACATGTGACAATAATAAACCAATTTACCAACATATGTTTATCAATGACTCTGATATTTACCAAGATATGCATAAAAATTAAACACTAAGATACAGATATATTTAAATTACTTAATTCAAAGACGTGTAAACTAGCTGGAAGTTACCTCTCCCCCTTGCAGCTGTTTCTCTCCATTGAGGTGAATGAATTCACTCATTTGTCATATTTCCCAGTGCAATTACAGGGAAAGAGCTGGTGATTGGCTGCATTCATCATTCCTTGCATTCCCTAGATATAATGCAGACTGCTAGTCTGAACCTCCCACCAAAGGTCAGGTATCACTGTTTTTAAACATTTCAGAGTCATAGAACACAGCAACAGGCTCTTCAGCTCATCTCATCCATGTCCACCATCAGTCACCTACCTATACTCATCCAAATAATCAGCACCTAGGCCATAGCCTATAATAGAATTCAAGTAATGGAAACCAGAGGCAGTATGTTCCAGATTCCAACCACATTTATGGTGAAAAAAATTCTTCCCCAGATCCCTTCTAAACTTCTGGATGCATCACGGCTTGGTACAGTAACTGCTCTGCCTAGGACCGCAAGAAACTGCAGAAAGTTGTTGACACAGCCCAGCGTGTCATGGAAACCAGCTTCCCCTCCTTGGACTCTGCCTTGGCAAAGCAGCCAGCATAATCAAAGGCCCCACCCACCCGGGTCATTCTCTCTTCTCTCCTCTTCCATCGGGTAGAAGATACAGGAGCCTGAGGGCACGTACCACCAGGCTTAAGGACAGCTTCTATCCCACCATGATAACAGTTCCTTTGTACGATGAGAAGGACTCTGACCTCATGATCTACCTTGTTGTGACCGTGCACCTTACTGAACTGCACTTTCTCTGTACCTGTGACACTTTATTCTGTACCGTTGTTGTTTTTACCTGTACTACGTCAATGCACTCGTACTAACTCAATGTAACTCCCACTGTGTAATGAATTGACCTGTATGATCGGTATGCAAGACAAGTTTTTCACTGTACCTCAGTGCAAGTGACAATAATAACCAATACCAATACCAATACCCTTTGGTTCTAGACACCCTGATCATGGGGAACGTCTTTTACCATCAACTCATCTATGCCTTTCATATTTTTGTAAGCATCCATCGTCTCCTCTCAGCCTCCGTGCTCTGAGCAAACAAACCCAGGTCTCTTCATTACCGAAACTTTCCTCCCAGGCAACATCCTGGTGAATCTCCTCTGCACCTTGGTGTTATGAGCAGAACTGCGCACAATACACCAGCTGGGCCTAACCAATGTTTTTATAAAGGTAGGAATAGGGAGCTGGACCCTGAATATGGGAAATGAATCCCTGAAACCGTTCTCCCCTCTGGATCAAACCCTGCAGCTTTGTCACTGCACTGCAGAACACGGTGACATGGCCTAAAAATGAGGCCTAGCAGTGGATCCCAGGTCACCATTTAATGCTTCTAAGCCATTTAACACATTCATGCCTGATGCAGAAACTACAAGCTCAGCTGTCCTTGGAATGCTTTTGTAAAAGAAAATATTTTGCATATTTAAGCATAAGCTTTTGAAGGATTTGTAAATGGGAGCAGTTGAACATGCACACACAAAATAAAGAGCTCATTGACTGATATTTGTCAGACTGAGCAAGACCCAACTGATAGCTGCACTTGCTGCAGCTGTCAAAGAAGCATTGATGACTACAAATAGCATCATAATTCATTGTGAAAACTTTTCCATCACATTTATTTTTTTAATTATTATTCTCCTCTCCAAAGAATTACCCTGTTTTTACCAACACTGCAAATGTCTTACTGTTGTACGATTCAGAGGAGCAGTCCACACAGTAGAAAAAAAAGCACAGGCTGACCCATGCCCCCACTGTCTATTCACCAAGTGACTAAAGGCTTGACTGACCCTAGTGGTCAGGGCACAGCAGTTCCCACGACATCCATGGGGCTGCTGCAGGAGAGCATGTGTTGCACTTTATACACTTCTTTGTGTGTGTGTGTGTGTGTGTGATTTTTGAGTGTATGTTGTCTTTCTATGTATGTGTGTATATGTGTGTGCTTAGTCTTTCTGTGTCTGCATTTGCACTTACATATTTACATACATTGAAATTACTTCACTTCTCGATTTTCCCCAGTAATGTTGCATCTAGTTATGTAACTCCATTACCCAGGTCTGTGCACTTAAAACTGCTTACTTCTGCATGCAGCAAAAAAAACTGAAGAAACAAAAGTAAAAAAGCAGTAACAGCAGAACTCTGTCAATGCCCCTACAACAACTTACATTGTACCTTTAGCATCGCAAAAATTCCCAAGGTAGTTCACAGGATCATCATCAAAAAGTGATACGTCAGTGGGTATTGGGGCAGAGCACACAAAGGGTTCAGAAAATCAAATTGCATCTCCATCTTAACTCAGCATGACTGTGTAGAACTACTGACCATGAGTGGGCAGCCCACTTTACATCTCATGTGTATTTTCATTGACTTAAAACAAAAATTATATCAAGCCTTTGGCAACATCAGTTCAGCCTAAAGCACTAAAAATAAAGTCCTTTTGAAATCTTGTTGATGTTAGAAATGCAGTAGCCAATTTGTAGGCAGCAATGTCCCACAAACTGTAGTGTCATAATCATTTGGCAGGGACAGGATATGGTAACCAGATAATTTGCTTTGTAGAATTTGGTTAAGGGATAATGACCAGGATTCAAGAACTCTCTATATCTTCCTTGAAATGGTGTATGGAGCTCGTCCATCTGCCTGGAGATTGAGTCTTTGTGTATCAGCTTACCCAAAAGATGACAACTCCATCAGTGCAGCACTCCCTTATTGATGACCTGAAGTATCGGTTATAATTATGGTACCATTAAGAGATATGGAGATATCAGAGGGAGGTTTTTCACCCAGAGAGTGGTTGGTGCATGGAATGAGCTGCCTGGGGTGGTGGTGGAGGCTGATACATTGGTCAAGTTCAAGAGATTGTTAGATAAGCATATGGAGGAATTTAAAATTGGGGTATATGTGGGAGGAAGTGGTTAGATAGTCTTAGGTGTGGTTTAAAGGTCGGCACAACATGGTGGGCCAAAGGGCCTGTATTGTGCTGTATTGTTCTATGGTTCTATGGTACCTCAAATTTCCTTAAGATGTGGAAGGAAGCCATTCAGCCCATTGTCTTTGTATGAGTGTCAGAACATTTCCATCAATCCCATTTCCTATTTACTTCCCTTTAACCTATTTTCTCTCACAATCACATCAACCCCACCCCCCCCCCCCCAAATCTCCTATCACTCACCAGCACTAGGGGAAATTTGCAGTAGCCAATTAACCTATCAGCCAGCACCTCTTAGTGTGTGGGAGGAAATTGGAGAACCTGAGGGAAAGCTACGCAGTTAGAGGGAGAATGTGTAGACTCCACACAGACAACACCAGTGGTCTGAATCAAACCTGGGTCACTGGAACTGTGATGCGGCAGCACTGACCTGTGCTCCCTTACCACCTTCAGACCTTTGGAGTAGGAAAAAGTCTTCAGGCAGGATGCAACCCACCAAGCCACAGATAAGAACTGCCAAGGGAAATTATATTTGGTACTCTTTGCTGAATTTGACCAGAATTTAAATATCTCCCAACATATTTGGTTCTAAATGTTAGAAGTTAAAAGTACTAGAGTGTTTCAAATTAACATTTATTTTCATACACCTCTGAAACATTCCTTATTATTTGATATTCACCTCCCCCACTTTCAAATGGGCTCCGTCATAACTTCTTGCAGGTTTTTGTTTAATTGTAATTTAGTGAAAATAGTTTGACCCTTGTCAGGCATTTACCAGTGATTTATTTTGATAATAAACATATCATCAGCACCAACTAATTAACTTCCTGACTCTGTTAGTTCAGTCGGTGCCAAGGGCTGAAAGTGGGGTCGGGGTCAACCTTCATGGAAAGTATATCAATGGGAGTAAACAATTTAGAGAAACATTGTACCATTGATGTGTTGGAAGGACTGTGAAATTAGAGGAACTTCGATTCATCTAAAACAACTTTGTTCCAATATTCAAATAATTTCCAAAGACAGGAGTGTGCCTTCCTCCATTTCTGCACACTATGGTCAAGCTGTGAGTCAACAATGCAAAAAGACACCTCCTTTTGTTTTAAAACATCTCAGTGTAATTAGCATTAAGGTTTCCAATGATTCAGGTCAGCAGGATTCACAGATCAGCCAGATACCTCCAGAAATTAGATATTAATCAAGGGAGCATTTTCTCAAAGCATTGTTGGTGAAAAATGCTGAATCAAATTTATTATGTCAGCAACTTTATGTTAGGTTCTGGAGATTCCATAATGTGGAATGAGCAACAAACATTGGTGCACCAGTGATGCCCACAACGCAAATAATTATTAAAGTCATCAAGGAGAAAGTTTTCAGATGACTTCGAAGTCGGTAACCAGACTTAAGGTGACTGGGAAAAGAACCAAAGATCACGCAAGGAGACGATTTTTTTTTGATACAATAATATGATTTAGAATGCACTCTCTAAATGGGGAATGGGTGTAGATTCATTAGTAACCCTCAAAATGCATCAGGAAAGATAATTGGAGACACAAGCAACTGCAGATGCTGGGGGAACTCAGCAGGTCAGACTGTATCTGTGGAGGGAAATGGACAGTCAGCGCCAGAGACCCAGGTTCAAATCTGGCCACTGTCTGTAAGGAGTTTGTACATTCTCCCCATGTCTGTGTGGGTTTCCTCCGGGTGCTCCGGTTTCCTCCCACATTCCAAAGACGTACAGGTTAGGAAGTTATGGGCATGCTATGTTGGCGCCGGAAGCGTGGTGACACTTGCGGGCTGGCCCCCAAAATCACTATGCAAAAGATGTGTTTCGCTGTGTGTTTCAACGTACATGTGACTAATAAAGATCTTATCTTATCTTATCTTATCTTATCTTATCTTATCTTATCTTATCTGGACTGGCTAAATGAAAAAAATGACTGAATCAGTTAAAAAATTGATTTAATCCTTTAAACAAAATACAGGTTACTGGGGAAGAGCAGGGAATGGGGTTATCAGGATTGTTAACTGTATGATGGGCTTCCTTCCCTGCTCTATCATACCACGGCACAATGGCACCATCGTCAGTTACTGCAGGTGCAATGGTCCAAGTAGCAAATAAAGAATCAACCGAGTAACACATGAACAAGAAGTATCACCTGCTATTTAACCATGGGAGACATTACAGTCAAGTTTTTATTTAATCTTCAGATATTCAGCTGCAGTCATAGAATATAGCAGATAGAACACAGAACAGAGAACAGTACAGCAAAGGAACAGACCCCTCAGCCCAAGATGTTTCTGCGAGCTAATTTAGTGAATTACACCTTAATCCCTTCTGACTGCACATGGTCCTTATTGCTCCATATCCTGCATATTCATGTGCTTACCTAAGACCCTCTTAAATGTCTCCATTGTATCTGCCTCCACCACCACCCCTGGCAGTGCATTCCAGGTACCCACCACTCTCTGTGTAAAAACTTGTCCCACACATCTTCTTTGAACTTTGCCTCTCTCACCTAAAGTGCGTGCCTTCTAGTATTAGACATTTCTCATTACGGTCACTGACAGCAATCAGGAGCAGGAACTCATGTTGATTTTTTTCTCCTTAACCCAGGGGCATTGAAGTGACTTGCAACACCAATTGATAGGGCACAAAATGCTTTCTTTAAAGGTGAAGGAACGCTCCACACAATTAAAGACTTCCTGTTTCGTGCCTCTAGCTCTCTGCAATTTAACATTAGTTTCATCCCTAACTTTTCCCAGCCCTGATGAAAGATCATTGACCTAAAACATAAACTGTTTCTCTCTCAATGGATGCTGCCTGACCTGGCAAAGGATTACAGCATTTTCCGTTTTTAATTTCAGATTTGGAATATTTCGGAAAACAAAAGAAAATTACAGTAAGAAGAGGAAGGCCATTTGGATTATGGCGTGAACTCTCCCTGCAGGTACCTGTATGAGCAACTCCAGAAAGGGGAGTTCTCATAAACAACTGCAGATTATCACTGAGCAAACAGATTGTGATTGTTAAACCTTTGTGTGGGCATCAATTGGATACATCTGACAACTGCCATTGGCAAAGAAAATGAAAACACAATAAATCTGTCTCTGGCTTACGGGACATCAAAAACAACCGCGTAGTATCTGGTGGAGGTAGTGATCTAACCTTGGGGTTTTGATAGCTGTAATAAATCTCCTCTCTGGCAGTTTTGTATTATCACCTGGATACCATGATGAGATCAGTGCTTTGTAATTGCATCCATTGTCATTGTTGTTTCTTGTGCTATGTATAGGAGTAGCTCCATCTGCAGCATAAGGCAAATGTGGTCTGGCTGTTGCCTTTAAAGGGCTATTATGTTGTCCTTGGGGGTGCTTACAGCAAGGTTTTCTGATACCTGATGTCCCACAGGCACCAGGAAGCTCCATGTCAACCTGGCAAATTTGCGCAGGGTTTGGTTCATCAGAACAGCTTTGCATGGGAGCAAAATAACATAAAGAAGCCAGTCAGTCCCTCAAACCTGTTCCAATATTCAATGACATCAACTCCATCCACCTGCCTTGTTTCATTTCTTATTATGCCCCAGGCAAGTTCATCCGCACTCCAATTAATCTTTACATTCAAAACTCTTTCCTAACTTCTTTAATGACTGTAAACTCTGATCAATTCCTTTAAAAATTCTGAAATCCTTAACTGAATCACTTATTTCCCCCCTCCAGGAGAGAGCAGCTGATTTATGTAACCTTCTCATAATTTAGCCCCTGGTGCCTTGAACCCAGGAAGACATTTCTTCAGGATGGTGGTCTGAGGCAAGCCTTCGAAATGTAATAAAGGGACTTTGAGGGCCTCTGGCCGTAATTCCATTATAAAAGCAACATTAGAAGTGGAAGCAATTTTCCTGAGGAAGGCTGGATCTGCACCCTAGGAAGAGGCAGGAGTTTGGGAGAGAAGATTGGAAAAGTGAAAATAAACACTGCCAAGTTTCAAGGAGTATTCACTTTATTTTGTAAAGTGTAGCGGTTGCTACCGCGAAATAAAACAAGACGCTAGTCGAAGGATTGTCAAACAAGAACTGGTTTATTTTCCCGCCTTGCGCAGGTCTTTTAAGGGAGACATTTCCCGCCCAACGCAACCGGCAATGACGTAAGTGCTACGTCATCAAGTCTTTCCCGCGCGCGGGTTCTCCCCGTCGCTCGGGGAAGACGAGGCCTGCCACCATCTTGGGCCTCATCACTCCGACGCCGCGCGACCCGACTGCCGAGCCAGTTCGCCTGACCGGACGGTGAGTTGCTACACAACCCCCACCCCCCCGCCCAGAACCGGCGATACAGTCCCCAAGGTCCGCGGGCTGTGCTAGCCGCTGCTTAGGGGGTCGGCCTCTGCGTCACGGCGTTGAAACCTTGACTGGTTGTTGCAGATCTAAATGGGCCGGTTTGAGGTGGTCCATCGTGAAAACCTGTTCCCTGCCCCCAATATCCAAAATAAAGGTGGATCCATTATTCCTGATGACTCGGAACGGTCCCTTATATGGTCGTTGCGACGGTACCCGAGGTGTGCCCCTCCGAACGAAAACAAACTTACAGTCTCGTAGTTCTTTGGGCTGGCAGGATGGGGCTTGACCGTGCCGCGAGGTGGGAATCGGGGCCAAGTTGCTGAGCTTCTCGCGCATTCTTTGTAGGACTGCTGGGGGTTGTTCCCCTTGGTCTCGAAGGGCAGGTATGAAATCCCCTGGGACAACTAGGGGCGCCCAGTACACAAGTTCAGCTGACGAAGCGCGAAGGTCTTCTTTGGGGGCAGTGCGTATGCCGAGCAGGACCCAAGGCAGCTCGTCAACCCAGTTAGGACCCTTCAGGCGGGCCATCAAGGCTGATTTCAGATGGCGGTGAAAACGTTCCACCAACCCGTTTGATTGAGGATGGTAGGCCGTGGTGGTGTGCAGCTGCGTCCCTAGCAGGTTCGCTAATGCAGACCAGAGACTGGAAGTGAATTGGGTGCCTCTGTCTGAAGTGATGTGGGCCGGAACACCAAAACGTGAGACCCAAGTTGTGAGCAGCGCCCAGGCGCAGGAATCAGTTGTGATGTCAGTCAGGGGGGTTGCCTCTGGCCACCTCATGAACCGGTCCATGATGGTAAGGAGGTACCGCGCTCCTCTTGAAACCGGCAGAGGGCCCATGAGGTCAACGTGTACGTGGTCGAACCTCCTACGGGTAGGCTGGTACTGCTGTGGCGGGACTTTCGTGTGTCGTTGGATTTTCGATGTCTGGCAGTGCAGACAAGTCCTGGCCCACTCACTGACCTGCTTGCGCAGGCCATGCCAGACAAATTTGCTGGCGACCAGTAGGACAGTTGATCTGATGGACAGGTGCGCCAACCCATGTACCAAGTCGAAAATGTGTCTCCGCCAGGCTGCAGGGACTATAGGGCGGGGCTGACCTGTCACGATGTCGCAAAGTAGAGTCTGCTGACCTGGACCAACCAAGAAATCTCGGAGCTGCAGGCCCAAAACTGCAGTTCTGTAGCTGGGCAGCTCATCGTCAGCTTGCTGTGCGTCAGCTAAGGCCGTGTAGTCGACACCCAAGGACAGGTTGTGGATGGTCGGTCTGGAAAGTGCATCAGCAACGACATTATCCTTTCCGGAGACACGATGGATACCCGTTGTGAATTCGGAAATGTAGGATAAATGTCTCTGCTGATGAGCTGACCAGGGATCGGAGACTTTGGAGGAGGCAAAGGACAAAGGCTTATGATCGGTGAAAGTGGTGAAAGGCCTGCCTTCTAGAAAGTACCGGAAATGCCGGACCGCCAGATACAGCGCTAGAAGTTCCCAATCAAAAGCGCTGTATTTCAGTTCGGGTGGTCTGAGGTGCTTGCTGAAAAATGCCAAGGGTTGCCAATAGCCTTCGATTAGCTGTTCCAGTGCCCCACCCACCGTGGTGTTGGACGCTTCCACCGTGAGGGCGGTTGGGATGTCTGTCCTAGGGTGTACAAGCATCGTGGCGTCTGCCAGGGCGTCCTTGGCCTTAACGAAGGCAGCCGCAGCCTCGTCATTCCAGGTGATGTCCTTGCCCTTACCAGCCATCAATGAGAACAGAGGGCGCATGATACGGGCCGCTGCAGGGATGAACCGATGGTAAAAGTTGACCATCCCAAGGAATTCCTGTAGGCCTTTGAACGTGTTGGGGCGGGCAAAATGGTGGATAGCGTCTACCTTGGCGGGTAGGGGTGTTGCCCCATCGCTGGTGATTTTGTGGCCGAGGAAATCGATAAAATCTGAATTGGCACTTGGACGGGTTGATCGTGAGGCCGAAATCGCGGAGACGGGAATACAGCTGGCGGAGGTGGGAAAGGTGTTCTTGGCGGTTACGGCTGGTGATCCGTATGTCATCTAAGTAAATGAACACGAAGTCCAGGTCTCGGCCTACCGCGTCCATCAGCCGCTGGAAGGTCTGCGCTGCGTTCTTAAGGCCGAACGGCATTTGAAAGAATTCGAACAGGCCGAATGGGGTGATAATCGCAGTTTTGGGGACGTCATCTGGATGGACCGGGATTTGGTGGTATCCCCGAACGAGGTCCACTTTGGAAAAGATGTGGGCCCTGTGTAAGTTCGCTGCGAAGTCCTGGATGTGAGGGATGGGATAGCGGTCCGGGGTGGTGGCGTCATTCAGCCTGCGGTAGTCGCCGCAGGGCCTCCACCCTCTGGTGGCTTTGGGGACCATGTGCAGGGGAGAAGCCCAGGGCCTGTCTGACCTGCGAACAATCCCCAGCTCCTCCATGTGACGGAACTCTTCCTTTGCCAGGCGGAGCTTGTCTGGAGGTAGTCGTCGTGCTCAGGCATGAAGGGGTGGCCCTGTAGTAATGATGTGGTGTTGTATCCCGTGTTTGGGCCTAGAATTTGTAAACCGAGGTGCCAAGATTGATGGGAATTCCGCTAGGAGCTTGGTGAAATCGTCGCCAGAAAGGGAAATGGAGTCCAGGCGCAGGGCTGGTAGGCTGACTTCTCCTGGGGGATAGGTCTGGAAAGTGCTAGAGTGGACTAACCGCTTCCCTCGCAGGTCGACTAACAGGTTATGGGCCCGAAGGAAATCAGCTCCTAGGAGTGGTCGGACGATGGTGGCAAGGGTAAAGGTCCAGGTAAAACGGCTGCCGCCAAATTGTAATTGAAGTGTACGGGTACCGAAAGACCGTATCGTTGTACCATTGGTGGCATTGAGTACAGGACCTGGTGGCCTGTTATGAGTGTTGCAGCCGGTCAGGGTCAAAATACTGACCTCTGCTCCAGTATCAACAAGGAAACGCCGTCCAGATTTCTTGTCCTGAACGAATAGGAGGATCTGTCGGCGGCCAGCCGCCGTAGCCATCAGCTACGGCTGGCCTTGGCGTTTCCCTGAAACTTGCAGGGTGGGCGGCATCGATGGGCCTCCGCGCCCCACCTCTGATGGTAGAAACACAGCTGGTCGCCCGTGTCGTCGTCTGAGTTCCTGGGGTGTGGCTGCTCGGTTGCTGGGACTGGACGAGGCGGGCGTTGGGCTCGCGGCCTGGTGATTTGGCCGACGGACGAACCGCTCTCGCGTTTGGCCTTCCACAGGACATCTGCCCGGGCGGCTACCTCACAGGGGTTGCTGAAGTCAGCGTCAGCTAACAGCAGGTGGATGTCATCGGGGAGATGTTCGAGGAAGGCCTGTTCGAACATCAGGCATGGCTTGTGTCCCTCGGGCAATGCCAGCATCTCATTCATTAGGGCGGATGAGGCTCTGTCCCCCAGGCCATCCAGATGAAGCAGGCGGGTGGTGCGCTCCTGACGGGAGAGGCTGAAGGTCCCAATCAGAAGGTCTTTGAAAGCCGGGTACTTATCTTCGTCCAGAGGCGACTGGATGAAGTCTCCGACCTGGGGGCTGTCTCTTGGTCCAGAGAGCTAACCACATGGTAGTACTTCGTGGTGTCGGAGGTGATCTGCCGAAGGTGGAATTGCGCTTCGGCCTGGTCAAACCAGATGCTGGGACGAAGTGTCCAAAAGGTGGGCAGCTTGAGGGCCACTGCGTTGGCTGCTGCGTTGTCGTCCATTGCGTGGGTCCAAAATCCGTTTGGACCATCGGGCTCACCAATGTAGCGGTTGCTACCGCGAAATAAAACAAGACGCTAGTCGAAGGATTGTCAAACAGGAACTGATTTATTTTCCCGCCTTGCGCGGGCCTTTTAAGGGAGACAGTTCCCTCCCAATGCAACCAGCAATGATGTAAGTGCTACGTCATCAAGTCTTCCCCGCGCGCAGGTTCTCCCCGTCGCTCGGGGAAGATGAGGCCCGCCGCCATCTTGGGCCTCGTCGCTCCGACGCCGCACGACCCGACTGCCGAGCCGGTTCGCCTGACCGGACGGTGAGTCGCTACAAAAGTATTTTAAATAATTAGATTAGTTACTTTTTTTTAATGTCCCAAAAACAACAGCACAAACAGAGAGCAGACTATCAAAAGGCTGAACTGGTATTCTATTAAGGAGGGAATTCTGAAAGAAAAAATTGATTTGAATATACCGATCAGAAGGTTTTGACTCTAGCATTCCTGATCTTATGGAGATCCTAAAGGAAGGTTTTCAGAGCAGGTCCTGCCCATTAACAGATGGCCTATC
Source organism: Pristis pectinata (assembly GCF_009764475.1). Classification (NCBI taxonomy): domain Eukaryota; kingdom Metazoa; phylum Chordata; class Chondrichthyes; order Rhinopristiformes; family Pristidae; genus Pristis; species Pristis pectinata. The sequence continues at coordinate 17,000,808 of NC_067433.1, forward strand.
AGCTGGGGCTCATTTGGCAGCACTCTCGCCTCTGAGTCAATATTCATACCATTGAGACGAAAGCTACCCAAGTGGAATACGAGATGTTGTTCTTCCAACTTGTGCTTGGCCTCTCCATAGCAATGGACAAGGCCAAAAGGTGTGCAGATGCAAGGCACCTGGCCATCTGAGTTAACGTCTGCATCCCCTCCCTTGGTTGAGTTTCTCCATTTCCATCTTGTGGACTGGAACCTCAGAGATCCCAGGACAACTGATGTCCGAGCCAATATTCACCCATTATCCAATAGCTTCTATCTATGGGGTCTTGCAGTGTGAAGATTATTTTCTGTTGGGTGCCTCCAAAAAAGGACTGAAATTAATTGAGGATGAAGACTCTGGAGTATCCTCAGGGCATATTGGTTGATACATGATCACCAAGTCATAGGAGGTTAAGTGGGATAAGCATATATAGGTACAAAGGGTAGCATGGACATTGTGGGCTGAAGGGCCTGATTCTGTGCTGTACAACTCTATATGAGCTAAGTGCAAATTCCTTTGGATTTGCACAGTTTCGCACTAGAGTCACTGGATAGTATTCAGGGGTGGGAGCCTTGGCTGTATTGGTATTGGTATTGGTTTGTTATTGTCACTTGTACCAAGGTGTAGTGAAAAACTTGTCTTGCATACCGTTCATACAGATCAATTCATTACACAGTGCATTGAGGTAGTACAGGGTAAAAACAATAACAGAATACAGAGTAAAGTGTCACAGCTACAGGGAAGTGCATTGTAGGTAGACAATAAGGTGCAAGGTCAAACAAGGTAGATTGTGAAGACAAGAGTCCATCTTATCGTATAAGGGAACTGTTCAATAGTCTTATCACTGTGGGATAGAAGCTGTCCTTGAGCCTGGTGGTGCATGCCCTCGGGCTCCTGTATTTTCTGCTTGATGGGAGAGGAGAGAAGGGAGAATGACCCGGGTGGGTAGGGTCTTTGATTATACTAGCTGCTTCACCAAGGCAGCAAGAGGTACAGACAGAGACCATGGAGGGGAGGTTGGTTTCTGTGATGTACTGGGCTGTTCTCCTCTCTTGACTCAGGAAGCTTAAATCCTACTTGAGCACCAACCAATGCAAAACTAGCCACCAGAAAGTAGGGACTGAACCAAAGCCTTGTCCAGCATTCCTTCACTGAGATCACTGTATGTCTGTTGTGATCAGAATGTCTAACAGCAATGCAAAATGCAAATTGCAAAATTTGACAATAGAATTAGATATAAAGTTAATACATTATCTCTTGCTTTTCAATGACAATGGACCCAGTTGATTAAAATGCAGAGCTGTTACTTACAGCTGGCTATTTATTGACCTGTATTTCATTTCCACTTCATGAGCACAGTTAGATATTAAATAACTGCAAAGAACAAATTAACTTTGATGTCCTGAAACCATTGGTTTCCAAACCACTTTTATTTAAACATTAAATATTGTGTGGAGGATTTACCAAAGTGCCAGATCTGAGGTCGGGGTTTGAGAAAAACTGCTTGGCAAGCCAGCCTTTCTTTTTACCATAGCTGGTAGCACGCCACAGAACTGAGGAGAAATGAAAATAACATTGAGTCATGCATTTCTGATATTGGACCTCAGTTTTTATCTATTCTTGAGGTGGACAACATGGCTGGCTCTTTTGAGATCTAAAATGGAAAAAAAAATGATCTGCATTTCAATGGCACCTTTCACATTCCTTTCAGCGCATCCAAAAATGCATTGCAGCTGATGAAGCATTCTTGATCTGTAGTCACTGCTATGGTTTAGGAAATGCAGCAACCGATTTGTGCACAGCAAGATCCCAAAAACAGCAATGTGATTTTAACCAGATAATGTGATGTTGATTGAGAGATAAATGTAGGCCGGGACATTTGGGTAAGACTCCATTTTTCTTCATTGAAATTGTGTTATCGGACCTTTACGTTCACCTGAGAGAGAGGCTGGTGCTTGATTTAACATGCCAGACAAAAGATGGCATCTCTGACAGTCTGTAGTGTCTCAGCAGCTCACAGAAGTGACAGCTGAGATTTAAGTGCTGGCTCTAGAATGGGATTGAGGTTCTACATAAACATTGGAATGAGTCCTTCAGTGAGTCAGTAGCTCAGTCCTCCTTGTGACCTTTGGTACTATTTCCACCCTACAGGCTTACACAGGACGTATGGCAAATAACAGTTGGTCCAAGTAACTCCCTCCTCCCATCAACTGCTCAGTTACTGCAGGCAGCCACTGCGGCAGTGTAGAAAGAGGATGGGAATAATATCACTAGCCTCTTCAACTGAAATGGTACACAGTATGAGGAGATGTGCAGAATTATATGCTCCCTGTACCAAATCTTTCAGCTAGCAGCCACACTAACTGCAAGGATCAGGAGATATAAGATGAAGATGATTGGCAAAAGAACCAAAAGTGAACGTGAGAAAATCTTTATTTATCTAGTGAGTGGATAAAATCCAGAAGGCACTTTGGGAGAAGATAGTGGGGACAGATTCATTCATGTCATTCAAAACAGGTTTGGAAGAAAGAAGTGGGTTGAAAAAAAAATGCTGTGTTTTGAAGAGAGGGCAGCTGGATTATTCTTTCCTGAGTCAGCTTAGATTTGATAGGCAGGAAGGCCTCCTTTCATGTGATAAGTGTCTGTGATTCTACCACATATTTCCTCTGCTCACTAAGAAATTTGGCATGTCCCTGATGACTCTTACCAATCTTTACAGATGCACCATAAAAAGCATCCTATCCGGATACACCACAGTTTGGTATGGCGACTGCTCTGCCCAAGACGACAATAAATGGCAGAGAGTTGTAAACGCAGCCCAGTCCATCACACAAACCGGCCTCCCCTCTAGTGACTCCATCTTCACTTCCTGCTGCCTTGGGAAAGCAGCCGACATAATCAGAGATCCCTCCCACCCTGGTCATTCCTTCTTCTCCCCTCTCCCATTGAGCAGAAGGTACAAAAGCCTGAAAGCACGTACCACCAGACTCAAGGACAGCTTCTATCCCACAGCTATCAGACTCTTCAGACTCTTGAACGGACCTCTCACACACGGAAGATGAACTTTTGATCTCCCAATCTACCTTGTTGGGGCCCTTGCACTTCATTTGTTCACCTGCGCTACACTTTCTCTGTAGCTGCAACACTATTCTGCATTCTGTTTTTCTTTTTACTACCTCGGTGTACTTATGTATGGCATGATCTGCCTGGATGGCACTCAAACAAGTTTTTCACTGTATCTCGGTACATGTGACAGTAATAAACCAATACCAATATATATTCTCAGTTCTTTTAAGAAGAGGTTGTACAGGAAGGTTGTAATTTAATTCAATGGAAATCAAAATACAGAAGGAAATGTTAATCTTTTCACAAAAGCACCCACAAGGTATGAACAAAGCTGCAGCTCCATCTCAACATATTTCTCCAAAAGCAAAGGATTGACATGTATCCATGAAATGAATAATCAGTCAATAATCAGTCCTTATTCTCCATGCAAACAGGAACAATCACTTCAACTATTTGCTTACAAGCAACGTTCACAAGCAAGATTACTCCACCTTGAGCCATACAAACCTGTGGTTAGACCAAAATTTGATTTGAAAGAACAAAGCTCCATTGATGTGGTATCTTATTGCAATCCAAAGTCCTTTACCCACAATAGGTTGCATTTGGATTACATTGAGAATACATTATCTGGAGGCTCACTGGCATCCAGCCAGCACCTCAGTTCACATTTTTCTTTGCGCCAATCACACACGAAGCATGCTGAAATGAACCTCTGCGTTGAATGAAATATAGTGGCCCTGAAATAAATTTAGCCAAACTCTAGGATCAATTCTAACTTTCACCTTAAGCGCAAGTTTGTTCAAACCCATGAATACATTTTACAGCAAAGGTCAATAGTGATCATGGAGACACGAGAATGCAGACACTGGAATCTGAATCAACAATCTGCTGGAGGAACTCAGAGGGTTGAGCAGCATCCGTGGGAGGAAAGGAATTGTCGACGTTTTGGGTCAAAACCCAGCTAAGAGTGGAGGTAGCCAGTATAAAGAGGAAAGGGGGAGTTGTGAGTGAAGGATGATGGGCAGATCGAGCCAGGTAGAGGTGGGGGAGGTGTGGAGTTGGGAGAGAGAGGCAGGTGGATGATAGATGGAGGCAGACAAAGAAAAAGCGGAAAATGGAGCCAGGAAGGGGGGGAGGGGAGCGTGAAGATGAGACAGCTGGGAGGGGGACAAGCAGGAACACAAAGGCTACCGTTGCTGGGGTCTGATAAGTAAGGAAGCTGATCATGGGAAGCATTAGGGGAGAGGTGAAAGGCAGACGGAACCAGGACCAGATGCGGGAGGGAGGGAGATCCGGTGGGTGAAATATGCGGGTAGTAGGTGGATGAAACCAGGAGGGGTAGGGGGACTAAAATGGGTGAAGAGGGGGTTGGTGGGGAGGTGTGGGAAAGGGGACAAAAATAGGGGGGCCAGAGGAGGATTGGAAGGGGAGGAGGAACTGAAGAATGATCACCTGGTGAAGTGATCGATGGGGATGACTGTTGTGGTGTGTGTAACCTTCACCTTGGTGAGGTGGTGGTGTGACATGATCTTGGAGACAGCCACAAACTTTGCGAGAGTTAAATTCTGAAAGTACCTACGTGACCAAGGGCTTGAGCTGGCAGCTGTGGGGAGATGCCTGAAGATAAAAGTACTTCAATTCATTGTAATGTATGTGACATCACTATGTATTTGGTCCTATGTGTTTGACTGAGTGCATGTCTGTGGTCTGAGGAGAGCTTCAATAAAACCAATCACACCTCTTAGAGCTCTCAGCATTTATAAGATATATTTATCAGTCACATGTACATCGAAACACACAGTGAAATATATCTTTTTTGTGTAGAGTGTTCTGGGGGCAGCCCGCAAGTGTTGCCATGTTTCTGGCGGCAACATAGCATGCCCACAACTTCCTAACCTGTACGTCTTTGAAATGTGGGAGGAAACCGGAGCATCCGGAGGAAACCCATGCAGACACAGGGAGAACGCACAAACTCCTTACAGACAGCAGCCCGAATTGAACCCGGGTCTCTGGCGCTGTAAAAGCGTTATGCTAACCGCTACACTACCGTGCTTCCCATGTGTTTCTCTGCACAGGTTGGATGTTACTCCTCTATAATGGTGGGAATATATATTCATGATCCCAGAGAAGCTGGAAAAACTCCATAGGTCAGGTAGCATCTGCAGAAAGAAAAACCGTTAATGTTTCCTGTCTGCAATCCTTTGTCCGAACCATGGTTCCCTTTGCTGATGAATTACTACAGAATAGAGCTGTGTAAATGTTTCAGCTGATATTATCTCCACTTGCTCGTTATCCCTTCAGCAATGACCAGTGATGAGCTGACATTAGCAGCCTTGAAACCCAATTTATAATTCGGAGTGACAGGGCTATCAATTGAATCTCACCCCTCACATTACATTCAGGCTGCTGACTCTCAGTGGGACTGCTGATTTTTCCTCAGAACCATTGTGAAAACAGTAATTTCTATGCCTATTTAGCAGGACATCATTTTGTTCCTTGATAACTGTGATTTGAGAAAGGTTTGTGTTCTTGTTCTTCTGGTAACTTTGTGTTTGCTGTAATTTTCTCTGTAAGTTTGCTGTAAATAAAGCCTTATTTTAAATCAAGAACCTGTGGAAACAATGTCAGATAAACCCTGGAATCCAACGGCTTCCTGAACTTAATCTTGAGTCTTTTCAAACTTTTACTGGCACTCTAATTCACAGTTACAAAAACATTAGATTACTGAAACCAAATCCAGCAGCTCTTGGGCCAACTATAGGTCTTATGAACAAAGGGACTGTAAACAAAAAATTCAGCTTAATTTTAACTTATTTTGTAATTCTCAACAGTTCATTGAAAATGTAAGATTCCACTGGAAAAATGGTTCATCTGCAGCTAACAATAAAAGTTGAGGATGTTAGTATATTGGAAGAGAAGATTTATCAAATTGCAAAGAACGGCAGAGGATTGGGAGAGTTTTAGAAATCAACAAAGAATGACCAACAATGTTACAGCTGTACAAGACCTTGGTGAGACTGCACTTGGAATATTATGTGCAGTTCTGCACATTAAGCTAGAAAGGGGGCAAAAAAGATTCACAAGGATATTACCGGGACTGGAGGGCTTGAGTTATAAGGAGAGGCTCAATAGGCTGGGACATTTTTCCCTGGAGTGTAGGAGGCTGAGGGGTGACATTACAGAGTTCTGTAAAATCATGAGGGCCAGAGATAAAGTAAATGTTCACAGTCTTTTCCCCAAGATAGGGGAGTCTAAAACTAAAGGGAGTAAAGATTTAAGGTGAGAGGAGAAAGATCTAAAAGGGATCTGAGAGGCAGCTTTTTTCACACAGAGGATGGTGGGTATATGGATTGAGCAGCCATAGGAAGCTGTAGAGGTGGGTACAATTACAGTGTTTAAAGGACATTTATACAGGTACATGGATAGGAAAGGTTTAGAGGGATATGGGCCAAACACGAGAGATAGGTCTAGCTCAGTTGACAACTTGGTTAGCATGAATGAGTTGGGCCAAAGGGCCTGTTTCTGTGCTGTATAACTCTATAACTCTATGGTAAAGAGGGCAAAATAGAATACACGCATAAAGTAGCATGAAATATAAAAATAGATTGTGAAAGCTTCTATAAGTATGTAAAAGAGAAGAGAGTAACAAAAGTAAATGTTGGTTGCTTAGAGGCTCAGATTGGGCAATAAGGAAACAGCATGAACATTAACAAAATATTTTGTGTCTTTCTATATAGCAGAAGACACTAAAAGCATCTAGAAAATAGCAGAGTTCAAAAGCACGCTACCCAAACATCAGTCGTTGGGAAAATGCTGGAATCCATTATTAGGGAAATGATTACAGAGCACTTTAGAAAGCATAACGTGATTAGACAAAGTCAAAATGATTTTGTGAAAGGGATATCATGTTTAACTAATGTAATAGTGTTCTCTGAGGATATAAGTTTTAGCTTGGATGAAAGACAGTCACGGGTTGCTGTGTATTTAGATTTTCAAAAGCTATTTGATAAAATATGACTGTGTCAGAGAAGGACATGAGATGAGGATAAATTATTACTGTGCCCAAAGAATTGATTAACAGACAGAAACCAAAGGTTAGAAATAAAAGGGTCATTTCAGGTTGACAAGTTGTTACAAAGACGGCACTTCAAAGACCAATGATTGTGCCTCAGCTATTTACAATTAACATTAATGAATGAGATGAACGGACCAAAGGTAATGTATCCAAACATGCTGTTGGGTGGGAAAGGTAAACTGTGCAGCTGGTGCTAAGTGCCTTAAAGGACGTGGGCAGGTTAACTGGTCAAAAAAATAGCAGATGAGGTATAGTGGGGAGAGACTTGCAGTTAGCCACTTCTTTCGATAGAAAAGAGAAACAGAGCATTACTCATGAGGGAAGAGCATGAGTCCAGATGAAGCGTCTCGACCCGAAACATTGATTGTCCATTTCCCTCCACAGATACTGCCCGATCCATTGAGTTCCTCCAGCATTTGTTGCTCTGGATTCCAGCATCTGCAGTCTCACATGTCTCCATTTTGCTGCTCCACTGCAAAGTCTCTTCAAAGCATGCCCACCTCGAAGAAGTTTTCCTCTTCTCTTTGACAGAATTTCTGGGAGGCCCTCTCTCACTGCCCGCCCTCTGTGACTTCTGCTGCTCACCTGTTTATCGACCACACTCTCACCCATTCTCACTAACACAGCCATGTGTCCTTCCTCGGAACTTGTCTCCACTGCCAGTCCAGATGAAGGGTCTTGACCTGAAACATTGACCATCCATTTCCCTCCACAGATACTGCCTGACCCGCTGAGTTCTTCCAGTGGGTAGAAGATACAGGAGCCTGAGGGCACGTACTATCAGACTTAAGGACAGCTTCTACCCCACTGTGATAAGACTATTGAACGGTTCCCTTATACAATGAGATGGACTCTGACCTCATGATCTACCTTGCTGTGACCTTGCACCTTATTGCACTGCACTCTCTCAGTAGCTGTGACACTTTACTCTGTACTGTTATTGTTTTTACCTGTACTACCTCAATGCACTCTGTACTAACTCAATGTAACTGCACTGTGTAATGAATTGACCTGTACGATCGGTATGCAAGACAAGTTTTTCACTGTACCTCGGTACAAGTGACAATAATAAACCAATACCAATACCATTTTGTTTGTCGCAAGAGAATGTTAACCATTGGTGTTCAAGAGTTCTGGGTGCTCTTGCACAAAAAAACCCCACAGAAAATTAACATACAAGTACAACAATTAATTTGGAAGGAAAATGGAATATTGGTCTTTTTATGACAAGGATGATGAGAATGAAAATCAAAGTGGAGTTTATTGTCATATGCACAAGTCCATGTGTGCACAGGTGCAATGAAAACCTTAATTGCAGCAGCATCACAGGCACATAGCATCATGTAAGCAGCATTCACAAGAAAAACATAAATTAAACATAAACTATACACAATTTTTACAAGGAAGAATACAAGTAGAACAAAATAAAAACAAAGTACATTTTAATGCAAAGTGATCAAAGTGGTCATAGTGTTGCTAAACTCTAGTGATTAGGGTTGTGCAGGTTGGTTCAAAAACTGAATGGTTGAAGAGAAGTAGCTGTTCCTGAACCTGATGGTGTGGGAGGGATATGCCCACAATATATTGGGCAGAGTCCACTCATCTCTGCAGCTTTTTATGTTCCTGCACATTCGAATTGCCATACCAGACCATGATGTAACCAGTCAGAAAAGTTGGGAAACCTTGCCACAACTGTATAGGTTTTTGGTGGAATCACACTTGGGGTACTGTATACAGTTTTTGGTCCCCTGATTCAATGAAGGATGTAGTGTAGTGAAGTTCAAGAGATTGATTCCTGGCATGAGGGAGTTGATTGTGAGGAATGATTTGCTCATTGAGTGAATGTGAGGTGATCTAATTTAAAGGAAAAACAGAGGCTTGACAGGTTATGTGTTGAGAGGATACTTTCCTTGGTATAGGATTCTAGAAACGGGGGTATAGTCACGGAATAAAGGGTCCATACTTAGAATGGAAATGAGGAGGAATTTCTTCTCTCAAGAGTATTGTGAGTATTTGGAATGCTCTGCCCTGAGACAGCTATGGAGGATGCCATTGGACTTTTCAGCTATAGTAGGGTTTGGGAATCAGTCATGAAGATCAAGACCCAAGATCAGATCAGCCTTGATCTTCCTGAATGGTAGAGCAGCCTCGAGCAGCTGAATGTCCTACTCTTGTCCTTATCTCCACTTATCAGTCTACATAAGGAGGTATCAAGGCAGGTAAGCTTGCAGGAGTAAAAGAAGAAAGGAAAGACAGGTAGAGATACAGATTAAGAACCCAGAACTGAGGGCCTTAGCAGCTGAAATGTGGAAAAAGAAAACTGAAGGTAAAAGTGACCAAAAGATACCTGGTAGTTTCAGTAATTCCCAAGTTATAAATCAAAAGTTGAACATGTAGCCTGCTACATGGTTAACAGAAGGGATATCACCACAGGGCAATTATTAACTTACATATACGATTATAATATTTGTTTTAACATTACACTATTCTGGGATCAATCAAGGGATTTGCTGTTATTTTTATATGGTTCTAATATTTTGCTTGGATTCAGCTACACTTTCACATTTAGTACATAATTACAGCACATATTTTTAAGGTTCCCGGATTCTTTCTGGAACACACATCATATATTAAGGAAATGGCACACTGTTATAAAATTATTCCCAGAGATTTTTACAGCGCTGCAGTCTTTTAATATGGAAATGTTTAACCTTGTTGTTTTGAGGATGCAACATTTTGTGCAAATTCCAGAGTGTAGTACGTAATTTTTCTTTTTGGATTTCTGATTTACCGTCAAAAACACTGGGTTAAATTCTGACTCAGGCTGGGGTCTATAGAATAGGCAGCAGCTGATTGAGCTCCCATTAGATGGACCTTGAACAATTGTTCGTCCTTTGAGATGAACAGAAAGGGGAAGTCTGTGGCATGCATAACAGGTGATTGGTTTGTCACTGTCCTTGTGTGTTTCTCCCCTTGAATTTGGATGTAACCCTCACCCCAACTCTTAATGGGTTCCAAAAGTGCCAGGAAACCTCTAACCTTCCTTATTGTTATTCTTCCTGTTCTGACAAGTGGTCGGCCCAGTTGAGATCAATCCCACTTGCACCCTTCCTCCACACAAAATAGTGAGAGTTGGGCACTTCTTTCACTGTAGCCCAGAGCAGAAGGACTATCTGCAGCATCAGACCCAATGTTGTGAACACAACCTGCAAAGGTAGCACGGAAAAAAAGAACCTTTGACTTTTCATGCCTTCAGCCATTATATCAGTAGAAACATTGAGTCAATTTTATTTGAATTCCATAATAAGCCAGCCTTAGTGAGTTGTTTGGAAGCATTGAGTAGGCTCTTGTTACGTCTTGCACAATGGCCCATCTAGTAAACCGTTCAGTCTTGGCTAGTGTTAACTTTCTGGAGTGTTGTTGGGCTGTATCTGATCAGTAAAGAGACAAGTATTTCATTAGACTTTGAAATACTTGGATACAAGGGAGGTTTGAGGGAAAATGCTTTTGGTCAGGGAGTAGTTGTGATCTGGAATCACGAACCTATAGGGGTGGTAGAGTGAGTATCAATCAGTGCCTTTAAAATGAAGTTGGATGGGCACAAGGTAGAAGAATCTGCAAGGTCATGAGGAAAGATCAGGGAGATGGGAATATCACACACAAAATGCAAGAGGAAGTGACAGGATTGCTTTAATTAGTCTCAATGGACCGAATGGTGGTCTCCTGCCACAGCAGTTCTGTGCTTTCATGATCTTATTTGTTGTATACAGAGAAGTGACTTTGAGAAATCCAGGAGTCACTCATCAAAGAATACCCAGCTTCTGCCTGCTTTTAGTGAAAATTATTTCACAAAGTTTCTGGTCATTGATGAACATCATCCAAATATTGATGATGGGGGACTTAGCAACACAGCACCATTGAAAGGTTAAGGGAAGTAGTTGGGTTTTCAGAATCGGAGTCAGATTTATTATCACTGACATATGTCATGAAATTTGTTATTTTGTGGCAGCAAGACAGAAAGACATAAAATTACTCTAAGTTACAAAAATAAATAAATAGTGCAAAAGAGGAATAATGAGATAGTGTTCATGGGTTCATGGACTGTTCAGAGGGGAAGAAGTTGTTCCTGAAACATTGAATGTGGGTCTTCGGGCTCCTGCATCTCCTCCCCAATGGTAGTAAGATGAAGAGGGCATGTCCCGGGTGGTGAGGGTCCTTAATGATGGATGCCGCCTTCTTGAGTCACCACCTCTTGAAGATGTCCTCAATGGCGGGGAGGGTTGTGCCCGTGATGGAGCTGGCTGAGTCTGCAACCCTCTGCAGCCTCTTTCGATTCTGTGCATTGGAGGCTCCATACCAGTCAGTGATACAACTAGTCAGAATACTCTCCACTGTACATCTGTAGAAATTTGCAAGAGTCTTTGGTGTCATATGAAACCTCCTCAAACTCCTAATGAAGTAGAACCACTGGCGGGCCTTCTTCGTGATTGCATCAATGTGTCGGGCCCAAGGTAGATCCTCTGAGATGGTGATGCCCAGGAACTTGAAGCTGCTCACCCTTTCCACCGCTGACCTGTCAACGAGGGCTGGTGTGTGTTCTCCCAACTTTCCCTTTCTGAAGCCCTCAGTCAATTCCTTGGTCTTGCTGACATTGCGTCTGAGGTTGTTGTTGCAACACCACTTAACCAGCTGACCTATCTCACTACTGTATGCCTACTCATCACCATCTGAGATTATGTCAACAACAGTGGTGTCATCAGCGAATTTATAGACGGCGTTTGAGCTGTGCCTAGCCACACAGTCATGAGTGTAGAGAGATAGAGCAGTAGGCTGACCACACATCCTTGAGGTGTGCCTGTGTTGATCGTCAGCAAGGAGGAGATGTTACTACCGATCCGCACTGACTGTTGTCTCCCAATAAGGAAGTCAAGGATCCAGTTGCAGAGCAAGGTACAGAGGCCCAGATTTTGAAGCTTGTTGATTAGTACTGCAGGGATGATGGTGTTGAACACCGAGCTGAAATTGATAAACAGCAGCCTGATGTATGTTTTGGCTTTGCCTTGATCACGGTGATTATATGCTGGTCATGTAAGAGACACGAATATTAATTTGTCAATCCAAACTTGGGTGTTATCCACATTGTGCTCTAGACTAGAATGAGCTATTTCATTATTGGAAGTGAATGGAATGAAACCACTAAAAGATCAGGAGATATTCCCACTCCTGATGATATGGTGTGCAGCAGTGCTATCTGCCCTGTGACATTGTGCAAGGATGCTCTAAAGGATTTTCTACTTGTCAGCAGCATTCCCCAAAACACACAAGTTATACAAGGTACCCAACATTGGGTGAATTTGCTCAGTATTCTTCAATAAAGAAATTAACTCTCATTGGTGAAGTCACAAATTTCATGCAAATTTTATTGGGAGAAAGTCACAAGTGGAAATTTAATTACCAGAAAGAGAAATTTTGCACCTTTCTCTGAAAAAAAATCGCACAGCCAAGGAAGGGAATAGACTGAATATAGAAGTGAGTCACATTTTTGGATCCACCTATTGAATAAAATCCAAAGGCTCGCTATATTTGTCTTGTTAAACCCTTTTTATCCTTACAAAAAATCTTCCAACTAGGTTTAGAATCCATTGCTACCTTTGGATATAAAAGTTAAGCTGTTATGTTCTCCTTCTCTGGGTCTGCTTTCACACCAGTTGCTTGGACGGTGTGTGATATTCTTCTTTTTGACCAAAAGAAAACATGAGAATGTCTGTCTTTATAATTACTGACCCACCGATGAAGTTGCAGGAATGTGCTGCTTTGAAACGTGATTTCTAAGACGGTGATTTTGTTCACAGGTTTTTAATTACAAAGGAAATCAGGCATTCTCTCCATTATTCATTAAAGAATTTAACCCCTGTTGTCAATCCAACCAGCAGTCGGAATTCCTATGCTTTTTGTCCCATTTTCACTTCATTGGGCAACTTGCTAAGTCCAATTCCTCTGTGCCCTGTTTCAACAAAGTTTATTTTAAATGGGCTAACGACTTCATTAAAAAAGCACAGACAGGAATTTGATGCAAGCATGCTAAGTAAAGCAGAAGAATTTCAATCCCTATGGGGGAGGTGTCAAAAGGATCCTGTCACTCAAAGTCCAGTGGCCCGTGAACTGTAATTGTGTTCAGTGTCAAGAATTTAATACTCTTCTGTTTTGCTGAGTCTAAAATCTACACATCCCTCCCCCAATCCAACTTCAAACCATAGGTCCCTCAAGTCAATAGTGCTAATTTAACATTGTACCTCATTCCTGAATTTGGTTTTTATTGACTTCAATGGAAATTATATTTGGGAGAGTTTTATAATGGGTGGCCAGGGGGACAATGCTGTTTCTACTAACAAGAAGCAGCAAAATGCTCCCCAAATATCTGAAAATTTTAGGCAGGCTGAAGAAGGCAAAGCAGGACTAATCAGCAGGTTCTGGATACTATGGGTTTAGAAATGAAGGGGAACTTGCCTTCAGTTAACTGTGTTAAATCAGGGCTGCAATATTGCTCTGGTGACATCAGTTCAAAAACCCACCACGGAATTTTAAATTCAATCAATTCAATAAATCTGGAAATAAGAAAAATTTCTGGGTTGACATTAAAATAAATTGACTTTACTAATGTCCTTTAAGGAAGAATGGTTTCTGTCTGATACGTGACCCACAGCAATGTGATTGAATCTTAGCTGCCCTCTAAAGTGGGTCATCACCAATGCATCTCCACCACTTGTGACACAGGGGTGCAGTTAGTAGAGCTGCTACCTCCCAGCTCCTGTGGTCCGGCGCTGTCGATGTAGAGTTTACACATTTTCCCTGCGACCTGGTGCTCCAGTTTCCTCCCACATCACAGAAGTGTGCAGGTTGGTAGGTTAATTGGTGTCTGCAGATTTCCCCCAGTGTGTACGTGAATTGTAGAATCTGGGTACAGCCGGTGAGAATGTGGGGAGAAAAAAATGGGATTAATGTGGGATTAGAGTAAATGGGCAGTTGATGGTTGGCAGGGACTTGATGGCCCAAAGGGCCTGTTTCCATGCTGTATCTCTTTATATCTCAATGGCCTTCCAAAGGCACTTAGAGTCGAGCAATCTGCCAGCAATGCCCACCTCTTTTGTAAGAGTAACAAACAAAATAGGTGCTTTAGCACATCCTTAGGAAATCCTAAAGTGCTTTAATACCAAATTAATTACGTTTGAAACCTGTTGTGCAGTCAATCAACACAAAAGGTAAAACAAACAATGCATAAGATAAAAGTCCAATCAAGCTCTTTGTGATTGGTGTGACTGAGGAAGCTTTCTCTGGTCAAGCATCTGCTCTTCTTTGAACAGTGTCACTCTGTTTACACCCACCTGAGATCAGATTTGAAATCTGAGGTCCCATTTGAGAGGTGTCACCCCTGACAACAACCCCTGCTGATCTGTACGTGATGGGTCAGCACAGATTATGCACACAAAACATCAATGTCTCCTGAACCCTATCAAAACAATTTCTGCAGTTGTCCCTTAGGCAGAATTTAATTGATTTTCCTTCCATTTAATCAATAACTGCGATCCCAGAGAGTTACTGAACTGGTATCAGAAGCCAAGATGAATGAAGAGCAAAAGAACCACAGGTGCTGTAAGTCTGAAATAAAAACCTCAAAACAGGGAGACCACTGTCACTACAGATCAGCGATAACATCTCCTCCTCGCTGACTATCTACACAGATGCACCTCAAGGATGCGTGCTTTGCCCACTTCTCTACTTTCTTTTCAGTCATGACTGTGGCTAAGCACAGCTCAAACATCATCTCAAACAAGGGTACATGCCTTTATGACTGGATGGCTCTGACATCCAGCATCATGAAGTGCTTCGAAAGGCTGGACATGGCACGCATTAAAACCAGCCTCCTGGAAAACCTTGACCCACTTCAATTCACCTACCACTGAAACAGATCTACAGTGGATGCCATCTCACTGGCCTTACATTCATCTCTGGAGCATCTGAACAGTAAAGATACCTACGTTAGACTATTGTATATATACTACAGCTCTGCATTCAATACTATAATTCCAAGCAAACTCAGCACCAAACTCTGAGACCTGGGACTCAACACCTTCCCCTGCAACTGGATCCTCAACTTTCTGACCAACAGTCTACAATTAGTGAGGATAGGCAGCAACACCTCCATAGAACCATAGAACCATAGACCCATACAGCACAAAACAGGCCCTTCGGCCCACCATGTTGTGCCGTCCATCAAACCACCCTCACACTACTTAACCCCTTCCTCCCACATATCCCCCCATCCCACACTCCTCCATAAGCCTATCCAACAAGCTCTTGAACCTGTCCAATGCATCTGCCTCCACCACCACCCCAGGCAATGCATTCCATGCACCAACCACTCTCTGGGTGAAAAACCTCCCTCTGACATCTCCCCTGAACCTCCCACCCGTAACCTTAAAGCCATGCCCTCTCGTCTTGAGCACTGGTGCCCTGGGAGGGAGGCGCTGACTGTCTACTCTGTCTATTCCTCTCAGTATTTTATATACCTCTATCATGTCTCCTCTCATCCTCCTCCTTTCCAGTGAATAAAGCCCTAGCACGTTAAGCCTCTCCTCATATTCAATACTCTCTAATCCAGGCAGCATCCTGGTAAATCTCCTCTGCACCCTCTCCAACGCCTCCATATCCTTCCTATAATGAGGCGACCAGAACTGAACACAGTACTCTAAGTGTGGCCTAACTAGAGTCTTGTAAAGCTGCATCATCACCTCGCGGCTCTTAAACTCAATCCCGTGATTTATGAAAGCCAACATCCCATTGGCCTTCTTAACTGCTCTTTCCACCTGTGAGGCAACTTTCAATGAACTGTGAATATGAACCCCCCAGATCCCTCTGCTCCTCCACACTGCCAAGTACCTTGTCATTCACCCAGTACTCTGCCCTGGAGTTTGTCCTTCCAAAGTGTACCACCTCACACTTCTCCGGATTGAACTCCATCTGCCACTTGTCAGCCCAGCTCTGCATTCTATCAATATCCCTCTGTAAGCTCCGACAGCCCTCCACACTATCCACAACACCGTCTACCTTAGTGTCGCCTGCAAACTTACTAACCCAGCCCTCCACCCCCTCATCTAAGTCATCTATAAATATCACAAAAAGTAGAGGTCCCAGAACCAATCCCTGCGGGACACCACTAGTCAATGCCTTCCAATCCGAGGGCACTCCTTCCACCACAACCCTCTGCTTTCTACATGCAAGCAAATTCCTAATCCACACAGCCAAGCTTCCTTGAATCCCTTGGCCTCTGACCTTCTGAAGAAGCCTACCATGAGGAACCTTATCAAACGCCTTACTAAAATCCATGTAAACCACATCCACCACTCTGCCCTCATCAATCTTCCTGGTCACCTCCTCAAAGAACTCTATCAGGCTTGTGAGGCAAGATCTTCCCTTCATAAAGCCATGCTGGTGTTCATAAATCCTATCCCTTAGAATCCTTTCTAACAGCTTACCCACCACAGATGTGAGGCTCACTGGTCTATAATTCCCTGGCCTATCCCTATTACCTTTTTTGAACAAGGGGACAACATTCGCAACCCTCCAATCCTCTGGCACCATCGCCGTGGACAACGAGGACTCAAAGATCCTTACCAGCGGTTCAACAATCTCCTCCCTAGCCTCTCGAAGCAGCCTGGGGAAAATCCTGTAAGGCCCCGGAGATTTATCTGTCTTAATATTATTTAACAACTTCAACACATCCTCTCTCTTGATATCTACAACCTTGAGAACATTACCCCTACCAGCACTCCCTTCCGCACCATCAAGACCCCTCTCCCTGGTGAATACCGAAGAGAAGTACTCATTCAGAACTTCTCCTACTTCCGCCGCCTCCAGGCAAATTCTCCCACCTTTGTCCTTAATTGGACCTACCTTTACCCTAGCCATCCTCCTACCCTTCACGTACTTGAAAAAGGCCTTGGGATTTTCCTTAACCCTACTAGCCAAAGCCCTTTCATGTCCCCTTCTAGCTCTCCTCAGCCCTTTCTTAAGTTCCTTCCTCGCTACCCTATATTCCTCACGGGCCCTGTCTGAACCTTGCTGCTTATACTTCACGTATGCTACCTTCTTCTCCCTAACAAGTCGTTCCACCTCTCTCGTCACCCACTGTTCCTTCACCCTGCCATTCCTTCTCTGCCTCACCGGGACATATTTATCCCTAACATCCTGAATAAAATCCCTGAACATTGACCACATCTCCATGGTACATTTTCCTTCAAAAACGACATCCCAATTTACACTCCCAGGTTCTCTCCTTATAGCCTCATAGTTCACCCTTCCCCAATTGAAAAACCTCTTGTCCTCTCTGCACCTGTCCCTGTCCATGACAATTTTAAAGGTTATGGAGCAATGGTCACTGTCCCCCAAATGCTCACCCACCAACAGATCCTTCACCTGTCCTGGTTCATTTCCTAAAACTAGATCTAACATGGCATTCCCTCTAGTCGGCCTGTCGACATACTGCGTCAGGAATCCCTCCTGGACACATTTAACAAATTCCGTCCCATCTAAACCTTTGGCACTAAGCAGATTCCAGTCTATATTTGGGAAGTTGAAGTCTCCCATTAGAACAACCCTGTTATTTTTGCTTCTCTCCAAACACTGCCTGCCAATCTGCTCCTCTATATCTCTACCGCTACCGGGGGGCCTATAGAATACTCCTAGTAGAGTAACTGCTCCTTTCTTGTTCCTTAATTCCACCCATACGGACTCTAGAGATGATCCTTCTACAACATCCATCTTTTCCACAGCCGTAACAGTGTCCCTGACCAGTATCGCCACCCCTCCTCCTCTTCTCCCCCCTTCCCTATCCCTCTTAAAACACCAAAAACCAGGAATATTCAATATCCGCTCCTCTCCTGACGTCAGCCACATCTCAGTAATAGCCACGATATCATAGTCCCCCATACTTATCCAAGCCGTCAGTTCATCCCCCTTATTCCTAACACTTCTTGCATTTAAGTAAACACATTTCAGTCCATCTACCTTACTACTTTTATAGCCTGTATTCTGCTTCTCCTTCCCCAAAGCCTCTCTACCTGTTTGATCTAACTTTTCCCCATTCCCTTCTTCCTCTGACCTACTCCTCCAGTTCCCTTCCTCCTCACAAACTAGTTTAAACCCTCCCGAACCACCCTAGCAAATCTTGCCACAAGGATATTGGCCCCCTTCTGGTTCGGGTGTAACCCGTCCTCTCTGTACAGGTCCCACCTTCCCGAGAAGAGATCCCAATGATCCAGAAATCTAAAACCCTCCCTCCTGCACCAGCTTTTCAGCCACACATTTATCTGCCACCTCCTCCTATTCCTGCCTTCACTATCACGTGGCACTGGCAGCAATCCTGAGATTGCTACCCTTGAGGTCCTGTTCCTTAATTTTCTGCCTAGCGCCCTGAACTCTTTCTTCAGGACCTCATCCCCCTTCCTAACTATGTCGTTGGTGCCAATATGGACCACAACTTCTGGCTGCTCTCCCTCCCGCTCAAGAATCCTGTGGACCCGATCAGTGACATCCCGGACCCTGGCACCCGGGAGGCAACATACCATCCGGGATTCATGCTCGCTGCCATAGAACCTCCTATCTGTTTCCCTGACTATCGAGTCCCCTACCACTACTGCACGTCTCTTTCCCACACTTCCCTTCTGAGCAGCAGTACCAGTCCCAGTGCCAGAGACCTGGTAACTGCAGCTAGGCCCCTGCAGGTCATCCCCCTCAACAGGTCATCCCAGCTCCAACACCTCCACCACAAGGCTGCATCCTCAGCCCTCCAATACCAATACGAATCTATACATTCACCAATGACACCACTGTTGTTGGTAGAATCTCAGATGGCCATGAGGAGGGGTACAGGAATGAGATGGATCGGCTGGTTGAGTTGTATCGCAACAACAACCTTGCACAACATCAGCAAGACCAAGGAATTGATTGTGGACTTCAGGAAGAGGAAGTCGGGAGAACGCACACCAGTCCTCATTGACGTGTCAGCGGTGGAAAGGGTGAGCAGCTTCAGGTTCTTGGGTGTCAATATCTCAGAGGATCTATCTTGGGCCCAACACATTGATGCAATCATGAAGAAGGCACGCCAGTGGCTCTACTTTGTTAGGAATTTGAGGGAATTGGGTTTGTCACCAAAGACCCTTACAAATTTCTTTAGATGTACGGTGGAGAGCATCCTGACTGGTTGCATCACAGCCTGGTAGGGAGGCTCCAATGCACAGGTTTGCAAGATGCTGCAGAGGGTTGTAGACTAAGCCAGCTCCATCTCTGACATAACCCTCCCTGCCATCGAGGACATCTTCAAGTGGTGGTTCCTCAAGAAGGTGGCATCTATCATTCAGAACCCTCACCATCCAGGACATGCCCTCTTCTCATTACTACCATCAGGGAAGGGGTATAGGAGCCTGAAGACCCACACTCAATGATCCAGAAACAGCTTCTTCCCCTCCACCATCAGATTTCTGAACTGTCCATGAACCCATGAACACTGCCTCATTACTCCTTTTTTTTGCTCTATTTATTTACTTTTGTAATTTATAGATTTTTTTTGTCTTTGCACTGTACTGCTGCCACAAAACAACAAATTTCACGTCACGTGTCAGCGTTGATAAATCTGATTCTGATTGTGATTGTGATTCTGATTCTGAAATGCTGGAAACACTCAGCAGGTCAGGCAGCATCTACGGAGAGAGAAATAGAGTTATCGATTCAAGTCAAAGACACTTTATCAGAACCAAAGAGGATATTTGCTGTCATTACGTTGCATAATCTTTGTGTGACTTCATACTCACCAATGTGATTCTGATGAGGGCTCCCAGGCCTCAAACTTTCACTGCTTCTCTTTCCACAGATGCTGCCCAACCTGCTGAGATTTTCTAGCATTTCCTGTTTTTCTTTAATCACTAAATGTGATTGATTTCTATCTGCCGTCTCAAATGGGCTAGGGGCAATTAAGGATGTGCAGTAAAAGCTGAAAGTGCCTCTTCATCTTGTCAATGAATAAATTAAAAGAGTGTGCAATGTTCCTGGCAGATTGTACATTGTGTAGCGACTCACTGCACTGGCATCGAACTATGTTCAGCTATTAAAGGTGCACCGCGCCCCAGTCGGCATTAGACCTTCGATTTCGAAACCAGCGACTCTGTGTCTTGATTTGGTAGTGTGTAGCTAGCCGCTACAATTGCACACATATGTCCTACACCCTGCAACTCAGATTAACTGAGGCTTTAATGTCTCAGTGAACTGAAGGACACTGGACTGAAATACAGCTTCCAAAGTACTATTGTAAGAGAAAAGTACAGCATTCTAGCCTGGCCTCAGCTCACACGGATGGGAACGAAGCCACTTTTACTGAAAATCTCACAATCTGTGATTGTTAGATGATAATCAGTCTCCATAGGGAGTGAGTTTTGAGATTGCTCTCTGGCCCAGTGGATGAGTTTTACTGCCATAATTTTTACTTAAATAGGCTATGAGCATTCCACTCTGAGTATAATTTAAGTGACCTGACAGACTCACGGCACAAGATACCTCCCTGCATTTTTTCCGGGAATACCTTTAGGGGAAAATAAAAATGAGTTGCATCAAGTGGATACAAATTCATAAAACCCTTGTGACTTCAGCATCTGCATGTTATTTGGCTGGGTCTGCTGATTAGAACATTAAATCCAACAAGAACTTCAACATATGTCCCCTATTTACAGCAGGTCCTCACACATACAAGTTATGTTATTATGCATGAGGATCTAAGTTGTTTTAATCAAGCAAAAAAGAAACTAGATGACAGAACTCTCTAATTTCTTATTTGTACTCTCATCAATGTCACCAATGAGACAACAGCACTGGTAGAACTAATTAGAATCGAGGCATGTACCAGTTCCACAACACTGCTATCATGCTGCTTGAAGACTGATTCAATGCAGATTCCATATTTTATACTTCTCTATCCATAATTCCAATCTTGACTGAGTCCTTCATGAATAAATGGCCAAGAGACTCTACTGAGCTCCCTGACAGGCTGCTGGTTTAAGGATTCTGTGTGCAATTTGCAGAGTAGGGCAGGCAAAAGCCAGTGTACTTTGTCACAGCCAATTGAGACTAAATGAACAATCTAATTTTGTGCATTGTGCCTAACTTTTCATTTGGCAATTTTTTCCTCTTGTTCACTTCACCCAAACCTCATCTGCCTTTGCCCTTCACAGGGGCTAAGACACACATACTGGGCATCTGTTCACCAAATGAGTGAAGTTGACTGGATTATGAGCTGTTCCAACAATACTGTGCAAATTATTCAAATCTAAATAACTGCGAATACTGAACCTTTCTTGTACTGCTTCTCATTCAGTTTTGGCAAATGCAATTATTGTGTCCTCTCCAAATTTTACTTCTTAATCAGTTGCACTGGAAAAACATCCAGTCATTATCACATTGCTGTTTATGTAATCAAATCGTGTGCAAATTGGCTGGCAGTGACTTCACTTCTTAAGTATTTCATTGGAGGATTATACTGTTACAATGTTTTACCTTGCGGCACAGGTGACCATTTGACGAGGTGGAATAGAAGAAATTCAGAATGTTTCATAGCCTGGTTGATAGAACATGATCTCTTCTGGTCAGTGTTATTTCCTTAGCCCTCTGAAAACAAATGTATTCAAGTAATTGTTCAGCCATTGAATGCAGTTGAATCCACTTGCCTACCAAGGATACGATATGTTTAAAATATTTAATGCTACAGTTGTCTCCTCCCCAATGACTGCGTCCTTAGACCAAAAAGCAGCAATGGGTCAGTGCCTCCAACAAACTTAGTTTTGGGACAGGCAGGATTTTAAACACCTTGGGCCCTACCTGAGGGAGTGGTGACTCTCGCAACATTTAAGAAGTATCTAGGCAGACACTTATAGCATTCTATGGACCAAGTGCTTGTAAATGGGATTAGTCTAAATAGGTGATTTATGGTCGGCATGGACATGGTGGGCTCAAGGGCCTGTTTCTGTGCTGTACAATTCTATGTTGATCTGTATTTAATCATGTGTCAGTGTTGCTGAAATGGTGAAGAGTTGTATTAAGGTATTGAAAATAAAGATGCAAACTTAGGAATCAAGTTTTTACCTTCCAAATAGTTTAATTGCCCAGTGAATTGTCTTTAGGGTGTAGGTGAGTAGCAGATTCTGGGGATAGTTGATAAAAATGTGGCGAAATAAAAAATGGGATTAATGTAAGGCTAATGTGTCAAGAGCTTTTCCAAACATCCACCTCTTGGTCGCTTTGCTGTCTGTGATATGAGACAGACGGTGGCTGTTGGTGTGATCAAGTCACTTATTAAGAAAGAAACTTCTGGCAAAGCCACCAAGGCTGTCAGTAAACAACTAAAGAAGTGAACATCAACACTGGCTACCAAGATTCAGCAGACCTTGAGTCTGACACCAAACAGTTTAATTGCCCAGTGAATTGTCTCTAGGGTGTAGGTCAGTCATAGAATCTGGGAATAGTTGATAAAAATGTGGCAAAATAAAAAATGGGATTAATGTAGGGTTAATGTAAATGGGTGGCTGATGGTCAGCACAGACTCAGTGGGCCGAAGGGCCTGTTTCCCTCTGTATCTCTCTATGACTCCATGATTTCCAACAGCAAGTCTGAAACAGATGGATTGAACTGACATGAAGGAAGATTTCACAAAGGTTGGATGGTGTTGTTGATTAAAATATTGTCTTGTTGCCTCTTGGGGCACAGATCTGGACCAGACTACCATGGGATGGAATGCTTTGTTCTCCACCAGCTCTTGGGACCTCAGCTGCGATGACGAAATGCAGCCCGGAGCGTGCAGGAATGCATGTCCACCTTTCATACTGCTCATAATTCTACATGGATGGGAAGTCTCACTCAGGGCAACAAGGTAGACTGAGCGAAAATGTCACACAGGTGTACTGGTGGGTTCAGTTTTGAGGTTGTACATGAACAGATAAAAGTACAACCTGTTCCAACTTCAGCAAACCATCAGCAATAGATGCAGCTCTAGATAGGTCGCTTAGATAAAGTGAATGCACACAGTCTTTTTCCCTGAGAAAAGGAATCAAAAACTAGAGGGCATAGGTTTAAGGTGAGAGGGGAAAGATTTAAAAGAGACCTGAGGGGCAACTGCTTCAAACAGAGGGTGGTATGTATATGGAACGACTTGCCAGAGAAAGTGTTTGAGGCAGGTACAATAACAACATTTAAAAGACATTTGGACAGGTACATGGATTGGTAAGATTTAGAGGATATAGGCTACATGCAGGTAAATTGGATTAGTTTAGACGGGCTGCTTGGTTGGCATGGACGTATTGGGTTGAAGGGCCTGGCTCCATGCTGTAGAACTCTATTACTCTGTGACACTTTGACTCTAAACATCAGGGAGAGAGGGATTTCCACCTTCACTGATGGGGAAAAGTAGATATTTCATTCTGCATCCATTACAGGCTACACTTTACTCAAGGGTGCTTAATGCTGAAGGCACGGGCAGAAAACGATGGGAAATCTTCCAGTCACTTTCATTCGCCATCTCACCAATGCTCAAAATCCCCGAAGTAAGTAAAAGCTTTAGAACAACAAACAGGGCAGTCTCCTGTACTCATGTTCACCTCACAGCTCCTCTCACAGGCTGGCAATAATGCCAACTCAATGATTCTTGATGGAAGCAGACTCCAAGACACATCTGTAATCACTTTCTCTTGGCAGCTGCTTGCTCCACTCAGTACATAACAATACCTTGGACTGTGATTATTTGTTGTTGCTTGGCTAACACTCCTATCACATTATTTCAGGCTGCCAGCTCTGGAACTGACAATCTTACATCACTTCAATTCTTCTTCAACCAACGTTTTGACAGCAAAGTGCTCAGCAAAACATTGTTTGGAGACATCGGGTGCCCTGACCTGGCAAGACAAATCAGTATTGTAGTGTATGACATCACCGCATGATGTACATGTAATGTTGTTCACATGTGCGCAATTTGAGAATAATCTACCTGGAATTCCCTGCGTTTCCTGCACATTACTCTCTATGTATCAAAAACAAGGGGGCATAGGTTTAAGGTGAGAAGGAGTTTTAAAGGGGGATTGGAGATGTAATTTGTTTTTACACAGAAAGTGGTTGATACCTGGAACATGCTGCCAGAGGAGGTGGTACAATCAGATACAATCACAGGCTTAAGAGGCATTTGGACAGGCACTTGAATAGACAAGGCATAAAGGATATGGAGCTAATGCCAGCAAATAGGGTCATCGAGTCATAGGGTCATACAGCGCGTAAACAGGCCCTTTGGTCCAACTTGTCCATGCTGACCAATTTGCCTACCTGAGCAAGTCCCATTTGCCTGAATTTGGTCCATATCCTTCTAAACCTTTCCTATCCATGTACCTGTCCAAATGTCTTTTCAACATTATAATTGTACCCGCCTCTACCACTTCCTCTGGCAGTTCTTTCCACCACCCCCTGTGTGAAAAACTTACCCCTTTAAATTTCTCCCCTCACGCTTTAAATCTATGCACTTTAGTTTGAGGCTCCCCTGTCCCTGGAAAAAAGACTAGAACCATTCACCTTATCTATGCCCCTCATGATTTTATATAAAGTCATATGAAGTCATCCCTCAGCCTCCAAGGAAAAAAGCCCCAGCCTATCCAGTCTCTCCTTATGACTCAAGCGCTCCAGTCCCTATAACATCCTTGTGAATCTTCTCTGCATCCTTTCCAACTTAATGACATCCTTCCTATAGCTGGGTGACCAGAACTGCACACAATACTCCAAGTGTGGTCTCAACAATGCTTTGTATCATTGTAACATGATGTCCCATTTCTTGTACTCAATGCCCTGACTGATGAAGGCAAACATGTCAAACGCCTTCTTTACCACCCTGTTGACCTGTGACGTCACTCTTCGGTATGTCTACTCTCGTGCCCTACCATTTACTTTGTAAGTCCTGCCCAGGTTTAACTTTCCAAAATGCAACATCACGGAAACCAGCCTCCCCTCCATGAACTCTGTCTACACTCCTCGCTGCCTTGGTAAAGCAGCCAGCATAATCAAACACCCCACCCTCCCCCAAAATATTCTCTCTTCTCCCCCACTCTCCCACATCAGGCAGAAGATACAAAAGCTGAAAATATGTACCATAAGGCTCAAGGACAGTTTCTATCCCGCTGTTATACGACTATTGAACAGTCCCCTAGTACGATAAAATGGACTCTTGACCTCACAATCTACCTCGTTATGGCCTTGTACTTTATTGTCTACCTGTACTGCACTTTCTCTGTAACTGTAACACTTTATGCTGCTTTCTGTTATTGTTTTCCCTTGTACTCTCAATGTACTGTCACGAAATGATCAGTATGGATGGCATGCAAAACAAAGTTTTTCACTGTACCTCAGTACATGTGACAACAATAATCCAATTTACCAATTTACCAATTTGCCTGAGTTAATTTCCAGCTGCCATTCATTAACCCACTTTCCCATTGACTTAGATCCTGTTGTAATCTTAAATAAGTTTATTCACTGTCCACCATACTACCAATTTTGGTGTCATCTGCAAACTTACTAAAAATTCCATCTTCATTCTCCAACTCAATAATATAAATGAGAAACAACAGTGGCCTCAGCACCAATCCCTGTGGCACACCACTGGTCACAGGCCTCCAATCTGAAAAATAATCCTCTACTACCTCCCTCTGACTTCTTCCACCGAGCCAATTTTGTATCCAATTGGCTAGCTCACCATGCATGCCATGTGATCTAATCTTCCAGACCAGCCTACCACGCG
Source organism: Pristis pectinata (assembly GCF_009764475.1). Taxonomy (NCBI): domain Eukaryota; kingdom Metazoa; phylum Chordata; class Chondrichthyes; order Rhinopristiformes; family Pristidae; genus Pristis; species Pristis pectinata. The sequence goes on from NC_067433.1 coordinate 17,026,835, forward strand.
GGACCTTGTCAAAAGCCTTGCTAAAGTCCATGTAGACAACATCTGTTTTGCTGTCCTGCCCTCATCAATCCTCTTGGTCTCCTTTTAAGAAAACTCAATGAAATTCATGAGGCACGATTTCCCATGCAAAAACCATGCTGACCATCTCTAATCAGTCCTTGCCTTTCCAAATGCAGGTAGATCCTGTCTTTTAGAATCCCCTCCAGTAAATTTCCTACCACTGATCTTTGGCTCATTGGTCTGTAGTTCCCTGGCTTATTCTTCCTAAATAAAACTACCACATTAGCCATCCTCATCCGTGGCTAATGATGATAAAAATATCTCTGCCAGGCCCCAGCAATTTCTTTCCTGTCTTCCCACACTACCCTAGGATACACTTGGTCAGGCGCTGGGGATTTATCCACCTTTATATGCATTAAGACCTCCAGCTCTTCCTCTTTCTTAATGTGGATATGTTTCAAGACATCACTACTCTCTTCCTTGAATTCCCTAGCTTTCATTGTCTTCTTCACAGTAAATAGAGACGAAAAGTATTCATTTCAGACCTCACCTATTTTCTGTGGCTCCAAACATATTCAACCATGTTGATCCTTAAGGGATGTCTATTCTCTCCCTAGTTACCCTTTTGCTCTTCATATACTTAGAGAATCTCTAAGGATTCTCCGTTGCCTTATCTGCGAAAGCTATCTCATGTTCTCTTTTTGCCCTTCTAATTTCCCTCTTAAGTGCACTCCTACATTCCTTATACTCATTAAGGGATTTGCTTGATCCCAACAGCCTACACCTGGCATATGTCTCCTTCTTTATTCCCACCAAAGCCTCATGAAGCAGGGTTCTCTAATCGTGCCAGCCTTGCCCTTCACTCTAACAGAAACGTGTCATCCCTGAACTCTTTGTATCTCAATTTTAAAAACCTCCCACTTGCCAGATGTCCCTTTGCTTGCAAACAGCCTCTCCCAATCAACCTTGGCAAGTTCCTCTCCAGCGCCATCAAAACTCATTTTGCCCCAATTTAAGACTTTAACTTGTGGACCAGTCCTATCTTTTTCCGTAAATATTTTAAAACTAATAGTTATAGTCACTGGTCCCAAAGTGCTCCTCCTCTGACACTTCAGCCACTTGTCCTGCCTCATCTCTCAATAGGAGGTCCAGTGTTGCCCCCTCTCCAGTAGGGCAATCTACATATTGCCTGAGAGAACTTTCCCGAACGCACTGAACAAATTCCGCCCATCCAAACCTTAGCACTATGGAAGTCCCAGTCAATATGAGGGAAATTAAAATCACCTACTATTCCAGCCCTACTATTTTTATAGCCGTCTGCAATTTCCTTACATATTTGCTCCTTGAATTCCCACTGATTATTGGCGGTCCTATTGTACAATCCCATCAAAGTGATCACCCGTTTCTGATTGGAGACACAAGAGATGACAGATGCTGGAATCTGGAGCAACACACAAAACACTGGAGGAATTCAATGAATCAGCAGCATCTATGATATGTTTATCACCGATGCTGCCTGACCCGCTGAGTTTCTCCAGTGGTTTATGTGTTGACCCACTTCTGATTTCAGCTTTCCATCCATATTGCCTCACCTGACAATCTCCCAGGAATATTCTCTCTAAGTACTGCTGTGATGTTCTCCTTAATCAAAAATACAACTCCGTCTCCTCTCTTACCTCCACCTCTATCATGCCTGTAGCATCTATACCCCGGAACATTGAGCTGCCAGTCCTGCCCATCCCTCAACCATGTTTCTGTAATAGTTATAATATCCTAGTGCCGTCTACCTATCCACGCCCTAAGTTTATCTGCCTTACCTGTCAGGTTTCCTGTATTAAAAAAAATGAAGTTTATATATCAGACCATCTTTGTTCCCTGTCCTACCCCTGCCTGTCCTGCATACTGAACTCACTCACTTTAACTTGTATATTTGCCTCAGCATTCCCAATCAACAAATGGGATAGTGTCGATGGCCAAAAAGGTCGGCATGGGCATGATGGGCTGAAGGGCCCGTTTCTGTGTTGTATGACTCTCTGACTCTTTTACCCCACTAGAGATTACCTTATAATGATGACGAGGAAGGGGTGGAAAAGAATTTACGCTGTCTGAAGTAATGATATTGTCAAATATATTGAGTAAAGGCAGAGTGAGATTGAAAACTCAAAATCACTCAGCATACTCAATGAGCAAAGTTGGTGCAATGGGATCCAAATATAGACTTGAACACCAGAGAGGTGAAGAGGGGTGCAGGCACATTGTATCCTCTAACTGTTACAGTGGGAAACATGCAAGATATTTGACTCTATGACTCTATGACTTGCTCAAACCCAGTCCAGCTATATCTGGAACCTTGGCATTGATGGTAACGTGCCTTTGGTTCTTACTTAGCTGGAGAGGTTCTTCAGATCAAGCAATGTTGCTGAAATTGAGGGTGAGGTGATAGATTGCTTGCACAAAAAAAATCCAGGAATATATGAAAGTAATTCCCCTGATTGGTTCTGAAGGAGAGACGTATACAATATTGAAACTGCTGAACCGCAGGTAAAGTTTAAACAGTCTATGTGCCACTAGCAGTGATAATGGATTCTGACCAAGAGGCATTCAGTCATAAGTCCCCAGCTGAGAGTGAAGCACCACTGGCTCCTCAGGCATACACACACACCAAATGTCCAAACCTTTGGTTCCTTTCATATCGAGCAGGATTACTATTAGTAGCCTAAGGTCCTTACTTTTATTGGGCTTCAGAGGTCCACTTGGATAATTTGTACAGAGAACACAGAATGAATGGCTTCAGTCTGTATGATTCTATAAGTTCCACACTCCTGCTTCTCTCCCTGGATGAAAACATAGCAGTCATCCTGATGTCATGAAAAGTGATATACAAATGTAAAACTTTCTTACTATCTATATTAGGCTGCAAAGAGTTATTTTTCACCACTTCTGAAGTTCCCCAGGCTGATTTCTCTCTGGAAAAGGACATTCAACACCAATCCCTATTTATATGGGTGAGCCTCAGTACTCATCCCATCACCTCACACATATGTCTGCGACTGTACGAGTCCTTCACTTCTAGCCAGTGGTTTTTCCTCCATTGAAATGATTGTGATAAATTATGAGCTGGGGAGCAAAATATCTCAGCCACAATTAACTTTTGTGTTATCCTTGGCTTGGCATGTCTGTATTACCTCAATCAGGTCACCACTAAATCTCTGCCTCTACACTGAGTGCAAACTCATGGCAAGAAATCAATCAATGCTCACAAGACAGGGATCACTCTTGTTGCCCTAACCATATGCATTTAAGAATTTGTCTGCTGCTGCCAAATCATATATATGTTCAGCATGTGCCTGGCGGAAATACTGAAGAGGAGGAATTTTCAGAAGCTCCTTTATGTTACACATACCATGGGAGTAGGTTTTATTCCATGGAATTTCAGAATGTTTGCAATGGAGACAAAGAAACGAGAGAAATATGAATTTATATCATGATTTTCATGAGCTAAGGATCTCACAGCATATTTTACAGCCAATGCTGTATATTTTGATGCATACAAGTGATGTGGGAAATGTGGCAGGTAATTCAGGCACAGCAAGCTGCCAGAAACAGAATGTGATAATGACCAGATCATCTGTTTTAGTGATGTTGAGTAAGGGATAAAGATTCACAGGTGCATGGGGGATACTCTTCTTCAATATAATGCTGTTGGTTCTTTCACATCCACATGAGACACCAGCAGGATTTTAGTTTAATATCTCTTCCAGAAGGTACCACCTCTAACAGCCTGATGTTGCCACAGTTCAACCCTAGACTTCTGTGTTATTGTAGGGAGATACAGCATGGAAACAGGCCCTTCAGCCCACTGAGTCCACACCAACCATCAACCTCCCATTGACACTAATCCTACATTAATCCCACTTTTTATTCTCCTCACAATCCCATCAATCCCACCCCACTGATTCTCCACTCACCTACACACTGTGGGCAATCTACAACAGCCAACTAACCTACAAAGCTTTGGCATGTAGGAGGAAACCAGAGCACCTGAAAGAGAGTCACAGAGAGAACTCGTAAACTCCATATAGATAGCACCCAAGGTCTCTGGTGCCATGAGGCAGTAGTTCCACTTATTGCTTCACTGTGCTGCGCTTTTGAATTCATGTTTCACTTCTCTGGATGCAAATCCACAACCTTTTAAATCAGAGGTGGAGAATGAGACCAACTGAAACACGGTTGACAGGTTAAAATACAAGGTTCCCCATATTGAAAAATTATAGTGCTGAAAATGAACTGAATTCTCTTCCGCAATGCTTGAATGTGCTCTTTCAATCGTAATTTATTTTATTTAATGTTTGTAATTTATACTTGATGAAATCTGGAAGGAACTTTTTTTTCAGGAAAAGCTGAGCAACAGCAATGCAAAGGATGACAGTGGTAGGGGAGCTTCCATGAGGCAGTGACTGTTGTCCTTCCACCCAGCTAATAACTTGAGGCTTATCACAGGGTCTTGTCATGTTCTTCAAAAGCCCAGTAGGTGACCATTGTCAAACCTATTGGCAAATAGGTCCTTTTTGGTATACTGGCTGATGGCACAGCTGGATAGGTTACCTTGCCAGAGCAGTCCAGCCATCACTTCTGCAATGGACATGTTGAGTACTTCGAGTTAGATTTGGCTGCATTTACATGGGCTAAAGACCCTCCTCGATCTAACCATTTGACGCTACTCCAGCTTCCAGTGCAAAAATACCTGCCTGAAGCCAAAGTGATCAAATAGCAATAGAAGTGTGGCAGGAGAGGCCATCGAATGCCACACTTCAGAAGGAATCCATTCAGCCCATGGTGCATGTGCTGGTTCTGTGAGGGAATTGTCCAATTACAATCATAGAGAGATACAGCCATGGAAACAGGCCCTTCAGCCCATCGAGTCCATGCTGACCATCAAACAACCTTTACATTAACCCTACATCAGTTCCACTTTTTATTCTCCCTACATTCTCGTCCACCAGATTCTACATACTGGGAACAATTCACAGTGGCAAGCTAACCTACCAACCCACACAGCTCTGGGATGTGGGAAGAAACTGGAGCACCCAGGAGAAACCCACACAGTCACAGGGAGAACGTGCAAACTCCACAGGGACAGGATTGAACCTGGATTACTGGCGCTGTGAGGGAGTAGCTGCACCATCGTGCTGCCCTAATTCCTCTGCTCTTTATCCACCAAATCCTTTGCAAATACATGTCAAATTCTTCTTCTAGGATTAGTGCTGACTGAGTGCTGCCACCACCCTTTGAGAAAAGGTGTTGACATCTCCACAAATAACTGCATGAAAAGAAAATCTCCTCAACTACTCCCTTCCTCATTGGTGCTACATCAAGCTTAGGGTTACCTTGTGATGTAAGGAGTTGTGCTCAGTTATTACTCCAAGGAAACCTTCCATTTCCTGTAATTTCAAACAGGACGTGGCTGGGCTAGACGTAATACACTGCTGAATTAATGGCTGGGCTGGAGGGGGGGAGGGGAGCTGTGAGGGCAACACTATCATCAAGCAGCGTCTATTTGAGAGATTGACAGTGGCCCCAGACCCAGAGCAAGTTGTCTGCCATGTTGGAAAGTGCCTGTAACCAAATTTAAGAAAGAAGAAAATGAAGCAATTAATTAAGATTCCTTGGCCTAGGAATTTCTTGTGTCAGGTGAAGCAGGTTTATTGTGAAATGGATGAGCTGGCAAAAAAATGTCAAGGTTCGACTCCTGAAAAATTCTTCTGAGCTTGAGGTGCAAAATATTGGGCACAATAGAACTGGCCCTGCAATATTTAAAGCACCCAAAGTGATTTCCTCTTCTCCATCCATCCTTAAAGGAGTTTGTGACTGGTTTCTGGGGCAGAGGAGGGCAGAATCATAATCCATCAAGATGGTCAGGATTGGCATCTATCACTGGGGTGCCTTGTTGTGGGGCGCAAGGAAGAGTCGCCTCAAGGGGTGCATTTTTATTTAAGGTGCACTGGCCTGGTTGCCAGTGCTAGGCTCCACAGGATCAGTCAGGTCCCCACTAAGTTATGATAAAGCAGGGATGACAAGTCTTGTGAAGCTGTCTCTGCATTCTGTCCAGAGGCCACGTAGAGGGGAATGAAACTATGGTAGTGGTTCCCAGATATACGATGCATGTGTATATCCAGGCTCCTTTTCAAATCCTTTTGTAGTGGACAGGAGGAAATCTGTGGACTTCACAATCCAAACAGCAACTAATCATTTCTTTCAGAAACTCAGTAACGTAGTAATTATATTTTTAGGCCTCTGAAAGCAAAATACTCAAAGCAAATTCAGTTCCCACTTTTGTAGATGATATAACGGTTCACTGTTCATTAGAAACAAACACTGGTCACAAGATCAAAACTTCAATTTATTGCAACAAAGCTTTCCGCAGCACCACGATCACCATCACCTTCTCAAACACAACAAAGATGCACAGTAGATGTTGGATTTGCCAGTGACACCCACATCTTTAAATGAACAGGAAAAGGAGTTTCATTTTCTTCAATGATTTAGAATGTCATACTGCAATATACAGTCATTTTTAGATCTAAACCAACAAATATACAGTTCCTCAATTTCATTTGCTTGGTCTGGAAATCTTGACTTATAATTCTGTTAGGCACTGCATAGAATGAACGGTGCAGTGTATGTAATGAAGCCCAACCAACAGCTAATGCCCAGCTGCAAGACATGGCAGCAATATTAGATTGTTGTTGCACTTGCCCACAGAGCCAGCTTCTGATCTTCCAACCAATCTGTCTTACTACAGGCCACCACAGCAGGAGCATGCTAAAGGACCATAGGTGGGGGCACGCACACCTCGCAATAATCAGCTGATAAAAGCAGGACCACAAGAACACGAAAATAGGAGCAGGAGTAGGCCACTCGGCCTTTCAACCCTGCCCCGCCCTACATCCATGCTGGCCTCAACTCCTCCTGCACCAGTTCTCCATAACTCTTAATTCCTCAATCTTCCAAATATTTATCTCGCTCCCACCTTAAATATATAAATGATCCAGCCTCCCCCACCATCGGGGGCAGGGAATTGCAGAGATTCCCCACCCTCTGAGAGAAGAAATTTCCACACACCTCAGTTTTAAATGACCGGCCTTTTATTTTGTAGCTATGTTCCCTTGTATGTGACTCCCCCACCAGTGAGAACATCCCAATATCCACCCTGTCAAGCCCCCTTAGGATCTCATATGTTTGAATAAGTTCATCCCTCATCTTTTAAACTCTGAAGAATACAAACCCAAACTGTCCAGCCTCTCTTGATAGGACAACCAACTCATCCTAAGAATTATCCTGGTGACTTTCCTTTGGACTGCCTCCAATGCTACCTTCTTTAGGTAAGGGAACCAGAATGGGGCTTGGTACTCCAGATATGTCCTCACAAACACCCTGTACAACTATAACAAAACCTCCTTGTTCTTAAACCCCAACCCTGTTGCAATAAAGGTCAACATGCCATTCATCTTCTTAACTACTTGTAGGACCTACCTGCTAACCTTTTGTAATACCTAGAACACCTCGATCCCTCCGAACTTCACATTCCCTTCTTAATTACATGTATATATGCTCCTCCAAAAGCTAGCTCCTGCCCTCGCATCACAGAAACAAAGAGTGCAGAGTGCTTGCCTTGTAAACTGGCAACGATATGTGATGATTGTATTTTTGCCGCATGTTATTAGTGTTCCACCGGGACAGATACATGCAAAAAGCTGAAGGCAAATACAGAACGATCCTGCCTGTGGGATTTCTGAGATGTTTGCCAGGGATCAGATCTCAAAATGTGAACCAGGCTTGGTTACAGAGGGCCAATATTCAAACGAGCTACTGTAGATGTTGGCTGACATCAGCTAAAGGCTTCAGCATGAGCATTGTGTTCAAGTCACACACGCTCTTGGCTTGATGTAAAGACCAGCAATGGGTGGGGTTGGGACGGATCGCTCCCCCATCCCAAAAGACGCCTGACCTCCATGGAAGAGCCGCTGGTGATGAGGAAGGAAACTCACCTGATTTTACGTACATTAGATTAGTTTATTGTCATATACACCAGGGTGCAATGACATTCCTTGTACGCATGAAGGTCACGGAGTAAACAGTATATATGGGAATAATAAATACATCAATAAATGTAACAATGAGTGCAAAACAGCAGAATGGTGAAAAGTTTGTATTGCAATCGGTAATGCAAAAAGAAATGCTAAAGTGACAATAATGGAATAACCGAGAGAGTTAAAGAGTCCGAGAACATGGCAGCACTCCCGGGAAGGGGATGTGAAAGTGGTGATTCGTTCAGAAGTCCGATAGCCGTGGGGAAGCAGCTGTTCTTGACTTAACATCCTAATGTTGGCAGCCAGATTTAAAGGGTTGTTCACATCTTATACTGAGATGTCTCACTCATGGACTTGGAAGACCAGTGCTTTTTAACTGAAGTGTGTCTTCCACAGTGCGGTAAGTTCTCTTGGTGATACAATCATAACTGGCAATGGATCAGAATCACAAAATGCTACAGTATGGTACAGAACAAGGCTACTTGGCCCATTGTACCCATGTTGGTCTTGAAATAGTCAGGATGGGACAGGTCTTGCACTTTTACACTAACCAGCATAGTCAGGAATGAAATTGCACAGGGACTATGATACAAGTTTACCTGGCATTTACAAGTCTTAAAATCAGTAAGAGACTTGTTGGGTAGGATTTATTGGAGCGAATGCAGTAAGAAAAACAAAGAAAATGAACAACAGAACAAGGAACTGAATGGTCTTCTCCTGCACAGTACAGGAACATGCAAGATTTTCTAAACTGGCTGCTGTGTTGTGGGAGGGTGTGGACGGTGGCAGGGAGAGGGGAAGCAGGGTTTGAAATAAGCTCCTTCTCAGCCGCTGATTGCCTATTTAAAAGGCTAGATTTGGAATATTGTGAGCAATACAGGAATTTAGTGGAAGATGGTTTGGTTTCGATCCTTGCAGGTCGTGGATTGTTTTTATTTCAATGTTTGGGGTGTGTATCTGAAGCAGTTTTAGTATGACGACAAAGCCTCTCTGCATGGAACATCAGTGGCCAGCAGGATCTTATGGAAGAGCACATGGCAAGGAGCCAACACCACTAAAAGATATGGGGCAAAACCTCACGTGCAAGTGTAGCTTGTGTGCAGCACAGCTGCGCAGCTCATAGAGATGCTGCCTCACAACGTCAGAGACCCGGGTTCAATCCTGACCTCCAGTGCTGTCTGTGTGGAGTGTGCACATTCTCCTTCTGATCACATGGATTTCCTCCAGGTGTGCTCCGGTTTCCTCCTATGTCCCAAAGATGACCGAGTGGGTAGTTTAATTGGCCACTGCAAATTGCCCCCTCTATGTGGGTGAGTGGTAGAATCTGGGAAAAGTTGATGGATAGTGGAGAGAATGGAATTAAATGGGTGGTTGATGGTCAGCATGGACTCAGTGAGCTGAAGGGCCTGTTTCCGTGCTGTATCTCTCCATGACTCTATGACTAAGTAAACAGCCTGCTGGGGCACAAGGACAGAGTCTTTATGGATTCCATCTGGATTGGGAATGTTGCAAAGTTTACAAGGCTTTAAAAAGAACAATTTTCCTGTGCTTGCTTATTTAAGATTCCTGCCATGTATTTTTAACAAAAGAATAATATTTTGAGTAATAGAAATATGCAAGAAGGGGGAGACGAAAGTAATAGGATTAACTGTAGGTGGAGTTACTGTATGAGAATCAATACCAGCTGGGTAACTGCCTTCCAACAATGAAGACCTTAGCAGTTAGTCAGACCATATTGCAGGCTTCCTCATGTTCTTACTCTTCATGTATTGCAACAGTTTCTACATTTTGTTGGAGCCAGATTCAGTGGGGGTGTGGGTGTACACCTGAAAATGCTGCAGAGATATGGAGAAGGGAGAATGGACACTTTGCTTGACGAGTTAGAACAGGCAAAATGGGCTGAATGGTGTCTCGGTGTCTTGTACAGTAATGACTCCCTCTACACTGCCTGCCCCGTATTATCTGTTCACGTAGCGGGAGGGGTTCTGGCAGAGAAGTATGAGTGCCACAACGTAGCCAAGTGCGAGAAAAGGTGAATGCATATCCGACGTTAATTACTCAACCAACACCAGGAAAAACAGATTCGGGATTTTGCTGTTTATGGACTTAAATCTTATGTTTATCCACATAACCACAACTAAACAAGAGAGATGGAAACAGGTCACATGGCACATTGAATCTGCATTGACTATTTCAAAGCATATTTCACTTCATTCCTGCTTTCCCCATATCCTTCCAATCCTTTCCTCTTTCAATTATTTATTTGATTCCATTTCAATGTTTAATATTGATTCCATGCTGTGCATAATATTCCAAAAATACTCATTTAAGAGGTGTGTTGCATTGATCTGGGGATGTACTGAAATGAATGCAATGTCTTTCCCACTATAAATGTTTTGTTCTGCATTGATAAAGAAGTAAAAACTGCAGTGTTTTAATGTACTCCCTGCTAGATAATGGCAACTAGCCAGTGTTCAGTGTAAAAGGAATGGAGAAAGGCAAAATACAGCTGTGATGATAATGAACAACAGCAATAAATAGTTATAAACATTTAATGCATTGAGAAATTGCATTCAGAAAGTATTTCTCAAAAGCAACAAAGCATTGCTGTCAAAGTACAGCTCCACACTGGAACTTCAGACTTTGAGGATGCTTAAAGTGACATATTTTAAAATTCATTGCAAACTAAAAAGCACGGCAAGTGATCGTGTGTGGGTACAGAACAGCAAGTGCCCCATGTCACCAGCATCTCTTTGCTGGTGATTGTACGACTCAGAGGAGCCCAATTAATTTATTTTTAATGAACTTCCCAAACAGTGACCTGCTCACACAGGCCTTCTTCGCCCCCGACTGTTCGAATCCATTAAAATGTTGTTAAAGTGAGGGGTGCCCTTAATCACTCCCAACTATTCCCCGTCAAATGCTATGACAAGTCCTTTCAGCCAATCATGTTTTAGCTGCTCATTCAGGTACACTGGTATGGTTAATTATTTTCATGCTGTTGACCTGTTAAGATGGTGGCAACCAACTGCGGTTGAACAGTGACAAAATGGAAGAATGTGAATAACACTCTTCATGATTACAACAGCCTTAATATGGTGCTTTGGAAATAATTTGATATAAGCTAGCTCTGTGCATTAATGTAACAGGGGCTTTGCAGTAAATGGGGAGAAGCTATAGTTATAGGCTATTCAGGGAACTAAGCATGAAGTACATTAAGGTGGGATTGTTACTGGACAAAATCACCAACTGCATAACAACCTTCCCAATGTGGAGCCTGTGCAGGGGACTGAGCAGTCCTCCATGTCTCTTACTCCCTTGATGAAGAGAGGCACTGCCATTGTGTTGTTGGTCAACAGGGACCGGGAAAGTGTCCTGTTCAATCTCACCTTTGGCAGTGGAAGGGGCTCGGCAACTGGCCTGGTTATCCTGAGAGGGAGGAATCCTCCTGACTTCCTGTTCCTAATTAGCATTCGCACAGAATACAAACCAGGCTTGGCGTGGTGTTCCATTCATTTGGCAGGGCAGTGAAGTGATTGTGTTACAGTTGGCTGCTACTTGGATCATTATCGCACAGCAAGCACGTGCCCTTCAAGGCAGCTTGATTTGCGGGCACTGCTTTCCTCGCCATGGTATTAGAGAGGAGACTGATGAGCTCCTAGGGTGCTGACATGATGCAAGAAAGTAGCCCTGCTGTGCAAAGCACGACTGAGTCCGTTGATTTCCAATAACTTCAACATTTGGGACAGGCGAAGCTGAAGGGGTCTTATAGATGTGGTCTGGTTTTGATTTTCAGTAAATAACAAATCAAACCCACCTCTCTTGGTTGTGCAGTTGGTTGAAACTGTAATTGTACACTGATGCTTAACCTATTCATTACTGAGTCTGTCTCATAGAAAGACTTGCAATTTTGTCATGCCTTGTCATATCTTGTAGACATTGTGAAACATTCTGTAGTCATTGACTTAGTTTTGAAATGCGTCGACAGTTTAAAGCAAGCAAACACATCTGTGCTCCTTAAGGTTCCACCAACAGCGGAGAGAGGCAATTTGTCCTGGGTAGTGTTGCAGGAGGGAGAAGGACAGACAAAGCACCAAGGGAACCTCTTGCTCCTTTGGTTTTGGGTGAATGATTTCGGTCTTCTTGACTCCACGGCTCTGCCTGAAAACTTCGACCGATTGATCGTCCTTTATGCTGACGTCAGTTCTAATTGTGCCATTGATTGGTTTGAAAGCTTAGCTTGAATAGTGTACAGCCACATCACAGTTAAATTGTTGGATATGTATCCACAGGTTAGGGTGGTGTGTATATGGAACGAGCTGCCATAGTCAGTGGTTGAGGCAGGTACAGTCACAACACTTAAAAGGCATATGGACAGGTACATGGATAGGGAAGGTTTAGCAGGATAGAGACCAAACGTGGGTGAATGGGACTAGCTTAGATAGGCATTTTGTTTGGCATGGACAAGTTGGACCGAAGGGCCAGTTTATGTGCTGTATTATGCCATGACTCAATGACTGTAAGGTCTAGACTGTGGATCTAGATACATTTGTTTGAATGGGGGTTTAAATAACATCTGGAATTAAAAAGCAGGAGTCTGTAATGATCTGTAAAAACAACAAATTGTTATAAAACAAAACCCAGCATGGTTCGCCAATGTTTTTGGGGAAGGAAATATGCCATCATTCTCTGGTCAGGCCAATATGTATAAGTCTCTTACCTGCCATATAAATTAACAGAGTGGTACCATTAGCTTCCGGAATGGCCTAGTGAGCCGCACAGTTCAGGCTGGAGTTGGGGTTGGAAAATGAACGCTGGCTTTGCCAGCAACATCTGTATTATTGAATGAACAAATCAAAAAAGTCACAACCAAGCTTATTCACTATTTCAAGTACTTCCGGTTCCCTCTACCAAATAAATGACCTCAGTTGGAGTCTGAAACATCCAAAACATCATAGGAAAACAATGTTTAAAATTAGACTGAGTTTCTACACTGAGATTCCTTTGGGGCAATAAATGATAATATTATGAGTGATGAAGGGGATTTTGACAAATGTGGCCAATGACAGCAAATTGGCATAGAATCTGCAAAATTGTTAAATCATAGGAAAAAGTTCAGCTATTTCTTGGAATCTGTTCCAAATCAAACTTCTGGGCCCTCACATTCATCTCAAAAACTCTAAGGGTGGCAAACATCATTCCCTCTGAATCTGCTTTCTGCACGTTTAATTATGTGTTGATGTTGATTGGGCCAAGGCCCACTGTTCAGACTGCACGTGTGACTGGTGTTATTCTGGAGCTGCTCAAGCAGGAGGCTGACTACACTGAATGAACCAGAAAGGCTACAGCGCCAACAACCGCAATCCCACCTGACACTCCCACACTCCCAACTGCTGACTTCGTATTGACAAAATTATTGCTCCCTTAATAAATTAAAGTAAGAGAATCCCAGTACAGATGTCACATAAAAGATTAAGTGTTTACAAGCTGTTGTGCTCAGGCATGAGATATGTTAGAGGCAACCTTTTGTTAGTTACACTTTTATGATGAAGATGAAGGTTGGTTAATGGTCAACATGGATTTGTTGGACAATAGGGCCTGTTTCAGTCCTGTATGACTATGATTCGATGACTACAACTATGTAGAATTAACCACAGAACCATTCGTCTATCTTCCACAGAAGGTTTCCTCCGTCTTATTTCATGTAACCTCAACCATCAAACATACATGACCCTGTTAAATCCTGGTGAATGCCACAGCTCCCAGGCAGAGCAGGGTCAACTGGACCAAAAGCAAACTCCTGCAGATGCTGCCAATCTGAGAGAAAAAATAAACAGAAAAGGCTGGAAATACTAACAGGTCAGGCAGCATCTGCGGTGAGAGAGAAAAATAAGGTGACAGTTTCAGAAACGCCATTGACCTGCTGAGTGTTTCCAGCATTTTCTGCTTTTTCTTATTTTGGGATTGACTTCGGGATGGCACGGTGGAGCAACTTGTGGAGTCTTGCTGTGTCGGACAGCCAGGTTCAATCCCGACTTCTGGTGCTGTTTGTGTGGAGTTTGTGCATTCTCCCCGCGACCATGTGGGTTTCCTCTAGCTGCTCCGGTTTCCTCCCACATCCCAAAGATGTGCCAGCTGGTGGGTTAATTGGCTGCTGTAAATTGCCCCCTAGTTGTACGTGAGTGGTTGAATCTGGGAAGAATAAGGAAAATGGGACTAATGTAGGCTTAGTGTAAATAGGTGGTTGATGGTTAGCATAGACTCAGTGGGCCAAAGGGCCTGTTTCCATGCTATATCTCTCTATGACTCCACGAACTGTGTTCAATCAATGCAGTGCATTTGATCACAAGTGCTACCATTCCTTTTCCCTGTTGGGTTGTACCAGCTTGTTATGGCCTGTCTCTGCGCTGCTATCAGGGCAGATGAATCTTAAGTTCCACCAGAGAAGAGATTTTGTTGATAGGAAAAAAAATGTTCAAACAGTCCGCCCAGCAAAAGACCAATCAGATTTCACAAGAGAAAAATAAAAGTGAGAGAAATTGCTCTTGTATTGAGATTACTGAATGGGTGATAGCAGCCTCTGCCCAAGTTTCCTCACCCATAAAGGATTTTGGATAGAGAGTAGAGTCAGTCTGTTAGCTCCCATAACTCGGGCCTGAAGCTGATTACATCCCCATAGTATCAAGGGGTATCAACAGCTGTTAACAGAGACTGAGAGAGTGCTGGCATGGATTCCTCCATCCATATTTGATGGAGAAGTGTCCAGGGATGAGCATCCTTTGTGATTAAAACTTCCCAATAACTCAGTCTGAACTGCTAGATGCTTTCCCCGTTGTAAATTAGAAGCCTTGATGTCAGCTTTATCCACATCAGATGCCCAGTAGGCTCGAAAGCCCTGAGATTCAATGCAGTGACTGTTCAGTTAACTTCATCCTTCCAATATCATACCTCTGTAATTATCAGAGCACTGAGCTTCACACAGATAGCTTTCAATGGTATTTTCTACTGAGTCGCAGCAATTAGCTCTAAGAGAAATGGGGAGAGAAGGGGGTGGGGTAATGGAATTGGCAGAGGAGGGAAAAGCAAGAAGGCAAGCAAATAAAAAATAAACCCAGCAGGGTGGAAGATTTTTATATGTTTAAAGTTGTGGAAACAGTCACGGGAAGAGTAATAATTATTTACAGAGAGGCTTGAGCTTTTTGTATTCGAGGAAAGACAAATTCTCACATGGAACGTGTCCACACATATCTTGTTTATTATCAGGAGTAGTCAAACATTGCAGCCAATTTTGCGTTTTAATAAGCAGATGAAGAAACATCACTGAAGGATATCCACCAAGACTGTGCTTTCTTAGCCCCAGGGTGCTGTCAGATGGCTGTTGGGAATGACCATATGTTCAAAGTCATTATTCATTGTCTGAATTAGCGCTCTGTGTTTGTGCTTGACCCACTGTTTATTTTAACGTTGTTTATTCATTTAGATTCCTGAAGTCTGTCAGAGCTTGTTTCCCAAACCAAACATTACTTCTTTTTTTTTAAATTATCATTCATTAGAATTTTCTGGAGGTTGGGAAAGGTTAATGACTTCAGGCTGCAGGGGAAAGCACTTCACTAATGTCCAGTTTCCCACAGCTCAGCAAAAGGACTTCATCATCTGAGGCGTTTTAACTAGTCCCAGTTTAGCTTTAGATTTTATGGAAGTTTTAAGGAGCTCTTAAATTTCTGGTTCTACTGCATCAAATTCCAGGAGACCAATGCACAGCAGGCAGCAGTTGGCCAATCAGCCCTTTCTGTCTATCCTACCCTTAAATTCAACTTCGGTTCATTTAGACTTCTTTCTTTGGCATTAAAACATAAAAACATCTCTATAACCTGAAAAAAACTCACAATTTCAATCCTTAAAGTCAGAGACATAGAGTTATACAGCACAGAAATGGGTCTTTCAGCACGACTCGTTCATGCTGACCAAGATCTCCATCAGAACTGGTCCCATTTGCCTGTGTTTGGCCCATATCCCTCTGGGCCTTTTCTATCCATGTGTCTGTGCAAATGTCTTTTAAACATTGTAATTGTACCTGTTTTTACCACTTCCTCTGGCAGCTCATTCCATATACACACCAACTTCTGTGTGAAAAAGTTGCCCCTCAGGTCCCTTTCGAGTTTCTGTGCGAAAAAGTTGCCCCTCAGGTCCCCTTTCACCTTGAATCTATGCCCTCTAGTTTTAGACTCCCCTACCCCAGGAAAAAGTATCTACCTCTATAAGGTCACCTCTCAGCCTCCTATGCTCCAAGGGAAGAAGTCCCAGCCTATCAAGCCTCTCTTTATAGCTCAAGCCCTCCAGCCCTGATAACATCCTTGTGTATCTTTTCTGCACCTTTTCCAGCTTAATGACATCCTTCCTCACCAACAACTTGTACCGTTGTAGTTCCAGTTGATGCAGGAAACACAGCCTCTTAGGACGGAGAGAGAGAAAGAGAGAGACAGATTTGCAAACTTTAGTGAAGAATTGCTTCCTGACCTCATTCCTACACCACATGGCAGTAAATTCTGGCTGTCCCAAGAGCGCTACTTAAAGATTGTTGCAATGCATATTGTGCAAAGTATGATCCCACAAATGGCTGTGTAATAGTGATAAGATGGCTTGGTTTTAGATGTTGACAGAGGAATATATATTGATCAAGGCATCAGAGAAATCTACCCTGTTCCTCTACAAAACAGAGACATGGATTCTCTCTAGTTCATTCACAAAGAGAGACAGATCTTCAGGTTAACATCTCATCCAAAACAAAGTGCCTACAGCAGTTGCAGCACACCTCACTGAAAGCATCATCCTGGATATTGGGGACTGATCCTGAGCCTACAAACATCTGGGAATGCCATCCACAAAACTTCAGCTAACAGCTTAAGAGGTACATAGCAACAGATAGACCACAGCCATTGGACTGAGCTTAGAACATCCTCACTTGGATGTGCAGTCAGAAGACCTCTGGGTGGGGCACAGTGGCACAGGTAGTAGAGACACAGCTTCACAACTTCAGTGACCCAGGTTCAATCCTGATGATTGTCCAGCATCAGTTGGTGTCTGTTTCAGGCAGCCTGTCAACAGCCCATGGATCGCAGAATCTCAGCGTACTCAGGGTGAACATCCACAAGGATCCTTGCAGACTTTTCTTGGTAAATGCACTGTCCGCAAAAAGGTGGACGATCATCTCATCTGTGCCTCAGCTGTCTCAAGGGCAGCGCGCATTGGGAATGAGACACCGACTAGGCAGGAACGGATCAGATGGCGACAGCCCCTCTCACTGCCAGACAAGTGAGGTCTTGACGCATGTTGGTGAGTTCTGGTAATGAGGCATTCTGCCAACTGGTTTTGACAGCCTGCTCAGGAAGCCATCCCACAGGATCCATTGTGTCCTTCTCCTGCAGTGCCTGCAGATGTTCCCTGCCACTGCCTGATAGACTTGTGGCCAAAGGTGTTTTTCTGCAGAAACCTCTCTACAAAGGATAGGTAGTGAGACAATGTCCAACTGAATGGAACATTATGCAGTAATGAGGCCAGACCCATCCTTTGCAACACCAGGGACAGTTCGAACCTTTTCAGGAACAGCTTCTTCCCTTCCACCATCAGATTTCTGAATGGTCCATGAACCCATGAACACTATCTCATTATTCCTCTTTTGCACTATTTATTTATTTTGTAACTTATTGTAATTTTTATGTCTTATGTCTTGCACTGTACTGCTGCCACAAAACAACTAATTTCACGTCATATGTCAGTGATGATAAACCTTATTCTGATTCTGATTGTGTACCTCAGTTCTACACAGAGCTTGATGCAGCCACAGACAAAGGTGACCATCAGAATGAGGGAGTTATACAGATTAATATCAAGTGCTGCTGAAAGACCACCAGCTTGTTCAAAGCTGAACTTGGGCTACCTGAAACATGCTGGTCTTGTCTGGTGTAAGGAGATGTATGCAAGCGAATGCAGCCAATTGGCAAATCCAAGGTGTAGGAGTACATGCTGAAGCTAGGTGAGCCATCACAAAGGCTCTGTGGGGAAGGACCACAGACTAGAGTCCTACCACCACTGGACGCTGAGGGGTTGGGCCCTGTGTAGCAGCCTCTCAAACACTTTGCAGGTGCATTGGTTAAGGAGGAAACATAAGTGGCATTGATCCATTGTAAGAGAACATATTGAATTGATGGTATGATGAATGTAGAGAAAGATATATACCAACTGTATTTACTGTATATGTTATCTTGAATAAAGTATATTTTTGAAATATTAAAAAAAGTCCTGACATTGGATGCTGTCTGTGTGGAGTTTGCATGTTCTCCTTGCATGGGTTTCCGCCAAGTACTCTGGTTTCCTCCTACAACCGTAAGATGTGCAGGTTGATGGGTTAATTGGCCAGTGTAAGTTGCTCCTAGAGTGTAAGCAAGTGGTAGATCTGGGGGGAGTTGAGGGGAACGTGGGCAGAATGCAAACATGGGATTGGTGTAAATTAGTACAAGTGGGTGCTTGATGGTCAGTATAGACTCGATGGAGCAAAGAGCATTCCCATGCTGTGACTCTATAACTCTCTGACAATAAAATCATAATCATGTGGAAGCTGTAACTGTGAGGTCATGGAGAGTGAGCCCCTCATACAACTGAACAAGATATAGACAGAGATGTCGTCGTAGGAATCTGCAGAGATCTGTCACCACCTAACATGACAAACTCTTCCTTCTGAGGCACTGGTCCAATGGCAGGTCAGGGAAACCATACCTACACCCTATTGGGTGAGGACTTCACCACAGACATCCTGCCTCTCACTCAATCCACAGCACTGTGCTTAATGGGCTTCACTTTACAAACCACCCAAAGTGCTCCAAATCTATAACAGTGACTAAAACGAATGTCACTGACTGCAACATGTCATAGAGCCATGGAGAGAGAAACAGGGCCTTTGGCTCATCAAATCCATCCCATCCATTTATACTAACCCCATTTTATTCTCTCCATTTTTCCTTCAACTCCATCTTAATTCCATCAACCACCTACACAAGGGGAAATATATAGTGGCCTATTAAGATAAGACATGATAAGATATCTTTATTCATCACATGTACATCAAAACACACAGTGAAATGCATCTTTTGCGTAGAAATGTTCTGAGTGCAGCCCACAAGTGTCGCCAAGCTTCCAGCGCCAACATAGCATGCCCACAGCTCCTAACCTGTGCATCTTTGGAATGTGGGAGAAAACTGGAGCACCCAGAGGAAACCCACGCAGACACAGGGAGAACATTCAAATTCCTTACAGACAGCGATGGGAATTGAACCCGGGTTGCTGGCACTGTAATAGCGTTACGCTAACCATTAACCAACCAATCTACAAGTCTTTCAAGATGTGGGAGGAAACCAGAACCTCTGGGGGAAACCCAGGAGGTTTATTAAAGAATATGCAAACTCCACATGGACAGCACTGGAGGTCAGGATTGAACCTGAGTCACTGGAGCTGTGAGGTAGCAGCTCTACCCACTGAATAATTGGAGTTTTGAGAATGTGAGAAATGCCACAGTGTGAAGCAACTGAGGTTGTTCTCCTTGTAACAAAGGAGATTTAATGATGGCGTACAAGGGTTAAGGGACGAAGAGACACAGGCAAAGCCATATGAATGAGTACAGGTATGCACAGGGGAAATGAAAAGCTTATTCGCAGCAGCATCACAAGCACATAGCATCAGAAAAGCAGCATTCAGAAGAAAGTCAAAAATTAAACATAAATTATACACAATTTTTACAAGAACAAACACAATTAGAACAAAAAACACAAAGTCAATTTTAGTTCAAGGTGATCAAAGTGGTCATAGGTTTGCTATACTGTAGTGATTAGGGTTCTGTCGGTTGGTTCACAGAAGTAAAATATGCAAAAAATACACAGGTGTTATGAGGAAAATGTATTTTATTCAGGGAGTAGTTATGAACTGAAGCTCACTGTGTGTAAAGTTGGTCAGAACAGAATCAACCAAAGATTTTAGAAGAGATTTGGATCAGGTCTTGAGAGAGAATAACATGCAGGACTATGGGACCAATGGAATTTCTCTACCAAGAGCTGGCGTTGACTTGATGGGCCAAATTGCCTCATTCTATATCATAACAATTCTATAATTCCAACCATTTCACACTATGTACCGCTACCAGACTTAACACACACTGACCTGCAGAAAATCTATGAATATTAAACGTTTATTCACTTTGCCTTTCTTATCTCCACCACCCAATAGTACAACAGATGCTGGACATCTGAAAGAGGAATTGCTGTAACACTCTTCGGGTCAGAGCAGCACCTTTGGAGGGAAAGAAGGAAAAGAATTGATTCCTTATGCCATAGTGCTTTGCCTCCAAGAACTGTTGTAGTGCATCTCTATTAAAACACAAGGTTTGTGGCAACCAATTTGGAACAGTAAGCTCCCTGAAAGAATAAGGAGGTAATGAACTACGACAATACTGATAGAAGGATAAAGTTTGGCCTGGATCCCAAGATAACTGCCATGTTCTTCTTGAAAATAGAATCGTATGATCTTTCAGTAACCCGTTCTTTCTTTCTTTCTGTCTGGACAGAGCTAGTCATTTCTACTTGTCATCATTTTGGCTTATTTTTCTTTTTCTATTAGTATAGTCTGGCCTACTGGGAATGTCCCTTAGCCTCACTATGGAGAACATGCTTCATCAACAAAGAAGCGTAATATCTTTCAATTCTACTCAAACCGTTCCCATTAATCCATTTGGTCTCCCTCTATCAGAGGTATTCCCCTTGTTCTACCCATCCCTCCCCCACCTTCTCTGCTATTGATAACTAACTTGAGTTTCACTCTTTCCCTGATGAAACATTAACTGTTTCTCTTTCCATAGATGTTGCCTGAGCTGCTGAAAGTGTTTCCAGAAGCCTCTGTTTTTGTTACATGTGATCCTTTATGGTCTCAAGAGGGAAGAGACAGGTCTTGACACCTCATTCAAAGTACAACATCTCCAAAAGTGCAGCACACCCTCATTGCATAGAACATAGAACAGTACAGCACAGGAACAGGCCCTTTGGCCCACAATATCTGTGCCGATCATAATGTCAAATTAAACTAAATCTATCTGCCCACACATGATCCATATCTCTCCATTCCCAGCATGTTTGTGTCTGTCTAAATGCCTCTTAAATGCCTCTATAATGTCTGCTTCCACCACCATCCCTGGCAGCATGTTCCAGGCACCTGCTGCTATCTATGTAAAAAACACACCCTGCACATCTCCTTTAAACTTTCCCCCTCTCATCTTGAAGCTATGATTGTTAGTATTTGACATTTCTACTCTTGGAAAATAAACGCTCTGAAGATCGACCCTGTCTATGCTTCTCATAATGTTATCAGCTTATATCAGATCCCCCCTCAGCCGCCAACACTCCAGAGAAACAATCCAGGTTTGTCCAACCTCTCCTTATGGCTAAACCTCTCTGTTCCAGGCAGAAACCCCGCCAATCTCTTCTGCACCCTATGCAAAGCCTCCACATCCTTCCTGTAATGGGGCAACCAGAACTGCATGAAGTAAGTAAAATCAGCCACCATTTGACTGTGTTAACCAGTGGACCAAATTGGCTGTTTGAAGTGCAGTTGCTCTTCCACTGCCTTTGCCTGAAGCCACAGGAACCTTCTCTCTCTCATATTTTCCATGCATCCCTTCATGCTCCACAGCTATACCTCCTCTGGACCCACCTTTCATTCCTCTAATTCCACTCATTGTCATCTCCTTTGGCCTTCGTCCATTATCCCTGGTGCCACCTGGTCACTGGGTACATGTACACACCGTCTCTGCTCTTTCACTTTCCGTGCCTGCTGTTCTCTGACTGAGAGTTTTCAACACTTCTTTGGTCTTAGAGTCATACAGCACGGGAACAGGCCCTTCGGCCCGAATGATTCATGCCAGCCAAGCTTCCCCTTCCAAGCTAGTCCCATTTGCCAGCAACCTTCTAAACTTTTCCTATCCACATACCTGTCCAACTGTCCTTTCAAAGTTGATATTGTACCTGCCTCAACCACTTCCTCTGGCAGCTGATTCCACATAGATAACACCCATTTTGTAAAAACATTGCCCCTCATGTTCTTCTTAAATCTTTCCCCTCTCACCTTAAACCTATGCCCTCTAGTTCTTGATTCCTTAACTCTGGGAAAAAGACTGAGTGCATTCGCCTTATCTATGCTCCTCATGATTGTATACACCTCTGTGAGATGACCTCTCTGTCTCGTATGTTCTGAGGAATAAAGTCCTAGCTTATCCAACCTCTTCCTATAACTCAGTCCCTCAAGTCCTGGAAACATCTTTGTAAATCCTTTCTGCACTGTTTCTGGTTTAATAACATCTTTCCTATAGCCGGGCGATCAAAACTGAACACAATACTTGAAGTCCGGCCTCACCAGTGTCCTGTACAACTGCACCATGACCTCCCAACTTTTATACTTAATGCCCTGGCTCATGAAGGCCAGCGTGCCAAAAGCCTTCTTCACCTCCCTGTCTACCTGTGACTCCACTTTCAGTGAACCATGTACTTGTACTCCAAGGTTCCTCTGTTCTACAACACTCCCTAGGGCCCTGCCATTCACTATGAAAGTCCTACCTGGATTCAACTTTCCAAAATGCAACACCTCACGCTTATCCAAATTAAACTCCATTTGCCATTCCTCAGCCCACTTACTCGGCTGATCAAGATCCCCCTGTAATTTTTGATAATCTTCTTCGTTGTCCACTATACCGCCTATTTTAGTGTCATCTGCAAACTTTCTAACCATGCCCTGAACATTCTTATCTAAATCATTGATATAGATGACAAACAACAACGGGCCCAGCACCGAGCCCTGAGGCACACAACTGGTCACGGGCCTCCAGTCCAAGAAACAACCTTCCACCATCACCCTCTGCTTTCTACCATCAAGTCAATTGTGTATCCAGTTAGTCAGCTCTCCCTGGATTCTATACGATCTAATCTTCCAGAGCAGCCTACCTTATGGAACCTTATCAAAGGCCTTACTGAATTTCATACAAACCATGCCTACCACCCTGCCCTTTTCAACCTTCTTGGTCATATCGTTGAAAACTCAATGAAGTTCATAAGACATGATCTCCCATGCACAAAGCCATGCTGACTACCCCCAATCGACCTCTATCTTCCTAGATGTACATATATCTTATCCTTCAGAATCCCCTCCAGTAACTTACCTACCACAGATGTTAGACTTAACGGCCTATAGTTCCCAGGTTTTTCTTTGTAGCCCTTCTTGGATAAAAAAGCAACATACATTACCCTTCAGTCTACCGACACCTCACCCATGGCTAATGATGATGCAACTATCTCAGCCAGGGGTCCCGCAATTTCTTCTCTAGCCCTGGATTCACCTGGTCAGGCCCTTGAGATTTGTCTACCTTCATACCTTTTAAGACATCCAGCACCTCCTTTACTGTAATGTGGACTATCCCCAAGACCTCCCCATTTACTCTTCCTAGTTCCGAAGTCTTCATGTCTTTCTCCATGGTAAAAGCAGAGGAGAAATATTCATCAGGGCCCTTGCCTATCTCCTGTGGCTCCACACAAAGGTGTCCCCTTTTGTCTTTGAGGGACCCTATTCTCTCTTTAGTTACTCTTTTTCCCTTAATATACTTATAAAATCTCTTTGGATTTTCCTTAATCTTCTCTGTCAAAGTTATCTCATGCCCCCTTTATGCCCTCCTGATTTCCTTCTTGAGTACCCTTCTGTATCCCATATACTCTTCCAGGACTTTGCTTGATCCCAGCTGCCTGTACCTGACCCAGGCCGCCTTCTCTTTCCCAGCCAGGTCCTCAATATCCCTCGTCATGCAGGTTTCCCTACTCCTACCAGCCTTGCCCTTCACTCTAACAGGAACATGCAGACCTTGAGCTCTCACTGTCTCATCTTTAAAAGCCTCCCACTTGCCTGTGGTTGCTTTGCCTGCAAACAACCTACTCCAATCAACCTTTGCAAGCCCCCGTCTCATACCGTCAAAATTCGCCTTGCCTCAATTTAGAACTCGAACCTGTGGACCAGTTCTGTCCCTTTCCAGAACTATTTTAAAACTAATAGAACTATGGTCACTGGTCCCGAAGTGCTCCCCCACAGTCACTTCAGTCACCTACCCCACCCTACTACCCAAGAGTAGGTCAAGCTTTGCCCTCTCCCTAGTAGGACCCTCTATATATTGCCCAAGGAAACTTTCCTGAATGCACTTAACAAATTCAACCCCATCTAAGCCCTTAACAGTATTGAAGTCCCAGTCTGTGTTAGGAAGGTTAAAATTCCCTACTATGACAACCCCCTTATGTTTACAACTCTCCACAATCACCCTGCATAGTTGTTCTTCTAATTGCCATTGATTATTTGGGGGCCTACACCACAGTCCCAACAAAGTGACCATCCCCTTCTTATTTCCCAGTTCCACTCATAAAGCCTCATTTTTTTATTTCAATTTTTATTTTTTTAATTTTTTTATTATTTCAGTGCCTTCAATTGACATAAATTCCAGCACCATCCATTCCCTGGTTTGAGGTTTCTTTCAAAAACTGGGTAAGGATGGTATGGAATGGACTGACTAGGGCTGCATTGGGGTGATTAGACTTTATACAAACTTCACTGGGGCACTTTTTTGTTTACAGCCTCTGTCACTAAGCAATTAAGTTTTATGACGCAAGATTAGAAACATTGTGACATTGGGGCTTTTGCTTCCAAGAAACCCTAGACTCTTCTGTCTGGGGAAGGGAAAGCAGACTGATTAGCCTTGAGAGACAAAGCCTTTTCTCTGCTGATTATGGTGATTTGTGAAGTCTTGGTATGTGAGTCCTTTCGCTCACCCCCGCAGGTATGAGCTGTAAATCTCGGAGTGCCGTGGGCTGGTATGCAAGCAGTTTAGCTTGTAGCAAACTCAGGTTAAAGAGGTGTTGAGTTTAGTCCCTGGTACTGGTTGCTCTGCCGTAGAGTCACCATGATACCTGCAGATGTTGGATAATCCAGAGCAAGGCTCATTTTATGATCAATCTGCCCTTTGTAACTCGAAGCTGATTTTCTTTTCTGAATTGCATCCCGGCCGAACTCCAGTTACATTTGGAAAATACATGGCCCAAAATCTTCTTTTATTTCAATGGGGAGAAAGGTTTACATTTATAAACCTTTCACAAATTCATCAACATAACAGAGTGTTTTATAGCTGATACTTCCAAAGGGTAGTCACTATTGTAATGTGGTAAATGCAGTTACCAATGGAAGCTCCCACAAACAGTAAGGTTGACCAGATTATCTTTTTGGTGTGGGATATACTGTATATCAGTCAGAACAACATGAATAACTCCCCGATCTTCAAATGGTGTCTTTTGTATTGAGCTTAGAGACGAGACTTTGATTTAACATCTGGCCTGAAAGCAGTATCTCAACAGTACAGTATGCTCTCAGTACATTACCGGGAGTGCCTGCTTTGACACTATGCTCTAATTTCTGTGAAGAGACTCAAACCCACAATGTTCTGAGTCAGAAGTAAGAGTGCTGCAGACTGAGTCAGACAAAATTTAATGCGAAAATAGATATGAATTAAAAAGTAGTGTTTTAGCTCAAGAAAATGTGAAAAAGGCAATTGAATGTTACATTTTTTATGTTCTTTCTGTTTCAACATGGATGGGAATGAAATGGCTCCAACCAGGAAGCTATATAAGACTCATTTTATCCACTCCACACCAGTTGTCATGATTTAGGAGATTTTCTGTTGGAAGTAACATTGATTATGAGGATAGGTTGAGCGAGCTAGGGCTTTTCTCTCTGGAGAGAAGGAGGATGAGATGTGACTTGATAGAGGTGTACAAGATGATAAAAGGGATAGATCGAGTGGACAGTCAGAGACTTTTTCCCAGGGTGACAATGGCTAACACGAGGGGGCATAATTTTAAGGTGATTGGAGGAAGATATAAGGGGGATGTTAGGGGTAAGTTTTTTACACAGAGAGTGGTGGGTGTGTGGAACACACTGCCGGCAGAGGCTGTGGGGCAGATAAGTTAGAGAGATTTAAGAGACTCTTAGATAGACGCATGAATGATAGAGAAATGGAGGGCTATGTGGGAGGGAAGGGTTAGATAGATCATAGAGCAGGATAAAATGTCGGCACAACATTGTGGGCCAAAGGGCCTGTACTGTGCTGTAATGTTCTATATTCTACTATTGAGTGCTTCAGGCCAAATGTGGGCATGTTCCAGATATAAGGTCAGATCAATACCTTGAACTGTTACTCTTCTTCTTGGGTAGTTCCTTGGGGTTGAGGATACCTTGATTCAACTCCCGTTTTATGGGCTCTTGAGCGGTTAATGAGGCTGATATCAGAACTGCAGTCTCTTCCACTACTGGGGCAGGAGGTGCCTGATGGGCGGGTGGATGGGTAGTCTGTGATGTGGTTCACTTCTTCCACCACTTATCTCGGTCTTCTGTGTGTTCATGATGCATGATTTCCAGGTTCTCTTTACCACGCTGAATGCTCCTTCTTCACTTTGAGCGGTCATGGGTCAGAGATTCCTAGGAGTCAAGAAAGCTGTTGCATTCCCTCAAGGAGGCTTTGAGCATATCTTTGAATCTTTTCCACTGTCTGACTGCTAATTGCAATTGTTTTAAGCACACTCAATCAAATATCATAGAGAGCTGCATTCATTGCACTGTTTGAGGGAGAAGTGTTGGTCATGTCAACTGTGAATCACTTCACTAAATGGAGTGAGATTTTATGACCAACCAAATTGCAAGATGACATCCCAGTTCAGTGTCTCATCTGAAAGGTGGTATCTTCAGTGATGCCACTTACTCGTCTGTTTAGGACTTTGGACTGAACCCACAGCACCTTAAGAGGGAGAAATATTTGCTGCAATTCTGTATGGTATTGTTGAAACCACGCCTGGAATACCATCTGGTATTTAAGACAAGATATCTTTATTAGTCACATGTACATCGAAACACACAGTGAAATGCATCTTTTGCGTAGAATATTCTGGGGGCAGCCCGCAAGTGTTGCCACGTTTCCAGTGCCAACATAGCATGCCCACAACTTCCTAACCCATACGCCTTTGGGATATGGGAGAAAACTGGAGCACCTGGAGGAAACCCACACAGTCATGGGGAGAACATTTAAACTCCTGGTTTTGGTTTATTATTGTCACTTGTACTGAGGTACAGTGAAAAGTTTGTCTTACAAACTGATTGTACAAGTCAATTCATTAGACAGTGCAGTTACAATGAGTTAGTATAGAGTGCATTGAGGTAGGACAGGTAAAAACAATAACAGTACAGAGTAAAGTGTCACAGCTACAGAGAAAGTGCAGTGCAATAAGATGCAGGGTCACAGCAAGGTAGATCGTGAGGCCATAGTCCATCTCATTGTATAAGGGAACCGTTCAATAGTCTTATCACAGTGGGGTAGAAGCTGTCCTTAAATCTGGTGGTACGTGCCCTCAGGCTCCTGTATCTTCTACCCGATGGAAGAGGAGAGAAGAGAGAATGTCCTGGGTGGGTGGGGTCTTTGA
Organism: Pristis pectinata; assembly: GCF_009764475.1. Taxonomy (NCBI): domain Eukaryota; kingdom Metazoa; phylum Chordata; class Chondrichthyes; order Rhinopristiformes; family Pristidae; genus Pristis; species Pristis pectinata. The sequence goes on from NC_067433.1 coordinate 17,054,511, forward strand.
TTATGCTGGCTGCTACACCAAGACAATGAGAGGTAAAGACAGAGTCCAAGGAGGAGAGGTTGGTGTCCGTGATGCGCTGGGCTATGTCCACAACTCTCTGCAGCTTCTTGCAGTCTTGGGCGGAGCAGTTGCCATACCAAACCGTGATACATCCAGATAGGATGTTTTCTATGGTGCATCTGTAAAAGTTGGTGAGAGTCAAAGGGGATAAACCAAATTTCTTTAGCCTCCTGAGGAAGTAGAGGTGCTGGTGAGCTTTCTTGGCTGTGGCATCCACGTGAGTTGACCAGGACAGGCTGTTGGTGATGTTCACTCCCAGGAACTTGAAGCTGTCAACCCTCTCGACCTCAGTACCATTGATGTAGACAGGTGTATGTACACCGCCCCCTTTCCTGAAGTCAATGACCAGTTCTTTAGTTTTGTTGACATTGAGGGAAAGGTTGTTGTCATGACACCATTCCACTAAGGTCTCTATCTCCTTCCTGTACTCCAACTCATCGCTGTTTGAGATACAGCCTACAATGGTGGTATCATCTGCAAACTTGATTACTGTCCTTACAGACAGTGGCCGGAATTGAACCCAGGTCACTGGTGCTGTAATCGCGTTACACTAACCGCTACACTACCATGCCTGCCAGATCTTGGTCTTTCTTTATCCATGAAAAGCCTCAAGGAGAATATAAACACTCAATTAATTTGAGGTATAAGACTGCAAAACTGCAAGGAGAAATCGAGGAGAAGTGCATCTTTGTCTCTGGAATGTAAAAACGAGAGGTGATGTTCTTGAGATGCATAAAATGATTCAGATGATTTTATAGGGTGGATGCTCTTTGCTCTGACTGGAGTCAGGTACTAGAGATTATGCTATTAGGCAAAATGGTCGAACATTTTAAACTAAGGTGATCTGAAATGTCTCACTCAGAGCGATGTGAATGTTTGGAATTCTTTACCCTCCATGCTCAGTTTGGGATTAAGGTCTGATTTAAGGCTGAAAACATTTTGACAAAGGAATAAAGCGGTGGTGGGGAACTGGCTGTGTTGAAGCTCAGTTGTGACATAGAATGGTTGCGCAGACTTGTGCTTTCATTATTTTAATGCTCACTGGTGAGTCAGCATTTGCTAGCCACACCAAGTTACACCCACAGTGCCAAGGCATTGCAGGGGGGTGGTCATGGACTGATAGGCTTCCTTACCCCTGAACAGTAGTGATACAGATGTAATGGGATTCACATCTCCACATCAATAGTCCAGGCTTCTGGATGCTGTTTCAGTCATTTAACCATTATGTGACCTGCATGGCTTACTCTTAGCCCTACTTGTTCTCTCAAGAGTGGAAAGAGTATGTCTGTAGCATGGGAGGCAGAACTAATCACATCTAGAAAATTTTGGTGAAAGGGAAACAAAGTTCAGGCCTCAAGTCAAGAGGACTTGAAGTCACAGGTTTAAAGCAAGAACAGAGGTTGGGTGAGGGGTGAGACGAGTGCAGACGAAAGAACAAAAGTGAAAGATGGTGATAGGGTGCGAGCGATTTAATATAGTTTGGTGGTCAAAAGCGGTAATAAAACAAGTAAAGAAAGAACAGGGGAGGAGTAACTGGCAACAGCTGTAATATTACCTGCAGCTGCAGTTAAAAAAAGAGAGTAGTAATGATCTGAAATTACTGAATTTAATGTTGATATAGGTCAGGCAGCACCTGTGGAAAAGAAACCGTTAATGTTTCAGGTCGAAGACCCTTCATCAGAACTGACACAGATTTGCAGCACCTGCAGTTATCAATGCTGGTACTCCCTGATTTGAACCTGATGCAGGGTTTCGAGCTTAAAAGTCAACAATTCCTTTCTCCCTACAAATGCTGCTCGACCCGCTCAGTTCCTCCAGCAGATTGTTTGTTACTCCTTGGCTTGTTGGGTATTTCAGCCACTTTCTGGTTTTTATATCAGATTTCCTCCTTCTGTTAAATTTAGATCTAAATTGGTTCAATTTCATTATAATTTTTTTTCCTTTACTTTTACTTTTTGAAAAATTATGATGATACATTTATTATGGGTAAATTTTCTATTCGATGTACACTGTGGTCTTGTGAGACTGGTGGCAATTTTAATCCGGGCCATTGAACAGGATTGGGCTAAAACTGCGAGGGTTGGGATGGGATGTTAAACAGGGTGAAAAGTTTTCACTCTGTTCACCTGTTCTACTTTAACTATGGGAATTGTGGCAGCAATTGAAATGGGCATGTTTAGAGCTAATTAACATATAAATGCCAGGATCCAGTAGCACAATTGGGACTGTGTTAATTGGATCCTGTGTTAATTGGATTTATATGTTAGAAAAGATCATCACGTACTCATCCTATAGGCTGATTGCATTCACAAATATTATAAATATATCTCTTTTTTCTGTTTTCACTAAATGCAAAAATCATAAAGAACAAATTCTGTTGGTGAAAGGAATGGGTTATTCTCAACACTGTGAGCCTGACATTATCACCGCATGTGTTTTATTTGTTGGCTTTACTCTAACCTTTCAACTCATCGGAGATCAGGGCTGATTTGTAAATCCCATAACTCACTGACTTACTCAAGCAGAAAGAGGGAAAACCTTCCAGTCAGACAAAACTGTTGCCCATTACTTGCCTGCTGACTTGTGATGGTTTGAATTGGTTTATTTAAGAAAGTTGCAAATGCAACTAATATGGAATCGAAGCACTCAGCATACAATAGCATTATTGAAAGTCTTGAGTTATGACTTCTGAGCAAAAGATATGGTGTAAAAGAAAGTCTGCATCATTTTGAGATTCTGGCAGATCAAGGGGTTTGACTGAAAGTCACAGGAGAGACAAAACGAAAACAAACTCTGGCATTTGCCACTCCAGATAAAATATACAAACGATTTGCCAGAGCAGCTTCTGTCTTTTTTTAACTTTGGTCACTAGGCAAAGAATCTGTTGAGAAAGCTGAGCAGTGATGAGGAATTAACAAAAGTCACAGAGTAGTTTAGCAGAGTAATTTTGGACAAGATTGTTTGAGAATAAATTGTTAACTGTTTGTAGTTGTTTCTAGCTGAAGTGATTGAGCCTGGTATTCACAGTTTCAACATCTTGATCACTTTTATATTGTTATTTGTATATGCATCCTAAATGGAGAATCATGCTGCCTTTATATTGCAGTGCCTGAGTTATAAATTTACCTAAAATTAACATTAAAAACTTAAGGTCTACAGTCTATGCTTTCTAAAGTGAAATTCTGTGTGTTGGTGGTGGTGAACTGTACAACACAAAACAGCAGAAATAAGCACTTGGGATTATTTTCTGATTATTGGCAAAGGACAGCTCCATGACTGAATATACACAGCAGTTTTATTATCAGTATTTTACTACTGTGCCATCCTGTGCCAATGTCTGAAGTAGTAAGCCTAGGTGAACTTTTCCTCTCTTATCCAACTGTTCCAACTGTACCATGGAAGCAAAATACTGGGAAAGATGGAAACCTGAATAAATCCAGGAAATGCTGAAAAAGCACAGGCAGTCAGGCAGCCAGGCAGCAACTGTAGAGTGAGATAGAGTTAATATTTCATGTCAATGAGCTTTCCACCAAGAGTTTCTGAATCATGTTTTGAGAGCTGTTAAGGGTTGATGGACTTGAGTCCTGATGCGGGCTTTCGGCCCGAAACATCAACAGTTCCTTTCCTCCCACTGTTCGACCCGCTAAGTTCTTCCAAGCATGGTAGTGTAGCAGTTAGTGTAATGTTATTACAGTGCCAGTGACCCGGGTTCAATTCCGGCCACTGTCTGTAAGGAGTTTGTACGTTCTCCCTGTGTCTGCGTGGATTTCCTCCGGGTGCTCCGGTTTCCCCCCCACATTCCAAAGACGTACAGGTTAGGAAGTTGTGGGCATGCTATGTTGGTGCCAGAAGCATGGCGACACTTGTAGGCTGTCCGCAGAACACTCTACACAAAAGATGCATTTCACTGTGTGTTTCGATGTACATGTGACTAATAAAGATATTTAATCTAATCTAATCTAAATCAATGTCCACAAAACTTCATTTGAGGTTTCTAATTACCAATCCAGTGGTTATATTACTGGATTAACATCCTGGATCCAGAAGCAGGCATTCAACTCCCTCTCAGGAATGTAAATCTGGGAAATAAGTCTAGCTTCAGCGACAGTGAGAGTGAAGCTACTGGATCGTCATAAAATCCATCTTGTTTATCTATGTCATTCAGGAAAGGAATCAGCCATCCCTACCTGGTCTGGCCTATGTCTGATTTCAGACTCACCAATATGGTTAATTCTTAACTGCCTCTTTCATTCAGGGATGATTATGATGGGCAATAAGTGCGGCACTACTAGGTTCATCCACATCTCATGCTTCCATAAATTTTAAAAGAAGTGTCTGCAGTATTCTGTAAGTCTAACATTCTTGGCCAGCAAGGAGGTCCATTTTGCCGTCAGACTTCTGCTAAGGAACCTCCTTATCAACTACTGAAATCCATGACAGAGCAGTCCATGTCTCCCATCCTCTCCCTTCTGCAGGGAATTATCTCCCTCGCTACCTCAACCTGATTATGAAGCCTTGCTCTGCTATGCATGGAGAAAACAGGAATGAAAATCTATAAATATATATTTTGTTGGTTATCCCCAGCAAATAAAATGGCAACAATTTTACGATGTATTTGTGCTGCTGATTTAAGGATGCTTTCGCAGTCTTCAGCCAAGTATTATCAATGGAATTTGGGAGTTGCAATCACATCCTCTTGGATACTGACCAAACTGCCCTTTGGCTGCCTATCCCTTGTAGTTACTTGCAATACAAAGTGACAAGCTATCAGTCAAGGTTCACATACATTATCATAATTAAGTCATAGAGTTTGAGTTTGGAAGAAGCAGATGTGTACAGTTATCATTCTCCACTTCACACTGACAATGATCATGATCATGATTGAATCCTTTTTAGTTGTTTCATTTTACACGTGGTATTGGCATTTCTATTATGGAACAATACTCCTATTTGTTCTAAGGTGAATCTAGCTTTCTACATCAAAATTCTCATTGCCAAATCCAAAGTTTTATTGCATTCAAATTGTACAAACAATATACCCCAAAAATAAATAGTCCTCTTTACTAATACTGTGTGTAAAGAGATTAATCCAGAGTTTGAAAGGCTATCAAGACTCTTATCCTAAGAACATATTTACACAAGAGATAACTGGTGGTAAACTTAGTTCCTTCAGTGTACCTACTGCTATTTGCTTAGTGACTGTTTAATGATTTTCTTTATTCCAAAGGAGTGGGGAATTACAAGAGGAAGAAGATCTGATAAACAGTTGGCAGTGTCTCATTTGACTGCCCAGTGTGCAACTGCAGTTAGTTATTTTGCAACAAGATACTGTGTTTCAGTTTGGGATTGGACGGTGAGGGGATGAAGCACAGGCATTAGCCTCAGTCTTCTTATTGTTTCTTCTTAGGCAGTACCTCAGGATTAAGGCTGATTTCTGTTCTGGGTTTGAAGGTTCTGAGGTGGCTATTGAAATAATGCAGGAACTGTAGACTCTTCGACAAATGAGGCAGGAGGTGTGTGATGGGGTAGGTGGGTATTTTTGAAGTGCTTGTCCTTTCCTCTGCTTGCACAGGGCTTCTGTGTGCTCACTGTCCTGGTCTTGAAGGTCAACACCATCCCGAATGCTTCTTCTCTATTTTGAACAGTCATGGGCCAGAGATTCCCAGGACTTAGTGAGGATGTTGCAACTCTTCAGGAAGGTTTGAACCTTTTCTTGTGTGCGTCTGGTATTCTCTACCCATGACAGAGTTCAGAGCTGTGTCTCTTTTGTGGTAGTCTTGCAATAATGTGGCCTTGCCCAACATCGCTCATTGTGTGTAAGCTGGTCCCCCCTGCCAGAGATGATGGTTTGCTTGTCCTTCCAGTGAAAATTCACTGGAAGAATTAGTCTCAGTGTCCTTGGTTCATTAATGGGGGACATTAAAGGAATGTGAGGACATGGCAAATCATAGGTTCTTACAGCATGGAAACAGACCCTTTGGCTCAACTGGTTTATGCCTACCAAGATTTCCACCTAAGCTAGTCCCATTTGCCCGCGTTTGGCCCACATCCCTCTGAACCTTTCCCATCCATGAACCTGTCCAAATGTCTTTTAAGTGTTGTTAATGTACCTGCCTCAACCACTTCATCTGGCAGCTCATTCCATATACTAACCACCCTCTGGGTGAAAAAAATTGCCCCTCAGGTTCCTATAAAATCTCTCCCCTCTCACCCTAAACCTATGTCCTCTAGTTCTTGATTCCTCAACCCTGGAAAAAAGACAGTGTGCAGTCAGCCTTTCTATGCTGCTCATGATTTTATACACCTCCATAAGATCACCCCTCATTCTGCAACAGTCTGATGATAAACCTCTGTCTATAACTCAGTCCCTCGAGTCCCAGCAATAGACTCGTAAATCTCCCCTGCACTCTTCCCGGCTTAATGGCATCTTTCCTTCAGCAGCGTGACCAAAACTGAACACAATATTCCAAATGCAGCCTCAACAATGTCTTGTACACTGCAACATAACATTCCAACTTCTATAATCAGTGCCCTGACTGAAGAAGGCCAGCGTGCCAAAAGCCTTCTTCACCACCCTGGCTACCTGTGATGCCACTTTCAGGGAACCATGTACTTGTACTCCTAGGTCCCTCTGTTCTACAACACTCCCCAGGGCCCTATCGTTCACTGTGAAAGGCCTACCCTCATTTGTCTTCTGAAAATGCAACACCTCGCGCTTATCTGAGTTAAACTCCATTTGCCATTCCTCAGCCCACTTTTCCAGTTGATCAAGATCCCTCTGTAAATCCAGATAACCATCTTCACTCTCTGCAAGACCACTTATTTTAGTGTCATCTGCAATCTTACTGACCATGCCTTGTACATTCTCATCTAAACCATTGACATAGATGATAAATAGCAATGCGAACAGCACTGACCCCTGAGACACACCACTGGTTATGGGCCAGGTTCTCACAAGTGCACAGGAAAGTGGACGAGGCACAGGATCAGCCATGATGCAGTTTCATGGCGGAAATTTCATGGCGGAGCCTCTGGCCTACTCCTGCTCCTGGTTCATTCCCCAATGCAATTTTGATGCTTTTTGCAAACTATAATACAGACTTCAAATCTCTCTCTCTCTCCCTCTCTCTCCCCCCCTCTCTCTCTCTGTTTCTCTCTCTTTCTTTCTCTCTTACCACTGTGCTATTTTGTCTGTGTTACCTTTCAGCTGACAGATTATTCCAAAACCCATCTCAGAAGGGTTTAACAGATACTATAGAGTTACTTTGAAGAGGACTCTTGATGTCTCTTGATGTCCAGGGATCAGGACAATATTTATCCCTTAGTGAACACTTTTAACAAACAAGCAGATTGTCTGATCCCACACATTGCTGTTTGTAGGAGATTGCACTAATTGGCTGCAATGTTTCCCACATTACAGTTTACTCCACTTCAAACAAAGTACTTCATTGGCGTTGTGAAAGATGTTATTGGTTTGTGAAAGATGTTCAATCCTCCTTTAAGTGGTAAGGAGTAAGGGAAGAGGGAATATATTTGGCGATGATTACAAAATGAAATAAATGAACTGAGGGAAGGATTTTAGAGATGAGTCTGTGTAATGAAAGGGAATTAATTTTTGTGTGGGGATGCCAGCAAAGCGCAGGTCCCAAAAATGAGTTACTCAGTGATTTATCAACTACTTGCAAATGACTCTGGTTTTCCTCTGAACATCCAAGAAATTTCTAAATTGGACTTGGCAAAGGATAGGACTGTGCTGTATTCCTTTATACAAAGGAACACAGTAATGTATTCTGAAAGTTGCCATCATCTCAACACATCAACAATATGACTTGATCACATGAAACAGAGTCTGTTATCTGATACATGGCAAGGAGAAAAAATGAGATGCAGCTGTCTTACTGCTAATTGCTCGTCTTCAAGGACAGACTCAGTATTGGGACGGTGGATGGAAGGAGTTGATTCAATAAAGCAGCATAAGGGTACGTGCTGCACTTGGGAGGTTGGTAGCACCTGGGGTTCGGCTCAAATAGTCCAAAATTTCTTCTGCTGATGAATGGTTGTATGGCGATGATACAATGCTGCTAAGTTATGAATGTCTCCTTGGATGGCTCGCTTCTCAACACCCACTCTGTCCAGATGTTCATATGAATAGTGGTCATGTCTGAGAGTATGGGGAGCTGTTTTCTCTGGGACCACAACAGCCAGCCCTTGTTGGGACCTGCAGTGGTCTAAGTGCGATGGAAGAATGTAAAAAATCCTAAGGATCTGAATATCTGGCTGCTCTGTTCTTAAGTATGAGGGATAAATTGCTTCCACTGTAAGAAAGACCATTGACCTGAAACATTAACTCTGGTTTCTGTCTTCACAAACACTGCTGACCTGCTGAGTATTTACAGCATTTATCATTTTTAATCAATAGTTCAATGACCAGAGGAAACAGATGTAAACCAAGATGCAGAAGCCACGAGGGGCAGATGAGGAGATTTTCTTGGTAAGTTGGTTTATTATTGTAACATGTACTGAGGTACAGTGATAAACTTTGTTTTGCATGCCATCCATACAGATCATTTCATCACATCAATGCATTGAGATAGTACAAGGAAAAGTGATAACAGAATGCAGAATAAAGTGTTAGAGTTACAGAGAAAGTGTAGCGTAGGCAAACAATAAGGTGCAAGTCCATAACAAGGTAGATTGTGAGGTCAAGAGTCTACCTTATTGTACTAAGGGACCATTCAATAGTCTTATAACAGTAGAATAGAAGCTGTCCTTGAGCCTGGTGGTACGTGCTTTCAGGCTTTTGTATCTTCAGCCCAATGGGATGGAGTAGAAGAGAGAATGTCCAGGGTGGGTGGGTCTTTGATAATGTTGGCTCCTTTACCCAAGCAATGAAAAGTGCAGAGTCCATGGTCTTGAGTGCAGCGAGCTGCTGTGACCTAGAATCCATTGCCTTAATGAACCCTGGAAGTTGATTCAATGATAACATTTAACAGGAATTTTTTTCAAAACTTGGAAAGGAAAAATTTGCAGGGCTGAAAGGGGAAAAAAAACAGGGAGAGCAATCCAAACTGGTTCTTTCAAAGAGCTGGCAGGAGAATGATGGGCCAAAGTGCCAGAGGGCAATGCTGTATTCTTAACAGTATTTCTCAACCATGGAGAGAGCTTTGATCTTGCTTGGTACTGATTCCATGCTTCATAATTTAGTTACCGTAATGTCACAATGACAGGAACTAGCACAAGCACAGCAACCAGAATAAACTCTCAATGTTTTTCATGATGTCATGAAAAGCCCATTTGCAGTAATGATTAGACAATCTATTCTGCAGTCTACTCACAGACTCCTTAATTAGTGCAACAAGCCTGTGAATAGGGTCGGTTTGGTGCTCTGTGCTGTGAAGAGGATAATAAAATGATGCCATTTTTTGTGCTAATGTGGCGAGACAAGCCTGGCAAAGCAGTCCGAAAGAAAAACATGTGCAGACTTACTGAAAAGGCTCCGTGTTGACTGACAGACAATCGAAGTGACAAATTGTTTAATTGTCTTTTGCCAGTAGGGCAGTATTAACCAATTATGGCGAGTAGTGAAATGAAAGGTCAGAGGTCAGAAGACACGTCTGACCCGCTAGCTCACACTCCCCATCCAACCTCTCCCCACCCCCAATCCCCTCGTGCTTGCTGAGAACACAGTATAATGAGGCATAACTGACGTTCCCTAACAACACCACCCACCCCCACCCCCCACCCAAACCATCAGCTCCAAAGTTGAAGCCTCAGAACAATTACTCCCTTTCTGCGGATTACTGTGTGCAGTTCTGGTCACCACACTACAGGAAGGATGTGATTGTGCTGGAGAGGGTGCAGAGGAGATTCACTGGGATGTTGCCTGGATTAGAGGACGTCAGTTGTAGAACATAGGACACGGAACAGTACAGCACAGTAACTGATCCTGTGCCGACAATGATGCCAATCTAACTAATCCCATGTGCCTGCACATGTTCTATCTCTCTCCATTCCTTGTCTGTCTAAATGCCTCTTAAATATTGCTCTCTTATCTGCCTCCACAACTTCCACTGGCAGTGGGTTCCAGGCACCGTCTGTCTAAAAAACCTTCCCCCTCTCACCTTAAAAAGACTTTGATTACCTGCCCTGTCGATGCCTCTCCTAATGTTATATACATCTGTACACCTATCAGGTCGCTCCTCAGCCTCTGACGCTCTAGAGAAAAAAATCCAAGTTTGTCCAACCTCTCCTTACAGAGAAAGTTATAGGGAGAGATTGGACAGAGGGTGCTTGTTTTCCCTGGAGCGAAGGAGGCTGAGGGGTGACCCAATAGAAATATATAAGATTATGAGAGACTTAGATAGGGTGGAGAGTCAAAATCTTTTTCCTTTGGTAGGGGTATCAAAAACAAGAGAGCACAAGTTTAAGGTGAGAGGAAGGAGTTTTAAAGGGGAAGTAAGGATATGGTCATAATGTGGGCAAAGGGTCATAGAGCTTTGGTCCCTAATCTTTCCTTGTGACAGCTGCCCTCACTAACAAAGGGAAAACTGCAGCCAATTATTAAGGGCAGCACAGTGATGCAGCCAGTAGTGCCGCTGCTGCCCGACAGCTCCGTCAACCACGGTTCGATCCTGACCTCCGGTGTTGTCTTTATGGAGTTTTCACATTCTCCCTGTGTCCGTGTGCGTTTCCCCCTGATACTCTGATTTCCTCCCACATCAAAAAAGATGTGCGAGTTGGTAGGGTAATTGCTACTGTAAATTGCCTCTAATGTGTAGGTGAGTGGTAGAATCTGGGAGTTGGAGGGGGAGAATAAAAGGATCATTGCAGTTTAATGATCTGCATGATGGTCAGCCCAGACGATGGGCTGAAGGGCCTGTTTCCATGTTGCATGACCTCTGTGAAGCTACCGACACACTCACTGAGCACCGCAGGAGACCACTCATTCTGTAGCATCCATGCTAGCGCTTTAATAACTGTCCCATGAATCCCACTCTCCTCCTTCCCCTCTGCCTCTGCAGCTGGAGACTCTGCAACCTGGAGGCTAGGTTCAGGATTAAGGAGCAGTCAGTTAGGACCGAGAGAAGGAGAAATTTCTTCAGTCCGAGGGTTGTAAATTTCTGGAATTTTCCACCCTAAGGGATTCAGTTGTTGAACATACTCAAAGCTAAGACCAATAGATTTTTGGAAGTTATGAGGATCTGGGAATTGAGAGTAAAAGAGTCATAACCTTATCGAACATGGGTGGGAGCAGCTCAAGAGGTCTGTTCCTTCTCTTAATGATCTTCTGTAATGTTACCCCCTTCCTGTATTTGTACAATCCCCTTTTGAAGGTTATTAATGAGCGTGGGCCCACCTTCCTTTCAGCCACTGCGACTTGCTGCCCGTGTGAGAGTATGTGAGCTTTGCAGGGTGCCTGTAATTTGCAAGGTGTGAGGCTGAATCGTGGCTCCTGGCCAAGCAGAAATATAACAGTCCTTCCCAAGATCCACTGTCACATCTAGAAATGGTCTGCACAGGAAATTCCTTCCCAAATCAACTGGAATTCTGTGAAATTTGCCGAGAAAATGCACAAAGAATTCTGCAGCTTGGGGACTTGATTAGTGAGTATTGTGCAGGAAGAAGTAAAATGGACTGAGGCAGTGATGTTCAATTTGATAATCACACTTAAATACAGTGTATTGCTTCTTCTGTCTCCAGAAGACTGGCTGATGGAAACCATACAAGATTTTAAAGAAATTATCCAGTTTAACTATCCTCAGCTATCTGAACTGGATTTGGGAGGATAACACAAAGGCAAAAAACACCCCCTGAAATTACTGGGACTGCAGTGTATTCCTGCTTCCCTAGAGCAGGGGAGAAAGTGGGTGTAAACCATCTAAAATAGAAGGAAAGCAAAGGAAGTGCCTGCAAGACATGTTGGGAGTGCGATGGAGCATTATCCTCTGACCTGGATCATAGCAGCTCCAACAGATAATTAAAACATATTAGTGCCTAATGGGGATGGTCACCTTATCGAAGCAGAAAGGTTCTGAGGAGGATGCTGAGAGAATGTTTCAGTGGTGAGGGTGTCTGGAAGAGCCTGTGCCTGTGTTGTATAACTCTATGACTCTATTACTACAGGGCATAGTTTCAGAATAAAGGGCTATAGAGTTGTACAGTACAAAAACAGGCCCTTCAGCCCACCACATCCATGCCGACCATTTGTGCCCATTTACGCTAACCCCATTTGCCCACATTAGGACCATATCCTTCTGTGCCTTGCCTATTTAAGTGCCTCTCCAAAAGCCCCTGAAACGTCGTGATTGTATCTGATTCCACCACCTCCTCTGGCAGTGATTTCCAGGTATCAATCACATCCTGTGTAAAATACTTTCCCCTCAGATCCCCCTTTAAGCTCCTTCCCCTTAAACCTATTCCCTTTTGTTTTTGATACTCCTATCCCCACTGCCCTTCGTTAACTATCCTTCAGTCTTCTGTACCTCCCCTGTGGCAAATGAAGGTACAAAAATCTCTGTGGGGCCCCAGCTACCTCGTCTCTTAATTCTCATAGCAATCTGGGATAGAAATCATCGCGCCCTGTTGATTTATCATTCCAAGACATCTAACACCTCCTCTTTAGTACTGACCTGCTCCAGACTATGCACAAACCCCTCCACTCTCCTCCATGCCCTTCTCTCGGTGAATGCAGATGAAGAGTATTCGTTTATCACTGTGCCCATCTCGCCTGGCTCCACATGTAGGTTACCACTTTGGTCCCTCATGGAACCCACTCTTCCCCTGGCTTCCCTCCTGCTCCTGATATAATTATGGAATGTCTTGGGATTGTCCTTAATCTTACTTGCCAAGGATATTTCATGCCACATTTTTGCCCTCCTAATTTCTTCCTGAAGGTCTCTCCTACACATTCTATATTCCTTAAGAGACTCCCTTGATCCCAGTTGCCTCTACCTGCCATATGCTTCCTTTGTTTTCCTGATCAACCTTCTAATATCTTTCTCATCCAAGGTTCCCTAATCTTGCCATCTTTATCTTTTACCCTTACCAGAACTTGCTGGCTCTGAACTCTTAGGAAATCTTTATTCGAAGACTCCCACTTGTCAACTGTCATTTTACCTACAAGCATCTGCGCCCAATCTACTTTCACCAGGTTCTCCCTTATGGTGTTGAAATCAGCCCCCACCCCTCCCCAATTCAAGACCTTCACTTGAGGACCAACCTTATCCCTTTCCTTGATGACCCTGAAACCTACAGAATTATGGTCACTATTCCCAAAGTGTTCACCTACCAAAACTTCCACCACCGGCCCAATTTCATTTCCTAAGATAAGGCTGAGTAATGGCATAACTCTGCGAGGACTCTTTATGCAGCGAGCTGTGGAGGTGATGTCATTGTTGACTTCACCTCCATAGCTCGCTGCATAGAGAGCAAGAGGTTGACAGACATTTGGACTGCAAGAGTATCAAGGGAATAAGGGGAGAGAGCATTGGTGCTGAGGCCTAGATTGGATCAGCCATGATCTTATTGAACAGTGAGCAGGCTGGATTTACTGACTGGCCTCCTTCAGCTCCTGTTTCTTATGTCTTAAGTCCTAGCACTCAAGGAGCTCAACATCAGTCAAGCCAAAGAAGCCACATTGGTTTGCAAACAAGCTTCCACCCTGAATATCCACTCTCTCCTCCACCAACTGCAGTGCTGCCGAGGATGTTCATTCCCATTCCCCAAACCTGTGGCCTCTATCACTGAGAAGGGCAAAGTCAGCAGGCACATGGGAAGACCACCACCTCAATGGTTCCTTCATCACTGAGTTCAGTGCTTTGGTTAGAATGGACTTTGTTTGCACTACAATGGACTTTGTAGTGTTCTTTCTTGTATAATTGTTGTATAATTTATGTTTTTCTTGTGAATGCTGTGTCTCTAATGCTATGTGCCTGTGATGCTGCTGCAAGTAAGCTTTTCATTGCACCTGTGCGTCCATGTGCTTATGACAATAAACTCGACTTTGACTTTGACACAGAGGAATGAATATCAGCCAGCTCAGTTGTCAGCAACAACAATTTGGTGTGATTCACAAATCAGCTGTTACTTTTGAGTGATGACTTGGTGATGGAGTTGCATCAGTCAGCGAATGGACGGGGAGGTAGAGGAGGGCGTGCAAGGGTTAGGGTGCTCCCTCGTTTATAAACACCAGCTTGATTCAATTGACAGGATTGGTCTCTGAGTCTCTGATTCAGACTGTCCAATCACACCCTGTTACCAATCATATCATGCCACCTCGGTCTGAGAGCTCAATGCATATTTTTTTTAAAAATTAATCTATGACAGCACCAGAATGTATTGGCAATGCATAGTTGCCCCTGGAACAAGAAGGTAGTTAAGATGTAACCTCAACAGTCACAAATGGGCCAGACTGGGTAAAGACAGATGATTTCCTTCGCTAAATAACATTAAGTGAAACAAATAGGCTTTATAACAATACAGTAGTTTCATGTTTATGGTTACTAAGACTAGTTTATAATTCTTGATTTATTAAATTATGTGAATTTAAATTCCCTCTCTCTGGCAATGTCAACTTCTGCTGCTCCCACATCATTGATGCCAAAACTGTGTTTGCTAGAAGCAGACTCTTCCTTAAAGATGGAGATTCTTGTGATGGTCTTCATTCAACAGAAAGGCAGCAGATTCCTGTTAACCATCCTGTTAAATGTGGGGTCCTGCTGGACCAGCATTAAGAATATTCTGTGGAGCACAAAATTAAAAAGGACCACTGCTTATTATCACTATCCAAAGGCTCTCACTGGTGAGGACATGAGTGCAGTGGGGCCAAATTCACTTTTGCAGATTGGGTTCATAGATAGATTTTCCCATCAGTGAAGACTTTGTTACAAATTCTACAGTATGTTCCCAGAGAACTAGAGACGGACAGCTCAGTTGCAGCTACCCAGAAAATCAAAGGTGCTTAAAAAAAATCTAATGCATGCATTTAGTCCCACTTTCTTTATAAATGTTTGCAAAAAACATTGCATGTGAGATAAGATTTTGTTTGACAATCAAGAATCCTTCAAAGGACTATTGACAAGTGGTGTAGGGTAACAGCAGGCTTTGAGAATTCACTTATCGAGTGATCAGTGGGACTTTTTGTGTGTGAATTTTCTCTGTGTGTGTTGGTGTGTGTTGTGTATGTGTGTGTGTTGTGTGTGTGTGTGTGTGTGTTGTGTATTTGTGAGTAGATGAAGTAGAAAGACAGGAGAGATGGAGAGAGAAAGAGATAAAGAAAGAGAAAGAGAGCCAGTTTGGTGCAGGGAATTATGTGACCAATCCTCAAAAGTGCACTCAGTTTTCTCCACCCTATCTATGGAACATTCCTGATTGTGCTGTATATGGAGGGAAATAAGTTATTTAAAATAGATAGATCCCTGAGTAAAAATGAGAGAAAAGAATGTCAGTTTTTTAAACAATATCTTACTATTCTCATTTAACAGCTAAATAACTCTTTGTTATTTAGCTGTTAAATGTTAAGTGCTTGTTATTGTGCATTTACTTATTCTTTGAGCTGACCTCCCACTCAATGTCCAGTAGAATGTATTCTATTAAATGCACATCATGTTGGAATGCATTCGTAACCTATTATAAAGAAAGGAATCCAGATGAATTTCAGCTTGCCTCAGTGGCAAGGGCTATTCTGCATATTACCAGCTGCCTAACCCATAACAAGTCTGAAACTAATGGAACAATATCCACAGTAACATCAGAACTATTCCAGCCTCTGGAAGAGAAATCCAATATTTTTAACACACCTAGAAAATTTCTTCAAGTATAGTTCTGCTGCAATGTTACAATTGGTCTTATTTCCTTCAGTTGATTTTATCATTGTTCACATTGTATGAACAATGATGTTACCTTAGTACGATTTCTATCTATGCAAGGGGTTTGGATAAATTGAACTTGGACAGAAGAGGTTCATCAGTTCACATGGGAAGGATACATAAACTCTAAGGCAATGGCAGAATCTATACCTGATCAGACATGGCAAAACATACACGGAATTAGACTGGACAGAAGATAGCAAAGACATGCAGGTTGGCAGGTTAATTGGCAACTATAATTTGCCCCGTGTAGGAGGTAGAATCTGGGAGAATGTGGAGAGAATAGGTTGCAAGGAAAACTAGTGGGAGAATAGGATTCCTCTGAGTGATAGTATGAACTAGATGGACCAAATGGGCAATTTCTACATCATAAAGAAATTTGAAATATGGAAATATATACAGAATTAGACAGGGTAGGATATGTACAAAACTGGACATGATCAGAATATATATATACAACCAGCCTTGGGCAGCAGATCTACACACTAGCAGAAATGGGCACAATATTTACTATGCTGGACAATACTGGTATAATTATAGTGCTAGATATGGACCAAGTATCTGCACTATTAGACATGAACAATATTTATACATCACTACACGGGCAGATTATATACACCACCACACATGGGCAAAATGTCTTCACAGCTTGACAGAGAGTCACGGCACAGAAATGGGTTCTTCTGCCCAAAAGCAGAGTACATACGTGATGTAGGATATATGCACCACTGCCCATGAACAGCAAATGTACAAAGTACGTACTCAGGGATGAATATGTATAGCTGTTCTGTTATCTGTATATCTTGAAGTACCTTTGTACACATGCACTTTGGTGTTGACCCTATATTGATAGTGGGAGACTCAGTGACAGTAATATCATTAAATGGGAATGATAAAGCCTCCTTTATTGGAAGTAATCACAGCCAGTCAAATTATACTTGCTGCTTTCCAGCCCATACCTGCCCATTGGATCAGGCACAGCCTGTTTCATTATCTGAGAAGTTACAAAACAGACCGACTTTGTCTAGCTGTTGATAAACAGCCCACTTCTGACCTTCTGATGCAAGGAAATCTTTGCTGATGGTTGTGATGAAAATGCTGCCCACTGCTGAAGCTATATCCCAGGGTGACTTGTTTGACTTCCAATAACAGCAAGTGTTTTTTGTAATGAGGACCAACAAGCAGACAGGGGACAGTTTTCCCAGACACCAATAGGCTTCAGTTTTACTTGTGTTCATTGATGCCACTTTTGGTCACATGTTGCCTTGATGTCAGTCTCACCATTTCTTGAATTCACAGCTGGAGCATTGCCTGCAATGATATCAGGATCTGAATGGCCTTGTGCTAACGTAAGCTGAGCATTGCTCAGTGTTTCTTCCTACTCATTATTCCCGCTCTGCTTCTTGGAAAGTAGTGATGGGGCTCAAGGGTAGAGATGGCCATACCTTTCAACCATACATGCCTCATTCCCCACCTTCCAACTCAGTATCCACCTCTTGAATTAAAATCAGGCTACTGGTCTTTCTTGAAAGGAGTAATTCATAAAACCACACTTTACTGCGATCCCATGACAAATGTGTGGCAAAGTGTCTTTTGCACATCAGTGATGCAGAAAATATTCAGAAAATGAACTCTTTCATAATGTTGTTGCTTTTAACTGGCTGAAATATGGGAGAATGTCGATGGTTACGTAAGTTAAACGTAAGTGATTTGGCTAAAACACTGTCCGTGTGTAACCCAGCTGATGAATGAGGGTAGGCTGACAGGAAAGGAACAAATTAGATTTCTCATTAGCTTTTTGTACAGAGGATATACAGAGAATTTTACATTTTGTCAGGTTTTGCCAGCATTGCAGCTGCACTGGAACAACCTGGCTGTAGATGCAACCAGTACAGGAACCCTGTGGTTGGGATGTTGTCTAATCCTGTGACCTTTCCTCATATTATTCTCATATTGTCTTATGATGTGGAAGGAGTCCATTCGGTCCATTGAGTCTATGCCGGCTCTCAGAGCAACCCCATCAATCCCGTCCCCCATTTCTTTCTCTGTAACTTATTGTGTCTCTCACACACCCATCAATCCCCCTCTGATTCTCCTAAGGGCTAATTTACAGTGGCCAATTAATCCCCATCCAGGATGTCTTTACAAAGTGGGAGGAAATCAGAGTGTTCTGGGGACACCCACATGGTCACAGGGAGAATGTGCAAACTCTACACAGACAGCACCCAAGGTCAGAGTCGAACCTGGAGCTGTGAGGGAGCAGCACTACCTGCAGCACTGGTGTGCAACTGCACCAAATGCTCCTCAATATCAAAACAAAATACAAAACTGCAGATGCTGTAAGTCTGAAATAAAACACAAAATGCTGGAACTATTCAGCAGGTCAGCATCCAACAATTCCTTCATATTAATTTGGAGTGAATTTACAGGGGCTGGAGAGAGGTCACTGCAGCAGATAATTCCTGGATACAGATAAAAACTCTTCAGCCTATTACTTTCCACGCTGGGCACTCCCAGTGCTAAGGATGGACCTGTTAAGGAAGCCTCCTCCTCCCATTCATTCTATAATTGTCCACCACCACTCACAGCTGGCAGAACTTCAATATAATGTTTCATTCAGCAGATCTTCACAAGAAGAGAAAATTAACACAGTAAGTCTGTAACAGGAGTTTAATTCAGATGAGTACAAAGTGTTGCATTTTGGGAAAACAAATCAGGGTAGGACTTTCACAGTGAATGGCGGAGCCCTGGGAAGTGTTGGAGAAGACCTAGAGGGACCTAAGAGTTTAAGTACATGGTTCTCTGAAAGTGTTGTCACAGGTAGACAGGGTGGTGAAGAAGGCTTTTGGCACACTGGCCTTCATTAGTCAGGGCACTGAGTGTAAAAGTTGGGATGTTATGTTGCAGTTGTACAAGAGGTTGGTGAGGCCACATTTGGAATATTGTGTTCATTTTTGGTTATCCTGCTAAAAGGAAGATGCCATTAAACTGGAAAATGTGCAGAGGAGATTTATGAAGATGTTGCCGGGAGTCAAGCGACTGATTTATGAAGAGAGGTTGGGCAGGTTGGGACTTTTTTCACTTGAGTGTAGGAGATCTTATAGATGTGTATAAAATTATGAGGGGCATAGATAGGGTGAATGTGCAAAGTCTCTTTCCCAGGGTTGGGGAATCAAAGCTAGAGGGCATAGGTTTAAGG
This sequence comes from Pristis pectinata, assembly GCF_009764475.1. NCBI lineage: Eukaryota > Metazoa > Chordata > Chondrichthyes > Rhinopristiformes > Pristidae > Pristis > Pristis pectinata. The sequence continues at coordinate 17,073,636 of NC_067433.1, forward strand.
TGAGAGGGGACAGATTTAATGGGAACCAGAGGGGCAATGTTTTCACTCAGAGAGTGATTAGTACATGGAATGAGCTGTCAGAGGAAATGGCTGAGGCAGGTACAGTAACAACATTTAAAAGGTACTTGGACAGGTATAAGGTTTAGAGGGATATGGGCCAAATGCTGGCAAATGGTCCTGGCTTAGATGGGAACCTTGTTTGGCATGGGCCAGTAGCTGAAGGTCCTGTGTCCATGATGTGTGACTCTATGACTCGATATGACTCCATACACAATGTTCGAATGTGACAGCCAGTCTATCACAGGCTTGTCACTTCCTTCCATCCAGTCCAGCTTCACAGTGCCTGGCCCTCAGGAAGGCTAACAGTACCGTCAAGGATGCCTGCCACCCTGGCCCCTCCCTCTTCTCCCTTCTTCTACCTTAAGAACAGCTGCTATCAGACTCCTGAACCAATCACTTCTTTCACATCCCTTTTCTGGTGGTGCTACTGCTTTCTCTCTCTTGATTCTACCTCTCTCAGTTATCTCATTATTGTCACTTCAGCATTCCTTTTTGCACTACATCAGTGTGCACCACAATCTTTGCACCATTCTGCTGTTTTTGCGCTAGTCATATTTATTAGTTGTCCTTACTATTACCATTGTATACTGGTTATTCAGTGAGCTTCAAGTGAGCAAAGAATTTCATTGCACCCTGGTGTATGTGACAATAAACTAATTGGAATCTGAATCTGAATTCTAAAGGGGGTTCACATTCTGTGAGCAAGCACTTTTCAGCTTTGGATGTTCAAACCAGGACAATGCCCATTGCAGTTTCTATCTGCTGCTTTTTGTAAGTGCAAACACATCTTAAACTCTGTATGAAGTCTCTTTGCTCCCAACATAATAGGAGTGGATGAGTCACATCCTTCTGCTAGAACATACCACCCATGCTTTTCTAAAGAGACTCCTGATATCACCAGATCTCTCGATGGCATCATCCTGAAGTCAAGTCTGCACAATGCTGCCTCTCTCTGCTGCTTTTACAAAACCTTCACTGTTTCAGACTGAGTCAGAACAGCCAATATTAATTTTCAGTGTGATAATGCTGATTGGCTTGGGGAAGTGTTGATGTGAGTTGTGATTATAGGATCATACTTAATTTTATTCACTGGGTTCCAGAGACAGGGCTTTTTATTCTTTACTTATATTACTTTATTTATTTGGACATAATAATGTCTGAAGCAGGGAGTCAAAAGTAGAAACTTTACTCTGCAGCAGGTATTTGGCCCATTTGCTTGTCCTGGCTCTTTGAAAGAGATATCCAATTAGTCCCACTCCCTGGCTCTTAACGTCATTTCTGCTGCAAATATTTACTTTCCAACTTACTCCTGAATCTACCTTCACCACTCTTTCAGTCATCTACCCTTGTTGCATTTTAAAAAAATCTCCTTATCTCCCTCTCTGATTCATTGTCCACTATCTTAAATCTCCTCTGGATTCCAATCTTCTTGTGAATGGAAATAATTTGCTCTTATTTCCACTTTTAAACCCCCTCATAATTGTGAATATGTTATTTATCTCCCTTCAGCTTTCTGTGCTTTCAGGAGAACAATCCTAGTTTCTCCAGTAGCCAATCCCTGGGATCGATTAGGTCATAAAAACAGAAAATGCTGTAAGCAATGAGTATCTGTGGAGAGAGAAACAGTTAACATTTCACATCAGAGACCCTTTGTGGGTTCTGATGTGTTTCTCTTTCCACAGATGCAGCCCAACCTACTGAGTGTTTCCAGCATTTTCCATTTTTATTTCAGCTTTCCAGCACTTAATGTGTGGCAACAGAACTTCACACAGCTGAAGCTTTACTGCTGACTTATAAAGCTGATCATACTTCCCTCTGTACTCTGTGCCTCAGGTCATGAACCATTTTTAATGGGCTTCTCAACTTGTTCTGCCAACTACATGTAAGAAATCCCGAAGATTCTCCCTTCTTGCACTCTTTGGTTCTCCACTTCATTTATTAATCCATGTCCTGAGAGATCAGTTACTTTGCAATGATCCTTCCCTTTCACATTTTCAGAGGACACCAAATCACACCAGCCAAACATTCAACAAAGGTCATCTGTAGTCTCACATTCAACTCACGTTCTTTCTCCTCTCCACCCTCTTCAAAACTAAAACTCCACCCTCCCAACCAGCCCCAAACTGTGGCTGTGCTTTGTACACTGGGTAGTTGTTTGAGCAATGAAGGACCTTAAAAGATGTACAGATCCTTCTAAACCTTTGCCCCTGCAAACTTGTACTGTCATTGCTAACAGGGCTAGGATGGGTGGAATCTGAACTTGCTGATAGACAATTAAGAAAACCAATGACTGCAAGTTCTTTCTGTGCCCTGGATGTGTAGATTCCTCAATAGCTGGCTTCATATACTAAGGTCGTGTGTATGTAGGAGAGGGACAGGAATGGGGTTAGTACTTAAGCAACCATATTACATGACAGATGTATTTCTGATGCTGTTTATTTTTGAAGTGTACAGACCTATTGTGTATCATTGATATTTATCTTCCAACAATACATTTTTGTGATTACATGTTCCTTTATGTTTTATTCAAAACTCCCAACCCCTGTCTCTTACGTGAAATGATTTTTTTTGCCAATTCAGATAAACAACCACCATTTCATCTCCTGTATTTATAGTCTCTCTGCTTTCTCTTTTGGGAATTCAAGAAGATTGATTAATTATGAGCCACCCTTTAGAAACTTGTACCAAATGGCCCTGTTTAACACAAGTTTCTCCAAGTGATTCATAATTCCATCCCATGTAATCAACTCCAGTTATTTAACGGGTTGCTGAAAGAAAATATTTCTTCTTTCATCTGAAGGGTTAATGAAGCCTGCTATTTTAAATTCTTGAATGAAATGTTCCTTTTTCTAATCACACTTCATCATTTTTTGACTTCTCACTTTGGTGTTAATTTATGTTCTCAGTGATATGAGAATTTATAGATTTTTAATATCTGCTGGCAGATTGTCTGTTTGGCAGCCATGGAATATTTTGGAAGAATATAACTGTTCACAGAGGAAACCTCCAGATTTGACATCCCACAGTACTGAATGCAGTCTCTGCCATCTCACTGTTGACCAAAGCTTAACAATTCCCAACAGGGAGGCAAGGAGAATCAGCAGGAATCCCCTTGTCTACTCACAGGGTCTTAAGACCAAGCAATTTGCTCATTCAATTAATCACAGGCGAGGCATAATGGGAGAGAACAGGGATTATGGAAGAAAACAGAGAGAATTTACCTTCATGGGTTAAGAACACACAGTAGCTGGTTCCTGGTAAACAACCTTAACTATGGACAATGCAGTTAAGCTGACAGTATACTGCAGTATACTGCATGACAGCTCATCATCAACTTTTCCACAATCAGTTTTCTATTGTACTTTACAAAGTTTAAATAAGTCTGTGTTGACACAGTCTGTGAATATTGCTTCCACTGTTTCCAAAGACTGTTTGTTGGGCTAGGCTGGATGCTGTCAAGGAAATAGTTTGCGTGATTAATTCTTGAGTTCAAGACAGCAGAAATTCCTCCCAACATACTGGATCCATCTGGAGTTAGATCATGGAATCACGCAGCAGAAGGGAGCCCATCCAATCCTTTGTGCCTGTGCTGGCTTTTTGGAGGATCTACCCAACTGGCCCCATTCCTTTGCTTACTTCCCAAAAGCCAGCAACGCTTGCTGTTTTCAGTCCATTTCCTCACTTCTTTGAAAGAGTGCACATTTTTTTTTCCAGGCTGTGAGAAACTTGGGTTTATCCAATTTCCTTTTGAAAGTAGCAGGTTGTCACAGAAAGGTTCACGTTCCTAGGTGTAAACGTCACCAATTGCTTGTCCTGATCCAACCACATAGACGCCATGGCCAAGAAAGCACACCAGCACCTCTACTTCCTCAGAAGGCTGAGGAAATTCGGCCTGACCCAGTTGACCCTCACCAAATTTTATAATTGCACCATTGAAAACATCCTATCCAGATGCACCAGAGCTTGGTATGGCGACTGGCCTGCCCAAGACCGAAAGAAATTACAGAGAGTTGTGGACACAGTTTAGTCCATCATGAAAACCAGCCCCCCCCCCCCCCAATGGACTCAGTCTATACTTCTTTCTGCCTTGGAAAAGCAGCCAGCATAGTCAAAGGCCTCTCCCACCCTGGACTTTCTCTCTTTTCCCCCTTCCCAAAGAAACAAAACCTTGTAAACACGCACCACCAGGTTCAAGGACAGCTTCTATCGCACAGTTATAAGACTAAAGATGAACTCTTGACCTCATGGTCTACTTTGTCATGGCCCTTGCACCTTATTGTCTACCTGCACTGCACTTTCTCTATAACTGTAACACTATATTCTGCATTCTGTTATTGCTTTTCCCTTGTACTACCTCAATGTCCTTGTGTTTTGAAATGATCTGTATAGATGTCTTGCAAAACTAAGTTTTTCTCTGTATCTCTGTACATGTCAGAATCAGATTTATTATCATTGACTTATATGACGTGAAATTTGTTGTTATGTGACAATAATAAACCAGTACCAATGCCAAGATTTCAAATGAACTTGTATGGCTTGGAATATAACAATCCGATAGTTGCAGGACAACCATGACTGACTTTAGTTTCATTCAGCTCCAGAATTTATCTAATTGAATTTTTGTGGATTGCCTATCATGGTGGGATTGGACCTCATCCCTGGATCATTAGTCTATATCTCTGGATTGTTAGTCTTGTCACCTAGGCTACATTCCACTGAAAGGAGTTGTCACTCCACAGTCCCAGATGAGAACAATAAGTGGTTGTTGTTGTCCCTGCTGTGATGTGGTGAAATGGAACATTTCAAGTCAAGTCGAGTTTATTGTCATGTGCACAGGTACAGTGAGGTAGTGGTACACTGAAAAAGTTGCTTGCAGCAGCATCACAGGCATGGAGGTATAGACAATGCACAGAATATGAATTACACGTAAATTATACAAGACAGTGAAGAGAAAAAAACCTGTCAAAACAAGACATCAGTGCAAAAAAAATGCAATCAGAGAAAAGTCCATGGTGGTGCAAGAGGTGGTCCGTAGCATTCCGTTGCTGAGGTAGGATTAGGGTTGTGCAGGTCGGTTCAAGAACCTGATGGTTAACTTTGAAGGGAACAAAGCTGTTACTTGCCAAAATATTTGATAGTAAAATATGCATAAAAGCCTGGGTTATGGCACCTGGAGATACGACACTGCCTCACAAAGGAAAGGAAGAATCCAGATTAATCAGCCTCATCCTCAGTGAGAGGAGAAGTAAAGGAGAACATCTATGGGAGCTTGAGATACTGAGAAGGAGACGTAGGGTTAAAATCACAGCTGGGTCACTTTGTGGAGAAGTCAGGAAAAACACCTTTATGTGTGCTGTGGAAGAGGTGAAAACTCTCTCCCACAAAAAGCAGCAAATGTGAGCTCAGGTAATCTGAGACGAAGGTATTTATGTTAAATGAGGTCTTAAAGGATACAGAAAGAGGGCAGGTGGATGGATTTTGGAATTAGATCAATGAATGGGAATAAGCTTGGGGATTGAATGACCTTATCCTATTCCTGAGCTCATATTTTTCAATCACACAAGGTTCCATTTACAGTTCCCTGTTGGAACACCTATATGCTGATGTTAGGCTCAGATAGAATTAGTCTTGGCATACTACACAAAATAGTATTGAGTGTCTGAGGTAAAATATACAAGAACAACTTGCATTTATTCAGAACAGCTCACCTCGTGAAATGCCTTCAGATGCTTTACAGGAGCAATTATGAAACAAAAGTTGACATTGACCCAAATAAGAAGAAATTAGTTTAGATAAACTGAGTTAATGAGCTGGGATTTAATGAGGAGAGAGAAACAGAGGGCTTCAGGGAGGGAATAGGGTCTTGGCATCTGACAACAAGGTCACTGGTGATGGAGTGATTATAATTGGGGATGCACAGGAGGCCAGAACTGGAGGAAGGCAGTGACCTTGAAGGCAGGCAGACCAGGAGGAGATTACAGATATAGGAAGGGGCAAAGCCATGGTGTGAATGATATCCAATTCAGTCACTTATGGTAGTATGGTCATCAAGATTGATTGGTAGGGAAATTATCCAATCACATCCTCATTGGCAGGCTACAGCAATAGACTATGCAATATTCCATTAAACCTGCATAAATTCATAAATTAAATTGGTTTATTATTATCACATGTACTGAGGTACAGTGAAAAACTTTGTCTTGCAAGCCATCCATATGGATCATTTCATTACAACAGTGCATTAAGGTAGTACAAAGGAAAACAATAACAGAATGCAGAATAAAGTGTGACAGCTACAGAGAAACCGCAGAACAGGCACTTAACAAGATGCAAGGCCATAACGAGGTAGATTTGAAGTCAAAGAGTCCTAGGGGAGCTAGGGACCTTGTACAAGGGGACCGTTCAATAGTCATATAACAGCGGGATAGAAGCTGTCCTTGAGCCTGGTGGTATGTGCTTTCAGGCTTTTGTATCTTCTGCCTGATGGGAGGGGGAGAAGAGACAATGTCCAGGGTGGGTGGGGTGTTTGATTATGCTGGCTGCTTTACCAAGGCAGCGAGAAATATAGACAGAATCCATAGAGGGGAAGCTAGTTTCTGCAATATGCTGAGCTGTGTCCACAACTCTCTGCAGTTTCTTGCTGTCACGGGCAGAGTAGTTGCCATACCAAGCCATGAACATTTGGATAGGATGCTTTGTATGGTGCATCGATAAAAATTGGTGGAGTCAAAGGGGACATGCCAAATTTCTTGAGCCTCCTGAAGAAGCAGAGGTGCTGGTGAGCTTTCTTAGCAATGACGTCTACGTGGTTGGACTCCTTCAACCCTCTTAACCTCGGCACTGTTGATGTAAACAGGAGCATGTGCACTGCCCCACTTCCTGAAGTCAGTATCCAGCTCTTTGCTGACATTGAGGGAAAAACTGATATTATTTCTTGCTATTTGAGGACAATCTCTTAATAAATAATTTGGTATCAATTTTCTGTTCTGTTTTGTTTTAAATAGAGAAGGACACTTGCTGCATAATCTTGAAAACTTCAGAGTGGTTATCTTGAGGTTTAGCTCACGTTGAAGATTTATGGTGCATTTTATCTCAATTTTCTGCAACCTTAGTTGCAGTCTGTGGGTTCTACAGAAGAAAAACATTTTGCCTCTTATCTTTTTGACTAAACAATGGAATTGTCTGTCTCATGCACATGGTTGTTCAATGACACAACTGTCCTGCCTCAATTTCTGCCAACCAATGGTTGTGTGAACATTTAACAAGAAAGAGCTTGCATTTAACAACAGGGTTGATTTACATCCAACCTGAAAAGGAATGCAACAGATAAGATTTTTATGAATAACAGAGACAGATCACCAAGGTATATAAAATATTAAATGAGACAGAAGAGATAAATCATGAATATCCTTCAGATTTAGGGAGAAAGACCTTACATTTAAAATAGTTAAATGCAAATTTAAAACAAATACATTATGAATAATTTCTATATTCCAAGCAAGATAAAAGTTTGGAAAGATGGAAAAGAAGAAACACATAATCCTTGAAATAATATTCAGTCCCACAAACCTCACTAATACTCGATAGGGCTGGAATATTCCAAATAAATTATGATGGGTCAAACATTCTCAACCCTGGTCCCAGGACCTTTCAAGTGATGACTTGGAATTGGGCAACAAGTCCCAATGGATATCTACCAGTATCCCTTCGATAAGATCAAGATCCTGGAATACCACTGCAGGAGGACCTACGCCCAAAGTACTGCAGCACTTCAAGACGGATTGGCATCACTTTCTCTAGGAGAAGCTACGCAGGGGCATTAAATGCTGACTTAACCAGAGGCGTCATCTTTTGCAAATGACTTTTAAATTTATTTAACATACGTGAACCTAGACAGTGAACGTTAGCCATCTAGCCACTCACTGATAATCTTCATGGTGTCCGTTACCAACACATGTCTCATCCAGCAGTGGTGACTCACAGCCAACCGGCACTGATTTTCCTCCTACTGTCTATCGTCTGCTGTAGCCCAACCCATTGACTCAGGAAAAATCAGGAATTAACATGGGTGACTTTCCAAAATCTTAGGCAATCCCTTGGGTTCAAAGGTGACCTCCATTCCAGCTCTGAGGTGACTGACAAATTCCATATAGTTTCCCACAGACTCTGCAACTGATGGGAGTTTGGGGGTGGCGGGGGTGGTGACTGACAGGATCGTTGTCTGGGCCGTTTGGGCTGTTCAGGTTTGCTTCCACTGCTTGTGCTTGGCACTCGTGTGCTCCCATTTTGGAGTCTTGAAGTACTTAGTGCCTTCCTGAGTGCTCCTCTGTTTGAATGGCCACAGTCTAAGGGTTCCTATAGGTTTGTGATGATGTTACATTTTTCAAACACACTTGAGAACATCTTTGAGCCATTTTATCTATCCCTCTGAAACTGGTATTCTTTCAGTATTTTATAGAGAACAGGAGTGCAGGGATCACTGGTCAGTAAACCATGAACTTTGAGGGCTTGCTCTCTGAACACTCTTCACCTTAGCCACCTTAGGATGCAGCGGTGATCTTCATAGTTGATATCTGCCTTTGCTGAAAGGTGGCTCCCGTGATATGAAATGTAGAAGTTAGAACAGCACAGCACAGGAACAGGCCCTTCGGCCCACGATGTTGTGCCGAACTAATTAAGCTAATGACACCATCTGCCTGCACATGGTCCGTATCCCTCCATTCTCTGCATAGTCATGTGCCTATCTAAGAGCTCTAAACCTCTATTGTATCTGCCTCCACTACCACCCCGGCAGCGTAATCCAGGCACCCACCACTGTCTGCCTGAAAAAACTTGCCCCACATATCTTCTTTGAACTCCCCCCCCCCCCCATCTTAAAGGCATGCCCTCTAGTATTAGACATCTTTACCTTGACCTTGGACCACTGGCTGTCTATCTATGCCTCTCATAAAACTATAATGTGATCCATGATTTATGGACCCACATCAGGGGCATTGTAGAGGAGGTAAGTGGCAGAGATTTTGATTAGGCTTCAAAAAAAAACTTTCCACAAGCCCTAAGTGCTTAAACAACTAGCCCATGAGGTCTATATGTAACTGTGTGTATATAATATGTTTCTCAAATGTAATTGGGTGGACATCAGGTCATACTGTCTGATGACCGTAGGCAGTTGTCCTTGAATCAAGGATGTCATCTGTCAGGCTTGGTGGGTCTTCAGATGTTTTGTGAGGCAAAATTCTGGATGTGCATGTTCTTCAACAGTGGGGACATGTTGATGTCTGGAAGAGAGGTATTTGCCACCCTAGGTTAGTTCCATTTCCCTTCCTCTACCACCACTCCCCTCAGCATCAAGTCAATAGGCCTCAAAATGGCGTACACATCAATGGACAATGAAATCTGGCCCAATTAGAGACGCCCACTTGTGATGGCACCACTCTGAGCAGTTAGCAGCTTGTTCCTCCCAATCATCAGTGTCCATCCCTCCATCTCCATGGCAACCATGACTATGTTATTCCGCCGTTTCTTTTGGCCACCTTATGAGCCTCAGCCAACACTCCTGAAATAGTAGGATGACTGGCGGTAAGCTGTTTAGTGACTCAGATCTTGCCCACTCTGAGATGCAGCAACTTATCCAATTTCCCCGTGATTTAATCATCTACCTCCTCCCAAAACAAGACACAGAGAAGAAGAAGACAAGAAGAGAGAGAAGCACAAAGGTGCGGAATGCTGACATTCATCAGAATCCTGGCAGTGGTTCGATTTAATTATGACTATTGTTTCAACCAATTAAGATCTGGGTGAGCCAGATAGTGTTTCATTCACAACAGTGAACACAAGCACCGCAAATTGTAAAACACCATTAGCACGATTTTACTAACAAAATCCAGGGACAAGACAGTAGCTTTGTCCCAAGAGATTGATTAGAAAACCCACACCTTCAAGCACAACTTTCGCCAAGCTAGTTGGGAAGGTGAAACAAAGGAAGAGGGATTTTTGTTTTGCTAAGTGCCTTCCTGGAATAAATCCTGGAGTGTGTGTGTGTGTGTGTGTGTTTGTGTGTGTGTGTGTGTGTTTGTGGGTGTGTGTGTGTGTGTGTGTGTGTGTGTGTGTGTGTGTGTGTGTGTGTGTGTGTGTGTGTGTGTGTGTGTGTGTGTGCGTCTGTATGTGTGCCCATTTTGAGCACTTTGGCAAGTTTTGCTGAGGTCTTGTCAGCATTACACTAATGGACAGATTCCTCTCCCCTCTCTCCCCACTTCCCCAAGAGGAGTGGGTATAACAATTACAGTGCGAAAGGATCTTAAGTTAGGCCCAAGAGTCCGGGGTGGCCTGTTTCTCTTTTGTTGAATTTATGAAATTGATCTAAAGCTGACAAGTAGGTCATTGGACAAATACAAACAGGGCTTCAGGCAAGTTAAACTAAAACTCACTGAAACAATGCCACACGTTTAAGAATCACTTGCTTAAAATGTCTCTCGCAACTGCTAGCACTCAAGAGTTTTCAGAAAGAACTCGGACTGTCATATAAATATTTCACCACAATTGTTCCACACTACCTCACTTTTCTTTTGAAGGAAGAAATGAAAGCTTGGAGCTGGGGTGGTGGAAAAGAGGGGAGTGGGTGGTGAATAGTGGTGGGGTGGGGGAGGTGGGGTGCCTGTCACTTCACCTACAAAAAGCTGATTGGTAAATAAAAGCTGTAATTGACACTTCCAGAGGAGTGTAATAGGGGACGGCCACAGGCTGATTGGTTGGTCTGTGAGGCTCATAGTCCGTGATGAAGACAGAGAGCTGCACATTGCAAGCAGTGCAAGCCCGTGGTTAGAAGCTGGATGCTGACATCAGTGGAGCAAGCGTCATAAATCAGCACTCCTTATGTATACATTTCATGCATTGAAGACTCAAACGTGAATTAAAAGACAGGGAAAGTGCCTGGCTAGCCTGGATAATGAAAAAGCAGAGACAGGTACTGATATCTTCAAGGCTTTCCTGTTTCTAAAGCAGAGACGTATTAAAATCAAACAATCACTGCTGCTTTCTGTTAAGACTGTTGCTTACAGATCAGAGATAAAGTCCAGCAGTGGTGCAGAGCAGAGAAAAGTAATCTTGACACCTACGCACAGGGCTTTGCCAGTAACAAAGAAACCAAAGGAAAATGGGGGAGAGAGGGATTTCAGGCAAAACTTGCTGGAACTTTTGCACTGTGCTTCTCACACTGAGCATGGGACTCTTTGCCTGCTGTGCTGCAATGGAGGAGGAAGAATCCAGTTGGCAAGCCGACAGTCGCTTTTACATCAAGCCACCGCACTGCGTGGATATTCCTTTTGCCCTGAGACTCTGCAACAATGTGGGTTATCACAAGATGAGCTTGCCCAACTTGTTGGACCATGAGACCATGGAAGAGGTGCAGCAGCAGGCCAGCAGCTGGGTACCGTTGCTGAACAAGAACTGCCACCCCAACACACAGCTCTTCCTGTGCTCGCTCTACGCACCCATCTGCCTCGACAGACCCATCTACCCATGCCGCTCGCTCTGTACAGCAGTCCGAGACGCCTGCACACCTGTCATGGAGTTCTTTGGCTTCCCGTGGCCAGATATGCTAAAATGCGACAAGTTCCCCCTTGACAATGATTTGTGCATCGTCTTCCCAAATCCTAATTCCACCTTCTCCACAAACTCACAAGGTAACACTTGATCTTTTCACTGTCGTCTGTCTAAATTCCCAAATGTTAAAGCAAAAGTGCACTAGTAAGCTCGCTACTCACCAAATTACTTGCTTAAAGCTAGTAAGGGGAAGGGGGCAAATTACAATGGAAGCAGTGAAATGACAGCACGGTGGCGCAGCTGGTAGAGACGCTGCCTCTCAGCGCCAGAGACCCAGGTTCAATCCTGACCTCCCGATCTTCCTTTGACCGGCTGGGTTTAGTCCAGGTGCTCCGGTTTCCTGCCACGTCCCAACAATGTGCAGGCTGGTACGTTAATTGGCCACTGTAAGTTGCCCCCGGTGTGTAGGTGAGGGGTAGAATCTGGGGGAAGTTTATGGGATGTGGGGAGAATAAAAAAATGGAATTGATGTAGGATTAGTGTAAATGAGTGGTAGATGGTCAGTGAGCAGTCGGTGGGCCGAAGGGCCTCTCTCTGTGCTATGTCTCTCCATGACTGTCTGACCTCTAAAGTTCCTTCTTGTGTTATTAATGAAGTTTGTTTAAGAAGGTATTTGTACTGCATTCCTTTTTTGCCTTGGCTTCAACTGGATGGTTACCCATTTTAAATAATTGAGCTAAAAACTGCTTACAAATAAGAAACCAAGAAATGTATCCTATAAGCTGTAAAATGAGGGCAGAGTCATCATTGGTGAACGCTCGCAATCCTTTCTCGCTTCTTTAAATTCAGATGTTTTGAAACTGTGTTAATGTGCTATAAATGACTGACACTAGATGAGTTGTGGTGAAAGTTCAGCAGGAAAAGTCTCCCTGGTTTTACCAAGGGTGGGTGATTGAAAGGGTTGGGGAGAGGACTGGGAGTGATGGCTGCCCAGATACCAGTTCTGCTCTCAAATGGTTAACTGCTTTTCTGTAACGCACACAGAATATTTTTTTCTCTGACCTCTACTTTTCAAAATGTCCATTCTATTTTGTCTGTTTCATTCGAAAAGTTTGCTTCAGACATTTGACTTGTCAGGGAGGGTGCATCTCTGTCAACGAAAATCAGTTTGAGAGGTCAAGGCTATTATTTTTGATGGGATGTGGATAAGTTTTGGTGAGAACAGAGCTGTCAAACACTGGCTCCGCATCGTTTATCCAGCCTTAGAGCTCTGAAAGAAAACGTTAACCCTAGGTTGTCTTTTATAGTTTGTGTTATGAAGTTTCCTGTCTCAAAACTTCCAAGTATTGCGTACTTCAGCTGTGGGATAGAAGTCAAACATTGACTTCTTTTCAGTTGTTTTCTGGTATGTTTCCCGCTCCTACCCCCGGTCTTGCTTGACAAAACTCTTGGGAAACAAAGATGTTCCATTCCATATTGTTCTTGTTCAGAGTCAGGGTAGCTTGTGGACCTGGCAGCACCTTATGAGCCCAATCTTCAAGATGAATACCTGTGTACAGATGTCGCACATGCTGGTCAAGGGAAAATCTGGCTACATTCCTTTTTGTTCCTTTCCCCTTGGCTGCTTGATAGAGGCCACGGTCTTCAAAGTGGGAGGATCCATGATACAGATGTCGCTGTCAATGCAGATTCTTCATTGTTTGAACTTCCCAACTTTCAGTGCCAATGCCAAATTTCTTCAGAAATGCCTTAAGGGTGTTATTGTAAAGTTTCTTTCAACCTAGCCCAAGCAAATTGAAATCGAAAGTAATTAAATCCGATTATAGATATTTACAGGGATTTCAAGATAACAATGTAATCAAAGGTTTCACATAATAATCTTGAGCAATTCATTATCATAGTCTGAAGCTTTTGATTATATTATTGGTGTAGGACATCTCTATGTTATTTGTCTTATACTCTGTGAATTGCATGGTTTTGATTTTTATGTTGATGTTATGCTTGTTCTTAATCGGCAGTTGTCCATCACTTTTTTTTATCAAAGCAGGATTTTATTCCCACTGCTTCCTATACAGCATCATTACTGAAGCTTTTTATTGGCCTGTCACTTGTAGTCGTTTCCTTGGAAACGTGGCACACATTAAGTAGTTCTGAAAGGAACTACATTGAGTGCATTTTATGAACTCCTTGAGGCACAATGACCGAAGGTGTGATTTTCAGTTGGACTGATAGTTGGGGCACATCAGTGGGAAGGGAGAGAAACAGGCAAAGTTCCTGCTCTTGACAGCAGTTACTGCTTACCAGCTAAGGGCCAGGCCACCTTTATACCATCTCCAATGCCCCTCCCTCCCCAAAAATGCTGAGCACCCCAAGATATTGATCATGAGGTCATGGTGATTTATCAGAAGGCCGTGAATTCGCAGCCTCATAATAATCAAACCCTTTTGGTGCAGAAAGTAGAAAATTGCCAAAAGAGAAAAAATATGAGCATTTTTACATTAAATTGAAATTGCATGTAATAATGAATATTTAATTGAAATTCATTAACAACATGAATGGCTCTGGATTTGTTGGCCATCAGCTCAGTCCCCCTACTGGGATATGGAAACACTTAAACTATTTAATATTTTTTCCATTTTATTCCAGCAGTCATAGGACCCTGTTATGTCTTAAAGAGGAAATTGTTGTTTATTTTTGGTTGACTAATATAATGAAGAGGTTAGGATAATTTATTGGGCATTCACCAAATACACAAATAAATACTTGTTATCTTTGGCTTCTGAACACATACCGTTGAATAATCACAGTTTTGTAGTCAGCATTCAATTACAAACCTTGCACCAGTTTTGTCCACTAGCCTTCTGCTAAGGGCACAACCTTGTAAGGATATAGGTCCCTGGATACTAATCACATTCTATCTGGCCAAATACCTTTAACGTGTAAACCTTGAAAATGAGGATGTTGGTTTTTCTGCCCTCCCTCATTCCCTACATCTCTCTGATCATCTAAAGGGCCTTGAATCTGACATCTGAACACTTTTGTAACTTCTCCTTCTGTGTAGCTTTATGTGATGACATTCCAGGCAGTGTTTTGCTTGGTTAAAGGAAAGCAAGTTGTCATCTGTTCACTACATAGACTTGCAGATTAACCGGTATACTGACGAAGCTCTATATCAGTCTCATTATCTGTTAGTGTTACAGCCCAAAGACTCACTTTTCAAGTGTCATCACTTTTAAAACTATGAACGACTCTTTGGCTTCAGCCAGCAAAACACTGGAAAACCGACACTTCATCACATGAACTTAGTCCAGTCTAAACACAGCATTTAAATTTAACTAACAGGAAATCTTTTTATATCAACAGAGGAGATTGTCCCTGAACATGAAATATATCATTTTCAGAGTGTGTTGATAAAGTACCCAATGGTGCAAAAATTCATGCAATGGGAAGAATGCTGTGTGTATTTATCAGAAAGCGACAGTCTGATTTGTGTAATGGTCTGTATATATGATGTTTATCTTGACCAGATTTTGGAACTCTGATTTTGTAATTATTAACAGATTCACATTTGGGTGTGTGAATGGCAGAAAATTAAACAGGCAGTAAATTAAACCATTTATTGCCACATGTTTCGTGAAGTGAACGAAAAGAACTATTGGGCAGAGATTCCAGTTTGGGCAAAGTCAGGCAGAAAATGCCTCCAAAACTGAGCAATGCTTTGACAAGTGGATTTTCTCAATTTTCCACACAAATCGTTTCCACGTTACCAAATGCAAAATATGCCAGGGGTGTGCAACGGGGCAGCATTTTATAAAATCATCTTTTAAACATTTTGCAAAAAAGTATTTCCTGTTACGCCTGGAGTGTTAACTAAGGCAAGTTTGATTTCTGCAGTCGAAAATGGAAATATAACAATAACCATTTTAAATTAAAATGTCAATCCACTACCAGTGGGCAACCAAATTTATACAAACAACATTTGTTTTTTTTTAGAAAAAACATACAAATCTATTGATTAATGACATTGGGAAACAGTTATGAGTTTCTCAAAAACAAACCCTGCTGATGACCTTTTAAAATATTTTTATGGGCGTCCTTGGACCCACGGATCCAGCTTTTGTTTATATAGTTTTCTCAGAATCTTTCAAAACAGCACAATTAAAGGAAATTCCTGGTGGTGTTTTGTGCACCCCAGGCCAGTTTTGTGGGATGGATCTGCTTCTGGTAGCACGTTCTATAAAATGGTGCAAAAGATTGCAGAAACTCAAGGTGGGATGAACCAAATACAGGCTTGAAGTTCGACAGTGCTTTGTACTAGTTCTGGGTGAATTATGCTAAATTAATGCCTGGGGCAGATCATACTCTCTGACGGGGTAGGCTCGAGGGGCCGAGCGGCCTACTGCTTTTCCTATTTTCTTGTGTTCTTGTTAGCTAGCAACAAAGAGCAACAAACTTAGCACTGTGTCAGGAAAGTAATTACCTTGTGGTGTAGTGTATGTTGGTTATGCATGCAAGTAGAACAGATTTACAGGAAGAAACCTGTGTGGAATCTTTGCATTTGTTTTCTTTATTTATCTATTCTCCACTCCTCCTATTTGTGGCAGGTTACTATCGTACACTAACATCTCATTTCAGGCTATTTGACTGTAGGGCAGCTCAATCGGGCCATAAGAATTCAGTTGGCATCAATGTGCAAATACACACCCACAGGCACAGGCATACACGCACACATGCACACATGGGTGTGCACACACACAAACACACACACACACACACAAACACACATGTACACACACACACACACACACAGCCACATGCGCACGCACACAGACGCATACACAACACACACACAGGCACACAAACACACACACAAACACAGACACACAAACACACACACGTACATGCGCACACACACAATCACACACACAGGCACACAAACACACATGCACATGCATACACACAAACACACACACAGACACAGACACACAAACATGTGTGCACAAATACACACATAGACACACAAACACACACACACGTGCTCACACACGTGCACACACACAGACACACAAACACACACGTGCAGACACAGACACACAAACACACACACACACACGCACGCACACACACACACACACACACACACAGACTTATATTGGCACAGACACATGTTCACCCACTTTTACATGATCATGAATAACAAATAGAAGTGGAGATCAAATCTGAAATCCTCCCCGTGCAGCCTAGGAGCACTGAGACCGATGGTAATTCCATCCCAGTTTAAATTATTTAACTCAGTATAGATCAGGGAAAAAACTTCAAAATTTCCTGAGCTGTGCAGTGCAGTTTCACACAAGGCAGTGGGCATCTGAATACTGAAGTGCACTTGAGTTTCTGTCTTCAGTTGTTACAGCATTAACTTACCTGTATGGCGTAAGCTCTTATCCAGCGTACTAAGGTCCATATTGGGTCAGTGGGCTTAATGCCAGAGCAACGAATTCCATATCCGGGCAGTGAACTCTATACCTGGGCAGTGAACTCCATACCTGACTGGTGAGTGAGATCCATGCCAGGACAACGAGTTCACACCAAGCTTTATGCTCCATGTGAAAGTGAGGGATCTATGCCAGTGCAGTGAACTCCTAAAATAATCTCTGGTTGTAATTTACTGGGAAAGTAAAGGCACACCCCGTTTTTATTGGTTCTTCTTGACATTGATCTTAGGCAACCTGCTCCTGGTGCCAGGAGCCGTTTCCCCAATGTCAGTCAGCTCTGATCTCATTGGACACAATCCTGGCTTGCCTGACTTCCCAAACAAAATTAATTATTCCCGGAACAGAATTGGGCACCCACCTCATCCAAAGCCACTTGTGGTCCTGCTCAAATGGCACACAATTGGGGACAGGCTCAACTGGTGCATAAAGCTTTGTTAAAATTTCCACCGGAGGGAGCCACAGAAACCTGGGGCATACTTTCTGTCTGCTTGTATGCAGAAGTGTTAGTTTTGGAAGGTACTTGTTTGCTTCAAATTGGTTCTGGAATAACAAGAATCAATTGCAGTTACCGGCTTCTCAACCACATTGTGAGACACCAGCCGAAGCATACGCAGGTGTGCAACCACGTACAGACAGACGCACATGCATGCATATACTCACCAAACACACACCTATATAAACACATGCGAATGCATGTGAAACATGCAGACATGTACATGCATATAGAGTCATAGAATCATAGATTAACACAGCATGGAAACAATCCCTTCAGCCCAACGTCCATGCCAACCATGGTGCTCACCATTTGCCCACGTTTGGCCCATATCCCTCTAAACCCCTCCTACCCATGTACTTATCCAAATGTGTTTTGAATGTTGTTATTGTGCCTGCCTCAAGTATTATTGTACCTGCCTCAAACATGGTTCAAATGTTCAAATATAGCATGCATTCCCACATACAATTAACAGCGATATTTATATTCATACATAAGACTAACACTCACATTCATAGTTAAACAGGCACATGTACACAAACACATCTTCAGTGTAGGATTTCTATTGCATCCAATCCTGTAAAGGAAATATTTGCTATATTTTTGTGTAATTTCTAAGTTGTCTATAAAATGGGTGGGAAGGATCATTATGTTTAATTTTTTATGAAGAAAGCTGAGCTTTACGGCAGTGCCAGGGTGGTATTAAGGCTCTGTTTTTAATCACAGCGCAGTGAGTAGCTGCTCTGTTCATCAAGTGACCTGCCTTGAGGTACATAAAACAATCTCATTGCTCAATGATAGTTCGCGGTTCGGAATAAAGCAGCTGTGGAAATGTGGAAGCTTGGACTGGTAGGAGCAATGGAATTAAGATACAAAAGAAGTTGTGATTGGAAGATTAAGAATGTTGATTCCATTATATTTCTACAATAGCAGTTTCAGCCTGTAGTCAGGGAAATTTTTTTGAAAGAGAGCATGATTGTGAGGGTATGTGGGAAGAGATAAATAGCAGAAATGCGATGCCTCTCCAGCGAAAGGTTGTAGATGCTGAGGAGAGCTGGAGCTTTCCAGACAAGTAGGTTGATTAATGTTAGCTAAAAGTACCAAGATATAATGCAAAGGAAGGAAAGTGCCTTTGAGTTACAGATCAGCAGTGATTGAACAAATGACCTATTCCTGTCCCTAATGTTACTATGTCAAGTTGATCTTGGGAGCGACAGAGGGAGGGATACAAGAAGGAATGAGATAAACCCTTCTATTGAAGATTAGGCAGACATGTGGAATACAACAGAATCATAAAAATCTACTGCACTGAAAGAAGTCATTATGGCCACTTGTCTCTTCTCTGAAATCATCTTGGGCAATCATCTTATGGTTGCAGTTGTACAAGACCATTGGTGAAGCCACATTTGGAATGGTGCATTCAGTTTTGGCCACCCTGCTATAGAAAAGATACCATTAAGCTGGAAAGAGTGCAGAGGAGATTTACGAGGGTGTTGCCAGGACTTGAGGGACTGAGTTATGGAGAGAGGTTGAGCGGGTTGGGACTTTTATCATTGTAGTGTATGAAACTGAGGCGTGATCTTATAGAGGTGTATAAAATCATGGGGGGAGGGCATAGATAGCGTTGGGACTTTTTTCACTGGAGCGTAGGAGGATGGGGGATGATTTTATAAAGGTGTATAAAATCATGGGGGACATAAGATAAGGTCAACATGCACAGTCTTCTTAGAACATAGAACATAGAACAATAGAACATAGAACATAGAACATAGGATGGAGGATGGTCCCTTTGGCCCACGATGTTGTGCCGACTTAAATAATTTTTCTACGGTTGGGAAATCAAGAACTAGAAGGCATAGATTTAAGGTGAAGGAAAGAGATTTAATAAGAACCTGAGGGGAAACTTTTTCACCCAGATGGTGGTCAGTATATGGAACGAGCTGCCAGAGGAAGTGATTGAAGCAGGTACGTTAACAACATTTAAAAGGCATTTGGACAGGTACATGGATAGGAAAGGTTCAGAGCAATTTGGGCCAAACATGGGCAAATCGGACTAGCTTAGATGAGAGTCTTGGTCGGCATGGAGCAGCTGGGCCAAAAGGCCTGGTCCCTTGCTGTAAGACTCTATGGCAAAACCTATTTCTTACGTTCATTAACAAAGGGGGCATATCAGTGCCAAAGCTTCCATCTACTGTCTATTCCCTAATTGCCCGAGAGAAGGTATGGTGAGCCATGTTCTAAACCTCTGCCATCCTTCCAATGAAGGTGCTCCCACAGCGATGTTGGGGAACAAGTTCCAAGATTTAAACGTAGCTACAGTGAAGAACTCCCTACATATTTCTAAGTCAATAAGTTCTATGACTTGGAATGGAAGCCACAGGCAGTAGTGTTCCTACACTGTTGTTGGCCTTGTCTCTCCAGGAGGATGAGATCACAAGGTCTGGTAGATGCAGTCAGATTATTCTTAAAAGAATAATTGCAACGCATTGTAGGTGGCACTTACTGCAGCCACAGTGCACCAGTGTTGCAGAGAATAAAAATCAAGGCTGGTGGATAGGCTGCTTCTTCCTGAATATCACTGTAACCCCCGTACCCTCCCTGTAAACAGAGCACAGGAGGAGGAAGGAAGTGATGATAGAGCAGGGTGGATGGGGAAAGATTGAGAGAAGGAGCCTGGAGGGAGATCAGGTAGTGAGAGAAACTCTTTTGAGTTGGAGGAACGGATTGTTGCTTTGTTTCACCTCCCAACTTGCAGCATCTTCAGAATTACTTTTAAAAAGTCATCAGTTGAACCAACCAGTCCTTGGTGGCACCAATGGTCTGTGGTGGAGATCTTTTGACTACCCTTGCCTTTTTGAGCTGCCTATACTGAAAAGTCAACACTGAAGCCATCAGGACAGGGTGCTTGGACAGCTGTATGCCTTTGCTCTGATTGCAATTTTTCCACATTACTCAGATCTCTATTTTAAATCAACTCTAAAATAATTCAGTTCACCTGAGAGCACTTTCTGCTGATGGAAACAACGTTAGCCTTGGAAGGCAATGGATTGGAACATTGGTTGCAATTATATTCTAAAGAGATCTTGAGTGGCAAATACGCAGAGTGGCATTTTGTACACATATCCTGTTCCCAAGGTTTCCCTTAATCTTCAAGAAACCACCGTGGTCTTCACTGTTAACCTTTAAGCCTTACAGTGTTGGTTCCTGGGAGAGGTCACAATTATCACTTTGGAGTAACAGTTTATATTTATCAGTTTTCCACAGGCTCATTGGAAGGCCAATTAGAACAGGTTAGCTCACTGATATTCCAATTCAATGGCATATACTTTGTGTTGGAATTGGCTGGTGCAAAAACAGCTCATGGATGAGAAAACTGCATCTCCACTGGCATCAGATCGAGTGAAGAAGTGGTTGAAATTTGGCATCCAAATTTGAATATGTTTGGAGACACAAGGAACTGCAGATGCTGGAATCTGAAGCAAAAAACAAACTGCTGGAGGAACTCAGCGGGTCGGGCAGCATCTGTGGAGGGAAATGGATAGTTGACATTTTGGGTCGAGACCCCTCACGTGGGTGACTTTTGTTTGAATCAGATGCTAAACTTAAAAAAAATCAACTCCTTTATAATGCAGTGGAGATTGCACTGCTGTTGTGTTAAAAGATGGCACACACTTAGTTGTGCTCTTTTGAGGTTATCAGTTTTGTCAGTAGTCCAATTATAGTAATGATTTCCCCCAAATTCCGATAGGAATTCACTGCTTGGAAGACTGGTGATTGCAGATTCAAAAGGATAGAGTCACAGGACTTCCCTAAAAAATTGGGAGAATGAGACTCATTTAATAACTTTCTCAAATATCCATGCGATGGAAGGAATAGTTTCTTTCCATATTCAGTTCCAGGATATTTGTGGATAACATTCCCTAAATGTAGCAGTGATCATTTCCAAGCCATTGCGTACATTTGAACCACAACAGCTTGGCATCAGAGCACTTCCTTACACAGAAGATTAGCTCCTGAAGTGACAGGCTCAGCAAGGCTTAGTGGAGCAAAGAAGCTGCTCTAACTGTTCTGCAGGGCAAGAGAACAGATCTGTGACCTTTCATTGGTACTCTGTTCTGTCTTGGAGGAAGCAGGTGAAGGTCTTCAATGTGTGAACATTCAGACAGGAGGAGAAAGGTGGTGGAGGAGGGAAAGCATTCTCGGAAGAAGCAAAGGCGTCTTCTGGAGGATGGAGGTATAGAGGGATTGGATATTCAAAGGAACTGGAAATTGTTAAACATTTCAAAGGACATCAGAAGCATTGTGGATGTAGGTGGCATGAAGGCTTTTGAGGAGTCACTCATCCCCCGAATATTCACTGCTCTGCCTGGCCTCCAGCCTCAATTGCATTTGGGTAGGTACTTCTGTGCACTGGGAAGCGATAAATGCAAATGCAGTGGAATTTTGGAACAAATATGACCTGGTTTTGTTTTCTAGTATGTGCTATGTAATTCAATGGTAGCCATATCTTTCCAGTAATAAATGCAACAAACTCATTGGGGATGAAACAACAAGATGTAGTGTTGGGGTTTGGGCTATAATGAGCAGGAGATGCAAGTGAGTGAATAGCAAATGAGACTAGTCTTTGAAATACCATCACAGGCTAGTATCACAAGGGGGAAAAAGTCCAATGGCGCTTTTAAAGCAAGAAAGAAGAAGTAAATCAGAACTTAAATCCTTACACATATTTCCCTTAAATAAATTTAAGGCAGCTATATTGCAGCCGTTAGTACTATCATTGTGAATGTCACCCAGCCATTAGTGGTGTATTCTGTAGAAGCCTGTGCCATAAACCACCACCTTCATGGAAATAAACACCACAGTGTAAGTTGTAAGTGAGTGCATAACATAGCAGATACCAGAGGAGGCACATCAAACCAGCTGCATCATCTCTAGTTTCAGATGACGATTATAAACATACTCCAGCTGTATTTTTGTGGTTAATGATGACATTTGAATGCTTTAATTGGATTAAAGCTTGGTAAAAATGCATAGTTTTTAGATTTGCTATTCTTGCTTCTTAATTTGTCAATGGATGAAATGGCCTTGAAAATTTGCATTTATGTGGCATCATTCATAACCATGGAACATGCCGGAGCATTTGACAGACAGTGAAAACTGTGAACTGCAATCTCTGGTGTGATTTAGGAAAATCACTTCATGTCATCTGCAGCCACTTCACAGGGAGTGTTCTCCATGGTAACCAGGTGAGACATTTTAACTACACCTGCCAAACAGTAAGCAAGTGTGACTGGCTAATCCAAGTGAGGCAAGAGTGGACATTTACAGTATATTCAACACCTTTCCTGCACTATCAGTAACAGGGAGAGAGCGAGTCATGGAGTCACACAGCGCAGAAACAGGCCCTTCAGCTCAACTTGTCCATGCCAACCAAGATATTGCTCCTATTTGCCTGCATCTGGCCCATATCCCTCTGGACCTTTTCAATCCACATACGTGTCCAAATATCTTTTAAACATTTGCAATTGTACCCACCTCTATAGCTTCCTCTAGCAGCTCTTTCCATATACCAACCACCCTCTGCCATGAAAAAGTTATCCCTCAGTGCCTTTTAAAATCTTTCCCCTTTCACCTTAAATCTATGCCCACTATTTTTAGTCTTCCCTACCCTGGGAAAAAGACCGTGACCAACCACCTTATCTATCTCCCTCATGATTTTATGTAGCTCTACAAGATAACCCCTCAGCCTCGGAAAAAAAGTCGCAGCCTATCTAGCCTCTCCTTATAACTTAAACTCTCCAGTAATATCCTTGTGAATTATTTCTGCACCCTTTCCAGCTTACAATCTATCTTTCCTATAGCAGGGGTGACTAGAACTGCACACAATATTCCAAGTGAGGTCTCACCAACGACTTGTACAGTTGCAAAATTACATCCCAACTCCTGCACTCAGTGCCCTGACTGATGAAGGCAAGATGCCAAACACCTTCTTCACCAGCCTGTCTACCTGTGTTGCCACTTTCAGGGAACTATGCACCTGTACCCTTGGGTCCAGTGAGGAATATCCTGTGAGCACTTACCCTGGCAATCTCCCTCAGAAGCTTGTTTGTTTCATTAAGATGACCTCTCATTCTCTCTGTTCCAATGAGTATTGGACAAACCTGCTCAATTTTTCTATTCAACATACCCCTTCATCCAAGGAATCAACTGACTAATCTTCTCTGAACTGTCTCCAATGCAAGTATATCCCTCCTTAAATGAGGCCAAAATTGTACATAGTACCTCGGGTGTGGCCCTGAACAGTCGTAACGAGATTTGTCCATTGTTATAATCCACTCCCTTTCCAACACAGGCCAATATTCCCGTTGCCTTCCTAATTATTTGTACCTGTGTGTGAAGGTGCAACGGCACACAGATCTCATGTACATCAGTTTTTTGCTGTCTCTCTCCTTTTAAACAGTATTCTGATTTTTTTTATTCTTTCTACCAAAGTAGGTAACCTCAGACTTCCCCATGTTATATTCCAACTACCAAATGGCACATCACTAGTTACAAATTGCCAATCTGAAAATGATCCATTCATCCCAACTCTCTATTTCCTGTTGACTTGCCAGTTCTCTACTCAAACAAATACATCCCCTCCAATGTCGTGAATTTTTATCTGGTATCAACCACATTTTGTCAATCCAAACACATTCAATCATCTGGTTCCCAATTGTCCATCCAAAGAATTCAAACACAATATCCTTTTCATGGAAACATATTTATACTCCTGATTGTTTTATGGTTTTCTCGATGCTACTCCTTCAATATTAATGGATTGTACGATTTTTCCAATGACAAATGCTTGACAAACTGACCTATAGCTTCCTGCTTTTTCTCTCACTCCGTTCTTGAAAGGGGATGCTTCATTTGTGGTTTTTGAATCTTCTGGAATCTTTTCAGATACTGGTGATCTTTTGAAGATCATGACCAATGCATCCACTCCTGCAGCTATTTCCTGTGAGACCTCAGGTTGCAGGCTCCCAGCTCCAGGGGATGTCAGCTTTCAGTCCCATTTGTTTGACCTGTACCTTTCATTGAATCATAGTGATTGTTTTAAATTTCTCTCTCCTTTTGTCCCTGGATTACCTACTACATATTACTGGAATACTTTGAGTGTTTTCCACTATGAAGTCAGATACAAGTCAGATAACTTTTACTGCCTATTTCCTTATTTCCTCATTATTAATTCCCTCATCCCATTCCTCCAAGAAACCAACCTTCATTCCTTTTTTGTATTTTGACAGACTCTCTTCCTTCATTTGTAATAAAGGGAGCGCATTAAAGTTTCCAAAGCCTGAAGAATAATGAATAGCAAACATTGTAAATAGAGTAAGCAGGCCAGCAGATCCATGGGAATTGCTCAATGATGTAACAAATTGTGAATTGAAGAGATACCCTTATGTTTGTATTTCATCTTTCATATGCCCTCAACCATCCAACGATGAATTATATTTGAGTATGGTCAAGGGGTAGATGGACGGCCCTGTCAGCTTGGAGTAAGATCTCGCAAGCCAATTAGGTTACCTCTTTCAAGGTCTGCAAGAATTCTGCCAGTTTTAATCTCACTCCAGAGGCTTGAAAACTTGAAACTTGGCAGACGCTCCAGTGCCACACTGAAGGAGCTGCACTTTCAGAGATGAGATGTAAGACAGGGGATCCACAGCATATTATCTGCTTGTTCCTACATTACTCTTTGTGTGATCTTGCTATGTGCAAATTTGCAGATGTATTTTTTACATTATCGCAGTGATTACACATCAGTTGTGACTTAATTGTGATAAATAAAACTCTATATTCCTAAGTGAAAGGCTCTGTTTTTCACTCTGGATATCTCTACCCTAGAGAGTTGGAGAAGTTAAGTCTTTGGTTACATTCAAGATTCATAGATTCCTGTGAGCTAAGGGAATTAGTCAAAGGATTAGAATAGAGTTGGAAATGGATTTAAGGTATAGGATGGTCATGGTCTCACTGAATGGAACGGAGACTCAAGGACATCTTAAGAGGTGAAGGGTTACTCTGCAGTTACCAGGGGCTGTGCAAATCACATGCTGTGATGGTACGCATATCATACAGGGGATGGCACAATATGAGAGTGCTCAGGCATATGGTAGGGTCAGTGGTAAGAATACAGTAAATGGAAAACTGCACCTTTGCTCACTTATAACATTTGCAGAAACAATAATCACTTGGAATATCACATGAGTTTCCCACAAGCACCTAATGGGGGGTTGTTGGGCCAACACCTTCACCATGCTTCTTCTTGTTGGGAAGAGCCTGGACATTCCCAGACCTATTGGTGGAACCCTGTGTTTATGAGCCTCTCTAATGTTTCCTGCTAATTCCTAATGTTATGGTGTTTAGTTGAAAGTAACAATCACTTCCTCCCATCACTGTGAATGAACCACAGCAGGGGAGAGCTTCCCTTAATTTACTGATGCAGGTTACAATGTAAAATGTTGTTACTCCATCCATACATTAGACATTCATTCTTCTCGCGACTGGTACACAGTGGCTGCAGTATTTGCCACATCCATGCCTAGGCTACTCTGACAGTGCCTCCCAAACCCACGATCTCCACACCAAGAAGGCAAGGGGTTCATTTGAGGGGAATACCGCCCACTGTGGGTTCACCCCCCAAGACACACACCACTCAGGCACGGAAGTATATCACCATGCCTTTGCAGTCACTGGGTCCAAATCCTGGAACACCCTCCCCTGCTGCACTGTGGGAGCCCCTTCACCACACAGACTGCAGCAGTTCAAGAAGGTAGCTTAACACGACCTTCTCAAGGACAGTCAGGGTTGAGCAGTAAATGATGACCTTGCAAACAATGTCCAGGTCCTGAGAAGTAATTAAATACTTTAAAAAAAATTCTCTGCATCCCCGCAATCAGTGTGTCATGGTACATTTTGCAATACTGGATATTTTTTCTTCCTTAAAACAAAATGATGAATCTGGCAACATAAGGAATCTAACTTCCACTCCCAGAGCACTAACATCTTTTTTCTGCCTGGCAATGCTGCAAGACCTCCCCAAACTTCTGGATGCAGAAAGGAAATCCGGGTTTGATAAAATGTCCCCAGCAGCTGTTGGCCCTTTTAGACAAGTCTACCAGGAAGTGATTTAATTCAAAGATTTTCCTTTTCTAAGTGCTTGTTTTGGTGGTCTGTCTCCTGGCTTAGACTTGAATTTGAATTGGATTGGAGCAGAAGTCATTGCAAACATGTGAAAGTGTCTTCAGGTGGATCTGGGAAGAAATGGGAAAACATCTGACTGGGAATGAGGGACATCATCCTATCCAGTTTCTCTTCAAAATAGATGAACTTCCAATCTACATTTGCCACGGGAAAGATGTAGCTGGTGACACACTGACATCAATTTATCTCTTTCACATCCCCTTTCCTGTGATGCTGCCACGTTCTCAAACACTTTTTCCTACCTCTTTCTTTTTGCATTACCTCAGTTTGCACCGCTATACGTTGCATCATTCCATTGCTTTTGCGCTTGTCACTGTACTTATTATTGTATTTATTAATACCACGTATACTGTTTACTCTGTGACCTTCACACAGGCAAGGAATTTCAACGCACCCTGGTGTAAATGACAATAATCTAATCTGAAATCTGAAATCCTGCTAAAAACAATATTAAAAAAACAAACAGCAAGAAGAACTCACTACAATTCAGAGGCCTCCAGATTCGATCCTTCCCCTCTACTGAGTTAGTCAGGGACCAGGCTGCTCCTCTTTGCTCTGTTTCTAAGGAGATAGGAAGGGAAAGTGGAGGGTAACTTAACCAAGAATTTTCCTTCTTTGTAGCTGCAAGTGGGGGAACGTGTCTTTGGAAGAGGACAGGATCTTCACTTCTGACGACAAGTAGAGTCAGAAGAGGCTATAGTTTAGATCTCCAATCCTGCACCAGGGTAACAGTGGATGCAATGGATTGACTGCCCATTACAGAAACCATCTGATAACTACTTGCGATGCACTTCATTGGTTTCCTGCCTGTGCATCTAGTTTAGAAATTGCCGAGTTTCTCATGATACCTGAACCAGATTATCCATAGTGGGGAGGGGAGCACAGATGGGATTTTGGTGGAAAGCGTTTGGGGGAATAGCAACTGTAGGTTTTAAAGTGAAATTCACTACAGCAACATAAGTCTCAGAGCAAGCAATAATGTCAAGAACTATCAACTGAAAGTGTAGTAGTTCTTTGAAAATGTTGTTTAAAATCCTCTTCATTTTATGCGATTTAAAAAGCGAGCTCATTCTGGGAGAAGTTTTCCAAAGCTGTTTGAAAAAGAAAAAGAAGCAAAAAATATATAAAAGCTGCTTGTCTTTTCCGTCATTTGACAAAAGCATTAAAATCTCCCTGAGGCTAGAGTGGGGAAAAATGCTGAAGCAGGTTTTACTTTCTTCACTGTGAAATTAAGCATGACAAGTAAAACAAACAGCAGCGGGCAGCGAGAGGCTGGGGTCCACTGTATCAGTATGTGACGTAAATAGCTCTGAGCAGAGTCTGTCAGGGAAACTGCAATCCAACACGCCAGCACAATCAATCTTTCACTACTCACCAGCTGATGGAATCCTTACCACGCTTTGCATGAAACACCTGTGTATACAACTTGCTTTATTCCCCCAAACTTTGTTTCACTGTGGTACCACTTACCTCGGATTCTGCAGGGGATGTGGTTAAGTACTGAACTTCAAGCACCCTGCCTTGGGCTTACCCTGAAACTTTCCTCCGCATAATGGTTACCTCTTGAAACAAAGCACAGCTCATGCTGGAAGTCTCGAATAAAAAGAGAATGGTGCAAATTCAGGCAGCATCTGTGGAGAGGGAAACAGAGATTATTGTGGCACCACGTTGCGTCGAGTAGAGCCACTGCCTCACAGCACCAGAGACCTGGGTTCAATCCTGGCCTCAGGTGCTGTTGGCGTTGTCTTACTCATTCTACCTGTGACTACATGGGCTTCTCCTGAGTCTCCTCCCAAATTCCAAAGGTGTACAGGTTGCTAGGTTAATTGGCCATTGTAAATTGCTCCCAATGTGTACATGTGTGGTAGAATATGGGGGGTGGGGGGGAGTTGCAGGGAATGCTGGGAGAGTAAGAAGAAAGAGATTAATGCAGGATTAGTGTAAATGGTTGGTGGTTGGTGTAGTGTCAGTGGATTGAAGGGCCTGTTTCTGCGGTGTATCTCTCAATGATCCTATCATTCGATAGTTAATTAATGAGGTTAATGCCTTTCACCAGACCCCTGGGCTTGAATATGTCAATGCTCTTCCAATTGATTTCCTGTTTCCACCTTTATAAACTTGGTCATCTAATAATCTTCTACCTATGCTCTAACTTCCACCCTCCCTTCTGTCTATCAGTCTTGTCCTCACTGTCCTACGCTGAGTCCTGGTTGAGAAAACACTTCCATTTCAATATCATCATTCTTGTTTTCAAACCCGTCTGTGGCTTAGCCCCATCTTAAGTCTGTCTTCTCCTCTAGCCTTGCATCTCTTCAAAATATCTGTGCTCCTCCAATATTGGCCAATGTTCATTCAGTCTGAAGCTGTGCAAAATCTCTCCACCTTTTGACCTCTCTCTCTCCTTTCATAAATGCCTTAAAACTGGCCAACCTGCCCTAATATCTTCCTTGACGGCTCAGCGTCACATTTCAGACCATAAGATAAAGGTGTAGAATTAGGCCATTCAGCCCATCAAGTCTGCTCCGCCATTCAATCATGGCTGATTTTTTTCAACCCCATTCTGCTGCCTTCTCCCCGTAACCCTTAATCCCCTTACCAATCAAGAACCTATCAATTTCTGCCTGAGATTACACCCAATGACTTGGCCTCCCACAGCCCTCTGTGGCAACGAATTGCACAGATTCACTGCCCTCTGGATGAAGAAATTCCTCCTCATCTTAGTTTTAAAGGGATGTCCCTTTATTTTGATACTGTGATCTCGGATGGTAGAAGATCCTAATATTGTTGAATAACGCTCCTTAGAAACAATTTGTGATGCACTACAATTACAGAAATGCAATTTGTTGCTGTTTGTCCAGTATATAGAAGTAAGTGAGTTGGCAGTCCCTTGGTAGATAGCACTCATACCTGTGAATTAGAAAGATGTAGACTCAGTAAAATCCAGGCTAACACTCTGGTGAAGGACTGAGAGCATTCTACACTGCTGGAGGTGCATGGGACATTAAGCCAAGACGCAATCTTCTGTCACTTTTATCATTATTCATGAGTTTTGTTTGTCTCTGATCATGCTAATACTTATTGCCTGTTTTTGATTGCCCTTGAGAAGAAAGCAATTAAAAAGACATTAAATATTGTGTGGAGTTTGCACATTTTCCCTGTGACTGTGTGGGCTTCCCCTGCATGCTCTAGTTTCCTCCAACATCCCAAAAATGTGTGGTTTTGGAGGTTAATTGGCCACTGTAAGTTGCCCCGAGTTGCATAGATCAGTGATTGAATCTGGGCAGTAGTTGATGGGAATGTGGGGAGAATAAAATGGGTTGGGGTAAGATGTTTATATACAGGTACTTGATGGTCATTTGGACTCAGTGGGTCAAGAAATTGTTTCCCTGCTGTATCTATGATCCGAATGTCATCTTTGCCATTCCTGCTGAAATCAACTGTGTCAATAAAGTTGGACTTCTGGTCCCAGGCAAGAGAATGAGGTTCTATCAGAACCAGGAAGAGCCAGGTTCTATCAGCAACCAAACAGCATGAGCAACGGGTCACCTCTCCCAGAACAGGATTTACTTGTGTGTAATGTACCCCTTGCAATATCACCCAGTGAACGCGTCAACATCAAAGCACACACATGAACAACAGCCACCTGCGTGAAGTCATCATGGAATGTGTGATCACCATGGCATTGTGCCCGGGAAGGAGTCTGCCCACCAAAACCAATAGTGGAGGCATGTTTGCAGGAACAAGTGATTACATTTGGAAGGAAAAGATTTCTCAGAAGGAAAAAAATCTTTAAGATGCATTCAAGACATCAAAATCATATTTAAATGGATGTTCCAGTCTCCCTGAACATTTTGAATTGTTTCCCTTCAAGTCCATGTAAAATTCTGAGATTGATTTTTTAAGGAACAAATTCACCTCAAGATGTAATGGAAACCATGTGGTATCATGGTAGCTGCCTGCAGTGTTACTGAATTTGTGTGAGGGAGCAGGAGAAATGTCGACATTACCACTTGGGTCACCCAGCTTTGGTGGACACTTCCAGGAGGGGAATATTTTAATTAAAAGGCAGTCTGCTTTTGAGCATCTCATGTCATGGTATCAAGGGACAAGAGGACAAACAAGTCCATAAGAGCAGCAACAAATGATTCACATTACCCCACCTCAGATCAGTCAATGTCATTTAATCTGCTTCTCATCCACCTCAAGTCTGACTCCAGTTAGGCAGCACTGAAAGCTTTTTGTGTAAATGGATGTAAATGGCATGAATCTGATGGGCTGAAGGGCCTTTGTGACTATAACATATCTATCACTGCCACTGGTATTTCACAGTGTTGCAATTTTGATCCAGCAATTATGAAAGATCAGATATGGGATATGTTTCCCGATCAGGACAGTGTGTGGCCTGGAGAAGATGGTTGTCACAAGTGGGTGTATTCCCCTATCCTTTCTACATCTGCCCTCCTTGTGATTAGATGATTTTGTTAAAGAGGCCTGAGTCAGTTGCAGCAGTGCAGCTTGTCGTTGGTACAGGTGACCTTCGCTCTGTGCTTGTGCTGAAAGGG
This sequence comes from Pristis pectinata, assembly GCF_009764475.1. Classification (NCBI taxonomy): domain Eukaryota; kingdom Metazoa; phylum Chordata; class Chondrichthyes; order Rhinopristiformes; family Pristidae; genus Pristis; species Pristis pectinata. The sequence goes on from NC_067433.1 coordinate 17,105,027, forward strand.
GTGCATGTTTAGATGTGCGGACTTGTAGGTTTAATCGCCCGAGCATGTAGGTGAGTGGTAGACTCCGGCCTCAGGAAGACACAGAGATGGACTGTCTGCTCCGTGCTTCTGGCTGAAGACGGTTTTTGTCCTCACACTTTCACTAACATGCTGGGCTCCAATAACATTGCTGATGGAAAGACTCATGGGTCCTTATTGCCCTCTGTTATTTGCATAATCATCATCACTCAGGATTACATGCGGTATTTGTGATTCACATTCTGCAACCTCAGGACACCTTACCTTACACCCTGCAGATCTCCACCTCTGTGTGGTCTCATCACCCCTCGAGTCCCAGGCACTGACCCCCTCGTCTGCCAACCTGTGAAACCCGACTTCAAGCCCCCAACCTCCCCATTCAATATCTGACCCCAAATAACGTCACAGATGCCCCGCTATCATGTCCCCCACCTCCATCCTTCAGTCTCTGTTTATCAACTACAAAACTTTAGGAAGCATGGTAACCAATTTGCACAACTTGCCCATGTTGATTGAGCAAAAGATATTGGCCAGGACAATGGGAATAACTCCCTCCCCCTTTGTTGAGAGAGTACATAGGAAATATTCACTCAGGACAGCCTTGGTTCAATGTCTGGTTCTGGTAACAGCACCTCCTGCAATACAGGATTCCCTCAGAAGTCCATTCACTAAAGTAGCAGTCCTGATTTTTGTGATAAAGTCTCTGGACTGAGACTTGCTTCCACAACGTTCAGTCTCAGACACACAAGTGTAATCCATTGAGCCATGGAGGGTTCTGGTGAGCACAAGGTGGCCAAACTGTGCCTGGGTTGCCCACTAACACACCATCAGGGCCCCGTAACGAATGTGGCCACTTGAACACAGAATCGAGACAGAGTCATCTTCAAGAGTAGGTGAACACCTTAGAGTTTGGAGGTGAAACTGGTGTTGTCCAAGTAACAACACAACGTAAGTACTGGAGTCCTTACGGACTATAAATGTTTGGTGTTGTTTTCATTCTGTGACCAGGGAAACTCGTAAATGTTACACTGTCTTGAAACATACTCTTAGACAACTATAACCCTATCTCCAAGGTAAAGACCATTCCTAATAATTTCTCTTTCAACTTCTGTGAACTTTTAACTGCTTCTACAGCTGTGAAAAAATGTTTCCAGCTTTAATGGCCCATATAAGTGCTAGCCATTGGTAATACTGTTGAGCCAACGATTAGTGCTGTTTCTCAGCTCCTCTGCACTCAATGACCGCGAGTTTTGTCTGTTTTATTCCGGCAGCATCGGAAGTGTGTCCACCGTGTGACAATGAGATGAACACAGATATTATCCTGGATCACCTCTGCGCAAGCGAATTCGGTAAGGATCGTCCATCAGTACTGCACTCCAGATGACCTTTCTCTAGAATTGTCTTTAATTCCATTAACTTTATTCCAGGACATCCTTAGTGTGTCACTGCAGGGAGAAGAGCTTCGCAATGTTCAGTGTTATTTTTGTCAGGATTGGGTTAGTTGGGGAGGGATTGTAAGCAGCTGGAACTGAATTTCAGTACATCCTACTCTGCCTTCACACCTCTCCATTTCTCCAGTGAAATTGACAGAGTACTCCGGTGATGTAGTCTCAGGCTGTGGTCAGAAGTACTGTACCCTGTTATAGCTACCAGTTGAAGCCTCCGCCATTAAATAGTTTGGTTCTGGGAGACCCCACTTGACAGACTCACAACCAGAATGACAGGACTGAGAATTCAGAGTCTCTGCCAAGCTGCATTTAAATTTGGTTTAATGGTGTTAACGGGTTGTAGGTTGCTGTCAGAATCCAGAAATCCAATGCTGTATGTGTCGAGGAACTCAAGCGACCATTCATTAACTTCAGTGGAATGTGCTGTCAGAGGAGGTGCTGGGATCAGATACAATTATTAAGAGGCGTTTAGGCAGACACTTAAACAGACAAGGCGTAGTAGGATAAGATGCTAATATGAGCAAATGGGATTAATGTACATGGTAATTGGTAAATTGGTTTATTGTTGTCACATGTACTGAGGTACAGTGAAAAACTTTGTTTTGCATGCCATCCATCATTTCACAACATTAGTACATTGAGCAAGTACAAAGAAAAAGCAGTAACAGAAAGCAGTATGTAGTGTTACGGTTCCAGAGAAAGTGCAGTGCAGTCAGGCAATAAGGTAGAAGGCCATGATGAGGTAGATTGTGAAGTCATGAGTCCACCTTATCGTACAAGAGCTCCATTCAATAATCCTATAACAGTGGGATAGAAGCTGTCCTTGAGCCTGGTGGTCTGTGCTTTCAGGTTTTTGTATCTTGTGCCGGATGGGAAGGGGGACAAGAGACAATGCATGGGGTGGGAGGGGTCTTTGTTTATGCTGGCTGCTTTACTGAGGCAGCGAGAAGTATAGACAAGGTCCATGGAGGGGAGGCTGGTTTTCTTGATATGCTGAGCTGTGTCCACAACTCTCTGAAATTTCTTGCGGTTTGGGCAGAGATGGGCAAAAGGGTCAGCATGGACCTGGTGGACTGAATGGCCTGTTGCTGTGCTGTCTGACTCTATGACCCAATGACTTTATAGCTCCATGAGAGAATTCTCTTTTAACTGTCGGATCTCCCAGAGGATTAATCACATATGCATAGAGTATGGAGATTTACCTCAGCACACTTCACAGAAACAGTCCAAAGAATTTAAAACAGAGCTATTCAGTTTATTATTCTGATAACAACATACAATCTGAAACTGGTGAACATATTCTCAGGATAAAGCAAAAAGACAAACTGCTGGAGGAACTCAGTGGGTTGAACAGCATCTGAGGGGGGCAAAGGAATTATTGACATGACAGGTCGAAACCCTGCATCGGTCTTGATTTCGACGAGAAACATTGACAATCCTTTTCTTCCTACAGATGCTGCTTGACCTGCTGAGTTCCTCCAGCAGATTGTTTGTTGCTCCGGGTTCCAGCATCTGCCGTCTCTTGTGTCTCCCTACTACTCTGATAGATTTGTTATGTGGCTATTTCCAGTGGCCATTTTACACAAGATGCAGTAGCAACAGCTGCTCTGAGTGGAGTCTGAGAAAGGGAATATGACTGGGTTCCTAGCACTACTGGATTTTTACCAACCACCTGAACTATGTAAGCAACAAATTGCATTTACGTAGGAACTTTAATGCAGCAAGATGTCCCAATGAGTATTATCAGACAAAAGTATGACACCATCACATAAAGTGATATTAGGGCAGATGAGTGGGACCTTAATCAAAGAGAGAGATGGAAAGGAGGTTGATAGAGAGTAAATCAGCATCAGAAGCAGGTTTATTGTCTCTGTCTTATAGGAAGTGAAGTTTGTTGCTTTGCAGCAGCAGTACAGTGCAAGACATACAATTACAGAATAAATAAATAATGCCAAAAAAGGAATAACAAGGTAATGTTTATGGGTTCATGGACCTGGTTCCTCTGTCCGAGGAATCTGAAACTGGTGAACGTATTCTCTGGATAAAACAAAGAACAAACTGCTGGAGGAACTCAATGGGCTGTGCAGCATCTGTGGGGGGTGGTGGTGGGGGGGGGGGGAAGAAATTGTTGGCATTTAGAATTCCTCTAGCAGTTTGCTTTTTGCTCCAGATTTCAGCATCCACAGTCTCTTCTGTCTCCACCTCAGGATAAAGTTTAGACATCAAGAAGTGTGATGATGAGAACCTTCCTTTTGCAATGGGCTGGAAATTCCTGGAAATCCCCATCCCAAGGGCTTAGTCATTGGGCATTTTTGAACGTGAGATTAATGCACTTTTGGACACTCAAAGGATGTTGAGACCGGGCAGGAAAGAGACACGGAACTAATCATGGTCTTGTCAAATGGTAGCACAGGCTTGAGGGGCTGAATGCCTTACTCTTCCTCCAATTTCTTACAAAGTGGAGAGGTTTAGGGAAAGAATTCCAGAGCTTAAGGCCCTGGAAACTAACAATGTATAGGAACAACGTGGAGATGAGTGGACAATAGGTGTTTGACTAGTGCTTCTGACAATGCTGTTTTTCCTCAGGGCAGGATTCAAGAGAAGTGAAAGCAATTAGGTGAGCAAGTGGTGCATTAACTTTCATTGGGAGAGAGCAAAACAGTCAGAGGAGGAAGCTTTGCCTGATATATGTATGAAATCACAAACAAAAGCAGAAAATGCTGGAAATACTCAGCAGGTCAGGCCACATCTGTGGGAAGAGAAACAAGGTTAACATTTGTAGTCAGATGCAATTTTCATATATGAAATCACATTGTGCAGTTATTTGGTTTTCTTACCTTGGCAAGTAATTTTACTTCAAGGGAATGAAATAAAGTTTCACAAGTTTGATTCTTGGGATGACAGACTTGCTTGAGAAAGTAAGGCAGGAATGGGACACAGGATTAAGTCATAATCTTGTTGAATGGTAGCAGAGGCTACTACTTGAGGAATGTTCGAGAAAAATGTCTGTTGAATTCAGAAGAATGAGACATCGTCTTATTGAAACCATAAACCAAGAACTTGCTGGCAATTTCTCATCTCTGCCTCGTTGGACAACTTATTGAATTGGACCCAGATTAAACCTGGTGTCGGGATAACATGTCCGTTCAATTCAACTGTGAGAAACATTTAGTTATGAGGGACTGGAGTAAACATTAGTCAATTTACAATTTCTTGAATTATTGAGTTGAGTTCATTGTTTCCATGTATTTTTTTTAATTTTTAAAACATTTAGGATAACCTTTAAGTTTTTAAATTATTTTATTTGTTTTCAATAGTTTTTAAATATCAAGGAGTTCTGGCAGGTTTGGCAGCTTGTTAATACAGGAAGAATGCTCTCACCAGCTGTCAGGGTGTTACATAAGAACACATGAAATGGAAGCAGGAGCTCTCATTTCCATTTTGTCATTCAGTAAGATTATATCTGATCCTCTACCTCATTGCCATTTCCCTGCACTAACTCCATATGCCCAGATTCCCTATATATCCAACAATCCATCAATCTCTGAACATACTTAGCGTCTGAGCCTACATTGCCTCGTGGATAGAATTTTGCAAGGATTCTCCACACCATGCATGACAAGCTTTCTTCTCATCTGAGAACGGAATGGCCAACCCCTTATCTAGTCAAAAAGTGAGCTGTCGGAGTAACTCAGTGGGTCAGGCAGCATCCGTGGAAGGAAATGGACAGTCAGTGTTTTGGGTCCATTTCCCTCCACACATGCTGCCTGCCCAGCTGAGTCACTCCAGCAGCTCGTTTTTAAGATAAGATATTTATTTATTAGTCACATGTAAATCGAAACACACAGTGAAATGCATCCTTTTGTGTTACTGAGAATGTGCTGGGGGCAGCCCGCAGGTGTTTCCACTCTTCCGGTGCCAACATAACATGCCCACAGCTCCTAACCCGTATGTCTTTGGAATGTGGGAGGAAACCGGAGCACCATGAGGAAACCCATGCAGACACATAGGGAGAACGTACAAACTCCTTACAGACAGCGGTGGGAATGGAACCCGGGTTGCTGGCACTGTAATAGTGTTATGCTAACTGCTACACTACCGTGCCAGTAGCATTTTTGGTCTCTTTTGTCTCCCTATTTCTAGTTACTCCACCCAGAGGAACATCAACCCCTGCATCAACTCTGTAAGTTTCATTCAGATCTCCTCTCATTCTTCTAAACTCAAGGTCCTGTCTGTCCAATAGCTTCTCATCTTCCATCCTTTCATAAATCTTTGTACACTCCCTCAAGCATCTGTAGATCCTTCCTTCAGTAAGGAGACTAGACCCATACATAATATTTCAGTTGTATCCACTTTTGTGCCACCTTTCCAATGCTTTCTAAAAATTCAAATATCTGCATTCAGCAGGGCCGAATAAAATTGCAGTAAGATACCTGCACTCTTGCACTTAAATCCTTTTGCAATGAGAATGAGCACACAATGTTTGTCTTCCTAATTGTTTGCTGTCCCTACACATTAAGCTCCACAATCAATGAAGGAACTTTTGCCTCATATATTTGAAATAGCAAGCGAAAACAGAAAATGCAGGAAATACTCAGCCTCTCCGGCCGCATTTGTGTTTCATTTAGAAAGAGACCTGAGGATCCTCTGAGCACTAAAATCTCTCAATCTTTCACTATTCAAAAAATATTCTGCATCCTGCTGAAGTGGATCACCTCACCTCATAGCCTGCCTCTACATTCTTTTCACATCCCGCAGTGCCACCCAGCTTTGCATCATCGACAAACTTGGACATACTTGGTCTCTTCATTCAAGTCATTGATACAGATTTTGAACTGTTGGGGCCCCAGCACTGAAACCTGTGATACTCACTGGTCACAGCCTCCCACCCCAGTTTATTCCTACTTTCCATTTCCTGTCCACAATGAATGCCAGTTTATTACCCTAATCCTATATACTCCAATTTGGTTTATTAACCTTATGCGTGGCACCTCATCAAAAGCCTTCAGGAAGTCCAAATACGTCACATCCACACATTTATCTATTCTGCTATCCACAACATTTGTTGAAGGTGATTTTCCATTCATGAAGACACCCTGACTTTGTCCAATCTCATTACTGATTTCCAATGTCCTGTTACCATTCCTTTCCTAATTGATTCTAGCATTTTTTCAGCTGTCTATAGATGGAACTTGCTACAGAGTCATAAAATCATTCAGCACAGAAACAGGTCCTATTCATGCCCACCATCAAGGACCAGTCTGTATTGATCCCATTTACTAGCATTTGGTCCATAGCTTTCTTGTTCTGACCCCCCAGCTGTCACAGACATCCCAGTCCCTCAGCATGTGATGTCTTCACCCTGCACAGAGCATTCTGTTCCATGCAGTCTCATCAGTTAGGATGGAGACAGCACTTTCCAGAAGATGGATAGTTGCAGATTCACAAGTGGTAATTACAACTCAGCCACCAAGGTGGACGTTGAGCATGAGCTACTCCCTGAATAAGCAAGTTCTGGACAAATGAAATTCATAGAGACTTGACAGAGTGGAAGTTGAGAGGAGTTTCCTTTAGTTTCATAGCCAGAACTGAGAATGACTTTTATGTAATGAGGGATATCTGATTTTACTGAATGGTGAGCAGTCTTACATCCTCAAGGCATTAATCTTATGTTGTCCTGCAGAAATGTCTGCATTGCTGTGTCATTGGGAAGATTGTTTTGTTGCAATGTGACTGAGGAGATTTTTTTCCCTGGGGAGGAGCATGATGAATTCTGTATGGGGAGGAGCATGATGAATTCTGTAAGTATCAAGTGAAATAACAGAAGAACATGCAGAGATTGAGCCAGCAAGCATATTGACCGATGGTCGTGACGAACATGAATTTAATCCAGGTGCAAAGTTTTGTTTTTGAAGAAAGTGGAGAGAGGGAAGGGAAGTTTATTTCCCTGAAATACATCGAAAGTCCCACCTTTCAAATCTGAGTTGAGACAAGGAAAGGTTGCCTACAGAAATACATGGTGGAAAATTGATGATTCCGATCTTGCAATGAAGTGGGTAAAGCCACCAGGCTGAGCAATTGCTATTAGAACATCTATAAACTTAACAAATACTTCATACAGTGGAGTTCATTGGATGATGGTTGCCTGTTATACATCTCTCCTCAATTTCATTTCTGTTGAAGTAACTAAATGGATATCATCCATTTTACATTGTCATCCAGAGCCCATGTAAATACTATCTTTCATTCTGTCATACTGTTTTAATTCAGTTACAGATGACAATTGCAACATAAAGAAAACAAAAATACCAAATCACAAGTACTTCTCACAATTGGAATCACTGGGGTTCAGCTAAAAAGTATCTGCTCACTTTTAAACACCTCTTTATGTGGCACCATTGTATGATGGAGACAATTAGCTAATTTGTTAAACACTTGTTGTGCTTTGCAAATATCTTGATGGATTCTCCAACCAAGATTCTTCAACCTCTGTTACCAAGGCTAACAATGGAAACTTTAATATTGGTCTGATTGATAAAAATGTCTTTATTTTTAATTTAAATGTCTAAACAAAATTAATGGACTGGCAAGAGATTACCAAATACCATTTCTGACATTTAAATGGACATTTAGCAGAGCTGAATGACTATGTTTATTTACAGCTATCAGATGTGCAACTTCAATTAAAATGCTTCAGCAGCAATAACATCTGTCCAACCATAAACCACTTCTGTTTGATGGCTCTCAAAGACCGAAGCTTATTAAAGTGTGATTTTAACAGCTTGAGAGCAGAGTGTGTCAGGCATTTTGCCATTTATTTTGGCCCTGCTTTACTTTATTCATTGACAGTCAGGGAGCCTGCAGACCCTGTCCATTAAACCCACACAATGTTTGCAAATCTTCACTGTCTCTGGAGTTCTACAGTTGCGATTTTCCTTTGAAAAAGTCCATCTGTCTTATAATGTCATGCCCTTTGAAAGTTGAATAACAATATAAATTTAACTGAAGATTTTGACCAGATGAATATAAATTGAATGCTTGATTTCTGATTTTTACTTCTTTCTGACTTCCCCATACTGTCTCTGAAAAGGATAGACTCCTAAGATCGGGTACACAGGCCTTGGCACTCGAGAGTCTTACCTGAGCAGCTATTCATCACATAAGCTAAGAAGGTGACAGCATTGGTTTACATAGTGGTTTTATTTGTTCCACAAGGATTTGCAAGTCCATAGGATGCTCAAAGCAGCTGCACAGGTTGACTCTGTGGTTAAGAAGGCATACGGTGTATTGTCCTTCATCAATTGTGGAATTGAATTTAGGAGCCGAGAAGTAACGTTGCAGCTATATAGGACCCAGGTCAGACCCCACTTAGAGTACTGTGCTCAGTTCTGGTCGCCTCACTACAGGAAGGATGTGGAAGCCATAGAAAGGGTGCAGAGGAGATTTACAAGAATGTTGCTTGGATTGGGGAGCATGCCGTATGAAAACAGGTCGAGTGAACTCGACTTTTCTCCTTGGAGCAACGGAGGATAAGGGGGGACCTGATAGAGGTGTATAAGATGATGAGAGGCATTGATCGGGTAGATAGTCAGAGGCTTTTTCCCAGGACTGAAATGATTGCCACAGGTTTAAGGTGCTGGGGAGTAGGTATGGAGGAGATGTCAGGGGAACGTTTTCTACTCAGAGAGTGGTGAGTGCATGGAATGGGCTGCCGGCAACAGTGGTGGAGGCGGATACGATAGGGTCTTTTAAGAGACTTTAGGATAGGTACATGGAGCTCAGAAAAATAGAGGGCTCTGGGTAAACCTAGTAATTTCTAAGGTAGGAGCATGTTCGGCCCAGCTTTGTGGGCTGAAGGGCCTGAATTATGCTGTAGGTTTTCTATGTTCTATAATGAAATGAACCACGATGGGCCATGGAAGAGGGAGGAAGAGAGGAGACTGGTGGTCAGAAAAGGGGTCAGTGGAGAATTAAGATGGCTGGTTGTTAGAGAGTTCCAGAGAGCATGATCAAGATGACAGAAACTTTTCTGCAAGTGGTGAGGAGGATGTACCAGAAGGCCAGTTCATATTTAATGCACTATTTGAAGAGAGGGAAATACCCACAGAGGAAAAGATCAGACCAGAAATTTGATTTGCCAGTGGCTGTCGTAAGGGACCTGACACACTTGCTTGTAACAATAAAGGCTTCTTAGAAACATAGAAACATAGAAAAACCTACACCATAATTTAGGCCCTTCGGCCCACAAAGCTGTGCCGAACATGTCCCTACCTTAGAAATTTCTAGGCTTACCCATAGCCCTCTATTGTTCTAAGCTCCATGTACCTATCCAACAGTCTCTTAAAAGACCCTATCGTATCCGCCTCCACCACCATTGCCGGCAGCCCATTCCATGCACTCACCACTCTCTGAGTAAAAAACTTACCCCTGACATCTCCTCTATACCTACTCCCCAGCACCTTAAACCTATGTCCTCTTGTGGCCACCATTTCAGCCCTGGGGAAAAGCCTCTGACTATCCACCCAATCAATGCCTCTCATCATATATACCTCTATCAGTTCCCCCCTCATCCTCCATCGCTCCAAGGAGAAAAGGCCGAGTTCCCTCAACCTGCTTTCATAAGGCATGCTCCGCATTCCAGGCAGCATCCTTGTAAATCTCCTCTGCACCCTTTATATGGCTTCCATATCCTTCCTGTAGTGAGGCAACCAGAACTGAGCACAGTACTCCAAGTCGGGTCTGACCAGGGTCCTATACAGCTGCAACAATACCTCCCGGCTTCTAAATTCAATTCCACGATTGATGAAGGACAATACACCATATGCCTTCTGAACCACAGAGTCAACCTGTGCAGCCGGTTTGAGCATCCTATGGACCCGGACCCCAAGATCCCTCTGATCCTCCACACTGCCAAGGTTCCTACCATTAATACTATATTCTGCCATCATATTTGACCTACCAAAATGAACCACTTCACACTTACCTGGGTTGAACTGCATCTGCCACTTCTCAGCCCAGCTTTGCATCCTATGTCCCTCTGTAACCTCTGACAGCCCTCTGTAATATCCACAACACATCCAACCTTTGTGTCATCTGCAAACTTACTAACCCATCCCTCCACTTCCTCATCCAGATCGTTTATAAGAATCACAAAGAGTAAGGGTCCCAGAGCAGATCCCTGAGGCACACCACTGGTCACCGACCTCCATGCAGAATACAACCCTTCAACAACCACTCTTTGCCTTCTGTGGGCCAGCCAGTTCTGAATCCACATTACAATGTCACCTTGGATCCCATGCCTCCTTACTTTCTCAATAAGCCTTGCATGGGGTAACTTATCAAACGCCCTGCTGAAATCCATATACACTACATCTACTGCTCTCCCTTCATCGACGTGTTTAGTCACATCCTCAAAAAATTCAATCAGGCTCGTAAGGCAGGACCTGCCCTTGACAAAGCCATGCTGACTATTTATAATCATATTATACCTCCCCAAATGTACATAAATCCTACCTCTCAGGATCTTCTCCATCAACTTACCAACCACTGAGGTTAGACTCACCGGTCTATAATTACCTGGGCTATCTCTACTCCCTTTCTTGAATAAGGGGACAATTCTTCCATTTTCCCTAAAAAGACTCAGCTCACAGCTGATGTGACTGCCATCCAGATTCACTCTATCAAGCAGCAAAGAGTTACTCTGCCATTTGGATGAGAAGGAGTGCACGGTTAGGCCACGTTGTTTGACCACACTTGTTTCAGAGCTTGGTGTATGGTGAATGCTTCAGGTATGCCATTAAACACGCCATTTAACATGGAGACAGGAAACTGCTGCTCCACAGAAAGGCTTCACTATGAGGTAAGGGAAAAGACTCAAAACTCACAGTAATTTCTACCAGCAATCCCTTCAGGGTACTCTGGGGTATGAATGAAGAACTTTTTTCAGCATGCTACATCTCATAGACACTGTCACAAAGGGGCCTGAAGTGGGCATGGGGTCATCACATACATTTGGAAAAGCCCCACTGTTGGTTTGCTTCCTCGGACACCTATGGAGGGAGCCGATTCAATCAGGCAGCCCGCTGGCAGCGAGTGCGCACTGCTGCCTGGCACATCAGAGCTGCAAATGTCTGTTTTACAAATTAATTTCTATCCTACAATGTGGTAAAGCAATACAGACCAGAAAAATGCACGATACCTGTGGTGTTAGACCATTCTGGGCTGAGTGGCCTTTGAGATGGTGCAACAATAACAATATTTAAAAGATATTTTGATAGGTACATGGATAGGAAAGGTTTTAGAGGAATATAGGCCAAACATGGGCAAATGGGACTAGTTTAGATGGGCATCTTTTGTTGGACAAGTTGGGCCGAATGGCCTGCTCCTGCTCTGTATTACTCTATGACTCCCAATCAGACCTAGTATCAACCCCATATCCCTGGATTAATGAGGGAAATGGGAATCCATCTCCTGTTCATGTTGTGGTTTATATTGTTGAACTAACTCACTGATTCACTCAGGGGACATTCTTCAGGGTTACAGTGATCTCTGAAGTAGGTTTGCATCTAGTGATCGGGTGAGAGCAGAGTCTGGCTGGGCTGGTACACCCCTGCACCTCTCCCTCCCCTCCAGCTGGGCTTCATCCACAGTGAAGGGACATTGCCTACAGGAGACAAGTGGAGCTGAGGCAAGAAAGGCAGATGGGAACAACCTTCAGAAGTTGACAGATTTTATTTCTTGGCGTGAGGCTTGGGAAAGGGTTAAATCAGAAATGGTTTCTGGAGTTGAAAGAAGTAACACAACCCGAGCAAGTGGGCGCACTTTTGATGAATTAGTCTGGATCAATCCTACAGCATTCAGCTCCTGACCACAGAAAACTGTTTCACACAGAACGTGGTCAAACACTGCTCCTTCTGTTCGTCGGGTTTCAGAAAGAAAGTTGAAAAATTCAGCATGAAAACCACAGAAGATCTTACTTAGACACTCCATATAACATTTAAATAACTCACTCTTAGCCTTTTCACCAGCATCAGCCTATATTTAGCTTGGAACAAGTGGTTCTCTGCATGGTAATAGATCAGGCTCACCTTTTCCACTGCTGGCATCTCCCCTCTTGTTTTTGCCCGATCTACTTGCACTGCCGCTTATTACTGACTGGCAGGTCTCTTCCACCCTATCTTCCTACCTTGGCACAGGCACTGTCACAGGTGGTTGAGCTGCTGGCTATGTCAACAGGGGTCAGTGTGCCAGTGGATAGCTTGGGGGCCAATAATCCCATGCCCTCTGATGTACTTACCTAACACAACACAGACTGGGGAATGACTTGGAAACTCCCTTGTCCCTGCAGTCAAATGAACCAGTATAACAAGCCTCTATTTTGAGAAGTGTAAATCCATCTCTTTCCTGTTCATTTTGTTCCGATTGAGACGAAAAAAAAGAGACATTTCCACTTTGGTCAACAGCATCCTTGAAGGAAAGCAATCGTCGATTGTTTCAGGAATTATTCCGTGTTCAGGAAGACTTCAGGTGGCAGGTTGTAGGATTTTGGAGTCCAATCAAACATCGTTTTAGGAATTCAAACAGCTTACAGACAGAGGAAATGCAGCAGGAGCTGTGTCACACTGCAGCTTCTCATCCACAATCAGTTTATTGGTTTATTATTGTCACTTGTACCAAGATACAGTGAAAAACTTGTCTTGCATACCATTCATACAGATCAATTCATTACACAGTGCATTGAGGTAGAACAGGGTAAAAACAATATCAGAATACAGAGTAAATTGTCACAGCCACAGGGAAGTGCATTGCAGGTAGACAATAAGGTGCAAGGTCAAACAAGGTAGATTGTGTGGTCAAGAGTCCATCTCATCGTATAAGGGAACCATTCAATAGTCTTATCACCATGGGATAGAAGCTGTCCTTGAGCCTGGTGAAAAGTGTAGACATTGTCGCAGTGCTGCAGAGACAACGGCACACATTGAGGGATTGCACTGAAAATCCCAATGATCCATGAGAGATTCCTCCCCACCCTTCTTCATCTCCCCCTATCGAATATCCCTTCTTCTTTTCTGCCCCATGTACTTGCCTGTTTTTCTCTCAAATGTTTCTAATTACCTCAACTATTCCTCGTCTAAGTGAGTTCAGCAATCTTCTGATAAAAAGATCCCCTAAACTCCCAACCGTAAATATCAGTGTCCTTTTTGTCATGTTTACAGCTCCTCATTTAGCTGAAGAGTTGTTACATTCTCTTCTGATAGAGAAGGAGGATTTTTGGCCCATTGAGTCTATGTTGGCTCTTCAGAGCAATCCCATCTATCCCATTTATTTCCCACTAACCTATTCTCTTTCACGTGCTCTTTAGCCCCACTCTGGGTCTCCAACCACTCACCAACACAAAGGGGTAACTTACAGTAGCCAGTTACCCTACCAGAGCATCTTTGGGATGTGGAAGCACCAGAGAAAACTCACAGAGTCACAGGGAGAATGTACAAACTCCACACAGGGGTCAGGATTGAAAATGGGTTCCAGGGCCTGTGAGGCAGTGGCACTACCTGATGCAACATTTGGCTGCCAACAGCCTGATGCAGTTCTTTAGTTAGCCTTTCTTCACCACCCAACCCACCCCCAATGAAGATGTTGATTCCTTGCACAATATTTCTGTGGTGCTGCTCCCCCTGTTCTTTGTGAACGTTGGCAGTGGGTTCGAACCTGGCAAAATTTTCCCTGTGCCAAGTTCATGTTGATGAACCCAACCTATCCCCTTAAGATCCTGCCTCTCAGGAGCCCAGAAATGTGGTCTATGATGAATGAGTTCCTCACTATCATTGGAAGATGTGACTTCTTCTTCCATCTTAGACTGTCTCTCAGGATGGACAAAGAGTTGTGCTCGGGGCATTAAGGAGAGGCAATAAATGCTGAGGCATCAAGTGTTGCCCTCACGCCATGAATAAATAAGAAAAATGGCAAATAATAAGACCTAAAAAAAACAGGCAAAAGAAGTCAATCTTTCAGTGCTTCATGTGGGTTCTGAGGTGACTGATGGGGCAGGAAGTGCTTGGTGAGACAAACAGTTGGGTAGTTTGTGCAGTGTTACCATGCCTGCTACTATTTGAGAACAACCAGACCACAACATTAGGAAACCATGGTGGAACCAGATTTCCTTTCTGTATGTTAGTGACTCTCCCATTGAAAGTCAAATCAATTGCACCCATAGTCACCAAATCAATTTTAAAGCATCATTAAAATTGACAGTCCCACAACCAGGGACAAGATACTTGACCAAGGAAACCTGTCAGTTCTATCAAGATTTCAGTCATTCTCTTTTTCCTTTGCTTCTTATGATGATAACATTTTAAAATACTTGGGATGAATTTGAGCTGGACTCTGCAACCCAATATGTCTGTCCACCACCTAGGGTACAAAAGCTGAATTTACCTTTGATAAAAATCGGAGAAATTTCAAACTAATTTTCATTTGGCATAATTATTGTAAGGTGTGAGGGAAATTTTTATTGACCCCCACATTCCCCATCTCAAGCCTTGGAAATATATTGTCACTGGTACTAAATCCTGGATGTCCCTACCAATGAGGCAACATGGAAGCATCTTCAGCTCACCACCACCTTCTCGTGAGTATTATGGATGATTAATAAATGCTGGGGACACCTATAACTGAAGAAGAGAAAATAGCAATAAATGAGACCTAAATAACATAGAACAGAGAACACTACAGCACAGTACAGACCCTTTGGCCCACAATGTTGTGCCAACATTTTATCCTGCTCTAAGATCTATCTAACCCTTCCATCCCACATAGCCCCCTGTTTTTCTATCATTCATGTGTCTATCTAAGAGTCTCTTAAATGTCCCTAACGTATCTGCCCTCACAACCTCTGCCAGCAGTGCGTTCCACGCACCCACCACTCTCTGTGCAAAAAACTTACCCCTGACATCCCCCTTATACCTTCCTCCTATCACCTTAAAATTATGTCCCCTCATGTTAGCCATTGTCACACTGGGAAAAAGTCTCTGACTGTCCACTCGATCTATGCCTCTTATCATCTAGTACACCTCTATCAAGTCACCTCTCATCCTCCTTTCATCCTCTGTTCAAGAGATTGTTGGATAAGCATATGGAGGAATTTAAGTGAGAGGGATATGTGGGAGGAAGGGGTTAGATAGTCATAGGTGTGGTTTGAAGGGCGGCACAACATGGTGGGCCGAAGGGCCTGGATTGTGCCGTATTGTTCTATGGTTCTATGGTTCTCCTTCGCTCCAAAGATAAAAGCCCTAGCTCACTCAACCTAGCCTCATAAGACATGCTCTCCAATCCAGGCAACACTCTGGTAAATTTCCTCTGCACCCTCTGGGCAAAAGAAGTCAATTCTTTCATACTTAGAGCCTTTAAACCCAATTAAGAGTTAACATTCATACCGCAGATACGACTTGGATAGCAACCAGCTAAACTTGTCAAACAGTCGCACAGCTGCTAATGAAATATTTTTACAAGTGAATCACTTTACAGGTTTCCAAAAAAAAAGAAATTCTCTATTTCATCAAGATTTCAGTCTGCAGCTTAGTATTTTTTGAATAGTTGGTTGATAATGCCGGTAACTTTCGTAATTCAGCACCACTCCAGACAGAAAAAGTGAAACATTGTGCAGGGAGAATGAAGGTGGCACTTGTGTGTATTTTGAAAGCGCACTCAGTTAGACTGGGCAAGAACATAATAAAACCACTTTTGTTCCTGCCACAGTCTCACTTGTGATGAGTGTTCCTGTCAGCTAGTTTACTACTTGTCTAACTCTCTTTCCGTCAAACATACCAGGAGTCTAAACACACTGCCTCGCTCAGGACTTACCACAATGCCATTCCACATCTTGGATTTACTGAGTCCTGCTTCCTCAGCATTTTGAAGGAACACTGATTGCCCCCACCACAAGAGAGAAAGCAATCGCTGCAAACATCTTATCCCACGAAGGGCTAAGAGCCCAACGGCACTAGGTTAAATAGTAATAAATAAAGTGGCCCTAAATAAAGTGTAAAATTAGATTGTGCAAAGAACAAAAAATTGTGATGACCTTGCTGCGGTGTTGGGACAGTGGGAAAATGATGCATTGAAATCATCAGCTCAAGACTGGGTTCGGAAACGGAATCTAAATGGGTTAACACACACCAAACAGAAAGGAAAATGTAAAGCTCCCTCATTCCTGACTACTGTGCCTGTATCTTTGAAGTGTTATCATAATTTTACATACTGACCATGCATTATGTTTTGTTATATTCCCCTTGTTATGTTGGAGCAATGTGGGAAGAGAAAAAGTTAATGTTTCAAGTCTGGGACCCTTTATCAGAACTGGGAAAGAGAAGACGGGTTAGTTTTCATTAGCCGAGAAGGTGGGAGCAGGATGGGTAGAACAAAGGGGATGTCTCTGATAGGGTGACACCAAATGGCAATGTGGCAGTTAGAGGAGCATTTAGGATCAGATTATGTTTCTTTGTCTGTGTAATGTGTTGCTAAATAATAAGGCTGTGGAACATGTCCAACAGGCCAGACTACACTTATAGAAAAAAAGATTGAGCCAAAATGAAGACAGGCAGAAATGGGTAGTTCTGATATAGACAGAAAGAAAGAGTGAATTACTCAAAATTGGAAAACTCAATATTGAGATTTCTTGCATCTGCAGTTTTATTTGATTTTCAGGGAAATAAATGTTTCTTTTTATGTGAACTCAGCAGGATGAGTTCCTCCAGCAGTTTCGTTTTTTGGTCCAAAGTCCAGTATCTGCAATCTCTTGTGTTTCCTTTTGTACAGTTCCTTTCTCTTTCTCCAGAAGGGCTCTATAGCTGATAAAGTATTTATGTCTTCACGGGAATAATGTAGGGAACAATGCAGCCAACTCACTTCCACCAAGTTGCCACTAGAACCAATGAATGATAATAACCAGATAACCATATCTCTTTGGAAATATTCAATAAGGGATCAGTATTGACCAGGTGGGGACTACTCACCTTATCTTTTTCAAAATAATGTAATGGGTTCTTTTACATTCACCTGAGAGAATATCTCTTCCAAAGGACATATGTCTCTGAGAGTGTGGCATTAACAAGTACTGGAAGTAACTTCCCCAGCTGATATTTTTGTGCTCAGTTCATACAGCCATTCAGCACAGAAACAGGCCCTTTAGCCCACTATGTCTATGTTGACCACCAAGTACCTATCTATACGATCAAGGTCCCTGACCCAGAGGCAGAAGTAGTGTTGCCCACTGAGCGGCAGCTAACATAAAAAGTAGCTAGAGGACAACTTCTGCAGTAGAGCATGTTATAGCTTTTGAAAATGTGAAATGTTTTCATATCTCCTTCATTCCTAGCCACATTGCATGCATTTTTTGCATTGTTATCATAATTTCACACCTACACGACACATTCGGTATATTCCAACATCTTCCCCCTATTATCTGCCCCTGTTATGTCCTCCAATGGTGGTCACTCCTCCTCATATGGTTCAGTGACCAGAGCAGCTTGGCTTACTCCACACTTCCTCTCTTCCTTTTTGAGGAGGACAGTGTTCTAGGGTAGCTCAGACAGAATCAGAGAAGATGCTGTATCTAGTCACCTTTTGCCTTTCTTTGTCCAAAACCATATCTGCCAGGAAAGATATAAAACAGACAGGGGGGATTTTATTGTTTGCACCATGTTCACAGTCTTCTGCCAAACATTCTATTGTTCGTAATTTTGCTTTGTTTCTGGAATGGTGGGAGATGCATGTTCTCCTCTGGTAAAGACATTTATGTTGAAGCGTAGGAGTGTTCAAAACAGAAAATGTAACCAACAAAAGCATTTCTTCCCCCAGCAAATATTCAGTAATCTTTGGTGACAGAAAAAAAAACACAAACTTGTCAGTAGATGAATTGCATACATTGATGTATTAGTCTTCACCCTTCTCCGATTTACACCATCCCTGGGGACTGACTTTGCAAAGACTTGCCATCCCTCTTCATGATTGACTGCTCGGGAAACATACGACTGGTTCCACATATTTATGGAGCTGATGGCTTGACATCTGAATATATTTGTTTCAGCTGAAATAACCCTTGGATTGTTTCTGCTTTATTTTGGGGTTGGGGCTGAGTTCATTTAGGGCTATATTTGGTTTTCAGCCTTAAAACTGTATCGGCATGGAACCAGATATGTTTATGCTGGCTTCATTATGACTGACGCCACTTATGGAGCTTGTCTAACTTTGGTTACAAGCCAGAATTCACTTAATGCAAATAGAGGCTTGTGTCAGATAAAATATAGATTGATGTAAAAAAGAAATGTGGATAATTTGCACTTGTACAGCAACCTCTGTACATACTAAAGGATTATATCCAGTCGATAGAATACTTCTGAAGTGTTGTCACTTTTGGAACACAGTAAGTGGGTTAGCCAAGCTGTGCATAGCTGGATCCCACACAAACAATGGGATGCTAATGGGGAGACAATCTCTCATACCAATGCCACAACGCCAGGGATAACTCCCTTTCTCTTCTTGGAAAGGGTGTGGTGAAATGTTTTATCTTCACCCGCAACGGGCCTCTGTTTAATACTTCCTCCACAAGACAGCACCTCTGACTCACAGAGCTCCCTCAGTGCTAGCACTAGGAGTGTTAGCTTGCAATATGTGCTCAAAGTCCAGTGGTATCGGATTGGAACCTGTAACTCTCAAACCGACCACCTCTTACATAACAGCATAAGTGTTGATGAATTTGTCACAAAAGAGAACAGGAGACATATCTGACCCCAAGAGAAGGGTTGCCCCATGTATCAGCATCACTAGGACAGCTCTGCCACATTACCAAATTCTGCCCCTGTTTCAGCTGAGCTGCTGCTAAAAGCCTTGACTACAGTTTTTCTTTAACTTCTCGTTCTGATTACTTCAAACTATTCCTGGCAGTCCTCCCTCATTCAACCTCTCAAAAGCTTGACGTACTACCAAACTCTACTACCAAGTCCTAGCTTACATCATGTAGCATCTATGGAGGGAAACAGAGAGTCAATATTTTGGGGTGGAGACACTTCATCAGGACTGGTCCTGACCTGAAATGTTGACTGTCCATTTCCCTCCATGGATGTTGCCTGATCTGCTGAGTTCCTCCAGCATCTGCAGTCTCTTGTGTCTCTAAGTCACATCGTGTCCGGCTCCCCCATCAACTTCATGATTGTATTGGCTTCAAACTAATTAAAAGCACATTTTTAAACTCGTTGTCCTTGTTTTCAAATCTTGCCATGGCTCTCACATCCTCCACGTGTCTCAAATCTTCTCCAGCCCTGGAACGCTCCGAGATATCTCTGGTCCAATCAGTTCTGACTGCCTGATCATCCCTGAATTTAATCTGTCCATGATTGGCAGCAATGTCTTCAACTCCCTGGACCCTAAACTGGGGAATTTCCTTACTAAACCTTTCCACCTCTCTATATCTTCCTTAAAAACTGCCTGCTTGGCTAAGCTTTGGTCACTAGCTTTAGTCATGAGACTTGGTATTCAAGTGTTTTTGATTACATTCCTCTGAGGCGTTGTACAAATATAAGTGGTGCTAAAACAAATTTCACGACATATGTCAGTGATAATAAACTTGATTCTGATTATTGTTTAGCAGCCACCAGTGCCTTGTTAGGTCACACAGTGCCACAGCTAGTAGAGCCGCTTCCTCACAGCACTAGAGACCTGGATTCAATCCTGACCTTGGTTGCTGTCTGTGTGGAGTTAGCATGTTCTCCATGTGACCATGTGGATGGCCACTGGGCACTCCAATTTCACCAGATCACAAGATCACAAGACAAGGGAGCAGAAGTAGGCCATTCGGCCCATCGAGTCTGCTCCAAGGAAAAGGGAAAAAACAAAAAGAAATGAGAAACGGGGGGGGGGGGGGGAGGAAGCAAAAAACTATTCTAATCCCAATTTCTGGCCTTATCCCCATATCCCTTGATACCCCAACTATTTAGATATCTATCTATCTCTTCCTTAAACACCCCCAGTGATCTGGCCTCCACTGCTGTACGTGGCAAGGAATTCCACAAATTAACCACCCTCTGGCTAAAGAAATTTCTCCTCATCTCTGTTTTGAAACTGTACCCTCTAATTCTAAGATTGTGCCCTCTGGTCCTGGACTCACCCACCAAGGGAAACAGCCTAGCCACATCTACTTTGTCTAGTCCTTTCAACATTTTAAATGTCTCTATGAGGTCCCCTCTCATTCTTCTGTACTCCAGTGAGTACAGTCCAAGAGCCGACAAACGCTCATCATATGTAAGCCCTTTCATTCCTGGAATCATCCTCGTAAATCTCCTCTGAACCCTCTCCAACATCAGCACATCCTTCCTAGGATATGGGGCCCAAAACTGCACACAGTATTCCAAATGAGGCCTCATTAGTGCCCCGTACAGCCTCATCAACACTTCCTTACTTTTATACACTATACCTCTGGAAATGAATGCCAACATAGCATTCGCTTTCTTTACCACCGATCCGACCTGATGGTTAACCTTTAAGGTATCCTGCACGAGTACCCCGAAGTCCCTTTGTACTTCTGTACATTGAATTTTCTCTCCTTCTAGATAATAAACTGCCCGTTTATTTCTGTTTCCAAAGTGTACAACTACACATTTCTTAACATTGAATCTCATCTGCCATTTCCTTGCCCATTCTGCTAAACTGTCTAGGTCTCTCTACAAACTTCCTGTCTCCTCAATACTCCCTACTCCTCCACCTATCTTGGTGTCATCCGCAAACTTAGCCACAAAACCATTTATTCCATCATCCAAATCGTTAATGTACAAGGTAAAAAGAAGCGGCCCCAACACCGACCCCTGCGGAACACCACTGGTAACCGGTAGCCAACCAGAACCCTTTGCTTCCTGCCAACCAGCCAATGCTCCACCCATTCGGTTATCTTACCTGTAATTTCCTTCCAAATCGCCAAGACGTGCGGGTCGTTGGGTTAGTTGCCCCTCATGTGTAGGTGAGTGGTAGAATCTGGGAGGAGTCGATGAGAATGGTATTGGTATTGGTTGGTACTGGTTTATTATTGTCACTTATACCGAGGCACAGTGAAAAGCTTGTCTTACAAACCGATCATACGGGTCAATTCATTACACAGTGCAGTTACATTGAGTTAGTACAAAGTGCGTTGATGTAGTACAGGTGAAAACAGTAACAGTACTGAGTAAAGTGTCACAGCTACAGAGAAAGTGCAGTGCAATAAGGTGCAAGGTCACAACAAGTGACATGAGGTCATAGTCCATCTCATTGTATAAGGGAACCATTCAATAGTCTTATCACAGTGGAGTAGAAGCTGTCCTTAAGTCTGTTGATACGTGCCCTCAGGCACCTGTATCTTCTACCCGATGGAAGAGGAGAGAAGAGAGAATGTCCAGGGTGGGTGGGGTCTTTGATTATGCTGGCTGCTTCACCAAGACAATGGGAGGTAAGGACAAGGAGTCCAAGGAGAGGAGGCTGGTGTCTGTAATGCGCTGGGCTGTGTCCACAACTTTCCGCAGCTTCTCGCGGTCCTGGGCAGAGCAGTTGCTGTACTAAGCTGTGATGTATCCAAATAGGATGCTTTCTATGGTGCATCGGTAAAAGTTGGTGGGAGTCAAAAGGGACAAAACAAATTTCTTTAGCCTCCTGAGGAAGTAGAGGCGTTAGTGAGATTTCTTGGCCGTGGCATCTACGTGATTTGACCAGGACAGGTTGTTGGTGATGTTCACTCCCAGGAACTTGAAGCTGTCAACCCTCTCGACCTCAGCACCATTGATGTAGATGGGTGCATGTACACTGCCCCCTTTCCTGAAGTCAATGACCAGCTCTTTTGTTTTGTTGACATTGAGGGAAAGGTTGTTGTCATGACACCATTCCACTAAGCTCTCTATCTCCTTCCAGTACTCCGACTCATCGCTGTTTGAGATACGGCCTACCACTGTGGGAATTAATGTAGAATTACTGTGAATGGGTATTTAATGGTCCCAATGTTTCAGACTCAGTGGGCTGAAGACCCTGTTTCTGTATCTCTCTACAACTCTATGAACGTGGTAGGACTTCCAACTATGGTCCATTGACTGAACTAGTCATCAAATATAATTTTGCCACACAGCTGTTAAGATGAATTCAAGCCACAGGAACTTTGTGTGTAACATAACGCTGAAACCGATTCCACTACCCTGAAATTACAGTTATCAAAAGAGTGGTTTTATTAAGAAAAAAAAGCCTTTCATCCACTCCGAGTGGAAAGAGACTGCAGGCATGGTGTCTTTTTCATTGCTACCTTGCTGTTCAATAGACAGCTGCGGTGATAATGCTATGAGCAAATGAAAATGTGGCTTCAGCTGACCAGCAGGGAACATCATCTTCAATGCACCCACCATATTTCCATGGATCTTTTAGATCAACTCCATTTGTTTTGACCAGGG
This sequence comes from Pristis pectinata, assembly GCF_009764475.1. Taxonomy (NCBI): domain Eukaryota; kingdom Metazoa; phylum Chordata; class Chondrichthyes; order Rhinopristiformes; family Pristidae; genus Pristis; species Pristis pectinata. Next base: position 17,127,945 of record NC_067433.1, read on the forward strand.
AAGGAATTTATTCTTTTTCTGACCCTGCAGTAAGCAGAACATTACAGCCAAAGCAGAATTAAAGTAGAATCATCTGACTGAAGGTTGTTTAATGAACCAATTATTAATCACCACACCTCAGCCTCTTCTTCCACTCATCACGCCCCATGGCACTCCCGGGACACAGCTACACAAGGCACATCATCCAGGTGAGAACTTGAGCAGGTCAACAGCAGAGTGGGAGCAAACAAAGGGTTTGTTCCCTCCCTAAAGCACGCCGCATAAAAAGTTTCTTCTGAAGATATGCAGTTTGGCTCATCTGACCTAACCTGGAGTCACACCGCATGGACACAGGCCCTTCGGCCCTTTGTGCCTATGGCGACCATCAAACACCTGCACTCATCCTACAATAACCATATATTTTCTCTCCAACCCCACCATAAACTTCCCCACCCCAAACCAATTCTCTTGCCAGTTACCTACTGACCAATTAACCTACTAACCCACATGTCTTTGGGATGTGGGAGGAAACCAGAGCACCCTGAGGAAACCCATGCGGTCACAGGGAGAACATGCAAACTCCACACAGACAGCAATGAAGCTTTGATTTTTTTTAACAGGTTTCAAATTCCAGAGGTCAGGATTGAACCTGGTTCTCTGGCGCACTGAGGCAGCAGCACTAACTGTTGTGTCACTCAGTCAACATCTTGTTACATAGGTCTCTGTCAGATGAAGTCTCAGTCCAGCAATGAAGATTTGATTTTTTGGAACAAATTTCAAGATACATTTCTTGTTCAAACTACACATTCAGGATGTGGGGGAGGTTATTGTTTTAAAATCAGAGATCGCCTATTTATAAGGCATTTTTCTCTCTCTGTGACAAACTCTCTTCCTGAAAGGGTGGTAGAAGCAGCTCTGAAACTTTTGAGGGCAGAGGTAAGCCAATGGGTGAAAGGTTTCCACAGGCAGATGAAAATAAAAACTTGAGGTTCCAATCAGAACGGTCATGACCTTGGTAAATGGTGGAGCAGGCTCCAAGGTCCAAATGGTTTCTCCTGCTCTAATTCACACATTCAGATGTAGTTCTGAAATGATAGCTAGTTTTAGCACCAGCTGCTATTGTTTTAATTAACATTGTAAAAATGCTTTTGTATTATTTATGTGGGTTCTGCTGGCTAGGCCAGGACTTATTAATCATCTGCTATTGGTCCTGAACCATTTCAGAGGGGAATCACTATTCAACCACATTGCTGTGTTACACAACCGAAGGAGGAACTGCAGATATTCTTCCCTGAAGGACATTAGTGACCCAGATGCATTTAAATAAGAACCATGCTCATTTTTACTGGTCGTAGTGGGATTCCAGCTCACATCTTCAGATTAGTGGTCCAAGCATTTGGATAATCTTCCAGTAACTGAAGCATGAAGCAACTATGCCTGAGGTGGTACACAGATTGCTTCACTGCGCCTACATACAAGAAGCTCAAAGCTTAAGCAGAATTAGTTAGAATGCCTGAGGTCTTCCTGAAGGTCCCTAAGCTTTTCCTATTTATGAACCTCCATGTCCTGGTCAATGTAAATTTGGGCAAGGGCTTTATATTCAGTGGGATAAGTGGTGAGGATTGGGCAATAGCATCAATTTAGTTCCCGCTATTTAGTTAGTGCCTCCACTGACTGCTCCCACGTGGCACCCTCTGATCCACACCAAACACTCATTCTCCCTCACCTGCCTTCAACTTAAGACCCTCAGTGACAAATTTAGGTTTTGTTTTGTTTGAAATATTTTGACTTGTTACATTCTTGGTAGGTTAGCAGGTAGAGTGGGTTATGGCAGACTGTGGTTCAGACCCATCCCTGCTGAGAAAACCTCAGGACCGATGCAGGAGGTGGGTGCATCAGTGCTGAGGACCACAGTGTGTGCAGTGAGCCGAGAGTTCTGGTCATCATCGCTAGTGAGCGGTCCAAACTGAATGGTGCAAGGGGCTGGATGGAAGAATCTCAGCAAAAGATCTTGCACTTACATAGTTCCACTACTGTAGTGACTCACAGGCATAACACAGGGGCACAGCTAGTAGTGCCATTGCCTCACAGCACCCGAGATCCAGGTCCAATCCTGATCGCGGGTGCTGTCTATGTGGAGTTTGCACGTTCTTCCTGTGACGAATGGGTTTCCTCTGGGTGCTCCGGTTTCCTCCCACACCCCAAAGACATGCTAGTCAGTGGGTTAACTGGCCACTGCAAATAGCCCCTAGAGTGTAGATGAGTGGTAGAATCTGAGGGGAGCTGAAGAGAATGCAGAGAGAAAAAAACTGGAATTACCGTAAGATCACACAAAATGGGTGGTTGATGGTCGCTGCGGACTCTACGTGCTGACAGTTCTGTTTCTCTGCTGTATCTCTCTATGACTCTAAGAGCATCATCAGACAGAATTTGGCTGTCCCTACAGGACAGTTGACAACACTCTTGATAAAAGAGGGAGACTTTAGGGAGCACCTTGAAACAGGAGAAAAGTTGGGAGCTTTGGGGAGGGGACTTCTGAGCTTAAACTTTCCACTGCAGAAGGTACAGACACCAGTGCTGCCAAACAGGAACCAGGGTACGCAAGGGATCAAAATAGAAAGAGAACTGATTCCAAGCTATTCAAGCTCCATATGTCAGACAGGCATTCTGCTGATCTGCTGGAGGGCAATATGATAGGGTTATTAGTCCTTCTTGTCCATGGCTGGTAAAGCAAACCATTCAGTTTCATTCTCCTGGTATTTTCTCTTAGCACTCTGTGTTATTCTCTCCCAAGAGTCTATCCTTCTGAATATCCTGATTGGCTCCATTTCTGCCACCCTTACAAGTAGTGAGTTCCAGATTACAATCAGTCTTGAATAAGAAAAATTCTTCACGTTCCCTCTGTGGTATTTTACCATCACTTTAAACCCCTTCATCCTTGAATTGTCTGTGACTGCTAACAAGTTCCCTCTATTCACCCATCTAAACCCCTGGTGATCTTGTACACCTTTGTTTTTAATTCATATGCTTCACACTTCAACATGAATTTACTACATACTGAGGAGACTGGAGAATCAGAATTAAATATCTGTCTTGCAACTTTAGAATTCATATGAAGAGTTATACTAGACACAATAAAAAAAGAAAAGATTTTATTCTTTGGGGTGCACAGTCCGCAGCTAGTAGAGCCTCACTGCTCCAGAAACCGGGGTTCAACCTTGATCTTAGGTGCCTTCTGTGTGAGGAGTTTGCATGTTCTCCCTGTGACTGCATGGGCTTCCCCTGAGTGCTCCAATTTCCTCCCACATCCCAAAAATGTCGGGGCTGGGAGGTTAATTGGCCATTGTAAATTGCGCATGGTATGTAGATGAGTGGTTGAATCTGGGCAGCTGTTAATGAGAATGTGGGGAGAATAAAGTGGGTTAAGGTAAGATAAATATAACAATAAGTTAGTCGGTCTTGATGGACCAGGGAGACTGTTTCTGAGCTGTATCTCTCTATGACTCCATGACTCTAATATCATCTTTGCAATTCCTACTGAAATCAGTAACTGTGTCAATAAAGTTGGACTTCTGGTTCCATGTATGGGAGTGAGGAATTAGTTAGGTTCTATCAGCAAATAAACAGCATGAGCTTGGGTCACCTCTCCCAAAACAGGACTGACTTGTGTGTAATGTACCCCTTGAATGAACACGTCTTTATCAAAGTACACACAGGAACAACAGCTACTTCCATGAAGTAGTATTGGAAGGTGTGATCTCCATGACATTGTGCCCGGTAGGGAGTCTGCCCACCAAAACCAATGGTGGAGGCATGTTTGCAGGAACAATTCATTACATTTGGAAGGAAAAGGTCTCTCAGAAGAAAAAAACATCTTTAAGATGCATTCAAGACATCTATATCACATTTTAATGGATGTTCCGGTCTCCCTGAACATTTTGAATTATTTCCTGTCAAGTCCATGTAAAACGCTGAGATTGATTTTGAGAGGAATAAATTCACCTCAAGTTGGAATGGGAACTGAGTGCACATATTACATACTAACCGCCTGTAATATGTCAGGCCTGATATTCAGTTCTGCTTCATTGAACAGAATATAAAGCTGTGATCAACAGACAACCGGTCTCATGCACTGTGTGACTGCCCGAGGCAAATTTCCAGATTATATTGTGCACATGAAAGCTGTCCCAGATGAGCAGATTGCAATCAATGTGAACGCATGATATAAATTGTGTGCAGAGTTATGTGGAACCCTGAATTTCTACAAATTGCTTGCGAAGATATGTTGTACAGCAGAATAATCCTCAGTGTGGTTTGAAGTTCACCTTCATTTTTAGTAGCCTGAAAGGTGAGACGCCTAAAATGGAAGAGACTTCTCTTGCAAAAGCTTGGCCTGTATCTTCATCTGGTGTTGGTCCATGTGCTGTTACTGAATTAGCGTGAGATAGCAAGAGAAATTTCAACATTACCACTGAGGTCACCCAGCTTTTGTGGATGCTTCCAGGAGGGGAATATTTTAATTAAAAGGCAGTCCGCTTTGGAGAAATGCATCTCATGTCATGGTATCAAGGGACAAGAAGACAAACAAGTCCATAAAAGCAGTAACAAATGATACACATTACCCCACCTCAGATCAGTCAATGTCATTTAATCTGCCTCCTCATCCAGCTTGGATCTGACTCCAATTAGGCAGCACTTTGAAAATTTCTGCTCTGTTATGGGTACTGCATGCTCCATAGATAACAACCGCTGTAATTGTCAAGGAGATACACAGTACCAGATGTGCTGTTAATAAAGCCTGTCTGCTACTCTATGATTATAAAGTCCCTGATTGTCCCTACGTGAGTTCTACCATTCCTAGCATCCTTGTTAATGATCTGTGCTGTATCATTCATCTCCCATTTTGAAATTATTATTTATTTTGTGGTTTCTCACTCCTGCCCAGAATCATTCCTCAATCAAGTGGGGCAAAGGTCTCAATCCTACCACAGTCTGAGTGGTCCCCACAAAGGGGAATGTGGCCTTTAGTTCCTGCAGAAAAAGACCTTAGCCAAGAAGCTTGTTACAAGTGAAGCACATTTCCATGCATTGTAAGTACTGAATTTTGAAAGGTGAATAATCTGAATCTTGTGTATGAGGACATGTTGGGGGAATCGATTGTCATATAAGCAAACAAGAATCCAATCAAGTCCTGATGCAGGGTTTCAAACCAAAACGTCGACAATTTCTTTCCTCCCACAGAAACTGCTGGACCCGCTGAGTTCCTCAAGCAACTTGTTTGTTGCTCCAGATTCCAGCGTCTGCAGTCTCTTGTGTCTCCAGGAAGTGATTTTATGAAGTGCAATGGAATTCTGGGATTTAGTTGATGCCATGAACTCCTTCAATGATATTGGAGTCATGGACTCATAGACAACAGGCTCTTCAGCCCACAGAGTCCGTGCTGACCATCAACCACACACTTACTTTAATCCTACATTAACCCATTTTTTATTCTCCCCACATTCCCATCAATTCCACTCTGAGTCTACTCCTCACCTCCACATTAGGGGCAATTTCCAATGGCCAATTAACCTACCAACCCACACATCATGGTAGTGTAGCGGTTAGTGTGACACTTTACAGCGCCAGCGACCCAGGTTCAAATCCGGCCACTGTCTGTAAGGAGTTTGAACGTTCTCCCAGCGTCTGCGTGGGTTTCCTCCGGGTGCTCCGGTTTCCTCCCACATTCCAAAGACGTACGTGTTAGGAAGTTGTGGGCATGTTATGTTGGCGCCACCTGCGGGCTGCCCCCAGAACATTCTACGCAAAAGATGCATTTCACTGTGTGTTTCGATGTATGTTTGACTAATAAAGAAATCTTACGTGGGAGGGAACCAGAGCACCCAGAGGAAACCCATGCAATCACAGAGAGAACACACAAACTCCACACAGACAGCACCAGAGATCAGGGTTGAACCCGAGTCTCTGAAACCGCGAGGCAACAGCTCTGCAAGGTGCACCATTATTAAACGTTATTGGATAATAATGAGTATCACTGTTTTTCAGCCTATTAGTTTGATATGCCATTTTTCAATGTCAGTTACACTGAAGGGAAAATACATGAAGCAGGATAATGGATATTATTGACTTTTATGATCTAAACTTAATGGTATGTTGTTACAGGATCTGTAATAATGCCAGGCCAGTTTTAATAGATAACAAAAATATCCATTGTCTGAAAAATCCTCTATTAATATTTTGGTGCAGGACTGTTGCCACCTGGACATGTCAGAGAGTCCCAGATCTGTCAGTCAGTACTGGTGTGTTACAGAGTAATAGCAGTCAGATAGAATGACTGCATACAATGGACTAGACTGAAGGAATAATTTTGGTCTTTCACTGCTGTCTCCTTTTTCTCCTAGTTCATCCTGGTCAACAAAAAGCAAGCCCAAATATTTTCTATGCTATTTTAGAGCTGAAATTTTACAAGGTTTTCACTGGAACTGCTGGTGATACAGGGCAGAGGGATAGCGGGTGCTGAGCTGTTTTTGCTCCAGGTATATTGTGCCCTGTTTAACCACTCCCATCCCAATCACATGAACTTTGACAAAATACCACAAATGCTTCAAATCTATTCCTTTTGCATGGTGTTTAGGTTACTTGAGTAGTACCCAGAAACCTGGATTATTGATCCAGAGATATGAGTTCTAATCCCAGCACAAAAGCTGGAATAATTAAATAAATTAAGAATTAAAAAGCAAATACCTGTAATGGTGACCATGAAACTTCTGAAATCCACTTGGTTCACCAACATCCTTCAAGGAAAAAGATCTGTCATCCCTACCCTGATTGGCCAATCCTTGACTCATACCCACCAATGAAATTGACTCAACTACTTCCTTAGCTCAGGGACACTTAAGGATGGACAATCGTCACTGACATTGCCAGCGAAGCCCATATACAAATAAAACAGGTAAAGTAATTTTCTCACTCACAATCTAAAGAAGAAGTTGAATATTAAGTGGTCATACAATGTTGACAGGAGCACAGAACGATGAAAATAATTCCTTTTTTTTGGCGAAGGCTTAAACATTGCTGCACAAGTTGAAAAGGCATGTTAAAGCCTCTTGACGAAAACAGTAAATGTGGGCAGAAGAACTTTCAGAGACCTCGAACTGGACTGTGCTGACTTAGGAGGCTGGAAGAATAAGCAAGTTCATGGCTTTACTTTATTTCACACAATGCACGAAGAAAATTGATGAAATGTCAAAAGAATGTTTGAAATGTTTCCTACTCTATTAGCCCAATGACTTGAGTCCACTAATGGCATTGTAAGAATGTCAATGCTTTTTGTTTGGTTCATAAACAGCAGACAGAATGAAGACACCTCATTGTTTACACTTCAGTAAAGCATAATGAAATTTGCACTGCATTGGTGTGGCGAAATCAGCAGGCACATAGATTAAAGACAGTCCCTGAGGAGGCAGAGTCATGCTACAATGGATCTTTATCATAATGTTCAACAGGGTTAGGTCTCTAAAATAATTAACGTAAGCTCATTGAATGGAACCATGCATGCAACAAACTCTGGGGTTGGTGCGTGTGGTGGGAAGAATTTATTCCCTATTTTCCTGTTGGAAACAAATTCCACCGTGAAGGATCTTTGCAATCCCACCTGGAGAAGGGGATAGATTCCCCACCAGCTCTGTCATTTTCTTGCCCACGTACCTGCAAGGCCAAAACTGCATCCAGGAATTTCACATTAAAAGCCACTAGCTGGCCCTAGAAGCCTGAAACTGAAAAGATTCCAGAACCACCAACACTCCCCTTATCCTAATCAGGTTGAAATAAATGTCTCAAATATGCAATTTGAACAATCGTCAGACTTATTTCCACTGTTTACCATTTATCTGTTCAGCACTAAGAACTATTGTGCAGGGCAGGACAGTGGAGTACCTGGTAGAGCTGCTGTCTCACAGCTCCAGAGACCTGCGTTCATTCCTGACCTCAGATGTTGTCTGTGTAGAATTTGTACATTCTCCCTGTGACTAGGTGGATTTCCCTCAAGTACACCAGTTTCCTTCTACATCCCAACATACAGGTTGGTAGGCGATTTGGCCGCTGTAAATCATCCCTGGTGTGTGGTAGAATGTGGGTGGTGCTGATGAGAATGTGGGAACAATAAAAAATGGAATTAATGTCAGATTATTTTGGTATTAGCATTGGTATTGGTTTATTATTGTCACATGGGAAAACCCTTTGTTCGTGTGCTATCCAGACAGATCATGCTATACATAAGTACATTAAGGTAGTAAAAAGAGAAACTAAATGCAGAATATAGTGTTGCAGTCACAGAGAAAGTGCAGTGCAAGTAGACAAATAAAGTGCAAGGGCTACGATGAGGTAGAATGGGAGATCAAAAGTTCATCTTTTAGCATGTGCGAGTCCTGTTCAAGGGTCTGATAACAGCGGGATCGAAGCTTTCCTTTAGTCTGGTGGTATGTATGTTTTAAATGGGTAGCTGACAGTCAGTATGGACCTGATGGGCTGAATGGCCTATTACTGTGCTGTATCTCTCCATGATTGTGACATAATGGGACCCAGTTGACACTATATAGGAACTACATTAAAAACAAAACAGAACACTAAAGCTTTGCTACTACACATGCCATGGGCTGTGCACAACCAGAGATAGCATCAGATTATTTACATGGAGTAGATTCAGAATTTCAGGATGAGGAGATGAATTTTTCCTTCAATATTTGATGAAGACCCAGCGAATGATGTCTGAATGCTGGTGGTTGTTGGAGGATCCAGCTTCAGAGCCTGAACATGGCAGCTAAGGTAGTTCATCGCAGACGTGCAAAATTGTGCATTCAGGGTTAAATCTTGGTGTTCAAAACCATGAAGAGCTTTGATAGCATGCGTAAGGATGGATTATTTGCCCTGGTAGGAATGGAGGACACCAGCTTAAGGTAATTTTCAAAAGAACCTGGCAGAAGATGAAGAGAATATCTTTTAAATGCATTGAGTTATGATGATCTGCAGCACTCTGCCTGAAAGAGCAGTGGAAGCATGTTCAGCAATAATTTAAAAGAGAATTGGATACATATTTAAAGGGGGATGATTTGCAGGACCACGATGAAGCAGCGGTGGACTAGGTTGGATTTCAAAGAGCTGGCACGGGCAGCAGGGACTATGATGTAGCATTCCATAATTCTGTGAATAGAAATATTGCCCACAGAGCGAGGCAACAGAAATGTCTAATCAAATCAAAGCACGCTGACAGACTGCACATGGAAAATGCCATAAAAAGGGATAATGTCCTCTTATACCTGCAAGAACATAAAGCATAAAGGTAGCTGGATTAATAAAAGATGATGGTTAGGTCACGTGGAGTACAGCAGTACACCACTACAGTTTTGGCCACATTTTAAGATGATATCTCTATTAGTCACATGTACATTGAAACACACAGTGAAATGCATCTTTTGCAATGAGTGTTCTGGGGGCAGCCCGCAAGTGTCACCACGCCTCCGGCGCCAACATAGCATGCCCACAACTTCCTAACCCATATGTCTTTGGAATGTGGGAAGAAACCGGAGCACCCGGAGGAAACCCACGTAGACACGGGGAGAACATACAAACTCCTTACACACAGCGGCCAGAATTGAACCCAAGTTTCTGGCGCTGTAATAGCGTTATGCTAACCGCTACACTACCGTACATACTTCTGTCATCTCTACATTTGATGACGTCAATCAATTCCTTGTTGACTGATCTGCTGCTGGGCAGTGTACGGATTCTATTCAGCGAGGCTGGGATGAGGATCATTCACCTTGGTTTTCTGTTTCTAATCTGCATCCTTATGGTAAATACAGGCTGACAAACACTGAGTGACAACAAAGAGGAACTTTACTGTGATGAACCCCCATCGCTGCATGCTTCCCTTTCCCATCCAGTGTCCAAAGGTGATTGATCTAACCCTCCATGCAAATACATAGAGGAGGCACAAGTGTCAACTTCCATTTCCACAGCGCTGCTAACTAAACAAAGCGTCCCAAGGAGGCTTTCATATAAACTTCGGTACTTCATGAGGAAACGTTAGTCCGGATGTTGCCAGAAAATGCTAGCAAGTTTGGGATTCCCATGCACAGGCACAACCGTGGAATCCTGGAATTTGCCAGCTGATGGCCGCAGTTATATGGCCAACTGTGCTCTAATGCTGGGTTCCCCATGGAGTCCAGCCAGAAAGTGCCGAGGAATGGGCTCAATAATCCTGCATACATTGACTTCCAAAAGGAACTGCCTTGAGGGATGAATGTAAGTTCAACTTTGTTTAATTATTTGAGTTTATTCAAATGTTTTGAATGTGGTTTAGCTTTCTTTTTGAATATTTTAATTTTATTTCATTTTTCCAAATGTCTGATGAAATTTTAATAGTTTGGGGATGTGTTTGAACAATTCTGAATACGAGAAAGATTCAGAGAGTTTTGACAGCTTCTTTGGCAGTTTTGTGGGCAGGGATCGTTGATGTCCCTATTTCCTGTTGGGATGTATGAGTGGAAGTCTCTAACATGGAGCAGCACCTCCTCACTAAGTACTTTGCAGCAGGTTCTCAACATGAGTGTGGAAATATAAGAGTGATCTCCTTTCATAGAGTTGTAGAGAGAAACAGGCCATTTGGCCCACCAAGTCCATGACAACCATCAACCACTCATTTACACAAATCCTACATTAATCCCATGCTTTATTCACCCTCCATTCTCATCAGGTCCCCCTCAGATTCAACCACTCACCTACACAGGAGGGGCAATATACGGTGGCCAGTTATCCTACCAACCTGCACATCTTTTGGATGTGATAGGAAACTGGAGCACCCAGGGGAAACCTACATGGTTAGAGGGAGATCATTCAAATTTCACACAGGCAGCACCCGAGGTCGGGATTGAACCTGGGTCTCTGGCACTGTGAGGTAGTGGCTTACCAGCTCTGCCAGTGTGCCACCATGAATACAAAGTAAACGAAGGTTGTTCTCACCCCTAAACAGCTGATAAAAAGGTTTTAGGAAGCCACTTAAAGGAGAAAAGAGAGGTAGAGAACTGGATTTAGGATGGAAATTTCAGGGATTATGACCTTGGGAGCTGGCAACCCACCTGCCAATAATGGAGTGAGGATATTCCAAGATGACCCAGAGGCAAGAAACGTAGGTGGTAGGAGATACTTATCACATGGGTGGAGTAGGAAGGGACAGAAGAAGTACCAGTGGGATGTGAACCATTGGAAAATTAAGGCACAGACTTTAAATGGTGAGAAGAAGAAACAGCAAGATGGTGGCACAGTGTGTCACTGCGCCAATTTACCAAAGTTCTGAAACAAAAACGGAAAATACCTAAAAACAAGTCAGGCAGGATCTGTAGAAAAAGAAACAGTCACCGTTTCAGGTCTGTGCTCCTTCATCAGAACTATAAAAGAGAGAGATGCAAATAGGACTTCAGTAGGAAGGAAGGAGCCACAGTTCTGACAAAGCATCGCAGACCGGAACCATTGACTGTTCCTCTTTACACGGATGCTGCCTGACCTGCTGGGTTTTTTCCCAGCATTTTCAGTTTTTGTGTCAGATTTCCAGCATCTGCAGTTGTTCTTGATTTTCCATTTTGAGTTTTCTGCACCAAGCAGCATAACCAAATGGAATGTTTTTTTTGCTCTTTCTCTACTAAAAATCTTTTTAACAGGAGGCCAACTGTAGCTAGAGAGTAAATGTGCCTTTGATATGTGTAGGTACAATTTTGTTATTAATAACATACTGGCTATCTGCTCCTGCTACTGGGGCATGCTTGACTGCCTGCTGATACAGCTGGGATTAGGAAGTTGCTTTGCCAATAGATACAAACATAAGCTCAGTTACTTGCTCCCCAGAGCACAATATTCCAGACTGCCATGGGATTTCCATCTTTTTTAATTCGTAAGGATTTGCCACATTGAAGGTGGAAATAAATGGTCAGGGTGATCAAATAGCTCCAGAGCTTGCTGCGTCTTTCCATGGTCTGATTGTAGATTTACTGCAAACCTCTCAGAATGGGGCTGTAATCTGTGGATTGGAAACAGAGTTTATGACAGGACATGGAAAGTGGTGGCTTCAGTAGCATTTCCTCAACTTTACACAGCCAAGAAAATATTCTCTGGCTTTTATTTCTGTGACTCAGTTTAATGCAATTTTCTACTTCCTGTACGTTAAACAGTCTTCATCAGGAACAGATTTTTCAAAACAGAGATAAGATGAGGGGCCTGTGTTTGTGGTCATCCCGATATTTTTTTTAGAGCTACACTGGTGGCTGCCTTGCAAAACAGATGGGGAAAAAAAATATTCAAAATAAATCAACATTGTTTAGTTTTGGGGGCATGGAATCTTGCTGTGAGATTGGTATGTGACATTGTTTGCATGTATGATGAAATCCTCCAACTACAAATGTTATCGTTATTCAACAGCTTGGGTAAAACATTGTTTAAGAACACATTACGGTATTAATTGCTGATATGTAAAACAATTTAACTTCACTTTTTAGATGGGCACAGAGCAAATTTTACTTGGTCTTCCAGGGAAAGATTAGATTGATGTTCACTTCTTTCAATGTTTATCTCCTTAGTCAAAATCCTTTCGAATTTAGGATCCTATTTAATCTCCCTTCACCCTACTCCGTTCATTGCCTTTCTCCCTCCTCTCTGTTGATCATGATGGATATTCAAGTGGAGATTCAACTGTTAACCCTTTCCATGCTCACTTTTGATTATGCAGGAACATCCCAACAAAGTCAAGACTGAATGTATTTTTCATTTCACTATTTAATTATTTGATATCCACCACACCGCTCTCTCCAAAAGTATCTCCAGAAAGAAGCAGCTTTTAGAATTTAGATAAGATATCTTTATTAGTCGCATGTATATTGAAACACACAGTGAAATCCATCTTTTTGCATAGAGTGCTCTGGGGGCAGCCCGCAAATGTTGCCATGCTTCCGGCGCTAACATTTCATGCCCACAACTTCCTAACCCGTAAGTCTTTGGAATGTGGGAGGAAACCGGAGCACCCGGAGGAAACCCACGCAGTCATGGGGAGAATGTACAAACGCTTTACACACAGCGGCCAGAATTGAACCTGGGTCGCTGGCACTTTAATAGTGTTATGCTAACCGCTACGCTATTGTTTAGTGCCTTGCAATCCCAATAACCTATACATTGTATTTACTTGTCCCATTAAAAATATACTCAGTGCAACACTACGTACATACATTAGCCAAAATGAAGTCCTTGAAATAAGTCATTATTTTACATGCCAATTTTTTCCTCTGAACTGGGTAAGTTGTTTTATTTGCAAAGTTTGCATTTCATAAGTTTTATATTACGAGAAGGATGAGAGCATATGAAAAAAATCCTAAAGCATACTGGATCCACAAAGTGAAATAGAGATTCTTTTGGGAAGTGTGTGAGGTATAATTTTTAGATAACGATGAACTGGTCTTGCAGAGCACACATTGGATAAAGCTTAAGGAACTATATTTTTAAACGCTATCTTATTACCCTAGCTGGTCTCGGTCAAATCAACATTTGGGATGAATTTAGGAACAGCAGCCATAGTCTCGGTATTGGAAATAAAGAAAACCAACCAATGTTCTCTTTCTTTAATTGCTCTCTGGTGAACATTCCTAGTGCCCCCAACCCCTTTCTGGAACATGTGCACGTTTCAGCACTTCTAACACTCTGTTGGTCTGTTGTGGGTGGGCATTCAGCTGAGGGAGTGCTGCTTTGCTATTATATGGTCTTTAGGATGAGCCAACTGCTCCCCTCATGACGTTGTACGAGATCCCACAGCATTCATCGAAGAATAAATCTATAATGGCTGATATGTATCTTTTTGCTTGTACAGGGATGATCCCAGTGCTGGGAGTGGAACATACCTGTGTACAAATTAACTGCCTCATTACACCAATTAGAGTATCATATCAGCTAATATTTTGGGATGCTCTAAGCATCCCAAAGCTGGGGTAGAAGTTGTAAAGCTGAGGTAGAAGTTGGACAAACTTGGGTTGAGGGGAGACCTGATAGAAGTTTATAAAATTATTTGAAGCATAGATAGGGTGGACAGTCAGAATCCTTTTCCCAGGGTAGAAATGAGAGGACATGCATTTAAGGTGAGAGGGAGAAAGCTTAAAAGAGATTTATGAGACAAGTTTTTTACACAGAGATTGGTAGGTGCCTAGAACGCTGCTGGGGGAAGTGGTGGAAGCAGGTACAATAGTGGCATTTAGGAGACTGTTAGACACATGAATATGCAGGGAATGGAGGGATATGAATCATTTAGAGGCAAAAGAGATTCAGTTTAATTCGGCATCATGTTCAGCACAGACATCGTGGGCTGAAGGGCCTGTTTCTGTGCTAACTGTTCTATGCTTAAGCTGGAATGCAAGCTCCATCTCTCTCCACAGATGCTGCCTGACCTGCTGAGCATTATCAATGTTTTCTGGGTTTATTTCAGATTTCCAGCATCTGCAGTCTTAAAATTTTCACCTTTTATAATTCACCTTTAGGACGTGGGTGTTTTGGCAAGGCTGGAATTTACTGCTCAATCGATTTGCCCTTGGAGGGGTGATGGTGATCCACTTTCTGGAAACGCTGCCATCCTTCTGGTGAAGGTGCTCCCACAGTGCTGTTGGGAAGAGTTCCAGGATTTTTTTTATTATTCATTCAAGGGATGTGGGCTTCGCAGGCTGAGCCAGCAATCAATTGCCTGTCCGTAGTTGCCCTTGAGAAGGTGGTGGTGAGCTGCCTTCTTGAACCGCTGCAGTCCTTGAGGTGTGGGTACGCCACAGTATTGTTCGGGAGGGAGTTCCAGGATCTTGACCCAGCCACGGTGAAGGAATAGTGATATACTCCCAAGTCAGGATGGCATGTGGCTTGGAGGGCAACTTCCACATGATGTTGTTCACATGCTTTTAGCTGGTAGAGGTGGTGGGTTTGGAAGGTGCTGTCTGAGGAGTCTTGGTGAGTTGCTACAGTGCATCTGTAGATGGTACAAACTGTGTGTTGGTGGTGGAGTGAGTGAACGGTTGTGCTTGGGGTGCCTATCAAGTGGGCTGCTATGTCCTGTATGGTGTTGAGTTTCTGATTGTTGTTGAATCTGCACTCATCCAGGCAAGTGGAGAGTGTTCCATTACACTCCTGACTTGAGCCTGGATGATGGTGGACAGGTTTGGGGGAATAGGAGGCGAGTTACATACTCACCTCTGACTTGCCTCTCTACCCACATTGTTTATTTGTCTACTCCACTTCAGATTTAAGTGCAGCAACAATGAAGGACTGGCGATGTCAGGACAGTGTGTGTGTGTTGGAGGGGGATTTGCAAGTGGAGGTGTTCTCATGTGTCTATTGTCCTTGATCCTGATGACAGGTTCAGGTAAATGCAGTATAATTTGTAGATGGGCGACAATGCAGCCACGATGTGCTAATGGTGGCGGGAGTGGATAGGGTGACAATCAAGTGGACTGACTTGTCCTAGATGGTGTTGAACTCCTTGATAGCTGTTGGAGCTGCATTCTTCCAGGCAAGCTGCAAGTATTCTGTTATGAAAATTGTGGAGAGGCTTTGAGTTGTCCGAAAGTGAGTCAGTCTGTAGGAAACCCAGCCTCTGACCTGGTCTTGTGGCCACAGTATTTATGTGGCTGGTCGAGTTAAGTTGCTGGTCGGTGGTAATCCCCAGGATGTTGAAGGTGGGAGACAGGGTGTCGCTAAGTCCATTGAGTGTCCAGAGCAGCCGCTTTGACTCCCTCTTGTTGGAGATGGTCATTGCCTGCGCCTGTGGTAGTTCAAATGTTACTCCCCATTACCGGCAGAGGACTGAATGTTGTCTCGGTCTCGCAGTGTGCAGGCACAGAGTGTTTCATTTGCTGAGGGGTCGTGACTGGAATTAGACTTCATCAGTTTGAGCTGTGACACTTCCTATTGCAGACAGACCTGCTGGAGATCTGTCTCAGCTCAGGGAGAAACAGCACTCACTTCAGTAAGTGATGTGACATCTCGCAGGCAAAGGGAGATGTAAAGGGAGAGAGCAGACAAGGGACAAACATGACCATCTACTGTCAGGGACCGTGTAAGGGTCGAGGTTTATTATGTGAGTAACATACAGTGCACAAGAACGTGGTCATGAAGGCGAGAACGTTGGTGGGCATGTTTGGCTGAGGGCTACAATAGCAACAACATGCCCACTATGGACTGCTGCCACAGGAGTAAGACAGGGTTTGTTTGCAATGTTACCTGCTCCACTCTAAAATAAAATTGGCTCCATGACGATTCCTTAAAAAGGACTTCATTTTTCTTGGAGAGGAAGATGTCAAGCAAAATAAAATTGTTTTGGCAAATGGATGGAAATAATTATTTCTGCATATTGACATCACAATCCACAAAAAGGGCAGTTGTGATTTAATCAGCAGAGAGACAGAGGCTTTTCTTTTGCTTCATACCATGTCCTTGACATGGAAAAATAAGCAAAATACAGAAGTACAGAGAGGTCAAACACTGCTCCTCTATCGTGTCAGCAGAAAAATGAGAGGCACACTCAATGAAGGAGGCACACAGTCTTCATTCAATTCTACCAGGACTGCAGAGGTATTCCTGCACAACAAACAGAAACGTGATACTTATGCTGCTTTAAAACACATTTCTAAAGGGAAAGTGTGTCTGGAAATGAATAACACACGTAAAAAAAAGTGACCAGGGTTAAAACCGGTGTAGCCAAATACAAGGAGAATGGTTGAACTGCAACGTTCATTAAACAAAGGTAAAATCTGCAGAGTATTTTGACAGTTTATAATTAATGGGATGAAAATTCTGCATGGTTAAGTGACTGGGCAGTGTTGTAGGAGCTTTTCAGATTGACCAACACCCACTTTTGCAGCAAACCTACTGCAGTGCCACCTACATCTTCCCCAAATTACTTGCGATTGAAAATTGCACCATTTTAATGGGCTGCTCATCCAATTCCTTTTGGCTGCTTTACAAATGAGGTATCAGTTTATTTGGTTGGTCAATGTTTTGATACAAAGAGTGGACAATATATTGCAGCATGGCTTCACCTCCTCCATGCCTTTTGCTAAATATCCAGCTCATTGCAGCACCTATTTTGCACTAATGTTGAGCTTCCAAGCCAGCTGACGTGATAGTTATGATCACTTTTGAGTATAAACTATTCCTGAGGTCATACAGTCTATCGAATACCCTGCCTCTCATGTTTGTTTACTTTATGCAACTCCAAGTTCTCTAATTAGAGACCGAGGAAGGTGGTGACTGGTGATTAATAGCTTGCCAGATTTTAATTTTGAATTGTGAAAAGACTAATTAGCATCCCTGTAGGCATCACGACTGAGCTCGACCTGTCGACGCCCGAATTCAGCTCACTCACACCTCAGCAGAGGTCTCTGGGCAGCAGTCAAGAGGGGAATCCTGGAGACCTTTTCCTTTCCTCAGCTCAGCGAGACTGAGATTAATTAAGGCTGATGCGCCTGCGGGGACCAGCTACCTCACCGCGCGCTGTATTCCAGCGGCTCCAGCCATCCTGCAGGATGTGCATCAGAAGCACAGGAGCCTCACTGTGCCGATCGGCCGGGATATAGACACTCCACGGGATGGTTGCCAGCTTACCTGAGCCGTACCTCCTGTGCAGGCGTTACAAGGTGGTCTGTTTTCCACTGGGTGAATGAAGAAATATGTACTCATACTTGACAAAAATCACAAATGACTGGAATTCAGGAAACACCAGACAATGATAAGAACAAGAATACATCTACGAATCAGCAGCTGAAGTTGCCCACCTGGCCCTTGGTGCCTGCTCTGCCATTTATTAAGGTCATGTCTGATTTTCTACCTCAGCTTTACTGTCCTCGTATCACTTGCTTCCCATAGTAACCCAATATCTGTCCTCTCTGCTGTGAATCAACTCAGTGACTGAGCCCTCAGGGCCCTCCAGGACAGAGAATTCCAAAGAATCACCACCCCCTGAGCTTCTCATCCCAGTCCTAAATGGCCCACCCCTTCTTCTGAGACCCTAATCCCTGGTTGTAGACTCCCCAGCCAAGTTTACCATCCTTCCTGCATCCAGCTTGCTTAGCTATGTAAGAATTTTGTAAGCTTAAATCAGATCAGCTCTTTATCTTCTTCTAACTTCTAACAAATGTGGCCCAGTCTACTCAATCTCTCCTCGTATAGCAAACCTGCCATACCAGGAACCAGACTAGTGAATCTCTGTTGTACTCCTTCTATGGTAAGTACATTCTTTTTTAGATAAGGAGACTATAACGGTACATAATACTCCAGGTGTGGCCTCTCCAAGGTCCAATATAACTGCAGTAAATCATCTTTATTCCTGTACTCAAGTCCTTTGTAATAAAGGCCAACAAATCATTTGACCTTCCAGGGACTTGAGTAAAAGATTACCCAGGTCCTTGAACACCAACACTCCCAATCTTTCATTATTTTAAACTTACTGTGATTTCACATTTTTCTATATTGGGAGGGACTTGATAGAACTTGAAGCAAACAGTACTTTCTGGATGTCCCATGTAGGTGTTCTTGAGAACATTGCCAGGGATCAACAGTTTGCCCCATCTAATGCCAGTCCCAAGTCTCGATAAAGAAAGTCATTGTCAGTCATTAAAATCATTGGGCTTTTACCTCCCAAACGTTTCCCGTCATGATGATGAAGATTGAGGAACTGCTCTGACTGGGGTGCACCCTTAAGGTGACAAGCAAATGAAAGAATAAATTGGCCAGAAACCAGTGGAAAGCCGCTGCCACAACCACATTTTGATGGCGTAGATGGACTCACAGAAACCCTGCAGCACAATTGAGGTCACTTCAAGTACAAATCTGTTCCCTTTCAAAAGCCTTCACTGCCACCCAGCAGTAAAATCCAGCTCCTAAGCCCTCACTGGGTAAAGAGGGTTTTCCCTCAGATCACCCTGGGTTCTTATGCCAATCACCTTCACTCTTTCAACCTTGGTCATTGACCCCTGGCCAACGAGAAGAGTTTCTCTTCACCTACTCTTGTGAAGACCTGTCCTGATTTTAACTACCTCTATCACCTCCGTTCAAAGATCAACCCCTGCTTCTCCAAAGGAACAAAAGTCCCTCATCCTTGGAATGATTACGGTGATACTTTTCACCAGGAAGAGGGGGAAGTGACCTACTCCAGAAAAGATGGAGAAGGCATCATTAAAATTATGGAAGTGTTTCTTAGGGTGCATTGAGAGAAGATGATTCCATTTTCTTCTGTGGGGATTAGGGGATGTGCAGATTCTGGGAACTGTAAGTATAAGATATTCACCATTAAATGCAATAGAAAGTTTAGAGGAATTCTCTAAACTCAGTGATAAGAACATGGAAAGTTATATTAGGAGAAGCTGACAAATGAGCCAGAGCAGACTATTTCACTGTTCAATTAGACAAGAATTGATCTGTGGCCCAACCCTAATTTGATCCACTTCCACTAATAGCTCTGCCTAATAAAAAAATAATATCTGTCTCAGTTTCAAAGTTGTAAACTGACTCATATTGAACTGCTTTCTTTAGATAGATATATAGACAGATACACAGACAGACAGACAGATAGATAGATGATAGCTAGATTGATAGATAGATAGATGGATGGAGGGAACAGAGGGAAAGAGCAACAGAGAAAAAAAGAGAAACAAAGAGAGAGAGAAAAAAAGCTCCTTATTTTCATCTTAAACCAATTAGGTCAATATTCTATGTAAAAGAGAGTACAAATTTAGTCAGTGCAGCTCGTCCTCATAGTTTAACCCTTTCAACCCTGGTACTATTCTGCTTAATGCATGGCAGCAGTGTTGAAAGTCAGAACATTCCATTTCCCAATCAAAAGAAATGTGAAAAAAATCCATTTCTCAGCAGTGATGCTGACTGAAAAAATGAATCATATTTACTTGGTAAAGTTTATAGAGACGTTTGGAATTAGGCAGGCATTCTTCAAGTAACAACACACATTACGAGCGCACCAACAACATCTTGTATTTCTATAGTGCCTTTGATATAGTAAAATGTCCCAAGGCACAGCATGGGAATATAAAATGGAGCCGAGCCTAAGAGATGGGCTTTATGGAGCAGCAAAAGAAGCAGAGTGGTTTGTGGGGCAGGGAGAAGGAGATGGTGGCGGGGGGAGAGCTGCTGTGCTTAGGGACTTGACAGTAACAGGGATGACAAACAATGATGGTGGGATTTAATTCAGGGATGTGCAGAAGGCCAGAATGAGAGGACCACAGATACTACAGATGGTTGTAGAGTTGAAGCAGCTTACAGAGACATAAAGGGTTTTGAAAGCAAGGATAAAAATATTAAAACCGTGTAGATCAGGGTTGATGGATAAGCAGCAGTTGATGTTAGTTAAGAGCTGGGCTGCAGATTTTGGATGACCTCAAGCTTGTGGGCACCAACATTGCTCCTTCAATCAGCACCAACAAAACAGCAGATCATCAATCACTCTTCTCCTGTATATTAACTGCTGGTGCAGAATAGCTGATTCCTTTATCTGCATAATGACAGTAACTGACCTCAGACTGATTATGTAACATGATTTCAGATATTGTGTTTGCAGCATTGGAAAGTAAGAACAGGATCTGGCCTCATACTTGGCTGACCTGACTAATTACCTGCCTTCATAACTCTTAATAACCCTACAAACAAAAGAAATAGGAGCTGCAGTTGGCGAGCTCGCCCTGATGTTCAACAAGATCATGGCCGATCTTCTGCCACAACAGCATTTTCTTCCTCTATCCCCCTATCCCTTAATTCATCTGATATCCAGAAATCTTCTTTGAATGCAATCAATGACTGAACCTCCACAGTCCCTTTTGGTGCAGAATTTCAAAGATTCACCACCCTCTGGAGGTAGAAATTTGTGCTCATTTCAACCCAAAATGGAATTCTTATTTTGAGACTGTGGACTCTTTAGACAAGGGAAAGTGTAGCGGTTTGTGTAATACCATTACAGCGCCAGCAACCCGGGTTCAATTCCCTCCGCTGTCTGTAAGGAGTTTTTATGTTCTCCCTGTGTCTGCGTGGGTTTCCTCCGGGTGCTCCGGTTTCCTCCCACATTCCAAAGATGTACAGGTTAGGAGCTGTGGGCATGCTATGTTGGTGCCAGAAGAGTGGCGACACTTGTGGGCTGCCCCCAGCACATTTTCAGTAACATAAAAAGGTGCATTTCACTGTGTTTTACGATGCACATATGACTAATAACTAAATATCTTATATCTTATTACAACACTGAAAGAGGTTATGCAGTCCATTGGCTCTACACTGACCCCATTAGTCCAGTTCCTTTCTCTACTCTGTAACATGGCCATCAACACCCCTTGTGCACTTACCCAGACAAACCCTCTCAAGGGTGTTGTCTGTTTAGTGAGGTACATGTGTTATTATCCAGAGATTTATAGCCAGTCAGTAGCATCAAACACGTTATGTAGTTGCAGATTTGCCTCTTACTCCACGACTGAAGTTCGATTCCATTAACATGGAAACAAATTTGATCTGCAGAGCAGAATGTGCAGTCAGTACTATCACCCAACAAGGGGCCTTCCTGGCAAGCACCAGTTAAATTGTTTACCCTAACCCTGCCCCTCTGTAGCTCTGCTCATGTTGTGATTCCCAGCCTTAATATTAGGGATCTATAGTCAGGGATAGCAGACAATACAAGGCAGAGTACAATACAATACACAGCTGGTTTGAGATATATTGTCATTGCCACTCCACCAATCCTAACAGATCAATATGGAAATGAGTGTCACTTTCTCACCCAATAGTGAGTTGCTTTACTTTGGGTGACATGTAAAAATTAAAAATAAATCTCAAAGCTGACCAATATCCGTCCCTAATCCGTACACTTCCGTGTTTAACGGGGGCAAGTAGCCAACAGGAAGGGAGTTGGCTTTCCAAACATTACTTAGGTTTGACCCTGTCCAAGCAGGCTTTCTCAGCCCTCACGCAACTCTGGAGGATGGCCTTGGCGGGGGAAGGTAAGTGCCTGTTCATCGCTGTGCGGGACAGGAACTGTAAGACAGCTTCTCTGCTGTCCTGCCCAGTCACTGGGTCTTGCCCCAACAACTTCTCCCCTCATTGGTCATCCTTATCCATTTCCATAACTACATTACAGCTAACAGAATTATGCTCTGCCACTGACACTTTCACCACTCACCACTGACACTTTCAGCCTCACTTCCCAAGATCTGGCCCAGTAGAGCCACGTTGATGTATTGATTCAAAGAGCCCTCCTTGATGCACTTTACAAATTGCACCCCATCCCCTGTACCTAGAATAAATAAACTGAAGCCCAGTCTTAAGACGCAACCCAACCTTAACTCACAGACCTGATCTTCAACCCAAAGCACTGGCTTGAAATAGACCTTCCTCTGGCCTTGCTTCAAGATCATTTAACTCAAAAGGACACCAAGAACCAGTCAATGAGGCAGGAGAAAGTGATACCATGGAAAGGTCTCACTCACACTGCTGAGGCACAACATAGGGAGAATAAGTAGGCCATTCACCCCCTCAGACCTGCCCCCCATTCAATACAATCACAGCCCACAGCCCTCAATTCCCCAACCTTTCAAAAATATACCCCCAATGATCCAGCCTATACAACACTCCAGTGTAGAGAATGTCAGAGATTCACCACCCTGTGGGAATATGTGACAGTAAGAATGTAGAACTTATTTAATCTGTATGCAAAATCTAACAAAAAATAATTTTAGGAGACTCAGAAATGAATGCAGATCTAACACTGTACTTTAGAAATAACCAAGACTCTTATTCTGGACTGTGGAAGGAAATCGTGTCACCTGGAGGAAATCCAGGCAGTCACAGGGACAACATTCATACTCCACATGACCAGCACCAGAGATCAAGATCGAATTCAGGTTGTTGCAGAGAGCTAGACCATGCGCAGTGCCTGAGGTTCATGGTAGATACAGAGATGATATGTGTGTGTGCTGCACTAACATTATCAAGGTCCTATTGCAAAAACAAAGGAAAAGGAAGCAGCGGACATATTATAAGATAAATAATAGCATCAGAAACCTGATTAGTGCTTCACAGATGGAGAGCTACATTCAAGGGTGTTTGATTTGCATGAACAACAATTTCTGCTTTACGTGATTGTGTAGAGTTACAGGTCAGCTTACATTTATCAGCAATTGGTAACAGTTTTTCTTTCTTTTCACTTTGTTTTATTGTAATTGATGAGGAGTGATGAGCAAATTTGGGCAATATGAGCTTGAAGGAGGAACAAAGTGATGTTAACAATGTGTGTGGGAGTGAATGAAGACCAGAGGTACAGGCCATTAACCTGGATCAGCATCAGCAGTATTTCATTTCAACTGTGCATGTAAATTCAGCTCCTTTGGCTTATCGCTCACAGCAGCTGGAACAGGACCAGGAATAAAGGGCAATTATTTAGTTTATCCAGCTGTGGAGTGTGTGAAGCTTGAGCAACACAGTCCAACAATGATTTTGCAATCCCATTTTACAAACATGTCTTAATACATAGAAATATGTGACGGTCAGAGTGCCTGACTCTGGCCTCGAGGCTTGATACAAGCATACCCAAAATTCAGAAAGGTTGATCCCGACCTTTTCTGATCTAAGTCCCAGTGGCAAGTCTCACACACAAAGGGATTGAACTTATGACTGACAGGTCAGTCACTCAACATGCCGGAGCAGTGAAGATATAAAAAGAATACCAGAATGGATGGGAGCAATATACACAGTCAATTGAAGAAACTTATAGCTGACAAGTCAGAATTCTCACTTCAGTTAAGATAGATGTGTGCCGGACACATTGTAGTGAGTTTGCACAGGCAAATTGAAAGCTGTGTGTGTGTGTGGTCCTGCAAACTGTGACCATGTGGCATTATGTTTGAGGGATCCATTATGCATTCTTAATGTGGTAACCTAACCTAAATATACGTCCTTTCAATTCTCTAACACTAATTCAGTAAATACCATTCCCAAAAACAATATCCTAAGTTCTGTGCATGAAAAAATAGTCAAGTACGACACATGATCAAATAAACCTCTATTACACACTTGTACACCTTCACTGAGCATATCCACTTTTTGAATGTAAAAGCATCTGAGCAATAACAACTTTCTATTCATTGCACGAAAGCCCAGCTCTTATGGTTAGAAATCACTGGGTCTTACCAGTGGATTGGGTATTGTACTACACCATGAAACTATTCAGCTTTACAATATCCTCAGAGCCAGACAGTCCTATGACACATTCAGAGAACATCTTGCCTTCAACACAGGGTTGAATCATATCACACTTTCTTTTCCCTGAGGCTTTTTCTCTTCCGAGGAAATTATGTGCAGATTTAAATTTTTACTTTATGCTCTGCATCTAAATTGCATTTTTTTAAACAGCTGCATATAGTGGCAATGTAGGCAGAATGGAGGTGATTGGGTCAGTCTCCTGTCAATCATGCTTGGTAATCACACTGGTGTAAGTGATTGACAGTGATATTTTGCAGACAATCTATGTGTTACTGTATCCACTCCTTTTCTGGAGAAATTATCCTGCTTTGATTGGGAAAGATTTGCTGTAGTTTCTGTTTCCTCCAGTCTTTTCCCTGACTAAATTGACTTTGATTTACAATAGACTGTTACCTTTGAAACTCTGTTACCCACACCCCTCCTCCAACTCACTTTGTGGCATGGAATTGTCAATAAATAGTCTTTTTTAAAAGTAAATTAACTTCCAGAGGTGGAAATAGAGGACAGAGATTACTTGTCTGTGAGTAAGAGCTATAAGGGATGGAGTTAAGTGCTCAAAGGTTGTGAAGACACAAGAGACTGAAGATACTGGAACATACAATTTACTGGAGGAATTCAAGCAGGTTGTTTGTTGGTCATAGGTTGTATTTGGAGAGAGTCACTTGGCTAGTAGAGTGAGTATCACGGAAGAGCTCATGATGATGGACTCTGGTAGGATAAATTAGGTGAAATGCTTCAGAATATGCTTGGTTGTTGAGGAAGAGATTACGAAAGGTCAGTGGAAGTTCCAGTTGGAGCAAATGGACTCATTTCTGGAGAACTAACCAACCGTCTGGCATTGCAGGTGGAGCTTGGCACAGATTGAGAAGGATCCTGGCTGCTTTGATTGGAAGACTGAGGAGAAATGATGGGATTTGTGGGGTAGAGATGGAAAACTGATGGGGCTTCCTGATGAGTCGGTCCGGTTAACCTAAAAGCAAAACTCAATTTGTATCAGTCCTCTTTATTACAAAGGGGAAATTAAGAGGGTGTGTCGCCCAATCCTGATTGTAAACCAACGATGCCAATTGAGAAACCTTGAACAGATGATTATAGGACCAGACACTGTTGAGAGGGGAACTGAGGAAGGCCCCAGAGCCAGACATTGAATCTGAACACTGTAAAGTGTGGTCACCATCTCAGGAAGGAGGAATGGTTCGAGGGGAAAAGGGATCAAACCAGAAGGAACCAAGTCAAAAATGAAAACTGGGTTTATTTAAAAATCGGGATAGGCACAATCTTCTGGGATTTTGGGGTTTCTTTTTTTTTCCTTGTATAAAAGTTGTGGAGTTGAAGAGGTCTCCAAACTGCTCACTGAGGCTGCGGTGGTGGGAATGGGTAAAAAAGAAATGACACGAGAAGAGCCTCTTTATGCAGTGAATAGTTGGGATCTGGAATGCACTGCCAGGGGTTGTAGTGAAAACCGATTCAATGATGATGCTCAAAAGAGTACCTGAATGGAAAGAATTTGCGAGATGAAGGGGAGGGGGTGAAGAAATGAGATTAGCTGGATTGCCTTTGCATAGAGCTGGCACATACTCGACAGACTGAATGGCTTCCTTCCATACTCCATCTATGCTGTGCAAAGCAAATAAATGCTCAAGTAGAATTACCTGTAGTGCCAAGCTTCTGGGAGTAAGGAACAGATCTCCAACGGATTATTCTGTGGGTTGGAAAGTTTAAAAAACAAGAGGCTGTCAATTTATGCAGATTGCATGTGGATTGGACTGCTCTCCCTCCCTGAGGCTAAAGGAACTTTGACCTTCCCCAGGATGCTGGAATGCTCTAACTTGTTGGCTCGAAAATCGAGGGTCCGAGAGAGGCAGCAATCACGCATTTGTGGTGAGGTAGCACAGAGAAGCAATGGGCCACAACCTCTCTAGTTATAGCTCAATTTTTCTACAATAATAACCTAAGTTTATGATCAACCGTAAAATACAATGTATAAGTCACAACTCCCTGCCCTCCAACCTACTGGGGACTTCAGTTTTCAGAAAATACCTTGCATTGGTTTCAAATAAGTTTATCTTTCCTTTGTAAGTATTTGATAAATAAATAAAAGTTAATTCAGTTTTGAAATCTTGGTTATTCCATTGACAATATCCGATGTTATGCTTTACACTTCCATGTCTTCAGGTAAACTTTTGTAGAATGTGAATAAACATAACAACGCAAATAGTAATCTTTTGAAAATTAGACTTGAATTCCATCGTCTAATTTTTTTTGTATTGACCAGTTTACAAGTTGAAATGGTTTATCTGCTTTTATTTGCTGCTCCCAAAGCATTTAGAAAGTCAGCTAGTACACTGGATTTTACAGTAACTTCCATAATTATCCTGCAGTCTTTGAAGCGACACAGACCCACAGGACTGGAATCTTTTCAGAGGAGTTGAAAGTAATTCTAGGTTCCACTTGAGATGAAAGGATCGATAAAGACCTTTGATAGAACAACTTGCTGTCACAGAGAGGAAACTATTGTGAGAAGTTATGATTAGCTGCCTTCAGTCACGTCTCAGGAGGCAGGCTGCACAAGTGTTTGGCAAACTACCTGCTACCCGCTTCACTTTGTGGACACACTTCTGTGGTCTGCCTCATCAAATTCTGTTAGTTTGAATATATTGGCAGTGCATTATTGACAGTGTGCAATTTCCTCTGCCTGCCATTATTTCAGACAGGTTGTTGTCTTTGATCAGACTGAGAGCAGAGACATTTCCCTCCAGGCCTTACACTAGTGGCCCAAGCTGTGTGTCAAAGTCCTCCAATGTGTTCAGTGACCACTTTACTAAAGCAATGATCTCAGCCAATGTAACAATAAAAGTGCTAAGTTGGCCTCAGTGTCCAGGCTGGAAAGGGGATAAGAGTGAAGGGCGTTGCTGGGGCTGGTCATGTACACTACTCTCAATTCTGATCACTATCCCATGTACCAGAAACAGCACATGTATGAAGGTGTGTGTGTGTGTGTGTGTGTGTGTGTGTGTGTGCGTGCGTGCGTGCACATGTACACATGTGCACATGTGTGTGCATGCACGTGTGCATTGTGTGTGCATGTGCATGTCTGTGTGTGCATGTGCACACATGTGTGTTTGTGTGTGCATATGTGCATATGTGAGGGTGCGTGTCTGTGTGTGTGAATGAGTGTGTGTATGTTCATGTGTCTGTGTGTTTGTGTGTGAGTGAGCATGTGTGTGCATGTGTGTGTGTGCATGTGTGTGTGTGCGCGCACTTAAGACACTGCTTGGCTGGGAAGCTCTTATGGCTGACCCACCACAGGAACTCATTTTTCACCACAGAGAACAACTGCCAGGCATTGGAGAATGAGAGATGGCCACAGAATCAAACCCAAGCATTGTTCACTGCTTGTGGGATTGGATGAAGGAAAAATGAGGATATGAGATTAAAAGCAAAGACGTGGACATTATGGGGAATTCTGCTCACAAGCATTTTGTTCTCTTTTTGGAAGATACTAATGTCGATATTCCGTTTGATTTCACTCCTCATTTTGTTACCAGGTCTGCAGACTCTTTATGAACCAAATGTGCATTCATTTTAAGGCACTAGAATAGAAAGTCAGAAGAAGGACCCTCGCCTTGAAACAGAAATCTTCCACCCGGCACAGCCCATTCACTTTGATGTCAAGGATTCACATTGGCCTTCTAGTGTGAAAGTGCAAAAGGAGTCTATAGGTTTCAGCCACCAATTAGTGAATCTTTACTTAATGTTATGGGTTTGAGTCAGACATTGATTTTTTTTTATATTTGGAATCCATGAATAACCTGACCAAAACTCAAATTCTTACACAGGCAGATAAAATGGGGAAGGAGACACCTACCCCCAGATTCAGATTCTTCATTGAGTGTGGGACTTGGTGTATGATGCAAGTTTCACAGTCCTTGAATTCAGGGTGTGAGAAAATGAAACAATGTAACCTGCATCTGGTTCTACAAAGAAGAAGGCCATAGGCTTTGGATGTCTGGTGTATGATAGCTCCAGTGATGACAAAGTGACACAGGGAAGGGACCGTTGATGGCATTCTCCTCAGTCTACATTTGGTTGAAATTATACAGTACATTGAAGACACTGTCAGTTTAGCAGTGATGCGTTCCTCAGACAGCTGACTGGTTCACCGTTCAATGGAGTGCCAGAGCCCGTCTGATATTTCTGGAGCCATGTCTGTAAAAGAAGAATTCATAGTTTTAATGATTGTGATTTTGGTTAAAGAAGAATCGCTCCACATTTGAGTGAATAGAATCGAACTCGGATGTTTCTATCAACATTGTCTCATCAGCTCGGCTTTGCTTCAAAATCCAGGAGGTTGGAGATAAATTGGATGCTTTAACTTCAGCATCTGGAGAAAAATGCATATCTTCTGGCATTTCAGGTTCTTCTTGGGAATACTCCAGCCTCAGCCTCTGAACCTGATTTTATGAATAATTACACATTCAAATTCTGTTTATTATCTCCATGCTGTTTGGGAGGCTTGTGTTCCAGAAGCTGGCTGTCTCATTTCTTCAACACCAAAACATAGGTTTGTCCCCTATGACTCTCACCAACTTTTACAAATGCACCATAGAAAACATCCTATCTGGATGTATCACGGCTTGGTACGGCAATTGCTTTGCCCAGGACCACAAGAAACTGCAGAGAGTTGTGGACACAGCCCAACGCATCAGGGACACCAGCCTCCCCTCCTTGGACTCTGTCTTTACCTCTCATTGTCTTGGTGAAGCAGCCAGCATAATCAAAGACCCACCCACCTGGTTCATTCTCTCTTCTCTTCTCCTCCATCGGGTAGAAAATACAGGAGCCTGAGGACACGTACCACCAGGCTCAAGGACAGCTTCTACCCCACTGTGATAAGACTATTAAATGGTTCCCTTATACAATGAGATAGACTATGACCTCACGATCTGCCTTGTTGTGACCTTGCACCTTATTGCGCTGCACTTTCTCTGTAGCAGTGACACTTTGTACTGTTATTGTTTTTACCTGTACTACATCAATGCACTCTGTACTAACTCAATGTAACTGCACTGTGTAATGAATTGACCTGTATGATTGGTACGCAAGACAAGTTTTTCACTATACCTCAGTACAAGTGACAATAATAAACCAATACCAATATCAATACCAAAAATTGCTTTCTTTGACCAGTTTGGTAGATTGTTCTTTCTTTATTCACCATCTCTACTGCCCTCAGCTTCACATCAGACTTTCTCAATTTTAGTTTTGCAACAAGAATGGAATTTTTCCCATGTCGGGTGCTTTGAGGGTTAACCTTTCTTTTTAATCATTCACTGGTCAAGGCCCACATTGCGCTAAAACCAAGAAAACAGTTAAGAGCCAACCAGTGGCATCACATAGAGACCCAACTAGCCAAGGGCAGCAGATTTTCTTTCCTGAAGGACAAGGTTAACCGGATGGGTTTTTATGACAATCCAGTAGTTTTGTGGTCACCATTACTGAGGCTGTTTTTATTCCAAGTGTAAGCAGATAAGTTTTAAAATAGTCTAGTATTTTCATTGTTAATATTGCTGAGATCAACTTCTTAAGCTCCAGGTTAATTCAGTTATTTCAATTTAATTTATCCATTTGCTATAATGTGAATTAAACTCATCTCTGCATCCAGATATCAGGATACAAAACCATAACTCAACCGTTCTGCTCCGAAAACCCTGCAGTATTAGCTGTTGATTTATTTCTGCTGCAATTAGATTTATTGCGTGGTTGCTCCATCAGGTAGCAGCAGCAGAAGATTTTACTGTGATTATACATGAACTTTGTGCCACAAATGACTGGTAACTTCTCCAAACTAAAAGCTTCAATATAATCTTTGGGCAATTTAAAACAATTTTGTTGCACGGCACTAGATGCCTTCAGGGAGAGGAAAAGAACAAAACTGCAAAACTATATACAGCCAAGTGCCAAAATAATATACAATTTTTCCATTAAAAAAATTTGAGCTGTAAAACATGATCTTTGCAGCATAAAGTGGTTGCACATCACATTGACATGGCCATATCACGAAGAGTCGTAACTCCATGGTGATTCTGCCAGTTTACAGCACTTTAATGTACTTACACTTGTATTGCAGTCTGTTTGGTCTTGACTATCTTTTATGTCACTGTTTGGCTGTCCTCTGCTGTAATACTATATTACTGACATGTTATAGAAAAAAAAATGGCCTTCGAAATTTTAGTACAGGTTGAAATTTCGTCAAAGTATGGATTTTTATTCTAGGTCCTCCATGCATTTTGTTGTCAATTGTACAGACTTGTTCTGAGCTTACAAGGCACATGAGAACCACTTGACTTAACTAAAGTGGTTTAGCTAAGCATTAGCTACAGGAGGCCTGACTTTACTTGATCAATTGGTATGGATACTGAGGCAACCATTGCCTCCCAGGTTGGTCTGACCTTGCATGTATTTACTCCCACTCTCACCCCTGGAAACCTGCTGGATTATTTGAGTTTGGTTCCTATTTGGATGAGGAATTATTAAGAGCAACCTGTAGGACCGACATGAGGCATGAACCACAAGGGCGGGGTTTTGGGCTTGCAGGGGTTTCTGTTCCTGAATCCAGGAGATTGAGGAGAACCAGTCCTCACTGGGCAGAGAGAAATGGAATATCCAATCCCGGAGTCTCAGGGTTGTCCCATCCAACAACTCCGGTTCTTCAATGATGGCAGTAGGTAGATGTGAGGTTGGAGTGGGATTAGTAGAAGTGAGTAAGTGGGAGTCAAGTCCTGGGATACAATTAGCAGTCCACCTCAGTTCTCTCTGCCAACCCCAGAGATCAATGAGTTGGCATCAGATCTGTGATATAATTCAATTTTGCTCCTCACCCAACCTCAAGTCATTTGTTTGTTGGGGATTAAAAATGATTATTCTCCAAAATTTGGTGGGCAGTCCAGATGAAATGCTTGTGATAGCATAACACATCAGTGGACTGAGAGCACCATTATGTGAATGCCACATGTCCATTAGATACATTGTCATTTTTGTTCCAGAAAGTTGCCCTTTTTTTTCAAAGCTTTTACTTAAAGTATTCCAGATTACCAAACTACTCAAAGGCACCAAACAGAACAAAGCCAAAGCTCTTGCAATTTGTAACCATGGTCTGAGCCCAACCCTTTGCCACCTCATCCCTCCCAATGTCTGCTTGTCCACCCATTGGCAGACAGAGGAATATTTTAGACAATAGGGAAATCAAGGGCTCTGGGAGTAAGCAGGAAAGTGGAGCTGAGACCTTCACCTTACTGAATGGTGAATCAGTCCTGAGGGGACAAATGGCCTCCGCCTGGCCCCCATATCTTCTTGTCATCACCAGGGAATGACCTGTCTTTCATTTTACCGTCATGTGAACTCTCCCACTTGTTTCACTCTGTACAAAGTCAAAACACTGGCAAGCTGGAAAACTGCACTAAGAACAGAGCTTTGCAGGAATTATTCAGGAGCATCTGTGGAGAGACAAACAGTTACTATTTCAGATAATATAGAACACAATGTGCTGTCATTGTACAGCACAGAAACAGGCCCTTCAACCCCCAACGTGCATGCTGACCTCTACACTGATCCCAGTTTTCTGCAGAAGCACTGTATTTCTCTGTGCCTTATCTATTTAAGGGCCTGTCTAAATGCCTCTTAACCTTAATTATTGCATCTGATTCCATCACCTCCTCTGGCAGCACATTCCAGATATCAGCCACCCTCTGTGTAAAAAACCTTACACCTGAGATCCCCTTTAAAACTCCTTCCTCGCACCTTAAATCTATGCCCTCTTGTTTTTGATACCCCTACCATAGGAAAAAGGTTATGACTATCTACCCTATCTATGCCTCTTATGATCTTATGTACTTCCATCAGGTCACCCCCTCAGCCTCCTTGACTCCAGGGAAAACAAGCCCAGCCTGTCCAATCTCTCCTGATAACTAATGTCATTCAATCCAGGCAACATCCTGGTGAATCTCCTCTGCACTCTCTCCAAGGCAACGCGTCCTTTGTTCCCGTTTCTTTTAACAAAATTCACCATGCCATTCCTGCCATTTTTCCCCATCCATCACTGCCTCACGTAACAATTTTGTGACACATCTGGAATAATCTACACATTTCTACACCATTATTTTGAGGCTTAACTTCAGAAGTATTGTGCTAGCAATTCAATGGTTCCAGGAGGGGTGGGCCAAGGTGACTGTTTTGGATAGGGGACCACAAAACGACCCTGCTGTTGTAACAAGGTTGTTTGGAGAATACTCATTAACAAACATTCCTCAGACAATGTGACCTCATTTCCCAGGCCAAGACTCTGAAGTAGCACTGCTCAGGTACTAGGTCATTCCCTGCTCCTCTGATGCAGAAGTCATGTCATTGGGCAAATAGACAATGGTCAACTGGAACTGCCTGCTGGCAATTCAACCCAGCAGTTACTAAAGTGGTGTTCCCCTTTGCAAGTCATTCATTTTCCAGAAGCCCTGTATAATTTTCAGTGCCGATATACTGCAGTCAAAATAGGATTATTGTTCTATAAAGAACTTTATGTTTCTGTTTTTCTTGTGAATGCTACTTATATGATGTTATGTGCCTGTAATGCTGCTGCAAGTAAGTTTTTCATTGCACCTGTGCACACATGTACTTGTGCACATGGAAATAAACTCAACTTTGACTTTGACATAACATGTGCGTTGGAGCTCTATGATAAATGACCGACCAATTTATTCTATTGATGCACATTTAACAGTAAAGGATGACCACCATATAAGGAAACTTATTTGGACTTCATCACATATTTCCAAAGGATGTTTGATATCTTCTTAAGACAGGAGCTTAATATTTAATCCTGAACAATAACATGTTGCACCTTGAGTAAACATCCCCAGGATATAAGTATCTCTGCAGTGCGGTCCTTGCTGACACTACAAGCGACAAGACAGGTGATGCGCTTTGGAAAGATCTTTCCTCCAGGTCCTGCCTAGTGACATGAGTCTGCATAGAAGTGTCTACCTCGAGACTTCTCATTGGAAAATGAATTACTTGCAGAGTGGAACACTATTGCAATAATTACTGGGTTGAACTCAGCGTTGCTGCGATATTTGACAAACCATTTCTACATCAGACAAGCAGAGAGTGGCCACTATGCCAACTAATACAGTAGACACCTACACATTAGCCTGAAGACTTATTGCACTGAAAAGCAGTACTTAAGGTTTACAATTTGCTTTATACCCTAGTTTCCAGGTACATGGTTTTTGATAAGCCAGCTCAGTTATGATGGTTAATCTAGATTTTGTACCCCTTCTACATGTTGACATTTATTTGGCCTATCATTGGAAATACTGTTTTATTTCTTGTTGACCTGGGCCTGCTTAGAAACAGCACTGATCTCCCATAGCAACCAAGTAATGATTGATCTAAGCTAAGAAGGCTCCACCAGCAGTCATGTTGCATGGCAAAGATTCCGGCAATTGTGAAAGAGGGCTCGAATGTTTGACTATTTTTGTTTCATCTTCCTTTTTATTGAGTTAGGTCTGAGCTTTATTTGTAAAATAACAAACAGATGTGAAATTCTGTTCTTTAAATGGATAGAGGAGCTAGCTACACAAAGGGAGATTATATAAATTTTCATCTGCTTGCAAAATGGCTGCAACAATTGAATGTGCACAGGATAATGTATGGTTGGCAGAGACTGAGGACAATGAGCTCATTCAGGAGTTCTGCTGAAGTAGCAATCCAAAAAGCGATTTTAACTTTGCCAAGTGAAAGCAGGCTCCTAGACATGGGTGCTGGCTGGTACGGAAATGCTAAACCAGACTGTAATAGATATCCAGCGTTGGGAAGGAATCTGTTTTCTCAGTCAACATAACAATTGCTTTGTGATGGAGTGAGGCTTCGCATACTCAGTCGTATTTGATTTCCGAAGCAGAAACCCTTAGAAAGCAGAGACATAAAAGTCTGCAGATGCTGGAATCTGGAGCAAAAAAAAATAAACTGCTGGAAGAACTCAGTGGGTCAAGAAGCATCTGTGGAGGTAGAAAGATGGTATGATTGTTATTGATTGTTGATTGTTAGACAGCATTGTTCCATGCCAAAGACTTGAATTTGTCCATCAATGTAGGAGAATGTAATTATCCTACATTATCTCCCTCACCAGCAATCTTGGTGCTGGTTCCATACATCAAAGTCAACGTCAAAGTCAGGTTTATTGTCACATGCACAAGTCCATGTATGCACAGGTGCAATGAAAAACTTACTTGCAGCAGCATCACAGGCACATAGCATCAGATAAGCAGCATTCACAAGAAAAACATAAATTAATCATTAATTTTACACAATTTTTACAAGAAAGAACACAGAACAGAAAAAAATGAAGTCCATTTTAGTGCAAAGTGATCAAAGTAGTCATAGTGTTGCAATGCTGTTGTGTAAGGGTTGTGCTGGTTGGTTCAAGAACCGAATGGTTGAAGGGAGGTAGCTGTTCCTGAACCTGGTGGTGTGGCACTTCAGGCTTCTGTGCCTCCTGCCCGATGGTAGCTGCGAGAAGATGCAGGTACAGGTAAGTGAGTGACCAGGGAAGAGAAAGCGTTTGAGAATAGCAGTCTGAGACGTCAGTAGAAGGTGTTCACAGAATAGAACAAATCACAGTTCAAAAGTGGAGCAGATTTCAGGAAATCGGATCCATGGTCTGTTTCCTGAAATAAAGCTGCTGACAAATCAGTGTTGTGTCAATTTAAAAAGTTATTGGATGGTGGAGCACAGTGGCGCAGCTAGTCACACAGCGCTGGCGACCGAGGTTCAAACCTGATCGCCATTGCTGTCTGTGTGGAGTTGGCATGTTCTCCCAGTGAGTTTCCTCCAGGTGCTCTGGTTTCCTTCCAGATCCCAAAGGTGTGTGGGTCAGTAAGTTAATTTGCCATTGTAAATTATACCAAGTGTGTGGGTCAGAGTTAGAATCTGGGGACAGTTGATGGGTATGTGGAGAGGATAGAATAGCAACAGTGAAAATGGGGGGTTGATGGTCGGCACGGACTCGGTGGGCGGAAGGGCCTGTTTCTGTGCTATCTCTCTCCATGACTCTAGAACTCAGTGGAGAGGAGCACATGCAGGGTACCTGGGTAAATAAGTGAGTTTAATTAACCAACTTAAAAAAGTGTTTCAATTTTTTCTCATCTTTTAAAAACGTTTTTTTTTAAATGTTATCTGTTTCTTCAAGTTTTTGAATGATTATTTGTTTTGGAAGGTTAGGTTTTGATGGGGTTGACATTGGCTCAACCTGGATGTTGGCTGGTAAGGCACTCCACCTGACAGTACTACCTCTCTGTTGGCCACAAATCCAGACCTCGTTCAATTGTTGCAAAGGATGCACACAAAAATAAAGAATTTCTCTTGCACTTAAACCATATTTTATAAATTCAATTTCTGCTTCACTTATTCCATGTAAAATTATTTTCTGCCTTAAGGATATACAAATCATGGCTGGTTTAAATAGGGTTAACAAAGAGGAAGCTGATATCATTGATAAGTCATCAAGAACGAGGGAATGTCAGTTTAAAATTTCAACAAGATATAAGGGGTTTTGGGACAGTTATTATTGCAGAGAGTGGTGATGTTCTGGAGATCACTACCTGTTGATATGGTGGGAACAGAGCAAATCAGCAGCTTCAAAATGGAATTGGATCAGCACTTGAGGGAGGATCATTTGCAGAGTTCTGGGGGAAATCACAGAGTGGGACCAATGGAATAGCTCTGCCAGGATCCAACATGGACTTAATTCTGCTTCATGATAGGGTAATCCTTCAGTCCCATTCCCCTGCTTCCCAGTAGCCCTGAGACACCCTCCCTCCACTGCTAATCCATTTCCACTTTGAGAACGCTGTTTGAGTCTGTTTCCACCAACCTTACTGGCAGTGAATTCCATATCCTAACCACTCTCCAATCAGAACAGTTTTTCCTCCTCACCAAACTATTAACTCTGTTCCTGCAGTCCTTGGATCATCATCCGCTGGGAGCAGTTTCCTCTGCCTACTCAATCTGAACCCATCCCAATCCTGTTGACCTCGATCAAGTCTCCCTTCAATCTTCATTGCCAAGTGGCCTCAAGATTTCTATGATTTTTAAGGCATCATCGTGGTAGCCTGTGTAACAAACTTGTGCCAAAAATATATTACTTTGTTTCTGCTCCTATCATGGTCAAAGGGCCATTGCAACAGTGACCTCTGTGCATCCCTGATCATAATGCTATGCTCACACACACACACACACACACACACACACACACACACACACGCGCGCGCGCGCACGCGCGCACGCACGCACGCACACCTCTGCCAAGACAGGGAAACCTATTCTTCAGCATAGCATCAGTTTGTCAAGGGGCAGCAAAGTTATCTGAACAGTTGCATTCTGTTTTGCTTTCGATCCACCGGTTTGTTTCTGCTAATAAGATAAGGCAAGTTGTAACTCATACCAGACAATAATACTACTCATTCAGCGCAGTCAATGTGCAACTGATTAATTAATACGATGAAAATAAGCTTCCCCTTGTAGGAGGCTTGTTTTGATTTACAACAGGCCAATCAGTTCTGGCTGCAACAATGCTTCATTGGTAAGAAATGTGATTTTTGTTTAAGCTGCTCCCCAGAGTACAAACGCAAGAGGATTTTGACAATGTGCCACACTATTTTATTTTAACTGTGTGCTGAGAGATTATTTTTTGTATAAGGATCAGTCCTCGACCAGTTGAAACATGCACAATTTGTTTTTGGTTCTGTTATAGTGAAATGAAATGTTAGGTTGATAAAAACCCTGCCTAGAGCTAACCCCTTTATCTAAGCTTATCAAAAAGCAATGAATTGAACCTTGCACAGGGGATAAAAGTTCAATTAATTCCTTCGATGTCATTTGCACACAATATAGTAATCCACGATTGATCTTTTAATTATGTTCCCAAAAGCTGATATCTGTTCACTTTGGCATGACGATAATATAAAGCACCTATCTAATTACTCAAGAATCTCACTCTGAGATTGGGCACGTATCTGAAAAACCATGATTAAAAAAATTCAAAGGCTTTGAAAAATAAAAATGCAGAAAAAGTGAAACAGTGATTGAAATCAACTTAAATTATCTGAATGTTTTACTTGGGAAGAAGACTTAATCCCCTGGTAATCTTTCTCAGCAGCTGTAAAGTTAAACCAGAGAAGCTAGGGTTGTTTTCCTTGGAGAAAGGAAGGTTGAGAGGAATTTTGATGGAGGTAGACAGGGTTGCGATGGGTTTGGATTGGGTAGACACAGGGAAAATATTGGAAATTAGTGCCTGTAAGATTGGTGAAAACAGAATCGATCCGTGCCCTCAAAGGGAACTGGATCAGCGCTGGAGAGAGAATATGGCACAGAGCTTCAGGGAAGTTCAGCAAAATAACTAATAGGATTACTCTACTGGAAGCCAGCACAGATGCAATGGGACAAATGGCCTCCCTCTGTTCTGCAACAATTCTATGATCCCATATCTTTTTAGCAGAAATTTCAAGGCTCAGTTGAAAAGAGGAAGCTGTTAATTAGCAAGCAAATGCCTATGGCAAAATTAATACAGTGCCTTTTGGGGCGATTGTTAATGTAGTAGCACATATCTTCAAAAGTCACAATTTTCACCTCTTGGAGAACTGGGCTGTTGGGGGGAGTGCACTAATCATCAAGGTGAGCACACAGCAGGATCCAGGGTCACCCTGTGCACCTAGAAGGAGATTGCCTTGTGACACATCTTGCACCATGCCCAGGTGATTCTACATAAAACAACTGCCGGTCCTGCCCTCGGCTGTTCGTGTCCACACTGCAGCCCAAAGTAAGGAAAACACTGGAGGTCAATGCCAACACACTTGATCTCCTGCTCGGCCACTGAACCCCGGGGTGACTCTGGAATAGACCCACCTGAAGCACCAAATGAACGTCACATCTGAATCTTCAGCCTTACACCAGCAATGGCTAGCGTATTAGCCATAAGCCCATCTATTTAATAGGATCATTGACCTTGATTAAAAGAAGAAAGTTTTGCCAAGTTTATCTATCTCATTTATCTAGGCATAAATCAGAATAATCTTCACATTTCAGTCCGCTATTGCACAGAATTCAGAAGGATGAATTTATTTTGTTTCTCTGCTGTACAGACTCTCTATAAATTCATGAATTCAATAGGCAGTTGACAGTAAGTTTTAGCTACCGGGGGCTATAGTTTAATTTTCTCTGTTTCACTGTAGTTTTATGTTTATAATTAACAGTAGTGTAATGTCTTTTTAAGGTAAATTTTTTATTTTTATTTACCTTTTCTATCTTCTCAAATGCTAATTCATTTCAACTGCTTTTGAATGTCTTTGAATATCAGGGATATTTAACACAGTTAAAGATGCCTTGGGGAGCAGCCAGTGCTAAAGTTGACAGGGCAAGCTGGGGGAGG
Source organism: Pristis pectinata (assembly GCF_009764475.1). NCBI lineage: Eukaryota > Metazoa > Chordata > Chondrichthyes > Rhinopristiformes > Pristidae > Pristis > Pristis pectinata. The sequence goes on from NC_067433.1 coordinate 17,166,715, forward strand.
GGTTTGAGACTCTACCTCCTGAGGCCTAGCCATCACACGCTAAAGGCCTCCAGCTTGCTCCATTCCGCAGCGCCGTGCAAGTAGGTGCAGCTGTGGAATTAACCCGGGGGACTGGGTGCAAGTGACAGATTGGGTCCCATTTTTCTGAAGTCTGCTAGGCAAACTACATTTCTCTAAAACATTATCGTGGCGATAAGGTGAGGTGAAAAATCAAGAGAGCATAACTAAATATTTGAATCACGCCAACAGTGGCTTTCTTGATGAACTGAGTTTTAGTCCATTCCCTTCATGGCGTCATGTTTTACTTCTTCCCTCCCACCTTCTCTGCCACTAACCTGGATGTGAGACGGTCAGTATCATGAACTGCTTGATCACTCTGTGAGTGGGATCATAACTTCTCCCACAATATCTGCACACGGGCTTGCTGGATGGAAAGTTACAACAGGGGCCCATGCTGATTTGATCCATACTCTGCCTGACACCAATTATAGACCCTCAACCCACCCACCTTCACTCACTCTACCACCCATGCACAGTGCTCTGGCTGAGGGCATTCTGTCAATAGTTGAGAAGCCCAAGGACATTCAGAACAAAGTAGCCTGGCACCTTTTCCATTACCCTAAAGATCCATCCACCATTGGCGCACTATGGCTTCAGAGTGTACCATCTACTAATAGCACCTGCAACATACAGTCTCTACCACTAAGCCACCAAGGGCAATAGGCATATGGGAGCACCATTACTTGCAGGTTCCCCTCCAACCTGCATATGGACTTGGAAGTGCACCCTTTTTTTTGTCACTGGGCTTAAATATTGGAATTGGAATTGGAATTATTTTATTATTGTCACGTACCGAGGTACAGTGAAAAATTTGCGTACCATTCATACAGATCAATTCATTACATGGTGCATTGAGGCAGCACAAGGTAAAACAATACAGAATGCAGAATAAAATGTAACAGCTACAGAGAAAGTGCAGTGCAGGTAGACAATAAGGTGCTAGGTCATAATGAGGTAGATTGTGAGGTCAAGAGTCCATCTTATCATACTAGGAGACCATTCAATTGTCTTATAACAAGCGGGATAGAAGCTGTCCTTGAGCCTGGTGGTACGTGCTTTCAGGTTTTTGTATCTTCTGCCTGATGGGGAGAGGGGAGAAGAGAGAATGTCCGGGGTGGGAGGGGTCTTTGATTATGCTGGCTACTTTACCAAGGCAGTAAGAAATGTAGACAGAGCTTGGAACTACCTGCTAATAGGACCATGGGAGTATCTTCACCAGGAGAGCTGTAGCAGTCCAAGAAAGCAGCTCACCACTACTTTCACAATGGCAATTAGGAATGAACAATAAATATTTTCCCTGCCAGCAACACCCACAACCTATTATTGCATTTAAAAAAAACTACCTCAGATAACCCTAGCTAATCCAGGAAGGACTCAGCAGGTCAGGCAGCATCTGTGGGAAGAGAAGCAGGCTTAATGTAACAGATCAAAGATCCTTCATCAGTCAGATCTTTGACCTGAATTGTTAGCTCTCTCCTTCCACAGATGCTGCCTGACTTGCTGAGTGTTTCCAATATTTCTTTTTTTTAATCGCAGCTTTCCAGCATCTGAGGTTGTTTTCATTTTCTTAGCTAGGCAAAGTGGTTTAATGATCAAAGCTTGGATTTTCTATGGCTTTTGCTGCTTTGACCAACTGTCCTTCTACAGATGTATTTTATAGTGAATTACCTATCTCATTCATCCAGGCCGAAATCAGAATATTCCTCACAGTTCAGTTCCCTTACTGAACAGAGTTCAAAAGAATGTTTTATTTTGTTTCTCTGCTGTGATCTCATGAATCCAATGGGTATTTATTTGACAGTCCGTTTGATGAGTACAGATATCTTCCAAAAGACAAACACAATGATGAAATGTGTAATGGATACAATATGTATCTCGCTGTTGCATGCAGCCACGGTGATGATTTGCTTGTTTTACACAGACGAATTAGAGTTCACTTATCAGCAACACAATAACTCAGCATCCCTTTCCTGCACTGTGATCAGTGGGAAGTGAGACAGGGAAATGAGCTTAGGGTCTTTGATCACACTGCCTCCATGCCCAGGCTGTAGCTTTGCACATTGGATGGCCAGGAGAGTGGGAATTTTCTCCTTGAAATGGAAAGGAAATATGGAAGAGCAAACAATTATACATAGAAGCCCTTGTGAGGTAAAAGTTCAATAATCCAGCATCCTATTATCCAGAAATCCTGATGGTCCAGCATCTGGCTCACCCATTGGAATGGGAGCCAGAAGTCTAGAGTACAACTGGGGTCAAGGTCCAGAGTACAGCTGGGTGTGTGGCCAGACTGGGATTGGGGTCCAGAACACCAGAAGACAGAAATGTGGGTGGGTTTGTAGCCAGAGCTGACGTCCAGAATTCTTGTATGTTTTCCGCTCCCTTTAAGGTCACTGGGTTCACTGGAAAGTTAACCACACGCCTGCATAATGTGTCGAAAAAGTGAAAGTAATGTAGCTGGGAACTAACAGGACCAACATCCAAAAGTCTGGAAAATCTACTGGTCGAGCACCACCAAAGTCACAAAGGTGCTGGATCATTGGAGTTTTATTGTATCAAATCAACAATAAACTCCATCCTTTTGGAATAAGAAATCACATCCATTCTAAATCCCCAAATGCTGGTAAAGGAGGGAAACAGAGGTATTGTTGTTGCTTTATGCCAACTTTCAGATCCCTGCTTATCGGATCTTGAGTCACTACTAGATCAAGCAGTCCTGCCTCTTCTCTGTTATCACCATTCAGGATATCGCAATAATGATGAAGAAATCCTTCAGGAAACAGCATCCAGGGGGCTCAGGCGATCCTGACTGACGAGGCAGTGCTGAGGTGAACCCTTCACTCCCACCCGAGCAACTGACTTGCCTTTCTCCAGCATCCACTTAAGGCTTGCTGGTAGCAGGGTTAATGCCACCTTAGTTAACACATCAGAACATAAGAAATGGAAGCAGCAGTGGCCCATTTGACCCCTCACACCTGCTCCACCATTCAATGAGGTCATGGCTGATCATTTACCTCCGCGGCTCTTTCCTGCACTAACCTCCTGTCATGGTTAACGTGCTGATCAGTATGATGTGACAGTAAGAAAGTTGCTGAAGCAACCAGCATAAATCGGTTAAATTGGTAGTGTTAACAATATGACCGTACTGGTAACTTTAACCCCTCCCTCAATTCCCTTTACATCTAAAAATCTACTGATCTCTATTTTGAATTTACTCACTGACTATAAGACCATAAGATATTGGAGCAGAATTAGGCCATTCAGCCCATCGAGTCTACTCCACCATTCAATCATGGCTGATTTTCTTTTCAACCCCATTCTCTCACCTCCTTCCTAAAACCTTTAACCTTCTTACCAATCAAGGACCTATTGATCTCTGCCTTCAATACACCCAATGACTTGGCCTCCACAGCCCTCTGCGGTAAAGAATTCCACAGATTCACCGCCCTCTAGCTGAAGAAATTCCTCCTCATCTCAGTTCTAAAGGACGTCCCTTTACTCTGAGGCTGTGCCCTCAGATCCTAGATTCTCCTACTAATGAGAACATCCTCTGCACGTCCATTTTATCCAGGCCTTTCAATTTTCCCCCATGGAGCCCTTGGGCAGTGAATTCCACAGAACCACCACCCTTTCAGTGAAGAAATTTCAACCCATCTCTCTCCTGAATAACAGCCTCCCTTTTCTGAGGCTGTGGTCCCTGCTTCCAGTTGTAAACCTCCTTCCAAAAATAGCCTTAATTTAAAACAAAACAGAAATAACTACTTCTATTTAACTACGTTAGAGTACTGAATATTTTTATTGGTTTGACTTTGAAGCTATCAATTAGCTTTGTCTATGATCACATTTAGCTCCAGTGTGCTATCTCTGCCATGATCTCTACACTGACCAACAGTGCCACAAACAAATAAAAACCTTTGCAACATTGCTCTATCTCGATAATTAAAAGGAAATGAGAAATGATTTACTTTTTCCATTCAAGTTGGAAATACTTCAGAAGCAATTTTAGAATTCATCTCTTTATGACACATCTCAGTATAGACTGCGGCTTCTGTGATTTATACCTGAGGCAGCAATGGGATGTGGCTTCACAGCTGCAATTTTCACATGGCAAATTTCTCATCTCAATTTTTCTCTCAGAAGTGAGATATTGCATTAGCATTGGCTCTTCCACTTCAAAGCAGCAATTAGCTTAAGCTTACACTGTCATACACCGTTTTATTTTTAAGTGCCTGTAAGCAACACCTCAGCCTTGAAATTACATTGTGGGACTAATAATCCATAAATGCTTAACTTGTTGTCCATTCTCCTTAATGGGGACATAATGATTCAGGTCGTCTTTATTCATGTTCAGGGGACAAACACCCACCCACGTCTTTCATCCATGACACAGAACGTCATGCATGGGTGTACCCATTTTAACACCTTGTGATTATTATTAACCTTTAACTTCTGTTTGCACCTTTTTGCAATTAAAATGCATTTATACAGCAGCTCTCACCATCCCCAAAATGCATTACGGACAGTTAATCAGTTTGAAGTATAGCCACTCTCATAATAGACAAAAGGCAGTGTAATTACGTATGAGCATACAAATAAGGAGGAGGAGAAGGCCATTTGGCCCCTCTAGTCTGCCCTGTCATTCAATAAAATCATAGCTGATCTGATTATAACTTCAAGTCTACATTCCAGCTTACCCTATTGTCTTTCACCTCCTTGATCAGCAAGTATCTACCTATCTCTGCTTCCACCATCCTTTGAGGAAGAGAGGCTCACAACCATCTGAGAGAAAAAGAAAACCTTCACCTCACCTCTGTCTTAAATGGGCAATATCTTATTTTTAAAAAGTTTGTACAAAAGTGGGAAGACTATATAAACTGGTTTATTTGCATTGGTTAGCGGTAGATGTTGGCCAGTGACAAGAGAACACCTCTGCTCTTTGAAATGGAGGCCAAATCAGCACGAGTGTCCCACTTTATCCTAAAGGCATCACTAACCTGGCTGCACTCCTCTGATATAATCCTGGCCCCTGTGTTAGAAATCTCTGGAGTGAGTCCCAGAGTTGAGAGGGCTACACACCAAGGCAAACCCTACTTGCATCCTCTGTCTCTCCTGAGTGAAATAATCAGACTTATTACACCAGGATGCAAGGGATTAAGACACTAGTTACAGGATTGTTACTAAAACAGCGGGACACTTTGCAGCTGCATTTCCGCAATGGAGCCAATTAGTAAAAATAAATTAGTATGACATGTTGCCATCAGGCTCTGAATCAATGATGCTTAATGTTGACAATCCATATCAAATAAGAGGCATCTATGAGTTGAATCTAGTGTTCTTAATGGAGAGTAAGCAGTCTATGCAATTTACGGTGGATATTTTTCATTTCCAACTGAAAGTAACCTGGAATTGTGTGCTGACATAAGATGGAAACCAGGCTAACTCATACTCTGATGTGTATCTATGGAAATAAATGCATGTGACACCTCAGTGCACAACTCTGATTGATTGGAAGCAGAATCTTTTTTTAAATTCACTAACTAGGCACCAGACTTATAAATGTACAGCCATTTTTATTTGTATATTTATGTCAGTGTTTTGCTTTTGCACTCTGGAGTCTGTTTTACATCTTTAAAACCATTTCTAAGTTAACCAAGAACAACAATTTACCAGGCAGATGGAAAAACAAAATGTAATTTAAAACCAGTTTATGACACGCCGCACTCTAATACCTGTCACCTTGTTAAAGCTAGCTCTTTTATGGATGAGGATTATTCAGTGTACTTTCTCATAAGAATTTTACCATTCCTGATGTGGGGATAGACAACATGTTGCAAATTATTTTCCATCAATTTTCTTCCATTTTGTAAGAAACACAAAAGAGTTCTGTTTTCTGAGCAATTGCCAAGGCTCTGCAGCTGTTGCACATTTGAAGAAATATTAACCGAGTCTTCTCACACATTTTCCTTTCGCTGCATTTTTGGAATCATGATTCAGGAATACATTTAATATGTGACAGGACTTATTGGGCACCAATGCACAAAAGTGCAGCACTTTTTAGCACAATTCTGCCAGTTGATAAAAATCTTTTTAAACTGTTACAACTCTATTATTTGTCTGAACTTTGGCATTTAGGTAGAAGGTATGTTGCAATATTATACACTTCAGCTAATAAAAGCAGAAATAACCAAAAGGTCAGACAGCATTTGTAGTGAGAGAAGGAATGCAAACTTTTCAGGGATTGACCAGAAACACTGACCCATTTGTTCTGGATTTACAGTTGCCCGAACATACAGCCACTGGCGCTGACCCATAGCACGAACCTAATCTGAACAGAGAGGGCCAACTGAACTGTGACTTTGTACCTGGGAACACCTCCGTAAAGAGGAGGAGGGTCGCCCGTAGTGACTAGACCTCAGGTGGTGGATCCTGAGGTCTTGCTCCTGCATGCCCCTGATGGCCTTTCGACAACTCACGTGATGAAAAGAAAGATTTTAAAACAAGCTTAATTTTTTTTTAAATTGGATTTGAATAGAACAACTAAAATCCTCAGTAAATCAAAAACATAAGTAAAGTCAAATAAGGAAAAAATAATTACCTGCCTTTTAATTCAGTACTGGTGATTCCATTCTTGCTCTCTTGACATAAAGCTGAGGGGCCAGATGTGAAGTGCACCCGTGTCCTCAGCTCAGCTCACCTGTGTCCCTCCATTGGGGTCGTGGTATTTCCCTTACTTGTTGATCATATTAGCACAAGGTAAAGCAAATTGAGATGCTGATGGCAAAGAGTTTAGAATATAGATTCCTCACCCCTAATCGGACCTTCTCCTGACATCACTGCTTGTGGATGTCATGTGGTGAATCCCTTGGAGGGAAGGTTGATTCAGGCAGCTTCCCTGCGTTGTTCTTGGTGGAAGCAGATACAACAGCAATGTTTAAGAGGCATTTGGACAGGCACATGAACAGGCAGGGAATAGAGTGGTACAGACCTTGTCCAAGCAGATTAGCTAGATTGCCATCATGTTCAGCACAGACATGGTGGGCCGAAGTGCCTGTTCCTGTGCTGTACTGGTCTATGTTCTACGTTCTATCTTCAGTGATGCATAGCAGTCAGAATCTTCTCTTGCAGCTCCTGGTGGGAATTGTACTTGTTCTGCTTTTAGTGCATGAATCTGGATAATAACCATCACAGTGTCATCTTTAACATATTTTTGGTCAATTTCACAAATGTTTGCAGAATATCCAATCATGCATTTGTATTAAACACATGCCCATCACCACAAAAAGTGGATGAAATCCATTTCTAGGCATTTATGCTCTACTATTATAAAGCAGCGCATATGTACTGTTTTATGTCTACTGTAGGGAACTCAATCGTATGCTGTTCAGTCTCAATTATACACGATCTAATTAAAGTTTCAAGAACATAAGTGGGGCTGAATGGGATTGTGTTATTTTGAGTGTATGTTGTGATGGAAGCAATGAGTTAAGAACATGAGTGTCATATTTTTACAATGTTCCAGTACTGATCTTTTGTCTTTTTATAGATCAATTATTGGGGCAGTGAAACAGTGACTAACACAAAGCAACTTGCACTTTTATTGCAATTTTCACATCCTCAGGATACCCAAGAACATCCTGTGAAGTTCAGTCAGTATTAATTTCCACAATCAATATACCCAAATCAAGGAGCTACAAACAAGAACTGAACTATCAGTTTTTCAAAAAAATCGCAGAGGGGTCTTTCAGCCCATCAAGTCCATGCCTGTTCCTAACATAGGAACACACAAAATGGCAGAGGGTTTTGTAGGTCAGACAGCATCTATGGAGGGAAATGGACAGTCGAAGTTTTGGCTCTGGACTGATGAAGGATCTCAACCCGAAATATCAGCTCTCCATTTCCCATCCATAGATGCTGCCTGACCCACTGAGTTCCTCCAGTGTTTTGTTTGTTGCTCCAGATTTCAGCATCTGCAGTCTCATGTGTCTCCATTTTGCTGCTCTACTGTGGTCTCTTCAAGCTGTTCTCACTTGGAAGAAGTTTTCCTCCGATGGGAGTTCTGTGAGACCCTGTCTCACTGCCCTCTCTCTGTGTTCTCTGCTGTTCTCCTGCTCTTCGACCACACTCTCACTCAGACTCGCTACCACAGTCACCTGTCCTTCCTGGTCACTTGTCTACACCGCCATCTTATCCCATGCGGCCTCCAGCTCCGTTTCCTGTCTCAACTTGAAACGTCGACTGTCCACTTCCTTCCATAGATGCTGCCTGACCGCTGAGTTCCTCCAGCATTTTGTGCGTTGCTTGTAAAATAGCAATATTGTCACTTCCATTTTCTCCACTCTTCCACCATTTGTCAGTAGATGGAAGTTGTTTTGGATCACGAAACAGCTCCTTGCTCTTCTTCAAGTAGGTCATTTAAGCCTTCCAACTCATTCAGTATGATCATGGCTGATCCTCCATCCCAATTCTCTCTACATCACCCGGTACCTTTCATGTCTAGAAATTGATGTCCTTCTGAAATATATTCAGCAACTTGGCCTCCACTGCCTTCTGTGGTCGAGGATTCCATAGGTTCTGAGTGAAGAAATTTCTCCTCATCGCATCCTAATTATGTCTTTTTCTGTTTCCTGACACTCTAACTCTTGGTTCTAGACAGGTGGAAGAAGTTACCCAGATCCAGTCTGTCCAACCTTTGCAGAATATTGTACATTTCAATGAGATCTCTTCCCATTCTACTGAATACAGGCCTTGTCAACCAAATGCCTCCTTAATTAGCAGTTCTACCATCTTGAGAGCAGCAGGGCAGTGAAGTTATAGAGTGCCAGCGGCCAGGATTCAACCCTGATCTCAAGTGCTGTCTGTGTGGAGTGTATGCATCCACCCAATGACTGCATGAGTTTCCTCTGGATGCTCCGGTTTCCTCCCATATCCTAAAGACATGCAGGTTGGTAGGATAACTGTAAGTTATCCCTGGTGTGCAGGTGAGTGGTGAAATCTGGGGGGAGTTGGGTGGTATAAATGAGTGGTTGATTATCAACATGGACTTGGGCCCAATGCCCTGTTTCCATGCTGTGTCCCTCTATAACTCACTGAATCCATCCAGACCACACTCTCAATGGCAAATATATCCTTTGTTAGGTATGGAGACCAAAACTGCATACAATACTTTCATAAATCGGCAGCTGGGGTCTTCCTTCATTATTATGTCCAGAGTAAATAGGGCAGCACTTCATTAGCACAGCACAGCACTATCCTGGCATGGGATAGGTACCTACAACCTTAGAATGAACAGTGCTAACACTTAGTTAAACTGTTTTGGACTATTCTTAATACTCCTCTGAAAACCTCTGAAGCCAACAACGTTCTTCGGAATATTAAATAGAAAAAGTGCAGAAAGAGTGTTCCAGGCTATTAATTGCATTGCACAGTTTTCATAATCCTACAATTCCTGTAAAGTGTTCTGTGTGTTCCATCTCATAAAACTCCACTTATGAAATACTCTATTTGGCAACCCCTGGGCCACCCACCTACACAAGGATTATTAAATGAAAATTCCACAACAGCATTCAAATGATACACGTCCAGCAAATTCAATGCTTCAACAACAGGCCCAGTCCAAGTGGCAAATTAGTGGGCAAAGAAGCTAATCCACGAAAATAAGTTTCTCAGACAGCAAAGACTATCTCAGTGATACTGGCCACAATAGATTTTAAAGTGAAATGAAAGATAGAAAGAAGATATATTGTACTCAAGGTTTATAAGAGGAAACTTTACTACATATAGGCCATCCCTGGGTTACAACATACAATTTATGAGGACCCCTACATACAAACGACCTCCCATAATGTTATTCAATTCAAAAGTCCAACATAGATACATAAGTTCGTTCCTACAAACAGCAGAACTAATTTCCTCTCTCTCTCCACTTTTAGTATTTGTTCTTTCTTATCAATCTTATGTGCTTTTAATGCCATTCATTACAATACTCTGGAGGTATGGTTGCCATATTGAGTGATTTTGTGCATTTGCTGACTGATAGACAAAATTGACTTCAGGACATTTGTAAAAACGGAACCCATTCATTACCCAGAGACAGCCTACATACAGACAAAAAAAGCAACAGGGTTCTGGAACCTTAAAATGCTGTGGAATTCAAATAATTTTGTCCACTGTCAAAGCAAAACAATTGCATTAATTGTAAAACACCCCAAATCTCATTCTGTTTAAACATATGCACAGATTGGTTGGACTTCATCTTAACATCTTTACACAGAGAATGCATGGAACTTTCCAACACATACAACGGGTGAAGGAAATTGCATATGTCAAGAAAAGGGGAAAGTAGATAAATACATGAAGGAGCAGGAGGGTATATTGCGGCGGAAGATGAAGAATTAGTGAGGTGAGGCATATATCGGCATGGAACCATAGAACCATAGAACGATACAGCACAATACAGGCCCTTCGGCCCACCATGTTGTGCCGACCTTCAAACCACACCTAACACTATCTAACCCCTTCCTCCCACATATCCCTCTATTTTAAATTCTTCCATATGCTTATCCAACAATCTCTTGAACTTGACCAATGTATCAGCCTCCACCACCACCGCGGGCAGTGCATTCCATGCACCATCCACCCTCTGGGTGAAAAACCTCCCTCTGACATCCCCCTTGAGCTTCCCACCCACTTCCTTAAAGCCATACCCTCTTGTATTGTGCATTGGTGCCCTGGGGAAGAGGCACTGGCTGTCCACTCTATCTATTCCCCTTAATATTTTGTATACCTCTATCATGTCTCCCCTTATCCTCCTTCTCTCCAATGAGTAAAGCCCTAGCTCCTTTAGTCTCCTCTCATAATCCATACTCTCTAATCCAGGCAGCATACTGGTAAATCTCCTCTGCACCCTTTCCAACGCCTCCACACCCTTCCTATAATGAGGCGACCAGAACGGGACAGAAGGATCTGTGCTGCAAGCTCTGAAGCCAAATATGCTGGAAATCTGAAATAAAACAGAAAATGACAGAAGAATTCAGTAGATCCAGCAGCATCTGTAAATTCCATGTAATTCTTAAAACTACCAAACGATGTGTTGCGATGGACTTAGGTTTCGTCATGTGTTACCATTAATTCCATGGACTTTTTCTATTTGACTTCATAAAGAGAAGTTTTTGAGTAAGATCAAACTGTCTTAACCCAGATACATTACATAAGTAAAGCTGCAGTGCACATTTTCGTGCTCTTGTTTCTTTTATCCTCTTTACTCCTTATTTTTCTGGAATGCTGCTTTTTGATTTTTACAGTGTCAATCAAATACCAATCACATCTGTCAGAGGTGGACGTCTCCGAGACCCTTCGGGGTGATATCTGAAACATCACATTTTTCTCTCTCCAGATGCTGATCTTTTGCAGCCATTTCAGTCTCATCCTGTACTTGTCAATCACGTAGGTGAATAAATAAACGCAGGGCACAGCCTCCCTCTTCTTCTCGATGTTGTTTCTTTCGAATCACTGTTCCCTGTACTTGTTTTATTCCTTTGACCCAAAGGCCATGTGTGAATCTATTTAACTTATAGGTGGTGTATGTAAAGATAGCAGAATCAAACTCATCCAGTTTTCACACACCAACAACATTCAGCAGGGGAGGGTTGGGTAGTAACAGTAGGGCCTTTACTAACCCAGTGATCCCCATATTGGTCTATTACTGACACATCTGAGATTGACTTACTCAATATGGTCTGGGAATTGAATACAATCAAACCAATTCCACCATCTGGAGCAATTCTAAACAACCTTTCCTTGAATGTCTTTGAATCAAAAATGTATCTTAACACACAAAATGTCAAACAACAAGTCCCAGTGAAGGATAATTAGTTTGTTCTGACAGAGCGTGAAAAAAAAGTGCACTTCTATCACACCAATCTTTAGAATGGACCATTGTTCTTCCTCACTTTTGAAATGCTTTGCATTCGCTGCCATGGAGGCCACACTGGCTCCTCTGGCATGATTCGTAAATTGGTGAAAAGTCGTATACGCAAACCATTCTCACTGAAAGTACGAGAGGCTGAGGGGTGACCTCATAGAAGTTTATAAAATTAGGAGAGGCATAGATAGGGTAGATAAGTCAGAGTCTTGTTCCCAGGATGGAAATGTCAAATATTAGAGGGCATAGCTTTAAGGCGAGAGGGGGAAAGTTTAAAGGAGATGCATGGGGCATGTGTTTTACACAGAGAGTGGTAAGTGCTTGGAATGGTAGGTGCCAGATTAAGTGTGGAAGCAGATACAACAGCAACACTTAAGAGGCATTTAGACAGGCACGTGAACAGGTGGGGAATGGAGGGATACAGACCACATGCAGGCAGATGGGATTAATTTAAATTGGCATCATGGTCGGCACTGACATCATGGGCCAAAGGGCCTATTCCTGTGCTGTACTGTTCTAGGTTCTATGTTCTAGTATCCTGGAAATTTTGACATTTTTTGCATGTAAGTTTTTAGTGGGATTCCAAGCTATTATTATAGTTCTTTAATAATAAAACACTACTTTTAGGTACATTGATTATATTTTCATTAGGAAAATATTTCAAAATTTAATAGATTTAAAATTATATTTTTAGATATTTAATTTCTTTTTGCACCCACTTTCATCTTATGTATGTACTCCAAAATTTATTTCACTTTCTATAAAACACTTAACAAGTTAGTTAAAAATTGTGCTTTTTGCTTCCCGGTTTGTTGCCCATGGGAATTCTTAAATGCCATTGGCTGCCCAGTCAACTCGCTGACTTCACAATTCCTAGAATCTGGGGATCCTGTTGAACTGAAAGATGAGAGCAATGGACTTTTTACAGGAAACTCCATGACACAAAGATCACTAGATCTGTGTGAGTGGTGTTTTGCAAGGTCAGAGGCAAGTGCCACTTTCTCATTGTTCAACCTAAATGTTGGGCTAACTTAATTCTCATTGAAAATAAAGTAACTCAACATTCATAGTTAATTCCTGATTCAGAAAGAAACACCGAGATGCTTGAGATACTGAAAGTTAAGGGAACGTCATTGTGTTCTTAAAACAGTTTCCCAAACTACTTTTCCGTTTGGACTGTGGAAGAATTCTGTGTCGCTGTTCGTACCACAAACTCACACACAAGCCGCATGTTACATCAGTGTTGCTCATTTGCAAACAAAAAATATTGCCAAATATTTTTCATAAAGAGGCATTGCAAAATAATCCCTTCCTTTGTTTCCTTTCCTCCCATCAATTCAGTAAACCCGCAATATAAACACAAAACTCTTCTTCCACAGATAATATCTTTCAAGCAACTTGGACAACTTGAAAGTTGTGTTGAGGTGCACAGCTGGGTTTTATTATAAAAGGCAGACACCAAAGCACAAGAGACATAGTAAGTGGTTGCAGACAGAGGGTCAAGAGGTTTTTGCGTTCCTGCACAGCAAATGTTAGCACATGCTTACATGAACATAGGTGGTATAGAGTGCACATCAGAACAGGCTTTCAGAGTGCAGAGTGCAGACAAACACAATGCACACCGATGCCTAAACCTCTCTGCCTCTCCTGTATAAAACTTTTGTTTTTTGACCAACTGTTGCTCATTGCTGGAATAGTTCCTTCTCTGGCTTACTGCCAATATCCTTTAGTCTGATTATGCATCTATAAAATGCCTGGGGTGCTTTAATATATTAAAGTTGCTACATAAATACAAGTCGGTGTTGTTATTTTCCTGTGCAAGGGTGAAATTGCTTTGTATCGGAAATTGCAGTATCCTTTGGGCAGTGATCTGCCTGGTCAACGATCCACATGATGAAACAATAATCTCTGGGCATTTGGGCTGTCGTATATGATCAACATAATAAAACACACAGAGTTTCTATCATTAAGTTGGGTGGCATGTGTTCCAGGGTTTGTCTGTTTCTGTGGATATTATGTAAATGCAAGGAGCACTGGCCCAGGATGGAATAACTTGTAAAAAAAGTATTCATGAGCAGGAGTGCTGTTTGAAGTACTGTTTAAATCATTGCACATATCATCATGGCAAAAAGATTGACCTCCATATGGTTGGACCCACACTGCGGTTATTGGGGTTCGAGTGATTACATAAACTTCTCCCTCTATTTGATATCAACTTAACGTACTTTGGTATAACACCTCTTTGTTTCACCATTATACTCTCTACTATTATGCTCATAGGGGTAGAGGAAGGGAGTCAGGATGATGTTCAATTGGAGTGTAAATGCCAGTATAGACTAGTTGGGCTGAAAGGCCTATTCCTGTGTCAGGTGAGATTAGGATCCTGATGCCAGCCTCAACACTCTGATTTGGGGTTGTTTCACTGCCTGGGGCCCACACTGTTCATGTTGCCTGTCCTTAACAGGCATAGAGAAGGTGGTGGTGAAGCGCCTTTCTGAACAGCTGTGGCCCTTCTGGTGAAGATGCACCCACTGTGCTGTTGGGAAGGAAGGATGTTCGGGATTTAGAACAGGCAACCACAAAGACCAGCAATAACTGTCCAAGTCAGGATGGTGTGCAACTTGGAAAAGGACCTGCAGAGGCTGGTGGTCTCATCCATCTGCAGTCCTTGTTCTCAGTGGTAAAGGATGTGGGTTTAGGAAGTACTGTCAGTGGAGCCCAGGTGTGTGCACTGCATTTCTAGACAGCACACTTCACAGCCACAGATGGAGGGAGCGGATGTTCAGGATGGTGATTTGGTGTTAATTAAGTGGGCTGGTTTGTACTGAACCTCCTTGAAGGACACTCCTTTGTAAGTGATGTTAAAGCTAGTGTTGGATGGCAGTGGATCCAACTGCCTTTGCCCAATGGACAGTGCATTTATAGATCATACACACAGGGGAAATACACTATCGGCACACAACACAGATGCAATGAGTTATTTAAAAAATGTCATCATTGAGCAGAACATTTACAATTTACGGGGATGTTGCCAGGACTGGGTTATAGAGAGAGTTTGAGCAGGCTAGAGCTTTATTTATTGGAGTGTGGGAGAATTCAGAGGTGATCTTATAGAGGTGTATATAATCATGAGGGCATAGATAGAGTGAATGAACTCAGTCTTTTTCCAGGGGTTGAGGAATGAAGAACTAGAGGGCGCAGGTTTAAGGTGAGAGGGGGGATATTTAATAGGAATCTGAGGGGCAACTTCTTCACCCAGAGGGTGATCGGTATATAGAATGAGCTGCCAGAGGGAATGGTTGAGGCAGGTACATTACAACATTTAAAAGGCACTTTGAGAGGTACATGGATGGGAAGGGTTTGGAGGTATATGGGCCAAATGCAGGCAGATGGGACTAGCTTAGATGGGCATCTTGCTTGGCATGGACCAGTTTGACTCCATGACTCCATAACAATAGAATAACTTGCCCCTGTATTTTCAAAAGATGCATGAGAAAATGTTGCAGGAACTCAGAACCTTTTTATCTCAAATTTATTGAAGTTTGTCAACACACCAATGGTTAATGAATCCTGCAGCAGAAACATGATTTTGTCACTGAGTTTGAAAGATGCTTTGCGACCAGCTTGAAGTAATACCTGGTAATCAATGATTATTGTCAGCATTCTGCATTTAGGCAAAATTCCTGCCTGGAATTAGGACCCTGTAGCTGGAACAGTTAAAGCAAGTGGCTGAGTTGAGTAAATCAGTTCACTTCTGGATTGAATTTATCTCAAGGGTGAATGTCGCTCCACTATTAAATTAATGATTACAATGGATCTCCTATATTTCCCAAGAGTAGGGAACTGGGAATGAATGTGAACTTGGGTTTGAATTAGGACGGAGAGCAACGACAGACGAGGCAGCTGCAACCCATGCGTGTGAGGACTGGGTGGCGAATTATGTGTGGTCAAGTGTGGGTGCGTTGATAACTAGGTAGGCTGCAAACAGACCACAGAATGAGCGACTTGCAGACAGCAGTTCGACTGCACAGCATCATGACATTTTCAATGTGATTGGATTGGGTTGACCACACAATGATAGCACATGGTCAGCCTGGGCCAATCAGCAACGAGCACTCCCCAATCCCAATCTCTTCAGAATTACAGCTGCATAACAACATGTTCCCATGGCAGCAGGAGTTGCCCAAGTATTCATTGCTTATTCCTATCAATAATATAGTTGATGTTGATGATTTCGTGCATCCATTACAATAAAGACCATCTCCTAAAAATGCAGAATTGGTGAATCTACAGTAAGAGTTCTCATTTGTCGAATATTGCACAAATATCTGAATGTGCTCCACCAGAAAAGATCGTGCTCCTCTGGATCAATATATCTTTGTGTCAAATAAGCAGAAAGCACTCCTGCAATGTGGAATTTTGGCAAATAAGTTTCTAAGAATGTGAGTATCAGAAATTGATTGATATCATGGCTGATCCTGCACCTCAAGTCGCACCTCTGGTGAGATTCTTATCATAAACTAAATTTGTGAGAGGTGACTACTGTTCAACTAGTGACAAGCTGAAGGGAGAGAACATAATAACTTAAGAAGTAGAGGCAGAAGTAGGCCATTTGGCCCACTGTGCTCGCTCCATCATTCAAAATAATCTCACAGGGCCTTTTATAACAGGAGCATAAAAAAAATAACATGGGTTTTCACAGAGCAATACAGCACGGATAAACGCCCTTCAGCCCAACGAGTCCATGATGACCATGGTGCCCACCCAGCTGGTCTCAATTTCTTGTGGTCAGCCCATATCCCTCTAAGCCCCTCCCCTCCATGTACCTATCCAAGTGCTTCTTAAATGATACCTTTGTACCTGCCTCACCCACTTCCTCTGGCAGCTCGTCCCATATACTCACCACCCTCTGTGTGAAAAAGTTGCCCCTCAGGTCCCATGTAAATCTTTCCCCTCTCACCCTAAACCTATGCCCCATAGTTTTGGACTCCCCTACCCTGGGGAAAAGATTGTCAGCATCCACTTTATCTTTGTCTCTCATCATTTTAAACATTTCTATAAGGCCAGCCCTTTAAACATTTCTGTAAGGTTTTCTTCTAAGTAACCTGCACTTTCCTTAACCGTCTCTCATTCTGTTACTTTTGGTCCTTGCATAGCATTGCTTGAAGGTGTCCATCATGTTGGCCTAGAAGAACCTTTATAAAACTGAGAGACGGTGTTATTTTTAAATGTTGGAAAGTTGAAAGGTGATGGAGTTCAGAGGGACATGGGTGTGCTTGTCCACAATTCGCTGAATGTTAACAGCCAGACACAGCAAGCAATTGGGAAGAGAAACATTAGTTGGCCTTCATTGCAAGGGGATTTGAGTGCAACTGACGTCTTGCTCCAATTATATAGAGCCCTGGTGAGACCGCATCTGGAATATTGTGCATGGTCTGGTCTCGCTAACTAGGGAAAGATACACTTGCAATGTCAGGAGTGCAGTGAAGGTTCACCAGATTGACTCCAGGGATGGTAAGTTAGTTGCATGAGAGGAAGTTAAGCAGTCTGGGCCTATGGTCTCTTGAATTTAGGAAAATGAGAGCTTTCTAATGGAAATGTACAAAATTCAAACGGGGCTTGACACGGTAGAAGCAGAGTTTGATATTTCCCCCAGCTGGTGGTAGGGTTCACACAGTAATGGGTCAGCCACTGAGGAGGAAGATGAGAAGAAATTTCTTCACGCAGAGAGTAGTGAATATTTGGAATTCCCTATCCAAGGGAGATGTGGATGCTCGGTTATTCAAGAGCAGATTGTTTAATATTACAGGAATCGAGGGATTGGGGTTTGAGGAAGAAAGTAGTGCTGAGGTAAAAGATCAGCTATTGATTGCTAGGGCAGGCATAAGGGACTGAATGGCTTACTACTGTCTCTATTTCTTTTGTTTTTACTGGAAGCACCACTAAATATAGTGTAGTTAAATCTTACACTGGTCAATGTCTGCAGCTCTGCTGGGACTAATTCAATCACTTCATCGATTCTTTCATCAGATGCCTCCAGAGACATTGCAAGTACTGTGAGAGAAACAACGGACCGCAGATGCTGGAATCTAGATGAAAAACACAACGATGCCGGAGGAACTCAGCAGGCCAGGCAGCATCCGTGGAGAAAAGTAGGCGGTCAATGTTTCGGATCAGGATCCTTCTTCAGGAGAAACACTGACCGCCTGCTTATCTCCATGGATGCTGCCTGGCCTGCTGAGTTCCTCCAGCATCATAGTGTTTTGTAAATACTGCTGCCTGCTTTGCAATTAAGAAGCAAATAAAGCTCAGAAAGAAAAAAAATTAATGAGAATTCACTGTGAGTTTCTAGTATCTGCCAAGCATAATTCTTCAATGTGCAGTCTGAAAAGTGTGTGGAAGAAGAACCAACTGCAGATTTGATTTACCACAGTAATGTCATGCATTTTAAGAGTTAGTCCTGACAACAGATACTCTTGGCTTAAATAAGTTACTGTTAGAGTATTTAATCAGTCAAATCTGAAGAGGACGTGTTTAATGAGGAAAGGAAAGAAAAACTCATTCATGCAGTGCCTTTCCTAATACTGAGATGTCCCAAAGAGCTTCCGAGCCAAGGAAACATTTTTGATGTGTGGTCGATTCTTATGTTGGAAACATTACAGCCAATTCATCAATCTCCCAAAGCAGCATTTAATTAAATGTTCAAATGTTCCGATTGAAAGGTCTTCTTAGGTATAAAACTAAAATCCAAACCTGATTGCAATCAGTCCACATCGAGCACAAGCTCTTACAGTTTTGTCTGTGGCTAACCCGACGGGAAGACATTTACAGCAAACTGGAATAAAAGAGGGAGATCGTGAAGAAGGAAACATGCAGTAAGTCATCCTGACCCGGAGGAAGTGCTGAGCTGTTCTGATGCAGCAGAGCCAACCTAACCAAAGATCACCATCCCATCAGGACATATTTCCATCCTGACCAAAAACACCCATCCCATCAGAACATACATCCAACCCATCACAACAATGATCCATCCCGAGCAAAGACAACCATCCTCTCAGATCACACATCCACCTCGAATTGAACCTGACCCACAGACCCAGGTCCAGTCGGACTCATAGTCCCATACTGAGGAGTCAACGTGGATTTTATGCTCATGTTTTTGTAGTGGGAATTGGAAAAATGGCCATGGAATTCACAGGTGAACACGTTGCCCTCTGGGGCATGGGCAACGTTTGAAGTAACCTACACATGTGGCAACAATAGTTGCGCAGTGTTACTCCCACATCCTCTGCACCCTGTTAGTTCACCCTGGTAATCAGTTTGAACAAACTGCACACTATACTAATGACACTAGTTGTAACACTCTGCTTTCCTCACTGGGTGAAGAAAATCCATAGAGTATCTCACTGGCCTCTATGTTAACAACAGGCCATTAAAGTAACTGTCACCAGCTAGGCTGCAATCCTGACAAGGTATATGTGGTAAATGACTACAAAGCAACATACCCTGTAATGAAATGGCTTTATTTGAGAGATTATGGAGACCTTAATATAGAGATTATAGACACTACAACCATTTTCTTCCCTCATTACCCCACCCCACTTCCTACAAGCTAAATTCTTTGTAATCACCAATGACCTAGTGAGAAATGGCTTCTTGTGAATGCCCAGGTCACTTACCTGACTGCAGACACTGTCTCGGTGTAGATCTTTCTCAGTGGTCTCCCTGCCAAGATCTTTTTTTTTGGAGTTACAGGTTCTCCTCTCCTGACTGCGCTTACTGGCTGATGGATCCCTCTGTCCTGTACAACCTTAGGTCTAACACAGCTCCTTCACTCCCCTTCTCCTCATGCCCTTGGATAACAATACTTCAGCTTACAACATCTTTTCCTGTCTCAACTGTTATTTCAGTTTTAATATTTTAAATGTCATAATTTCAGATTATTTTCCAAATGATCAAATACAATTTCAACAGCTACAATGGAGTATATTTTAGGTGAAGAAGTAAAAAATTTAAACTTACCAGAACTTGCTGTTGAATGAAGCAAAACCCACACCATGTGTACAAAATCAACTCCTGTATATCCATGTTTCTAGAAGCTTCTTAGGACAAAACTTAGGTGCAAGGAATTTCACTGTCTTAGTAAAGCAGCCAACAGAATCAAAGACCCCATCCACCCCGGACATTCTCTTTTCTCCCCCCCTCCCATCGGGCAGATGATACAAAAGTATGAAAGCACCAGGCTCAAGGACAGCTTCTGTCCCGCTGTTATAAAACTATTGAACAGTCCCCTAGTACGATAAGATGGACTCTTGACCTCACAATCTATCTCATTATGGCCTTGCACCTTATTGTCTGCCTGCACTGCACTTTCTCTGTAACTGTAACAATTTATTCCGCATTCTGTTATTGTTTTCCCTTACCTCAATGCACTGTTGTAATGAAATGATCGGTATGGGTGGCATGCAAAACAAAGTTTTCCACTGTACCTCAGTACATGTGACAATAATAAACCAATTCACCAATTTATAATGTGAGAGATAGCCCTGTGGATGCACAATCACCTAAGGCAAGACGTGTTGACTCCTTACCGTTGCCCAGCCTTTCTGTTTCTCATGTCACACGGCACCCAGAGCCTTTGAAAGTTTGGGTCTCAAAGCATGAGAGGAAGGGCAACTACAACTTAGCCGACAATTTCCTGAAATATGTCACAAACTGCACAGTGCTGGTGCAAGCCTGCAGTTCCATTAATGTAGGTACTGCAGACAGTCTTCCTGCTGGTATTAATTTTAAAACTTTTAAACTTTATTTACAGCACGGTAACAGGCCCTTCTGACCCCAAGTGTCCGCGCCGCCCATTTAAACCCATGTTTCCTCCCGTACCTACCCATACATCTTTGGAATGTTGGAGGAAACCGGAGCACCTGGAGGACACCCACACAGACACGGGGAGAACATACAAACTCCTTACAAACAGCGACAGGAATTGAACCCCGATTGCTGGTGCTGTAATAATGTTACGCTAAACGCTGCACTAACCGTGCTGCCCAAATGTTCAAAGGGCCCTTGCATACAAGTCACTGAAGGCCAATATTCAGGTACAGCAAGTGATTAGGAGAGAAAATGATATATTGGCCTTTTTTACAAGAGGGTTTGATTATAGGAGTGCAGAAGTCTAATTTGCAATTGTATGTGACCTTGGCGAGACTATTCCTTTTTGTTTTTGGTCTCCTGACCGAGAACGGACGCACTTGTTACAGAGGGAGTGTAGCAAAGGTTCACTGGACTGGTTCCAGAGATGGTAGGTGACCTAGAGTTTGAAAAATTGAGAGGAGATCTCACTGAAACTTGCAAAATTCTCAAAGAGCTTGATAGGTTAGATGAAAGGAGAGTGCTTCCCTGGGCTGAGGAGTCCATGACGAGGGAGCACAGTCTGAACATAAGAAGTAGACCACTTAGGACTGAGATGAGGAGAAACATCTTCCTTCAGGGAATGGTGAATCTTTGGAATTCCTTACCCTGGATGCTTTGGAAGCTCAGTCATTGAGTTCCTTCAAATCAAAAATCGGTGGATTTCTGGGTATGAAAAGAATCAAGGGATATGGGGATAGTGCTGGAAAATGGTGCTGAGGTCAAAAATCAGTCATGATCTCTCTGAATAATAGGGCAGACTTGAAGAACCGAATGGCTCTCTCCTGCTCCTATTTCCTATGCTTCTTATCTCAAATTTGGTTGCTGGCCTCCCTGCCATTGAGAGCAGTTCCTCTGACCACACCCTAGCAAAACACCTCAAGCCTTTGAGTAACCTGCCCTTCACCCACTTAGTCCCAATGTAGCCAGTCATTACTGAAGTCACTGGTTTACTGCTCTTCGATCTCCTTTGTGACCCCTCGGAAGCCTTGACCTCTTTCCAAAAGTTTGGTGCCAGGAATTGAACTCCAGCTGGATACTTAATTGGATGGGTGCTATTTTTGGAGGCAATGATAAAATCTACTTACTGGTCATTCATCAGACAATTGCACCAAGCCCTTATTTTAGCGAGTTCCACTCCTTGTGCAAAATTTAGATCCAAGTTTCAAGGAGAGTGTTGATGACATTTTTGGTGGTTGAGGGATGGGGATGAGAAAGATTTGGCCATCATGTTCCACTCTAAATGGAACTAAATCTGAGGGGAGCTGATGAGAATCTGCGGTGAACAGAAAAATAGAATCAATGTAGGATAAGTGTAAATGGATGGTTGATGGTCAGCATGGACTCAGTGGACCAAAGGGGTTTCCATGCTATACCTCCTTATGACGTTATGACTCAGCACAGTAGAACACAACACCAATGCTTTATATTTTTGTTTTAGTGGCATCCAACGAAGATGAATTTGTAAGCCTAACTTTGTTGGATTGAATTTAGCAGTGCTGTAAGGTAAATAGCCTTGCTGTTCCAAAAAAACTGTCCTGACGTAAATCTTCTTGGAATAAGCTGCTAATTTTTATAAGCCTGAAAATCTGGTTTTATGGAATTGTGTTGCTGGTAGGGGGTCTTCTTTGTCCAAAAACATACACTGTACACTGAAAAACCTTCCTTTTTTTTGTCCATTTAAGTTATTCCAGATATGGACTCCGGGTGAGAGAGGCTCCCTCCCAGAAGGACAATTTTACAAAATCAGCTGTGGATAATGACACCACTTAGTTAGTGCACAGTGGTAATTGAAATCCACTAACATGCAACAACTGCACTGAGGCTGCTGTTGTGTGGGGTGTAAGACATGGAATTGAAAAAAAAACAACAGCATCAATGAAGGAAGGTCTGTCGTGCATTTGTATGCCACATTCTTGTGCTCAAACTGTCCCACTGTGTCCCAGCCCATTAATTATTTCTATACAAGGGCTGGTATTTTGTGGGCAGCATCAGTCTTCCTACAGTCAGGCCCCAAAGAAGCAAAATAACTTGTTTGATGAAAGAAACGAAGAGTTTTAAGTTCTTTGGCCTTGAATCCAGAAGCTTGGACTATAGTTCCAGAAACCTGAGTTCAAATCCCACTATTGCAACTAAATTCAGTTAATTAATTAGACTTGGAATAAAAAGCTTGCCTCACAAATGGGATGTAATATTCAATATCCTCCACCTACCCACTTCCATAATTACTAGATGATTCGACCCTGAACTTTCGTGTAAGTATTCGGAGAAAGCAATGAAATAATATGGAACCAACGTGCATTGAAAATCAGACCCAGTGAGGCCATCACCTTTTGTAGGTGCCTCTCTACTCGTTCTTTCCAATCATCTCCTCATCATCTGAATCAGAGTTTGGAATTTACTTTTATAATGGAGTATTTTCACAGGACTGAAACACCAAATGGCAGTTATTTTTTTACTCTCAGTTTGAAGGAAGTCAACATTAAGCAACAAAATCATCCTCACTCACATGTGGTAAATGCACAATACTGCAATGTATGTGTATTATAGATTGCTTTCAATGCTGTTCCATTCTAGTCAATGAACCTTGGAAGGAGAGTAAAACATGCATGTGTTACTTTATACATGTTCATGTCATGGAACTGCAGACGAAGTCTGTGAACATGCTTTGTGCTGACAAAACTCCCTGTGAGCATTCAGTAGAAAAGTGGGACTCCAGAACTTTTATGCAACCTCTTGTTATGCAGAGGGGTTTTACTGAGATTGCAAAATCCCCAGTGGAGTTGTCTACAGGGTGTCCAGCTCACAGCATCATGATGAAGTTAGTTGCATTGAATGAAAGTATTGTCCCACTGAACAACAGTGTGGAAGTGACCAGCTCTTGGCTGAGAAATTCAATCACTGTTTGTCTCAGTGTGACACATGGGACACTTGGGCTGGTGTGAAATGGGCTAACCATCATTTTTGAGTCCTTTCCTGTCACTCCAAAAGATCGACCTGGCATTTCATGGTGTATAAAATAATGAGGGATATAGATAGGGTGAATGCACAGAGTCTTTTTCCAAGGGTAGGGGAACTAAAAACTAAAGGGCATAGGTCTAAGGTGAGAGGTGAAAGATTTGAAAGGGACCTGAGGGACAACTTCTTCCTGCAGAGGGTTGTGTGTATATGGAACGAGCTGCCAGAAGAAGTGGTTGAGGCAGGTACAATAACAACATTTAAAAGACATTTGGATAAGTACATGGATAGGAGAGGTTTAGAGACATATGGGCCAAATGCAGGCAAATGGAACGAGCTTGGTGGGCACCATGGTCGGCATGGACGAGTTGTGCTGAAGGGCTTGTTTCTGTGGTGCATTACTCTATGATTCTAAGTCCTGTTTGTGTTTCTGAAGGGTTTTCACCATCAGACATTCACCAAATAATATCAATCCTCAACGCAGGGGAAATTAGTCCATATTATGTACTGGTGCAACAATGCTAGGTCACTCCTTCGTAGAGCAGCGCGGCTGGGACCACACTGAACTCATTCCCTGTGCCCCTCCATTAGTACCACCACTCCCCCTCCACCCAAAGCTCACCCCCTGGACCCCTGATGGCCCAAGCTCTCACCCCATGACTGATCCAGGATCCCATCTCCACAAACGCTGTTCCACTCCTATTCTGCGATTGTCAACCTCCCACCCACGCTCCCCTGTAATCAGAGCACACAAAGTGGAAATGCAGTGCTGGTTCAGTTGCACAAGTGATGTAGCACTGACGTTTAGAAATACGCAGTTGTCATGGTGGTATAGCAGGAAATGCTGCTGCCTCACAGCTCCAGCGACCCAGGTTTGATCCTGACCTCAGGTGCTGTCTGTGTGGAGTTTGTATGTTCTCCCTGTGACCACGCGGGTTTCCCCTGATGCTCCGGTTTCCTCCCACATCCCAAGGACGCGTAGGCTAATGTAAATTACCCCTTTCTGTAACCTAGTAACAACAGGAGTCAAAGAGGAGTTGATAGGCATGTGTGAGAGAGATAAATTGCAAGGCTCCAGGGGAATATAGAGAGGGAAATAGGATCAATGGGATTGCACTCCTGGGACTTGGCATAGACTCAATGGGCCAAATGGCCTCCTTTTCCTTAACAAATTTAAGTGCTGTGCAACAGCAACTACTGGCTCACTGCAGCTTCCAGACTAACTTGTTATGGTGATGTTGATCAAAAAAATATTGTAGAGGACACCAAGAAGAAATCTTCCCACTTTTCTTAACATAGTGGGATCCTGTCTGAGCCTTTGTTTTGTACCCCATCTGATGGGTGGCACTTCTGACAATGCAGTACTCCCTCAGCACACTGCTGTGAGTCTTTGCTAGAACTTTGATGTGGCAGTCAGAAACTGTACTATGGCACTTAGCCCTTGCTCCCTCAGACATGTTACATTCTTTTATTGTACAGGTTTATAAATATTATTAATTTGATGTTTGTTAATAATTGGAAGGTTTAAGTAGGAGAACGTGGAGGTTTGAACAATCTAAATCTTGCTTTATAAGTCTATAAAATTCAGGAAACAGGAACAATGTTGATGGAAGGAACCCCTACTGACTTTTTTGGCACAAGTGGCAATGAATGAAAATGTTGGCCAACAATGTAACTGTATCCTTTCCAAAACTTTGAAGACAAAGAACATTTTGCGAAGAAATTGTTGGTCTCACTGCTGTTGACTGTTGTAATGGCATCATTCTTGCCTGAAGTGAAAGAATTCTCATTCTGAACCCTGCCCAATGTTTCCATTTCCTCACTTTTTGCTTTACTGTTCACATCGTAGTTCAAACCTGATCTTCACCTTTGGGTCCTTGTTATAGAGAGTCACAGAGTCACAGAACACAGAGACAGGCCCCTCAGCCCACTCAGTCTGTACTGACCATCAGTTGTACCAGTCCTACATGAATCCCACTTTTTATGCTCCCAACAGTGTCATCAAATCCCCCAGATTCTACCACTCAACCTACACACAGGGGGGCAATTTACAGTGGCCAATTAACCTACCAACCCGCACACCTTTGGAATATAGGAGGAAATCAGAGCACCCGGAGGAGACCCACGCGGTCACAAGGACAACGTGCAAACTCCACACAGACCTCACCTGAGGTTAGGATTGAACTCTGGTCTCTGGTGCTGTGAGGCAGTGGCTCTACTAGCTGTGCCATTGAGCCCATCATTATCTCTTTACATGATCTCATCTTTCCCTACCTTCCTGAACTCCCCCTACCTTCCAGCATTGTATATATCCCCACTCCTCCAGCATAACCCTTCTGTGCATCTCCAGTTTTGACTGCTGCCCCACTGGCAAGGCATGCCTTCAGATACCTGATCCCACCGATCCCAACTCCTGCTTTTCTATCTCTCCTTCCTTACAACAAGCTTGATGAAACTATTCCCATCTTTTCTAAAAAGAAATCTTCTAACGTGGCTTGGGGTCAAATTTTAATTTATGAGATCCCACATAATACAAGTTTGTTATTGTTACAGCAGATATGTATCAGGTCCCCATCACATATGGTATGAAGTGAACAACCAGCCTCAGTTCTGAGTGTAGGAAGATATCTATTTATCCAACTTCTTCATCATATTTACTTGATGGAAACCATTTTCCATGTGTTTTCGTAGATTGTGGCTATACTTTATTCTTGATTAAAACCTTTCAATGCATCCACTTTATTCTCAGTCTCTGCATTTCACAATCACAGCGTCATTATCAGATAATGAAGATCAAAAAACTGCAAATGCTGAAGATCTAAAATGAAAACAGAATTCAACAATTTCACATCATTTTTTTTCCTGCTTGTATCAGGGCTCACCAGTTGTGCTGTAGTTTATCCAGCTGTAATACTCAGTTTTTCTCTCTCCGGACCCTGCCTGACCAGCACTGGTTCCAGCAACAGCTCTGACCTACTTTTCACAGCTTTTAAGTGGCCCTTTGTTTTCTGTCTTTCCTCCCCAACCCCTTTCTCTCTCTTTCCCCGTCTTGCTCTCTCTCTCCCTCTCCATCTCTCTCTCTTTTTCTTTTTCTCTCTCTCTCTCCCCTCTCCCTCTTTCCTCTCTTTCCCTCTCCATCTATCTCTCTCTTTCTTTCTCTCCCACTCTTCTCTCTCCCCCTCTCTCCCTCTTCCTTTCTTCATCTCACTCCTCTCTCTCATTCTCTCTCCCTCTGACTCTTTCCCTCTCTCTCCACCCCCTTCTATCTCTCTCTCCCTCTGCTTATCTCTCTCTCTCTCCCTCTCTATCTCTCTATTTATCTACTCTCATTAATCTATCAACCAGATGTCTCCATAACCAGCAGAATCACCATGGCAACCCTATCCTCAGAGATATTTCCATTGTCCTATCCATCTCCACCCAACCATCTCAGCAGCTTAAAGCTATCTTACTTTCCCAGTTCTGACAAAGGACTTTGACCTGAATCATTAGTACATAGGAGCAATAGTATGCTGCAGTACCCCTCTGAATTTCAGTCCACTGAAAATGAAAATCCACTTAAGGAAATGAATTTCAGAGACAGAGTACATCTATTTGGCCTGATTAGAGGTCTTGAAAGGGGATGAACATATGGGCATATAAACTCTGCCCCTCCAATATCATGCCATTATTTGAATCAATTGAAAATTCTTGGTAGGTTGTGCTTTGGATCGTTCTTCAAAACAAGCCTGAGTCAATCCTCTTGAAACAGATTATTGCAAAAATCTTGCTGAGCAAAATAGTTCTCCTGAGATCCAAGGTGGGTCTCTTATAGTGAATAGCCATCCTGAAATCTCACAAGACAAAGTTTCTTGGCAACTAGTTAAATCCCCAGAACATTCTATTTAATTAAGCAGGATATGGCCACCACACTATTGGAGAGGTGTTAAAGCACTGGAGGGGGTACAGATGAGAATCACGGAGATGCTGCCAGGGCTGAGGAGTTTTATATATGATGTGAGCTGGTGTTGCTTTCTTTGGATCAAAGGAAGCTGAGGGAAGACTAAACTGAGGTGTATGAAAAGCCTAGACAGGAAAAACTGATTTTCCTAGCAGAGAGGTCACTAACAAAGGGACAGAGGCTTGGGAAATTGGTGGAAGGATTAAAGAGAAACTGCGGAAATAATTTTTCAACCAAACAGTGTTGGGAATGTTGAGTGTTGAACTGACTGCCCGAAAGGACAATGAAGGCAAAAATACTCAGCACATTTAAGAGCACAGGTCCTCCCCAGCTTATGAACGCCTGACTTACGTACAAGCCCGTATACGCGAACGAGCGCTTGGGAGACCAGCGGGATGTATTTGCCGTCTGCCGCAGGGCTGCAGGTATCTTCTGTTGAGTGAGAGCTCAGCTCGCAGCCGCATTTCCAACTTGTGGACTGCTTGGGTTACGAACAGTTCACAGGAACAGAACCCTGCCGTATACTGGGGAGGATCTCTACCACTTGAGGTGCCGCAACCTATAGGCTACATTCCAAGAGCTGGAATGTGGGAAAAGTTTAAATGGCCCATTTTCTCCCAGCATGGACAAGATGTTCCAAGTGGCCATCTATGTCTTCCCGTTCTATGATTGTGAATTGTAAATCGAGAAGACTCATCAAAGTGAGCTCCATCCAATCTTGTTCCATGGAAAGATCAGTAAAAATATCATCTCCATTTCTACTCTATTCTTTTTCCAACCCCTCTCTCCCTGTCCCCCAGGTAATAGTTTGCTACACAGATGCTGCTCGACCCACCGAACTCCCCCAGCAGACTGTTTGTTGCTAATAATTGTATCGCTTTGTTGCAGCTCTTAAGATGAAGATCAAGGAAGTGAAGAAGGAGAACGGTGATCGGAAGATCATACCACAGAAGAAGAAAAAGCCTCTGAAGCTGGGACCACTCAAGAAGAAAGACCTGAAGAAGCTTACCTTGTACATTAAGAATGGTGCAGATTGTCCTTGTCACCAGCTGGATAACCTGAACAGTAACTTCCTCATCATGGGTCGCAAAGTGAACAAACAGAATCTCCTGACGGTTATTCACAGGTGGGATAAAAAGAGCAAGGAGGTGAGAAAAGCTGTGAAGAAAATGAAGACTCACGTGTGTCCCACATACCAGGGGGTCTTCAAATGATTATCTGCCTGTTCTTTAAATCAAACAACATCTGAACTTGCACATGCTTTCCTTAAAAAAAAGTAAACTTTTTTGTTCCTCTATAAAATAGGATGTCTTTTTCTTTGAACTATGATTCTTTCCTCCTTTTTTTAGATTCTCTATGTGTAATAAACATGATTCTTTGTATGTTTCTTTCTGTTGATAAGTATGATAGCATAGACCAATACGCCAGCAAAGAGAGGCAAATTGAGAAGAGAATGTGCCATGATGAATTCTGAGGCTTTTAAGCAAAGTCGAGGCTGTCCAAAAATATATATATAGGAAGGCAGGGGGTGGCGGGGTGTCAGAACTAACATCTGCCAAAAGAGTATTTGAAAAGAGAGGATGTCTGGAATATCAGAAAAGCTGATGCTGTCTTTCCCCCATCGACACACCCAGTTCATTGGCAACCCCTGAGAATCACAAAATACAAACAAGCACAGGGTTGGAAATTTTATTGAGTTATACAGTCCTGCCTGAACCGTGAGCAGTCAGCCAAGATTACAGTGTGCTGCAATCCCCCCTGGAAATGTCAGACCTGCTCAGGGACTCTGGGTACACACAGAGTAGTCAGGAAAACCACTTGGCACCTGGCCAAAGCTCCAAAACTGCAAGTGCTCACTATTGCGGTTTGGACTTAACAACTAATCATCACTTTCTTCTACGACACAATGGTAAAATATGAAAAAAATTGAAATATTCATCAAATTTCACGTGCTGTAGAAGTTGGACAGCATCCAAAGACTCCCATGTCCATATTTTATGGCTGACAGCTTTGAACCTCTTGAATGTTCACCTAGCATTAATGAGTAATTTGGGGAATGAATCTTGTGTAATGAACAAAGTAGGAAACTTAGGAGAAGCTTCGGTAAGAACTGACTTTTGTTGTTGTAGGTTTGAGAACACGAGGTTAGGAAGATAATAAGCAAACATTTTGACGTCAAGCTTCACTGTTGTTTGTGCTTCCCAAGAAATTATTTACATACTGAAAATGAAGCCTTGTAAATTTCAATTAGCTATCAGCAGCTTCTTTATTTTTTGAGTTTTTTTGGGGTTTTTTTTTTGCTTTATAATCATTTATTTCCTTCCAGATTTATGTTTGCTCAGCAAAGCAGTGGTACGATGTGTTTCAATATCACACTGACTTACTTCAGTTCAATTTGTTATCAGTTCATTTACTCAAAGTTATAAGAATTAAGGTCATAGACACACAGCTTAAAAATGTACATGTGTTGCATTCTTGATGTAAGTGCACTGTGAATACCATGAAAAGGTATCTGGAGAACTATTGCTTTCAACTGGCCTTGTTTCACACAGTTTGGATAATTGTTCAATTAAAGAGCTGCTTCATTTGTAGTTCCTTGTAAGTAGACCTGCTTTTTAAAAATAAATCAGTTTGAAAATAGAACTTTGCTTCCTAATCTTTTAAAATGACTTCACTGCAAGCATCACACTGTGGGATGATACACCTTAGTTCTTACAAACTACTCCAGATACCCACCGGTCCCTGACTCCCATTCATTTAGCTTTTTGGTCCTATAGGGAGAACCAAGAAAAATTGGGTAGGTTTATCTTTGGGTCACCTTGGGAATATCTTCTAATGTGTTGTTGCAGCATGGGCTCAGCAGTGCAGCAGGTAGTGCTGTGAGTCAGGGCTCCAGTGACCAGTGTTCTGTTCTGACCTTGGGTTTGATTCTGACCATGTAGGTTTCCCCCGGGTGCTCCTGTTTCTTCCCACCTCCCAAAGACATACTGGTAGGTTAAACAGTTATTGTTACTCCCAGTGTAGGTGAGCGGTAGTGGAAAGTGAGGCATGTGAGAGAGAATAGGTTACTGGGAAATAAGTGGGGGAACGGGACAGATTGCTCTGCAAGCTGGTATTCACTTGATGGGCCAAATGTCCACTTTCTATGTCATAAGGAAATATGAGACAGGGAGGGGGTGGGGATTGCCAAGAGATGCCAGGTTCTTTTTTGATGCAAAAGCAACCCAGTGAAGAGGAACCAAATACAAAGGAAAGAAAACTCACGCTTCAGGGTCAGTGGGCAATTTACAGAACGATTTGGTGCTAAGATACATCTTGGAAAGTGCACATGTACATATTGCAGCTGAATACAGAGATTTCCTCCACCAATAGCCCTAGATCTTGGGTGGAATGTGGGCTCAGGCCTCTGTGTCAGTCACTACGAGCTTACGAGACCAGGAGAAATCTTTGCAAGGAAAAATGCGGATTATGTGTATAAAATACCACTTCAGGAAGAAAGTTATAACCTGAGAGTTGGAGAAATATTTTATCAATCCTTAAAAAAAGAATAAAGCAAAAATCAAGTAATTTCACAACTACAGCCTTACAACTGAAGCCAGTCTTCATACAGATGGAAGCAGTTGCTGCATCGAGTGATGTTCAGCTAAAGTGGATCCATATTTTAAAGCGCAACTGGTTTTCCAGGTAATTCTATAATAATTAATGGCATATGTATCGAACAAAAATGTTAAGAGTTGTTTAATCCTCTGTCTGACATTTGAAGGAAAGGACATATTCATTTTAATCTGTTCAATTCAACACAGCTGAGGAGGAAACAAAAATACGCAACATTAAAGTGGGAGGTAGAAATGGCTGCCTCTGCACCCCCCCCCCCAACATAGGTGAGCAGTCAGATCACTTCATACTCACCTCACCTGCACCCAAAATGGAAATTCACTTCAAAATTATTTGTCCAGAATTGCTTTGCCAGGCTAAAACAAGTTATGAAAAAAAGAGATTAGCTGCATGTTTACACCCTGCCATTGGCAAACATTGAGTATAATTCCTTGCACCCTCTTCGATCTGAAACATTAACTCTGTTTCTCATCCCACAGAGGCTGCCTGACCTGCTGAGTATTTCCAGCACTTTCTGTTTTTATTTTAGATTTTCAGCATCTGTAGTTTTAAAAAAATTTTTAATGTGTATAATCCCTTGTACCGTATCCCACTTGAAGGAAAATAAACCTGCCTTTAGGCCAAAAATATCAGGCTTAAAGGTAAGCTTATCTCCAACAATACGTGCACTGGTGAACTGTGCTGATGCAATATTATGCAGCATCTTTCCCTGAAAGTGGTGTCACAGGTTGACAGGGGAGCGAAGAAGGATTTTGGCACGCTGGCCTTCATCAGTCAGGGCACTGAGTATAGAAGTTGCGATATTATGTTACAGTTGTCTAAGACGTTGGTGAGATGTTGAGCAGTCTAGGACTTTATTCCTTGGAGGGTAGGAGATTGAGTAGTGATCTTATACAGGTGTATATACTGTAACCATGAGGGGCATAAATAAGGTGAAAGCACACACTTTTTCCTAGGGTTGGGGAATCAAGAGGGCACAGGTTTAAAGTGAAAGGGGAAAGATTTAAAAGGAACCTGAAGGGCAACTTTTTCACCCAGAGGGTAGTTGGTATATGGAATGAGCTGCCAGAGGAAATGGCTGAGGCAGGTCCATCAACAACATTTAAAAGACACTTTGGATAGGAAAGGTTTAGAGAGGGATATGGGCAAAACGCGGGCAAATGGGACGAGCTTGCTCAGCACAGACCAGTTGGGCCGAGGGCCTATTTCTGTGCTGTATGACTATGACTCTTTATTAAGGAACTTAGAACTTAGTATAGCTGAATCATGATGGTAGAATCGTGGAATAATTATGGCACAGATGGAGGCTATTTAGCCCATCGTTCATGCCAGCTCTTCACAGAGTAATTTATTCAGTCTCATTCCTCTGCTCTTCCCCACAGTAATTCTTTTCCTTCACTGCCCATGACTTTGTGGCTTACCAAGCAGAGAGTCCAGATCAACACCACTCTATGCAGAGAAAAGCATTTCCTCACAGCCTCTGCATATCTTTCACTCTTCTCTTTAAATCTGTGTCACCTGGTTCTCAGCACATCTGCTCAAGGCAGCAGCTTTCTTTTACCCTTTTTAAACCCTCACAATCCTGTCTGCTTCTATCAAATTACCTCTCAATCTCCTTTGTTCCAAGGAGAACAACATTGTAACTGAAATCTCGCATCTCTGGAACCATTGCAGTAAACCTCTTCCGCATCGACGCTGGGACCTTCACGTCCTTTCTAAAGTGTGGGGCTCAGAGTTGGACGCATGGCTCTTACAACTGATCAGTTTTTGCAGGATTGCAAAGAACCATCTCCATCCAGAGTAGAGCAAAGGTGATTAAGAAGTAATTTGGTTGCCTTGAACAATTTTGACAGATAAATACAGAGGAACTGATTTACTTGAATGTGAATAGAGAATGAAGATTATAGGCTATTGTCCAAAACATCAAACGTGATGGAGAGAAGCCCACCTTTTGTTTAGCAATCTGGAATGCACCTCCTGAGAGTTATGTGGAAGCAGATTCCACTGTAGATTTCAAAAGGAAATTTATTAAGTTACCTTCTGCAAAATCCCTGCAGATTTTGTAAACAGAAACAGAGTTAATGTGTCAAGTCAAGAACTCTTCCTCAGAACTCTGTTTCTCGCTCCTCAGATGTTTCCTGACTTGCTGAATGTTTCCAGCATTTTCTGTTTTTGTTTCAGATGTCCAGCATCTGCAGTTTTTTAGATTTTCAAGTATTTATCCAAATTGCTTTGGAAGTGAAGAGACACTAGATGGATAAATCTATCAAAGAACCTGCACAAAACTAAATGGGCTGAATGATTTTTTTCTATGCTGTGGACTGTGGATTCAATGACCACAATCTTGACTTTTCCCTTTCCTCGAAAAAAGGTGTTAACTGCTTGAGGAGATGTAGTTTTATAGACTTCAATTACCCTGTTTTTACATAACTAAAAGACAGGCTAAATCATGAACGCTTACGGATTAACGCACTGGAACAGCCAGTAGAGCTGCTGTCTCACAGTACCAGAAACCAAGGGTCAATCCCGACCTCCAGTGCTCTCTGTGTGGAGTTTGCATGTTCTCCCTGTGACCACGTGAGATTTCCCTTGGCGCTCCAGCTTCCTTCCACATCCCAAAGACGTATGGCAAAAAACAACTTCTGGAGGAATTCAGCAGGACAGACAGCATCTGTGGAGGGAAATGGACAGTCGACATTTCAGGTTGAGGCCCTTCACCTCTTGACCTGAAACACTGACTGTCCGTTTCCCTCCATAGATGCTGCCTGACCCACTGAATTTCTCCAGCAGTCATTTTTTTGTTGCTCCATATTCCAGCATATGCAGTGTCCCAGGTCTCCAAAGTTGTGTAAATTGGTAGATTAAGTGGCCGTGATCATCACTTATGATCTTGATGAATGGCAAAGCAAACTTGAAGGACTTTCTACTCTTTCTTCAAATTTTTATGACTTCATATGCTGCTAGTTCTGTTACCTCATAGCTCAAGCAGCCCAGGTCCGATTCTGACCACAGGTGCTACAGTGTGAAGTTGACACATTCTCCCTGTGATCACCTGAGTTTCCACCACCCCCCACCCCCCTCCCCAGATGTTCCAATTTCCTACCACATCCTGGTTGGTAGGTTAATTGACCATTGTGTAATACCACCAGTGTAAATCGGGGGAGTCAATGGGCACGTGAGAGAGAATAAGTTACAGAGAAGTTAATGGGGAGCTTTCTCATCTCTTCGGCTCCCCAGGTTGACTGACCTTCTGCGTCAAATATGAGAAATATGTTATTCTGTCCTTCACAGTATCTATCATGTTCACAGGCTCTGAACATCCCAGTGAACGGCATTTAAGATCAGATTTTCAGTCCCTTGCATGCTTTCGGTTCACCTCAGGGATCTGTTCCAGCCAGCTGACCCTGCCCATTGCCAGAATACCTCTGATTATAATGTATTCTGCACTGCGAAGGCCAATAATTATTTTTTGACCATCTGTCAACTAACCCAGGAGATAAATGTATCGAGACAGATATGATCAGCAAAACCAGTGGGGAAAATCTGGCACCAGAGTCAGAGTGGCATCTAACACAGTGGGCAATGGTTGAACAAAGAAATGCATTGTGAGGACTGTTTGAAGGATGGTTGCCCCAGTCAGCACACCATGTAGCAGTACCTATCCAGGATTGTACTGAACCAAGCTGAAAGTGCACAGAACTTGTAGAGCATAAGACAAAGGCTGGACCCTTTAGTAAACCTAGCAAGGTGAAAGGACCTAACAACTCATGATAAGGCAGGTGTTTTGGATGTATCCATGTATCCACTGTCAAGTCCTGAGATGCTGCGAAGAACTATAATGTGCTGCATAAAAGCTTTACATCAGCAGATAGCTTCAGTAGGACACACAATAAAACTGCAATTGAACACTCACACACTTGAAGAGCTAGAAAGTTAATTGATCGTTAACTATTCTAGCTGCATGGGACCAAGTTACTCGAGCAATTGCAGATTGTGCTGGAGCTGGGCTACCTGGCCCAAACCTCGATGCGTTGGGTGCAGATCCAGTGCGGTGGATTCTTGGTGGGTTCAGCTCAGGTTGGGTCGGTCCAGCTCAGAACCATCCTGATCAGGATGACTTTCTGAGCACAACCCTGTGTGTCCTCTGCTCCCTATCAGTAGCAAGGCATGAGCAGCATGGCAAGTCTTTTTTCCACTTTTCTGAAAATGCCTTCAGATCAGAAAGAGCATGGAAAGAATTATGAACATTCAGACTCGGGTTATGTTTGGATTGGCCATAGTCTAGTCAGGTTTGGATTGGCCATGGCTGGGCTGGGGTCAGATTGCGTTTTAACCTTTATCGATCTATGTCTCTATCAATCGACCTATCGATCTATCTATCAATCTATCTATCTCTCTATCTCTCCATCTATTTATTCATATCTATCCATCTGTTTATCTGTCTATCCATCTGTCTATCTATCCATCCATCTATCTATCTATCTATGTGTCTGTCTGTCTGACCCTCACTCTGTTTATTCATGGCATATGCGCATCCATTGGAAGTCTGGCATTTAATATCCATCCCAACTTTCTGGCTGAAGGGACAGGCCAGGCTAGACCTGATGGTAGGTAAGGGTCAACACATTGCTGGGCCTGGAGTCTCATATTGGCTGGTTTGGGCAAGGACAGATTCCCCTCATTAAGGTCATTCATGAACCATCTGGAACTTAATGACAGTTTGCCAGTTTCATAGTTATCAATAATTTTTATTCCATATTTACTTACTTAACTGAATTTAAATTCTGCGGTAAATGAAAATCAAAACATCTACAAATGGTGGAAAATCCAAAATAAAAACAGAAAATGCTGGAAACACTCAGCAGGTCAGGCATCATCTGTGGCTTGAGAAACAGTTAACATTTCGGTCTGAGACATTTTGCCAGTTCTGACGAAGGGTCTCAGACTGGAACCATGGACTGTTTCTCTCTCCACAGATACTGCCTGACCTGCTGAGTGTTTCCAGCATGTTCTGTTTTAATTTTAAATTCTGCTGCTGGACTGTAGGGACATCTCCCTGAATCTATAGCCCAGACCTCTGGATGTTAATCCAGTAAAATATCCAAGACTGACAAAATTACAGAGTTAGAAATGAGCTGCAAAGTGCATCCCAGTCTCACAACCCTAGTCTCTTGGAACAAGCTGTTCTAAACCACCTCAAATATTGTTGCAAAGAGGAGAGCGTGTTAAGTGAAAATACTGTCAGATATTATTGGGCAAAATATACACCAGTCCTCTTCTATTGTAACATTTATGGAAAGAAAATTACAATCTAAATAACGTGAGAGCAAACTATGCCCAAAAGCTGGAGGCTCAATTTCTCTGCCTGTTCTGCACCTGTGAAACTGGCACTGTTAAGCAAACATTCAAACTTTATTTTCCTCTCTTCTACTCACCCCCTCCTTTCCAATGCTGGGCAAGGAAAGAGAAACAGCCCACAAGCCCCCTCCTGAATGTCATGAGGTTGGGGATAAGCAAAGGAAGGTGGGTGACAGACGCTCTGCCAGCCGTTGTAACCAGCCACAGTTTTTTAAAGGTACCTTAACAAGAGAACTTAGCTCCAAAAGACACAATCTCAGCATAGTGGGGACTAAAAAAACAAAAACATTGGATAGGAAAGATTTAGAAGGTTATGGGCCAAATGTGGGTAAGTGGGAGTCTCTTGGATGGGAATCTTAGTCAGCATGGACCAGTTGGGCCAAAGGGCCTGTTTCCATGCTATATGACTCTATGATTCTAACTACTGGAGGAACTCAGCTGGTCAGGCAGCATCTATAGAGGGAAATGGACAGTCAACGTTTCGGGTCAAGACCCTTCCCAAAACGTTGGCTGTCCAAACCAGATGAAGGGTCTCAACGAAACATCGACTGTCCATTCCCCTCCTCAGATGCTGCCTGACCCGCTGAGCTCCTCCAGCAGTTTGTTTGATGCTTAGATTCCAGCTTCTGCGGTCTCTTGAGTGTCCATAGTTGGACCAATCTACCTCCACTGCCCTTTGACCGGAGTTGCAATGATTTTGACCTTCAACTATTCTCTTCACAGTTGGCAGTGAAAATCTGGATCATCACTGACACGGCAGCTAAAACCCAGCAACACATTGTTGAAGATTTTATTGGGAATATTTTGAACGTTGAAACTGCAGCAGGCTCATTTCAAATATAAATGCTGACTGCTTGCATAGTGTGGTTATTCAAAGTGTCAGACAGCACAGCAGGTTTGCATTAGCAGAGGGGGGGGGGGATCAAAAACCAAGAAAATTCTTCCAACTGCACAATGTGATATCATACACAACCGTATTTTCCCTTTAAAGCAAGCATTAACAAAAATTGTGAATTCCCTATTGCCTACCAATTTTCAAGGCCGTTTTCCTGAGTAAATTACCTGCATTGGACCATCACCAATATTCTCATCTACTCTGATACAATTACACTTTTTTCCAAGATAATGATCATACACAGAGCAGAAATAAAAAAAAATAAAGGACCTGTTGAGTATTTCCAGAATTTTCTGTTTTTCTTTCAGATTTCCAGCATCTGCATTTTTTTCTTGGGGACAGAGATTTCCATGTGCATGGTGTACAATTTACATTTAATCTAATTGATGTCACTTTCAGCCAATGGTTCTGTAGAGAATTTGTTGCTTGCTTTTCTGATTTTAATGTCTGTGGATTGAAATGCAGAGAGTCAGTGATAACCAGGAGATCAGATTTATTTAATTAACTAAATTCTGCAACAAGCCTGATGGAATTCAAACTATGTGGCAAACCATATCACGTCGATGTGCCAGTAGGCTAATGTATTTTATTGATTGGGTGACGCAGTGGCACAGCTGGTAGACCTGCTGCCTCATTGCACCTGGGTTCAGTCCTGTCCTCGGGTGCTGTTTCTGTGGAGTTTGCACGTTCACCCCGTGGCCGTGACGATTTCCCCAGGTGCTCCGGTTTTCTCCCATATCCCTCCAAGATGTATGGGTTGGTGGGTTAACCGGCCACTGTAAGTTGCCCCTGGTGTGCTTGTCAGTGATAGAATCTAGGAGTTATTGAGGGGAATGTCGGGAGATTAAAGTAGGATGAGTGTACAGGCCATGCCTGGGTAACAAACAGGTTGTGTTTTTATAGAC
The DNA here is from genome assembly GCF_009764475.1 of Pristis pectinata. Classification (NCBI taxonomy): domain Eukaryota; kingdom Metazoa; phylum Chordata; class Chondrichthyes; order Rhinopristiformes; family Pristidae; genus Pristis; species Pristis pectinata. The sequence continues at coordinate 17,205,273 of NC_067433.1, forward strand.
GTCCATCAGTCAATTTTGTCAGTAAGTCGGAAAATACACAAATATCAGTCGCTACAGTAACCATATCTCCACAGTATTGTAATGAGTGGCATCTAAAGCACATAAGATTGATAAGAAAGATTAAATACTCAAAGTGGACAGAGAGAGGAACCCAGTTCTGCCATTCATAGGAACAAACATATGTATGTACGTCGGACTTGGTGTTGGTATTGGTATTGGTTCATTATTGTCATGTACCGAGGTACAGTGAAAAGCTTGTCTTACAAACTGATTGTACAGGTTAATTCATTACACAGTGCAGTTACATTGAGGCAGTACAGAGTGCATTGATGTAGTACAGGTAATAACAATAACAGTACAGAGTGTCACAGTTACAGAGAAAGTGCAGTGCAATAAGGTGCAAGGTCACAACAAGGTAGATCGTGAGGTCATAGTCCATCTCATTGTATAAGGGAACCATTCAATAGTCTTATCACAGTGGGGTAGAAGCTGTCCTTAAGTCTGGTGGTACGTGCCCTCAGGCTCCTGTATCTTCTACCTGATGGAAGAGGAGAGAAGAGAGAATGTCCCGTGTGGGTGGGGTCTTTGATTATGCTGGCTGCTACACCAAGACAACGAGAGGTAAAGACAGAGTCCAAGGAGGGGAGGTTGGTGTCCGTAATGCGCTGGGCTGTGTCCACAACTCTCTGCAGTTTCTTGCAGTCTTGGACAAAGCAGTTGCTGTACCAAGCCGTGATACATCCAGATAGGATGCTTTCTATGGTGCATCTGTAAAAGTTGGTGAGTGTCAAAGGGGACAACCCAAATTTCTTTAGTCTCCTGAGGAAGTAGAGGCGCTGGTGAGCTTTCTCGGCCATGGCTTCTACTTTTGAATCTAATACTATTATGGGAGCTTGTTCGTATGTAAGGGTGTCTATAAGTCGGGTGTTCATAACTTGGAGGCAGCCTGTATGTGAGCGCTTAGTCATGGAGTCATACAGCATGGAAACAGGCCTTTTGGCCCAAATCATCCATGCCGACCAAGCTAGTCCCATTTGCCTGCGTTTGGCCCATATCCCTCTAAACCTTTTCATGTACCCGTCCAAATGTCTTTTAACAGTTGTTATTGTACCTGCCTCAACCACTTCCTCTGGTGGCTCGTTCCCTATACTGACCACACTCTGCAGGAAGAAGTTGTCCCCTCCTGTCCCCCACTCCAAGGTCCCTTTTAAATCTTTCCCCTCTCACCTTAAATCTATGCTCTAGTTTTTGATTCCCTTGATGGTGATTGGGCTAAAGGGCATGTTCTCATGCCATATGACTCTATGAACTGACTACTATAAATAAGGTAATTGTAGGTAAGTGGCAAAAGAATCAAAGGGGAGTTGATGGGTATGCGAGAGAGAATAAGCTGCAGGAGGACAGGGAAATATGGAGAGGAGTAACACTGATGGTATTTGCCCTGCTGGGAGCCAGCATGGACACAGTTAGCCAAAATAAGTAAATAAGTGAACTCCTCTCTTGGGATCAATGATCTAGATCTCAGGATAAATTCCAGTGAAGTATTTCCAAGACTGACAGAGTTACAGAAATAGAAGTGTAGAGGTGCAAGTGCTTCACAGTCTCACTCCAAGTTCTCTGGCAACAAGCTGAGGGAGGAGAACACCAGGTGCACAAGGTGTGACACAAAATGTTCGCAATCCAAAATTTATGAGAAGAAAACTCCAGGCTAAATGAAGTGAATGCAAACCATCCCCAAAAGCTGCCTGTTCTGAAGAGCATTGGCCCCTGTGTTCTGTGGCAGGGAAGGCTAAAGATAGAGGTGTGAATCTATTCTTTTCAAGGAGTTGTTGACCCTGAGTATAGAGATGAGCCTCAGGAAGTATCTCACATATGTCATAATGTTTTAATTAATTTCAACTGTGTTCTTAGTTAAATTTAGTTTTTTACATCTTTAGTAGTTTTATTTTAATTATATAAGTTTACTCAAACTTTTTTTTAAGTGTCTTATTATCGGACATGTTTAAAGAATTTTCAAAAGCATTTGATGGGGCAAGCTGTCAACCGGTCATCAGGGAGTTGTGATGATGGGGCTTCAAGATCTGAAGCCATCTGCATCCACAGTCTATAGCGGTCGGTGTGGAGAGCCAGTCTGACTGATCTTCTCTATCCAGAACAGGTTGGTGTGGATATATGGGCAAGTACTAGAGGGGTGAATTTGAATGTTAGATCAAATCCAAGACAGTGCATTCCAATGTTATTATAACAGAAGCTCAGGCAAATTATCTAAGGTGCTTACTCTCAGCAAATGTGAAACCAAAGGCAGCCATTGTGTCAAAATGGTACCTGAGAATTGGATAATTAGAGGTGTTTTATTGCCGAGACTTCCTCACTGGCACATGAAGTTGTGTGGTAGTTAGCTAACAGAGCACCTCGACAAGAAGAAGCTAGATATCAGACCTACCATCAATGGAAATAAACATAATTGCCAAAGTGGTCGATGGATATCCTCCAGGGAATGAAACCTGCCAATCATAGAATTCTAGAATCAAAGCACAGATCATTCAGCCCATTGAATTTGTTCTAGCTTTTGACTGGTCAGTGACAGTTTGCCCACTGATGATGAGAATTAGTCCCTGAGTACATTCTGCTACTTTCATTGCTTCGTTTAACTGCTGTTCAGTTATTCACCAGCTGAGGGAGGGTAATGAGTGGTTATCAGCTGCCCACCTTTGACCTGATGCCTTGGGGCCCAGAATGATACTGGCTCACCCCCTCTGCTGGTGGTCAAGTATTACAGGGCTTGTGAATGTTGTCGGAAGGGTGAGAGTCTGTTGGGCATGTTCATTACTCCATGGGACAAATCTCTCAATCTAGGTACATCTTCAGATATAAGATAAGATATCTTTATTAGTCACATGTACATCAAAACACACAGTGAAGTGCATCTTTTTGCGTAGTGTTCTGGGGGCAGCCCGCAAGTGTCACCACGATTCTGGCACCAACATAGCATACCCACAGCTTCCTAACCCGTACATCTTTGGAATGTAGGAGGAAACCGGAGCACCTGGAGGAAACACACGCAGACACAGGAAGAACGTACAAACTCCTTACAGACAGTGGCCGGAATTGAACCTGGGTCAGAGCTTTTAGGGCCTTTGATGACGATAGTTGGTTGTATAATAATTTATTCTTATTGCACTTGTAGGGACACTTTAGTAAAACTGAGTGGCTAGCTAAGCCAGTTCAGAGGTTTCTTAGGGACAGCAAAATTCCATCCTCAAAGCACATTTGAAGCACACTTGAAGATTTTTTTGACAAATCAAAGACTTCACAGCAACCAGTATATATACTAAACTCTTTATTTCTAATTGCTTCATTTAATTTAAATTCTGTAGCCCCAAGGTGGGATCTGAGTATCTGAATTACCAGTGGGGTGACAAGACTACTACACTACTTGTCCCTGCAATTTCCACGCAGCTTTGGTCTGAACTGAGTTGCTGCAAAGTTCCGTTTAAGATGAATTCAAGGGGCTGGAGCAGGGAAGTTGTTTGCTTGGACGTCCAGGACACTCATACAACTTCCCTCTAAGATCGGTCAATGTGTAGAGAATACTTTTCATTTAAATTCATTCCCAGTTGATGGCCACCACTGGCAAGGACAGAATTTGTTGCCTCTGAGTAACTGGGACATTCAGTTCAGTCACATATAGGCCAGCCCGGCCAAAGACAGGAGATTTCTTTCACTAAAAGAAATTAGTGAACCACTTGGGTTTTTACTACAATCCAGAACCTTCATAATCACCATTATTGATACCGGTTTTTGACTCCAGATTCATTCAATTAGCTGAATTTAAACTTGCAGTGGCTTTGGTAGGATTTGTACTTCTGTTTCTAGTCCATTAATTCTGGATTACTAGTCCAGGCACAAAACCCCTTCACTGCTGTACCCATAATGATGCATTGGTATAATCTTACCTGTGATATGACCTCAAAACAGAGGAGGACGAGAATGTCTGTGGCAGGTGCTGAGATGTGGATTTTTAATGCAGCTAACTCATTATCATTTTATTCCCAGTTTTCGCATCCTGTCAGAGGCAGCAACCATGATGAGGATGATGTTGTTCGCAATTTCAAAGTTTAAAGGGAGAATGGAAAGGAGCAACACAAGGGTGTTGGAATTCAAGATGAGGAAAGTGGAAGGCAAGGAATGGGAGCAAGATAGGCACAGTGGCACTGCTACTAGAGCCGCTGCCTCCCAGCAACTGAGACAGGTTCAATCCTGACCTTGGGTGCTATCTGTGTCTGGTTTGCATATTCTCCCTGTGACCACATGGGTTCCCTCTAGGTGCTCTGATTTCCTCCCGCATCCCAAAGACATACTGTATGAGTTGGTCGCTGAAAATTACCCCGAGTGTGTAGGTAAGTGGTAAAATATGGAGGGGGTTGAAGGGAATGTGGGGAGGATAAAAAGTAGGATCAATGGAAGATTATTGCAAATGGTCAGCATAGATTCAGTGGGCCGAAGGTCCTGTTTCCGTGCTGTGTCTGTAAGGAGTTTGTACGTTCTCCCCGTGTCTGCGTGGGTTTCCTCCGGGTGCTCCGGTTTCATCCCACATTCCAAAGACATACAGGTTAGGAAGCTGTGGGCATGCTATGTTGGTGCCGGAAGCGTGGCGACACTTGCGGGCTGCCCCCAGAACACTCTACGCAAAAGATGCATTTCACTGTGTGTTTCAATGTACATGTGACTAATAAAGAAATCTTATGACGTTATGAATCAGCGCAGTAGAATACAACGGCAACTCCTTATATTCTTTTTAGCGGCACCAAACAAATATGAATTTCTAAGCCTAACCCTGCTGACTTGATTTTAGCAGTGCTGTAACGTCAATTGCCTCGCTGTTCCTAAAAAAACTGCCCTGAATCAAATTCTAGAAATGAGCTACTAATTTTATAAGCCTAAGAATCTGATTTTATGAGGGAAGAATAAAAAAATGGAAGAATGTGGGGCGATAAAACAGGATTAATGTAAATAGTGTGGTTGATGGTCAGTGTGAACTGGATGGGCCTTTTTCTGTGATGTACTGCTGCCGCAAATCAACAAATTTCATGTCATGTGTCAGTGATAATAAATCGGATTCTGATTCTGATTCTACTTCAATGGTCTCCTAAATGCACGACTGGTCGGAGATCCTATGATCCAGCAAAGGGAGGAGGAGAAGACCAATAAGATTTGACCGGTGGGGGTCAGCAACGTAGGAAGAATCTTGATCAACAACCAAAATGCTGGAGGAACTCAGCAAGTCAGGCAGCATCTGTGGAGGAAAATAGACTGTTGATGTCTTGGGTCAAGACCCTTCATCCGGACTGAAAGATAAGAGGGGAGGTAGCCAGTGTAAAGAGGTGAGGGGAAGGAGTGGAGCAAGAGTTGGCGGGCGGTAGGTAGTTCCAGGTGAGGGGGGCGAGGGGCAGATGGAGGAGGGGAGAGGGGGAATAGCGACAGAGGTCGGGAGGTGATAGGTGGGGGCAACACAGGGTTGCAGAATATAGAATCTGATAGGAGAGGAAGGTGGAGCATGGAACCAAATAAGGCAGGTGGGGGGGGGGGCAGATGGGAACAGTGGGGGAGGGGGACCCAGTGGGAGGAGTGTGTGGGTGATGGGCAGACGGAGATGGTAGAAGAGGTGAAGAAAGGGGAGAGAAACAGGGTAATGGGGGACTCACTGTGGGGGGGGGGGGGTGTAGGACAAACTGGGTAGACCAGGAGGAGAGAGAAGGGACAGAGGAGTTGCAGTTTATCTGAAAGGAAAGTTCACTCTGTCAGGTTGTATTCTATCCAGACAGAATACGAGGTGCTGTTCCTCCAGTCTACGTTTAGCCTCACCCTGGCAGTGGAGAAGGGAGTTCAGTGTGGGAATGGGGAGGGGAATAGATAGCAACCAGAAGCTCGAGAAGGTTATGGTGGACAGATCGGAGATGCTCAGCAGAGCAGTCACCTAGTCAGCACTTGGTCTCACTGATATAAGGGAGGCCAGGAGGGAAGAATTTTGATGACCAGCCCAGCTCAAAATACATTCAGCTGCAATCATCTGTGCACATAGCACCATCCCTGTTCTGTCTTCTGAAGCATCTGCATCACCAGTTTCTGTCTACACACACAGTGACATCCCCTTCAATCTATCCCAACGGTGAAGTCTATCCTTATTTCTCTTGAAGCTCAACTGCTCACCAGGTAGATAAGATAAGATTTCTTTATTAGTCACATGTACATCAAAACACACAGTAAAATGGACCTTTTGCGTAGAGCGTTCTGGGGGCAGCCCGCAAGTGTCGCCACGCTTCTGGTGCCGACATAGCATGCCAACATCTTCCTAACCCGTACTTTTTTGGAATGTGGGAGGAAACCAGAGCAACCAGAGGAAACCCACGCGGACACGGGGAGAACGTACAAACTCCTTATAGACAGCAGCCAGAATTGAACCCAGGTCACTGGCGCTGTAATAGCGTTACACTAACCGCTACACTACCATGCCTGCCCTTGTTCTCCATCCATCAGATCAACACTTGCTCATAAGGTCTGTTCTCTCAGGAATAATGGGCACACAATACAACAGAGAGATGAGAAAGTAGAGGTGCTGCCTCCAGCCACTTTGCAGGTCACCAACACCTCCCTCCCTGGCCTTACACATTTAACAACCTGGACAGAATATCACAGTCCCATTGATGTAGTAGGTGGGATTGTGAAGGCAGCATTGACTCACTTGGAGTCTGAGCCTTTTGCGTTCATTCTGCTAATATATAGAGAGAGAATAAAATATAATATACTCTTCTGTTTTTAATGCAATAACTGCAAGTAAAACATTTTTTATGCCACAGATTGCTCCGTACCAGGTCTGCATAGCAGATCACTCACATTTTAGTAATTATTAAGCATAAAGAGCCTGTTAAAAATGGTAATTTTAGTTGGAGTTACTCACTGGAAACCATTCTTGTCTCTAGTTATGCCCTGCGGTAACTGGCTTGATCAATTCTGATATACAACCTGAAAGCAAAAAAATGTTGGTTACTGCAGATTTCCAAAAGTATTAAAATGGGGGATTCTGAACTGAGTGAACACTGGTCACAATACTGACTGGTTGAGCCCCGGGTTCTGTTCCTTAAGTAAAATTAATGGGAAATAATAAATGATATTGAATAAATGCATCGTGTGTTTTACACTAGTTCAGGATGCTTCAAAGTTAGCGTTATAAATTAGGAGGAAGGTCTGTCTGTGCACAACAAGCTCCCACAGATGGTATCATGACAACGATAAGATGATCTGCTTTAGGTATTGGTTGAGAGATATATATTGGCCAGGGCACTAGGAAGAATCCCCTGCTTTTCTTCAAGTTCATAGTTCTTGGATCTCCTACCACCCAAGAGAACAGACAGTACCTTGGTTGAGTGTTTTATTCAAAAGAAGGCATTTCCAATACTACAGAACTCCACCAGCCCATCACAGACTAAGTTACACATTCCAGTATCTGAGTGGGACCTTAACCCTACCCCTTCTGACTCAGAGAGAGATTGTTGCTGACAAATCACATGTGATACTGGTTATACAAAGTTTCCAGTTCCCTGTTTCTCCAAGGACTGCGATGACACAAGATGGGGAGGCCATCCAATAATTACAGAATGACCCACAGTTTGTCTAAGGCAGATGATAAGCCACAACATTCTCCACACAATGAACAACAGCAGCCAACACATCAATAATGAAGAAAACTAACACAGCCAATCAGAGAGGGTGTGTATCTTTTTATAAGATGTCTTTATTAGTCACATGTACATTGAAACACACAGTGAAATGCATCTTTTGCGTAGAGTGTTCTGGGAGCAGCCCGCAAGTGTCGCTATGCTTCCGGCGCCGACATAGCATGCCCACAACTTCCTAACCCGTACTTCTTTGGAATGTGGGATGAAACCGGAGCACCCGGAGGAAACCCACGCAGACACGGGGAGAACGTACAAGCTCCTTACAGACAGCGGCCGGAATTGAACCCAGGTCACTGGCGCTGTAAAGCGTTACACTAACCGCTACACTACCGTGCCTGCTACCTGTACTTCTCAAGCTCAGCTCAGTTATATTCCAAGTTATTCAGTCTTCTAGTTGCCTCTTTCAACTGACAAGTTGGGGCTCCAGCAGACGCCATTGTTTAGTGATGGATCTTATGCCCACAATCCCTAGAGAGGTTCCCAAATCTTCCTCCATCTCAAGGGTCAGTTGTGTCCTTCACCAAACATCCACTCAACTTTTAGTGACTAGCTACTGCTGGTGTCTGGTGCTCACGCAGTCAGCTGTGAAACATTTCTGGGGTGAGACCATACCGTTGGATCAGAGAGACATGAAAGTCACACGTTAAAGTAACTTACAGGTGCTAATGATCTCCGACTTTCCTCACAGAGTCACATCACACGGGCAAGTTTCTGTTCTGCTGTAACTGACTTCCCACTTACTTCAACCAACCCCTTCAATGGCGTAACAAATCAATGCAACTGCTCGAACGAAAATATGACAAAAAACTGCTACAAAGCACACAAATATTTAAAAAATTGTGAATTTAATCTTCCAAAGATTTTTCAAGTGTTTCATTTTAATATAGAACAATATTACAGGACAGTATGTTCCATAGAGGTATTACTCCTCAGTACTAAACGACAGAGCCATTCTGTTGTACCTAGTAAATAACGCAAGATAAGTTTTCAAGCCAGTTTTACTTTCTGTTTGGCATGTTGAATGATATGGAGAGGAACTGAATATATCTCCCAGGTTACACTTTTTCAGTACCCTCCTCCTATTGAAAGTGAGAGCAGAAATCCTCGACCTGGTTCTTCAGGTTTCTGGGACACTCCCAACCACGGATGCAGTTCCAGATTTTTGGATCAGGACAGGCATAAAACCCCAGCCACCAACACCACCATTAGGTGTCACTGGTAGGCTACCTGCCTCGGGTCTTGGTCCTGTTAAAAGCTTTGCTGTAATTATTCCGCTGAGGATAATTTACCACATCTTTACATTGCATGCCCATGGCAGCAGAAGGGATAAACAACTGAGGAAATCCAAGCGGTCACAAGGAGAACGTGCAAATTCCACACAGAGAGCACCCAAGTCACGATCTAACCCAGGTCACTGGAGCTGTGAGGCAGCAGATCCACTGGCTGCTCCACTCTCTTCAAAAATATTCTAAAACTACTTAAAAAAAAGAAAAAAATCTCATAACTGTTAAGGAAAATATAACAACTAAAACACTCAAAACGAATTAAAAACATTCAAGAGAACTCAAACCATAAAAAATGTTGGAATCTTTCAAGTGGCTCGGTGTAAACATCATCAACAATTTGTCCTGGTCCAACCATGTGAGTGCTCTGGCCAAGAAAGCTCACCAACGCCTCTACTTCCTCAGAAGGCTAAGGAAATTCAGCATGTCCTTGATGACTCTCACCAATTTTTACAGATGCACCATGGAAAGCATCCTATCTGGATGCATTACCACTTGGGAAGGCAATTGCTCTACCCAAGACTGCAAGAAATTACAGAAAGTTGTGAACACAGCTCAGTCCATCCTGAAAACCAGCCTCCCCTCCATTGACTCTGTCTACACTTCCTGCTGTCTTGGAAAAGCAGCCGACATAATCAAGGACTACTCCCACACTGGTAATTCTCTCTTAGTCATAGAGTACTACAGCACAGATACAGGCCCTTCGGCCCATCTAGTCCATGCTAATCTGATCTTCTGCTTAGTCCCATCTACCTGCACCCAGACCATATCCCTCCAAACCCCTCCCATCCATGTACCTATCCAAACTTCTCTTAAATGTTAGATTCGAACCTGCATCTACCACTTCCGCTGGCAGCTCGTTCCACACTCACAGCACCCTCTGAGTGAAGAAGCTCCCCCTCAGATTCCTCTTAAATATTTCAGCTTTCACCCTAAGCCTATGACCTCTAGTTCTAGTCTCACCCAACCTTAGGGGTAAAAGTCTGCATGCATTCACCCTATCTATGCCCCTCATAATTTTGAATACCTCTATAAGATTTCCCATCATTTTCCTGCACTCCAGGGAATAAAGTCCTAACGTATTCAGCTATAACTCTGGTGCTCAAGTCGTGGCAACATCCTTGTAAATTTTCTCTGCACTCTTTCAAGCTTATTGATATCTTTCCTGTAGGTAGGTGACCAGAACTGCACACAATACTCCAAATTCAGCCTCACCAATGTCTTGTACAACTTCAACACAACACACCAACTCCTGTACTCAATGCTCTGATTTATGAAGACCAAAGTGCCAAAAGTTCTCTTTACGGCCCTGTCTACCTGTGACGCCACTTTCAAAGAACTATGTATCTGTATTCCCAGGTCCCTCTGTTCTAATGCACACCTCAGAGCCCTACCATTCACTGTGTAAGTCCTACCCTGGTTTGTCCTCCCAAAGTGCAACACCTCACACTTGCCTGCATTAAATTCGATCTACCATTTTTCAGCCCATATTCCTAGCTGGTCAAGATCACGCTGCAAGGTTTGATCTCCTTCCTCACTGTCCACTATGCCCCCAATCTTGGTGTAATCCACATTACCATCTGAATCATTAATGTAGATGATAAACAACAATGGACCAGCACTGATTCCTGCAGCACACCACTAGTCACAGGCCTCCAGTCAGAGAGACAACCATCTACTACCACTCTCTGGCTTCTCCCGCTAAACCAATGTTGAATCCAATTAGCTACCTCATCCTGAATGCCAAGCGACTTAACTTTCTGGAGCAGCCTCCCATGCGCGACTTTGTTAAAGACCTTGCTAAAGTCCACTTCGACAATGTTCACTGCCTTTCTCTCATCAGCCTTCTTGGTAACCTCCTCAAAAAAACTCTGATTGGTTAGATGTGACCTACCACGCACAAAGTCATGTTGACAATCCCCAGTCAGGCCCTGTCTATCCAAATACTTATATATCCTGTCCCTTAGAAAACCTTCCAATAAGTTATCCACGACTGACGTCAGGCTCGCCAGCCTATAATTTCCCAGCTTATTCTTAGAGCCTTCCTTGAAAAACAGCACAACATTAGCTATCCTCTGGCATCTCACCCGTGGCTAAGGATGTTTTAAATATCTCTGCCAGGGCCCCTGCAATTTCTGCACTAGCCTCCCACAAAGTCCAGGGGGACACTTTGTCAAGCCCCAGGGATTTATGCACCTTCATTCACTTCCAGACAGCCAGCACCTCCTCTTCCATAGTCCGGATACGGTCCATGAACTCACTACTCTTTTGCCTCAGTTCTATAGTCTCTCTGTACGTCTCCAGAGTAAATACGCAAAAAAATCTCTCTCAGCTCCATGCATAGATGACCGCACTGATCTTCAAGAGGATCAATTTTGTTCCTTGCTACCCTTTTGATCTTAATATAGCTATAGAAACCCTTGGGATTCTCTTTCACCCTGCCTGCAAGAGCAACCTCATGTCCTCTTTTTGCCCTCCTGATTTCTCTCTTTTGTGTTCTATCGAATTCCTTATACTCCTCAAGCACCTCATTTGATCCTAACTGCCCATACCTGATATGCACCTCCTTCTTTTTCTTTACCAGGGCCTCAATATCCCTCAATAACCAAGGTTCCTTAAACCTGTTAGCCTTGCCTTTTATTCTAACAGGATCGTACAAATTCTGTACTCTCAGTATTTCACTTTTGAAGGCCTCCCACTTACTACATATTTCTTTGCCAAAAAACAGCCTATCCCAATCCACGCCTGCCCGATCCCTTCTGATGCCATCAAAATTGGCTTTACTCCAATTTAGAATCTCAACCCAAGGACCAGTCCTATCCTTCTCCATAATTGTCTTGAAACTAATGGAATTATGATCACGAGATCCAAAGTGTTCGCCTACATATTCCCCAATATATTTAAGGCACAGTTAGATAGATTTTTGCATAGTAGGGGAAATTAAGGGTTATGGCGAAAGGAAGGTGGTTGGATCTGAGTCCATGGCAAGATCAGCCATGATCTTATAGAATGGCAGGGCAGACTCGATGGGCCAGATGGGCTACTCCTGCTCCTATTTCTTATGTTCTTATGTTCTTACACACACTTCTGTCACCTGCCCTGTCTTGTTCCCTAAGAGGAGATCCAGTATCATGTGACAAGCTCTGACCCATCTAATCCCTTTACAGTATGGGGGTCCCAGTCAATATGTGGAAAGTTAAAATCACCCACTATCACAGCCTTATTTTTCTTGCAAATGTCTGCTATCTATGTACAAACTTGTTCCTCTAAATCCCGCTGACTACTGGGCAATCTAAAATATAGTCTCATTGATGTGGTCATCCCTTTCTTATTCCTCAGTTCCACCAATATTACCTCAGTAGACAAGCCCTTCAGTATGCCCTCTCTGAGCACTGCTGTGACATTTTCCCTGATGAATAATGCCACCCCTCCCCCCTTTTAATACCTCTCTCTCTATCATACCTAAAACATCAGAACCCCAGAACATTGAGCTGTGAGTCCTGCCCCTCCTGCAACCAAGTCTCACTCATGGCGACAACATCATAATTCCACATGCTAATCCATGCATAATCAAAGACCCCACCCATCCGGGTCATTCTCTCTTCTCTCCTCTCCCATCAGGCAGGAGATACAAGAGCCTGAGGGCACGTACCACCAGGCCCAAGGACAGCTTCTATCCCACTGTGATAAGACTATTGAACGGTTCCCTTATAGATGGACTCTTGACCTCACAATCTACCTTGTTCTGACTTTGCACCTTATTGTCTACCCGCATTGCACTTCCCTGCAACTGTGACACTTTACTCTATACTCTCTTATTGTTTTTACCTGTACTACCTCAATGTATCTGCACTGAATAATGAATTGATCTGTATGAACGGTATGCAAGACGTTTTTCACTGTACCTCAGTACAAGAGACAATAATAAACCAATACCAATGCCAATGCTCTAAGTTCATCTGCCTTATCTACAATTCTCCTCACAATGAAATAGATGCATCTCAGAATATTAGTCCCACCATGCTCATCAATCTGTCGATTTCTGTCTTTGTAGGCTAAACATCTACTTTTCCCACAGCCACTCCCCTTCCATTGGGAAGAAGATACAAAAGCTTGAGAACACCAGACTCGACAGCTTCTATCCCAATGTTATCAGACTCTTAAACAGACCTCTTATAGGCTAAAGATGAACTCTTGATCTCTCAATCTACCTCATCATGGTCCTTGCACTTTATTTGTCTCCCTGCACTGCACTTTCTCCGTAACTGTAACACTATATTCTGCACTCTGTTCTTTTTTACTTTTTGTACTACCTCGATGTACTTATGTACGCATGATCTGTCTGGATGACATGCAAACAAAGCTTTTCACTCTACCTCAGTACATGTAACAATAATAAACCAATTACTCTAGTCCTCTTACATCCAGTTGTGTTTGAAATCAATGTGCATCCATTCCAACCTGGAGTAGGTTGTTCAGACAGATCCCCCACCTAAGTTCTGGGGAGATACTGGAGTTTTGACCCCCTATGCTGTGAGAAGTCCAATGTCAAAGAGCAGCTATCAGCAAGTTTGGGCTTCCACGTACTCAGACATTTGAAATGAACTTGTGACCACTTCTGTAGGGAGACAGATGAATATGCCAGCATTCCCCTGCAAAATCTGTCAGAATAATTTCAAATCAGGATGCAACACAATCTCTAGAGAGGATCTTCTGCATACTTCTCATGTTCACGTTCTATCAGGGAGAGAAATGTGAAGGGAGGGGCTCATTGATACTCTGGAGCATGTTGGTTTTAGGAAGGAGGAAGAGTTAGAAATATTGGCACACGTTAGGGTGGATAAACTCATAGGGCCCAATGGTATCTAACCCAAGGTGCTAAGGGAAGCAAGGGAGGAGATTGTTGGGGCTCTGACGGAGATTTTTACAGCTTCGATAGCGACGGGTGAGGTACCTAATGCTGCTAATGTTGTCCCCTTGTTCAGAAGCGGTGGTAGAAACAAGCCTTGAAACTACAGGCCGAAGAGTCTTACAGCAGTGGTAGAGAAGTTGTTGGAGAAAATTCTGAGGAACAGGATTTATGTTCACTTGGAAAGGCAGGGACTGACTAGAAGGAGTCAGCATGGTTTTGTGCAGGGGAGATCATGTCTCATTCGTCTGGTTGAGTTTTTATTTGGGGAGGTAACTGAGGAAGTTGATGAAGGCAGAGTGGTAGATGTAGTATTCACGGACTTTCATCAGGCTTTTGGCGTGGTCCAGCATGGTAGGTTGGTCCAGAAGGTCAAGCTAAAAGGTATCCAAGGCGTGTTGGCAAACTGGATCCAAGATTGGCTTGGTGATAGGAGGCAGAGGTAGTGGTGGATGGATATTCTTCTGACTGGAAGTCAGTGATTTACTGCATGGATTGGTGCTGGGACCTTTGTGATTGTAATATATAAATGACTTGAATGAGAATGTAGGAGGTATGATTAGTAATTTTATAGTTAACATGAAAATTGTTGGAATCATAAATAGTGAAGAAGGTTATTTAAGGACAGAGCAGGACATAGATCAGTGAGAAAACTGGGCAGAGCAGTGGCAGATGGAATTTAATCCAGACAAGTGTGAGGTAATGCACTTTGGGAAGCCCAATTCTGGTAGGACATACAGAGTAAATGGTAGGGACCTTAGGAGAATTGATGTTCAGAGAGACTTTGGGGTGCAAGTCCAATGCTCGTTAAGTGGCAAACCAAATGGAAAGGGTGATGAAGAAGGCATTTGATACGCCGGAGTATTGTGTACAGTTCTCGTCGCTACACTGCAGGAAGGGTTGCAGCAATAGAGAGAGTGTAGAAGAGATTCACCAGGATGTTGCCTGGAGTGGAGGGCTGTAGTTATACAGAGATTAGATAGTCTGGGTTTATTCTCATCAGAACACAGGAGGCTCAGGGGTGACCTTATAGGGGTTAATAAAATTACGAGGGGCACAGATAGGATAACTAGTCAGAATCTTTTTTCCCATAGCAGGGGAGTCTAGAACAACAGGTTTAAGGTGAGAAGGAAGAAATTTAAAGGAAATCTGACCACAGAGGGTCGTGGTCATTTGGAAAGAGCTGCCAGAGGAAGTGGTAGAGACAGATGCAAATACAATGTTAAAAAATAAGTGGTTGGTTAATTGGCCACTTGGTGGGTTAATTAGTTGGTGGGCTGAAAAGCTCTATGACTCTTGTCCATGTGAGTGACATGGGGATCAGAAAATGCATTGTTTTTGTTCTTGGAGACACAACAGTTTCTGCACAAAGCTCCCTCATCTTTGTGACCCCCCCCTCAGCTCAACAATCCTAATTGTGTTCTTATCCATCCCCCAATTCCCACCATTATGAGTGGCTTCAGCTGCCCAGACCCTAATCTCTGGAATTCTTTTCCTCAGATCCATTTATTTTCCACCTCTGTCTGTTCCTTTAAAACTGCATAAACTACACTTCTTTGATTAAGCATTTAATAATATGTTCTTGTGCCTCCTTCTTAACTTTAGTGCAACACTTTATTTCATAACATCATGGGATATTTTACAGTGTAACAGATACTACATGTTATTGTAGAAAAGGGTGTGTTATAGAATTGTTTTGGAATGTATATATAATCAAAGTTTGTACCATCTTAAAGTAGAAAGCTAGGATTGTTTTAACTCCTGTTGTCTTATGAAATAATAATAATTCTGTTATTAATACTAGTTTTTTCTTATTTAGAAATGGTTTAGTATCGGTACTGCTCTATAATCAAAAGGCTGGCACAGTGGCGCAGCTAGTAGAACTGCTGCCTCGCAGAGCCAGAAACACATTCAATCCTGCCCTCTGGAGCTGTCTATGTGGAGTTTGCACGTTCTCCCTGTGACCACGTGGTTTCCCCTGACTGCTCCGGTTTCCTCCCACATCCCAAAGACCTGTAGGTTGGAAGGTAGCACAGTAACTTGCTCTTAGTGTGTAGGTAAGTGGCAGGATCTATGGGAAGCTGGTGGGAATGTGGAGAAAATATAAAATGGGATCAATATAGGATTGGTGCAAATGGGTGGTTGATGGTCAGTGTGGACTCTGGGGTTGAAGAGCCGAGCCGAATCTCTCTCTAACTCTGTCATGGTCGTCTCCTTGGTTAATGTGGCCCAAAAGGGCCTAAAATCAAGAAAGCCAAGAAGTCCCCTCCCTGCAATCTTCACAGTCAACCAGAAGAGCAATTTTAATCAATTATTCCAAAGCTCACTATCTTACCACTTATATTTCATCTTATTCACTTCAAGGAGGTAGGCATTATTTGTAAGGTCAGTGTTTATTGCCCATATTTAACTGCCCATGAGCAGGTGGAGGTGAGCTGTCTTCTTGGGTTTGGAAGGTGCTGTTTGGGTAATCTGAGCGACTGAGTGCAATGCATTTTATGGATGCTCTGTACACTGTGAGCTGCTGGTGGAGGGAATGATTACTTAGGGTGGTGGATGTGGTGCCAATCAAGCGGCTGCTTTGTCCTGAATTGGTGCCAAGCTTCTTAAGAGTTGCACTCATCCAGGCAATTGGAAAGTATTCCATCACATTCTTCCCTTGTGCTTCATAGAGAATGGAAAGGCCTTGGGGTGTCAGGAGATGAGTCACTTGTCACAGGGTACCCAACCTCTTGTCCTCAAGATCACAAGACAAAGGGGCAGAAGTAGGCCATTCGGCCCATCGAGTCTGCTCCATGAGCTAAACTAAAACTATTCCTATCTAGCCCCAATTTCCGGCCTTATCCCCATATCTCTTGATACCTTGACTAATTAGATACCTATCCATTTCCTCCTGAAAAGCCCCCAACAATTGGGCATCCACAGCTGTACGTGGCAAAGAATTCCATAATTTCACTACCCTCTGGCTAAAGAAATTTCTCCTCATTTCTGTTTTAAACCCATACCCTCTAATTCTAAGATTGTGACCTCTAGTCCTGGACTCACCCACCAAGGGAAACAGCTTAACCACATCTACTCTGTCCAGTCCTTTCAACGTTCTAAATGTTTCTATGAGGTCCTCCTGTCACCATGGTATGTGGACGATCCAATTGAGTTTCTGGTCAATGGTGACACCCAGGATATAAAGGGTGAGGGACTCGCTGAGGGTAATGCCATTGACTATCAAATGTAGGTGGTTGGACTCTCTCTTGTTGGAGATGGTCATTTCCACTTACCACTCATACAGTAAGATGTAAACAGTCAGGCATGAGCTGATGACGGGCAAAATCACTTGCCACCTATCAGACCATGACTGAATGCTGTCAATATCTTGCTGCACGCAGGTGTGGGCTGCTTCATCTGCTGAGGAATCGTGAATGGAATTGAACTTTTTGCAATCTTTAGCGAATATCCCCACTTCTGAATCTCTGCTGCTCGTCAGCAGAAGGAGATGATGGAGCCATGAACAACCAAAAGTTAATTGACAGATCTGTCCCCAGTTTTTTGTCTGTCCAACTGTAAAGATCACCCCGATACCAGCCTACTGGTTGGTCTTGTCCATAGCCTCCCATTTTATTTCCAGGTGAGAAGGACCGGACGAGCTAACTCATTGTTCCCAGAGAGGGATCCCATGATTCAGAAAGGGCTCTGAGCATCATTTAGGTCTCATCTATCTCTGAGGTTCCATCCTGGAATATTCTGTCTGTCATTTATAGCTCACCATTTGATAGAGTAATGTCCTACAGCACAGAAACAGGCTCTTCAGCCCAACTGGTCCATGCCGACCAAGATCCCCATCTAAGCTGGTCCTATTTGCCCACGTTTGGTCCATATCCCTCTAAACCTTTCCTATCCGCATTCCTGTGCAAGTACCTTTTAAATGTTGTTAATGTACCTGTCTCAACCACTTCCTCTGGCAGCTCGTTCCATATACTGACCACCCTCTGGGTGAAAAAGTTGCCCCTCATGATCCTATTAAATCTCTCCCCTCTCACCTCTGCCCTCTGGTTCTTGATTCCCCAACCCTAGGAAAAAGACTTGCACATTAACCCTATCTATGCCCCCCCCCATGATTTTATACACTTCTATAAGATCACCCCTCATTTTCATACACTACGATGATAAAAGTCCCAACCTGCACAACCTCTCTTCATAACTCAGTCCCTCAAATCCCGGCAGCATCCTTGTAAATCTCCTCTGCACTCTTCCCAGCTTAATGGTACCTTTCCTATAGCAGGGTGACCAAAACTGAACACAATATTCCAAATGCAGCCTCACCAACGTATTGTACAAAAAAAAGGCATTTCCAACTGATGGTTGGAAATTGCTGAAAACCCATTCAAATATGTTTAAGTAATATAAAATAAAATTATTATAAAGGTTAAAAAGAATTAAAAGCACATTAAAATATTAAAGATAATTAAAACAAAATTTTAACAATATAAAATAAAGCGCTTACCTGCAATGACCTTTCCAGACAGGGTCATGATCCCATTCATTGAGTAGAGGCATCATTCAAAGGCTGGTCCTCTGAGGCATCTTTGGGGAGTCACCGTTGTGCCACAGGGCCTGATGGTGAATCATCAACAGTGTGGCCAGTCAGATGTACAGAGGGAAATCTGAGACCCACGAAGCAACAGCTGCTGGCCAGAGATTCCCTCTAGAGCAGGCAGCTATCAGTCAGGACAATCCAACCTATTAACAAGGCATTATGAAATCAGCACGTGCTTTAATATTGAAATGTAATATGATTCATGTTTATGATTAAAAACTCACAGGAGGTCACTGCCGAACCATCACTGTAAATATAATTCATGTGTGTCATGAAGACAATGCAGTTTACCAATTAAATACAAAAGGACAGAATGGTTTCCTGGAGGCAAGAATAATCCAAGCTGTAAACTATTAACGTCAATCCCGTTTACATTTGATTTTAGTGCAACATTCAAAGTAATCGAAGCAAATTAGGAAAATGTCAAAGAGAAGTATAATTCTTCAGTCCACCAAAACGCTGGCACATTTATATGTCCAAAGGAAATAATTAAAATGTTCAGAACACTTTAAAAATTTTTGAACCTTGGAACATTTGTTTTAACCCTGGAGATGATAAGCTGTGGAGCTGTGAAGCAGGAGTAGGCCATTCTGTCCCTCATGCCTCTGCTTTTATTTAATAAGATCATGGCTGATCTCTTAGTACAGGAAAGCCTTAGTACAGGAAAGTAAGGAACCAAGGGAATCCTTGGTTCCCTTCATATCGGTCTCTGTCTTGAATCTACTCAGTCAGAGTCTCTACAGCCCTCTTAGAGAATTCCAAACCATCATTTACTCTCTGGATGAAAAACTTACTTCTCTGTCCTGAATAGCCAACCCCTTATTATGAGACTGTGACCTGTGATTCTAACACCCCAGGCATGGAAAACATCACCCCAGTTCAATATGTATGAAAGTTCAATATGTATTGAGAATGATTTCATTAGGATTAACCTCAATACATTGTGGTTATTCTGGAAAAAAAAGCATACAAGCTTGCAATCATTTATAGCATTTGCTAACAAGAAGTGTAATTAAATGGCACAAAAGACTGCAGAAGAGACCGCAGAGACCAAGGTCATGGAGGAGAGTTCAAATATCAAATATAAAAATTTCCTACACAGTTTTCAATCTGCATGTTTCAAGATGAGTCCCATCCAAGCAAACATTGGCTACTGAGAAACACAAAGGACCTTTTATCATTTGCGATGATTGCCTTGTGACCAAAGCTGCCTTTCCTGCCAGGACTTGAGCAGTAATTGGCTGCATCTCAATGGGTGGAAGCTTCATCGACAGCCCAAGGCACATTGCTGAAACTGGAAGTCAGGTTGGAAACTTCAGAGCATCGCTGAGGGAATGCAGCACTGCCAGAGGAGCTGTTTCTTGGCTGATATTTAAACCAAAGCCACATTTTTGATTGAGTCATTTCACCTGTGCTGCCTCACCTGCTGAGTACTCTGAGCATTTTCTGCTTTCATTCTACTTTCTCCCTACTCAAGTCCCACTTCGCTATTCCAAGAAAAACAAGTGAGTTTTCCCTAGAGTCTGACAATTATCCTCAACCAATATCCTGAAACAGATTATCATTCAATTCATGGGACCTCACTGTGTAAAAATTTGCTGCCACATTTCCTAATTGAAACATAATTTGGGATACCCTAAAGGTGTGAAATTTGCGATGTAACTTCAGAGTTTTCTTTCTTTCACAGGACAGTAGTCATTGATAATAATTTCAAAAGCAACATACTGTTAATGCTTGAAATCCTCAACCAGCCAGGCAGCATCTGTAGGCAAAGAAACAGAATTAATGTTTGGGTTTGATGACCTTTCATCAGTATTGATTTGTTGAATTGTAAGGCCATGGTGAATAGGAACACAAAGAGGCCATTTGGCCCCTCAAGCCTGCTCTGCTATTCAATATGTTTGTGACTGATCCAACTTTCCTCATCCACTTCCCCAACCCCTCCCCATGAGCTTTACTCCCTTTGCTGATTAACAACCTATCTCAGCCTGCGCAGTTTTCTGGAGCAAGAAATTCCAAAGCCTCACACCCTTTAGAAAGGAGAAATTTTTTGTCATCGCAATCTCACCGCACCCATGAAGGGAAACGTCTTACCAGCATTATCATGTCAAGTCCTCTAAGAATCCTTTAATAAGATTGCCACTCATTCCTCTGGGCAGATCCTACCCATTCTGTCTTTCCTTGTAGGACAGTCCCTCCATATCTAGGATCTTCCCAGTAGACTTTCATTGAAATGCCTCAAATGACAACGCATATTTCCTTAAATGGGGGGGACCAAAACTGTACACAGTACTCTCACTAGCGCCTTGTGCAGTTGCAGTAAGAACCTCCTTACCTTTATACTCCAGCCCCCTTGAAATAAAAGCCAGCATCCATTAAATAAAAGCCTGCCTGGTTACCAGCTTTCTGTCTGTCCCCTAAAGAACCCCTGCCCCTGCAGCTCTTCGTAGACTTTCTCCATTTAAACAATAATTTGTTTCATCAAATCAAATTATCCATTATATCAGATCAGATTAAATTTTAGAATCATTACAGCACAGAAGATGTATTTATCCCTTTGAGCTAATCTATTATTATATTGTGTTGTCTTTTTAAAAGACCCATTTTCTTCTTCATTTATTTTTTCTTTCCCACCACCAGGGATCGAGGACAATCAGGAGAACAACTGATTTCTTTTCCCCACCTCATCCTTCTGAGCAGGACCAGAGCGAGCCGCCAGGTACCTTTTGTGCCTTACAACGGTGCAGGGGGAACAGGACCACAGGGTTCCAGTCAACAGTTGGGCAATGGGTGTACATTAGGATCCGGGCAGTGCTGGATTTAATTAGGCATGTTCCTGACATGTTGAGGAAGATAGTTACAAACCAACATGCCAGAGAAATGGAACTCACTGCAGCTTGTCCAGAAACCCAATTAAAATTTGATGAAAAGCAGATCAAAATCTGAAAGGTAAAGAAAGCATTTCACTGCGGTAGGTCGAGAGATCCACAACAAGATCTGACTAACTAACAGCATTGCTCCAGAGTCAGCTAAGTGTTGGCTCCAGCCTTAGATATGCAGTCACATGGTGTCTCATCAAAAAAATTATTCTTTCGGACAATGTGTCAGGATCATCTATGTTCCCTGCCCCCACTCCAGTTTAATGGTTCATCTAAAAGATGGCACCACCTTCAATGTTGCACTTATATAATCATAGCAAACTTACAAAAAGAGGCAACAGTTGTGTTGTGTCTGTGCTGGTTCCAATTGAGCTACTCAGCCTAATCTCACCCAGCATTTGATCTATACCTCTGCAGGTCATGGCTTTTCAATCGCATATCCACTTTATAAATATGGGTCAAGTTCCTGCCCACTCCATCCCCGAGTTCCAGCCTCTCTAATACATCCTCATCACCCCTCCAATCCTTCTGTCTATGCCCCCTTGTTCTTTGACCCTTCTGATAGGGGAACTGGGTCCTCCCTATTCACTCTACGTAGGCCACTCCTAATTTTATCCACTCGCTTGTTTGCTCCACTTAAAGTGTCAGCCAAGATTAAATGCTCAGGTCATTGAGCCATAGAGAGACGCAGCAATGAAATGGGCTCTTCATCTCGCCGAGTCTATGCTGACCATCAACCTCCCATCTTTACATGAAACCTAACCCAATCCATTTTATTCTCCCTATATTCCCATCAAATATGATGGCAGAATATAGTATTAATGGTAAGACTCTTGGCAGTGTGGAGGATCAGAGGGATCTTGGGGTCCGAGTCCATAGGAAGCTCCAAGCAGCTGCACAGGTTGACTGTGGTTAAGAAGGCACATGGTGTATTGTCCATCATCAACCGTGGAACTGAATTTAGGAGCCGAGAAGTAATGCTGCAGCTATATAGGACCCTTGTCAGACACCACGGAGTACTGTGCTCAGTTCTGGTCACCTCACTACAGGAAGGACGTGGAAGCCATAGTGTTGTCTCGAAATTAAATTCACACTTCTGTCCGCTGTAAAGTAACACAGTGCCACGAGGTCGCTTCGATAAAACACGTTTATTAGCAGTGCACCGCAAAGGAGAGGTCTCTTCAGCACTCGTTAAGAGTCGCTTCCTGAGTTCTCCCCGTACAAAGGAGCAGACAGAAATTTATACAGATATTGTCAGGCACACTTAATGCATGCAGCGCCACGAGTTTCGGTCAAGCCACAGAGATCCCGAGACAGACATTACACCTATTGTCCAGCATAATTGAGTTATAATCAAGAAATTCAAAGACAGGTATCACCCCTCATTGTTTAGGACAAGCTTCCCCCTTGTTGTTTATTGCAACCAGTAATCCTATTGTCTAGCGTAACGGGACTGACCAAGGTCCCAAACAAAGTAATTAACACCTTATCCATTGAGTCAGCAGCTTGCATGCTCTTGCTTGCGAGGTATTTTTTTCCATCAGCTATAGGTATGGTTACAGTTTATAACCCTTTACTTCCTCAATAGAAAGGGTGCAGAGGAGATTTACAAGGATGCTGCCTGGATTGGGGAGCATGCCTTATGAAAACAGGTTGAGGGAACTCAGCCCTTTCTCCTTGGAGCGACAGAGGATGAGGGGGGACCTGATGATAGAGCTGTATATGATGATGAGAGGCATGGCTTTTTCCCAAGGCTGAAATGGTTGCTGGGGAGTATGTACAGAGGAGATGTCAGGGGTAAGTTTTTTACTCAGAGAGTGGTGAGTGTGTGGAATGGGCTGCCGGCAACGGTGGTGGAGGCGGATACGATAGGGTCTTTTAAGAGACTTTTGGATAGGTACATGGAGCTTAGAAAAATAGAGGGCTATGGGTAAGCCTAGTAATTTCTAAGGTAGGGACTTGTTCGGCACAGCTTTGTGGGCCGAAGGGCCTGAATTGTGCTGTAGGTTTTCTATGTTCCATGTCCTCTAAGTCTCCCTCAAATTCTACCACTCATCTACATACTGGAGGCAACTTACAGTAGCTATCTAACCCACCAACCTGCATGTCTTTTTGGAAGTCAGTGCATCCAGGAGAAACCCACACAGCCACAGAAAGAACATGCAAACTTAACAGAGATAGAACCAGTGGTTAGGATTGAACCTCGGTCACTGGTCTCACAGCACCACTGACCCTATGTCTCTACGACGGTGGAGCAGATTTAAGGGACGGAATGGTGTACCCCTTCTCCTGCTTCTTACCTTCATATATATTGAGAGGAGGGAGAGATGATTCTTCCCCCTAATCTACTGCCATCAAGTAAAGTGAACTTCCACCTATCATCCCTGCAACCTTGGGATCTTTGTGAGCTATTGTGCAGACAGTTGCTAAACAGACTTGTCAAACACTGGAGCAATAAGTGTCATCTGCAATACAGTGTGGCATACACTTGATGTAAAATCACTACTGCCAAAAGCCCCAGATCATCTTCTTCTTGGGCTGTCCCTCAGTGCTGAGGATCACTTGCTTCCAGTCCAGATGCAGATGGACAATGAGGCGATCATGGAACGTCGAGACAGGGCATTTATTGTCAGAGATGGGATGCTTCATCTCCCAATATTTGCTGGGCTTCCAAATTATCCCAATGAAGAGACTCAAGGTTCTCAATGCCACCCTGGATGCACCTTAGCTGTTCTGATCATTCATGGGGCAGTGATGTCCATGAGTCAGTGAGAACGTGACAGTTGGCAAGGAGACCTTGAAGCATTCCCCTGGCCTCCCAGTCATCTGTTGCCCAGACAGAGCTGGGAGCAGACTGTCTGTTTCAGGAGTTGGTGTCAGGCACACAGAGAACGTGAACCACCTGTTGGAGCTTGCTGCGCGTAATTAGAGCTGGGGATGTTGGTCTGGGAGTTGGTTTATCCTGCCAGTGGGTATTGGAAGCCCCACGACTAGAGGAAATAATTAGCTAGCAAGGAATCTAAGCAAACCTGAGAAGCTCATGCGTGTTCAGCGGCAAAGGAGATGGAGCCCAACATCAAAGGGTTTCTTTGGCATTTGAGCAACAGATCCTTGATTTTAGTGACACTTCTCTTAATGGATGGAATTTCATGTCGACGAGGGCATTTTATTGGGAATGATGGCGTTGTGGCACTGTAACCCACTTCTGAACTTCCAACTCAGCCTCCATAGAATAGAAAGTGATGCCTCTAAAACTGTCTGAAGCCATGCATTTAGACGGGATAATCATTACCATCTTTAACCTTATGTTCCTGTGAAACCTTAATATCACTGAAAGAAAATAACGTTTCAGGGATCATTTATCCTTATTACAAAGCAACAGTGAATAATTGTATAATTGATGTTCAAGCTGCTTGCTAATGAGTTAATGCAAGTTTCAGTCATCAGATACATTTGGCCTGGAGACCTTTGAGATCATATTCATTTGTTGCAAATGGATATAATCATTCATCATTTAAACTTACTCCTACCTTCTCTCCCCACCTCCTTGTGTCCGTTCCATTCAGATCACAGGCCAGCCAGTATTAAGTTGGCAAGTATAATACATGGTTGAGTTTATCTGGGCCAAAGAAAGCAGTAGAAAATCTAATGCCTTGATGATTCTACACTGCTGCTTAGTAACACAGGGGTTATACTGTATATGCCCCAGGAGAGAATCAGAGAAAAATCTATGAATTAAAAAGCAGGAAGTTCTAGAATGTTCAGTATGAAGCTACCATAAATTCACAAAAGTTGATGTGTAACATTATACTGTAAAAAGATATTTTTTATTTAATGCAATGTTGTGGCAGAAGAGAAAACATTACATTCCTGATTTACTTGCAACCAAAGTATACATGTCAAAATTTTATAAAGGTAGAACGTTGTCACATAAGGAACAATATGCAGTCATGATAGAGTCATACAGCTTGGAAACAGGCCCTTCTGCCCATCTCGACCATGGTGCCCACCAAGTTAGTCCCATTTGCCCATATTTGGCCGATATCCCTCCAGACCTTTCCTATCCACGTACTTATCCAAATGTCTTTGAATGTTGT
The DNA here is from genome assembly GCF_009764475.1 of Pristis pectinata. NCBI lineage: Eukaryota > Metazoa > Chordata > Chondrichthyes > Rhinopristiformes > Pristidae > Pristis > Pristis pectinata. The sequence goes on from NC_067433.1 coordinate 17,230,768, forward strand.
TGTTGTATCTGCCACCACCACTTTCTCTGACAGACACATCACCATCTGGGTGAAGAAGTTGCCCCTCAGATCGCTCTTAAATCTTTTACCGTTCACCTTAAACCCATGCCCTCTGGATTTTAGTTCCCCTACCCTGCCAAAAACAAAAATGTGCCTTCACCCTATCTTTGCCCCCCATGTTTTTAAACACATCTATAAGGACACCCCTCAGTCTCCTACGTTCCAAGGAATAAAGTCCTAGCCTGCTCAACCTCTCCCCATAACTCAGTCCCTCAAGTCCTGGCAACATCCTCGTAAATCTTCTCTGCGCTCTTTCCAGTTTAATAATCTCTTTCCTATAACAGGGTGAACAAAACTATACACAATACTCCAAGTGCGGTCTCACTGATGTCTTACATAACTGCAACATAACTTCCCAACTCGTATACTCAGTGCCCTGACTGATGAAGGCCAGCATGCAAAACGCCTTCCCCAACACCCTGTCTTAACTGTGATGCCACTTTTGGTGAATTATGAACTTGTATTCCTAAGCCCCTCTGTTCCTCAATGCTCCCCAGGGCCTGATCATTCACTGTATAAGTCCTACCTTGGTGTGACTTCAATCTAGTTTGATGATAGTACTGCCTTAAAGAAAAACTGCAAATAACCCTTTATAATGGGTGCATATCTTAGCGATGTTTAAATCCATAATCAAGGCTTTCAGTAAAAGTTAAAAAAGTCAAAGTCGAGTTTATTGTCATTTGCACAAGTACATGTGTGCACAGGTTCAATGAAAGACTTACTTGCAGCAACAACACAGGCACAGAGCATCATATATGCGGCATTCACCAGAAAGACATAAATTATACACAATTTTTACAAGAAACAACACAATTAGAACAAAAAACACAGAGTCCATTTTAGTGCAAAGTGATCATAATGTTGCTAAACTGTAGTGATTAGGATTTTGCCAGTTGGTTCAAGAACCGAATGGTTGAAGAACTGAAAAGTTAAAATAATACACACGATGATACATGACTATTAATTTTCCAAAGTTCAATGCTCTGTTCGTGATCAGCATTATTGTATCATTCACACACTGACCGAAGCTTAGCAGCTTTACCTCTTAGCAAAGCACTTCTCTAACCAGCAGGCTGTGGGTACCTGAGGAGGTTGTGATCGACAGGTTTTGGATAAGCAACCAAGTGATATGGAAACTGACAGAAAAGTGGAGGAGATAGCAGAGCAGGCGCAAGGGGCCAAATGGCCTCCTCCTCCTGCTGCTGCTTCTTGTTCTTATATTCCTGTAGCTGACGTTTGAACACCTTTCAATGTTGTGAGCTGCTGCCATGTACACTTCCTACAATCTGTTCTATTTTTTAATATTTTGTAATATTTTGAGGAAAAAATACTTCAGGATAAAATGTTTGGCAACAAATGTTTCCTTTCAACCCCTGAAGGTGCACATTGGGTTGATCCTCAAAACAACACCTTGTGTGAACCTATAAATGGTGATGTTTATCCATGAGATTCTGCTCTATTTATGTCGGGGAAGTTTCCACAGTTGCACCATGCTGTGCCAAATGTGAATACCTGGTGATTTGATAGATTTGAACCTACCCTTTCATGGTAGAAGGATTCATGGAACTGAATCCTTTCATGGTAGAAGGATTCTGGGAGTGCGAGCAAGCATGAGTCCACCCTCATGTGATTTCCACATCAAGGACAAATGGGATGATAAGACCTGTTGCTCCACATAGGTGATAGGACTTTGTGTGTTTGCCAATTAAAAGACAGTTTCAATCGTGATGATACAAACCTAAACAAAACTATTGCTTCAGGGCGCCAATTAACGTGTACCTTCCTTATATTCCATCAAAATCATTCAGCATGCTTATTAATAGACAGACAGAGAAACTACTGGCAATGTTAGGCTGCTGGTAGGATTGGATATTGAATGTTGAGTGTGTTTGCTGATGAGATGGAGGATGAGAAGTACCCAGTAGTGTGCCAGGAGAGGGGAAAGAAGTGAATGCAGAGCTACAGGAAATGGGAATATGGACATTTGGAGGCCAAGCTGACTTTGGAGGGGGATTCTTTGTTTGCAGAAAAAAATCTGGAATGGTCAGAATAACAGAAAAACTGGGAATGGAATGGCACCCCCGTGGGGATGGGAGGAAGAAGCTGTGGTAGTCCATGGGCTTATCGTGAATGCTGGTTGCTAAGCTATCCCCAGAAGTGGAGGAGCTGAGATAGTGAAGTCTGGCAATAAAAGGGATGGGGCGGCGATGAAAAGTATGAAACTGAGAGAAGGGTGGAAATTGGCTGTTGAGGTGAAGGTTTTCCAGTGGAAGGTGAGAGAAGGAAGCAGCATCCGCTCAGACATCGGCGTGCCCAGAAGGAAGTGGGCCAGAGTCGGACACAAGTCTCTCCCACAAATGGGAGCCAGTTGGTTCCCCACGACAGCTCATTTTTTTTGGAATGAGTCAGTGGAGTGAAAGTCAAGTTGTTCAAAGTGAGGTCAGGGAGAACATGATGGCGATGGAAGACGAGGTTGACACCCATTCAAGGAAGAGGCTTCCTAGTGAGGTTGAACATGTCGAGCGATTGAACACCTATCATTAACTCTCTGGGAACAGGAAACTGAAAACTGTTAAAGTGACAGAGGGCTCTTGGATTCAGTGGGACTAGACAGAATAAGGGGAGAAAAAGTGTTGAGGGAGACAGAAATAACTCCCCTGGGGCAAGAAGACAGAAGTGTTGAGAAGTCAGGCTTGTGGATGTGGGTAGGAGGTAAATGTTTCTACTGGTTAGTGGAATGGCCTGAGAACTGGCAGGGTTAGGGTTAGGGTTAGGGTAGACTCAGTGGGCTGAATGGCTCCTCTATATCATGAGAAGTGATAGAAGCAGGTGCTATTACAGTGTTTAAAAGACATTTAGACAGGTACATGGATAGGAAAGGTTTAGAGGGATATGGGCCAAATGCAGGCAAGTGGGACGAGCTCAGGAAGGCACCTTGGTCAGCATGGATGAGTTGGACTGAAGGGCCTGTTGTATAACTCCATGACTGAATGAACATGGGAAATGATGGCTTAATGTTGGGATCACGGCCCAACAGGTGATGTTAGAGAGCTGCTGTCCAGCCACAGCAAGGTAGAAATTGGTTTGTCAAGCAACAACAGTGCCATCGGATTATTGATCACATTTGGCATGGAGACTTGTAGCTAAGCAGTGCGGTGGGGAAGGTTACTGTTGGGGACTGGGTGGACACTTTCAGAAGCCAGAGGGATAGCCCAGGTAGATCACAAGTTCATTGTCTGGGAGAACATGGAGCTCAGGATCATTGTTTCAAAATAAAGAGCTCACCCTTTAAAACAGCAGTGAGACAATTTTTTTTTGCTCAGAGGGTTGTGAGTTTTTGGATCTCTCTTCCTCAAGGGCAGAGGAAGCAAAGTCTTTTTAAGGCAGAAATGGATAGATACTTGATATGCAAGGGGGTGAAAGGTTAACTGGAAATTGGAGCTAAGGTTACATCAGATCAGCCCTGATCTTATTAAATACAAAGCAGGCTTGAAGGGCCATGTGGTCTACTGCTCCCAATTTGTACAGTTATTATGTTCTTAGTTTCCCCACAATGCTCAAAGGGCTCTTAGCACAGGGAATCACATTGCCATGTCAAATCATGTCGGGGTACAGAACTAACTCAAGACCAATTGTATTCCCAGAGGGAAAATGACCCAGAAGTTGTTGTCACCATGTTTCAGTCTGGAAATAAAAGATTTCCAAATGTGCAGCATTGAAAATAACAGGATTAGCTGACTGAACATCCAGCCACATCCCTCCTTCCCTGAGCCCCTCGATCTCATAGTGATATTATGAAAGTTCAAGTTCAAATCTGTCAAACCACCAGGTTGTAATGCAACTGTGGAAGCATTCCTTATACAAATAAAAAAGAATAGAATGTCATAAAAACTTCCAAAGAGACAGAAAACAAAGGACAGCTAAGAGACACATGGAGATATCAATGAACAAGTAGCACTCCTTTGCTTCAAGTATTGACACATAAGTGTAAGCTTGTTCAAATTGGGTATTCATTCAGGAAGCTTCTGCCCTTCTGCATGGGGACTGAGTTGCATTAGTGAGCTGAGTGTGGATGTGAATCAGGAACTGCGTAAAAGGAAATTTGCAAAGAACAATATGGATCAATTCATGCACAAACATCCTTGAGCAAACACCCATTGGCCATAGTTATACTGAAATTTTCCAATAAATTTTTATGGGGCAGAACTTTGGCCTCCACACTCTCAGCCAATGCTTTCTGCGGCTTTCTGAGTGGAACTAGCATTGAGAAATTCGTAGTTGGAACCTTGAGTCAGGATCACGCATTCCAAGCCTGTGCTGGAAGCACACGAACAATATTTCATGAGCGTGAACCATAATCTTTTCACAGAATTATAGAAGGGTGCAGCATAATTGGACCAGTGAAAGACCTGTGCAAGTTGTCCGATTCGTGTTCTCTCTGATCAATCCTTGCAGATATTCCCATTCTGGTATTTATCCAATTCACATTCGAATGTTATTTCTCCCACTGCTCTTTCAGGCAACACATTCCAAACCATTTCATTTTTCTGTGTGAAAGAATATCGCTTCATCTGAACCCTGTGTCTTTTGCCAATTATCTTAAATTTGTTTCCTCTGGTTACAGACCTCTCTTCCACAGGAAACACTTTCTCCTTATTTAGTCTATCAAAACCAGCATTTTGAATACCAAAGAAATCATCCTTTATTTTCTTCAGCTCAAAGGAGAACAATCCCAGTTTCCTTTGCCTTTGCATACAACCAAGATTTAATTTCCCCTGGACCACCTCAGTAATCTACCTCTGTACCCTCTTTATGATTGCAACATTGTTCCATCTTCATTGGGCCCAACTTTCCATCTGGTTCTTGAATAATAGACTCATAGAGAGGTACAGCACAAAAACAGGCCCTTCAGCCCATTGAGTCCATACTAACCACCAACAAACCATTTTACACTAATCCCAGTAGTTTACCCTTTCTACCTTAGTCTACCCTGTTTGTTATCTCCATTACCTACACTGTTTGTTACATCCTCAAAGTCCAGCAATCACACAATATGGGGAAAATGATGCTAAGGTAAAAGACTAGCTATGATCTTATTGATGGGTCAAATAATCTGCTCCTACTTTTATTTCTTATGTTCAACGCTTTGTATGTACACATCTAGGTCACTGTCCCTACCCTATAAGAAAGGTTCATTTCTTTATACTGTCCCCCCTTTACCTTCCTGCTAAGATGAATAATTTCAAATGTCTCTGTATCAAGTGCCATCTACACAGTGTATGGCTATTTCACCATTCTGGGTCCTCCTGAATTCTGATAAGATAAGATATCTTTATTAGTCGCATATACATCGAAACACACAGTGAAATGCATTTTTTGCATAGAATGTTCTGGGGGCAGCCCACAAGTGTCACCACACTTCCGGTACCAACATATCCTCACAGCTCCTAACCCGGACATCTTTGGAATGTGGGGGGAAACAGGAGCACCTGGAGAAAACCCACGTAGACACGGGGAGAATGTACAAACTCATTACAGACAGCGGCGGGAATTGAACCCAGGTCGCTGGTGCTGTAAAAGCGTTACGCTAACCACTGCACTACCATGCCTCCACCTCACTGCTTTCTGTACTTGTGGATTTTGCAACTTCTGCAAACGTTGAAATGATACCATGTCTATGTAAATTCAAGTCACTGATAAACAAAGATGTTGTCTGGAAGACATCAGTGTATACCTAAAATAGAAACAGAAACTGCTGGAAATACTCAGCAGGTCAGGCTGCATCTGCGGGAAGAGAAACAGAGTTAATGTTTCAGGTCCCTTAATCAGAAGGTCAATACCTTCCTCCTTTCTAAAAAATATGCTTGTTCCTTCCTAATATCTTAAGATCCCTAACATTTGTTCTCCTAATATCTTTTACCTGAGTGCTATTTTCCTGCAGTAACCCTGTATGGTTTGATTGCTGGAGGTTGGAACAAGCAGAATGGATAATGGGTACCAGTAGGTGTGGTGTATTCTTGGATTTCCAAAAGACATTTAATCAGGTGTTGTATAAAAGGTTACTCCAAAAGGTAAGAGTGCTCAGGATTGGGGTTAATATATTAACTCTGTGCATGTTGCAGTGGTGCAGTAGGCAGATTTCCTCACAGTGCCAGAGACCAGGGTTCAATCCTGACCTCTGGCGCTGTCTGTGTGGAGTTTTGCACGTTCTCCCTGTGACTGCGTGAGTTTCCTTCGGGTCGGGTGCTCCGGTTTCCTCCCACATCCAAAAGTGTGCGGGTTGGTCCCTGTAAATTGCCCCTGGTGGGTAGGTGAGTGGTAGAATCTGGGGCAGAGGGGTTGTTGAGAATGGGGCCAGAATAAAAATGGGATTAGTGTAAGATTAGTGTAAGTGGGCAGTTGGCGCAGACTCATCGGGCTGTTTCTGTGCTGTATTACTCTATGACCCCATTAAACAATTTTGCATCCTTGTGTTCACTACACGTACAATGCCATGGGTTTGAACTTTATCCAACTAAGTGATGTTTATCAAATATCTTCAGGAGTCCAAACACAAAGTCAGCCACATTAGTCTCATCATTAGCCTCGAGCAAATCACAAATTTCCTTTAACATAACCATGCTGCTTTGTATTTATTAATCCATATTTTTCCAAAAGCCAGTTAACATTGTCAAGTCAAGTGGAGTTCTCATGTGCAGAAGTATAGTGAGATACAGGTACAAATGAAAACCTTGCTTGCAGCAGCATCACAGGCACATAGGTACAGACAACAATTGCCCCAGGTTACTGCCTCCAACATATCCCCACTCACGGCATTGGTTTTTGGCTGCTACGTTACCACTTTTCTGAACTGGGATGTAACATTTACAATCCTCTGGCATCTCTCCCACACCTAAGGAGCGCTGGGCCTGAGCTTTCTCAATTCTTACTTCCCTCAGTATCTAAGCTGCAGTCCATCTGGAGTGGGTGACTCTCCTGCTTTAAGCACTTCCAACCTTTTAAGTATATCCTATTTATCTGTTACTAATCATTTCGCCATTAACTTTCTTTGCAGCTGCACCTGCAAATCTCTAGGTTCTGGAATTGTCATGAAATAAAAATTGTGGTTTAACTGATGTGCCATAAATGTTTGAACACAAATGAGTAATTATTATAGGATTGCTTGCTTTTGCTTGAAGCAATCCAGTACTGAGATGGATTGCAGTCGCAGCCAAGAGTTAATAATTAAATGATGAGCCATTGGCTTTTGAAGTAGTCCAAAATGTTCAAAGTCTGAACCAATTATTCATTTTATTATTCTATGTATTGTCAAGGAGCCACTGAGCAGTTGGATTCCTGGATCCCCATTGGAATCATGTCTGAAATATTCACACTCCCTCAGATGGTGATAAAAATGATAATGGACAACAGATACAGACATACCCACTGCACAATGTGCACTACAGCGGACACTTTTTCTATGTTGAAGCAAACTCTTTTTTAAAGGGTTTTCTGCTTAAATGATCATTAACTTGGTATAATTATTGGCTTTCAAAGGTTCACTGGTTTGAACATAGAACAGTATAACACAGGAACAGGCCCTTTGGCCCACGTTGGCTGGGTCAACAATGATGCCAATTCAAACTAATCCCACTGCCTGCACATAGTCTATACCCCTCCATCCCTGCCTGTTCATGTGCCAGTCTAAATGCCTCTAAAATGTTGCTATTGTATCTATTTCCGCTGGCAGCACTTTCAAGGCACCTACCACTCGCTGTGCAAAAAACTTGCCTCGTAAATCTCCTCTAAACTTTCCCCCTCTCACCTGAACACCATGCCCTCTGGTATTTGACATTTCCACCCTGGAAAAGAGACCCTGACTGTCTACCCTGTCAATGCTTCTCATAATTTTATACACTTTGAATCCTGGAATGCAAGAAGAATGAATCTCCAATTGGTGCTGAGTAAAATTCTTACTGGGTTAGATACTGAGAGATTGTCGTCACTTTGGAGAAATCATAATGATGGGTGATTGTCTCAGGATGAGGCATGGGCTGAACTGAGAAGTTTCTTACATAACGTGTAGGTCATCTGGTACTTTGAATCTACTCTGCCATTCATCAATGTCACGGCGGATCTCCTACCTCAACATCGTTTTCCCACACTATCCCCGAATCCCAATTTCGTGTGACGGTTTGTGACTCTTGGAATCGTTCGCTCAGATTTTGCAGATGCCCAACATGAGTCACAGAAACCAGCCTCCCCTCCATGGACTCTGTCTACACTTCTCACTGCTTCAGTAAAGCAGCCCTCAAAGACCCCTCCCACCCTGGACATTCACTCTTCCTGCTGTACTACCAGGCTTAAAGACAGCTTCTATCCTGCTGTTATAAGACTATTGAATGGTCCCCAGGTTTGATAAGGTGGACTCTTGACCAAACTGCACTTTCTCTGTAACTGTAACATTTCAATCTGTATTCTATTATTGTTTTCCCTTGTACTACCTCAGTGCACTGATGTGATGAAATGATCTGTATGGATGGCATGCAAAACAATGTTTTTCACTGTACCTCGGTACATGTGACAACATAAACCAATTTGCCATTTTACCAATTTCAAGACAGAGATTTCTAAATCATTCAACTCCATGTGATATAAGGATAAGGAACGAACATGTTGAAGGAAATTTGACATGTCCCCATTGACCCTTACCAATTTTTAAAGATGCACCATAAAAACAACCTATCTGGATATATCACAGCTTGGAATGGCAGCTGCTCTGCCCCAGACCACAAGAAATTGCAAAGAGTTGTGGACACAGCACAATCCATCATGAAAACCAGCCTGACCTCCATGGACTCTGTCTACACTTCTTGCTGCCTCGGAAAAGCAACCAAAATAATCAAAGACCCCACCCACCCTGGACATTCTCTCTTTTCCCCTCTCCCGTCAGGCAGACGATATAAAAGCTTGAAAACATGCACCACCAAGCTCAAGGACAGCTTCTATCCCACTGTTGTAATACTCTTGAACAGACCTCTTGTAGATTAAAGATGAGCTCTTGACCTCAAAATCTTGTCATGGCCCTTGCACTTTATTGCCTACCTGTACTGCAATTTCCCTGTAACTGTAACACTATATTCTGCATTCTGTTATTGCTTTTCCTTTGTACTACCTCAAAGTACTTATGTTTTTAAATGATCAGTCTAGATGGCATGCAAAACTAAGTTTTTCATTGTATCTTGGTATATGTGACAATAATAAACCAATTCCAATTCTAATTCCAACTGGAATATCAGGCATGATTTAGTTGAATGGTGGAACCGTCTATACAGCCTGTTCCTGCTCATTTTTTTCCAGTGTCTACACTCTGTCACACAATGGGATGGTCACATCGTAGGTCTTCTTCAATGAACCATGTGATAATGACCAGGTATTCCATTTATATAAACAATGGTACCTGAGTGATAAATATATCCTGGGCCCCTACTCCTTCACCTTCTTAAAACTAAGGGGTTTAATGTTTTAAGCAGAAAATGGCACCTCCAACAGTGCAGCACAGTGCAGTACCACACTGAAGTAACACCCTGGATTTTGGCACTGGAGTGGGGAACATAGAACTTCCTGTGTCAATGCTCTGACTGGGCCAAGAACTCTAAAGCTATTTTCTAAACGACGAGTTGGATTCTGCAATGGAAAGATGTGAACCTTCCTTGAGATCCGAGCAAAAGGACAAAAGTTCTGTCAGTGGTCAGAGACTGTCAGACTTCTGTCAGAGACTCTTAGATAGCCACATGAATGATAGAAAAATGGAGGGCTATGTGGGAGGGAAGGGTTATATAGATAATGGAGTAGGATAAAATGTCGGCACAGCATCGTGGGCCAAAGGGCCTGTACTGTGCTGTAATGTTCCATGTTCTGTGGTTTGATGAGCTTCATGTTAGAACAAAATTCAAACATCAGAGGTGAAAGGTCAGCTTCAGAAGCCAGTTCTCCTTGTAGATGTGGCTTCACTTTTTTTTTAATCCACGTAAAAATCTGTTGCAGCTGCAATTCTATTTTTAGTGCAAGGCATGCAATAATAGAACCTGGAACAATATTTTTTTTAATAACTTTCCTAATACCAAATGAATGAGGCACAAGGTCCAGCAGAGATGGAATTTAAAATCAGAATATTATGGCTGTAAGGTGGCTGCTCTACAAAACCATATTTTTCTTCCAATCCCCATTTGGGATTTATTTTGATGCTATCTTTTGCTATCTGAAATACTTGCTTAAACAAAATACTCTGCTTGCAGATAAGTATCGTAGGAACTGCCAGAAAATTTCCAGACCCCTAGGATGTTTTTTTTATTAATAATTGTCTGCAATGGTTAGAATTTGCCGTTCTGTTTTTCTTGTAAATCCTTTCCTACACATTTTCCAATGTAAACTACAAGCAATAACTAGCTATGAAGCCATACAGCACAGTAGGAGACCATTCTATATGTCTCGCTCCTAAAAGAATTCTCCAATTAGTCCCATTCCCTGTTCCTGTCCCTTAGCTTGGGAATTCGTTCCTGTCCATGTACTCGTTCAATTCCCCTTTTTAATACTGCTGATGAATCTCTTTCATCAGTACATTCCAGGTCACAGCAACTTGCCGCATTGAAAAACATTCTCTCCTCCTTTCCTCTGGTTCTTTTGCTGATTGTTTAAAATTCCTCCCCCTTGGTTATCAACTCTGCTGCCCTACTTGTCTTACCAAAAACCCTTGTAAATTCGAGCCCCTCTATTAAATCTCAACTTTCGTTGCCATAAGCAGAACAATCCCAGCCTCTGGTTAATCCTCACAACAAGTGTCTCTCAACACTGGTTACTAATAAATCCCTGAGCCTTTCTGAGGCCTTGACATTTTCTGTAACGTGTGGTACACGGCACTGGATGCTGTCCCTCATCCAGGAATTTGTTCGAAGATTTTAGTCGAGAGTCAAATCTCATTTGTTTGTAAAATTTGCTTTTATATGGTTGTGAGTTATGTCACACCAAGACATATCAGAGCATTCAGCACACAACATATTGCTCTAAAATACAGTGGCTATCATGGCAAAGCTGCCCGCCATTCATGCACAGTCAGATCCCAACATCAAGAGTCAGATTAATGATGAGTGGTTAGCTGTGTTGACTCAGAGGAAAAATAGTGCTCATCTGGCAGAGTATCTGACTTCTGCCCGAAATCTTTCATAACCACTGACGCACATGGATCCTGCAGATAAATTCTCAGCTTAACCCATCAGCTGGATGATGGCACGCTGACAATGTAGCACTCCCTCAGGAGGCCGCCTCACAGCAAGACTTTCATAACCTACTTAATGAATTCAATCAGTCGCCACGCAGACTTACTCCTAAAAATAAACACTGTTCCCTGGGTCAAATTGCTTTGAGATCTGCCTCAACTTTTGCAGTCACAACTTTGAGGTAAATAATTCTGCAGACAACATATCTATTGGACGCAGAATTAATTAGGTTATTTGATAGCACTCTGTGATAGAGAACTACTGTATACTAAATGGATAACAAGCATTTAACGAACCTCTGAAATTATTTGAGCTGTGCGTGCAATTTGCAACACGATTCTAAATTCTGGCTAAATCATATGTACAAGCAACAAGAGATAATGGCACATCAAACTGTCTGATCTGTTCCAACATGACTGAAATATAATTGCACCAAGATAATCTAAAGACACTAAATAGTTTCTGTAGTTTAGCTGCTACTGGATCCTACAATTTTTGTAGGGTCTGTGCTTTAGCATTCAATTGAGCGATAACATCCAGTTGTATGGGCCATGAAACATTAAATAGCTTGTGGGCTGGTTAAGTGCCAAGATCGCTGGCTGGATTATTTAAACATATCATGTCAGCCATACAGCAAGAGAATGCTTTGTTCAAACCTTACAACCTTCTCTCTAATTTTTTTTGGACTCTAGCCTACAAACCAAATGGTTACGGCCGTGGATTATTAAAAAAAAACAGAAGCACTTTGTTTTGTCTTTCATTGGAATTATATTTTTTCCCTTTCAACAAGCTGTAACTGCATCCATGGATATTCTCACTCCTCATGAATGAGTTGGCAGATTCCTGGATGGACTAACCATGATCGAAACACCTTTCCTCCTGCCATTGGCTTACATTAACCAGCCAGTAGAACTGGTTAGGCTTAATTGGAACAGTTTAGGAGACCAGAGACAAAGAGGGTAGAATGGGAATGGGACAGAGAATTAAAGGGACAGCCAACTGGAAGTACAGGATCACGCTTGGGGACTGAATGGATGTGTTCTGCAAAGCAATCACCCAATTGACATTTGGTTTCTCCAGTGTAGAGGAGACCACAATTTGAGCACCAGATGTAGTACTTTAAATGGAAAGAAATGCAAGGGAGTTGTTGCTTCATCTGGAAGGAAGAAACTCAGAGTGAGAGGATTTGCATGCTCCTCTGTGTGGGATCCACCTCTGCAGCAATGATCCTGCTGCAGCCTTTGGGATTGCAAAAACATGCCTGGGTAAGTATCATAAGCCTCCGCCAGAAATACTGGGATCAATAGAGGGAAGCAAGCTTGTTCGAGCTCTACTAAAAGGGGCCATTCTCACTTCTTTCAGAGATCTGCTTTAAAAGACTAATAGGTTCTTCTAGAATGTCCGTTAGGGTATTCCTCAGATCACTCATGACTTTAGCAGCATTTCTACTTGAGAACTGTGAATTTAAGAGCTCCACCCAACGCCGGGCGGCATGCAGACAAATTTTGTTGTTGATGTGTAAAGTCTGTCAAAGATCTATGGAGCAGTCCCCTAACAGAGACAATGCTTTACACATCAGGTACACCTGAAAGCTCTCCCCTTTGCCCCCAAATGAAGCCATCACCCTTGCTGCACACTACACTATTTTATATAAGGATATGATTGCACTGGAGAGGGTGCAAAGGAGATTCACCCTCTTCCTTTCCAGTCCTGATGGAGGGTCTCAACCGGAAACGTCAACTGTTCATTTCCCTCCACAGATGCTGCCTGACCCACAGAGTTCCTTCAGCATTTTGTGTGTGTTCACCAAGATGTTGATCGGATTGGAGGACTTAGTTATGGGGAAAGATTTGATAGGCTGGGCTCGCTTTCCCCGGAGCAACAGAGGCTGAGGGTTGATCTGATGGAAGTATGTAAAATTCTAAGAGGCATATGTGGGGTAGATCGTCAGAGTCTTTTTCTCATGGTAGAATATCAAAAACATGAGGGCATCGGTTTAGGGTGAGAGGGAAGAGTTTTAATGGGGACTGATATGTGGAAATCGCTTCAAGAGGAGGTGGTGGAGTCAGGTACATTCACTACGTTTAAGAGACATTTAGACAGACACTTAAATAGACAAAACATAGAAGGGATAAATGTAAATGGGGATAAAGGTCGACATGCACATGGTGGGCTGAAGGACCTGTTTCTGTCCTGTACAACTCTAATCTCACTTTAATCTCCACACATTCCTATCAACTCAACCCAGATTTTACCACTCACCAACACACGGGGGGGGCAATTTACAGCAGCCAATTAACCAACCAACCCACACATCTCTGGGACGTGGCAGGAAACTGAAGCACCCGGTGGAAACCCCACACAGTCTCAGGGAGAATGAGTAAACTCCACACAGACATCATCAGAGGTCAAGCACAATTGTGTCAAGCTACAAAAATCAGTCCAATTAGAAATGGAAGTCCTCTTCAACACAAAGTTATCACCTGCAGACCAGAAGACTGAGAGCTCAAACCCAACTCCGATGTAAAATACATGGTGATATTTCAGTCCAGGGGACTGATGGGAAGCTTATTATTCCAGACAATGTGTGTGGGTTGAAGCATTTAATTAAACCATGTGCTGTTTTCAGAGACCTGACTACCTTTTAATTTGGGGCTAACCGTGTTTTGCTATTTTTCTTGGACGACCTGTCTGTTATCAAAGATGTTTTGAGTGTTGTGCTGTCAACAGGGCAATGAACATTGAGGGGATTTTCAAATCTAAGATCAGAATTTGGATTGTTGAGTCATTAGTACAGAATTCCTGTTCCAGATACTTAAGCCAATGCCACATACTCCAGATGATGCAAAGATATGTGTTATCCTGCATGTAATTTTTAATCTTCACTTTCATCTTTGATAAACATTGGGCAACTCATCAGCATGCCAATACTGTCATGTTTGAAATGTTGCACAGAGTTTAACCTGTATGGAAGATGCAAAAACAAAAGAAAATACAGAGGCTGATTTTCAACCCCTTTCTGGGTTGGAAGCAACGTGTGAATGTGATTAAACTGCTGGCAAAGCACATTATACCACACACCACTGCACCATGCACCATTTCCAACTGTGGCGTGGACTTACAAAGGAATATCGAAGCGTAGAGGCGTAGGGATCTGTGATGGCGATTGGTTCTCGTGCAGTTTGACAGCTATTTGGCACTGAGAATCTCAACCAGCATTCTGTAAAGAGGCCTAATAAATTAAGCAGCAAGTTAATAACTGAAACAAGAACAGAAAACTGAACGTCCAGCCCTGCAGAAAATTACCACCCCAAATCTCTGAGCTCCAATGAAGGTGGTGCCTACCGGTAGGTTACTGGGAATGCACCTGTTGTGGGGTATTCGGTGCTCTGGTGCGATTTTAATCAAACTGTTGCCCTGTATCCTTAATTTACCAGCAATGATGAAGGTATCGGATCACCTGTCATTTCCAATCAGCAAGCTAGCTGCACATTTGGAAGCAGGAAAGTGAAATAGACAAATGAATCCGGAGCATGAAAATTGTCCAGTTTACTCCATCTCTTGATCCAAGGGGTCAGGGAGGGGCATGAGGTGTGCAGATGTGTGAAAAGATCTTGGGTTCTCTCAGCAAATGCTGTTGCAGTGGTCACCAAGGACACATGATTAGGTTTGCTAATTTACGTTCTTGAAGGCAAGTCTCTGCTGTGCCTCTTGCTGTGAATGCAGCAAGCAAGGCAGTCTGTAAGAGGCTTGAAAAGCAAGAGTCAACAAATGCTGGAAGTCTGAAATAAAAACAGAAAACGCTGGAAACACTCAGTAGGTCAGGCAGCATCTGTGGAGAGAGGAAGCGAACATTGAAATTCCAGGTCGATTACCTTTCATTAGAGCCAGAAGTAAAATGCCCATTTTCCTGACTTCTGTCTTATACTTACAGCAACACAGACAGAGGCCATTGGGACCAGGCCAGTTCCCCAGCGAGCACTCCCTTCAGTTCCATTCCTCCTCTCTGTTTCCCAATGCCCCTGCAACTTAACCTCTCTCCCACACAGCCATCAACTCCTCTTTTGATATTTTTTACCATTAACCTACACTGAGGGGTAAATTACTGCAGTCAGTTGGGAAACCCAGGCAGCCTCAGGGAGAAGGTGCAAACTCCATGCAGACAGCACCCGAGGTCAGGATGGAACCCAGGTCTTGGGAGTTGTGAGGAAGCAACACAAACTTCTGCACCACTGGTGACTTGACTTCACTACAAATAAATATGATTTCTTTTGTAATAAATCTTAACTCTGCTTCTAACTGTTGAGGAATTAATACAGTGAAGGTGCTACCCCATCAAACACACCCCAGCCTCATATGTTGTACAGTGCAATGCAGACCCTTTGCTCAGCCCCCAGTAACCTACATCACACAGAACTCAGGTATGGAGTTATCCAGTCCCCACTCATATCCAGTTCATCTAATGTGCTTCTAACATCCTCTCAGACAGTGCACCGCAGATCGGATCACCTTGCTGTGTAATTTAAACAAGCATCTTTCGCTGTACTTGTCTGTGTCCATAATTATTCTGTGCAATAACTGGTAATTGGTTATTATTGTTTCTATTTCTTGTTATTTATTACTTATTTATTATTGTTACATGTACCGAGATACAGTGAAAAGCTTTTGTTTACATGCCATCCAGGAGATTATTCCATACGTAGGTACATTGAGGTAGTACAAAAAGGAAAAACAGAAGAGAAACAAAGGACTGCAGATGCCGGAATCTAGATGAAAAACACGATGATGCTGGAGGAACTCAGCAGGCCAGGCAGCATCCGTGGAGAAAAGCAGTCCTGAAGAAGGGTCCTGACCCGAAACGTTGACCGCCTGCTTTTCTCCACGGATGCTGCCTGGCCTGCTGAGTTCCTCCTTTATCACAGTGATTTTCATCAAGGAAAAACAGAATGCAGAACATAGAACAGTACAGCACAGGAACAGGACCTTCAGCTCACAATGTTGTGACAAACTAATTAAACTAGTAATTAAATGCCTAACTAAACCAAATGCAGTGCAGGTAGACAATGAGGCGCAAGGGAAAAGGACACAGAAAACAGCGCAAAGGGAAAAACATCTATTCATCCATTTTAGTTGGCAATGAAGGACTAAGAACACATGGGGAAGAATGTCCATATCTATATGTCATGTCTGAACTCAATCTTCCAGCATATTGAAACCCAATATGTAGCAGACAGTTAGTGCAGAATAACTCATCCACTTCTTCCAGCATAAACTCGTTATTGTGAAATGCAGGAGATCTCTAAAAGCGGGAAGGGAATTAACAGCCTACAAACCAAGCAGAGGGTTGGCTGCGAGGCAAGCATCTTCCCACCGCTTAAATTGCTCCTGCTCACTAGATTGCAGTTTATAATTCAGACTATTTCCTGGAAGAGTTCACTTCTTCACCTGCAGGAAGCCCATGATTGAACAGACCGAGACACTTAATACTTCCTTTCCTGATTTCTTTGTCCCATGTTCCAATAAAATTAAAAGAAATGTGTATTGTTTATAATAAAGGAAAGACAAAGACATATACTTCCACAATTATTCAATTGTAAAACCACTCTCACATGCTAACCTCCAATCTGCTGCCAGCAAAGGAGGATTTCTGAGCACACGTGAAAATCATTAACAGCCTAGGGGGAGAAAAACTTGCTGCCGACTTGGAGTAATGTGTGGCTCCGGACAGCAACCACATGCTGAGAGCTTATCCCAATTGCAGGTGTGAAGGGGTAAGTATCTGTGTTGTCCTCCGCCTCCCACTCTCTCACCCCACGCCTGGCCCCCACTATCTTTCCTCTCCAATCCCTTTCGAGACCATCATGTGGATTTTTATAAATGGTCTCTGCGCTCCTGGACAATCAGGCTCATTTGCTCGAAGCCTCAGTCTCAAGAGTGGAGCCGAGCTATGGATGTGCGCTCTTCACTGTGGAGTCTTCACTTCCTATTGGAGCACTCCTTAATGCTCCAGAGGTATTTCCTGACAGGACTCAGAACTGTTTATCACCACTTTCAGAGATTTAATGCTGTTCCCGCCTTCCATACTCTTGACTGCATCCCACTGTTGAGACTACACAAGGGAATCAAATGAAGACAATTTTTTATTAGGATGTGCTGTTTGATAATTTTTTCCATCATTGCTCCCCCATTTTCTAGAATTCCTCAGGCCACTGCAGAAAGTAAAAGCAGTCAGTCTGTTCATGGGTTTGTCCTGTTTGGGCTGAGGAATGTCCAATGGCAATGTTGGCTTCCTGCCCCACAGCCAGGAAACATGCCAGTAGAGTATGCAACAGATTAACACATGACCCAGCACTTAATAGTACTGCCCAGTGCTGCTCCTAACCACCACATGTCCCTTAGGCAATGCAACAGGGAGATTTTCAAAGCTGTTGGGTTTTGTAGATTAATGTGGAATCCTAGTCCTCTCATCAGCCAAGATCAGCAGTAATTAAAGCCACATGAACTTGTGATGACATTGGGACAACACTTTACATAGCAATTTAGTGAGTATGGTCTACAATTGCAGTAATCCTAATCAAACTGTTGAGATAATGTCATCACTATGTTGCCATGCAACCTAATCTTACCACCATGTTTTTTCTGCGGACCATATCCCACTATCCTTTTTTGAAAACAGTATTGTAAAGGCAACTATGGCTAATATTTCTTACCTCAAACATCACTGGAGGTCTGTTGTGACTTGATGGTTGAAACAATAATAACGTATCAAAGTCTAAACTGAGGGAGTCACTTACTGCATTCGTACTTCACCTCACCCGGAGATTGGAGTCAGTGGTAAGATAAGATCTTTATTAGTCACATATACATCGAAACACACAGTGAAATGCATCTTTTGCGTAGAGTGTTTTGGGGGGAAGCCCACAAGTGTCGCCATGCTTCCAGCACCAAAGTAGCATGCCCACAACTTCCTAACCTGCATGTCCTTGGAACGTGGGAGGAGACTGGAGCACCCAGAGGAAACCCACACAGACATGGAGAGAACGTACAGACAGCAGCCAGAATTGAACCCGGGTCGCTGGCACCGTAATAGCGTTACGCTAACCACATCGCTACCGCACAAGAAATTATAGCATTACCCCAAGTTACTGCTTCTCCTTGTTTAAGCCGTGTGTCCAACCCAGATGGACCTCAAAAGCCAGTGCATGTGCTTCACAGGTAAACCAGTAGCTCCCAGTCCTGGTACTAAACAAGCACGGGTTGTGGCCACAGGTTAGGGAACTGAGAGGAGAGTTAGTTAAGATTCATAAACTTTTGAGCTATTTGTTTTAATTGCATTCTCCAGATCTCGGTCTATAACCTCATCAATTACAGCTCTTCAAGGGTTAATTTTAAATGTGAAGGTTTCTGCCTACACCATCTTTTGAGACAGCAAGTTCCAGACTCCCTGTACCCTGCGGTTCAAACATTTTAATTCATGTCCCCTCCAATCATTCTATCAATTTATTTAATATTTGCTACCTGGTTAATTTGGCCAACTTGGATTCAGTGAACTGAATGGCCTCCTTCTACACTATTACCAGCTGGAATTTCACAAGCCTCAATACTCATATCCTTGCATTTTCTTGTACATGTTAAGATTTAGACTTAAACGTGGAGAGCATGTAAGGAAGTTTCTGGATAATACAAAAATTGGCCATGCACTTGACAATGAAGGAAAAAGCTTTCAATTTCAGGGGTCTATCAATGGTCTGATCAGTTGGAAAGTAAAGGAGCAAATGGACTTTGATCCAGCGAAGAGTGAGGTAATGATTTTGGGGAGGTGCAACAAGGCAAGGAACAGTTATTACTTGGGAGGATACTGGGAGGTGTGGAGAAACAGAACATAAGGCCTAGAATATAAGAGCAAGGAGCTTCTGCTCGAAAGCAACACAACACATAGTCATAGAGTCATAGAGTTATACAGCACAGAAACAGGCCCTTCAGCTCAACACTTCCATGCTGAACCAAGTCGTCTACCTCAGTTGGTCCCAATTGACTGCATTTGGCCCATATCCCTCTGAACCTTTCCTATCCATGTGCCTCTCTAAGTGTATTTTAAATGTTGTAATTGTACCAGCCTCTACAGCTTCCTCTAGCAGCTCGTTTCATATATCCACCTCCTTCTGTGTGGAAAGTCTTTCTCTCAGGTCCCCTTTAAATCCTTCCCCCCTCACCATAAAGACTCCCCTACCCTGAGAAAAGGACTGTGACCATTCACCTAAATATATCCCTCATGACATAATATACCTCAATAAGGTCACTGCTTAGCCTCCTACACTCCAGCGAAAAAACCCTCAGCCTATCCAGCCTCTCCTTATAACTCAAGCCTTCCATTCCCAGTAACATTCTCGTGAATCTTTCCTCACCCTTTCCACCTTAATGACATGCTTCCCGTAGCATGGTGACCAGAACTGCACACAATACAACAGTGGTCTCACACAGCACCGTGTACAGTTCTGGTTGCCCTATTACAGGAAAGATCTGATCACCTTCGAGACAGTCCAGAGGAGGTTTGTGAGGATGTTGCCAGGACTGGGAAAATTGTACTGATGAGGAAAGATTGGATCAGGAAGCTTGAGAAAGACTTAAGTGGTGCAAGTGGCCTCTGTCATGGTTCCAAGTACTGGCCCTCGATTCAGCTCCATTGATGGTGCCTTGTTGTGTAGCACATGGACTCCATGCACTACTAATTGCATAATGACACACACCTGAGCCCCATCAGGATTATAGCATAAGAACCCTGGTTTCACTAGCACTAGTTGCCAGAGTATTGGTCAACCTTTGGGTATACTTTGTCTCCTGGCTGCTTAGAGCTGTCTACTCTAGAGCAGTCTGGTTTTGCTGTTCCTCTTAGGATATCCAGTTTCTGTGTTGGGACTCTGCCTCAGAGCCCTCAGGCAAGATTCCTTCTGGTCGTTGCCTGTGTTTGGTTCTGAGGCAGCATCCTGACTCCAGTCTTGTACCAGTGTGCTGCTTTTGGGTTCTCTGCGAGCCTGCTCTTCGCTCGACATTATGACAGCCTCGAGTTAAAATTTTTCTATGGTTCTGCAATGTTTACATGGCTTTACTGTCCTGGGTTGAGGGAAGGGAGGGGGCAATCACTTCATTTCTGACCTTCAGGGCAATTAAAGAATTGCAAATAATGAGCTGCTCATGTGGGCTCTAGCAGAAGTCATCAGTACAATTACCCTGCTTGACAAACAACCGAGTCAACTCAGTGCTCAGATATGCTGAACCCTAAACCCATAACCTAATTATAGTTCCCTGATATATCCCCTCCCTTCTTTTATTATAAGTATCCTTCAGAGAGACTTGGAGAAGTGTTTTCTGTGCTTGATCCACACAGAGAAAGAGGAACTGTACTCCATAGAAAACTACAGCACAGAAAACAGGCTATTTGGCCCTTCTAGTCTGTGCTGAAACATTATTCTGCTAGTCCCATTTACCTGCCCCCAGCCCACACCCCTCCAGACCTCTCTTGTCCATGTATCTATCCAATTTACTCTTAAAAGTTAAGAGTGAGTCCGCATTTACCACATCAGATGGCAGCCCATTCCACACTCCCACCACTCTTTGAGTGAAGAAGTTCTCTCTAATGTTCCCCCTAAACCTTTCCCCTTTCACCCTAAAGTCATGTCCATGTCCTCTTGTACTTATTATAAATATAATTATTTATATAGGGTTATTATAAAGGGACCCAATTATAAAGGGTCTGATGAGATTGCACTGAAAACATTGTGTGCAGGTCTGGTCACCCTACCTAAGGAAGGATATACTTGCAATAGTAGGATTGCACCAATGGTTTCCTCTGTTCCTTTCCCACTCCTACCAGCCATCCCAGGTCTGTCTCCCTTTGTTCACCTTTTCAATCCCTCCCCCGGCCGGCACCTGACTCCATCTGCCCATCATTCTCCCATCATCCGGGTCCAACCTACCAGCTCCTGTCCCATCCCACATCCACACTTCTACGTACTGGATACCTGTCCTCTTCTCTCGCACCCCCCACTGCTGTCTTCCCAGTCCTAATTGACTGAACTGTTGACACATCCTTTTTGCCTCCACCAATGCTGCCTTACCAGCTGAGTTCGTCCAGCACTTTATATTTTGCAGAAAAGCTTCAATAGATTGACTCTGGAGACAGGGATGGGTCCCATCAAGAGACACAAAGCACTTTTAGCCTTCAATCTGCATTTTGGTAAAATGAGAGATGATCTCAGTGAAACATACAAAATTCTCCAAAGACTTGATGGAACAAATGAAGGAATGATGTTTCCCCTGCCTGGGATTTCTGGAACTAGGAATCATAATCTCAGCATGAGTGGTTGTCCATTCAGGGCAGAGATGAGAAGAAATTTCTTCACCCAGAGGGCAGTGAATATTTGGAATTTTCTACCCAAGAGTCCTGTGGAATCTCAGACACGGAATATATTCAAGACAGACCTCAACAGATCTTTGGATCTGAGGTAATGGATCAGTCATGACCTTATTGAATGGCAGAGCAGGCACGAGGGGCTGAATAGCCCTCGCCTGCTTCTGTTGCTTGTGTTCTTCTGTTAGTGCATTGTCGGCTTTGCAATTTCCATGGTCTCTCAGTTCTAAAAGAAACAGAAGGATCATTTGGATTTGAGTAATGAACTAAGAATGCACATCACATTCATAAATGGGCATACTTAACTAACTGGAAATGCTCTTCCTTAGAATCCATAATTCTTCTAGGAATATCAGTTTGGCTTTTTCAGTAAACTGGCTACACTTTCATTCTTCCACAGATTATTATCTTTGCAACTCTTAAAATTGCAATTTGCCAGCTACTTGAAGCTTTCAAGACTGGAAACTATCCCTGTCCACATCCACACACATGAAACTTGGCATTGTCCTCAGGTTCCTGTTCTGGTACCTTTCACCGGAATCCAAATACGTATTCTCCAATAAGATTTTCCTTAATAATTGTTTCCCACTTGCTGAAGCAGTTGGCTTTTAAACTTCATTTGTTACACTTGATATATCTGTGGTCTGTCAGCAGTTTATAATCTCATTTGGGTTTGATTGCATTCTTTTGATGATTTAATTGTCTATGAGAGTTTTTTAAGGAATTTTGGTTTTCTGTTGGATTAGTTTTAATGCCTTCTGAGACCCGAAATGTAGTTCACCAATGATACATCAGAGGATTTCATACTGCTTTTGCACTTTAGTTTGAACATTATGTTTCCCAATAAATAATCTCTACACATTGCATAATCTTTCTTCTGCTTATTCCCGACTTGCTGCGTTGATTTTAGCACGGCCAAAAGTATTTAGTGCACTTCCAAAACACTAAAAAACCTCTCACGATATCTGACAATGATAAAAATGGTAAAATGTTTTCTAACAATGCTGTCAACAGCATGAAATGATGAAGTTCCAGTGTCTTACCTTGTGCACAGGTATCGTAATATATTAAATTTAGCATTATTAGAGCCATAGAGTCATAAAGTCATACAGCACAGAAATAGGCCTTCGACCCATCATGTCCATTAGTTACCCATCTATACTAATCCCATTTACCAGCAATTGGTCCATAGCCTTCTATGCCGTGGTGATTCAAGTGCATGTCTAAGTACTTCTTCGACATTGTGTTACGTTCCAGCAACAATAGAAACACACTGAGTCATGTACAAGTGTTAAAAACTATTTTATTAATAACTACTCGTAATGATAAGAGAAGTAAAAATGTTAGATATTAAACATTAACCCAAAACTAAACTCAAAGTGTGTGTGTGGCAAATTCCCAAACTCCAAGTC
This sequence comes from Pristis pectinata, assembly GCF_009764475.1. Taxonomy (NCBI): domain Eukaryota; kingdom Metazoa; phylum Chordata; class Chondrichthyes; order Rhinopristiformes; family Pristidae; genus Pristis; species Pristis pectinata. The sequence continues at coordinate 17,253,903 of NC_067433.1, forward strand.
CAGGAATAAGTCTCAAAGTTCAGTTCAGCAAGGTGAAACGTGAGCAAAGGCTTTTGCAAAACCATCGTTGACTGAAGACAAAACGTAGAGAGAGAATATAGAGAAATTATGAAATCCAAGTGTTCCACGATGGAACCCATACAACACCTCAATCACTGATGATCTCCACTGCTTTGTTCCAAAGGATCTGCCACCCCGAAGGCATTCGAGATGTGGCTGTCCACACAAACACCTGTTTCCCTCTACAGGTTAATGACAAAGTGGACTCCACTTGTTTGCTCCAAAAATCCATAGATGGATTATAGTGACAGATACAGTTATTGTTCTTCATCCATCGATACAGAGACCAGCAGTCACACTCTCTCTCTCTCTCTTTCTTTCTGTCTCTCTCTCTCTTCCTTCTCACTGACTCACTGAGCAAAAATGTCAGCACGTTGTAATCTTCTTGCTGTCGTGACGACACCACACACACACACACACACACACACACACACTACTCTACTGTATCATGTCTTAAAGGGACATTCACCAAATAACAATCTGATCCGTAACAATTGCGAGCACCTCTGCCTTCACCATCCCCCAGGCAGAGTGCTCCTAAATTCAATCACCCTCTGGGTGTAAAAATCCTCCTTTATATCTCCTCTAAACCTGTTAATCCTTACCTTAAAGCTATAAATACCTCTGCTGTGGGGAAAAGTTTACTTCAGTCTGCCCTCTCTGTGCCCCTCATAATTTCATATACCCCTGTCAGACCTCCTGCTCAGCCTTCTCCATTCCAAGGAAACAAACCCAGCCTATCCAATCTCTCCTCATAACTGAGGTTCATGCCAAATTTTGTCTGTTTGACATTGATGTCTTAATTCTTTAACATTTTGATTCCCAAAGAGTCTTTACCTTGAACATAGAACATAGAACAGTACAGCACAGGAACAGGCCCTTCAGCCCATGATGTCTGTCCTGGGCATGATGCCAAATTGAACAAATCCCTTCTGCCTGCACATGATCCATGTCCCCCTCTTTGCTGCATATTCATGCGTCTATCTTAAAACCTCTTAAACCCCACTATCTGCCTCCACTACCACCCCTGGCAGCCTGTTCCAGGCACCCACCACTCTCTGTGTAAAAAACTTGCCCTGCACATCCCCTTTAAACTTTCCCTCTTTCACCTTAAAGTGGTGCCCTCTAGTATTTATATTTCTACCCCGGGGAAAAGAGCCTGGCTGTCTACCCTATCTATGCCTCTCATAATTTTATACACTTCTATCAGGTCTCCCCTCAGCCTCTGATACTCCAGACCAAACAATCCAAGTTTCTTCAACCTTTCTTATAACTGGGACCCTCTAATCCAGGCAGCATCCTGATAAACCTCTTCTGAACCCTTTCCAAAGTCTCCGCATCTTTCCTGTAATGAGGTGACCAGAACTGCACACAATGTTCCAAGTGCAGCCTAACCAAAGTTTTACACAGCTACAACATGACTTCCTGACTCTTGCCCCTTGCATACCACACACCATTACCTAACGTAATCATACTTCTTTCATTATTTTACCAAATGCACCACTTTGGAAAAATTGAATTTAAAGTTTTAAAAATTGTATTTAAAGGAACAGATTTATGGGTGTTCTCAAAGGCTCCTTGGGAAAATGCAACATCCCTACTGATCCTTGGGAATCTCTGGCCCATGATCACTCCAAATGTGGAAGGAACATTCAAGATGGGATCAAGAACATTGAGTCCATGCATCGAGAGCACACAGAAGCCCAAGTGATGGAGGAATGTACCTCGTCATAAACTACCCACTCACCTGTCCTGTCAGACACCTCCTGCCCCAGAAAGAGTCTACAGTTCCCTATTGACATCATCAGTCACTTCACAACCCACAAAACTCAAGTGGAAACAAGTCATCCTTGATCTTAAGAAAAGGTTTCTTTAGGAACCTGTGCCTTTGTTCTTAACAAATGTACTTATCAGTAGGAAACCTAGCAAGCTTTGTTTCATCTCAGTGAAACAATCAATGCTTAAAAACAGGTTGGGGTCCATGCATGCCATGGACAGTAGGGTTTGCAGTGTGAAATGGTCATTAGACAGGCAACTGAAGGCTATGTTATGGAAAAGGGGCAGTCTGGAGGGAGTTAGAGATCATGACAGGGCAGAACCAATTGGAGGAAGGGGAGCAAATTCAGTGAGGCCTGTAAGCTGGGAAAGTGTGCGGGTGTGTGAGGTGGCCAGGTCAGGAACTGGGTCTGGGACGGGTGGTATGTGTAACTGAGAGTGGGGGGGAATGAATGGGAGTGCTAAATGTGGGAGAGAGGAGTAGTCAAGAGTCTGAGTCAAGATTTTGAGAAGGAAGACAAATGGTATGTCAGCCAGAGTAGCAGTGATTGGCTCCAATTATATTGGACGTTGGTGAGACCTCACCTAGAACATCGTGCAATGGGCCGGTCTCCCTACCGAAGGAAGAATCTACTTGTGAAAAAAGGAGTGCAAAGAACATTCACCTGATTCATTCGTGAGATGGGGAAGGGAATATCCTATGAGGAGAGGTTAAGTAGACTAGAGCTGTATTCTCTGGAGAGGTGATCTATTTGGTACATATTAAATTTTCGCAGGGCTCGACAGAGTGGTTGTAAGGATGTCGTTACCCTGGCTGGGGTGTCTAGAACCAGGAGAACATAGACTCAAAACAAGTGGTCAGTCAGTCAGGACCAAGATGAGAAGAAATTACTCCAACCAGATGGCAATGAACCTGTGGAGTTCTCTCTCCAACCAAGCTGTGGAGATTCAGTGTCTGAGTATACTCAATGCAGGGAACCAAGGATTTTTGGATATTAAAAGAATCAAGGAATTGTTGCAGGAAAGTGGTGGCGAGGCAAAATATCGGCCATGATGTCATTGAATAGCAGAGCAGGTCTGAGAGTCCAAGTGGCCTACTTTCACCTGTTTCTTATATTCTTAATTACACCGATGCTATGCACAATCCTCTGGTTGTTAGAGTCAAGTACCTTGGACCTTCTTCACTACATTAGAGAATTCTGTATACATGCATGTTATTACATTAACCCTAGCTCTCCCTTATATAAATCTGTGTAGATTGGGCTGTGTGACACCTGGAAGAGAGCAGCGGTGACTGGAGGCTGCACCATGAAGTGATGACCAATAGTGTGCCTGGGCTGGACGTTCTCATTGGTAATGGTTGGTGTGCTGGTCACAGCCACAAGTGAATAAAGTCACCAAAATGAGTGATGTTGGAGCTGGAAAGTTCTTGGTTTGTTTAAGACTTCTTGAAAACATTTTAAGTTTATATTTCATCATTTCTATTTTTGGCCAGGCAGATAACTTCAGCTGCAATCAGCAAATGTGGGATCGGAAGAGAAATTGGAATCTGGGGACGTGTCTAGAAATTAGATTAGATAGAAAACATATGCACCTACTTCTTAAAAGTAATTGTGTATAAAATGCATCTTGCGCATGTTTCAAAGTATTTGCACCCAGTATGAGTATCATTTCCCCAATCCATCTCACACGGATGGTGGCATCATTAATGTGCTCCTGATCACAGCATGAAAAGAATGGCTGAACATGCAATCAAAGAAGGAAATCCACCAATGATCCACATCGATGAACAAACTATCTAACATACTAGATATCTAAAATAAATGCAATAAAAGGACGTCAGTGATCTTTGTGTATCTGTTCATGAAGCTCAGAGGAAGGGTTGCCTGATTTGCTAGCAGCCAGGACTTAAGTTTGCAAAGGCAGTTGGTTATACACATGGTTTCCCATGGGTTGAGTCGTGTGACCAGCTACCAGACTGAAACGAAGGGGGGAAAAAGGTGCAAGAGATTGAATTTACCTCCCAGGTGAACAATGAGCTGTAGATGCCCCAACCTGGCCTGTTTTCAGGGGCATAATGATTCTGGAGCCATTTTGAGTACTGATGGAGGGAACCCATAAGCTGTAGGCACCAGGTGGGTTGTCCACTTTGTCTCTGTTGGTTCAGGACAGCACAGTGCTAGTGGAGTTTGTTTGGATTCATGGGCTGAATCAGTCCAGCTTATTTTTCAAGGGCTCCTCTCCAGAGCATCCAAATATTGACGTATCTGCACATTGCTTCATGTTCTGACTAGTTCTGTATGAACATGGTGATTTGCAGGCCATGGTTCCCTGGTTTTCACATTGAACAGGCCCATCATGAGACGGGTGGGTGCTTCAGCTTCTTAAAAAGTCTACCAATCCCGTTTGGAGACAATTACTGGCCTGCCTGTACCATTTCTGGTGAGATCAATCCACCTCCTTGGAGTGCAAGCTGACGGAGTGACTGGAAGACCCAGTGGATTTCTTTTATTTCAAAAATAAACTTTTGTCATAAAAGATATGGACAAGAGATACAAAAACGGTGCATGGCTTTCTTTACATTCATAATCTTGTCCAGTCAATGCATTCATTGTGTTACTGGGTCTGTATCATTGTAGTGTTAGCACATTCTGTGTACAAGGTATCATTGCCACTCCTGTGGCCTCTGAGTGATACACACTTCAAGTGTTTGAAAGGCTTTTTAGAGGTGGCATAACCCCTCAACGTTTAGTGGCAGCAGGATCTTAGACTGTAGTCCTTCCCCACAGAGCCTTTGCGTTGGATGCACCAAGATTCAACGCATCCCTCAGCACATACACCCACAGCTTGGAATGTGCCAGGCAACGGCATTCCTTTACTGACATCTCATTGTACTGGAAGATCAACAAGTTTCGGGCAGACCAAGGTACGCCTTTCGTCAAGTTGATCTTCCACCAGCACTTGATGCTTGTTTCAGTTTGCATCCCGGGGAACAGCCCATAGATCGGACAGTCCTCTGAAGACCCAATGGATTAACACTGGTTAACTGTAAAAGTAAAATGTTTGGCTGATGAGTCGGTTAACGTGGAGCTGGGAGCCGACTTCTCCACCACACTCTGGAAGGTGAAAGGGTGCTCGCTAGGAGGAGGCTGATCAGAAGAAAAGAGGGGAAAGAAGTTCATAATTCAAAGCTGCACCTTCTCTTACAATTTATTACAAATTTAAAAATCCTTATTCATCTTAAGTTACAGTGAACTGTGATATGTGCTCAAGAGGGAGGTCAAATTTTATATATAATCTATAATTTGAATTATAGCTCAGTAGCTCCACCAAATGACATAATTAGTACTTCAAACAAAGATAATAAAAGATCATCAAGCACCAGCAAATCTCCACAGCGTCTGGTTATGTTGACACCCATTGGGAGTCCTAACTAACCAACCAGAAAGAATAAAAATCATCTGTGCTCTGTTAAATTGATATAAAATGCAAAACATCATTTATTCAGTTTTTTTTAAACCCCGCTTTTGTGCTTTCTGTTGTGCTAGATGTCCAAATTTGAAAGTGGAATTCTTTTACTCACACTTAGAGTTATTCTTGGCTCATTAACCCATTTTATGCCAAGTTAGTATCACCACAATTGTTGCCTCCCAACACCATCCGTATCTTTCAGCCACGTTTGTGCATCAGTCATTGTCTTGGGCTGTCAGCTCTTGCCTTTCTTAACCTCCTATCATCTTCCCAGAGTTATCAATTATCTCTGTCAAATATCACCTTTCTTCAACAACTCTTGGCTTAGCCATCAGCTGCTGACATTCGACTCCAGTCTTTAAGGAGCATAGCTGCTGTCTGTAGGTGTCGTGCACTCTGGGTGTGCTGAGAGTCAGGACTAATGCTTGAGCCAGTGGGTATGTGTGTAAGGGAGAGGAGAAACATTTGAATCTGAGGGATAAGGTCTGACTGATGTCAGTGGTCTGAAGGTGATTGATCACTGAAAGCGATGCTTTCGATACATGATTCTGATTGGCGCTCCTGGCCAAGAAGCCCTAATCCTTCATGTCATAGAGCCATAGAAAGATACAGCACGGAATTAGGCCCTTCAGCCCACCTAGTCCATGCTGACCATCAATCCATTTCCATCAATCCAACATTAATCCCATTTTATTCCCCAGATTCTACCACTCACCTACACACTAGAGGCAATTTACAGCAGCCAATTAACCTACCAACCTGCACATCTTTGGGATGTGGGAGGAAACCAGAGCACCCGGTGGAAATCCACAGGGAGAACATGCAAACTCCACACAGACAGCAGCTGAGGTCAAGATTGAACCCAGGTCTCAGGCGCTGTGAGGCAATGGCTCTACTAGCTGCACCACTATGCCACCCCTGAGTGATTAGTGTGTAACTGGGTACCTCCTTCAACAGCTTACCATAAGTGCAGTGGAGTATGGACACACTCTGCACTGATGGATCAGGATGGGATCTCTGAGTCTCAATGGAAGACTCTGCAGGACAGTTCACCTGTAACCCAACAGCATTTATTCTAGAAATTTCTTTGCACTCGAAAAGAACAAATCTCAAGTCATCCACCTAACTGGACACCTTACAGTGCATGTCAGGATGAAGTAAACTGCTTGGTCATTGTGCACGTTGTTGGAGGGATCTCTACTCTGGATGAGGAATGGGTGGAAGGTGAGACAATGGAGAAGTTCCAAAGGGTAACGAAGGCTCCTTTATTCCCTGCAGGGAGGGGACACATTTGTTCCTCCTCTAATAAGACCTCCACTGTCCAGTCAAAGAACTAGAGTGTCCTTCATGTATCTGAACCATCTTCCCCTGCTGCCATCCCCAATCCTCTACACTGTCAGAGAAAGAGGTTACTACTTGCCCAGACTAGAGCTTCACAAAACATGGGCCAACTCAGCATTTTCCAAACCTGTGAATGTTGAATTCAAACTATGACAATTAATTGTCACTAGAATTCTGCACCAGATCCTGTTTTTCAGACAGATGTCTCAGCACTGCATACATTTAGCATGTGTCTTCACCCACAAAACAACCCACTAGGTGTTCACCTTACTACCTGGGGTGTGAGTTCTGAACTGATAAAAAATATAACTTTCACAGTTCCTTCAGCTGAATAGTAAAAACGAAGTGAGTCACTTAATCTGAAGTCTGGTCTGTTGTTCCATCAAATGCACATTAGACAGAACAACTCCTTCCCAAAGATTCTGCTGGTCTGAACCTAACCTGAGATTTAAGTACCCTTGCTTAAGCAGTCATGTGAACCACTGTTCTGTGTGACACAGACCAGAGTTCTGCCTCCAAGACAGACAAAAGTTGTTAACCATTCAAAAGAAAAAAAAGCTGCAGAGCTTCCAATTACCCCAAGATTTATAGCCTTTTATGAGAGTGTTCAAGGGTTAATTATCAAGAAGTGTCACTGATAAGTTGTTACAGGAATGTGATTCAACTGCATACAAGAGGACTGCCTCCTATGGAATCAGCACTATCTACAAGGGATTGAAGTACCAAGAGCTTCTCTTCAAGTTATCAGTAATGAAGGAGACTGTTGGCTCATTGAGGCTACACCAGATGTTCCAGAGAGCAACCCAGTTAGTTCTATTCCTTATTACAGATGGGGTCATAGAGTCACACAGCATGGAAACAGTCCCTTCGGCCCAACTCATCCATGCCCACCAAGATGCCCATCTAAGCTAGTCCAATTTGCCCGTGTCATATCCCTCTCAGCTTTTCCTAGCCATGTATCTGTCCAAGTGTCTTCAAAATGTTATTCTGCCACTGCTTTTCCCATATCCTGGAAATGTTAAACTCTTTTCTTGTGTCTGGATTACACTCTGAAGGGATAAAGGAATCTCTATGCAATGGTCAAATAGTGAGCCATTTCTGATCCTCAAGGAGATAAGATGTGAATAGTAGGCTTTAGTAATTATTTGCCTTAGAAGTGCACCCTCCAGCCATGCTGTATGCATTGTATAATGGTGTGACTATGACATATTCTCCCTTTGAAATTTATTTCCATTGCCTTCAGAGAAATAAATATCATAGGGAATGTGTGACCTGTTGCTGCTACACAGAGTGTTTCCAACAGAGGATGGAATTCTAGGAAAACGTGTCAACTCTTCCAAAACTCACCTGCAATAAAATCTCACCAAGGGGTGACCCAGACGACATGTGATATCTGTGGGAAAGAGAGCTGATCATTAAACAAGCAAGTCCCAGCTGAGTATTCACTTTGCTGTTTTATCCGGTCGGTGGCCCCTTTTCACTAAGACAGAGCAAGCCTTTCCCAAAGATTCTGCCAGTCCAAATCTAATCCGAGATTCAAGTGCCCTTGGTTAATCAGTCATGTGAACAACAATAATACAAAAATCTTTCTGTTTGACACAGACCAGAGTTCTGCTTCCAAGATAGGCAACAGTTGTTAACCATTCAAAAGAAAAAAAAGCTGGAGACTTCAATTCCAAGAGGATAATGAGGCTTAAGTAACTCACAAGGCATTAGATTACAATAAAGATAAAATTCCCTTGTTCATTGAATTGTTATAGTTGAGTTTTAGGTTATATTTTTAAATTTCATTGTTAATTGCAGCATTTGCCAACCTGAATACCAAAGTTTATAAAGTGTTGGCACAGACCATTCCAATGAAAGTTTCTCTTAATGTATTAAAGCATCAGGAGCCCAAAGGGAAACTAAAAGGGCCCAGTGCCAAATGTGAACTTGCTACAGTCTTTCAGGACGCAAGGATTGGGTTTTTATCTGTAATATACAAAGAGTTGTTTTTTTGACAGAAGATGGTGCAATGTATGTAACTATTGCCAATGTTTCTCATCTCGCTATAGTGAGAGGTAGCTGTCTGTTCCTTGGTCTGAGAGGCAAAGGTTCCAGAGGAGGGGAGCTGGTGTTCCGCATAATCCATTGCATCAGTCACTCTCTTTATTTCTGTTGATGTTTTTCTGCACTAGAATCCGGCATCTGCTGTCCTTTATTTCTCTTTATTTCTGTTGCTCTGTACAGCAAATTAGAATTGTAGGCTGAGATCTGGGATTCATTTGAAAGTTGTGGGTGGCACCAGTTAAGATAATGGAAACTACCTGAAAAGCAGGATCTGTGACTTAAATTTATAACATTGTGCATCAAGGTATGGAGTAGCTACCTCGATCAAGACCAACGTCTCAAACAAGGGAAATGGGAAAGATTTTTAACCTGCAGGAGTTTACGAGGGACAGTTCTACAATAGTACGTTGCCATCTCCAAAGCTTTGTGTAATTCTTGACTTCAAACCATTTCTGTTCTTTCCTTGGGAGTTGTTTTGTTGATCGTCATGCGTCAACTGCAATGAGCAACTTAGAAGGAAACTTTTCTCTCACCTGTGAGCATAGCAGCTGAATTGAGGATTCAGAATGGAATCTGCAGTAACTTTTCGTAGTTCCAAGGATCTCTGTTTTTGATGGAGAATTTGCATGGCCTGGAACTTCTATTATATATGTCTGCATTACATTTATTTGAAAACTTATTGCTGTAAGGTGCTTACCATGTCGGCAATTTGGAAATTAATTTCCTGTTAAAGGGATAGAGTTACACAGCAAGGAAACAGGCCCCTCAGCCCAACTCGTCCATGCTGACCAATGTGCCTTCCTGAGCAAGTCCAATCTGTCTGCTTTTGACCCATAAACTTTTCCTATACATCTCACTGTCTATATGTCTTTTAAACGTTAGAACTGTACCCACCTCTACCACTTCCTCTGGCAGCTCGTTCCACACACCCACCACCCTCTGTGTAAAAGTCTTGCATCTCAGGTCCCTTTTAAATATTTCCTCTCTCATTTTAAACCTATGCCCTCTAGTTTTAGACTCCTCTACCCTGGGTAAAAAAGGATTGTGACAATCCATCTTATTTATACCCCTCATGATTTTATATACCATTATAAGGTCACCCCTCATACTTGTACGCTCCAGGTAAAACAGTCCCAGCCCATCCAGCCTCTCCCTATAACTCAAGCCCTCCAGTCCCAGCAACATCCTTGTGAATCTTTTCTGCACCCTCTCCAAGTTAATCACAGACTTCCTGTAGTGTGGCGACCAGAACTGCACACTATACTCCAAGTGCGGTCTCATCAATGTGTTCTGTGCTGTAATCCAGAGGAGAACCTGGACATTCACTGTGCTGTCTAACAGCATGAACGTGAATATGGACACTTTCTCCCGGGAATTCAGTAACAGCACATGACCTATGGACTGGCTGGGTTACCTTTGAAGAAGCAAACCTCCAGCACTTGGATCAGTCTTCAGGCTGGGGCTATTTAAGTTAACCAGCTTACTCCTTCTTACAAGTCTCCTTGGGAACACTTAGCACCGACCCCCTTGCCCATCACATAGGGCACCTCCCAGCCATTCCAGGTGACCAGAAACCCAATCCCACACCAGCATCTGATCCGCACTCACCTTCATCTGCACCCCACAAACCCCACTGCTCCCAATTCCCAACTCCCTCATCGACAACTGATGGAAAGAGTGAAAGGAAGGCAATCGGGCTTGTTAAACATGCATGACCAGTTGCGCTGCATTCAAATCCTTGGGTATTGTGTGTGATAGAATTTCGTAGCATGAAGGCCTCACATAAAGCATGCCGTACATCAGCAGTGTAACATACCTTTCTTGGCTCCTTTAGTCTTTAACTCAAGACTTCCCTCACACACAAATGTCATTACCAGGAAAACAATATCCAACGAATGAACAAGACTTCTAGGTCAGATCTGAGAAGGGGTGTTGGAGGGTGGTGGGGGAGAGGGGGTGGACAGGGGAAGGTAGTGGGGAGGGTGGCTCTACCAACATCCAGAAATGTTTGGATCTTTTCTATGGTTAACCAGGAAAGTTCCTACTTGCTCTTTCTATTGGAAACAGATTTTTGGAAACAGTGATGTTTATACTCAGAAAAACAGTAACACATTTCAAATCTATTAAAATCAGAAAGCTGTATATAATTTTTTACAAATGCGCAATGCAAATACTTGGCACTGCTAACTTTTCTGCACGGAATCTGGAGCAATTCTTGCTTCAATCAATTGTACCAGAATCAAATTGTGCTCTTTGAGCCTCCCTAACAATTCTTAGGAAAGTTGATGGATTTATGAGCAAGTCCTAATAATGCATTGCAAAACAGCCAGGGCAAGATTATAGCCATTATTTGTTGATACTGTGGGGACTGGATCTAGGGAAGACAACGAACATGATTTATTGATTTCAGCCCAAAACTATTTACATCTTTCCCTTATTTAGTTATCTAGATAGATTTCTGACTCAAATTACCCTCAATCCATTTTTGGAACAAGTTAAACCCATTTTCTGTTGGGAATCCAATCAAAGTCTGGTAACGATTTCACTTATGACACCCAAACTCACCACCAATACTATTGTAGAGTAGCTGGAACAAAGTGCTTCTATGTTCCAAATTTAATACAATATCACATGAAATATCTTTTGCTTAAATCAATAGAATCTCACAGATCCACAAAAATAGAGAGCTGAATTGCTGTCTCATTCATCCTAAGAGGTTTCACTTGCATTAATATGGATCAACAAAATCTGTGACTCAGAATGAAAGGCTTACTTAAAAACAAAATAGAAAGTTCCAAACATTGGGTCAAGTCATTTTGATGGTTAAAAAAAAACAACTTGGACCAGGCAACAGAGCCTCAAGAGACTGCAGGTGCTGGAATTTGGAGCAACTAGGAATGGATGAGGTACTTGAAGAGTATAGAAAATGTAAGAAAATATTAAAAAAAGGAAATCAGGAAGGCAAAAAGAAGACATGAGGCTGCTTTGGCAGATAATGTGAAGGTAAACCCAAAGGGTTTCTACAGGTATATTAGGAGCAAAAGGATAGTAAGAGACAGAATTAGTCCCCTAGAAGATCAGAGTGGTCGTATATGTGTGGAGCCTCAGGAGATGGGAGAGATCTTAAACAGTTTTTTTGCATCAGTATTTACTCAGGAAACTGGCATCGTGGATATGGAAGGAAGGGAAACAAGCACTAGTGTCATGGAACATATAGAGATTAAAAAGGAGGTACTTGATGCTTTACAACGAATAAAGGTAGATAAATCCCCAGGGCCTGACAAGATATTTCCTCGGACCTTGAGAGAGACTAGTGTAGAAATTGCAGGGGCCCTGTCAGATATATTTAAAATGTCCTTAGCTACAGGTGCGGTGCCAGAGGACTGGAGGGTAGCTCATGTTGTTCCATTGTTTAAGAAAGGCTCAAAGAGTAAACCAGGTAATTACAGGCCAGTGAACCTGACATCAGTAGTGGGTAAATTATTGGAAGGTGTTCTGAGAGATAGGACATACAAGTATTTGGACAGCCAAGGGTTGATTAAGGATAGTCAGCATGTCTTTGTGCATGGTAGATCGTGTTTAACGAATCTTGTGGAGTTTTTTGAGGAGGTCACTAAGAAAGTAGATGAAGGTAAGGCTGTGGATGTTGTCTACATGGACTTTAGTAAGGCCTTTGACAAAGTCCGACATGGGAGATTAGTTCAGAAGGTTCAGTCAATGGGTATCCATGGAAAGGTTGTAAACTGGATTCAAAATTGGCTCAGTGGGAGAAGACAGAGAGTGGTTGTGGATGGTTGTTTCTCAGATTGGAGGCCTGTGACTAGTGGTGTGCCTCAGGGATCTGGGTTGGGGTTATTGTTGTTTGTTGTATATATCAATGATCTAGAAGATAATGTGGTAAATTGGATCAGCAAGCTTGCTGATGACACTAACATTGGAGGCATAGTGGACAGCGAGGAAGGCTTTCAAAGCTTGCAGAGGGATCTGGACCAAATGGAAAAATGGTCCAGAAAATGGCAGATGGAATTTAACGCAGACAAATGTGAGGTGTTGCATTTTGGAAGGACAAATCAAGGTAGGACATACACAGTAAATGGTAGGGCACTGAGGAGCGCGGAGGAACAAAGGGATCTGGGAGTTCAGATACATAATTCCCTGAAAGTGGCATCGCAGGTAGACAGGGTTGTAAAAAAGGCTTTTAGCATCCTGGCATTCATAAATCAAAGTATTGAGTATAGGAGTCGGAATGTTTTGGTGAGGTTGTATAAGTCATTGGTGAGACCAGATTTAGAATATTGTGCAGTTCTGGTCGCCGAACTACAGGAAAGATGTCAGTGAGATTGAAAGAGTGCAGAGGAGATTTACGAGAATGTTGCGGGGTCTTCAGGAGTTGAATTACAGGGAAAGATTGAGCATGTTAGGACTTTATTCCTTGGAGCGGAGAAGAATGAGGGGAGATATGATAGAGGTTTACAAAATGATGAGGGGCATAGACAGAGTTAATGCAAGTAGGCTCTTTCCACCTAGATTAGGAGAGATAAGTACGAGAGGACATGGCTTTACATTAGAGGGAACTTCTTCACTCAAAGAGTGGTGGGAGTGTGGAATGGGCTGCCATCTGATGTGGTAAATGTGGGCTCGCTCTTGACTCTTAAGAGGAAATTGGATAGATACATGGACGAGAGAGGTCTGGAGGGGTATGGGCTGGGGGCAGGTAAATGGGACTAGCAAAATAATGTTTCGGCACAGACTAGAAGGGCCGAATGGCCGGTTTTCTGTGCTGTATTTTTCTATGGTTCTACGGTTCTAAGTGTCCTGATACAGGGTTTCAACCCAGAACGTCAACAATTCCTTTCCTCCCATAGATGCTGCTCAACCCATTGAGTTCTTCCAGCAGATTGTTGGATGATGCAGCAGAGCTTTTTTATTCTGAAATGGTGAAGAGTTTGTTTACAGAGTGAACAAGTAACATGAGGCTGTATCAGCCCAAGGTTATGAGCTATTTTCACAGTTGAGGCCACAAGACACAAGTAATTCACATCAGTTTTTATTGTAAACTGACCAAAGTAAACTCCATGTGGTTTTAAAGTATTTTCAGTATATTATCGTTCATCAGACTAATCTTAGGAGAGATGCCGATGCTGAGGACCAATCAAACACACCAATGCTGTCGACACAACTGTGCAGTGGATGGATAGATGCGTTTGCTGTGCATATCATGGTCTTGGATACTCCAGCACCTATCTATGCTGTGTCTACCAGCATGCATTTCTAAGGACCCTCACCATTCAAGACATGCCCTTGTCACATTACTACCATTGGGGAGGAGGTACAGGACCCTGAAGAACCACACTCAATGATTCAGAAACAGCTCCCTTCCGCCATCAGATTTCTGAACGGTCCATGAACCCATGAACACTACCTGATTATTCCTTTTTTTTGCACAGTTTATTTATTTTTGTAATTGATAGTAATTTTACGTCTTTGCATTGTACTGTTGCTGCAAAATGACAAAGTTCACGTCATCTAAGTCGGTGATAATAAATCTGATTCTGTTTCTGATTCTGCTGCAATACTATCATACACACCAATGAGTGGAACAGTGGCTCAGCAGGTAATGTCTCTGTCGCACACCGTCAGCAACCCAGGGTTTGATCCTGATCTTCAGTGGTGTCCATGAGGAGTCTGTACATTCTTCCCGTGACCAAGGGTGCTCTGGTTTCCCAAAGTTGTGCTGCATGGGAGGTTAACAGGTGACTGTAAATTACCCCTAATGTAGGTGGATGACTGAGTGGAGTTGATGGGCAAGTGAGACAGACTGGTAAATGGGTGGGGAAAATAGAATTGATGGGATTCCACTGAGATCTAGCATGGATTTGACGGGCCAAGTGACCTTCTTTGCTTTCATAGGATGATATAAGAATTTAGACAGTCAGCGCTTCCTTTCCAGGGCACCAATGCTCAAGACAAGAGGGCATGGCTTTAAGGTTATGGGTGGGAGGTTCAACGGAGATGTCAGGGGGAGGTTTTTCACCCAGAGAGTGGTTGGTGCATGGAATGCACTGCCTGGGGTGGTGGTGGAGGCAGGTACATTGGACAGGTTCAAGACTTTGTTGGATAGGCACATGGAGGAATATGAGATGGAGGGATATGCGGGAGGAAAGGGTTAGATAGTGTGAGGGTGGTTTGATGGACGGCACAACATGGTGGGCCGAAGGGCCTGTTTTGTGCTGTATGGTTCTATGGTTCTATGGTTGGTTCTGTGAATGCTATTAAGTGTAACATTATAAGGTAAGATATCTTTATTAGTCATATCAAAACACACAGTGAAATGCATCTTTTGTGTAGAGTGTTCTAGCAGCAGCCCGCAAGTGTTGACACACTTCCAGCGCCAACATAGCATGCCCACAACTTCCTAACCTATACGTCTTTGGAATGTGGGAGGAAACCGGAGCAGCCAGAGGAAACCCACGCAGACACAGGGAGAACGTACAAACTCCTTACAGACAGCGGCCGGAATTGAACCCGGGTCACTGGCACTGTAATAGCATTACACTAACCACTACACTACCATGCCTGCCCCATGTGTCCCAATGTTCCAGTATTTCTATGTAAGTTAGTAAATTGGTTTATTATTGTCATATGTACCAAGACACAGTGAAAAACTTTGTTTTGCATATCATCCATAGAGATCACTTTATCATATCAGTGCATTGAGACAGTACAAGAGAAAAACAATAACAGAATGCAGAATAAAGTGTTACAGTTACCGAGAAAGTGCAGTGCAGGAAGACAGTAAGGTGCAAGGCCATAACGAGGTAGATTGTAAGGTCAAGAGTCCATTTTATCGTACTAGGGGACCATTCAATAGTCTTATAACTGTGGGAATAGAAACTGTCCTTGATCGTGGTGGTACGTGCTTTCAGGCTTTTATCTCTTCTGCCTGATGGGAGAGGGGAGAAGGGAAAATGTCCGAGGTAAGTAATAGGATAAGATAAGATATCTTTATTAATCACATGTGCATCGAAACACACAGTGAAATTCATCTTTTGCGTAGCGTTCTGGGGGCAGCCCACAGTGTCGCCACGCTTCCTGTGCCAACATAGCATGCCCACAACTTCCGAACCCATACGTCTTTGGAATGTGGGAGGAAACCGGAACACCCGAAGGAAACCCACACAGACACAGGGAGAACGTACAAACTCCTTACAGACAGCAGCTGGAATTGAACCCGGGTCGCTGGCACTGTAATAGCGTTATGCTAACCGCTACTACGTTGCACCAATACCCTGACTATTTGTTTTAAAGGTCTTCTGCTTGGTTACTAAAATAGCTTCATAACGATGCCTGAACAACAGTCGGCAGTGATCATCTGAGCTGACATGATTGAATAAGAAGCAACAGGTCGAGCAGCATCTGTTGTGGGAGGGGGTGGGGAAGGAATTGTTGACGTTTTGGGTCAAATCCCTGAATCAGGACCATTTTCCTGATTCCCTTCCCGCCACAGATGCTGCTCAACCCACTGAGTTCCTCCAACAAATTGTTTGTCGCTCCAGATTTCTGCATCTGTAGTCTCTTGTGTCTCTGTGATTGAATGGGATACTAATGTTCACTAAGCAGGTACTTGATATGTTCCCTGCTAAGTCTGCGACATTAGCCTGGATTATCTTTAACAAGGACAAATGGATAGGCATCTCTTGCCACTGAGCTCAAGCAAGCTGGCCACAAAGATAAAATGTGTCCCTAATGTCCCAGAGAGTCATTATCATACCTGATGCCTCTTTCATCTTGTTCTAATCCTTCCATCTAATTCATAACTTTACTCATCAGAGAACAGAAGAATAATGCTATGGAAATTATTCTGATGCAAACAAGCTTTGGCAGTTAATCTACACTTTGGACAGAAAATGACACGGCAAATGGATTTAATAAAATGAATTGCAATGATGTACCATTGAAATGAGGAGTTCTTGACAAGCTTTGCCACTTTATGCTGGTTTGCTTCATCAGAGACCATGCTAATCCATGAATTGCACTTTCATTATATCCTCACCTGAAATATATGAGCAAGGTACAACTGGTCTCAGTAACGGTAACCATGAAAGCATCGGACTGCTGTTAAAACCTTTCTGGTTGACATATGTCCACAGGGAAGGAGATCTGCCGTGCCTACCTGTCCCATATCTGTCTCCAGACCCACAAATAATTGAAAACCAAAGCGAACTACAAATGCTGGAAATCTGAATTAAAAACAGAAAATCCTGGAAACATTTGGCAAATCAAGCAGCATCTGTGGAGAAAGAAACAGAGATAATCCTTCAGGCCTGACCTGCTGAGTGTTAACAGCATATCCTGTCTTTGTTCTCGATGCACTAACATGGCTGATTTTTACCTTCCTTCTCAGTTCAAGAGCAACCAGGGATGGGGAATAAGTGCCTATGAGACTTCTTCAATATTTAAGAAGTACTTAAATGAACACTTGAAACAGCAAGCTGATCTCATCTGATCACCATCTCAGGCAGTGCATTCCAGATTCCAACCACACACTGGGTGAAATAACTCTTCCTCGGATCCTCTCTAAATTTCCCTCCCCTTTCAATAACCTTCTTTGTTATAAAGTTTCTCACAACTTACCCTGTCCGTGCCCCTTATAATTTTGTGCGCCTCTATAATGTCCCCCCTCAACCTCCTCTGCTCCAAGTAAAACAAATCCAGTCTATCCCGTCTCTCTCTAAAACTGAAACATTCCATCCCAGGCAGCATCCTGGTGAATCTTCTCTGCACCCTCTCCAGTGAAATCACATCCTTCTTATAGTGTGGTGACCAGAATTTCACAGCCTAACCAATGTTTTATATAGTTGTCCTATAACCTCCTGATTCTTATATTCTATGCCTTGGCTAATCAAAGCAAGCATTCCATATGTGTTTTTAACCACCTTAGCTACCTGTACTGCTGCCTTCAAAGATCCTTGCCCACGTACACCGAGATCTCTCTGCTCCTCAGTACTTCCTGGGGTCCCACCCTTCAATGTGTATATCTGAGCTTTACTGTTGACGAGTTGATACCTTTCATGGTGTGATGTTAATAAAAAACGTTTGAGCAGGAAGAAGAATGGACCATATCTTTCAAGATGAACTGTGCCCTCTGTTTTTAAGCAGCGAAGCTGAAAGTAATGATACCCCCTCGAAACAATGAAAAACAAATTAAGCATCAACACATTTGAATTACTGGAATCTAAACCATCTTAGGGAGAACAAATAACTCAAGGCGAAAAGTGAAGCAACTTCTCAAACCTCAGCAAAATCTGACATAAGAATGCAAATATCATTCTGTGGCTCCAGGATATGGCTTCCTGAGATTGGCATCTGGGCATACTATCAGTGCAGTGAAGTTATCAGTGTAGAGGCAGTTGCCAAACGTTTAATCTACACCACATCTGGTCAACAATTGCTTGCTGTTGAGACAGAATGTCCAACACACAAAGCGTTTGAACATCCAAACATCAAAAAAAACTTCCATTATTGGATCAATGTCTTCTTAGCCAGTGTCTTGGATCAAGAGTGACTGGTTTCCATTCAGATTCTATATAATCTGAGGTGGCATGAGGCTAATGTGGGGCACACAGGTTCTTCCAGAGATGGGGCAGGAGGAGTCCAGTGGAATGGGTGGGAGGGTAGTTTGTGCGCTTTCTGCCATTTACCCAGGACATCATTGTGCTCCAGGCACATAGAAACATAGAAAACCTACAGCACAGTTCAGGCCCTTCGCCCACAAAGCTGTGCCGAACATGTCCCTACCTTAGAAATTACTAGGCTTACCCAGAGCCCTCTATTTTTCTCAGCTCCATGTACCTATCCAACAGTCTCTTAAAAGACGCTGTCGTATCCGCCTCCACCACTGTTGCCAGCAGCCCATTCCACGCATTCACCACTCTCTGAGTAAAAAAACTTACCCCTGACGTCTCCTCTATACCTACTCCCCAGCACCTTAAACCTATGTCCTCCTGTGGCAACTATTTCAGCCCTGGGAAAAAGCTTCTGACTATCCACACGATCAATGCCTCTCATCATCTTATACACCTCTATCAGGTCCCTCCTCATCCTCACATCGAGCCAAGTTCTCAGTACCATCCTAAGTGCTCCTTCTCCATGTTGTCATGGTCCAGATATAACCCAGAGTCAGTGGGGATGTTATATTTCTTCAAGGAAACTTTGAGCACATCTTTGAGCTTTTTTTCTCTCTCTCTACCTGGTAATCCCTTCTCGTGACGGAACTAGGAATGGAGTGTCTGCTTTGGTAGTCCGATGTCAGGTATAGGGATGAACTGGCCTGCCCAGTGGAGCTGATTGAATGTAACTAGGACCTCACTGCTGGAGCTGTCGCCTGGGAGAGGACACTGACATTGGCTTGTTTATTCCAGTGGATTTGGAAGATTTTGCAGAGACATTGTTGGTGGTTTTTTTCCAGGGCCTTGAGGTTCCTGCTGCACAAAGTCCAGGGCTCGGAACTGTATGGGATGGTAAGGATTCCTCCTGCTCAGTAGGCCATAAGTCATAGAGATACAGCACAGAAACAGCCCTTGGGCCCACTGAGATTTGTGAAATTTGACCAAAGGCCATGCTGGTATTGGTATTGTTTTATTATTGTCACTTGTACCGAGGTATAGTGAAAAACTTGTCCTGCATAGTGATCGTACAAGTCAATTCATTACACAGTGCAGTTACATTGAGGTAGTACAGGTAAAAACAATAACAGTACAGAGTAAAGTGTCACAGCTACAGAGAAAGTGCAGTGCAATAAGGTTCAAGGTCACAACAAAGTAGATCGTGAGGTCATAGTCCATGGTGCTTTGAGGTGAGCGAGAATTTCATCAGTGATGCCTGCCTTCACTGTGAGTTGGCTCCTGAGATTTAAGAGTTGGTCCACAATTTCCAAACTCTCGCTGTCAGGGGGTAATGTTGTACTGCAGGTGCTGGGTGGTAGAGGATCAGTATAACGGGAGCTCTGTCATACAAGCAGCCTATCAGCAATCAATATTGACAGCGGATGCAAACTCTGCGTGAAGGAATAATGATCACAATGATTATATACAGAAGACCCTAGAGTTATGAGGTTTTCAGTCCTAGAAAATGGTCCATGTCCCGATTTTCAGGAACGGGAAGCTGCATCATCTGCGCATGTGTCAAGAAATATGAGTTGAAGAAAATAAGTTTTACATTTATTTTATTCCACATCCCAAATGTTTTGATAGTGCTTTGTGAACTCCATAAGGATGAATTCCTGTTAGCTGAACTGTCATAGCATGGAGGGTTGCCTATACTTCAAAAAACATAGGGGTGTTTTCCATGTCTAATGGGAAATGAACTGGGGTGGTGTTTTGCTATGGAACCCTAACCATGATGTTAGTGGGAGTCCTACAATAAGCATCAATATCCCCAAAGAAGAACTGGCTAGGAACAGATTCTGATCACTTTCCAAAGGTGTGCAGAGAAACATTTATACTTGGTCCCTTTATGTCATTTGAAATGTGCCTCGGACAACTTCCTTGCTGCATGAGAGAAGAGAGACTCTGGGTGAGTCTAGGGATGAAAATAATTATCATCTATTCATCATTTAACTCATCTATGAAAAGCTCTCCAAGAATCTATAGATTCCGGCATGGTTCCAGAGGACTGGAAAATAGCAAATGTCACTCTGCTATTTAAGAAGGGTGCGAGGCAGCAAAAAGGAAACTATAGACCTGTTAGCCTGACATCGGGAGTCGATTGTCAAGGATGAGGTTACGGAGTACCTGGAGGCACATGACAAGATAGGCCAAACTCAGCATGGTTTCCTTAAAGGAAAATCCTGCCTGACAAACCTAATGCAATTTTTTGAGGAAATTACAAGCAGGCTAGACAAAGGAGATGCAGTTGATGTTGTGTATTTGGATTTTCAGAAGGCCTTTGACAAGGTGCCGCACATGAGGCTGCTAAACAAGTTAAGAGCCCATGGTATTACAGGAAAGTTACGAGCATGGATAGTGTATTGGCTGATTGGCAGGAAACAGACAGTGGGAATAAAGGGATCCCATTCGGGTTGGCTGCCAGTTATCAGTGGTGTTCCTCAGCGGTCCGTGTTGGGGCCGCTTCTTTTTACGTTGTATATCAACGATTTGGATTATGGAATAAATGGCTTTGTGGCTAAGTTTGCCGATGATACAAAGATAGGTGAAGGGGCGGGTAATGTTGAGGAAACGGAGAGTCTGCAGAGAGATGGATAGACTAGGAGAATGGACAAAGAAGTGGCAAAAGAAATACAATGTCGGAAAGTGTATGGTCATGCACTTTGGTGGAAGAAATAAACGGGCAGACTATTATTTAAATGGGGAGAAAATTCAACATTCAGAGATGCAAAGGGACTTGGGAGTCCTCGTGCAGGTTAAAAGTTAACCTCCAGGTTGAGTCGGTGGTGAAGAAGGCGAATGCAATGTTGGCATTCATTTCTAGAGGAATAGAATATAAGAGCAGGGATGTGATGTTGAGGATCTATAAGGCATTGGTAAGACCTCACTTGGAGTACTGTGTGCAGTTTTGGGCTCCTTATTTAAGAAAGGATGTGCTGACGTTGGAGAGGGTTCAGAGAAGATTCACTAGAATGATTCCAGGAATGAGAGGGTTAACATATGAGGAACGTTTGATGGCTCTTGGGCTGTTCTCCTTGGAGCTCCGAAGAATGAGGGGAGACCTCATAGAAACATTTCGAATGTTAAAAGGCCTGGACAGAGTAGATGTGGCAAAGTTGTTTCCCATGGTAGGGGAGTCTAGTACAAGAGGGCACAACTTCAGGATTGAAGGGCGCCCACTCAGAACAGAGATGTGGAGAAATTTCTTTAGCCAGAGAGTGGTGAATCTGTGGAATTTGTTGCCACGGGCAGCTGTGGAGGCAAACTCACTGGGTGTATTTAAGGCAGAGATTGACAGGTATCTGAGTAGCCAGGACATCAAAGGTTATGATGAGAAGGCAGGGGAGTGGGGCTAAGTGGGAGAATGGATCAGCTCATGATAGAATGGCGGAGCAGACTCGATGGGCCGAATGGCCGACCTGCTCCTTTGTCTATGGTCTTATTTTGGAGACTACAAATGATCCTCAATACATTGCTTGTTTAAATATACAGTGGTAATTTTAACTCAACATGCTTCAGTATATTTTAACTGTTGTTAAAAGACATGTTTAGGTGTTCTGACATAAGATGGAGACAGATATGATAAGCATCGCATTGCCGCTCCATGTACAAGTTGTACTGACAAGTTCAGTGAATACAACAGGCATACCATCATGAATTGCAAGCACACAGATAACAAGCAGTCTCAAGGGTGGGGAGATCATTCAGCATTGCCTATTTGATGAAACGGACCAGTTAATTAACGTTGCACTCGGCATACCGCTACACGCATTGATGAATCACTTATCAGTTTGGACGTGGACAAGTTTTTACATAATATCGTGTGTGTCGCAGGGAATGGAGAAGTGAAGTGTGCGAGGAACACTATGCCAAAAGCAGCAAGTGCGTAAGGCAGCCCCAAGGAGTTTTTTTGAGCCTCATTGCAGATTGATCGAAAAGATCAACACAATCACACTGTCAGTTTTTAAAAACATAAAAATTTCACATTCTAGCTACTTCTGATTCTGCTGTTATTGTTGAAACACTCCACTGCAGACTCTCAGTATCAATGGGGTGAACTCAATCTCTGTCTGCATCTTAAATGCAATGAATAGAATGTACTTGATTTTCTTTTCTATAATCTAACTTCACCTGCTGTGACTTAAAAGTAACACGTTGAGCATGAAAAGCCTGAGGTTATCGCCCACTACTGTAGCCGGGCTTGTCATTTTGTCTGACGTGTGATGTGTGTCGGTACATACAACTTGCCTTTATAAAGGGTAAGGTTAATCCTCGGCTGCTGTTACATGCTTGTATCAATACATTGCAATCAGCCTCTGAAATGTAATTCCATTGATTGTAATTGAATGAATTTCAGAGACAGAGAACAGGAAGACACCACTGCAGTGTTTCTCATGAAACTTATCCCTAGTATATCAAGACAGCAAATTGTGACATGCCTATCATAGTTCCTCCAACTGCATTTTTTAGTTTGCTTGTAGTTTTTTAGGAAATCTCTAGTCTTAAAATGTGCAGCTGAACAAAGTATAAATAGAAGCTACTGTTTTGCAGGCACTGGAACTCTCTGCTGTGCCTTTTTCATTCTGTTATTCCTGCATTCAACTTGACAATATAATTTGCAAGGGTGTAACAAAATCCCCCCTGAAAGGGTACAAACAAAAAGCATGTTGTCTAACTGGCGAAACTTGCACCCCCGACCTTAAACCTCTCGCTATTCCCCTATTGATACCACAATAGTCAGTCCCACTTCCCTCTCTTGCTCTATCTAAGCTCCAAGTAAAGATCTAGTACATTTCTTCATTCTAATTTTCCCTGTGTTGAAAGCAATGTGGTCCATTCTACCACAATCTTTTGCAATAATCTCCTTCCCGGTCCCTTCCCTCCTCAAACTTTGCACTGCTATCCAAGCTTCATGATTTTATACCCCAATTTTAGGGGAACGTTTTTTACCATAAGGTTTTTCACAGTGTTTTGTGCTAACAGCCTTGGTGCAATCTATTGCTTCAAAGGACAGGCCAAGGCCAGTAAAGCAAAGAAGGACCAGGATAAGAAGACAGACAAGCCAGCAGTCACGGATCTCCAGGGACAAGAACTTCGACCAACAAAGCCCATATTAAATAGTGAACTGTTGTTCTTCAGCTCAACTAAATCTGCTTAGGGAAAATATTTGGTGGAAGGATTCCCAAAGGAAAAACATTTCTTGAGTACTCACAAAATTGGACTGGGAAGCAAGTCATCCTCTATCCTGAGGGACTGCCGAAGGAAGAGAGGTCCACTTGTTGGTAAGCAGT
Organism: Pristis pectinata; assembly: GCF_009764475.1. Taxonomy (NCBI): domain Eukaryota; kingdom Metazoa; phylum Chordata; class Chondrichthyes; order Rhinopristiformes; family Pristidae; genus Pristis; species Pristis pectinata. The sequence continues at coordinate 17,277,556 of NC_067433.1, forward strand.
GATGAATACAGTCAGTATGTTGATATTAAGGAGGTAGCTCCCCCTATTTCCTTTCCATATCCCCCGACAAACCTTTTGCAAAACATAACAGGCCTCAATTAGTTGGATCCTATGGTGTCGGAGCATTGGAATGGCAGGGTGATTTACAAAAAGCAATTAAATAGAAAACTCAAAGCCCTTATGCACATTTCAGTACCGATTCTTAAACTATTTCCCTACAGATTATCCCCACTGCATATTTGCTTGATGCAGTCATGAACCAAAGAACCACCAGGGATTATTTCAACATGTTTCCCTCTCAGATTTTTTTTAGTTTGGCATTTTGTTGCATATTCACTGCGCTGGTATGTTCTGACTTCTCCCTAGTAATGCAGAGATTCGAACACTGACTACATTATTACACACAAGTAAGTACCTCTCTCACAACAGCCCGCTGTGCTTCAGCTAATCTATCCCCATCCTGTTTACCAATCAAAGAAGGTAATACATTACATACTGTCTCATTACCATTCTTAAGGTAATATATACACATACATAACACTACGTCTCTGTTTATTGAAAAGAAAGATTGTAACTCAATCCTTCCAAGTTATATTTATATTTCTACTCGCACCCAAAGATTAAGACTTTGGATTGGGTTCTGCCGTCTCGGAAGCTTTCTTTAAGATTCTGATACCTGATGAGTTCTTTGGAACTCCAATGCTCGCCTGACCCAGCTAACTGTTAGCATTCTGTTCTTCCTCAGCCTCCTGCAAGTCATCCACTCCTGCTACTCCTAATTTGTATGTTTGTATGTAAAATAAGTTATAGTTAGCTGTGAGACTGCATTGTGAACTGCCGGAATGATTCCCCAGATGTCAACAGCCTGCATCACCTGAAGTATACGGCTGTGAATTTGGATTCATCAATTCATTCACTGAAGCGAAGCATGAATAGTAAAGCATTGCACACACCATTTTATTGTTTCCTGATGTGCAGGAGGGTGCTAGGTACAAGTTTATCATCACTTTAAAGTGTGTAAGCTTAAAGGCAAGAAACAATGTGCTAAAACATGCTCAATGTTCACAGGTAAGTAGCATTACCTACAAAATGAAGCATGGACTGAATGCAGATTAATGAAACAGGATATCATGCACTTATAATGTGAATAGCAATAGATTGTTAGGGCCATAGAGTTGAGCAGCACAGAAACAGGCCCTTTGGCCCACAGTGTCCACGACAGCCATTGCACCTACCTACGCTAATCACATGCACCTTCATTAGGTCCATAGCCTTCTCTGCCTTGGTGATTCGAGTATCTGTCTAGATGCTTCTTAAATTTCACAAATCTTTGCCTCCACCACCTCTTCAGACAGCACATTCCAGACTCCAACCACATCCCTCACATCACCTCAAAACCTCCTACCCCAAACATTAAACCTATGCCCTTTTGCCTTAGACACCCCCACCATAGGAGAAAGAGTTTTACTACCCACCTTGTCTATCCCCCTCCTAATTTTATAAATCTCTATCAGCCTCTTTCACTCCAGGATAAACAAACACAGCCTATCCAGTTTCTCCCTTTAACTGTAATGCTTCAACCCAGGCAATGTACTAGTGAATCTCTTCTGTAATGTACATATGTTATACTTAAATAGAACATCCAGTTCACACCAGGTACTTGCAATGATTATTTTTGGATTGGCAATTGTGCTAACAGAGAGTTGTGATGTCTGCCACTTTTCATAAACATGCATGGAGATGCTTGCAAAGCCACACATGTCCACACGTGCATACTTCCAGCAGAGAGTGCTGCAGTTCTGGGGCAGCAATACTGACAGCAATGCTAAATCCACTAACAACTGATGGAATTAGACTTGTTTATTCAAAACGTCACTTTAAAATGTTGAGATAATGTGGGTTTTGGATTATTTCTGGCTTTGTTTTGTTGAGTGGTCACTTATTCAGTCTTTATTTAAAATAAGAGCAAGCCTCAACAAATAGCAATATGGTTATAGTCATCATTTTGGATATCGACTGCATCAATTAATGGCCTACCTTAGAAATTTTTGGATTTTTTTTCTAAAGTATGGCATTCAGAATTGGACACAATGCTCTAGTTATGTCCAATCCAGTAGTTATAAAGGCACATCAACTTTGGGCTTGTTTCCAATTGGAGTGCCATTCACCTTTCTTGCAAAACTCATCAATACAACACTCTCGGCAATTTTCACTCCCTTAAAGGGTAGTTAATGTTATTTGTTCCCCCCCCTCCCCTCCCCTCCCCACCCCCTTCCTGCTGCCCTATCTTGGGGCATGTAACTCAGTACAGATCAGGGATTAAACCAGGGACCTTGTCTGCACAGTTGGTAAAGTCACTGAGGCACAGAGTGCATCGCAACTGTTAATTACTGGGAAAAGAGGCAAAACATTTCCATAACAATGGGTTACTTACACAAGATGCTGTGAGGACAATCCCATCAGGAATGCCAAAGGCCAGTTGGAAAAACTGTGGTGTGACAGTATTCATCTATTTATTTGAGTATGTTTACAGGAACCTCGTGGTCAAAGACTAGAAATTCACAGCTTGAGAGTTTTTTCAGGGAAATAACGGTGACGTAAAGAGAAGTAGATGGGTTTATGGAAGAGTGTTGTGGTGAATTATGCAATGCAGACAGAACAGGCTGTTAGGGAAGGTGATGGATGGTTGGGCATGAAGCTCACTGATGACTACACTCCATACACGGAGATCATTTAAATCCTATAAACCTGTGAAAGCCAGCTAAGAGATGTACATTTAACATTTAAGTAGTGATATTGTTATTCACACAGTTACCAAAAGCCTCTGGGCAGAAATGCTTTTACAATGGAACACAATTTATCTGCAGCCCACTGCCTAAATTCTAAAATTACAGGGTAATTGAAACTATTTTCAGTAAACCTGCTATCTAATCTCCATTACATTTCTATCCATACCACAGACTAGACCTGGTAGCTCAATGTAATTTCAATTAAATACTTTGAATAACACACAGGAATGTTGGCAATTAAATTAGATGAGCCCTCAATACTAGCTTGAAATTCACAGTGCAAAATTACTCGACACCCATTTACTGCAAATTTGTGCTGCCTGCTGATTTTAACACTATGTGCACAGTTGATTATAGAGTTATCTATCACAGACCATTCTGCCTGCAGTATCCATTCCGACCTTTTTGCCCATCTATGCTAATTCCATTTGCCTGCATCAGGACCATATGCTTCCATGCTTTGCCTATTCAAGTGTCTATCTAAATGGCTCTTAAACATAATAATTGTATCTGACTCCACCACCTCCTCTGGCAGCACATTCCAGATATCAACCCATCTCTGCATAAAAAACTTTCCCCTCAGATCCCCTTTAAAACTCTGTCCTCTCACCTTATCTTATACCCTGTTGTCTTTGACGTCCCTACCACGGGAAAAAGATTCTGATTATCTTCCTCCCATAATTTTAGAGGTTTATAAGGTCACCCCTCAGCCTCCTCCGCCCCAGGGAAAACAAGCCCATTCTCTCCAATCTCTCCTCGTAACACCCTGGTGAAGCTCCCCTTAAACCTTTCCAGCACAACCACATTATTTTCTATGTTGTGATGGCTAGAACTGCACACACTGCTCCAAGTGCAGTCTAACCGATGTTTTGTAATGTTGCAACATAACCCCCCAATTTGTATATTCTGCTTCACAACCTATAAATGCAAGCATGTCACTTGCCTTCCTCACCACGCTATCTACCTGTGTTGCCACTTTCAGGGAAGTATGAACTAGAACTCTCCCAAAGGGTTGTTCAAGTCATTTGTTTCCAAGGTCTTTCTGTTCATGAGTATTCCTTAGCACCTTAATATCTTCTGTATACTTCCACCCATATTTGACTTCCCAAAATGCAGTCAATGGAGGGGAGGCTGATTTGTGTGATGGACTGGGCTGTGTTCACAACTATCTACAATTTCTTGAGATCTTGGGAAAAGCAGTTGCTATACCAAGCTGTGATGCATCCAGACAGGATGCTTTCAGTGGTGTATCTGTAAAAATCGGTAAGAGTCAATGGGGACAGACTAAATTTCTTTAGCCTTCTGAGGATGTAGGGGGGGGGGGGTTGGTGTGCTTTCTTGGCCATAACATCCACGTCTTTTACAATGGTACAAACGAGTACTTGATACAAGCAGAATGTAACTCAATGGCATTAGCTGTGCATCTTTGAAATTCTCTACAATCAGTAGAGTCTGCATCACTGAATATGTATAGCCAAGGCTAAGATGGGCAGATATATTTTATCTACAGGAAGTCAGGAGTTTTAGGGAACAAGCAGGAACAGGAGATAAGATCAGCCTTAATCTTATTGAATGGTGGAGCTAGTTTAAGGGGCCACACCATCTGTTCCTGCACCTTCTTCAAATGTTCTGATGCGCGCTGACAATTTATACAAAACTAGGTATTTCAGATAGCACATTATTGAAAGTCAGCAGTGGCAAGTGTTAAAGATATCACAAAAGATACTTAAGTCATGCAAGTTGAATTAAAATGAAATAAGACCCTATTCCAAGATACTTTGCACACATGCAGCCTTCTACTGCATTACTTAGCTCACAAAAGAGTTTCTTGTTTCAGTCCACAATACTGGAGCTCATTACTTTAATGAGTTTTCCTGAAATAACAAAAAAAATGCATTTAAAATAAGCATTGCGGGATCTTGCAGTTTTGGGCAAGTTGCTTAATTGTTATGACTTCTTGTGTAACAAATGTTTGGCTTCGCAAGCGATCGGGATGCAATCAGGACTTTACTTCCTGCTGCCCTGCCAAGACATGTCTACAAGCAAGTAATTTATTTGCATATGGAATTTTCAAATTATATACTTCAGACTTTGGCATCTTGCAACTGCCTATCTTTTTGGATATTTTTTGAATTTTGCTGTAATTTATGCTGGAGTTTCTACATGGATGAGAGAAGATTCCATCATCTCGTGTCAGAATTTGGGCAACGGACAGATATCCGTTTCAAAATAAAACACTGCTAACATTTGGCAGATGGCATATCACAAGCTGAGACCTATTTCAAAAACAGAGTCAAAATGTACCAACTAGGACTGCGGCAGTGTGCCTAATTTAGTCCCAGGATTGAGAAGAATCAATCCTGGTTTGAGTTGCACATTGAAGTTTTTCCTCAACAGTTGTCAGCAGTGTTGCCGCTGAACACTTCACTTTTAACTTTGATGAGGGAAAAACATTTTTTCTGCAAAATAGATTAATCTGAAATACATGGTTGCAAAATAGTAATGTACCAACTCGCTCATTCCGCCCAAATAAGATTTCATCAGCTCTTCCATTTGTGACTAAATTATTCCTCAACATTATGACTGCATGGCACCAAGGAAAATAGAAAGAGGAAGTCATGGAGTCACAGGGAGCTACAGCATGGCCCAGCAAGTTCATGCTGACCATCAACCAGCAATTTACACAAATCATACATTAATTCCATTCTCCCCACATTCTGCCAACTCGGCAGAATCTACCACTCACCTACACACTGGTGGCCAAATAACCTACCAACCTGCGCGTCTTTTGGACATAGGAGGAAACCAGAACACCCGGACGAAACCCACATGGTCACATGGAGAACATGCAAGCTGCACCCAGACAGCACCCAAGGTCAGGATTGAACCTGGGTCTCTGGCGCTCTGAGGCAGCGGTTCTACTAGCTGCGCCACTGTGCCATCCATCTAGTTCTCAGTTCACTTCTCATCTGAGTTCAATGAGCTTACGGCTGGAATTGGATGTGGTCCTCTATCCCCACCACCTGCTGGCATCGTCTTACTCTCATAGAGACATAGAGTCATAGAGACATACAGCACAGTAGCAGACCCTTCAGCCCACCATGTCCCTGCCAACCACCAAGTAACCTTCTACACTGATCCTATGACCAGCACTTGGTCTGTAGACGTTTAAATGTTGGTGATGCAAGTGCTTGTTTAGTTCCTTCATAAATGTTGTGAGAGTCTCTGCCTCCACCATTCCCTCAGGCAGGGTATTTCAAGTTCCAAAATTTCCCTGTGTTGAAAGCAATGTGGTCCATTCTACCACAATTCATTGCAATAATTCCTCCTCAGACCCCATCTGAACCTCTTATTCCTTACTCTAAACCTATGCCCTCTACTTTTAGACTTCTCTGTTATGGGGAAAAGTTTCTCACTATCTACCCTATCTAGGCCCCTCATAATTTTGTTTCTCTTTATCAGGTCCCTCCTCAGCCTCCTCTGTTCCAAGGAAAACAAACCCAGCCCACCCAGTCTCTCCTCTTAACTGAAACGCTCCATCCCAGGCAATACCCTGGTGAATCTCCTCTGTACCCTCTTCAGTGCAACCACATCATTATCTCTCGTGTGGTGACCAGAAATGCACATACTATTCTGTGCCCTAACTAATGTTTTATAAAGTTGCACTATAACACCCCGGTTCTTACATTCTATTGCCCCAGCTAATGAAGGCAAGTATCCTGTATGCCTTCTTCACCACCTTATGTACCCATGCTGCCACCTTCATGGACCCCTGGACTTGTACACCAAGGATCCCCTGGTCCTCAATACTCCCCAGGGCAATACCATTCACTGTGTATGTCCCACCATTATTAACCCTCCCCAACCTTATCACCTCGCACTTATCATTTGTCCAAGAAAAGTAATTTTCTCCATGTCCCCAGTCTATTTTTTTAGGAAGGGCAGGTGCCTCACGAAAGGTGCAGGCAAGAAGTTTATGTCACTGCTTAAGCAGAATGAAATGTCCCAAAGTGCATCTTTAAAGTTAACTTGGACACACAAAAAGATATTATGACACCAGGAGAAAAAGTTTGATCAGAGAGGCAGGTTTTAGCAAGAGGCTGAAAGAGGGAGTTCCAGAACACAGGGCCCTGCAGATGAAAGTCCACTTGTGCCACAATGAACATTAGAGGATACACAAGAGTCACAGAGTCATACAGCATGGAAACAGGCCATTCAGCCAATCGATACTAATCCATGCTAATTCCATTTGCCAGCACTTGATTCATAGCCTATTATGCCTTTGTGATTCAAATGCTCATCCAGATGCTTCTTAAACTTTATGAGTCTCTCCCTCCTTTCGTCAAGTCTGTACCAACCACCAACTACCTCTCTATGCCAATTCCATTTTCCAGCCCTTAGGTTTCTATACCATGGCAGTTCAAGAGCTTATTTAAATGTTACTTAAGTATTGTCAGACTAGCTGTCTCCACCACCCCTCAGGAACCAACCTCTGGGTGAAGAAACTCACACAATATAGAGTCTGTTTCAAGGCTTTGGAGTGGGTATAGCGGGACTCACTAAAATGGTTCCAGGCCTGAAGCTCTATCATTAGATGTGTGGGTGAGAATCGCTGCTATTACATGGAAAAATAAGGGGTGCAATTTTTGCTCCTTAGAACAGACCAGACTCAAGAGAAGTGTTTAAAAGACCAACTGGATTCATAGAATCAAAGAACTGTAGAATTGTACGGCAGGGAAGTATACGGGATGAGCTGCTAGAGGCAGTGGTTGAGGCAGGTACATTAATGACATTTAAAAGATACTTGGAGAGGTTCCTGGATAGGAAAGGTTCAGAGGGATATGGGCCATATGCTGGCAAATGGGGCAAACTTAGATGGGAATCTTGGCGGCATGGACCAGTTGGGCTGAAGGGCCTGTTTCCATGCAGTATGACACTATGACCCTTCGGCCCAACACATTCATGCCAAACTTTTTAACCATCTACACTAACCCCATTTTCCTACATTAGAACTGTATCTTTCTATGCCTTGCACATTAGAGAGTTGTGTAAATGCCTCTTAAACATAATAATTGTATCTGACTCCACCACTTCCTCTGGCAGCACAGTCCAGATAGCAACCACTCTCTGTGTAAAAAAACTTACCCTTCCTGATCCCCCTTAAAACTCCTTCCTCTCACCTTAAACCTGCACCCTCTTATCTTTGATACCCGACCAAGGGAAATAGATTCTACCAACCTACACAGTCTATGTCCTCATGATGTTATAAACCTCTATCAGGTCACCCCTCAGTCTCCTTCGCTCCAGGGAAAACAAGCCCAGCCTTTCCGATCTCTCCACATTCCCAAAGTCCTCCAATCCAGACAACATCCTGGTGAATCCCCTCTGGAAACTCGGTTGAAGTTGATAATTGGAGTGAACAAATTTAAGGAGAACGGCAAAAGGATCAGAAGTGAAATGAGAAGAAGCTTTTTCCATGTAACAATTGGTTAGGATCTCCCTGATGGAATAGTGGAAGCAGACTTAATGGTATTCAACAAAAGAGCAAAACAAGTAGGAGCAGGAGTCACCCTTGAGCATGTTACTCCATTAACCCTAGCTGATCTGACATTGGCCTCAACATTACTTCCCTGTCCACTGCCCATAACCCAGTAGATAAAAACTCTGTCTACCTCAGCCTTCATTATATTCATCACTCAGCCTCGGTGGCACTCCTGGGTAGCAAATTCCAAAGATTCACAAACCTCCTACTCTGTCTTAAGTGGGTGATCCTTTGACCATATCCCCTTATTCTAGATAACCCCCACAAGAGGAAACATTTTCCAGATGTATTTTGTCAAACCTTCCCAGAACCTTAGATGCTTCTAAGAACAATCTCTCATTCTTCCAAACTCCTTCAAGTATACATCCATACAATGTGGAGCATTGAATGTATATGAGAAGGAAAAAATCTTGAAGAGATAAGCAGAAAGAAGTGGGGGTGCAGAATTCAATAGAATTCCTTTCAACAGAGCTCCCAAAACCTTGGCTGAATGTCCAACTTTGTTCTGTACTGTGATTCTGTTGCTACCAACCTGTTGTGCTGCATAAACTTTGCTTCCAAATCTGTTTTCCCTTTTATTTGCCATCCCTCTTCCTGACTCACATTGGGCTATGGTTTTCCTGCCACTGACAGCCCCTAACACCTCACCCAGCAGTTACGAATCTGCCCGTATGCAGGTTATTAGACCATGAGGTGTAGCACGACAATATTGGCCTGTCCCTTGTCATCACCCTATCCTGACACACGCCGCTGCATTTTTTAAAACATTTTCATAAGCTTTGAATGATGTTCGCTGCACAAGATTTGGTGCAGAAACCATTAAATGATTCTGAGGCTCGGTGTAACTGGAGACCATTTTTATGTTTGTTTTTTCAACATTGATTCCGAAACCCATCAAAGTTGTGTTCGCCCTAATGTAATAAACATTCCCCTTGAAAGTCTGACCAATCTCTTCAGTGACTGGACAATCTGTTTCACACCATAAAAATCAACTGACACATCATCGTTCTCTGCTGGCCTCTGAAAAAAGTCATAGGACTCTGGCAGATTTTAAGACCAGCCATTTGGAAGACTGAGATTGCAAACGTCATTAAAATTTAACCTAAGCACAATCAAAGCATCATTTTCTTTCATTGCAAGTATTTTTAGGGTCAGCTCTATTAATGAAAGAAAAATGGTGCAAATGTTGTTCCTTAAGTATAATGTGAATTACTATATTATAAAAATACCACAATTAAAAGTTTATTTCTGTACGCTCTCCAAAGCATTAAAACTGCTTCTAAATTGTGGTGCTCATAACTAGACAATGGTGTTTTATTTGAGTTTAACATATTTCTGTACTCCCTACCTCTATTTGTGAAGCCTGAGATCTCATTTGCTTTATTAACTGCTTCGTTGATGTGCTCAGCCCCTTTGAGTAATAGATCGCAAGCATGTTAATTACATGCAATAAAAGATTGGTTACCTTTGCAATCAATCACACTCCAGTAACCAGAATTTCAGAGAGGCTGAGGCAGGAGCTGGGAAGACTCTCAATGCCAAAATACAAAGCTTTTACTGTAATGTACCTGACCAGGTACTGTGATAAATATTAGCAATATAGCAAGCTGGTAAAGAGCTCTTTTGTGGTGTTAGAATTGTTCTTTGCAATGGTACCCAGTAATGCAGAAATGATTGTTGCATGATGCAAACAAAAAGTGTTGCTTCTATATCACTAATCATTGGGAAGTACTGACATTGGCAGAGGTTGGTATGATGGCAGTGGTTCTGCAGGGTAGCACAAAGAAAGGGCAATCATCCTTATTCATCCCTGTTGTGACATTGTATTTTACCAACAGTACACAGAAGATAAGTGCTTCACTCCTATACAGAGATATTATAGACACAAGGAAACGGCTTGTGATTGCTGACTGAGAAGCAGTTAAAGTTATTTTGGAAATTACATAGAGGTGAGAGAGAAAGGATTTAAAAGGGCAAAACTGCCTCTGTAAACACTGAGAAAACATGAAGTAAGGCAGAAGGGTGCATTTGAAATAGTAACAGGAAATGCTGGAAACACTCAGCAGGTTAGGCAGCATCTGTGGAGAGAGAAACAGTTCACATTTCAGGTCCAGGACCTTTCATGAGAAAGGTGCATTGATGTGGCAAGTTAACAACAGCCGAAGCAGCAATCCCAGAAGCTCTGTGCTCATCTGGTGCCTGATGACAGTTCAATTCACTCAGATTTAAAACAAGGACTGCAAAAACAGTGGGATTGACAATGGCTTGATTAAAATCACAGAACCATAGAGTTATAGAGAATGAAAACAGGCCCTTCAGCCCAACTGTCCATGCTGACCAAGATGTCTCTCTGAGCTAGTCCAATTTGCCTGTTTTTGTCCTATATCCTTTTAAACCTTTCCTACCCATGTACCTGTCCAAAATTCTTTGAAACGTTGTAAGTGTACCTGCTGGAAAAAGTTGCCCCTCAGGTCCCTTTAAAATTTTTCCCCTCTCACCTTAAATCCACACCCTCTGGTTTCAGACACCCCTACCCTCGGAAAAAGCCTTACCTATGCCGCCGAATACCTGGAACAACTTACCTTTCCTGCCTCTTGGCTACAGGGCATAAACACTAGAAAGAATAAAAGGATAAAAATATTCTGGGGAGTAACAAGTAGCTGCTAATCTAATACTAAAATATTAGTTCCGTCAAGGTGTTGGATTGTCATTGGCTTGGTATCTCATGTTGGTGCAAGATGCTTCCTAGTTCATAGAAAGTCAACGGGGCTTCATTTGTGTTCAGTGGCACTTCCCTCAAATTCCCAAGATTGGCTTTTGGAGCCAATCCAAAAGTAAACAACACATTCACGGCCTGAAACTCAGGGGAACTGCTGGCCGTAATGACTGATCATTTGTGGCTGCATCCATCAATTAGCAGAAGTTAGGAGGGGGGGGGGAGTCAAAGAAAAGTGCAGGAACGATGAAATGGAGTCCTACTTCCTTTCCCACTGCAAGTCAAGGCCCCCTGGAGAAAATAAATCAAGCTCAGAAACTACATCATCCGGCTTTCACCTATGATATTTTGCCATACACATTCTGAGTTGGTGCCAAATATCTGAAATAGAAAGTTTATATTTTTGCAAAGTGAAACTTTCTCTAATGAAGGAGAAAGTAAAATGCAATTACTTCCAAAATTTGCCTTGGTGGCAAGTTTCAATAAACATTTGACTACTTTAAAAGAGAAATAACTTGCTGGCTTCTCAGTTTAGTGGCATTTTTTCCCCCAAAACTAAATGTATAAACAGACAAAATACCTCTTAGTCCAGATTTTGTGGGGAAGTGTTCATTGGCATTACTCCTTGGATCCTTGCTCAGTCTCTCCTTCACATGTGGAAATCCAGAAGTTCCTGTCATCAATTCGACGCTGGATTCCTCTCAGGGTTCAGCATGGGAGTGGGAACTTGGAGAAAATGCCCTGGAGCTACATTCCGGACTCAGCGAATAATCCTGCAGCAGGTCAAAGGGGAATGAACTGGGTTTTTCTGTTTTGTTTCAGATGGAAGGGAAAGGTTACACAGGCCTCAGAAAGGTCTTCTGTGTCCTAAAAAGACCTTGAGAGAGATTAATAATACTCTTTTACGTCTTCTGAAGAATTTGTATTGAAATTTCTTGTAACATGCTAATTTAATCTGTTAAAAGAGTTTGAGTTGTTTTAAAGTGTTTAGGTTTAAGCTTTTTAAAGGTTTCAGCTGATTAAGTTTTTAACTTGCTGTTTTCTTTCTTTTATTCGCCATGAATTTTACGAAAACTTTAGAAAATCTCAGAAATGCCCTGTCAGATCGACAGTTCTTATTTAGTCTCCTGACATGTCAATGTACAGATCAATTACATACAAGGTATTAAACTCTGTCAACTACGTAGTTGATAGAGTCATAGAGTGATAGAGCATGGAAGCAGGCCCTTCAGCCCACTGAGTCTATGCTGATCATCAAGCACCCATTTTTACACTAATCCTATACTTCCCAAGTTATTCTCCCCGCATCCCACATCAATTCTGCCACTCACCTACACACTAGGGATAACTTACAGCAGCCAATTAGATTACCAATCCGCATATTTTCAGGATGTGGATGAAACCAGAGAACTCAGAGGAAATCTGTCACAGGGAAAACATGCAGGCTCCAGGCAGACAGCACCCAAGCTCAGGATTGAACCTGGGTTGCTGTATCCGTGAGGCAGCAACTGTACCAGCTGCACTGCTGTGCTGCCCATTGTATATTATTGTCTAAATTTCTCATTATAGGAACAAGTTTCTCTGAAAGGTAATCATTTTTCCTTCTTTCTATTGGCAGATACTGGGCAAAATTTGTGGATGATCCCAAGAACTGTGATTGGGTAATCCTAGGTGTTGTCATTAACCTGAAACAACAGATCAGCCACATACATACTGTAGTTACAAGAGCAGATCAGGGGCTGGGTATCCTACATGAGTGACTTACTTCCTGACTTTCCGAGTCTTTCCACCACCAACAAGGCATGAGCCAGAAGTGTGTTAGAATGCTCTCTAATTGCCTGGATCAGCGTAACACCAAAGGTGATCAAGAAACTCAACCCAATTTAGGGCAAAACAACTCGCTTACTTGGCTCCCTATTGATGGAATTACTTCTATTTCCTTACGACATAGTCATTCAACCCATTGAGTCTATGCTGGTTCTCGGAGCAATCCCTTCAATCCCATTCTCCCAATTATTTCCCAATAACCTTCTCTCTCTTTCTCACATGTCCGTCAACTCCCCCAGTTCTCCTGCCACTCACCTACACCTGGGGTGATTTACACGGTCAATTAACTTACCAGCACATCTTAGGAATGTGAGAAGAAACCAGAGTACCTGAGAAACCCTCACTGTCACAAGGAGAATGTGCAAATGCCACACAGACAGCATCAGAGATCAGGATTGAACTGGGGTCTCTAGAGATGTGAGGCGGGGCCTCAAACCACTGCACCACCATGCTGCTCAAAGGTACAAGGTGATTGATTTAATTTAACTGAGTTTAAGTTCCTCAGCTACAATGATGGGGTTTGAACTCATAACTTCAGGCATAAGTCAAAGTCAAAGCCAAGTTTATGTCATATGCACAAGTACATGTGTGCACAGGTGCAATGAAAAACTTACTTGCAGCAGCATCACAGGCACAGAGCATCAGATAAGCAGCATTCAAAGAAAAAATATAAACATGAATTATACATAAGTTTTACAAGAAAGAACACAATTACAAGAACACAATTTGAACAAAAAAAATCAAAGTCCACTTTAGCGCAAAGTGGTCATAGTGTTGCTAAACTGTAGTGATTAGGGTTGTGCCGGTTGGCTCAAGAACTAAATGGTTGAAGGGAAGTAGCTGTTCCTGAACCTGGTGGTGTGGGACTTCAGGCTTCTGTACCTCCTGCCCGATGGTAGCTGCGAGAAGATGGCATGGCCCGGATGGTGGGGATCTTTGATGATGGATGTTGCCTTATTGAGACAGCGCCTCATGCAGATACTACCGATGGTGGGGAGGGATATGCCGATGATATATTGGGTGAGTCCAGACTCTTTGTAGCTTCTTACATTCCTGTGGATATGAACTGCTGTACCAGATCATGATGCAACCACACAGGGTACTTTCAACAGTATATCTGTAGAAGTAACGAAGTTTCTATAGTCATCATTCATTAACTTTCACTCCTTTGATGAGCAGCACACCATCTAAGACAGGCACTGCCTTCTTTAACCTTGGCTACTCTGATGGCACATCCCAAATTCATGACCTCTAACTCCAAGGACCATGGGGGCAGGTGCAGGTTAACACCACAACCTGCAGGTTCCCTTCCAACTCGCACGCCATTGGATTGATAACATATCGCCATTCCTTCATAATCATGGGGTCAATATCCCGGATCTGCCTGCCTCATGGCACTGTAGGAGTGACTTCGCCACCAGATCTGCAGCGGTTCAAGGAAGTGGTTCAACAACAACCTTCTCTGGGCAAACAGAGGTGAGGACATGCTGGCATTCCCAGTAACATCAATGGCAGAGTACAAATCATAAATAAGGGTGGAGACTTCATTCGTTAGACAGAGCTGTCCTCCTGTTCCCAGTTAACTGTTACCAAAAATGATTGTGAAATTCCAAATTGAGAAAATGAGACAGGAATGTCCCTAAATGTGAAAACAATGAATATACAAGTGAAGGAAGAGGATGACACAAGAGATTGCAGACACTAGAATCTGGAACAACAAGCAAGATGTTGGAGGAACTCAACGGGTCAGGCAGCATCCGTGGAGGGAAATGGACAGTCAACGTTTCAGGTTGAGACTCTTCATCTACGTCAACTGTCCATTTCCCCCCACGGTTGCTGCCTGACCCACTGAGTTCCTCCAGCATCTTGCTTGTGGCTGGAGGAAGAGGAGCTTGCCTTTCACAATCAAAAGGCCTTTACAACCAGTTAAGTACACACAAAGCATTGTAATGTTTCAAAGCCCAAGATTGTAAAGCAGGATGTCACAGAGCATATTTTGCATGGAATGCTCTGGTTGTATCCCACGTTAATAAGGCATCATGCAACTGCTTTTAACTAAATAAACCTGGAGTTTGTGAAAGACACGATACTCCATTTTAGAGATAACCCTCCCATTCTGTAATGATGAAAGATAAGATACAGAGGGCTAAACAGAGCAGCTCATCAGCTATAATGTCTTTGAGTTCCTGTATTTTGTTGTGTAAAAATGGGACTGAGGTCCAATATCAGTGTGGGAAGAATCCTTTGAGCGATTTGCTTCACAAAACTGGAAATTCACCCAACAACCACTTCTTTTTCATAATTAGCTTGTGAGACACTTCATTGTGTTTTTATTTATAGGCAAGCTATGCAGAAAAAAAACAACCTCTTTATCAACTTATGAACCTCTGCAGTTTGCGACTATTATAACCTAAATGAGGAATTAATATTGGTGAGATAATCAGGGAAAATTTACCAAACTCTCATATTTGATTGATGGGAAATAGGGCAAAATATATTTATACTTGTATGGGTTCCTCCACCTGAAATATCAATGAGAAAACCAGAAGTATTTTTATTTAATTTGTCTATTTATTTGAGTCTGTTTCCAGGAAACCCACTCCCCGGTCACCAGTCATCCGTGATAAGGAATTTTTTTCTCATTAAAGAGAGAAATCATTGGGACATGAGGAGAAGCAGATGAAACTGCACTGGAGCCCTGTGGTGAACCATGTACAGCAGGCAAAGTTCAGTCTTTCGTGGATAAGCTGCTGTTAACATTGTGTGAGGGCTATAATGAGAGCTACTCTGCACACTGTATAAAGAGTCCAATAAAATTTCTATAACGCCTTTCACAACTGCAACACAGCCATCAGGTTCTTGAACTGACCTGAAAAACCCTAACACTGCCTCAGACTATATTTCATTTTCTCTCTCTGAACTTGCACCACTGTCGTGATGTTTATTTTGTTGCATAATTTATATTAAATTATGTTAATTTAAGTTTATGTCTACTTACATTTGCCATGTCTGTAATGTGCTGTACTGCTACTGCAAAAGGCTCATTTTCATGTCATTTATAACCCCGTATATGTATGCCTATGGCAATAAACTCGAACTTGAACTTGAAAGGAAGCAATTCACTTTTTGGAAGGTAGTCCTTGTTGTGACGAATTAGCCAATTAGCACCCGGGTCATTCTCTCTTCTCTCCTCTCCCATCAGGCAGAAGATACAGGAACCTTGAGGGCACATACCACCAGGCTCAAGGACAGCTTCTATCCCACTGTGATGAGACTATTGAACGGTTCCCTTATACGATGAGATGGACTCTTGACCTCACAATCTAGCTTGTTGTGACCTTCCACCTTATTGTCTACCTGCACTGCACTTCCTCTGTAGCTGTGACACTTTACTCTGTACTGTTATTGTTTTTACCTGTACTACCTCAATGCACTCTGTACTAACTCAATTTATCTGAGATGAGATAGATGAGAGATATAGGATGAGATATCTTTATTAGTCACATGTACATCAAACCACACAGGGAAATTCACCTTTTTTTGCATAGAGTGTTCTACGGGCAGCCCGCAAATGTCATCACGCTTCTGGCGCCAACGTCACCTGCCCGAAACTTCCTAACCCGTACGTCTTTGGAACGTGGGAGAAAACCAGGACACCCGGAGGAAACCCACACAGACATGGGGAGAATACACAAACGCCTTACAGACAGCGGCCGGAATTGAACCCGGGTCGCTGGCGCTGTAAAGCCTTACGCTAACCTCTGTACTGTGTAATGAATTGACCTGTACGAACAGTATGCAAGAAAATTTTTTCAGTGTACCTTGGTACAAGTGACAATAATAAACCAATACCAATACCAAAATTCACATACAGTGAAACTTCAATAATCCGGCACCCTTGGGACTTCTGTGGTGCTGGACCAGCAGATTTTGCAGACTATTGGATGGCACTCCTATTAGTACCTAAACAAATTTTTTTCCATGCTGCATAGTATGATAAATTTTCCATCAACCCAATAAGTTTAAAGGGAATGGGAAATATACAAACACACCAGACACCATCCCTGATTGCAAACCTGCCCCTGGTATTCCAGAACCCATCCTGGCTCCAGACACACACTCAGCCACCAGACGGACCCTGAACCCAGGGATACTCTGGACCCCCGCTCTGGACGCACCACCCACTTGCATTCCAGCCCCCTGACTTGGTGGTGGGACCCGCTGCTGTCTGTAATATACGTAAATATTTGGGTGTGGAAGCATGATCAGAACGAATGACCCAGATGCCAGACAATCAGGGTCTCTGAACAATCATTTGCTGGATTATTGGAGTTTTCCTGAACATCAACCTCCAACAAACAACACTGCAGCAGCAAGAGGGCAGGCACGGTAGTGTAGCTGTTAGTGCAACACTTTACAGCACCAGTGACCAGGGTCCAAATCTGGTAACTGTCTGTAAGGAGTTTGTACGTTCTCCCTGTGTCTGTGTGGGTTTCCTCCGGGTGCTCCGGTTTCCTCCCACTTTCCAAAGACGAACAGGATAGGAAGGTGTGGGCATGCTATGTTGGCGCTGGAAACGTGGCGACACTTGCGGGCTGCCCCCAGAACACTACGCAAAAAGATGTATTTTACCATGTGTTTTGATGTACATGTGATTAATAAAGAAATCTTATAAAAAAGTAAATAACCTGTATTGATGAGGGATAAAAGAAGAGCTAGTCACTGACTTCAGGAAAGGGGGCAGTGTACATGCACCTGTCTACATCAATGATGCTGAGGTCGAGAGGGTTGAGAGCTTCAAGTTCCTGGGAGTGAACATCACCTGTCCTGGTCAAATCACGTAGATGCCACAGCCAAGAAAGCTCACCAGCACCTCTACTTCCTCAGGAGGCTAAAGAAATTCAGTATGTCCCCTTTGACACTCACCAACCTTTGTCGATGCACCATAGAAAGCATCCTATCTGCTTCACGGCTTGGTACGGCAACTGCTCTGCCGTGACCACAGGAAACTGCAGAGAGCTGTGGACACAGCCCAGCACGTCATGGAAACCAGCCTCCCCTCTTTGGATTCTGTCTTTACCTATCGCTGCCTTGGTGAAGTAGCCAGCATAATCAAAGACCCCACCCACCCAGGTCATTCTCTCTTCTCTCCTCTTCCTTGTTGTGACCTTGCACCTTATTGCACTGCATTTTCTCTGTAGCTGTGACACTTTACTCTGTACTGTTATTGTTTTTACCTGTACTAATTGAGGTAACTGTAACTGCACTGCGTAATGAATTGACCTGTATGAACAGTATGGAAGACAAGTTTTTCACTGTACCTCGGTACAAATGACAATAATAAACCAATACCAATAAATATAGGCCAGGGCATTGAAGATAATTTCTCTGCACTGGTCCAAAATAGTGCCAATTATGTAAGGGTGAAGTAAAGCACATGAATTGGCAGGAATCTCAAAGGCAGCCCCTTTGAATATGCGGAGGAAGTGAGGAGTGAAAGCAGCTTTCCAGGTTGAAAAAAGCAGAAATGGAGGATGGCAAATGTGCTCACCCTTTTCAAGAAGGGCTGCAGGGTGAAGCCTGGTAATTACAGACCTGTGAGCCTAACATCAGGAGAAGGGAAGTTATTGGAAAGAATTCTGAGGAACAGGATTAATGATCACTTGGAAAGGCAGGGCCTAATCAGAGATAGCCAGCATGGCTTTGTCAAGGGCAGGTCTTGTCTGACCAATCTGACTGAATTTTTTGAAGAGGTAACAAAGTGTATTGATGAGGGCAGTGCACCAGGTGTGGTTTGCATAGACTACAATAAGGCCTTCGACAAGATGCCACATGGGTGACTGGTCCCAAAGGTCAGAGTCCATAGGATCAAGGGCAAATTGGATCCAATGTTGGCTTGGCAACAAGAGACAGAGGGTGATGGTGGAGGGCTGCTTTTGTGATTGCATGCCTGTGGCCAGTGGTGTGCCACCAGAATCAGTGCTGGGATTCTTGCTGTTTGCAATATATGTGAATGATTTGGATATGGGTTTAGGAGACATGATTACAAAGTTTGCAGATAACATGAAGATTAGTGGCGTTGTTAACAGTGTGGAGGCTAGTCTTGGGCTATAGGGTGATATTGATGCATTAGTGAAATGGGCTGATGGAGTTTAATCCTGATAAATGTGAGGTAATACATTTTGGGCACACTAATGAGGCTAGGACATACATCATAAATAGTATGGTCCTAGGAACTATTAAGGAACAGAGTGACTTGACACGTGAGTCCAATGGTCCGCAAGGTTGGCAGTGCAGGTAGACAATATGATTAAGAAGGCAAATGGGAAACCGACCTTCATTAGTCAGGGCATTGAATACACAAGTAGGGAGGTTATGCTCCAACTTTACGAAACTTTGGTCAAACCTCAGCTGGAGTACTGTGTGCAGTTCTGGTCACTGCACTGTAGGAAGGATGTGATAGCACTGGAGATGGTGCAGAGGACACTCACCGGGAAGTGAGTGGGATGGAGCATTCCTGCCATGAGGAGAGACTGGAAAAGCTAAATCTTTTTTTCCTACAGCAGAGGAGGTTACAATGGGATGTGACTGATGTATATAAAATTATGAGGAGTTAAGATAGGCCAGACTGCAGAAAATCTTTCCCCTCATCAGAGGTAAGTAAAACTAGAGGACGTAGATTTAGTTTAATGGGTAAAAGATTTAAGAGGGGATTTGAGGAGGACCATTTTCACCCAGAGAGTGGTGAGTACCTGGAATGCACAGCTGAAGAGAGTGGTTAAAGCAGATTTGCTGACAGCTTTTAAGAAGTGTCTAGATAAGCATTTAAATTGCCTTGGCCTATAACGTCATGGTCCATATACTGGAAGATTGGATTCATAGGGTTGGGGGTCCACTGGTCAGAGTGGACATAGAGTCATACAGCACAGAGACAGGCCCTTCGGCCAATCTAGTCCATGCCGACCTGATCTTCTGCCTAATCCCATCTACCTGCACCCAGACCATATCCCTCCAAACCCCTCCCATCCATGTACCTATCCAAACCTCTCTTAAATGTTACAATTGAACCTGTATCTACCACTTCCACTGGCAGCTCATTCCACACTTGCAGCATCCTCTGAGTGAAGAAGTTCCCCTTCAGGTTCCCCTTATATATTTCACCTTTCACCCTAAACCGATGTCCTCTAGTTCTAGTCTCACCCAACCTTAGGGGAAAAAGCCTGCATGCATTCACCCTATCTATAGCCCTCAAAGTCCTAATCTATTCAACCTTTCCCTATAATTCAGGTCCTCAAGTCCTGGTAACATCCTTGTAAATTTTCTCTGCACTCTTTCAAAATTATTACTATCTTTCCTGTAAGTAGGTGACCACAATACTCTAAATTTGACCTCAACAAAGTCTTGTACAACTTGAATATAACATCCCAACTCCTGTACTCAATGCCCTGATTTATGAAGGCCAAAGTGCCAAAAGCTCTCTTTACAGCCCTATCAACCTATGACTCCACTTTCAAGGAACTATGGATCTGTATGCCCAGGTCCCTCTGTTCTACTGCACACCCCAGAGCCCTACCATTCACTGTGTAAGTCCTACCCTGGTTTGTCCTCCCAAAGTGCATCACCTCACACTTGTCTGCATTAAATTCCATCTGCCATTTTTCAGCCCATTTTCCCAGCTGGTCAAGATCACGCTGCAAGCTTTGATAGCCTGCCTTGCTGACAACTATGCCCCCAATCTTGGTGTCATCCACAAATTTGCTGATCCAGTTTACCACATTATCATTTAAATCATTAATCTAGATGATAAACAGCAATGGACCCAACTCCGACCCCTGCGGCTTGCCACTAGTCACAGGCCTCCAGTCAGAGAGACAACCATCTACTACCACTCTCTGGCTTCTCCCACTAAGTCAATGTTGAATCCAATTGGCTACTTCATCCTGAATGCCAAGCGACTTAACCTTCTGGACAAGTCTCCTGTGCGGGACTTTATCAATGGCTTTGCTAAAGTCCATGTAGACAATGTCCACTGCCTTTCCCTCATCGACCTTCTTGGTAAACTCCTCAAAAATCTCCAAAAGATTGGTTAGACATGACCCACCACACACAAAGCCACGTTGACTATCCCTAATCAGGCCCTGTCTATCCAAATACTTATATATCCTGTCCCTTAGAATACCTTCCAATAATTTACCCACGACTGACGTCAGGCTCACCGGCTTATAATTTCCCGACTTATTCTTAGAGCCTTACTTGAACGACAGAACAACATTAGCTGTCCTCCAGTCCTCCGGCACATGGCCCCTGCAATTTCTGCACTAGCCTTTCACAAGGTCTGAGGGGACACCTTGTCAGACCCTGGGGATTTATCTACCTTAATTCGCGTCAAGACAGCCAGCACCTCCCCTTCCGTAATCCGGATACGGTCCGTGACCTCACTACCCTTTTGCCTCAGTCCTATAGTGTCTGTGTCTGTCTCCAGAGTAAATACAAATGCAAAAAATTCACTTAAGATCTCCCCATCTCTCTCGGCTCCATGCATAGATGACCACGCTGATCTTCAAGAGGATCAATTTTGTCCCTTGCTACCCTTTTGCTCTTACTAAAGAGCCAGAGCAAACTCTTTTTGTCCTCCTGATTTCTCTCATAAATGTTCTCTCGCATTTCTTACACTCCTCAAGTGCCTCATTTAATCCTAACTGCCTATGCCTTATGTGTGCCTCCTTTTTCTTTACGAGGGCCTCAATATCCCTCAGTAACCAAGGTTCCCTAACCTATTCGCCTTGCCTTTTATTCTAACAGGAACATACAGATTCTTTACTTTTAGTATCTCACTTCTGAAAGATGCCTCATGTTGGCCCAAGTGGCCTCTTTTTATGCTGTATGACTCTATGACACCACATCATTTTCTCAACAGAAAAGAGAGTACATTCATTGGATGGTGTTGAGGGTCAGGACAACAAGGCCAGGCAGGGTGGGCGGAGGGTGATATTTTGTCTCTTGCTATTGTATGGGAAGGTTGTGAAGGCATGCTGATGGAGGAATAAGATCAAAGTGTCACAAAGCAAAGAGTTGGGAATGAGCGCTGGTACAGAGTGGATTATGCACCGCACCATGTTTTTAATTATTACAGTGTAATTTTAGATTTCCATCAGTGGGAAACTCTGTAAGATTTAACTCTATCTCAATACAGGGTACCCCTACTGGGCTTCAGAATATTGTGGCTCATTGGTCCACAACAACAAAAAAAAACAGCCTATACACAGTCGTGCAAGGCACACAACAGGAACCCAAATCTCAGTTGGCCCAGTTGGTCATGCAAGCAAGCAGGATAGATGGATGGTCAACACAAGTGGCTCACAAGTGTGGGAGTAGGAGAACGGGAACTGGTCTACTCACAAACTGGGATCACTATCCAATCCTGATGTTGTAAAACTCTAGCTTCTAATCTGCTACAATAATTGTTCTTACAATCCATTCCTTGCATTCAAGTGAGGTGTATTAATCTCATAGGCTTTGTTTTTATTTTTGACGATAATCTGTGGACAGCCATCATCTCAGGTACGGTAACATAGCACAGGCAACAGAAACCTAAATGTAGACACAAGACACTGCAGGTGCTGCAATCAGGTGCGACAAGCAGGATGCTGGGAGAACTCAACAGGTCGAGCAGCGTCTGTGGGAGGAAAGGAATTGTCGACGTTTCAAGTCGAAACCCTGCATCAGGAAACCTAAATGTCTTTCTATTATAGACCAGTGTATTGGTAATATTCTGCCATCCTTTATCAATTCATTAGACTTGCTGCAAAATCCATCACTGATGCTCTGATGTCTCCATGTGTGGTCTTCCTCATTGTTCTGACAAAGAATCGTTGGCCTGATGTTTAAGTGGGACAATGGTCAGATCCTTCAGCACCCAATCTGGTTCCTGAGACCTCCCCAAGCACTTTAATGAATTACAGTGGAGTACCATGCCCCTCATTATAAAAGAACGGAGAACACTGCTAGCACTCAACAGGTCAGGGAGAACCTATGGGGAGAGAAGTTCATGGTTCAGGTGGACGGTCTTTTGTCAGAACTGAGAAAAGTTTGACATATTTTAAGTTGCTTAAGCGAGGAAGGGACAGAGAGAACCAAGGAAATGTCTGCCTTTGGATGAAGACCAGGAGGGTCTGAATGGCGTAAGCAGAGGCCGTGCTGGCTGAGAAAGAATGATGAAGGCCTGTTAACCACAAATAATCAGTCTGGAGGAAGTAAACTGAAGGAAAAGAATAAAAAAAAGAAGGAAAGGGAGAGAAAAAACAATGTTGGAAATGTGAGATACAAACTGGAAAAGCAAAACACTGCAGATGCTGGAATTCTGAAATAAAAACAGAAACACATGGAGTTATACAGCATGGAAACAGGGCCTTTGGCCCAACTCGTCCACGCCAACCAGCTTGTCTATCCAAGCTGGTCTCATTGTCTGCATTTCACCCCGTCCCTCTAAACCTCTTCTATCCATGTACCTGTCTAAATGTCTTTCAAACATTGTACTTGTACCCACCTCCACCACTTCCTCTGGCAGCTTGTTCCATATACCCACCACCCTCAGTGTGAACAAGTTGCCTCTCAGTCCCTTTTAGATCTTCCCCTCTCACCTTAAACCTCTCTCCTCTAGTTTTAGACTCCCCTACTCTGGGGAAGAGCCTGTGACCATCCGCCTTATCAATGTCAATCTGATTTCATAAACCTCCATAAGGTCACCTTTCAGCCTCCTATGCTCCAGAGAAAAATATCCCAGCCTACCCAGCCTCTCCTTAAAACTCAAGTCCTGCCTCATGACTCCATAACTTGACTCAGCAGGTAAAAGAGTCGTACAGCACAGAAACAGGCCCTTTGGCCCATCATGTCCATGCTGACCATCAATTGCCTGTCAGCACTTGGCCCATAGCCTTCTATGCCTTGGTGATTTAAGTGCCCACCCAGATACTTTTTAAATGCTGTGAAAGCCTCTGCATCCACCACTTCCGCAGGCAGTGTGTGCCAGATTGCAACCACCTCAAAATTCTTCCTCCGATCCTCTCTAAATTCTTATCCTTCACTTTAAATCTATGTCCTTTGTTTTCAGATGTCTGCATTACAGGGAAAAGTTTCTCACTATCTACTCTACCACTTTGCATTTCTCAGCCTCCTGTACTCCAGGGGAAACCAACCCACCTTAGCAAGCTGACTTGATGTTAGTTGGGTTTACCCATGAACTTCTCTCACCTTTTTCAAATGGGTTTAAAGGATTCTTCTCATTGTCTGACAGAGAGGCGAGTCTTCAATAAAAAGTCCTGGAACTTTTGAAGGTTATCACTCCTTCATTGTGGCTCTGAATTCTCAGGCTTGCTGATGCACTCAGACATTTGAACACAGCTTGAACCCATGAACATTTCAACTGGAAATAAAAAGAGCACTTTCTTGGACCTAGAACATGTTGTTCACTTCTATAAGCATGGGATTGGCAATTGACATGGAAAAGGATGATAAATGTCAGATATGTTCTTCTTTGGACAACCTCATGGAATCAAATCTGCAACACTTGGTAAGAGAATATGTCACTTTGAGTAATGTTGAACAGGAAACAGGTTGCCCTCATTAACTTCCCCGACAGTAAGTTTATGACGTTGGATGTAATACCAGAGGAGATCTGTTTGCTGTTTGTATGGTCGTACTTTCCAAAGCATATTATTGCCAATAGTGGAAGGATTGACAAGGATTGACAGACTGACAGGTCTCCTCTAATATCCACCAACCACCTTAAGGAAGACTTGATGAAAGAGCAGCTATGCATCTTAACCCAAATTTCTGTCTCTGCTCATCAAGCTGTCAAAGAGTGTAGATCAAACCCCGATCAGTGAGGCAATGACTGTTCACTGGCTCCTCCATCCAATTGGACCAAACTTTGACTTTTCTTTATTTGTTCCTCAAATACAGTCATCGCTGTGTTGGTCAGCAGTTACTGAGCATTCCTAAGTCCCTCTTGAATTGAATCATAGAAATTCACACCTCATAAAAAGGGCACTCATCCTGTCATAATCATTGCAGCCAAAAGTGGAATTATTTAGATTGATCCCACTTCCCAACCCTCTGTAGTCTTGAAGACCACAGTTCTTCAAATGTTCTTCCAGGTACCTTGTAGCTGTGCTGAGAATTTTTGCCTCCCTTGCCATTTTGGGCAGCCCTACCAACCTCAAAGCTCCGGAACCCTTCCATCAATTAACTTAAACTTCGCGTCCTCCAATTATCAACCTCCCTGGCACAGGAAATAAATCCTTCCAGTTCATTCTGTTTTAACATCTCATACTATACCTTTGTACATGTCCCCTCTGTCTCCATTGGTCCAAAGAAACCAAATCACAGGCTCTCCTCATAACTATAACTCTCCAACCCTCATCCAACACCCTCATATATCACCACTGCACCATCCTTCCTGTAGCAGTTTAGTAGACAAGTTCAGCACACAGTTAAGTGTCAACCACATTGCCCATGCCTGGAATCACAGATATTATAAGCCAGACAAGGTACGGACAGCAGGTTACCTGCTCTGAAGTAGACAGGGTTTTCTGGTCACTATTACATTTTATTCCACATTTATCTTTGACAACATGATCAAATGCTCTTGATTTTTCATTCCATAGCTGCAGGAGAATAACGAGGGGAGAGAAATGCAGAAAAATGCCAAAGCAATATGGAGCATATTACCCTTTCATTTCTGATAATTCCCCTGTCATAACATGTCTGTCACATGGTTTGAAGCATGACCTTCGGCAGGGGATGACATACTGCTTTTGGGAACTGCTGCCTCAAGCAATATCTTGACTTAGGTGACAAGGATCAGAACTCCAGTAAGACTAAGTGCAAAATCTCTAGACTGATGTCAGGGTTACATGTGTTTAATGGAAAAAGGGTGTAGCATTTGACACCAACTCAGTCAGTTCTTCATTGCAATGTAGCACCCAGCTGCAGAAAACATTTCTTAGGGCAAATTCACACTATTACCCTCCTATTGGAGGGATGTGTAAACTGAAAATCAGGCTTTTAGCCAAAGGGAAATGTATATAACAGACTCTGTCCAATTCAGTGAAGTTCCAACAGTTAGTTTTTGGACCATTTAATTTTGTTTCAAGTTTGCCACTTCTATCTATAAGCTCAAACTAGCATTATCCTTTTAAAGCAATAACGTAAAATTGGATTTTAGCATCGTAAAGTGAGTGCATAGGCAAGTTATGATGGTTGGATGCCAAGATAAACTGTTGACAAAATGGTCAGAGTTAGACCTCTGAGGTTTTTACTTAGGTAGATTGATTTAACACATTACCCTTTGCGATGTCCCATTAATTAACATACAGAACCAGCTAGCCTTTCTATTGGGTATATCTGGGCCCAAAGGTCACACAAATCTTTTAGTGCTGAGCGCCTGAGTCTTACTTTATTCATGTTCTTGAATTCTGGAAACTAAGCTGCAAGTCTCAGAAGATTTGCAGCCTTCAAAAAACGATTCGTAAAGATTTGAAAAGAACTCCCACTGGTGAGACATTCCCTTTGTCAGGAGTTATGCTTCATGGAGGAGGCTCACACGTATATCAACCAGGTTTTAAATTCAAAAATACAAGAAATGATGAATGATGATAAGGCCAGATGTTAATCATTACAATGGCTTTCATTATTTTCTGCTTTCTTGGTCTTATGTCCTACTCCACATGCACGTTTTATCAAGGTTTGAAAAGTAGAGCATGTAACCCGATATCTGCCTCATTTTGTTTCACTGGCTGGAGCCTGTAAAGTTTGTTCCAGTAAACTACTTAAGTGGTCACATTGGCTGCATCCGTTGCAGATAATACTTTGACCATTCCATGCTTTCCCTTCTTGCTTGCAGGAGCTGTAATTCAAATCTCAAAGCCAAGGACATAACCAAACACAAGGGGCTGGAGAACCTCAGCAGGTCTGGCAGCATCTGAGGAAAGAGAAGCAGTATGCATTTCAGAACTGACAGGTCCCAGATCTGAAGCAGTGTTCCACTTCATTGAATTCCTGCACTCTTCATTGACCCCTTAACTTCTGCTAACTGATGGATGCAGCCACAAATGACCAGACATTACGTCCAGCAGTTCTCGTGAGTTTCAGGCCGTGGATGTGTCGTTTTCCCTGGGAATGGTTCCGAAAGCCAATCTTCAGAATTTGAGGGAAGTGCCACTCTGAACACAAATGAAGCCCTGATGACTATCTACTAACTAAGAAACATCCTGCACCAACGTGAGAGATACCAAGCCAATGACATTCCAACTCCTTGACAGAAATCAATGTCCCCACCCACCCGGGTCATTCTCTCTTCTCTCCTCTTCCATCGGGTAGAAGATACAGGAGCCCGAGGGCACGTACCACCAGACTTAAGGACAGCTTCCACCCCACTGTGTCAAGACTATTGAATGGTTCCCTTATACAATGAAATGGACTATGACCTCACGATCTATCTTGTTGTGACCTTGCACCTTATTGCACTGCATTTTCTCCGTAGCTGTGACACTTTACTCTGTACTGTTATTGTTTTTACCTGTACTACATCAATGCACTCTGTATTACCTCAATGCATTCTGTACTGACCCAATGTAACTGCACTGTGTAATGAATTGACCTGTACGATCGGTATGCAAGACAAGTTTTTCACTGTACCTCGGTACAAGTGACAATAATAAACCAATACCAATACCAAAATTTTAGTATTAGACTGGCCAGGCAAATGCAGCCATTTGTTGTTCTCTAGATTGTTTCAACCTTTTTGTTCCTTCTGCAGTTTATACCATGTAGGCAAAAGGCAGGAAAGGTAAACAAATTGTCACTGTTTTAATGCAACCATTGTCAGTCCTACTGTTTTTCAAATCCTTGATCTAAATTTGAGTGGATTGACTGACTTCGTGCACTGGAGAGAAACAAGATGAGCACAGAGCTTCCTGCTTTGGCTGTTGTTAACTTGCTGCATCAATGCACCCTGGATCTGAAGGTGAACTTCAGGTCTCCTCAGATGCTGCCTGACCTGCTGCGTGTTTGCAGCATTTTTCAGTTTTTATTTCAGATTTCCAGCAGCTGCAGTTTTTGTTTTATTTTCAGGAGATAACCAAACAAATCATCTCAGTTCAATGATAGAACGACCATGCTCACAGTCACAATTCATGCACCATTTAAATGCATCTTCCAGCAGAAGTTGTGCAAGTTTTCAGACAATTAGTGTTGTAAGTAAAGAGAGAAAAATTCTGCAGATCGATAGAACATTTCCAGCCTCTATTTTTTTCCTCCTGCTTTGGGTTTGGCCTTCCTGCCTCACAAGTTGCAGCCCTGCATAGGTCACTAATGGTTCACTTGTAGCACTGGTCTCAGAAAGAGGAGGTTCTGCGTTCAAATCCCCACCGTGACTGCCACCTAAAGTTCAGGCACACGTGGCAGTGCATTGTTAAAGAAGTGCGACACTACTGGGGACTCCCATCTTTCAGGTGAGCTGTCAAAAGAAAAGTCCTAGCTGCCCTTTCAGTTTGGCTGAAATATATCCTGTCAGCATTATTTCAAAGATCAGCTGTGTCATTATCCCCAAGAACTGTCCGATATCTAAACCTCAACCAACAATAACAGGAAATGCTAGAAACACTCAGTATGTTGGGCAGCATCTGAAGCAAGAGAGACACAGTTAATGTTGCAGAATTCCAGCTCTCTTTGGCAAAACATTCCAAAGCCCCACAGCCCTAGGAGAGAAGAAATTCTTCCTTATCTCAGTCGTGAACGGACACCCTTTAACCTGAGACCATCCTCTCTCATTCTGGACTCTCCCATCAGGGGAACATCCTCTCAGCATTTACCCTTAGACCCCTAAATGTTTGATTAAAATCACCTCTCATACTTGGGATCAACCTGGAGAACCTCTGAAAGGCCTCCAATGGAATAATATTTTTCTTTAAATAGTGGGGCTAAAATTGTTTTGAGGTATTGTCTCACTAGCACCTTGTATATTTGAAGAAAGACTTCTCCACATTTTTAGTCCAACCTTCTGAAATAAGGACCTACATTCCATTGGCCTTCCCTGTTACCAGCTGCACTTGTGTGCTAGCCTTCTGTCTTCCATGCCCAGGGATTCCCAGGTCTCTTTCTGCTGCAGCTCTCTGCAGTTTTTCTTCATTTAAGTTATACCGTCCTTTTGTTCTTCCTTCTGTGAGCCATTTCATGTTTTCCCACATTACATTCTATTGGTATTCTTTCATCCACTCACCCATCCATCGCTATTTCTCTGTGGACTGTTTGAATCCCCCTTGCAATTCACTTTCCTGCCTATTTTTGCGTCATTCAGAAACTTGGCTACAATACATGTCATTAGCATAGATTGTAAACTGTTGGGGTTTTTCATGTCATTCTCAGTTTTCCTCCCCTTTATTTTGGGCTTGTGGTCTCCTGTCCTTGACCCCTCCACCAAAGGCAATGGCGTTCCATAATCCATTCTCTCTAGATCCCTCATCATTTTATATATTTCCATCAGGTCTTTCCTCAGCCTTCTTTTCTCTAAGGAAAACAATCACAGCCTCTCCAATCTATCCCTGTAACTGTAGTCCCTCATCTCAGGAACCATTCTTGTAAATCTTTTCTCGACCTACCCTAACACTACCACATCCTTCCCTATAAAGTGGTGACCAGAATCAAACACAACACTTATCATCACAATATGTATCGTCTTCCTCCTTTATGCTGTATGCATCTCTTGGTGAAACCTTATTAACCATCTTCTTAACCTGCCTTGCTGCTTTCAATGACCTGTGCACCCATACTCCCAAGTCCTTTGACTTCTGCACCCATATTAGAACAATATCCTTTATTCTATATTACCTCTCCTCCTTCTTTCCATCAAAATATAAATTTTCACATTCTTTCACACAATCATGAAAACTTGACAAACAAAGGACTGCAGATGCTGGAATCCAGATGAAAAACACGATGATGCTGGAGGAACTCAGCAGGCCAGGCAGCATCCGTGGTCAACGTTTCAGGTCAGGACCCTTCCTCAGGACTGAAGATAGGAAAAGGGGAAGCCCAATATATAGGAGGGGAAAGCAGAGCAGTGATAGGTGGACAAAAGAGGGGAGGCGGGGTTGGCACAAGGTGGTGATAGGTAGATGCAGGTGAGAGATAGTGATGGGCAGGTGCGGGGGAGGAGGGGAGAGCAGATCCACCGGGGGACGGGTCAGAGGTAAGGAGATAAAGGAAAAAAAAAGGTAGAAAGAAGAGATAGGCTGGGAAAGGGAAAAAAAAGCAGAAGCATGGTGGAGGGACGTGTTGTGGGGAAGGGAGGGAATTACCTGAAGTGGGAGAATTAAGTGGCCTCCTCTACATTGGTGAAACCAAACACAGACTAGGTGACCGTTTCGCAGAGCACCTGCGCTCCGTCCGTGACTGCAAGCTGCATCTCCCCATTGCCGGTCACTTCAACTCCCACCTCCCACACTATCACTGATATGTCGGTCCTCGGCCTCCTCCACCGCCAGGAGGATTCCAAGCGCAAACTGGAGGAACAGCGCCTCACTTTCCATCTTGGAACCTTGCAGCCTAACGGCATGAACATTGAATTCTCCCACTTTAAATAATTCCCACCCCCCTTCCCCACAACAACCCCCACACCCATCCCCCTCCCCCACCATGCTTCTCTCCTTTCCTTTCCTAGCCTATCTCTTTTTTTTCTACTTTTTTTCCCTTGGATCTGCTCTCCTCTCCTCCCCCGCACCTGCCGATCACTATCTCTTCCCTGCATCTACCTATCACCACCCTGTGCCCACCCCGTCTCCCCTCTTTTCTCCACCTATCACTGGCCTGCTTTTCTCTCCTATATATCGGGCTTCCCCTTTACCTATCTTCAGTCCTGAAGAAAGGTCCTGACCAGAAACGTTGACCGCCTGCTTTTCTGCACGGATGCTGCCTGGCCTGCTGAGTTCCTCCGGCGTCATAGTGTCTTTCATCATGAAAACTTCTTGTCTTTCCCCATTCCCTCCCACACTTCCCCTCTTCCAGTTTGCTTCACTTCTACCAGGGCACTAACTAGAACATCCCACAGACGAATAGTCAGTAGTCCATGTTCATTTTGAAAGCAGCATACAACATTCTGAAAGTAATATGTAAATTCTGCATGATTGTGATTTACTGCCAGGACAAATATAAGTACCATTTCTTCCAAGTGGGTTTTCAGTGTTTTGCTTTGGAGGGTGAGGTTGTAAGTTGGTGAAAAGTGAAAAAGCTAAGCCTCGATTATAGATTTTCATTCCTAAGTTCTTGCTTAACTCTCGCCAATTATTAATAGGGCAAGATTCCGGTTATGTAACAGCTTATAAACTATTACCAACATTGCCTGTTCGCAACATTTTCATCTACTCATAGTGAAATTTTGGGAACCCTTCAATAAATGTGTGTAAATGAGTGGGATGAAACAAAACCAAAATGGTCGAGCCGAAAGTTATGTCTGACGCATGGTGTCACCAGTCCTCTGCGCTGAGTACAGTGTAGCTCTGCTAATCTGCCACACTTGGGTCTTGGGTGGTGCTGGACTAACAGATTTTCCGGATTATTGGATATTACTCTTATTAATACACCAACACAATTTTAATTCACTTTTTTCTTAGACGTTGCACGGCGGTATAATAAACTTTCCACTGAACCCAATGAGTTTAAAGAATAGGACCCAGGACCCAGATGAGTTTAAAGGGGTTACGGGAAGCAGAAGCCAATGTAGTGAGTCATCAGGATTTCTGGACAAGTGGACAGTGGATTATCGGAATTTTAATGTTATTTTGTTATGCAACATTTTCCATATAGCTGTCCATAAGTTTCTAACAAAGAATCAGTGGTAACACTGCAGCCCAGACCACATGACCATTTGATTGACACACCATCCACCATATTAAACATTCATTCCTTCCACCATTGGTACATAAAGGCTACACTGTGTTTCATTATCAAAATGCACAGGAGTTATTCACCCAGTCTACTCCAACAGCAGCTTCCAAATCCATACTTTACCAATAAGAAGGTACATGGAAACACTATCATCTGCAGGTTCCCCTCTAAGTCAACACCGCCCTAATGTGGAAATGTATGTTACTGGTCCTTACTGGGAACACCTTCATCACATGGACTGCAGTGGTTCAAGAGGCAGCTCACAGCCACCTTCTCAAGAGCAATTAGGGATGAGCAATAAATGCTGGCCTTAATGACAGTTCCCGAAAAATGACTAACTAATGCATTAAAACAAAGCAAAAAAAGTGACCAGGTTTGACCTCGCCTTTGTGGAGTTTGCATATTCTCCTTGTGACCCCATGCATTCCCACATCCCAACGACATGTGGATTGGTGAGTTAATTAGCCACTGTAACTTGCTCCTGGTTGGAGAATCAGTGAGGGGTTAATAGGCATGTGAAACAGAATGAATAAAATGCTGAGGGATCTGGTCAGAATGGATGTTGCCTTTAGTGGAAGCGTCAAGGATGAGAGTTCACAAGTATAAAATAAAAGGGAAGAAAATGAAGAGTGACATGAGAAACCACAACTGTTTACAATATATGTTAATGATTTGGAGGAAAGTACTGCCTGTATGGGAGCCAAATGACACAAAAGTAGGGGGGAAAGTGATTTGTAAGAAGGATTCAAACAGTTTACAGACAGATAGAGGTGGGTTAGGTGAGTGATGAAAAATGGCAAGTGGTTACAAGGAAATAATTGGGAAATGGGATTGCACTGAGAGCTGGCATAGACTTAATGAACCAAATGCCCCCCTTCAATCTCAGAAGGAATTACATATGAGAAAAATCTTAGTCTAAGCTGTTCCTGATAAATAGTATTGGCCCATTGAAGCCATAAGTACATATGTTATTATTCTCTTTAACCATTTTTTACTCAAGGGGCATACATTTCATTCCAGAAACTGTTTATTGTTATAAATTATAATCAGGAAGGAAGTGTGGGAAGAAAGAAAGAAAGAAAGAAGGTAAAATACAAAGAGTCATAGAGTCATACACTGCAGAAACAGGCCCTTCGGCCCATCCTGTCCATGCCAACCGTCAAGGCTCTATCTATACTAATCCCATTTAATGGTCCATAGTTTTCTATGCCTTGGTTATTGTTAGTCCAGATGCTTCTTAACCATTGTGAGATTCTCTACCTCTCCCACCCCCTCAGGCAGTGTGTTCCAGACTGCAATCACCCTCTGGGTAAAAATATTCTTCCTCTAAACCACACCTCTTCACCCATGCGCCCTGACCTTAGACACCTTTGCCCTATCTATGCCCCTCCTAATTTTGTACACCTACATCAGATCCCTCTCATCCTCCCCTGCTCCGAGGAAAACAAACTCAGACTATCCAGTCCTTCCTCATAATGGAGAATGAGAATGAGGGGAGGGAGGGAGGGAGGGAGGGAGGGAGAGAGAGAGAGAGAGAGAGAGAGAGAGAGAGAGAAAGAGAGAGAGAGAGAGAGAGAGAAAGAAATGGAGGGAGTGAGAATGAGAAAAGGAAGAGAGAAAGAAAGCAAGCAAGAAAGGCAGCCTTTAACACACAATCACTGTTATAGAATCATGGAGAGAAACAGGGCCATCAGCCAGCCAAGTCCATGCCAACCATCAACCACCCATTTACACTAATCCTACACTAATCCCATTTTATTCTTCTGACATACGCATTAACTCCCCCAAAATTCCATCACTCACCTACAAAGAGATGTAATTTACAGCAGCCAATTAACCCAGCAACCCACATGTCTTTGGGATGTTGGAGGAAACTGGAGCACCCAGAGAAAATCTACATGGTAACGGAGAGAACATGTATATTGCACACAGACAGCACCAGAGGTCAGGATTGAACCTGGGTTACTGGCGCTGTGTGGCAGCTGTACTAGCCAAACCACTGCTCTGCCCATATTACTGTGGTAATGTATGAAAATGTTAGCTATGTTCTGCAGATCAAAATCTCCCACAGCAATGAGCACAATCACAGTTAATCAGTTGTGGTGTTGATTGGAGTGTCAATTTTGCTCACAACAAAAGATCTCCCTGTTCTTCTAACAATGCTGTGGATCTTCCCATACAACCTGAGGGAGCAGAGAGGAAGAGTAAGCATCTGAATGAGAGCCTGGTAGTGCAGTGTGACTCAATACTACACTGATTATGTGATCCAGCCAAAAGCGACCAAGCCCTGAGCACTGAGCAATGAGTGACACTGAAGTATCTTAAGGCTTCATTGGTAAATTATTTTCTCACTTCTGTTGAACAACTGCCATACCAGTTAAATTTATATTATTAACAGGATCCGTATAGTAGCTGAGAGGCTCACAGCCTCAAGAAAGACTACAAATTATTTGTAGATCCTACTCTGGAACAGACAGCTGATTCTTTTGCCTCAGCAGGTTGTAAGCACCCAGTAAGCTCCCAATTACAGACAAATTTTTATCAACCGCTCACCTCTGGAGCGTCAGAAATATGTCTCTGGCTTAGATTCATTTTACGATGACATTCAAGCCATGATCCTAACGAACAGGCCAATAAAGGTTCATCTCAGTGAAAACTAAACTCAGGTAAGATTACATTATTGTCTCAACACTTTTTTTCAATCTTCCTCACCACAAACCTCTCTCTGGAATGGAATTAATCTATAACTGTAATGGGAAACTGCCCAGTGTAAGATGCCTACACTCCAGTATCAAAGTTACCCCAACTTCACGAGCTAAGCTGCAGTAAGTAGGCGATGCTTGCATTACACATGTTCAGAGGCTGAACTCCAAGTCATTGTTGACTCACTCACTGGAGCGTTTAAGAGGATGGGCCTTGCACTCAACGACTGCGACAAAGACACTGTACCAAGCTGCCTCTGCAGAACAACAATAAAGACCCTGGAAAACCTGGATCTTCAGAGGCTCCCCTGAACAAAAGCAGACCTTGATGATGAAGGGCCCCATCATCTTCAGTGCACCGACTAAGCTTTTGTCTGACTAAGGGAAAGGGTGTTTGAAGATCAAGGCCAAACCTGGTGCAAGGATCATGGTCAACTGGGCAATGGTGAACCATGCCCTCAAATGTGTTTCTGAATCTTGCAGTTCCTACAGCACACATCTCAAGGGTCTGGAAATATACCACCAGTGTTGTCTCTGCAAAATTCTCCCAATTCACTAGCAGGAAAAGAGATCCAGCATCAGTGTCCTCTGTCAGTCAAAATCCGGCCATCAGACCCTAATTACAATCTGTCAACTCTGTTGGACAGGCCTTGTTGTTTGCATTCCTAACACCAGAGTCCCAAAGCAGGCACTTTATTCTGAGCTCTGTCACAGGGAGAGACTACCACGTAGACAGAGGATGTTGCCAAAGCTTGTTTGATAAAATGCAACATCCTAACTGATTCCAGGGAATCTCTGGCCCATGACCACTCAAATTGGAGAAGGACCATTTGATATTGCAATGAGAACCTTGGTTCTATGCATCAGGAGGACAAAGAACCCCAGCACAAATTAGGCAAGGTCTAAAAAGGCTAGACTGGAAGGTTAAATCGTGCGGGATCCAAGGAGAGACAGCCAATTGGATTCATAATTGGCTCGATAGTAGGAAGCAGAGAGTGATGGTCAAAGGTTGTTTTTCGGACTGGAGGCCTGTGACTTGTGGTGTGCCACTGGGGTCGGTGTTGAGACCTTTGTTGTTCATTGTTTATGTAAATGATTTGGATGTGAATGAACAAGATGTGGTAAGTAAGTTTGCGGATGATACTAAAATAGGTGGTATTGTAGATAGTGAAGAAGCTTATCAATAATTACAGGGGGATCTTGATCAGTTGGGTAACTGGGTTGAAGAATGGTAAATGGCTTTCAATTTGGATATTTTGAGAAGTCAAACCAGGGTAGGACTTATACAGTGAATGGTCAGAGTGTTGTGGAACAGAGGGACCTAGGAGTACAAGTACATAGTTTGCTGAAAGCATCATCACAAGTAAACAGGGTGGTGAAAAAGGCATTTGGCACGCTGGCCTTCATCAGTCAGGGCACTGAGTACAGGAGCTGGAAAGTTACGTTACAGTTGTACAATATGTTGCTGAGACCGTACTTGGAGTATTGTGTACAGTTCTGGTTGCCCTGTTATAGGAAAGACATCATTAAACTGGAAAGAGTGCAAAGAAAATTTATGAGGATGCTGCCAGGATTTGAGGGCCTGAGTTATAGGGAGAGGTTGGGCAGGCTAGAACTTTAATTCTTTGGAACGTACAAGATTGAGGGATGACCTTAGGTATATAAAATCATGATGGGTATAGATAGGGTGAACACACACAGTCTTTTTACCAGGGTAGGGGAACTAAAAACTAGAGGGCATAGGTTTAATGTGTGAGATTTTAAAGGGATCTGAGGGGCAACCTCTTCAAACAGAGTGTGATGCATATATGGAATGAGCTGCCAGAGGAAGTGGTTGAGGCAGGTATAATAACAATATTTAAAAGACATTTGGATAAGTAAATGGACAGGAGGGGTCTATAGGGATATGGGCCAAATGTGGGCAAACGGGACTAGCTTGGTGGGCTCCATGGTTGGCGTGGACGAGTTGGGCCGAAGGGCCTGTTTCCGTGCTGTATTACTCTATCACTCTATGGCTCTATAAATGGGTGAATGGAGCACATCACCTCACAAACTACCCACCCATCTGTCCTATCAACCACCTTATGCCTCACCTGATGCAGAGTTTCCAAGTCCCATGTTGGCGTCTGATCACCTCAGAACACCCTGAACCACAGTGGAAGTAACCCATCCTTGTTCTAGGGGATGCCTCAGAAGACCCGAAGGTGCCACTAATGTCAGCCCTTTAATGTAGATGAATGTCAGACATGCAAATCAATACCAGCACACATTATATAACACAACTGATTCTACAAAGGGAACTTGGGGCTGAAATCTGATTTCTGGGTCTTGGATGATTATCATAAAACTGAACACTGAGAGTGAATTACAGCCTTGTAAAGTTATCTTTAATGTAGATTGACCAAAGCATTAAGGGAGCTAATTGCAATCTCAGTCATAACATTGATTATTCCCAGAATACCTTCATTTCTGAAGGAATTCAGTTCATTATTTCCATCTTTACAAACAACTATTAAATCAAAAGCCTTTGGAGGCTTTTTGTTTGAAGCATAACATTCCTAACTTACCTGGTGGATTATAAAAATGGGACACTTGTGAATCAGATGGGGTTTTTATTGACAATCGAGTGGTTTCACGATCACCATCCTTGACGATAACTTTTTAAATTTGGATTTATTTAACTGAATTTAAATTCCTTAATCCCCAGGGCAAGAGTCAAGCTCATGCCTTTCAGTCAACATTGCAAGCTTGCAGATACCAGCCCAGAAACCATTATTTCTATAGCACCCTACCATAAACCATGGTGTATGGCAAGACTCGCCAGTTCTGCTCAATCCCTTAGCAAAAAATATTGGAGACCTGGAAGATGTGATGCCTACTGGCTTTGAATTTACATACTGACCATCTGCCATCTTCACTGCCAGAGATTTCCACTCCCAGTTTATTTTGCGTGCCCAGCTCCAATTTTGCATTTTACTTTTCCTCAATTTTAATAAAAAGGTTGTTTTTGAGACAACACCCTATTTATCTTGGCCTTCCCAGAGCAGTAATGTCTTATCTAGGCTTTCAAATCGGCAGTGACCTAATTACTGTTCAGATCCTTAGATTTGTCGTCCTCCTTCAAGTATAAGTGCAACATTCAAGTTATTTGTTTCCACAGCTCTATTACATGGACATTGCTTGTAAAATTGTGTTCCAAATACTAATTTATTTGACAATTTATTTCCTTCCAGAGAATGCCAGGCAGATGGAAAATGTGATTGACTGCATGAATGAAGAAAGTGAAAATTGTAAACTGAAAAATAGGTTTGTATTTGCTATTTTCTTGTGAAAGGATATAATCAATTACATGGAAATGTCATTGTGTGCCACATTTTAATGTAAAACTGCTCTAATTTACTATAACAAAAGGCTAATTGATCACATTTGGGTGCTGCTGAGTTAATTATTTCCCCACACAATATTACTATTTCTCTTACGTCAGCACCTAGACATGTCAGTGCAAAGCCCTTTCTTTCTTGACGAGTAATTTGTAACATAGATTCAGACTTATAGAAGCAAAAGGTCAGGTTTGTGGAATGACAACAAGAACGAGGGACTTTAGTAGAATGAGGAGACAAGGGAAGTTCAGAATCTTCTCCTCTGAATTAAAGGTCGATCAGTATATTCAAAATTATAAAGGGATTTGTAAGGTGGACATGGATATGGAGGAATGGGGTTTGAAGGATTAAAGGGAATGGGATTTGGAGAACTGAAGGAAAAGGACAAGGTGGTAGTGTGAAATGGGTAAGAACAGAGCATACAGTGTAAAAATGTACCTCCAGTTAGAGTCAAAGCAGGGAGAAATGGTAAAATTGAAGTCTCTTTATCTTAATGCCTGCAGCATTCATAAGTATACAAATGATTTCATGACACATCATAAAAAATAAATGGGTAAGATAGCCATTGCAGAGGTATAGTTACACTCTGATTGAGGTTGGGAATTAACTATCCCTGGATATGCCAGAGATTGTCAAAATGGAAATGGAGGTGGGGTAACAAGCGATTGAAAATGATTCGGTTCAACATGAAACCAGAATCTGAAATATTAACAAAGCAAACTGCGTAGGCTTGAGACATGAGTCAGCTATGGTAGACTGGGGAACCGCTTCAAAAGATGTGACAGCAAACTAGCAATGGCTAACATTTAGATAATTAATATATAGTTTAAAAGAAATAGCTATCTCCCTAAGGAACAAAAACCCAATAGGCTAACCATGGCCAAAAAGAGAAGTCAGAGATAGTACTTGAACAAAGGAAAAGGTTTATAAGGTCACCAATAAGAGCAGTAACTCAAAAAAAAATTCAGAATTCAGCAAAGGAACTGCAAGTAATTGATGTCAAGGGAAAGTAATGGCAAATTGTAAATGCTTCTATCGATATATAAAAGGGAAAAGATTAGCAAACATTAATGTGGGTCCCTTGCAGGCCGAGGCAAGAGAAAGTATATTGGGAAATAAGGAAATGGGAGAGAAATTCAACAGATATTTTGGATCTGTAAGTAAATAAAAACCTGCAAATTCTAGAAATCTGATAAAAAATCAGAAAATACTGGAAACACTCAACAGGTCAGGCAGCATCTGTGGAGAGAGAAAAAAGGGTAACATCATCAGAAGAGTCATTGACCAGAAATATAGCTAGTTCTCTCTCCATAGATGCTGCCTGACCCTCTGTGCGTTTCCATCATTTTCTGATTTTATTTTAAATAACTTGTATCTGTCTTCATGGAAGAAGACATAGAAAAGCTCTTCGAAATAGTGGAGAACAATAGGTTGAGAGTTATTGAAAGAAATCAGTGTTAAAGCATTGGAGAAATTAATGGGACTGAAAGCCGATAAATCCCCAGGACCTGATGACTTGCATCCCAGGGGTCAGAAGGATACGGCTATAAAAACAGTGAATGTTGTCTTCCAAACTTCCATAGATTTTAAACTGGTTCCCCCTGTAGTAAATGTAAGCCTACTACTTAAGGGAGGAAGAGGGAAATCATGGAACTACAACAGTAGAAGGGATAAACCTAGAATTTACCATTAAATGGTAATGGAGTTCTGAAAATAACAATGGGATTTAGCGGAGCCAACATAAATTTATAAAAATAAAATCATGTTTCAAAATCAAAGTTAAGTTTATTGTCATATGCACAAGTCCATGTGTGCACAGGTGCAATGAAAAACTTACTTGCGGCAGCATCACAGGCACTTAGCGTCAGATAAAAAGCATTCACAAGAAAAATATAAATTAAACATAAATTATACACAATTTTTACAAGAAAGAACACAAATAGAACAAAAAAAAACAAAGTCCATTTTAGTGCAAGGTGATCAAGATGATCATAGTATTGCTAAACTTTAATGATTAGGGTTGTGCCGGTTGGTTCAAAAACCGAACGGTTGAAGGGAAGTAGCTGTTCCTGAACCTGGTGGTGTGGGACTTCGGGCTTCTGTACCTCCTGCCCGATGGTAGCTGCCCAGATGGTGGCGATCCTTGATGATGGATATTACCTTCTTGAGGAAGTGCCTCCTGTAGATGGTGGGGAGGGATGTGCCTGTGATGTATTGGGCAGAGTCCACTACTCTCTGCAGCTTCTTACATTCCTGTGCATTTGAATTGCCGTCCCAGACCATGATGAAATCAGTCAGAATACTTTCAACATAAATATGTCAATGTAAATGTGTATTTGGAATTTCAATGGCATTTGATAAGATGCCACACCAGATATTATTTAACAAAAATAGAGCATATGGTATTGGGCTAATATATTGGCCTGAATTAAATATTGGCTAATGGACAGAAAACAGAGTGTAGGAATAAATGGCTTATTTTCAGCTTGGGAAGCTGTGACTAGTGGCTGCAGCAGGAATCAGTGCTGGGGCCTCTGTTGTTCACAACCTGTAACAATTATTTGAAAGTGTAATTTATCCAGGTTTACTGATAATACAAAGCCGGATGCCAGTGTGAATAGTGGGTAAGATGCAGAGAGGCTTCAGGGGGATTTAGAGAGATAAGCGAATGGGCAAGGACATGGCAAATGGAACATAATGTGAAGAAAGTGAGCTTACCCACTTTAGTAGAATAAATGGAAAAACAGAGTATTGTTTTAAATAGTGAGGGAATGAAAGATGTTGATGTTCAGAGGGACCTGTATGTCCTTGTAAACAAATTACTGAAATTTAATGTGCAGGTACAGCTTGCAAATAGGAAGGCAAGCAGTATGTTGGCCTTTATTGCTGGTGGATTTGGGTGCAAGCATAAAGATATCTTGTGAAACTATATCAGAAGCTGGTGAGAGAGCAATAAAATGTTGCAAATGGGGCTGATCTTCCTACCAAAGGAAAGATACTTGCGATAGAAGGAGAAAAAATAAAGGTGCCCTGGACTGGTTTCTGGAACGGGGAATTGTCCAATGAGGAAACGGGTAAGCACACTGGAACGCTGTTTTCTAGAGTTAACAGAGGTGCCTTCATTGAAAGATGCAAAATTCTGACGTGCTTGACAGGGTAGATCCAGGGATGTTGCTTCCACTGGCTGGGGTGACTAGAACTTGGGGTCATGGTCTTAAACTAAGGGATGGACCTTGCAGAACAGAGAAGAGAAACAACTTCTTCACC
Organism: Pristis pectinata; assembly: GCF_009764475.1. Lineage (NCBI taxonomy): Eukaryota > Metazoa > Chordata > Chondrichthyes > Rhinopristiformes > Pristidae > Pristis > Pristis pectinata. The sequence goes on from NC_067433.1 coordinate 17,318,721, forward strand.
CAGGGAGTGGTGACTCTTTGAAATTGTCTGCTCCGGAGGCTGTGGAGGCTCAGTTGTTGAGCACGTTCAAAACAGATTGATAATATTTTGGATATTACTGAAAACAAGGGATATAGAGGAAAGTGATGCTGAGGTAAAATACCAGCCATTATCTTGTTGAACGGTGGATTAGGCATGAGGGGCCGAGTGGCCTACTCCTGCTTCTATTTCTAATGTTCTTCTGTTCTTTTTCCATTGTTGGGAAAGTTAATAAGCAAGGGAAAAAGATTAAAGATATTTGGCAAAGGGACTGTCGGAGACAGGAGGGTTATTTTTTAGTACATAGCAAGTTGTTGCAATGTGCAAAGCATTGTCTGAAAACGATGACAGAAGCAGATTCAATAATAACCTTCAAAGGAGAATTGAAAATATAAAGGCAGGTTTTTGCACATCTGAATGGAAAAAGCGGGGCAGTAAGACTGATTTCAACAGCCCCTCAGGGAACTGGCACAAGTATATGTGGTGAATAGTTTCTTCTCTGACTGTTTACTATTCTATGAAGATTTGGCACGCTTGCCTTCATCAGTCAGGGTATTGAGTACAAGAGTTGCGAACTCATGTTACAAGACGTTGGTGAGACCACACTTGAAGTATTGTGTGCAATTCAGTTCACCCTGCTGTGGGAAGGATGTCATTAATCTGGAGAGGGTGCAGAAAAGATTCACAAGGAAGTTGCCAGGACTGGAGGGTTTGAGTTCAAAGCAGAGACTGTATAGACTAAGGTTGTTTTCCCTGCAATGTAAGAGGCTGAGGGGTGACCTTATAGAGGCATATAAAATCATGAGAGTCATAGATAAAGTGAATGATCACAGTCCTTTTCCCAGGGTAGGGGAATCTAAAACCAGAGGGCACAGGTTTAATGTGAGAGGGGAAAGATTTAAAGGGGACCTGAGGGGTAAGTTTTTCACACAAGAGGCTGGTGAGGACATGGAGCGAGCTACCAGAGGAAGTGGTAGAGGTGGCAACACTTGTAATGTTTAAAAGAAATTTAGACAGATACATGGATAGGAAAGGATTAGAGGGATATGGGCAAGCAAGGATGTAATGCTAAGGCTTTATAAGGCATTGGTCAGACTGCATTTGGAGTATTGTGAGCAGTTTTGGGCCCCATATCTAAGGAAGGATGTGCTGGTATTAGAGAGGGTCCAGAGGAGGTTGAGGAGAATGATCCTGGGAATGAAAGGGTTAACATATAAGGAGCATTTAATGGCTCTGTGCCTGTACTCACTGGAGTTTAGAAGGAAGAGGGGGGATCTCATTGAAACCTACCGAATATTGAAAGACCTGGATAGAGTGGACATGGAGAGGACGTTTCCAGTGGTGGGAGAGTCTAGGACCAGAGGGCACAACCTCGGAATAGAAGGATGTCCCTTTAGGACAGAGATGAGGAGGAATTTCTTTAGCCAATCTGCGGAATTCATTGCCACAGACGGCTGTGGAGGCCTAGTCATTGGGTATATTTAAAACAGAGGTTGATAGGTTCTTGATTAGTAAGGCCATCAAATGTTATGGGGAGAAGGCAGGAGAATGGAGTTGAGAGGGAAAAATAAATCAGCCATGATCGAATGGTGGAGCAGACTCGATGGGCTGAATGGCCTAATTCTGCTCCTATGTCTTATGGTCTTATAGTCTCAAACACAGGCAAATGGGATTAGCTCAGGTAGGTGTCTTGAGCAGCATGGACGAGTTGGGCTGAAGGGCCTGTTTCTGTGCTGTGTAACTCTATGATGCTATGAGTCTAGATAATGGTGGTGTATTTTGCTGTACCTATGCACAAGGATTAGAGTCTCTCCACTCTTAAAGACCTAGTTGTAGGCATGAGCTTTTCTTATCCTTACTTGTTTAGAAGCAGATAGCCTGGCAATCTGATCTTGCTAACCTGCCCATGGAAGCTGCATGGTCAAGGTGATTATAGTGAAGGAGGGAAAGTGAGACCTCAATTTAATAAAGAAACAATAAGATTTGCTTTAACAGAATGACCCAAGTATACAAGGAGCTGAAAAACACATTTATTCATTTTCTGTCAATTACTGCTACCAGCAATCCTCTAAATACGTATAACTAAAGGACACAGCAGTGGGCTGCCATTCTTAACATTTATTCATTCGAGAGATGTCAGTATTTATTGACCATCCACAATCTCCACTGAACTAAGGAGGCAATTAAGACACAATCAGCTGAGTGTGTCTGGAGTCCCACAAAGGCCAGCTCAGGTAAGGACACTGGATTCCCTCCCTTGCAGGGCACCAGTTAAACAGATGCCCTTTGGTGTCAATCTGATAGCTTTGTGGTTATTACTTCTTTCCTTAGGCAGTCCCTGAGAATCGAGGGTGAATTGCTTCCACTCCAGTTCAGAGGTGGTTGATGAGGTCAAGGTAGGAACCACAGACTCTTCCACAGATGGGGCAGGAGGGGGTAATTTGTGAGGTCATGCTGCTTATGTAGAACCTCTATGTGCCCCCAGTGCTTGGACACAAGGCTCTCTGTATCATCCCAAATCGTCCTTCTCAACTGTGAGAGATCATGGTCCAGGAATCCCCAGGAGTTACATGGACACCATAACTGGCACTAACATTTTGTTATATATATTCCAGGTTCATGTAATTACTTGGATATAAATTCTCCAGGTACAACGGTGTGATTTATCTCATGTCTCCGGATCAATTGGAGCTCTGGCTACTAGTGCAGAGATCTAACCAGTGTGTTACCATGTCGTTACTGACAGCTTTGACAAGCTCAGGTCTAGGTTTACTTGGTCATGTGGGGAGGTGGAAGGGGGAAGATAGGCACTCCCTCACAGATAACAGTGATAAATCAAAGGAAGAGTCTCTGCTAGGGACAGGCACCAATACAAGGTACTTGAAGCCACCCTCTGTGTCAACATTTGAAGAGGGAAAATCTACAGTTTTAGCCATCTTGCATGATCACAAGAAGTGAGTAAAGTAAATAGGCTTAGGGTTGCTGGGGCAGGACATCGAATGAAATTTCCCAATAAATAGACCAACCTGAGACATTGAGGGTTACGGGGAACTGGCTCAGAAGAGGAGTTGAGGCCAGCGTATATCAGTCATAATCATACTCAATGGCAGGGCAGGCTTGAGGGGCTGAGTGGCTCAATCCTGTTCCTATTTCCTTGGGTTTCATGTGTTCTTTGCTACTTAGCAGACATGCAAGAAGATAAAGTCACAGCAGGTAAAGAAGGACCTGAGACCTGAGTGAACAAGGCAAGTAACTGTGTGCCTTTCACCAACTGTGGCTGAAAGATTGTGGAAATAACAATGCAGAGTCCAAGAACGAATTGTTATTAGAATGGGATGGCTCTAGATAAAGAAAGAGAAATTAAAAGTCATCTTTAACCTTGGTTAGCCACATTTAACCTTACTCCTGCTCTCATTCTGATATTGACAAATCATACAGCAAGATAAATACAACTTATCTCAACAATTATATAATGCCTCTGTTGATACAATTCTTTAGAGGGAACTGGCTCCTGATAAGATTAAAAGGTGCATATTTTCAACATTGTAGTGTGGAAATTAAAAAATATATAAATGCACTCCAGCCCCGGCCCAGCTCACTACTGCCATCTTTTAACAATAGATTGACCCTGCAATTGAGAATTGTTTCCATAAAGCTGCAGGCTCTCAACTGCAGTCAATGATGATCCAAGCATATGAGTTCAACAGGGTATCACAAAAGACAAATGATAAATTACTGGGAACTATAAACCATGAAAGTTACTCAATGTTAGCAAATATCTCCAAAGTTCCCTTCAGTTTCCAGTTTTATACAACTGATAAAATTACAGCATGGTAGCGTGGCGGTTAGCGCGACGCTATTACAGCACCAGCAATCGGGGGTCGATTCCCATCGCTGTCTGTAAGGAGCTTGTACGTTCTCCCGTGTCTGCGTGGGTTTCCTCCGGGTGCTCCGGTTTCCTCCCACATTCTAAAAGACGTACGGGTAGGTTAAAGTGGGGTTTAAAATGGGTGGCGCAGACTTGTTGGGCCGGAAGGGCCTGTTACCACGCTAAATAAAAAAAAATAAATGTTACAAGAAGTAATGATGTTAAGGACTTTACAACAGCGGTCGCAAAGAAATAACATCCCCTCCTCCCCCACATCAAAATATTACTAGGGGTTAGAATATGGAAACAGAACAAGATCGAGTTGGATGGACTAATATCATCAAAAGTGAAGGTGGTAAATGAGATCAGATGCAAAGAGGGTTGTTTAAGCAACAATGTGACTGTAGAAGTAACTTGGGGAAAGGGTGATGTAAGGAGCATGAAAAATTGCACCTTCAATCTTGAAAGATGAGTAATACCTTACTGTACAACACTGGCAGTATAATGTTCTTTGAGGAGTTGAAGAAAAAAGGGCAATTGATCAGACGGATAATGATGAGAAGACAAAACCTTATTCAGGAGTCAGGTGGCAACTTGCTGGGTGTGTTGTTGTCTTTTAAAGGTTGCTGTTGAAAGATCAAGAAGCAGGAATGCAAGAATGCATCTGAGATGGAGCTGGCACGTGTGTAAACCCACAGTGACGTACACCTGGGAAATATGGAGTCTCCTGTTCATTAACCTCAGAGTCAATAAATTCTCAGCTGTGACCTGGGACTAGCCTGGAATGGTGTCAATCAAATGTTCTCATACAGTCTCTCACTGTGCATAGAGCTCATCTTGGAAGCATCAATGGTAGGAATTGGACAAATGTATTCATCCAAATGAAACTGGACCTTGGATTGCCTTTATATCAACATCAAAGCATCTTTTAATCTACAGGTTAGCTTGATCTTTGTTTCAGATTAAGAAATATCAATTTACAGGCACAGCGCCCATGACAGTTAACAGCATTACATTTAATATTCATCTAATAATACATAGAATTAAAACTATAGTAGAGACAATGCAAGAAATAGAAGGCAAAACAAGTTAATCAGTTCTTCAAGGGAAGGAGGAATTACTTCAGTATCCTGCTATTCACCTGCTACAGCAATACTTTTGCCATCGATGTGCGTGGTCACCTGAACGTGAAAACCTATTTGGATTAACTTCACAATGGACATAATTCAAAGACTATTTAGTTGTTCTTGCGAGTTCAGAACTAAATCTTAAAAATAACTGAATTGTCCCAATGTGCAGTGAGTGAGGAGGAGCACTTTAATAACCCCTGGAGCCTTTCCTTTCCAACCCACCAGTTGCACCAAACAAGGCAGAATTGTCTAGCTGTTTGTGATGAAGCTGTGCATTATTTCCAGTTCATGGAATTTCCTCTGCAAACTAGTTAATGTTAATCTACAAATCAGCAGCAATCTACAAAAAAAAAATTCACTGAGTAAAACACAACGTAATGAATACTTTTAATTGAAATTAAATGTTATGGTGTTTGTACCCATTTTTATTTGCACCATGCATATTTTATGCAGAATAGCATTTACCATGAGTATAAGCAGTTTGCATGATGTTATAAGCCATTAGAATGAAGAATGAATGACTCAGTTCACCTTCCACATTCTACAAAGCAGATTATGGTATTTAATTCATGACAACACCTATATTTTTTTTGGTTTTCGTAGGGGGTTCTACTGAGGTTAGGCCTATTTTAGTGCTGACAGTGCTATGCAGTGGAAGTGTTGACCTCCAAGGTGCTCTAGAAGTAGTGATAATGTCTTGGTTGAAGGTTTCCAGAGAAACTGTGTGCATTTAATTTCTGGTGAATGTTATGACCAATTTATAACTCGCACTATCCAAAATCCAAGTAGGTTGAGATAGCACTGTGCAATGTTATTTCCAGAAATGTGTGAACGAATCTCTCTTGTCTGCTACTTTAGGACCACATTAAACAATTTGATTTCTTTATTCCAGTTACTACTATAAAAGTAACGATGTCAATGCAGAAGCTACCTACACTTTTCAATAAAAATCTGCACCCAAAATTACCAAAATGTTTATCGAATATTAGGACAATTTTCATTTATAAATGACCTGAGGAATTATTCACTCAATTTAATTAATAAAATTGGTAAAATAATTCAATATTAAGGTCATAGATGAGGATGTACATTGATGATTGGAGAATATTTAATTCTGTCCATAACTCCTCAGCAAATGAGGCAGCCATGCATACAGCGAGACCTAGACAACGTTCAGGCTTAAGTTGATAAGTGACAAATAACTTTCATGCCATTAAAGTGTCAGGTAATGACCATTTCCAATGAGCCATAATCTAACTGCCTACTCTTAACATTCAATGGCATTACCCATCATTGAGTCCTCCACCATCAATATCCTGCTGCGATTGTAAAAAAGGAATTTAGCCACTCACTTTAAACTCTGGCAAATCTATAATGAATATTGTGGTGACAAGAGCAGGTCAGAGACTGAATATCCTTGGGTGAGTGACTCAGTTGTGACGTCCCATTGCCTTTCCACCATCTCTGATACAAGGAAAGTGCGATGAGGCACTTTCTACTTGCCTCAGTGAGAACAGCTCCAACACCTCAGGATAAAGCAGCCTGTTTGATTGGCAACCCATTCACCACCCTGATCAAACACTCCCTCCAGCACCAGCCCACAGCAGCTGCCCTGTGCACTGAATTGCTGAGTCACCCACCCACGCTGCTCCGACAGACCCTCCCAAATCCATGACCTTTACCACCAAGAAGAACAAGGGCAGAAGGAACACGGGAACACCACCCCCTGCAGATTTCCCTCCAAGTCACATCTGGAAATATATTGTCAGTCCTTCATCGTCACTCGGTCTAAATCCCGGAACTCCCTCCCCAGCACCTTCACCAGAAGACCCCCAGCGGTTCCAGAAGGTGGCTCACTCCCACCTTCTCGAGGGCAATTAGGGATGGGTAATAAATGCTGGCGTGGCCAACAATGCCAGTTCCTGAAAGGTGAATAAATTAATAATAAAAGAATAAATGTAAACACTCGGCAGAAATACAGTCACTTCCACATAGGTAAATGCCAACCTTTAATCTGGTAACTCTGATTTTATTGTTATGTTTTAGTGTTCAGGGCATATGTAAGAATTTAAGTTTCAGGAAATATGTTAAGCATACACATTATACACATGTGCTGACATGTGTGTGGTGTGTGTGTGTGTGTGTGTGTGTGTGCGCGCGCACCTGTGTGTGTGTGCGTGTGCGTGTGTGTGTGTTTGTGTGTGTGTGTGTGTGCATGTGTGTGCGTGTGTGCATGTGTGTGTGCATGTGTGTGCGTGTGCGTGTGTGTGTATGTGTGTGTGCATGTGTGTGCGCGTGTGTGTGCGTGTGTGTGCGCGTGTGTGTGCGTGTGTGTGTGTTTGCGTGTGTGTGCATGTGTGTGCGTGTGTGCGTGTGTGTGTGTGCATGTGTGTGCGTGTGCGTGTGTGTGTGCGTGTGTGCGTGTGTGTGCGCGTGTGTGTGCGTGTGTGTGTGTGTGTGTGTGTGTGTGTGTGTGTGTGTGTGTGTGTGTGTGTGTGTGTGTGTGTGCCTGTCATGTAGTTGATAGTCACTGGAGGAACTAGCTGTAATCCTCCTTCCCCATCTCCCTTAGTGATTTTTCCCTCACTATGGAGGACTCTCCACAATCTCCATATCCTTTGCCAGACTCACTTTTAAGAGTGAGCTCCACAACACTTCTGCTCATTATCCAACCTTCTTTGGGAAAAGAAAACATCCAGAAATGCCTTGAGATTGTACTCTGAATGTGCTGCTGAAACCTCAACAGATGGGGAATTACAGAAAACATACCACCACTGCTCCGCAGTGTGTTGGGTTCCTGCTGTGGGACATCAAGCATTTGGTGTCTTATCACACTGATGTTAGTCGATCATTAACAGCTTTCATTTGTGCTGGTTAAAAAATAGTCTTAGAAGCTTCGTCTGAATGCTGCTGTGCACATGAGGTGGTTTGTGCAAGTCTCCACATTTCTCCTTGCAGCATTCTACCTCAGATCCCATCTGTTCTAGAGTGATGTTGTATAAAGCAGAGCTGAAGTCTCCGTCCTTGAAATTCAAAGGGGATGATTACTGCTTGGAAAACCATCTTTGCTTTTCCCTCAGCTTGACAGTATTTCAAATAAAGTGGAATTAGGCTGTTAATCTTGTAAGGAGCCACAGATCCACAGTTTAGCCTTGTTGTTAAAGGAAAATATTCTCCATTTTCTTCTGACAAATGGTTCAAAATCCACTATTCAAATTTTCTGGCAAATCTATTATACTTGAAAAAGTGTAAAGAGAAAGATATTGAATGGACGGTGAGCTGTATTATATTGTTTGCTTTTACAATAGTTGCCTCTTAGAAACAACTCTTCTGAACTATGATTATTGCAACAATACTTGGAAAAATTTTGAAAAATATGCTACGATTCTTCGTCCACCAAAGTTATGATGTGTGGATATCGATTTATGATTTATGCACACTGGATAAGGGTAAGTTTAAAGTTAGTGTGGCCTCTATTAACTTTAGAAGACTTGCCATGTGGTTAACCTGGTGACATGGTACGTACCATGCCTCAATTCAGTTTAGAGGAAATATTGCCACAAACAGGATATGGTCCAAGTGCAAGTCCTACTGCAGTCTAACCACAAGAGGAACTCAATACACTACACCACTGATTAGGAGAGACTCTTCATGTCTAGAGTGTGACTGATGAGTTTGTGACTTAACGAAAGGACTGTAGAACAGAAGGGTGAATCCCTCGATACTGAAGTAAGAAGCTGTAAATGGAAAGATATCAGAAATTTGGTAAATCTGGCACAGCACAGAGTGGATTCAGCACTTACCCTGAATGTTGGATTTGTTGGTCAAAGTCAATAACATTGTAGAAGTTACAGGTGAACATTTTGAAGAAAAAGATAGAGTGTTTGGTGAGCAAAAGAAAACCATCCCATTGGTAGAAGTGGGCTTGAACACCAACACCATCTGAAATGGTGACATCACTCAGATGGAAAGGGGCAAAGAATTTTGCCAGGACTCAAAGGCTTGCGTTTTCAGGAGAGGTTGGGCAGGCTAGGACTTTATTCCTTGGAATATAGGAGACAGAGTGGCAACATTGTAGAGGTGCATAAAATCATGAGGGGCATAGATAGAGTGAATGCTTTTCCCAGGGAAAGAGAACCAAAATCTAGAGAGCATAGGTTTATGGTGAGGGGGAAAGATTTGAAAGGGACCTGAGGGGCAACTTCTTCACACATGGAATGAGCTACCAGAGAAAGTAGTTGAGGCAGGTGCAATAACAACATTTAGAAGACAATTGGATAAGTACATGGATAGAAAAGTTTCAGAGGGATATGGGCCAAATGTGGGCCAATGCGACTAGCTTAAGTGGGCACCATGGTCAGCATGGACGAGTTGGGCCGAAGGGCCTGTTTCCATGCTGTATGACTCTATGAAATATTTCAGAGCTGCAAATTCAGTTAAATGTAATCAGGTGCCAGAGAAGGTGATAGATGATCACATGGTGAAATCTGAGAGACTTTGTGAGATATTGCACTTTGAGAATGTTCTTGGATGGAGTATTGAAGGGCAGATTAATGTGAAAACTAGTTGAAGTGTAAATAAAAGCCAGATCCTGCATTTCAAAGGGCAAGTACCATTGGCAGTGCAATGGACATGGCACTGATAATGTGAGAGTTTTCTGGTCAGCTCAAGATTCAGGTTGAAGGGCAATATTACAGGGGCAGTAAACACTGTCCCTTCCAAATATACTGCAAGGATAAGCAAACCAATATCAGTGTCCTCTGCCAGGCCAACATGCCCAGCATTCATGCTCTAGTTACATTGGGCAGGCCACTTGGTGATGGTAGTATCGTGGTGAGCATAGCTGCCTTCCAAGCCGTTGACCTGGGTTCAATTCCCAGCCATCGCTGGTCATAGAGTTTAGGGCAGCCATAGTAGTGTAGCGGTTAGCATAACACGATTACAGTGCCAGAGACCCGGGTTCAATTCTGGCCACTTGTCTGCAAGGAGTCTGTACATTCTCCGTGTCTGCGTGAGTTTCCTCCGGGTGCTCCGGTTTCCTCCCACATTGCAAAGATGTACGGGTTAGGAAGTTGTGGGCATGCTATGTTGGCGCCGGAAGTGTGGCGACACTTGTGGGCTGCCCCCAGAATACTGTGCGTTTCGATGTACATGTGACTAATGAAGATGTCATAAAACACTGTTTATTTGCCCAACATCAGATTGCCAAACAGACCTTCTATTCTGAGCTCTGTTGTGGGAAGAGGTTATCAGGTGGACAGTGGAAGAGATTCAAGGATGTGCTCCAATTCTCCTTGAAGGAATACAACATCCCCACAACTCTCTGGCCCATGAGAAGAGACGGAACATTCGGGATGATATTGAGAACTTCGAGTCCCTGCGTAACTGGCAGAAGGATTTCACTCCCTCACAAAGTACCCCATCACTCACCCTATCTGTGGAAGAGTCTGGATTTCCCACATTAGTCTCACTAGTCACCTCAGAACCCACAAAACCAGAGTGAAGTAAATCATGCTTGATCCCACGGGCCTGTTGAAGAAAGGTGGCCATATTGCCAGCACTTTAACTAGGACCTGGTCATGCGACAGCCAAGGTTGTTTTCAGAAGGAAAGGTAACAAGCCACATTGACCCAGAAGATGAGAAGCCCATGGGTCACATGATCGCAAAAGGCAGGAGACTCTCCTATTGATGCCAGGAAAATCACATGACCTGGGTTTATCCATCCACCCCAGCCTGCTGTTGCAACCTATCTCCAATAGATAGGATAGTTTGCACAACCTCACAGAAACAGGCTGAATGTAGCAAATACTGGCTTGAGGGGACAAGAGATCACAGATACTGGAATCCACAACAACAGAAAAAGTGCTGGACGAACTTGTATAGGCAGCATCTATGAAGGAAAGTGGACAGTCCATCTCCCTCCAATGGATGCTGCCTAACCAGTGGAGAGGCTTGCAGTGAATTTAGAACTAAAATTAACATAACTTGTAATGCAAATGGTAATGCAAATGAAAACTTATAATGCAACTCCTGCAGATCATTCAGTGAAGGGGCAAAACCTCCTCAGGTACAACTTTATCCAAGTCCTGCTACCTAACAACACTGACCTACTCTGCTGATAGCACAGGGAGGGATGAGGTGCACTGTTGCCTAGCATGATGGGGAAATCAAGCTGCCGATAACTCTGGTACACTGCCCACAGAACCCAATCGTGTTAGACAGGCAGCATGTTCTGCTTCATCTCTGTGCTGGGGTGGGGGAAGGTGGGACCAAGTGGCCATCTCTCCTCCGCTGATGATTCAGTGAGGTGGAGGGAGGGAGACAGGTACCCAGGCAAACCAAGTGAGGATGGAAAGGGCTTTTTGTTTATTCATTCATGGGATGAGGCCATCACCAGCGATGGCAGCAACTGTTGCCCATCTGCAATTGCCCCTGATCAGCCAGATCAGGTAATGACAGTAGATTTGCTTCCCCAAAGGACGTCAGTGAACCAGATAGGATTTTTCACCAATGCAATAGTTTCATGCTAATTGGTTTATTATTGCCACATGTACTGAGATACAGCAAAAAACTTTATTTTGCATGCCATCCAGACAGATCATTCCAAACATTGAGGTAGAAAAAAGGGAAAAGCAATAAAAGAATGCAGAATAAAGTGTTACAGTTACAGAGAAAGCGCAGCGCAGGCAGACAATAAGGTGCAAGGGCCACAATGATAGATTGAGAGATGGTCCACATGGATGGGACCATCCACAGCCTCACTGGTCTGGTCCATTCAGGTCCAGGAGCTGAGATGGTAGATCAGTCACTCCAACAGTTCAGAAGATTGCCAGATCTGTAAGCAGATTTAAAAGAACATTGTCAGTAATTCTTAAAGTCATAGAATTTAGCTTCAAAATAGTAGAACGATTATAATGTAATAAATCAATCTGCTGAGAGCGGCTTGCAGAGTCGCCATGCTCTGGCTCCATCTTGGAAGCCAATCTCCTTTGAATTTCCAGATTTATTTAAACTTAAAGTAACAGGAATCCAATACCCTACAATAATATTCATCTCCTTTCACCTGCTTTGCCTTTCCTTTCTCAAACTCTGATGCTCACTGTGTGCACCACTCAAATTCACAGACTTTGGGATATAATGAACAAAATTGGGGATATATATCTTCCTGTCTGTGCAAAGGCTTTCAAAAACATCTTAGCTGAGAGTAGTTTCTAATAAGAACTCAGTAAAATAATTCTATCATTACACATCAGCCACAGGAAATGCACGACACGTGAATTTATTATTGAAGAAAGGTGTCATAATAGTTTTGTTCTTTGTAAATGTTTCTCACCAGCCAGGAACAGGGAAGTAATTAAAGATTCACTGGACAAGTTGAATGCTTTCTTCCTGCTTGCCAATGTTTTCATGACCTATGCTCCTCAAAGCTGTTGAATCCTTACAGGGCTATGGTTTTATGGGTTCCCATCCATCATACTGACAAGCCGACAACCATCAGGAACATTGGCTAATATTCTCTTCTTGAATCTGAGGTGTTAAATCCCATTACAGTCTCCCAACTACCAAGTGAATTCAGCTATTATTTTATATTCATTCAAGGGATGTGCGCTTTGCAGGCTGAGCCAGCATTTAATCACCCATCCCTAATTGCCCTTGAGAAGGTGGTGGTGAGCTGCTTTCTTGAACCGCTGCAGTCCTTGAGGTGTGGGTATAATGCTGTTAGGGAGGGAGTTCCAGGATCTTGACCCAGCGACAGTAAAGGAATAGGGATATATTTCCAAGTCAGGATTGGGTGTGGCTTGCAAGGAAACTTCCCAGTGGTGGTGGTCCCTGTGCTTTTGCTGCCTTGTCCTTCTAGCTAGTAGACGTGGTGAGTTTGGAAGGTGTTGTCTAAGGAGTCTTGGTAAGTTGTCACAGTGTATCCTCCAGATGGTACAAACTGCTGCTTCTCTGAGTCAGTGGTGGAGAGAGTGATGGGTTGTGAATGGGGTGCCTATCAGGCGGGCTGCTATGTCCTGTGTGACCTTGAGTTTCTTGAGCAACTACATATCCACAGAAAGTGACGTCTAACCTGGGCCTTCCACACCCCAGCCTCTCAGATTTCAGTGTATGAACCTCCAGGAAAATGAAGACCAGCCCTAGATCCATTTATACCTCCACACGTGAGAATCTTCCACTTTATTCATGCACAAACTGTGGGTGCTGCTGGAAAGGCCAGCATTTCTTGCCCTTGAGAAGGTGGTGGTGTGCTTCCTTCTTGAACTGCTGCAGTCCATCTGATGGTGGTTCTCCCACAGTGCTGTTGAGGAAGGGAATTCCAGGACTTCGACCGAGCAGGGTTGAAGGAACAGCAATGTTCTTCAAGGCCAGGCTGACGTTGCAGAGGAACCTGGAGCTGATCACGTTCCCAATGCATCTGCTACTTTCTTCTGGCTGGTGTAGGTTATAGGATCAGGAAGTGCTGTTGAAAGGTAGTTAGTTCCTACATCTCATGGATTGTACAGAGCGCCAATGTGTCGCTGATGGAGTGAATGAGCATTTCAGATAGTGGACGGGTTGTCAGTAAAATGAGTTGCTTTGTTTTGGATGGTGTTGCGCTTCCTAAGTGTTGTTGGAACTGCACTTATTCAGGCAAGTGGAGAGCATGCCATTACACTCCAGACTTGTGTGTTGTAGATGGTGAGGGAGATAATCAGGAGGGAGGTCACTCACACCGGGTGTCCAACTTCAGATCTGCAACATTACTTTGTGTCTGGTCCTATTCAGTTCTTGGTCAACAGTGACCCCAGGGGATGGTAATCCAATGGAAAGTCAAAGGTAGGTGGTTGGACTCTATCTTGTTGGAATTAAACATTGCATAATCATTTCCACTGCTGACCACTTCTTGGAGGGAACATCACCGATGAAGTAGCTGAGGTTGTTTGGGCTTAGGATACTACCCAGAGCAACTATTGCAGTTCCATTCTGAGACTGAGATAATAGACCTCCCACATCCACAACATCATCTTCCTCTGGGCAAGATCGGGCCAGCTAATGAAGATGCCATGGCCAAGAAAGTGCGCTAGCGCCTCAGGAAGCTAAAGAAATTTGACATGTCACCTTTGACCCTCACAAATTTTTATAGATGCATCACAGAAAGCGTCCTATCTGGATGCATCACGGCTTGGTACGGCAACTGCTCTGCCCGTGACCACAAGAAACTGCAGAATTGTGGACACAGCCCAGCACATCACCGAAACCAGCCTCCCCTCCATGGACTCTGTCTATACTTCTCACTGCCTCGGTAAAGCAGCCAGCGTAATCAAAGACCCCACCCACCCTGGACATCCTCTCTTCTCCCCCCTCCCATCAGGCAGATGATACAAATGCCTGAAAGCACGTACCACCAGGCTCAAGGACGGCTTCTATCCAGCTGTTATAAGACTATTGAATGGTCCCCTAACATGAAAAGATGGACTCTTGACCTCACAGTCTACCTTGTTGTAGCCTTGCATGAAATTATCATGAAAACCTGGTTAACTTGATACCCTTCAGGAAAGGAAAGCTGTCACTATTACTCGGGCTGACTGAATGTGACTCCAGGCTCACAAACAGGGTGGATTAGGGATAGACAATAAATGAGGGCATTGCTGTGGATGTCAACATCCAATGAACAAATAAATAAAAACAAAAGCCTGACACATTCTCTATAAAGCTGACTACAGCACTCACAGAGAGGAGGAATAAATGCCTCCTTTTTTAGGTTGGCAGGCTGTTACTCATGGCATGCTCTAAGGAGAATCCCTGTTTATAATCTGTTATTACAAGCTGTTTCTAATTTATTCAAATGACTTAGATAAAGTATTGTGAATCCAAGTTTACCATCATTACAAAGCCCGTAGGGAAAGTGAGCTCAGAGGAGGACACTGTCTCCAAAGAATATAATCCAAGATTTCTGCTGGTAGGGAGAAAAAAGTTATCCTTCTGGTGTGTTGAGGAATCTTGAAGCTCTTGAAACTCAGAAAGTTAACAACCAGGTATGGCAGATGATCAGAAGACAAAAGAGCACCAAGAGACCGTGGTATGTCACGAAGTCTTGCTGCCAGAAGGCTTTAGTGAGTCCACACCTGGACACATGTCCAGTTTTGGGCTCCACTCCTAAAAAAGAGCAACCTGCTTTGAAAGTGTGGATTTTCCATAGTTGGCAGAGGGGGGTGTCCTCAGAAAAGAGCTGAAGAATGGCCTGTACTCACTGAGGTGGTTTCATCAGTATACATAAGCTTCTGAGAAGAACTGACAGAATAAAGCACTGGAGGGCTTTTGTATCTAGCTACAGAGTCTAGAACAAGAAAGGAGAGTCTCAGAGGAAGACTTTGGAGTGGAGAATTTTATCTGAAATTCTCTATATCAGAGGAGCATGGGTGCTCAATTATTGTGCTTTTTGAAGGCTGAGACCAATAGGTTTGTTGAATGCTCAGAAAATCAAGGGATTATACGATGGGATGGACTCTGATCTCACGTTCTACCTTGTGACCTTGCACCTTATTGTCTACCTGCACTGCACTTCCTCTGTAGCTGTGACACTTTACTCTATACTGTTATTGTTTTTACCTGTACTACCTCAACGCACTCTGCACTAACTCAATGTAACTGCACTGTGTAATGAATTGACCTGTATGATTGGTATGCAAGATAAGTTTTTCAGTGTACCTCGGTACAAGTGACAATAATAAACCAATACCAATATATTAATTGGACAGGAAAGATGACAAACTGAATCAGCCATTGTTGAATAGAAACACAAGAGAGTGCAGATGCTGGGATCTAAAACACAAAGTGCTGGAGGAACTCAGCGGTCAGGCAGCATCTGTGGAGGGAAATGGACAGTCGACATGAAGGGGTGAGATGAAGGGTCTCGACCTGAAATGTCAACTATCCATTTCCCTCCATAGATGCTGCCTAACCTGCTGAGTTTCTCCAGCACTTTGTGTTTTGCAGCCGTCGTTGAATGGTGGAGAAAGCTCAAAGTGTCACCTGACTGACCAACTCCTATTTCTTGTTTTTATGTGATGTTGTCCACAGTTGTGGTCCATGGGCATGAGAAAGAAAGAACAGGGAGGAAAATAAAGAGATTCAATGTATTTTTAAAAAATACAGCGAAATAAATGGTTCGCCTAATGCGTTCTCTGAATGATGGATCATGGTGAAATGTGCAGCCATTTTCCACCTGCACAACTGGTCAAGCACGTTAAAGGTTACATTGTTCAATGCCTTCAGAAGCTAAAGAGAGATGGGCAAACAATTCAGAATAAGTGCAATTTATCATTTTCCAAACTAACTTTTCTTACCACAAAGAACACATTTTATCATTATATAAATATTTCCTTGTATTTCTTCTCCACAGGCCTTGGAAATCTCAGATGCTGTATAGAAGTGTGCCGTCACGTTCTGGGAAAAAATGTCATTTATAAAACTAAAGAGTATGAAATGTGAAAACAAAACCTGACACTATATTTCATCAAGTGGTAATAGAAAACTGAGGGGAATAAATTGCAGAGTAAATAACATACACGGCTAGAAATTAACTGGCCAATTTAATTTAGATTTAATGGAAATATCGCATCATCTAATTTACAGGCTATTAGTTTCTCTTGACCATGATGGGTTGAGCATAACATTTTAAAACTGTGCATTCTCCTCTGTGCATGCATTTCATCCTTGTTTGCCCACTCTGTTTATCCTGTCCTATAACTGCTGCATTAAATTCCAATCTGACACATCTCTGGATGTGCTGATGTGGTGTTAAAGGAATGTGAGAGAACAGCAAAACATCTTCCAAAGCATCAAGTTGGGTAATCACAGTGAAGTATTGTTGATAATCACATGTCCCAAACTGAACTAAGGAACTATGGAGCACAGTCAACAAACAACCCAGGTCAAATACAGAACAAGACCTCTGCATAATGAAACCACACAGATATTGTCCTGCTCTGGTATATCCAATATATGATCTGATAGTCATTCAAATTAGTTTCAAGGTGCTCACTTGCTATAAAATAGAAAGCATCCAGCCTGTGTCCTGCTTATTTGTGGAATTTGGCACTTTTTGATAGATAATTTTAAAGTTTTTTTTGGATGATATGTTCTGAACAACAAGGAAAATAACATCAGACTTGAGGGACATAGAGAGTCTCCTGAAATGGGAACATGCATGGTGGATTACATTCAGTGGGGAGAAGGTTGGAATGATTTGGTTTGGTAGGAGGGATGAGGGGAGATAACCAATGCAACTTGAAAGGAGTGCAGGGACAGAGAAAGAGAGTAACAAATCTTGAAGGTGACAGGTAAGTTGAGAAGGCTGCTGAAAATGAGACAGGTTTCTTGCCATAACGTGCAGGAAGTAATGCTAAATAATGACTGAATACTGGTTTGGTTCAGCTGGGGTACTGGCCCAGATTGTGCTTGGTCCATCCTACTGCCTGCAATTGTCCCAGTGGCTGGACTTAACTTGGCTCTATGAGTCCAGTCTACTGTGGCCATCCCACTGCGGCAACTGGTCCTGAGGCACAGGATTCTGAGACACCTCTCTCGGAGTGTCCAGATGGTCATTTGACAGTTCGCTGAAGAAGGCCTTTGAACTGCTTTAAAAGATTCAATAAATCTTTGAAAAAACAGTTCAAAAAAATTTAGGTAAATTTTTTAAAAACTTAAGAACACATTTAACTGATTGAAATTAATTAAAAACATGAAGTAAAATAAAAGAAAAATAAAACAAACTCCTTCCCAGCACTTATCTGTTCTACCAAGATCAGTGACTCATTAAGAATCAGAATCAGGTTTATTATCACTGACATTATGTCGTGAAATTTGTTGTTTTGTGGCAGCAGTACAGTGCAAGACATAAAGACATAAAATTACTATAAGTTACAAAAATAAATAAATAGTGCAAAAGAGGAATAACGAGGTAGTGTTCATGGACTGTTTAGAAATCTGATGGCGGAGGGGAAGAAGCTGTTCCTGAAATGTTGAGTGTGGGTCTTCAGGTTCCTGTACCTCCTCCCCAATGGTAGTAAAGTGAAGAGGGCATGTCCCAGGTGATGAGGGTGCTCAATGATGAATGCTGCCTTCTCGAAGCACCGCCTATTGAAGATGTCCTCGATGGTGGGTAGGGTTGTGCCCGTGATGGAGCTGGCTGAGTCTACAACCCTCTGCAGCCTCTTTCGATCCTGCACATTGGAGCCTCCTTACCAGGTGGTATGAATCAAATGTGTGGGGTTGCACAACAAATGCCAGTGATCCCTGATGAGGGGCTGGCTGTGAAGTGCATCTAAGTCACACAGCTCCTGATTTTTGTGCTCTCCGCTGAGTCTGACCACAGTGGTGCAATGCACAGGTGCAGAAGTCAGGGAAAAGCTGACGCTTGCACTGCAGTTGGCAGATAGTGTGATCCAACCCACTTTCTCCGTTCTACAGAAAGTGCAGGGGAGATTTACCAGTCTGGCGGTGGTTCTGCAGAAACTGGGTTCCTTCACCTTCCAGCCTGAAAGTTTAAGTGGAGATTTCACAGTGTTCAAAATCAAAATGAGTTATGGCAGCGTAAGTATAAAGTGGTAGAAATTTCTATCATCAGTGAACACAGATGTAACTGGAAAAAATAGAGATGATATTAAAATTGGGTGGGATTATGAATGATGAGGAGGCTCAACAATGCTTCATGGTGACTTAGTGGACGTGGCTTAAGCAGTGTGACATGGATAAATGTGAAGTTATCCACGTAACAAAAATGTGGCATGTTATTTAAATAGTGTTTAATTGGGAAGTGTTGATGTGCAGAGAGACTTGGGTGCCCTTGTACGCCAGGCACTGAAACCAAACATTCAGGTGCACCAAGCAGTTCAAAGGGGAAAGGGTATGCAGGCCTTCAGAACAAGAGGATTTGCTTCTTGGTACATTATACAGGGCCTTGGTGAGATCACAAGTGGAGGATTGTGTGATGTTTTGGTTCTCCGCACCTAAGAAAGGAGAGAGGGAGTGCAGCAAAGGTTTTGGTGTGATGGAACTACCAGATGAGGAGAGATGATCCCAATTTGGTTTGTATTCACTAGAGATGAGAAGAATCTGGGGTTCTAACTGAAACTTGCAAAATTCTGACAGGATGACAGACTAGATGTGGGGAAGATGTTTCCCATGGCTGGTGTGTCCAGAGCGAAGTGGGAGGGAGGTCACAGTGTCAGGAGATGGGGTAAGACATCTAGGACTGAGATGAGGAGAAATTTCTTCATTCAGATGGTGGTGAACCTGTAGAATTCGCTACCATGGAGAGCTGTCGAAGCCAAGTCACTGAATATAGTTGAAGATAGATACAGTTCTAGATGCAAAAGGCACCAAGGGATACGGGGAGAGACTGGGAATATGGTATTGAGATAGAGGGTCAGCATGATAGTATTGAATGTCGGAGCAGGTTTGAAGGGCTGAATCATCTACGCCTGCTCTTATTTTCTGTGTTTCTAGGATGTGAAGTGTATTTTGCCACCAGTATAACCTTATTTCTGGTATGTGGGTGTCATGGAAGAGATCACCTCAAGAATTCAGCTCTTTCACCCATGTATGGATTGAAGCATAATGCAGATTGAGTGATCCTGGCAAAATTCAGACTGAGTATTGGTGAGTAAATGCCATTTGATTGCACTGTTCACAATAACTTTGACCACTTCGCTGTCAACAGAGAGGAGGCTGAAGGGGTAGTAATGAGTGGAACTGAATGTGTCCTACTTTTAGTGAATAAGACATACTTGGGCAATCTTCTACATTATTAGGAATTTGCCAGTGTTGCCACTGTACTGGAACAACTTGGAACACTTCTATTACATTTTGTACCCTTGCTGTTGTCAGTGCTTTTGCCAAAGGCTACTAAGCATGGAAGAGCACTGATTCATCAGCTGAGGGAGGACAGGAGATGGTAATCAGGAGGAGGTTTCCTCGCCTGTGTTTGACCTTATGTTAGGGATTCCCACTGCAATCCTTCTTACCTTATCCCTTTATGTAAGCATCTCTGGTGGATAATGGTTATGGGGAAGAGGCAGGAGAATGGGGTTGAAAAAAAATCAGCCCTAATTGAATGGTGGAGCAGATTCAATGGGTCAAATGGCCTAATTCTGCTCATTTTATGGTCTTATGGTCTTATGGACATAACTTTCAGCTTGACCATTTTGGTTTTGCTTTGTTCCACTCGTTTACACACATCTGTTGAAGGGCGCCCAAAATTTCACTACAAGCAGATGAAAACGTTGCCAATGAGACAGGATGCGCCTATGAACAATGATGGAGGATCATGGAATATCAGCAGTAAAGTCTCATTATGTCAGACTTCTTCTTGGTTATTCTGTTGGGACAACTCCCCCAACTCAGGCACAATCCCCAGGTCTTCACAAAGAGACCTTTGCAAAGTTGACTGGACAGGGAGCCTCTCAGCATCCAGTTCTGAGGTCAGTGCCAGGTGATCCATCTAGTTTTATGCTTGTGCTTCAAGACATCAGTTTTGCTTCCAATGTGTGGTTTACTGGCTATTTCAGAGAATTGTTAAAAGTCACCCACATTGCCCTGAGTCTGGAACCTGGAGTCACAGAAAGGCCAACTGTGTAACAACAGCAGATCTCTCCCCTTGAAGGACATAAGTGACCAGATGGGCTTTTACAACAATTTCATGGTCCATTACTGATACTAGTTTTTGTCTTAGAAAGCATCTGGATTGCTCATCCAGGGAGTTAACCAATGCACCATTGATTCCATTGCAAGTAGAGAAGCATTGCATTAACGCTTAAAGTGAAAACATCTTCGGGGCTTTCAGGGACCAACAGGAGAATGGAACTCTCCATTGATAACCCTTTCAGAGAGATAGCACGGAAAAATAGTTCAAATGGCCTCCGTCTTCACTGTATAATTGTATTCTGATTTTTATTGTCTAATTATATTTGTATTCACAAATTCTGAACAGAGTCTATGAGAGGAACTTACTAATTGTTGTTCTTTGAAGAGTCCATGTTCATAAAGTTATTGGAGGTTTATGTTGGGTGACCTGATGATACGTTCCAAGTTGCCGAAACAATTGACACTCCAATGCAACTGGTGGAAGGTAATTTCAATTGGAGTCTAGCTGGAAATAGTCCTCATGAAGAAAATGTAAAAAAAAGTTATAGTTTGGATCACGGTGAA
Source organism: Pristis pectinata (assembly GCF_009764475.1). Lineage (NCBI taxonomy): Eukaryota > Metazoa > Chordata > Chondrichthyes > Rhinopristiformes > Pristidae > Pristis > Pristis pectinata. The sequence goes on from NC_067433.1 coordinate 17,339,929, forward strand.
ATACTACATGTAAGATAAGATCTCTTTATTAGTCACATGTGCATTGAAACACACAGTGAAATGCACCTTTTACATTGAGTGTTCTGGGGGCAGCCCGCAAGTGTCGCCACGCTTCAGGCACCATCATAGCACGCCCACAACTTCCTAACCTGTATGTCTTTGGAATGCGGGAGGAAACCAGGCACCCGGAGGAAGGCAACACAGACACAGGGAGAACATATAACTTCCTGAGAGACAGTGGCGGGAATTGTACCCGGGTTGCTGGCGCTGTAATAACGTTACACTAACCGCTACCATGAACTGTGATCATCCTGGGTGATAGATTCTGGGGGCCCGGTTTGTATTTGTGTGGTGCTATCTATTGATATATCTACATTTTCCCAACTATGGTCAACTTCATCGATTGTTGTTTTTCTTTTGAAGGTGGCAGCTCATTCTTTGGTAGTTTTGTTGACAGATAAATACTCCATGTTTTTGTTCAAACATTCATTTCCCATCCATTACATTGGACAGTGAATGTCAGTTGATTTTTCAAAAGGCAGTATTTATGTAGCATTTCCAATGTAATGAAAAATCCCAGGGGACCTTCAGTGGAGGAAGTTTGTGGGAGAGAGCTTCAAGCTGACTCTAAATTTGTCCATGTGTCCGCCTTTCCAAGAGGACTCACTGATTAATAACTTGGACTAGTTACCTCGAAGAACTGACTCCCTCGGAGTTTGAGGCTGACTTTAGAATGATATGCAACACCAGCTCAGACCAGTCACTCAACAGAGACCAGGGACAGAATTTGAGATCTTTAGTGGTTTGTGAAGCTCTCAATTATACTCCTCAGTCTATTGGTCCGTCTGACTTAATCTCATGGTTGTTTCAAGAGGAACGGAAATCAAAGTGGAGGAGGCAAGGAATTTTGTTCAGAGTGCTATAGAAGAAGATAAAACATGACAGAAATGGGGAAATAAGCAGCCCACACAAGCGGTGTGATTTCCTATCATCTTGTATGAAACTCCTCCACTTTAGCTTTTTGAAAGGGCTCATAAGTGCCAACAAAAATCTTACTGAGGGACTTCCACAAACCTTGTTGTCAGCACTGGTAATTTTAATCACAATTGATCAACCTTGCATGACAACCAGGGTGAAAGTAACTTTAATTTTGTACTGGGATCACTGTATCTCTAACATTGACAACTTAACTTACTTACATTGATTACATTTACTACTTCTGTAACAATGCTCTGTACCAGTCTGTCAACAACAGATCATTCAAGCAAATTACCTTGGGAATGGGATAACTGTGAAGTTAACGGAACCAAATCTCAGGAACATAGTTCAACATTACTATTACACACACACACACACAACAGAGGAGGAATTTTGGCCTCAGGAAATTTCCCCAAGGCAATCCTTCCACTCAACTATGATTACACTTGCAACAACATGTGAGTTGTACACCATGACCGCCAGTACTAATTATGTGATGCAATTGATGATATTGGTGGCCAAATAACACACACATGATATCCTATTGTTGTTCTGAGAACATAGAACGTAGACATTAGAACAGTACAGCACAGGAACAGGCCCATCAGCCTACTGCGCCTGTGCCAACCATGATGCCAATTTAAATTGCACATCTGCCTGCACATGATCCGGGTGCAGGTAGATGGGACAAAGCAGAAGACTAGGCTAGCATGGACTAGATGGGCCAAAAGGCCTATTTCTGTGCTGTAGTGCTGTATGACTCTATGGTCTATATCCCTCTATTCCCCTGTCTGTTAATGTGTCTGTCTAAATGCCTCTCAAATGTTGCTGTTGTATCTGCTTCCACCACTTCCCCAGCAGTGCATTTCAGGCACCTACCACACTCTTTGTTAAATTCTTGCCTCATAAATCTCCTTTAAACTTTCCCCCTCATGTTAAAACTATGCCCTCTAGTATTTGAGATTTCCACTCTGAGAAAAAGACCCTGATTATCTACCCTGTGTATGCCTCACAATTTTATATACTTCTATCAGGCACCAGCCTGATAGAAGTATCAGGAGGCCTCAGCCTCCAGCGCTCCAGAGAAAACAATCCAAGTCTGTCCAACCTCTCCTTATAGCTGATACTCTCTAATCCAGACAGCATCCTGGTGAACCTTTTCTGCACCTTTTCCAAAGCCTCCATATCCTTCCTGTAATGGGGCAACCAGAACTGCACACAATACTCCAAATGCAGCCTTACCAAAGGTTCACACAGCTGCAGGGTGACTTCCTGACTTTTATACTCAGTTCATGGAATGATGAAGGCAAGTATATGCCTTCTTTACCATCCTATCTACTTGTGATGCCATTTTCAGAGAGATTTGGACTGGCATCCCAAGATTCTTCTGTACATCAATGCTCCTAAGGGTCCTGCCATTTGCTGTAGACGTTTCTCTTATACTTGACCTCCAAAGTGCAACAGCGGATTAAATTCCATCTGCTATTTCTCTGCTCATATTTCAAACTGGTCTATAACTTCCTAGATTCTTTGACAGCCTGACAGCCTTCTTCACTATCCACAACTCTGCCAATTTTCATGTCATTACTGATCAGTCCACCTACATTTTTGTCTAATATATATACACTCTATATACACACACACATCACAAACGACAGAGGTCCCAGCATAAATCCTTGAGGAACACCAATGGTCAAAGATCTTCAGTCAGAATAACACCCCTCCACCACAAACCACTACCCTCAGTCCTCAATAGCCAAGTCATCAGGTCCACAAAAGCATGTTTTAAGGTTAACACTGGATGGAAGAATCTCAAATGAATGCATGGGGCCATCCAACTAAAATCACCAATTGCCCTTTCCATCGTAAATTGCTTCCACATCTATCTTTGCAGAATTTTATTTCCTTCCTGGCTGGCCAAGTTCTTTACTAAGATGTTTTGACTGTAAATGAGATTGTTGTGATTTTGCCATTTTCCTTCAGAGTGAAATGTTAATAAATATAAATGGTCTGGGTACATTGGCTGCTGAACTCCACTAGACCAGCTGTCACCAACAACAAAGGACCAGCAACTGAATAGAATAGCCTCCATCGGTTCTGTATTATTAAAAAAAAATGATAGGTTGAAATTAGTTTAGAATTACAGAACAAACAACACCGAAACTGTTATTTTTTTTGTCTTCGTAGGAGACTGGCTCAGAGATGAGATTCTATCTTGACATAGCTCCCAGTTTTTCAACATTCAATTCCAATAAACAGCTCGCATGATCCAAAAATACCAGCTAATGCATTATGCTGAGCTGGGTGGCATAGCAGTTAATGCTGCTGCCTCACAGCTACAGGGTCCTGGGTTTGATCCTAACCTCTGGTGCTGTCTGTGTGGAGTTTGCACGTTCTTCATGTGACCCCATTGGTTTCTTCTGGGCGCTCCGGTTTCCTCCCACCTCCCTGAGACACTCCGTTGCTAGTTACCTCTTAGCATAGGTTAGTGGCAAAATGCATCAAAGGGGTGTTGACGCACATGTATGCGAGGGGTAGGTGGCAAGGGTACAGGGAAGTAAGTACAGGGGAATAAGACTAATGGTGTTGTTCCCTGGGAAACCAGCATGGATCTGATGGGCTGGATGGCTTCCCTCTGTAGAACATAGAGCAGTGCAGCAAAGAAACAGGCTCTTCAGCCCACAATGTTGTGTCAAACTAATTAAAAGCTGATGACATTGAATTAAACTAATCCCTTCTACGTGCACATGGTCCCTATCCCTCCAATCTCTGCATGTTCATGTGTCTATCTAAGAGCCTCCTAAACACCTCTATTGTATCTGCCTCCACTACACCCCTGGCAGCTCATTCCAAGGACCCACCACTCTCTGTGTAAAAAAACTTGCCCCGCACATCTCCTTTGAACTTTCCCCCTCTCACCTTAAATGCATGCCCTCTGGTATTAGACATTTTGGCCCTGGGAAAATGATACTGTCTATCTACTCTATCTATGCCTTTCATAACTTTATAAACTTCCATCAGGTCTCCCCTCAGCTTCTGCCACTCCAGAGAAAACAACCCAAGTTTGTCCAACCTCTCCTCATAGCACATGCCCTCTAATCCAAGCAGCATCCTGGTAAACCTCTTCTGCACTCCCTCCAAAGCCTCCACATTCTTCTTTCAATGGGGTGTTGTTACAAGTATCATAAAAGTCCATGAAGTTATATCATCATGTAGAATTTTAAACACTGCTTGCTTAAAGTGCAGCTGCTAATCCTAAACTCAAATTGGTTAGTTTAGGGGTGCAGGGGAGGACTCTTGCTAACTGTGTCAGAAGGGTGAAGAGATTTAGAGGGGATATTAGGGAGACCTTTTTCACCCAGGGAGTGGTAAGTATCTGGAATGCACTGTCTGAGAGCAAGGTTGAAGCTGGGTCATTGACAGCTTTTAAGAAGTGTTCAGATGAGCCCTTGAATCGCTTGGGCATAGAGGCCATGGACCAAATGCGGGATGATGGGATTAATATAGAAGGTGCCCACTGGTCGGCATGGACAAGTTGGGCTGTATGGCCTGTTTCCATGTTGTACAATTCCATGATTCTCAGGTTGTGAGTTCAAATCTTAATCTGGAGAGATGGATCAAGAAGTCAAACCCGGAGGGTTGAAGGAGGCTGCACTGTTGGGTAGAGTTTGGACAAGAGATAAACAACCCCATTACACTGCCCTGAACAAAAATCATCCTCAGCCCTCCACGAAATGATGCTGAGTAGCACAGAACTTGTTTAATGCTGGACTTCAGTGAAGTTTCTCAGTGCAATAGTTCATCAGTGGCACCCATCTTCCTATTAATGTGCCTGGTGGCATTAAAGAAATAAAGTCGGGAAACCCTCATGCCTTCAACAACATTATTACTTGAAACATCTTAACTGGTGAATTATTGCATTTTAAGTGGAGTGTGGACTGAACAGCCGTGATGAATACCTTCGAGAGTTGTCATAGTCAGAGACTCACAGAAAAGGTACAGCATGGCCCACGAAGTCCTCAACGACCATCTACCACCCCTTTACCCATCCCAACATTTATCCCATATTTTTATTCTCCCCAGATTATCCCACTCACCTACACACAAGGGATATTTTACCGTGGCCAATGAACCTGCAACCCACCCCTCCGTCTTTGTGATGTGGGAAACCGGAGCCCCTGAGGAATCTCATGCTATTGCAGGGATTATGTGCAAACTCCGCACAGAGAGCACCAGAGGTCAGGATTGAACCCAAGTCACTGGTAAGGCAGCAGTTCTACTCGCTGTGCCACAGTGATGCTCGCATTAATCTAATTGTGAAGCATTTTGTGGACAAAAGAAAAAGTTTTGCAAGGGAGATGGGGAGTGAAAATAAATGAATGAGTGATTCATCCCCATTCAAGCTTTCTGTGAGATATACACAGATCCATTATTATCCATAAACGTAACAACACAAGAAATATGAGCAGGAGTAGCCATCATGTCTCCATTAGCCTTGCACCCCATACCCCTCGATCTCCTTGTAGCTAAACTCCAATGGCACACAGCTGTGATGCAGTGGAAAACCCTCCTGTAACTAAGACAGAGTTTTCTCGGGGTTTAAGTCCTGTTCCAGAGCCTTGCCCTCAAATGTCATGGCTGGGAGTGCAGGACTGCTGTGTTCCTCTGACTGAGGTTGCATGATCCCATCACACTATTAAGAAGCAACAAACAATCTGCTGGAGGAACTCAGCGGGTCTAGCAGCATCTGTGGGAGGAAAGGGATTGTCCATGTTTCAGGTCAAAACGCTGCATCAGGACTCTGACCTGAAGCATTGACAATTCCTTTCCTCCCACAGATGCTGCTCGACCCGCTGAGTTCCTCCAGCAGATTGTTTGTTGCTCCAGATTCCAGCATCTGCAGTCTCTTGTGTCTGCACTATTAAGAAGATCAGGGGAAACATGCACATTATCTGGGCCAATATTTATCCAATATCACCAGTTTTGTGATGTTGAATGGAATAGAGGGGGATTGATGGATCACAAGAACACCCTCGATATCAGTGAATGATGAAGCACCCTCTTGTTTCCTATGTTGCATAAGCACACAGATAATCTGATCACTATTGTGTTGCGTCTTGCAAAATTTGGCTGTGATAATATTGTCTGTTGCATTAGAGTCATAGATACACCACAGAAACCGATCCTTCAGTCCGCCAAGTCTGTGCCGAACATCAGCCATCCCGTTAAAGGAATCCTACATTAATCCCATGTTTTATCCTTCCCACGTTCTCACTCCCAGATTCTACCTCTCACCAACGCTCCGGGGCAATTTACAGTGGCAAATTAACCTACCAATCCACGTGACTTTGAGATATGAGAGGAAACCGAAGCATTTGGAAGAAACCCATTTGATCACAGGAAGAACGTGCAAACTCCACTTGTACAGCACCTAAGGTTGGGATTGAACCTGGGTCTCTGGCACTGTGAGGGAGCAGCTCTGTTAGCTGTGCCACTGTGCTGCCCATGACCTGCACTACAAAAGCCAAAGGTGCTTATTTGATGAAATCATTTGTGTTATGTACATCAACCTCGATGTACTTCTGCAGACATTTAACACTGTATCCAATGGCAAAGAAATCTTTAGCAAACTGTGTAAAATAGGAACTTTTGTGTGGTTTTATGTTTATCAGTTTGAAGGCAAAGGGTCCAATACAAATCTTCCTGCTGTTTTCAGTCTCAGGGTGAAATACTGAGCAGAAAAGCTGGGACAATCTGTTCTCTTCCAAACAACTATCTATGTTGGATGCAATGTCATAAATGGCATGGTTATGGAGCATAGGTTTAATTGGACTCAAATCGGAGGCTGACATTTTCTGCTTAGCCAATAACAGCGAACTACTACCACCTGTGAATTAGAAGCAGTAACATTGGTTACACGGTAAATGGCATTGAAATAGAATTTTTAACTGTTTTCACTACGCACTGTAGGTAAGACAAAAGCAATTATCTTCAAAGGAAGGAGCAGAGGAAAGATTGTTCTGAAATATGCATACAAATTGGAGCCAATATTATAACAAGGAAGAAAAGCTGACAATTCCAGCTGTAAGCAGCAGGTCAGACAGCCTCTGTAATAGGATTGGCATTTCAGAATTCAAGCAGAAATGGTGACTGAAAGATAAACCGACTGGAGAAAAAGGGGTTTGGAGAGAATCAACAGATATTCCAGTCACAGAGAGAGAGAGTGAATAGATTGAACGATCCTGGCAGCTGTTCAATAGAATGTTGTCAGGTGACATGAATAGTGAGTTCATACAGACACAAAATAGTATGCAAAACAGTGAAGACTGAAAAGGCTCAGGACAGGCAACCGCAGACAGAAGATTAGTGAAATATGGATATGGAATAATGGTAAGCTGAAAATTTGGAATGCTGCTCCCTGCTGTACCCCACCCTCAATCTTCAAGGATGTACTTCCCTGTCAGGTCTCCAAACTAGAATTAGGGCTAAACCCCAGCTTTGACTGTACAGAGAACTGTTTTCCTTGGAGCTGTTTGATTATCTTCATGTGTTTAGACACAGAACTAATAATCAAGGAAAGAACTCAATAGCAGAAGTGCATCCCAAAAGCTCTGATTTGTATGTCATGAGACTGACCAGCATAAATTATTTGATCTTTGATTCCAACAGCCTGCATTTGAAGTGGAATTGGAGAAATTGACAAAAATCATGTTTAATCCTTGTGGTTCTTGGAATATGCAAGAGCCTTTAGATCTCCTCGTATGCATATATTATAGATTAATCCTGAAATTCAGCTGCAGTCTTCAATTGACACTAATGGTTTGCAGAGCTTAATGACAAGTGTGACAGTCCTGAGAGGTTTATTTCTCATCCTGCTGTAATAGCTTTCTCTTTGAACAGTACTATTCAAGGAGGGATGTGTTGCTGTTGAGGCTAAAAGCTCTTCACGCAAGAAAGCAGATGCCTCTTCCCCTTCCCTCCCCATCCCACAAGCTTTCTATGTACACCGAGACATTGAAACACTTGCTCCAAGGTGAATTGACTCTGCACTGGTGATTTTGTGTGGTGCTAAAGGCAACAGCCTCATGTGGTTTGCACTACTCTGATTATTAGTTGTACTTTGACCTTTACACTTTTTGCAGAAGGTCAGCCAGTTTTTGCTTGTAAGTGCGCTATCAAATTAAGTTGCAGTGACAATGACAGTGGAACAAAAGAGCCAAAGCTACCAATACAGCAGATTTATGAACTTCAATATTTGTGCAGAGACCTGAGGACAGCTATCTGGTGCAGATTAGCGACAGTAATAATCTTCCCCTTTTACTCTGTGTATATTAGTACAATTATTTCTCTCCATGCTTTGTACTCTTTCTGACCAACAGTCAGTGGATGTTCGTTCCCCACTGTTAATAGTACTGCTTTTTCAAAACAACACCACTATCAGCTGTGGAACAGACCGTTCAACAACCCCAGATTTAATTTCAATGCAATTACCATGTCATTATTACGTGTTTCTCTCGACTTACTGAGCCAACGGCACTGTGGTTGGCCAGCAAGCCTGTGTCATTTTCAGAATCCAACACCGGCTGCAGCAAATTTACTAAAGTGATTTGAGAATTCTGCAGAGACAGGTGGCAAAGGTTTGGTTCATCAAAGCAGAGGGATGAAAGCCCTTTCCAATCCAATTTTTATTAGCAGAGTGAGGGATAATTAATTTTGGAATTGATTGCAAAATTGTAATCTTTTTGGATTTTTTGTATAGTTGTGACATGAATGTGTGTGTGTGTGTGTGTGTGTGTGTGTGTGTGTGTGTGTGTGTGTGTGTGTGTGTGTGTGTGTGTGTGTGTGTGTGTGTGTGTGTGAAGAATGGAAAATAACTTTCAAATTTCAAACACTGGGTTCAGTGCATTTACTGCTAAAACAAGCGTGAATTGACCATCCTGCAATTTCACAGAGATGTTCAGACAATTATCTTAAAGCTCAGGGGAACAGGATAAATGTTTTTTTTAATAATGTCAAATTCTTGAAATTGTATTCGATTGAGTTCAGAGACACTCAATCGTTTCTTGTACGTAATATATGCCGCAGAACTTGTTTACTTTCATTTATGTAAGAAGATGCTTGGTGTGGTATTTAAGAAGCATCAGCAAATTTTTATTTGCACAGTTTTTCCCATTCTGAGACTGCATTCTGTAATACGAGTCGCTTCCAAATTATAAACAGGCAGTGGTTTTCATATATAACGGGATGTTTTATGATGAAGGATCTGGTACGAACGTTGGTTGATGTGCACCTGAGTGACTAAATCTGTTTCATAATCATTCTGCTGATTCATTGCAATCAGAAGGTTAGACAGTCCTGCAACGTGTGACCTGCAGCAGCTGAGTTTAGAAGTCAGACATCAATATCCTCTCCCTCTGCCTACTGACCTGCCAGTAGTTTATAATCTATCTGTTACAGCTTACAGAGTGATCCCACACCACAACGATTCATCATTGCCTTCATAGTGTTTACACTTGATGAAGAATCACAGCCTCGAGATGTGCAGTTTTCAATTTCTAACGGTACATCTGAAAGAGTAATAAAATATTAAACAAAGACTTTAAGGATTTTGGTATCTTGAGAGAAGTGGTCGCTCTCCAAAGCATCCAGTAAATGGCAAAGCCAACTAAATTATCCTACAGCCCACTAAACAAGAGAGGGATTAGAATGTACTGGGGGATGGATTGCTGAAACCATCGTCACAGTGTGAGACAGGAGTAAAGAGAGCAAGTAGGATGTTGGGTTGCACATCCAAAGGATTAGAATGCAAGTCTCAGAGCGGTGCTGAGTTTGCACAGAGTGCTTGCTTAGTTCCAGCCCCTGCACAATTCTAGTCTTCATATTGTATGAAACGAAAGGAAGCAACAGACAAAGTGCAGTTGTTTCAGCAGTCTTCTTCTTCATGCTTTGGACAGGGGCAGCATCTATCACCCTGAACCTATGGGCTTGTGAGGTTATTTGAAAGCCAACCATATTGATGTGGGTCTGGAGTCATATATAGGCCAGACCTCTGAACCAATGAACCAGAGGGATATTTTTACAGCAATCCAGTCGTTCTGTGGTCACCATCATTAATTAGACTAATCATTGTTTTTAAAGGTTCCTAATCTGAATTTAAATTCCTCAGTAGGATTTGAAGACAAGTCTCTTGCTTGTCAGTCCAGGTCTCTGGATTATTAAACCAATAACTGCACCACCACCACATCCATTGCCAACTTGCCTACCAAGGGTCAGTAATCTATTCATTCTGCTCACAAAATGTTCCCCACACTATGGCAGAGTTATGAACTGTTTGTAGTCAAGACCCTAAAGAATATGAGGACCAACATCAGTTGTCACAGGTTCTACAGTAGCAAGCCTTAGCTTCAGGGTAAGGGGAGAGAGGGTGAGAGAAGTGTTTAGCTTTAAAGGCTTTACACAGATAGAATGACACGTGGAATGGACAGCCCAGGGGAAAAGGAAGGCCACACTACGTCAGCAAGTTAGAGAGTTGGGTAAACACCTTGAGAAACTAATGACCAATACCACTACAGGTATTGTGGGGGATGTGACACAGGCTCTGGAAGCTACAGTGGCTTTTTCTAGCTTGCTGTGTTCATACACTGTGATTATCTGAGCAGCCGGAGCACTGCATCGAAAGTAGAGGAGGAAAATTTTGCTGCAGTGGAACTGCCTCCCCACCAGAGATACAAGGGGGTTCTGCAGGAACAAATCGGTGCTGAGGGCGAGTTAGAGTCCTGCTAAAAAGTTAAGGGATCGAATGTCGGGATGGGTGGTAAAACAGCCTGAAACACCTGCAAGGGTGCATTTCCCCAAGTTAAACCATTTCCAACATCACAGCATTGCTTTTTGTTTGAAGTTGTGCAGACAGTTTTTTTTATGGCTTGTTACACCTCCATCTTTTGTCACATGTTCCATTTCTTACCGGGGTTCCCTTTCTCCTTTGTGGCTGTCATCTGGTGTCAGGGAACGGGACGTCCTAGTGGCCCAGAGCTGGGGACTGAGCAGCTAGTCTCGGTCAGCGGAGAATACACATGTTCTTAACCCACTTAACGGCGCTCACTGCATGGTGACACCAAACTACACAGACAGAATGTAGGCAGACCACAGAGAGGTGTAAGAGGAATAGGGCTATAGTGTAGGAGATTTCAGCTTCTCCAATAGTAACTGGGACTGCCTAAGTGTGAAAGGATTAGATGGGGTGAAAACTTTAAGGGGGATCTGGAAGAACCTTTTGTGCCAGTACAACAATGACAGAAGATAGTCCATCAAGGGATGGCACAGTACTGGACCTCATCTTAGGGAAACAAGGTATATAAAATAGCACCTCATTTTCCATCTTGGACCCTTGCAGCCTGAATATTGAATTCTCCCACGTTAGGTAATCCCCACACCCTCCCATTCCCCACAATCACCCCCACCTCACCGCGCTTCTTCTCTTCCTCCCTTTCCCAGCCTCTTTTTTTCCCACTTTTTTTGCCTTTCTCTCCTTACCTTTGACCCATCCCCCGGCGGATCTGCTCTCCCCTCCTCCCCCGCACCTGACCATCACTATCTCTTACCTGCATCTACCTGTCACCACCCTGTGCTCACCCCGCCTCCCCTCTTTTGTCTACCTATCACTGATCTGCTTTTCCCTCCTATATATTGGGCTTCCCCTTTTCCTATCTTCAGTCCTGAAGAAGGGTCCTGACCCGAAACGTTGACCGCCTGCTTTTCTCCACGGATGCTGCCTGGCCTGCTGAGTTCCTCCGGCATCATCGTGTTTTTCATCTGGATTCCAGCATCTGCAGTCCTTTGTTTCTCCTATATACCTGCCATGGGGGGCAGAGATAAGGTGAATGGTCACAGTCTTTTCCCCAGGGAACAGGAGTCTAAAATCAAAGGACATAGACTTAAGATGAGAGGGAAAAGACTTAAAGAGGACCTGAGAGGAAACTTCCCAGAGGGAAAACACGATGATGCTGGAGGAACTCAGCAGGCCAGGCAGCATCCGTGGAGAAAAGCAGGTGGTCAACGTTTCAGGTCAGGAGCCTTCTTCAGGACTGAAGATAGGAAAAGGGGAAGCCCAATATATAGGTGGGTACAGAACAAGTTGCTGGAGGAAGCTGTAGAGATGGGTACGATTACAATGTTCAGAAGACATTTAGACAGATATATAGATAGAAACGATTGAGATGGATATGGACCAAGTGCAGGCAAATGACACTAACTCAGATAGACATCTTGGTTGGCATGGACGAGCCAGGCTGAAGGGCCTGTTTCAGTGCTGTTTAGCTCTATGACTCTATGAAGACAGGTGTATGAAGAGTCAGTGGGTGAGCTCTTTGGAGATAATGGACATAAGTTGGCAGGTTTCAAAGTAGTTATGGAAAGGGATACAAATAGTCCAGAAATTAATTGTCTGAATAGGAGAAGGCTGACTTCTTTATCGTTAGGTGGGAACTGGCAAACGTAGACAGGGAGAAGCCACTTGCAGGTGAATCTTCGCCCGGGAAATGGGAGTCTTTTAAAAGTGAAATAGTGAGAGTTCAGGGTCAATGCGTCGCTGAAAAGGTGAAAAGTAAGGAAGGCACATCCTGGGAACTCTGGATGTCAAGGGATGTCGAGGGTTTGGTGAGGGAAGGAAAGGAGGCATATGGTAGATAGGAAGCATTGAAAATGGGAGGGAGACCCTGGGGGAGTTTAGAATTTAACAGGGCAAAGAGTATCATTGGCAGACAAGATTAGGGACAATCCTGAGGCAGCTTATACAAATATTAAGAGCAAAAGGGTAACCAGAGAAAGAGTAGGAGAGACCAAAGGGGCGATCTGTGCATGGAGTGAGAGGATGAGGGGGAGGTCTTTCAGTTGGGACAGTGAAAATCTCGAGCACGCTAAGATTAAAATGAAGGAGGTATTAGATGTCTTGGCAAGCATAAGAGTGGATAAGTCCCCAGGGCCTAATGAGATGTGTCCCAGGCTGCTGTAGAAGTCAAGGGAGGAGGTTATTGAGGCCCTGACAGAATTATTTAAATCTCTGCTGGCCACAAGTAAGGTGGCAGATGACTGGAAGACAGCCAATGTGCTACCTTTATTCAAGGAGGGCAGCAGGGATAAACCAGGTAATTATAGTCTGTCAATGGAAGGGAAATTATTGGAATAATTCCTAAAGGACAGGATTAATTTACATTTGGATAGGAAGGAATTGATCAGGAATAGTGAGCATGGATTTGTTGGTGAGAGATCCTGTCTAATTAATTTAATTCAGTTTTGTTAAGAGTTAACTAAATGCATTAATTAGGGCAGTGTGGCTGACGCAGTTAACATGCATTTCAGTGAGGCCTATGATGAGGTCCCACATTGAAGACTGATCGAAAAGGGAAGGCCCATGGGATCCAGGGCAAGTGGATCCAAAATTGGCTTCGTATTAGGAGATAGAAAGCGATTGTGGAGAGTCGCTTTTGTGTTTGGAAGCCAGGTTGTACCACAGGGATTGGTGCTGGGATCCCTACAGTTTGTTATGTACATTAATGACTGAGTGGTGAATGTAGGAGATACGATTATTAAGTTGGCAATTGTCACGAAAATTGGTGATGTTGTTGAGAGTGAGCAGGATGATCTTGGGCTACAGAATGACACTGATCAGCTGATAAATTGGGCAGAGCAATGGCAGATGGAATTTAATCCTGACAAGTGAGGTGATGCATTTTGGGGTTCTATGAAGGGGAGGACGGACCATGAATGGTAGGGCCTTAGGGGATAGTGAGGAGCAAAGGAACCTTGGTGCATGTCCAAAAATCCCAGAAGGCACCAGTACAGGTAGATAGGATGGTGAAGAAGGCGCACAGAATGCTTGCCTTTGTTTGCTGGGGCACAAGTTAGAAGTGCAGGGAGGTGTTGGTTCAACTTTATAAAACATTGATTAGGCCACATCTGGAATATAGCATGCAGTTTCTGGTCACCAAACTGTAGGAAGGCCGTGATTGTACGAGAGAGGTTGCAGAGAAAACTCACCAAGGTGTTGCTTGGGATGGAGTGTCTCAGTTATGAGGAGACACTGGCCAGATGGGAGTTTGTTTTCCTTCGGCTGAGGGGGGAGGGTCCTGATAGAGGTGTGCAAAATTAAGAAAGGCATAGATAGGGTAGATAGTAAGAAATTTTTCCCCATGGCAGAGGTCCCTAACATCTAAGGACATAGGTTTAAGGTGAGGAGTAAAAGGTTTAGGAAGGATCTGAGGAAGAATTTTTTTTACTGAGAAAGTGGTTGGAATCTGGAAGGCACCACCTGAGGGGGTGGTGGAGGCAGAGACTCTCACAACATTGAAGAAGTAACCAGATGAACGCTTGCATCATCAAGGCAGAGAAGGCGAAGGACCAAGTGCTGGTAAATGGGATTAGTGTAGATAAGTATTTGATGGTCAGCAGAGACATAGTGGGCCAAAGGGCCTGTTTCTGTGCTTTTTGACTCTTTGACTCCTTGAGAACCTGAATATTTATCCATCAGAACTTAAATATAAACTAAATGCATAATGCCCAGTTTGAGCAGAAGGTTTGCACATATTCATTCAGTATCTGTTAGAGGAATGTTTGGATAATGTTTCTCATCTATAAGTTTACCTTCATTATTTCCTTCAACTGCCATCAATCCTGATGTAAAATGCACAGTAGTGTAGCAGTTAGCTATTACAGCACCAGCGACCTGGGTTCAATTCTGGCTGCTGGCTGTAAGGAGTTTGTACGTTCTCCCCATGTCTGCATGGGTTTCCTCCGGGTGCTCTGGTTTCCTCCCACATTCCAAAGATGTACAGGTTAGGAAGTTGTGGGCATGCTATGTTGGCGCCGGAAGTGTGGCAACACTTGTGGGCTGCCCCCAGAACACTCTACGCAAAAGATGCATTTAACTGTGTGTTTCAATGTACACGTGACTAATAAAGAAATCTTATCTTAGTTGCACTTTTTATTCATTTTTCTATGTTCTATGTTCTCAAGTTTATGTACATAATTTGTACTCCAACCACTGCTCCTGAAGTTACTCTGTTTATTATAGAGGTGGTTGTTTGATGAGATTGGTAAAGTGCTTTGGTGTGTGATGAAAGTCTGTGAAAGATGCTAGAGGAGTGGAAGCCTGCCCTTCCTTCTGGCTGGGGTGTGCACAGTTCTCCAGTATCCAAGCAGCCATACTTCACCAGTGGGTTAGGGAGCATGGTCTCACACATGCATACATGCCTTCACACATAAATATATGTGTGCGCACACACACACACACACACACATGCACGCACACATACACACACACATGCACGCACACAAACACACACGCACACAAACACACATGCACACAAACACACACATACACATGAACACGCACGCACACAAACACACACAAACACGCACACACACACACGAACACGCACACACATACAAAAGCACACACACAAACACATACACACACACACAAACACACACACACAAACATACACAAACACACACACGCACACACAAGCACACATGCAAACACACACACATACAAACACATACAAACATGCATGCACACACAAACACACACACACACGTAAAAACACACACACAAATACATACACACACACAATTTTACACTTCACTTGCTACAGGATGCTGAACCAAATGAAAGAGTCCTACCCTTTCCCTCCTCTTAGTTCTGCTAATTGCACTAATTGCATAGTCAGTAAGTTTCTGTGTTTCTGTGCTGGTTGTCCAGGGACCTAGGCTACTGATCCAGAGAGAGGAGTTCAAACCCTAAAATGGCAGCTGGTCTGGCCTGTACATAATTCCAGCCCGTCACATTGTGATTCACCCTTAACTGCTCTCTGAAATGCCCAGTGAACCATTCAATTCAAGGGAAATTATGAGCACAGGCACCTCACACACTGAATGAATAAACTGAAAAAAATCAGCAGCGCTGTTAGTACAAAGGGAACGTGCAGGAACTAGTTCTTGAAAAGGTCAGATGAAGAGATATCAGCCTGAAGCATTGACTGTGTTCCTCTCTGCACAGATGCTGCCTGACTGCCTGAGAACATACAGCAGTGTCTGATTTCAGTTGCAGAAAATGCCAAAGCCACAATACTTCAGACTTTTAATTAACCTCCCACTGCAAAGCCAGGGTCCTGATCTGCAGCCTGAACTGTAATTAAACTTGGAATTAACACAGCTTGTGTTTAGTTATCATTTGATAGATAACTGTATTTGAGTGGCATTTAAATTGGAGCGTGGGAGGGGAATTGTTACCCATAGTGAGTGGAGTGGTGAAGAGTTAATACCCTATGCCAGCATCACAGGGAGAAGATAGATAATCTCACTAACACATGCAGCACAGGTCATTTAGTATAATTCAGACCCTGATGCAGTATATTGGACAACTGGGTGGCTGCTCACCTTGGGGAAGGAAAGAATCTTCCTCTGTGGGTTTCTGAGCAGTTGGATTTCTCCTTTTGGATCCCACGAGAGAGGTGAGAAGTGGGCCTCTCCTCCCCCAGATGAATATCTTCTTCCTATCCTTCAGGATTCCATCCTTGGGCCCTGAGATTGGTGCCTGCCAAAAGACAGCTAGTGGCCCCACCAGGCAGTCCTGGCTGGAGAGCAGATGGTTAGAGGATCCAGGGTTAAAGAAAAGCAGCACTCATAAACATCATCGAATCTCACAGCAAACAATTGGGCCCACCTCATCCATGCTGTCCATGATGCTGATCTCCGCTGGTCCCATTTGCCTGCATTTGGCCCATATCTCTCTACACCTTTCCTATCCATGTACCTGTCCACATGCCTTTTTAACATTGCAATTACATCTGCCTCCACCACCTCCTCTGGCAGCTCGTTCCACCACCCTCTGTGTAGAAAATCTTACCACTCAGATCTCTTTTAAATTTCGCCCCTCTCATCTTAAACCTGTGTCCTCTAGTTCTAGACCCCCATCCCATGGGAAAAGGATTCTGACTAGTTATACTATCTATGCCCCTCATAGTCTTATAAACCTCTGTAAGGTCACCCCTCAGCCTCCTACGTTGCAGTGAGAACAAACCGAGCCTGTCCAATCTCTCCTTATAACTCCAGCCCTCCTTTCCAGACAGCATCCTGGTGAATCTCTTCTGCACTTTCTCCACTGCTACCACATCCTTCCTGCAGTGTAACGGCCAGAACTATACACAATACTCGAAGTTCGGTGTAAACCACGTTTTGTACAGCTGCAACGTGACGTCCCACCTCTTAAACTTAGTGCCTTGGCCTATGAAAGCAAACGCACCAAATGCCTTCTTCACCACCCTGTCCACTTGCGTCGAAATTTTCAGGGAGCTCAAACTGAAAGGTTTGAAGTTCAGTCAGTATCCCAACCCACCTGAAGCACATTCCCAGTTAACATCCACCCCACCACGTTTTCTCTGTAAGGGTGTTGTCTGGCCCTAAATCTGACTTAATTTTAGGACCAGAACAAGAAATTTCATTGCTCAAGCAAAACCACCTTGGTTTCCTTTGAAGTCCTTGAAGAGCAGCTAAGACTGATATTTAGGTTGCTTCTCTTTTTTTAACTATGATGCCCTACTTTTGTTTTAATTTCTCAAGAGGTTTCACGGCACAACAAAGTTTGGATTCCAGTGTCCAAAATAACTCCTAACCAGCCAACAGCTACAATCAACATGTGACTTTCCAAATGGAAAGGCGATGAGGTTTAATGATGCAAGGAGGCAAAATCAGTTCTGGGCAAAGCCACATGAACACTCCTCTGGGTAAGAAAAAGATCTTTGGCTTCAGGGACAACGGATGCCAAGGACATCCTTTGAAAAGTACAATTCAGAGAATCTTGCCTAAGTCCTAAAGTGAAAGAAAATTGCAAATTATTTCCATTTCCCCTCTGAATCGAGTGCATGGAAAAAGAAAAACACCTGCATTTTAAAATAAACTTGCATTAAATGGGATGGATCCTTCGATTGCATTTAATCCCACTTTAAAGGTCTACCCCCTCATCTCCCCACTCTGTCTCCTGGAGACCAGCTCAAGCCTCGCTGCTCGGTTGCTAGGGAGGCAGGCATCAATGACAGACAGCATCAAGATCCAATAGGAGGCGAGGTCTTGTGGTTATCAGCCAATGAGAAAGCCGAAAAATGCAACGGGCGGGTGTAAGGCGGGCTTCCATGTATTCAGTGTAGCTTTTTTTCAGCATCACATTGTTACAGGGGGAATAAAGGATACGGTGATGGTTTCTGCATCCTCCCTTCTATCATCCTGCGAAGCTTTATGGTGAATGGCTTACAGCGTCTCTGTCAAACTGCAGCACAATTTCTGTGTGGTGCCTTCTGGATATTACCGAGAAGCAAGCTTGCAGTTACAGGTAATGTGCGAGAGGGTTCTTTTAAATGCCACGCACTGCAACTTTCTGATATATCCTGTGTATTTGCAAGGTTTTAAGATGCAATAAGCTGGAAACAGCAGTGCACTTTTTAAAGAGCAAAAGTTGTCCCTTTTTTTGGCATAAGTTTCTGTATTTTAAAACGTGGAACGGTTGCATTGCCATGTCATAGGTGTTTACTCATTGTGCCATATTTTAATACATTGCAGATCTTTGGTTAGGATTTTGTGGGAGACGCTTGAGATAAGGTGGTGGTGGTGTTTAAGCGGGAGAAGTATCATTTTGTCCCAATAAACAGCATGAAGAACTCACCTTTGTTCAAATAATCTAATGCCAATTCTTGGCTTAACAGGTCAATGCGACGTGTTTGTGGAGAAAGGGAGCTCGTGGCAGAATTTAGTGGCGCAAATTTAGCATTGTGATACTTTTGTTCTTATCTCGATTCATCCAGACAGTGTCAAATCCAGGATTGACAACGAACGGTGAAACGCCTCCAGTATAGATAACCACATTTCCAAAACAGTGGTATGGCTTGTGATTTCAAACAAAATGACTATTCAGATTCTGTAAAGTGACACGAGAGGGAACTGCTGGGGCATTGAGCTATTACAGAGGCAGTCAGTCAGCATTAGTCTGCTGTGCCATATGCTGCCACACATTTAAAATTTATGATCTTCTCAAATACAGAAAAAAACTTACTGTTCAAGATAATCTCGGTGATGACACGGGTGATTTTCTTGGCAGAAAGAACAATAAGTGAACAAATGTTGAACTTAATGATTGATCATAATTTCTTTTTCGAAATATAGAGGTCATAAGCAAGATATTATACAACACTATATTGGTTACTGAAAGGACATTCTGGTAATTTTATTACTACTCAAGCAAGTGTGATAAATGTAAGTTAATATTTAACAGCTGGTTTGAATTGACCAAATACAGATGATCTCTTTACAGAACTAACTAGAAATATTTATTATTGCCCCTGGCTTGGTCTTCCTTTCACACTGGATTTGTTATTCATGGAGAAAGAGGGAATACAGTGTGTCTTTCTAATGCATCAGCATTGCAAAGTATCAGGCAAAGTAAACTGCTTGCGAAGCCAGGGAATGAGAATATGGTGCTTGTAGAAGAATAGCCTGTTTCTGGAGACTTCTGCGGGTTTGAAGTCACAATTTGCTTTGCAACAGAAGCCACTTGGTGCTAGATGTGTTAACTGACAGAGCAGTGTGACACTGGATCAGACTCACTCCCATTCTTGGCTGGGTTGTTGGTTGGTAGTCCCTCAAGGGAGAATTTGTACTACAGGTTGCCTGTACAGAGTTCTTAGCATTGGATTAGCGGCACCAGATGTGTCCAGTCCATTGGGAATGGTACAAAATGTGCAACTTAAAAAACAGATTGAAAATTGGGAAAATAAAAATTGACCCGCAGAGCATAAAGTGGGAACAAAGGTCTTTATTGAAAAGAACCAATAAGAATGACTGCTTTGCAATCAAAGAAAATGGGTAAAATAATTTACAAGCACGGGGTTTGCCACAGCATCATTGTTGATCAAAAACTGTGCAAAACAGTGCTACAACTTGCTTCATTGTCTGAGGAAAGAGCATTGGTTGTTGTTTCCCAGCTAAACGTATCCACGCTCTCTGCTAAAATAAATACCAGTCTGACATAACTTTCCCTGAATCTGAAAGTGTGTTTAATTTCTTAGCTTCCTCTTTCATTCTCTTGCCACCAAGAGGATTTTGAAATGAGATCTTGGTGCTTCTAAATCATCAGCTTTATGTTAGTGCTGATTTGTGGAGTGTTTCTCATCATGTAAAAACAGAAAGCACTGGTACAAAAATGCTGTGTGTTTTGCCTGATTAGGGTGATCTGAAATACACTGAGTTAAATAGTCATTCAAGTACCCAGGATTATGGCATTCAACTCTGCAGACAGTGAAAAGCTCCCAAGAAATCATCACTCTCAAATTAATAAGCTTCCAATTGATTATTTTGTTCTTGATCTTTTTTCTCTCAAGGCACTTAACACATCATTTCCAAAGACCAGTACAATAGACGCTGTTCTAGGATTTCTGCAAATGGGGTTCTGGAAATAAAGGCTTCACTTCTGATCGTCCATAGATCCCCATGTTTCTCCATCACCCGTCTCTGGCTGGTAACTGACCATTGCAGAATCATGGAGGGAGGTCAGATCTGTAGCATCAATGGATTGAGCTCTTGGGTCTGGCAATGTGAGCAGGCTGAAAATGACTAGAATATATTTGGCAATGTCGGAACTAATTAAAACAGCAGAAGGAAAGATTTTCAATGAAAATGGCATTATCAAGTTCTGGGGGGAATTTTGAAGCAGACTTGGTTCTTGCAATTGCTTGAGGAACTGGTTGTGCCATTGTGCTGTGTTCAACTCTCTTTGGTGAGTTGATGCAGCATAAAATTACTATATTTAGCACACACTTTTGTTGGCCTTGAAATTAGGCCATGGGTTGGTTGCATATGAACACATTACCTTCCTTCGCTACTTTCAGGGAAATATTAACCTGTTCTGTACCCCGTGCTCGTTAAATTTTCACACACTACTATTTCAGCATTTTAGTTCTTTACCTGTCCCTGTGTCAACTAGGGAGACACAAGAGACTGCAGATGCTGGAATCTGGAGCAACAAACAATCTGCTGGAGGAACTCAGTGGGTCGAGCAGCATCTGTGGGGGGAAAGAAGTTGTCGATGTTACGGGTTAAAACCCTGCAGGTTTTTAACTGGAAGCGTCGACAATTCCTTTCCCCCCACAGATGCTGCTCGACCCGCTGAGTTCCTCCAGCAGATTGTTTGTTGCTCCTATGTTGACTAGTTAGCGAAAGGATGTCTCAGGATGGCACGAGCCCATAAAGACTCAGGTGTGATTTCTGTTTTAATTAGTTAATCTCATTTCACTACCGCAATTGAATTGATATAATTGGAGTTTCATTCCAAAAAAAAATTCATTTGCAAGACTTGGTCATAATGGCAATACTAGCATTTATTGTCCATCCAAATTATTTGACTATTGTAAAGTTAACCACATTGACACTGATGTGGAGTCACACAGACTCCAAGCTTGGAAAGTACATCAGTGGATTTCCTTTCTGATGTGATATTAGCAAACCAGATGACTTTTTTCTCATGAATCTGTTGTAATACTGGATTTTTAATTCCGTATTTACTCTGCTAACTGTTCAGTGACCCAACAGCAATGGTGGGATTCAAACCCATGCTTCTGGATTATTGAGACACAAGATTGTTAAAACATGCAGATGCTGGAATCCAGAGCAAAAAACAAGCTGCTGGAGGAACTCATCGGGTCAGGCAGCATCTGTAGAGGGAAATGGACAGGGTTGACGATCTGGTCAACTGTCCATTTCCCTTTACAGGTGCTGCCTGACCCACTGAGTTCTTCCAGCAGTTCATTATTTGGCTTCTGGGTCATTAGCCTAGGATTCCAGAAGTCTTATCCAGTTACAGTGCCACACCCCCTGGGCGGAGGGTGTCGCTGACTTCCTGCCTGCCTTCCCGGTGGGAATTATTTGTGCCCACAGTTCTGCTAACACCACTGCTTGTGCTACCAGAGGATGAATGTTTTCCCGGCATGTGGACGATGAGGAGAAGGATCCACGGAGAGTCAGGCTGCAAGGCGGCAGAGGAATGGTGAAAATAAAAAAAAGCTGCAGATGTTGGAAACCTGAGGTAAAAACAGAAGATGCTGGAAGCACTTAGCAGGGCAGGCAGCATCTATAGACAGAGAAACAGAGTTAACGTTTCAAGTTGGAGACTGTTTATCAAGGCAGTCTTCAGCCTGAAACATTAAACCTGCTTCTCTTTTCACAGATGCTGCCTGACCTGCTGAGTGTTTCCAGCATTTTTTCTTTTTATTGTAGACACATAGTAGTGAAAAATTACGGGTTGGGATGGGAGAGGGAGGTGGAGGTGGAAGTGTGAATATTTTGTAGGTGCTTAATATCGGCAGCAGAGCTGTGAATGTTGGAGCTTTGCTATTTTGCCTTCTGGGTTAGAGTTGAAGAAAGCAAAGCTTGTAGGAATAAGAGCCTGAATTGGGCTGTAGCAATGTGTGGGTGATAATGCAGATAGCTTCTGCCATGACGTGAGCCTGCAGTGATTGATGAGCATATAGTATTTGGCTCAGGATCAAACAGCATCTGGCCCTAAAGATTGTAGAGTAGCCATTAGGCAAAACATCAGTGACAGTGGAACCATACTGCAAGAGCAGGGATTACTTCAGTAGAGGAAGGCAGTCATATGTGTGTGTGCAGGCAATCACACAAAATGACCTGGATTTCTTTCCATTCGCCGCAAGAGGTTTGAGGACAGAACCCCTGCCTGCCTTTCATGTCCCCGATGGTATTTTCCGTGTGGAGATCAAAGACGGAAGCTGGGCAGTCTCCCTGCGGTCTGGCTGTTTTGAAGAAGCAGTAAAGCTCTGTCAGGGAGGGAGATGCTGTGGCGCTGGAAAGCCCGGCCTTAAAGGAAGGCCGTAGACAGAGATGTGAGCAGAGTGATCCCGTTTGACAAGGAT
Source organism: Pristis pectinata (assembly GCF_009764475.1). Classification (NCBI taxonomy): domain Eukaryota; kingdom Metazoa; phylum Chordata; class Chondrichthyes; order Rhinopristiformes; family Pristidae; genus Pristis; species Pristis pectinata. The sequence continues at coordinate 17,362,878 of NC_067433.1, forward strand.
AAGGACATAGATATGAGCAGAGTCTGGAGGGTGGCCCCGTTTGACAAGGATAAGGGAAGGAGACAGTCAGCATCTCCTTCCATGGTTTTCCTGACCCCCTGTACAACAGTGCCTCTGGTCTGGGACTAGCAAGAGTAGAGAAATCCTAGGGCCAGCGTCTTGCAAACGGTTGACAATGTGCCTTACATCCAGGTTGTATCATTGAATCGTAAAACCCAGGAAAAGGGCAGAAGGGAGATCTTTCCAGTGTTGACATGCATGTTGAAATAAAACCAGACATGCTCTTGAATTGATTGGGAAGTTCAAAATTAGGAAGGGTTTAGACAGAGTGGATGAAGAGGGAAGTCAGTCTCCAGCCAGCAGAGACTTAAGGTAACTGGCAGAAGAGATGTTTTGTTTGAAAATCAAAACACTGCAGATGCTGGAAGCCTGAAATAAAAAACATAAAATGCTGGAAACATTCAGCAGGTCAGGCAGTATCTGTGGAGAGATATACAGATAATGTTTCAGGTCTGAGAGTCTTTGTCAGTTCGAGAATTGTTTCTTTGCAGGAATGTACTTGCATCAGGTGTTGGAAATGTGCCACAATAACCATCAGAAAGTGCGTGTTTCTGGGTGTAACTTGCTAAGGGGAGAGTCCATCTGCTGAATGTCATTGTGCATCAACTGTCAGCATCTGGTGGAGATCAGCTGGGTATAACATTGGAGAGTAGCCGGGACCTAACCCGATCACGGTCAGTTCTGCCGTCCTCTCTCTGCATGGCTGCTCTGCACTCTGTCATACACAGACATCATGTGCCTCTCTCTGTGTGCCAGCCAGACTCTAACCCTCCATCTCCCTGTCAGCATCTCTCATTCTCAAACCTGACCTGGACCAGAATGGCCAATGGAGTCATACACCCATGACATGGGTATCCAGGGTCCAGTATCTGGAGAGAGTGTAGAGACCAGCTCCTTCAGGGCATCAGGATGCACGTTTATAAGGATATCACCTCAACTTCTCTTCCCAGTATTCATACAATGATAGTATTGTACAGCATGGAAACTGGCCATTCGGCCCAACTTATCCACACTGAACAGTGGGTGGGCGCCCTTCTGTATTAACCCGTCGCCCAGCACTTGGTCCATAGCTCTCCATGCATAAGTGATTCAAGTGCCCATCTAGACACTTCTTAACTGCTGTCGGTGACCCAGCTTCAGCCACTCTGTCAGGTAGTGCATTCCAGGTACTCACCACTCTCTGAGTGATGAAGGTCCTCCCCATGTCCCCTCTGCACCTCTTCCCCCCCTTACCCTAAACCTATGTCCTCTAGTTTGATCTACCTCTGATGTGGGGAACAGTTTCCTGCAGTCTATGTGACCTATATCCCTCCTTGTTTTATATATATCAGACATGTTCCCACTGAACCTGCTCCACTGCAGGGAGACCAGACCTGGCTTCTCCAGCCTCTCCTCAGAAGTGAGCGGCAAAAGTCAATGGGATGCAATGGGCTGAATTGGATCAAGTTGTGTCATAACGGCTGCATGCAGATTACAGCCAGAATTTAGACACAAAAAATTCTGCAGATGCTGGAATCTGGAGCAATACACAAAAAGTGCTGAAGGAACTCAGCAGGTCAGACAGCATCCATGGAGGGAAATGAACAGTCGACGTTTCAGGCCGAGACCCTTCATCAGGACTGGAAAGGAAGAGGGCAGAAGCCAGAATAAGAAGGTGGGGGGGAGGGGGAGGAGCACACACAGGCAGGTGATGGGTGAGTTCAGATGATCGGCGAGTCCAGGTGAGAGGGGGATGGTAGGTGGGTGGGGGAGGGGGAGGAGCACACACAGGCAGGGGATAGGTGAGTTCAGGTGATAGGTGAGTCCAGGTGAGAGGGGGATGGTAGGTGGGTGGGGAAGGGGGAGGAGCACACACAGGCAGGGGATAGGTGAGTTCAGGTGATAGGTGAGTCCAGGTGAGAGGGGAAAAGTAGGTGGTGGGTAGGTGGACATCTGTTCCCATGATGAGGCTTTCTATTCGAGGACATCCTCCTTTTTCAGTAACCGGGGTTTCACTTCCATCACCGTCAATGCTGCCCTCACCCGTATCTCCTCCACTTCCCACACGTCTGCCCTCACCCCCTCCCCCCGCCGACATAACAGGGACAGTGCTCCCCTTGTCCTCACCTACCACCCAACGAGCCTCCGTATCCAACACATCATTCTCTGCAACTTCCGCCACCTCCAACGGGATCCTACCACCAGGCACATCTTCCCCTCACCCCCTCTCTCCACTTTCTGAAGGGGCGGCTCTCTCCGTGACTCCCTTTCCACTCGTCCCTCCCCACTGATAGCCCCCCGGCACTTATGCCTGCAACCACACCAAGTGCTACACCTGTCCATACACCTCCTCCCCCACCACCATTCAGGGTCCCAGACAATCCTTCCAAGTGAGGCAGCGCTTCACCTGTGAGTCCGAGGGTGTCACTTATTGCATCTGGTGCGGCCTCCTGTACATCGGTGAGACCTGACACAGATTGGGTGACCGCTTCGTCAGGCACCTTTGCTCTGTCTGCCACAACAGCCAGAACCTCCACCGTGACCACCCACTACAATTCCACAGCCCACTCCCATACAGACATGTCTATCCACGACCTCCTCTACTGCCATGTTGAGGCCAGACGCAGGTTGGAGGAGCAACACCTCATATTCCGCCTTGGTAGTCTCCAACCTGACGGCCTCAACATTGATTTCTCCAACTTCCGGTAACCCCTCTCCTTTTTCTTTCCCCCCCCCACTCCTTTGTCTTCCCTTATTCCTGTGGCTTCCTTCCCCCACCTTGACAACCTGCCCATCTCCTCTCCTCCCCTTCCTCTATCCTTTATTCCATGGTCCTCTGCCCACTCCGACCGGATTCCTTCTTCTTCAGCCCTTGGCCTCTTCTACTGATCACCTCTCAGCTTATTACATCTTCTCCCCCTCCCTCACCCACTACCTTCCCCCTCTCACCTGGAGTCGACTATCCCCTGCCTGCGTGTGCTCCTCCCCCTCCCCCCCCATCTTCTTATTCTGGCTTCTGCCCTCTTCCTTTCCAGTCCTGATGAAGGGTCTCGGCCCGAAACGTCGACTGTTTATTTCCCTCCACGGATGCTGCCTGACCTGCTGAGTTCCTCCAGAACATTTTGTGCATTACAGCCAGAATTTGCTCTTGTGCTTCCAGCTATATCTTTTAAACATGTGCAGGAAATCAGAAGAGGTTCAGTCCTAAGGTCAGCTGGTTGTGATGACCCCAGGTATTCAGGAAAAGGTAAACTTGAATTGGCTGAGTGCTCTGCTCCAAATCACTGCACATCCTAAATAGCTGATATTCTGTGTCTGTCATCTCCACAAGGCTACACACTTGTATGAAGCATTTGCAGGTCAATTAATGTTGAACAGGCACCTTTCTGTCAAACATATCTACTTAGAATTAAAAGCTGTACTTATCTTATAAATTACTGAGTGAAATCACTGTGTACACCAGCAAAGAGAAAGCTGCAGATGCTGTAGGATGGGCATGGATACAGGAAACGCCAATAATTCAGGGTCTGATTGTTGGGAAATCTTGATTATTTTGCATCTGTCTCACCGAATGATGTTTCTCGTATTCCCCTTAACTTTAGTGGGGCTCAATGTTCCTTATAAACTCAGTGGCGCCCGCTCCTAGTTCCTTATAAACCAATGGGGTTTATAACTGTTTCCCACACTCCCTTTAAACTCACCAGGGCCCCATACCAACCCTCCTTGTGACCGACCAGGGCCCATTCTCGTGCTCCTTATAAATCCGTGGGGATCCTGTTTCCCACTCTCCCTTTAATCTCCCTGTTTCCTGCTTTCCTTTTAGCCTGGTGCACTGAAAAAATTATTGTTATTCCTGTGCAACATTTTTAAAAAAAGTGAATTAAAAGTGTGTTGGGGTATTAGTGGAAGTAATATCCAACAGTCTGGAAAACCTGCCCAGGTCCAAAGTGTGCCGCATTATTGGAAGTTTACTGTATATACTGGAAAAGGATGAAGATATCCCTTTAAATTCTGATGCACACAATGGATTCCAGTCATGTAGGGGTGATAAGATTCTCAGAGATATTCTCTCCTTATTTCCCTCTCACCCCCATCCCTGCACTCACCCCCATGAGCCTGCTCCCTGAACGTCTAAGCTGTTGGTGGGGTGGATGGATGCTGCGTTACAATCCCTGATCCAAATTGTCCGTTTTGACTGCCAGCCGTCTATAGCATCCCTGAGATGGACTCTGCTGTCCGTACACACTCACGCAGCCAGAAGCAGATCCAATAACTCTCACTACATGCAAGCATTGAACCCAGTTGTAGCATTCCCTGCGTCGTTCCAACACTGATCACCCATCACCACCCATCCATGGGGATCCTCCTACCTGAAGGGCTCAGTGCCACCGGGTAAGCGTTCGAATGAGTTCAGCTTCAGACACGAACCTTGCAACTTAAGAGAGCATTTTTGTCACACCAAAGTATTTTGAGATATTAACTCGCCCCCACCAAAACTGCAGCTGTTACTGATCAGACCTGTTCACTATGCAGAACAGTTCCTGCAGAGTTCAGTGCAGAGATGACCAGCCATATTGACAGAGGATGAAGACCTAGACTTGGGTATACAGGGCACCATTTGAAAGTGTGCTGCTGAGACAACACTCAGAGGTGTAGTTAACAGTGAGGAATGCAGTAACAGGAGGACAGTGATAAACTGGAGACATGGGCAGGCGAAATTCAATGCAGAGAAGTGTGAAGTGATCTATGTTAGATAGGAGAATGCGGAGGGACTACTTAAACTAAATGAAACAATTTCAAAAGGAGCACAGGACCATTGAGTACACACAGTCCTTTGAAAGTGGCAGTGCAATTTGACAAGCCTGTTCAATTGGATTTTTTAACAGGACAAGATTAAGTCATGTTAAAGCTTAACGAAATACTGGTTGGGCCAAGCACTGTGTCCACTTTGGGACCCACATTTTCAGAAGTCCTTTTATCAAGCAGCGGAGATTATTGGAATGGTATAAGGGATGAAACACTTTCGGGTTGGCGAGACTGGGGAATCAGCAGCTGTTCTCCTTTGAGCAGAGAGTTTAAAGAGAGTAAATGTTTCACTGGAACAGGGATCGATAACCAGAAGGAGATTAAAGATAATTGGTGAAAGAATCAAAGGCAACGTGAGGAGAATAATTAATGGGGATAAATGGTCTCAATGAGTGGTAGAAGCAGATTCCTTACTACTGAAGTACCATGGTAGAAAAGGAGGCCATTCAACCCTTTGGGCCTATGCCAACCCCCAGCAGTCTCATTCTCCCTCTGTCTATTTCCCTTTACCCCTGCAACTTACTCTCTTTCACAAGCCCATCAACTCCCCTTTGATTCTCTTGCCATTTCCCTACACTAGGGGCAATTTACAGCGGCCAATTAACCCTCCAGCATGTCTTTGGGATGTAGGGGAAACTGGAACACTGGGGGGGGGGGATCCCACACAGTCACAGGGAGGACGTGCTAACTCCACACAGCCAGCACCAGAGATCAGGATTGAACCCTGGTCTCTGGAGCTGAGAAGGGTGACACTATAATTGTACCATTCTGGCACCCTAAATTGTTTTCAAAGGGATTTGGATAATTAGATACATTGGGAAAATTCGCCATGCTGTGGAGTAAGATTGAGCAATGGGACTGATGAGAGGACTCTTATGGAGGTTGCTTTTGACACATTGGGCGCTTTCAGTCTCCTTCTATGCTGTGGCACAGTGGTACAGTGGGTAGTGCCGCTGCCTCACAGCGTCAGATACCCAAGTTCAATCCCGACCTCTGGTTCTCTCTGTGTGGAGTTTGCACGTCCTCCCTGCGACTGCGTGGGTTTCCCTCGGGTGCTCCAGTTTCCTCCCACATCCCAAAGACGTGCGGCTTGGTAGGTTAATTGGCCGTTGTAAATTGACCCTTGTCTATGGGTGAGAGAGAGAATCTGGGGGAGTCGATGAGAATGTGAGAAGAACAAAAACTGAGATCAATGTAGAATTAATGTAAATGTGTGATTGATAGCAGAGACTCGGTGGGCCGAAGGGCCTGTTTCCATGCTGTATCGCTCTGTGGTTCTGCTTGTGAAGCATGATCTTCCTTTCTGAACTCCATGTTGACTCTGCCCAATTCTGTTATATTTTAATTTCCCTGTTACCAGTTCCTTAACAATAGACACTTGAGGCAATTCACAGTGGCTAATTAACCGACCAACCCACACGTCTTTGGGATGTTGGAGGAAATCAGAGCATCCAGAGGAAAGCCACACAATCACAGAGAACGTGCAAGCTGCACGCTGACAATGCCCGAGGTCAGGATTGAACTCAGGTCTCTGGTGCTGTGAGGCAGCAGCTCTACTTGCTGCAACGCTGTGCTGGTCTTTCAAAGTATGATCAATGCCCTATCAAAATTTTTTGGAATTGTTGCTAACTAGAATTGGTAATTGGCTTATTATTGTCATGTGTGAAAAGCTTTTGCCATCTACACAGATCATTCCATACATAAGTACGTCAAGGTAGCAGAAACAGAGAAAGTGTTACAGTTACAGAGAAAGTGCAGTGCAGGTAGTCAAATCAGGTGCAAGGCTGGTGAGGACGTAAAATGAGAGATCAGGAGTTCTTTATTGTACGAGGGGTCCGCTCAGGAGTCTTATAACAGCGGGATAGAAGCTGTGCTTGAGCCTGGTGGTACATGTTCTCAGGCTTTTGTATCTTCTTCCCCATGGAAGGGGAAGATGAGAGAGTGCCCAGGGTGGGAGGGGTCCTTAATTATGTTGGCTGCTTTCCCGAGGTAGCGGGAAGCATAGACAGAGTCCATGGAGGGGAGGCTGGTTTTTTAGGATCAATAAAGGGGGAAAGTGGTGGATGTGGTCACAGAGTTGTACAGTACATCAATAGGCCTTTGGCCCACTATGTCCATCTATACTATCGCCATTTGCCAGTATCCTGTATTTCAACTTGCAGAAGGCTTTTAATAATTTCCCACGCAAGTGGTCATTAAGCAAAATTAAAGCACGTGGGCTGGGCAGTAGTATATAAATGTGGATTGAGGAGTAGTTAATGGACAGAAAACAGAGTAGAGACATCTTGCTTCAATACAAAGAGCACTGGTGAGACAGCTCCTGGAGTATTGTGAACTGGTGTGTTCTCCCTACCTGAGGAAAGATATATTTGCAATAGAGGGATTGCAAGAAAGGATTGATTCCTGGGATCCAGAGAGTTAGTTGGAGGAGAGGTTGAGCAGACTGGGCCTATACTCTGGAATTTAGAAGAATGAGAGGTAATGTTATTGAAACATGTACATTCTTATTGAGTTTGACAAGATAGTGCGAGGAGGTAGTTGCCCTAGCTGGGGTGTCCAGTACCAGGGTCATAGTCTTGAATTAAAGAGTTGGCTGTTCAGAGTCAGAATCAGATTTATTATCACTGCCTTAAATGACGTGAATTTTTTTTTGTGTGGCAACCGTACAGTGCAAAGACGTAAAACTACTATAAATTACGAAATAAATAAATAGTCCAAAAATAGGAATAATGAGGAAGTGTTCATGGGTTCATGGACCGTTCAGAAATTTGATAGCGGAGGGGAAAAAGCTGTTCCTAAATCATTGAATGTGGGTCTTCAGGCTCCTGTACCTCCTCCCCGATGGTAGTAACATGAACAGGGCATGTCCCGGGTCCTTAGTGATGGATGCGCCGCCTCTTGAAGATGTCCTCGATGGTGGGGAGGGTTGTGTCCGTGATGGAGCTGGCTGAGTCTACAATGGGACTGAGGTGAGAAAAACGTTCTTCACCCAGAAGCATGTGAATCTTTAGAATTCTGCACCGAAGTGGTCATTGATTATATTCAAGACAGAGATCAATAGATTTTAGAAAATTAACATCAAGGGATATGGGGTTACTGCAGGAATGGGAGCTAAGGTATAAGATGAGCTGTGATCTAACTGGGTGTTGGAATAGGCAAAGAGGTTGAATATTCTTCTTCTGCTTCTTATGATCTCCACCCCTGAATAAGATCATTATTTATCTGATCTTGGCTTCAACACACTTCCCCACCTGTTCCCCGTAACCCTTGATTCATATCGTCTAAAAACCTGTCTATCTTGACCTTGTAAACATTCAATGACAGCACCTTCACAGCACTGTGGTGGTAGTTTCTAAAGATTCACAACCTCCCAGAGAAGAAAGTTCTCTTCGTCTCCATTCTAAAGTGTGTCCCTTTATTATGAGAGAATGCCTCCTTACTCTAGATAAAACCCATGAAGGGAAACAATATCTTCCTTGTCAAGCCTGCTCAGAACTGTATGTTTCTTGACTTCCAACCTCTATTGAAGACAGGCCTAACCTACTGAATTCTTCCTCATGAAACAATCACTGTGACCCAGTAATCAACCCAATGAACACTGTCCCCAGTTCAAGTATATCCCTCCTGAAATGTGAACAACTTTGTGGTTGTAAGTGCCCTTCATTTGGGAGTTATTGTATTCTTCTGCGTTCTCTTTCCAACAGTTTGATTCTTGCTGGGGAACCAATCCCTTGACTCCTGCAGCTCTAAATCATGACAGTAATATTTCAGGTCTCACCCAAGAGACAGTTGTAGGGGTTACAACTGAGTCCAGGTCTGTCCTCAAATGTTGTATATCTCATACACTGTTGAGCAAATATAATGAATACTCGTCAAATGCGGGATCCCTGGGCAGTTCTTTTGCATTGATATTATTCTCTGTTGGTGTCACGTGTGGTGAGGTGGCTTAGTTTCATACAAAGCAGGAGTGGAAGCATCTTTGACTCTCAAGATCTCTTTGGCTTACGATGTCCTGTTGGTGCCATTAACTTTTCTATCAAACAAGTAGTCTGAATCAGACTAAATGCTGAGAACTGGAAAGATCAAAGTGCGTATACAAACACTGGTACCGAGAGATCAGTCACACCTGGTGTGTTGCTGCTGTGGGAGCTGACCCGAGACAAAAATTGCACAGTAGACAATGCAGAACAGCCATTGTACTGTTGAACATCTGACAGTGGTGCCATGGAGTTTAACAACCAGCGAGACCACCAGTTGGGCCTTAACTCCTGATTGGTACCAATAATCCAGCATTTCTCACTGCCATGCTGGCACGTTGGTCTGGGTTGTATGCTCAGGATCTATAGCAGGGACTGAAGACGTGGGCTCCTGATGATGATTCCCGAGTCCTGGTAGCAACTGCCTGAGATCAGGTGGACAGACCCAGCCCAGAAATTGTACCACAGAGCACCACACCGTGCCAATCTTCCCCATACACCCTGCAATCTACACACCCACCAATCTACACTGTGCCAACCTCCCCACACAGCCCACTGATCTCCCCACACAACCTGCCAATCTACACACACACCCCGCTGATCTCCTCACACACCCTGCCAATCTACACACACACACCAATCTCTAGATACACTACCTATCTACACACACCCACCAATCTACACACACTGCCAGTCTACATTCACACTGCCGATCTACACACACTCACCAATCTACACACACCCACCAATCTACACACACCCACCAATCTACACACACTCACCAATCTACACACACCCACCAATCTACACACACCCACCAATCTACACACACCCACCAATCTACACTCACACCCACCAATCTATACATACACTGCCTGTCTACACCCACCCACCAATCTACACCCACCCACCAATCTACACAGACACTGCCAATCTACAGAGAGACCCACCAATGTACACACACTGCGCCACTCTCCCCACAAACCCCACCAATCTCCACACACACCCCTCCCCTAAGTTGCTGATCCTCACCCTTTTCCTGAAGGTCAGACTCATTGCCTTTGTCCCTGATTCCCCCACTTCACTGATGCCCTGACCCCCGCTCACCTTCCCCCAGGATCCACTCCCCGAAGAGTGAGCAAAGCTAGGGCTTTCAAACAGCTGCCAGATGACACCTTGGGTTCTGCAGCGACTGAGCCCGGGGGAAGGGATGCATTGTGCAATGCACCACCCATTCACTGTTTCTTTCCACTTTGAAGAATTTCTTCTCTCCTGCATTCAAATCGCATGTTATCTCATCCTTTGGATGTTTTCAGATTGATTCACAGCTAATTAATTGTGTCTGAAGTGGAGTCACTGTTGGCCAATTTGTGTCTATAAAACAATACAAGTGTGATATTCTCGAAAGCTTAAACATGTTTAGGCAATAAGCCTCTGACAGTGTCCAAACCCAGTAAGCATGCAAGGAAGCCATTAACTGTAAATAAATTGACATCAAGGATATTTCAATTCAACGGGTCTCCTGGGGAATATTTTAATGACAGTTGCTTAAGCACAAGTGAAAATACTGTCTTCTCTCATTCTGTTCCCTTCTGCATCCCCTTCTGAAGATAATCAGTGCTCCCTATTGATCCTACAGTGTGTATCTAGCCCACCAAACCACTGGTACTGAAAGCACAGAGATGAAGGCATTAGGTTTAACTTGCTGAGCTGAGGCAGGGCAGAGGTTCATCCTGATGTACCCTCAGCTTGGTCATTGGGGCTCCTAATCTGTAACCCTGAGCCTTGCCAGAAAGGCCAGTAACAGATGGACAAAAATAGCTCCAGGTTTGGATACATTTGAATAGCCTGTCACCGGCTGGCGGGTGTCGGACATCAAGTGCAGCTGGGAGTCAGGGCAACAGAGTAGCTGTCATTGGCAGCACATCACCACGTGAGGCAGTGCTTTGGCAACGGGAGGAGGAGAGGGGCAGGAAAAGTGTCAAATACCATGAAAATTAATTCCCCACACTGGCTTTATAATCATAAGACCATAAGACATAGGAGCAGAATTAGGCCATTCAGCCCATCGAGTCTGCTCTACCATTCAATCCTGGTTGATATTTTTTTTTAACCCATTCCCCCCCCCCCCTTACCAATCAAGAACCTACCAATCTCTGCCTTAACTACACCCAATGACTTGGCCTCCACAGCCCTTTGTGACAATGAATACCACAGATTCACCATCCTCTGGCTGAAGAAATTCCTCATCTCAGATTTAAAGGGACGTCCCTTTATTCTGAGGCTGTGCCCTCGGATCTGAGACTCTCCCACTGATGGAAATGTCCTCTCCACGTCCACTCTATCCAGGCCTTTCTGTATCTCCTAGGTTTCAATGAGATCCTCCCTCACCCTTCTGAACTCGAAGGAAGGGACTGAGAAATTCTGCAGTGCAATGCGAGGTTTGCCACTGTGTAGTGGAAATCTACAGTAACCAAAACCAGGGACAGTAAGTGGGTCTCAACATCCACACTATTCCCTCAGGATCCTCTGAGCATTTTCTGCACTAGTGCATCGAATGCATTGAGCCAGCTACAGGCATGCAGCGGCGACCATCAGCAGGTACCTCACAGGCGGACACCACCTACGTCATTTTCATGTGTGAAAAGCTTCGGGGTGCCGATGCGGGAGCAGCCTGTCACGGCATGTGTGAGACCAGTGACCCGAGCGAGTCCCAGGGAACCTGCCTCCGGTGGAGATTCCGAAAGTTAAAATTCTACCCCTTCGTGAGGGCTTTCCTTCTTGCACCTCAGTCTCACAACCCCTCCTAATTTGATCAGGAGCCCTATCCTCAGTGGGAAGTCTGGTTGCAACGCTGCCCCCGTCCCAAGGAGCTGACTGATCCGCCCCGTGATCCCCAACCCTGGGAGGCAGGCAATCCAGCTCTGAGGTGGGAGGTGTGGCACACACGTTATTGCAGCTGGAGAAACTCTGGAGGCTGTCTCCGCAAGATCCTCCACATTCACTGGAAGGGCAGATGAACGGAGCCAACATTCTCAATGCTGAGGCCCTACCTGGACTCAGTTGGCTGTGGTGGGCAGGCATGACACCTGTCTCCCGAAACAAACACACCATTCTGAGACTACAGGTGGGCAGGGAAAATGATTCAAGGATGTTCTCAACGCCTCCTTGAAGAAACGCAGAATTCTCGCTGAACCCTGGGAGTCTCTGGGCCATGACTGCTCAAAATGGAGAAGGAGCATTCAGGTTCATGGTCAGAGAGAGAAACCGCAGGGAAACAGGCCCTTCAGTCCATTGAGTCCACTCTGACCATCAACCACCTATTTACACTAATCCTACATTAATTATTCTCCCCACATCCCTGTCAATTCCCCCCAGGCTCTTCCACTCACCTACACACCAGGGGCAATTTACAATGGACAATTCACCTTCCAACCCGCATGTCTTTGGGATGTGCGAGGAAACTGGAGCGCCCGAGGGAAATCCACAGGGTCACCCAAACTCCACACAGACTGCACCTGCCAGACTTGAACCGGGGTCACTGGCACCATTTAGAACCTTGAGCCTGTATGTCAGGAGGACAGAGGCCCAGCATAAGCCACAGAAGGAGCACACCACCTCACAAGCTGCTCTGCCAGCGGACACCTCCCGATCTGTGGAACAAAGTGTGTTCCCCACACTGTTCTCATCAGCCAGCTCTGAGCTCACGGAGCAAGACTAGAATCAAGAGTGGAATCTGAGGGACTGCCTCAGAAGAAGGAAACTTCACATAACACACCTCTCAAGATCACCAAGTTATGTGAATTACTAAATAACATTAAAAATTCAATGGAAAAGAAGGAAAATGGAACCTTGCTTTGTTATTCATTCCCAGGATATCCTAATGGCCCATTAGAAGACAGAGCTTAGCGATGGTCCTAAACTGCTCAGAGCAGTGTGCAGGTCTGCTGGGCTGTTTCAGAGTGTTGTTGATGGTCGACACCAGGGGCCGCAGATGCTGGAATCTGGATAAGATAAGATAAGATCTTTTATTAGTCACATATACATCGAAATGCACAGTGAAATACACTTTTGCGTAGTGTTCTGGGGGGCAGCCCGCAAGTGTCGCCACACTTCCGGCACCAACATAGCATGCCCACAACTTCCTAATCTGTACGTCTTTGGAATGTGGGAGGAAACCGGAGCACCCGGAGGAAATCCACGCAGACACGGGGAGAACGTACAAGCTCTTTACAGACAGCAGCGGGAATTGAACCTGGGTCGCTGGCGCTGTAAAGCATTACGCTAACCGCTACACTACCATGCCAAACAAACTGCTGGAGGAACTCAGCGGGTCAGGCAGCACCTATGGGCGTGAAAGGAATTGTCGACATTTTGGATCGAAGCCCTGCGCCAAGACTGGTTAATGGTCACCCAGACTGCTGTGGGTCTGGAGTCACATACAGGCCAGACAGGGCAAGGTGGCAGATTTCTACCTCTGAAGGACATCAGTAGACCAGACGGCTTTCCATCGCAGTCTATTGTTGCCATGTTCACCATCGCCGAGGCAAAACACGATGATGCTGGAGGAACTCAGCAGGCCAGGCAGCATCCGTGGAGAAAAGCAGGCGGTCAATGTTTCGGGTCAGGACCCTTCTTCAGGACTGAAGATAGGAAAAGGAGAAGCCCAATGTGTAGAAGGGAAAAGCAGAGCAGCGATAGGTGGACAAAAGAGGGGAGGGACACAGGGTGGTGATAGGTGGATGCAGGTAAGAGATGGTGATGGGCAGGTGCGGGGGAGGAGGGGAGAGCAGATCCACCGGGGGATGGGCCAGAGGTGAGAAGAGAGAAGAAAAAAAAGTAGAAAGGGAAGAAGAGAAGAAACATGGTGGGGGGAGGAAGGTTTGTGGGGAACAGGGTTGGGGATTACCGAAAGTGGGAGAATTCAGTATTCATGCATATTAACTGAATTTAAATTCCCCAGCTGCCATAGTGGGATTTGAACTTGTCCCTCTGAGTCCAGACCAGTGACCTTCTGGTTCAGTGACATAACCACTGTCCTCTGCAGTTTCACTCACATGAAGCTAGTGCAAGCAGTTCAAGTCTCCATGGTTTTTGGCAAGTCTCGCTATTTTTTTGGTCGATCTCACAGCTCATTAATTTTTTCAGGTCCTGCATTATGAAACGTTCTATTTTTGAGGGTGTACTCAATTTCACTTGTCTTCACAAAGCCCTTGGCAGCAGGTTCAAGTATGCGATCGACTTCTGTACAAATGCTACAAGCATCTATCTCTACAGCACCCCCTGGCCTCATCAGTATGACTTCTGATCCTTTGTCCGGTGCTGGGTTTTGGGAAAGTTTCAAACAGGAGATGATTAGGACCCACATTCAAGTGTAAAGTAAAGGACATCCAATGAACCTTTGGATGAGTAAAAGAATTAAAACTTCCAAAGTGACATACAACTTGCAGCCTCTGCTATTTGATGCGCTTTTGCAAGCAACTGAAGGTGAATTCCGCGCCCATTATCCCTGCAGTTCTGAGATCCCCTCCCATTGAAGCCAGCGTTCTGCCGCTGTGTAATCATAGCGTCATCCAGCATGGCAACGGCCCCTTCAGCCCATGCCGATGAAGATTCCCATCTAAGCTAGCCCCACTTGCCTGTGTTTGGCCCTTATCCCTCTAAACCCTTTCTATCCAAGTAGCTTTTAACTGTTGTTAGTGTACCTGCCTGAATCACTTCCTCTGGCAGCTCGTTCCATATACTGACCACCCTCTCAGATTGATGGAGCAGAAACAGGCCATTTGGCTCATCATTTCCATCCTAGCCACAAATGAGCTGCTTGTATTATTCTTACTTTCCAGTTCTTGATCTGTAGACTTGTAGCCCACTGCTTCAAATGTTCAGTTAGATACGTCCTGAAACGTGATGAGGATTCCTGCCTCCAATAGCCTTTCCGGCATCAAATTCCAGATTGCCACCACTCTCTGAGTAAAAAGGAGACACAAGAGATGGAAGACACTGGGATCTGGAGCAAAACGACTAACTGCTGGAGGAACTCAGTGGGTCAGGCAGCTTCTGTGGAGGTAGGGGGATGGTTGATGTTTCAGGTGCGTCAGGACTGAGAATGTAGAGGGAAGATAGCCAGTAAAAAAGGTGAGAGGGAGGGGTGAGACAGGGGCTGGTAGGTGATAGGTGGAAGCAGGTGAGGTGGGAAATAACGGGCAGATGGAGCCAGGTGGGGAGAGGGTATAGAACCTAGGTAACGGGGGAGTGGAGAGGGAAAAGGTGAACAGAGAGAGAACCTAGGTGGACTGGGAGGAGTGCTGCCTGGACTAACTAGTTTTCTCTCTTTCCGAGTTCTGATGAAGGGTCCCAGATCCAAAACATTAACTGTTTCCCTTTCCCCAGATGCTGCCTGACCTGCTGAGTGTTTCCAGCATTTTGCTGTACTTAAAACTATCGAATCAGTTGCCTGCCACATGGGGTGAATAATGGGCAACTGATCTGCCGTCGTCCTTTATGCTTGGAGCTGGACGTGGTGGAGAGTTCTTGATTGTGGTAGAATTAGGACGGTGAGGATGAATGTATACTGTCGTGTATTTGCAATGTGGGAGGCACAAAAGAAGACAGTTCACCAGGACTTTATCAGTGAATTGCAGCATTGAACGCAATACCAGTGGAAGTGTTGCAGATCTCTTCAGCTGGTCAGCTTCTAATGTTATCCGTCTCTTTTGTTTTTCTGATTAGATGAAGTCTGCTGGCACTGTTGATCAAGATTTGTTCACTGACACCTACTGCAAGGTCTGCAGTGCTCAACTGATCTCCGAGTCTCAGAGAGTTGCCCATTATGAGGTAAGATTCTGACTCAAAATTTGTACACTTCATGTCAGAAAATGCTGGGAACACATAGCAGGCTGGGCAGCACCTGTGGAGAGAGAAGCAGAGTTACTATCTTGGGTATTTCCATGGATAGTGCCTGATTTCCAGCATTTTCTGTTTTCAGATTTTCAGCATCTGCTGTCTTCTGATTTAAATTTCATTTCATTTCACTGATCTGCACTTTACATAACAAAATATATTTTGCCAGCAAGCTTTGGAGGTGGTTGAAAATAATTTTTTTTCATGTTTGAAGATTTCTGCTCAATGCCACAAATGCCATTGCTTCTCCTGTATACCAACCTTGTAGTTCAGGGAAACTTTCAATGCTGAGTTTGTCAGAACAGCTGAACCCATCACCCTCATTCTCATTGCTTTGCAACCAGTAACATAGATGGAAAACATTGCTTGTTCTCCCTTCCTGGGTTTACTGTGCTCATTCACTACCCCAGACCCCCAACAACTGCCCATCACACACTCCACTCGCAAATGCTCCCCATCATCGCTCAGCTGTTGCTTGCAGCTGAACAGGTGTGAGACATTTGTCTGAAGCTCTTTGACACCAGCCACTTGGAATTGCAATTGGAATTAGTTTATTATTGTCGCTTGTACCAAAGTACAGTGAAAAGCTTGTCTTGCGTGCTGTTCATACAGATCAATTCATTACACAGTGCATTGAGGTAGTACAAGGTAAAATAATAACAGAATAACAAGAGGACATGGCTTTAGGGCGAAAGGGGAAAGGTTTAGGGGGAACATTAGAGGGAACTTCTTCACTCAAAGAGTGGTGGGAGTGTGGAATGGGCTGCCATCTGATGTGGTAAATGCGGGCTCGCTCTTAACTTTTAAGAGTAAATTGGATAGATACATGGACGAGAGAGGTCTGGAGGGGTATGGGCTGGGGGCAGGTAAATGGGACTAGCTGAATAATGTTTCGGCACAGACTAGAAGGGCCGAATGGCCTGTTTTCTGTGCTGTAGTTTTTCTATGGTTTCTAAAGTGTCACAGCTACAGTGAAAATGCAGTGCAGGCAGACAATAAGGTGCAAGGTCACAACAAGGTGGATTGTGAGGTCAAGAGTCCATCTTATCATACTAGGGAACCGTTTAATAGTCTTATAACAGCAGGATAGAAGCTGTCCTTGAGCCTGGTGGTACGTGCTTTCTGTTCTTGCAAGACGAAATGATTTTGACTCCTACTGGACCACTCTTATAGTATCCGGGCTCTGTGCCTGCAATGTGACGTGTTGAACACGTTTCAGGAGGTCACAATAAACACAATTGTTCATTCCAGTGGCTCCCTTAGACCCACTCTGGAAGCTTCTACAAACCAGCGTGCTGCTTGTGTGCAGTTTGCATGTTCTCCCTGTGACCACATGGGTTTCCTGCTGGTGCTCTGGTTTCCTCCCACCTTCCAACGACATTCCATAAGTTAAGTTACCCTTGTGTGCAAGTGAATCTGGAATGAATGGGAATGTGGGGAGAATATAATGGGATTAGTCTGGGGTCAGTGGGTGCTTGATGGTTGGTGTGGTATTGGTGTTGGTTTATTATTGTCACTTGTACCGAGGTACAGTGAAAAAATTGTCTTGCACACCGATCGTACAGGTCAATTCATTACACAGTGCAGTTACATTGAATTAATGATTATAGTAAGGGTAATGAGTAGATTTGTAGAGAGTAGCTTGCAACGAGTGCCATCTTTCTTCAAGATTAGTGGGCTGGAGGGGCTTTTCCTGTACATGAAAATTGGTGGAGTCGTAGGTAGTGAAGAAGGTCGTCTAAGGATACAGCAGGACATAGATCAGCTGGAAAGTTGGGGAAGCTGATGGCAGATGGAATTTTATCCAGAGAAGTGTGAGATAATTCTGGAAGGGCATATCGTGTAAATGGCAGGAACCTTAGGAGCATTGATCTACAGAGAGACCTGAGGGTGCAAGTCCATAGCTCCCTGAAAGTGATGACACAGATAGGTAGGGTAGTGAAGAAGGCATTTGATCTGTTTGCCTTTATAGGCTGAGGCATTGGCAGAGTCAGCAGCTTTAAATTCCTGGGCATTAACATATCAGATATCCTGTCCTGGGCCCTGAACATAGATGCACTCACAAGGAAGGTGCGCCACCGTCTTTATCTTCTTAGGAGTTAAGATCTGGGGGGTAAATTTTTCACACAGAGGGTGGCAAATATCTGGAACGAGCTGTCAGAAGAGGAGGTGAAGGCAGGTACAGTTATGAGGTTTAAAAGGCATTAGGACAGATGCTTGGATGGGAAAGGTGCAGAGAGAAAACAGGCCTGATGCAGGAAAATGGGTTAATGTAGATGGACATCATGGTCAGCATGGACAAGGTGGGCTGAAGGGCCCATTTCTGTATGATTCCATAATTCTGTGACACTTTTCTGCCTCACACAGAGAATTGCCTTGTGTACAGCTTTAGCTGTCGCTTCCTCATCACTTCATTCTTGCCAAGAGCTGTCAAAGTGTCGAGAGGTCATTGCCATTCCAAGACACTCCCCATTTCTGTTTCCATGTCTGGACCTCAGGAATGATCCCCTTTCCAATTTTCTGCTCCACGTGCCCTCCTTGCCAATAAATCCCCAGCTGCCCCCATTTGGAACCATAGCAAATGAGTTGCAGGCCAGTAAAATATAACAATAACCGTTTCACTTAAAAGCTGGACCAACCAAGCCTAGGTTTTGCATCGACTATCTGGAATCAATGAAGTCAGGGAGACCTAATGAGGCTGTTTAGTGAATTTTGCATTTACAATGGCTGTGAGTAATTTAACGTCTTCCCAACTTGTGGCTTTTCACAGACTCTGTAACCTCCACAACCTAACAGCAGTGATGATATTAAACCACATAATTATGTGGCAAACAACAGTTGATAACGTTGATTGAGACAGATGAGTATTGTCTCAGATACTCTGTGGAAACAGCTTCCAACATCACAGTGTTAGTTGAGCCATTAAATGTGCTATTACTGTACCAGAAATATCACACAAACTTATAGCTCATCATGGCTGTCTCAAAATGGTGAAGAAAGTACAAAACAAATATTATGTAAAAGCAGGAAGAACCGTTCAGTGCATAACCATCGATAATACAAGCATCTGGCAGTGATCTTAGGCTGCATTTTATTCTCTCAAACCTGCTGATATGCATAAATTTTAATTTCAAATAACAGCTTGATCAAATTCTGCCTCAAGTGTCCACCTATCAGCACATAACAAATACTCTGCAATTCAAAAGATTGTGGCTAATCTTCCCACCTTAGCACCACTTTCTTGTATTTGACCCATATCCCTTGATTCTCTTAGTGCAAATCTCTATCCTGAATATACCCAGTGACTGATCCTCCACAGTCTCTTTGAGTGGAGAATTCCAAGGACTCACTCCCCTATGATTGAAGAAACGTCATCTCAATCCTGACCTGCTGATACCTTATTTTGAGACTATGATCCTTGGTTCTAAACACGCCGGTCAAGGGAAACATTATCTGCTGATGCAAACCTTAGAAAGATTTTATTTTGTTTCACTGAGAACACATCTCAATTTTTTTAATATCAAGAAAGTCGTACACTATTGCATTCTTAAGTGGAAGAAAGAAGTTTAGTTTTGGCTGACAGTCTCAGGAAAAGACTTGCCCATTTCGGACTAAGGTGAGCAGCACAATTGTAAACCTTACCTCAGAGAGCAGTGGAGACTCAGCCACTGAGCATATTCAATATGTACTCAGTGTATTGAGTATACAGAGAGTGGTAGGTGCTTGAAACAGGCTGTCACAGGTAGTAGTGGAAGCAGATATGATAGTGGTGTGTAAGAGGCTTTTAGATAGGCACATGAATATGCAGAAAAGATCAAAGATGATCTAATTGAATGGCAGAGCAAGCATGAGGAACTGCTTGACTTCCTCCTACTTCTATGTCTTATTGTCCAGGATATGCCATGATCTTATTGAATGAGAGATTCGCCTGGGGCCTGTATTCTCTTTGTCCTCTGACTTTTCCAGGATTATTTTATAGAATTGTGGGCTTCACACAGGCGGTCTCTGTCTATGAGGTGAGGGGGGAAGTTAATACTCTGGAAGGCAGAAGCAGTGAGCCCAGAACAAACCTGCAGACTTGTCACACCAATTAGTGTCTCACTCAGTAAGTCTGAAGCTTTCCTTGCTTGCCTTTGCAAAAGATTGCCTGACCTTTTGCAAGAGATTTGTCCAAACAGACCAAAGAGTAAATTGTCCTCATTCTTTCTGTTGTAATTTACCAGAAGTAAAGCCCCTGGGGTTCCTCTCTCTGCGGCAACAGCACTCTGTCAGTGAGGGCATTCAGCGTGGAAGGTGATTTCATCATGAGGCAGTTGACGGGTGTAGTGACAGTGGAAAGGAAAGATAAAGATGGCCAAAAACAGCAGTAACAACATGGTAGATCAGTTCTTCAAACTTTTGGAGAAAATATACTAGTGATTAATGTTTGTCGCTGGTGCAGCAGTTAGTGACAGCTCCAAGGATTTGGGTTCGAACCCAACCTCCAGTGCTGTCTGTGTGGAGTTTGCACGTTCTCCCTGTGTGACTGCGTGGGTTTCCCCCGGGCGCTCCAGTTTCCTCCCACACCCCAAAGACATGGTGCATTCACAGTTAATTGGCTGCTGTAGATTGACCCTCAGGTATAGGGGTGTGTGTAGCTGGAGAATCTGGGAGTGTTGATGGGCTTGGGAGAGAGAATAAGTGGAGGAGTGGGACTGATGGGATTGCCCTGAGGTCATTGAGCTTAATAATGTCAGAAGAAGATATGAATATGAGAATATAAAGTTCAGGAGGTACAGGAGCCTGAAGACCCACACCTCAAGGTTCAACAACAGCTTCTTCCCCACTGCCGTCAGGTTCTTGAACCCACCTGAAAAACCCTAATTCTACCTCGGGCTAGATCTCTTTTGCTCAACATGGACCAATGTTGTGATATTTATTTTGTTGCGTAATTTTTGTAAAAATTTATGTTAATTTATGTTTATGTTAATTTATTTTTGTAATGTACTGGGTTGAGGCTGCAAAAAGCTATATTCATGGCATTTATACCCTGGGTATGTATGCCTATGGCAGTAAACCAAAACTTGAACTTGAAACTTGAACTTTATCTGTTAGCGTATTACTTGAGGAGGAGACGAATAGAAGACAATGAGAGGGACAAATTGAGAAGAATAAAAATAGATTAGTGTTTAACGGAACAGGTAACTCAGAAGCTTTGCCCAGACCCATAAGTAGCAGAAGATAGAGCTGATTAGGGAGCTGAGAAAGTGTTGCTCCTGTGCATTGTGAAGGCAAGCACAAGTAGGAAGGGGTGTTTTGCTTCCGTCTTCTCCAGGGAAGGAGAATACTGCCAGCGCTGTGCTCAAGAAGGCCTTGATGATGATACTGGATAGTTTGTACTCAAAAAGTTGCATCCTCTTTCCTGGAGCATAACAATCCCCACGACTGTCTGAACATTGGTGGCCCTCAACATAGAAACTAGAGTCATAGAGTAATAAGGCACGGAATCAGACCCTTCAGCCCAACTCATCCATGCTGACTAAGATTCCCATCTAAGCTAGTCCCATTTGCCCATGTTTGGCCCACGTCCCTCTAAACCTTTTCTGTCCAAATTTCTTGGATACCTGCCACAACCACTTCCTCTGGCAGCTTGTTCCATATATGTACTACCCTCCGTGAGGAAAAAGTTGCCCCTCATGTTCCTATTAAATCTCACTTTAAACCTATGCCCTCTAGTTCTTGATTCCCCAACCCTGGGAAAAAGGGCATTCACCCTATCTACGCCCCTCATGATTTTATACACCTCTATAAGATCACCCCTCAGTCTCCCATGCTCCAAGGAATAAAGTCCTAGCCTGCCTAACCTCACCCTATAACTCAGTTCCTCAGGTCCTGGCAACATCCTCATAAATCTCCTCTGCACTCTTTCCAGCTCAATCCCAGGTGAGGGAGGGAAGGGCTCAGTCCCAAAGGGTGATTCTGTCACTGCAGAGAAATGCACCTGGATCCAAACATGAGTTGCAGATGGCGACAGTGGGCTCAGTGTGGCCATTAGCTTCCCCCAGGGGGTGGGAGGGGAGCAGAGAAGTGGACCAGGAAAGCTCTGAAGCACCTTGATGTGCCAGTCGGCAGGACATGAGACAGCAGAGGGAAACGTGATGAGTGGTTGACTAGGCGGTACCTCCTGTCTGCCCACTGCCAGAAGTCAGCCCGTGCATCCCTCAGGACCCTGCTGAGGACAGCTCGCGAGTTTACGCCACGGTCATCGACGGAAAGACCTGTGACGTTGGTGAATGGACACGAGAAGGAGAAGAGGATGGAACAAAAAAAAACAAACCACTGGGGGTACTCAACGCGTCGAGTGACTTGTGAAAGGACCAGGGACACCTTGCGTGAACAAAAGACTTGCGTACTGTTACCATCTGGAATCTCCAACCAGAAGCAATGCTGAAAACAGATTTTATAATAAATTTCAAAGGGTAGTTAGATACCTGGCTGAGATGAAAAGAGATTGCTGGCTGTGGTGGGAGAAGAGTCAGAATGTACTAACTCTGACGCACCGCTGGAGTGTGCCCTACTCTCCTGTGGCAACTTGCTGAGAGCACCTTCCAAATGACCATACTTGAGGACGTGTGGGCAGAAATATCCAAAGTTGCTGCCAGTGCAGGCAGTAGTGATGAATTGGGACAGTCGTGTGGTTGTTGGGTGACAACCAGTCATGTGACACAGTGGTGCGGTTGTTGGGCGACACAGTGGTGCGGTTGTCGGGCGACACAGTGGTGCGGTTGTTGGGTGACAACCAGTGGTCGGTTGTCGGATGACACAGTGGTGTGGTTGTCGGATGATGCGGTTGTTGGGAGACACAGTGGTGTGGTTGTTGGGTGACAACCAGTGGTGTGGTTGTTGGGCGACACAATGGTGTGGTTGTTGGGTGACAACCAGTGGTGCGGTTGTTGGGTGACACAGTGGTGCGGTTGTTGGGTGACACAGTGGTGCAGCTAGTGAAGCCACTGCCTCACCGCGCCACTGACCCAGGTCCAGTCCTGACTTTGAGTGCTGTATGTGTGGATTTGCACATACAGTACTCCCCGTGACCAAGCGGTTTATTATTGTTCATTGACCACAGCTCCGCCTTCAACACCATAATTCCAAGCAAACTCAGCATCAAACTCCGGGACCTGGGACTCAACACCTCCCTCTGCAACTGGATCCTTGACTTCCTGACCAACAGACCGCAATCAGTGAGGATAGGCAGCAACACCTCTGGCACGATTATTATCAACACTAGTGCCCCACAAGGCTGCGTCCTCAGCCCTCTACTCCCTATACACTCAAGACTGCGTGGCCAGATTCTGCTCTAACTCCATCTCCAAGTCTGCAGATGATACCACTGTAGTGGGCCGTATCCCAAATAACGATGAGTTGGAAGGAGGTAAGAACTGAGAGACATGTGTCATGACAGCAACCTTTCCCTCAATGTCAGCAAATCAAAAGAGCTGGTTACTAACTTCAGGAAAGGGGACGGTGCACATGCTCCTGTCTACATTAATGGTGCTGAGGTCAAGAAAGTCGAGAGCTTCAAGTTCCTTGGAGTGAACATCAGCAATAGCCTGTCCTGATCCAAAACGCAGACGCCACGGCCAAGAAAGCTCACCAGCGCCTCTACTTCCTCAGGAGGCTAAAAAAATTTGGCATGTCCCCGTCGACCCTCACCAATTTTTATCAATGCACCATAGAAAGCATCCTATCCGGATGCATCATGGCTTGGTGTGGCAACTGCTCCGCCTGTGACCGCAAGAAATTGCAGAGTTGTGGACACAGCTCAGCACATCACGGAAACCAGCCTCTCCTCCATGGACACTGTCTATACTTCTCATTGCCTCAGTAAAGCAGCCAGCATAATCAAAGGCCCCACCCACCTGGGACATTCTCTCTTCTCCCCCCTCCCATTGGGCAGAAGATACAAAAGCCTGAAAGCACGTACCACCAGGCTCAAGGACAGCGTTTATCCCATTGTTATAAGACTATTGAATGGTTTTCTCGTACGATAAGATGGACTCTTGTCCTCAGAATCTACCTCGTTATGACCTTGCACCTTATTGTCTGCCTACACTTTCTCTGTAGCTGTTACACATTATTTTGCATTTGTATTGTTTTACATCGTACTATCTCAATGCACTGTGTAATGAATTGATCTGTATGAATGGTATGGAAGACGAGTTTTTCACTGTATCTCGGTATATGTGACAATACTAAACCAATAAACTGATAATAAACCGGTATTTCCTTTTTCCTCCCATGTCCCCAAGAGTATGGGTTGGTGGGTTAATTGGCTGCTGCAATTGTCCCTAGTGTGTGGATGAGTAGTAGAATTTGGGTGAGTTGATGGGAGTGTGGGGAGAATAAAATACCCTTAATGTATGAGGAGCGTTTGATGTCTCTGGGCCTGTACTTGATGGAATCCAAAAGGATGAGGGGAGATTCATTGAAACCCATCGAATACTGAAAGGCCTGGATAGAGTGGACATGGAGAGGATGTTTCCATCAGTGGGAGAGTCTAGGATCCAAGGGCACAGCTTCAGAATGAAGGGACGTTCCTTTAAAACAGAGATGAAGGGGAATTTCTTCAGCCAGAGGCTGGTGAATTTGTGGAATTCATTGCCACGGAGGGCTGTGGAGGCCAAGTCATTGGGTGTATTTAAAGCAGAGATTGTTAGGTTCTTGATTGGTAAAGTGGTTATGGGTTACAGGGAGAAGAATGGAGATAGGGTTGAAAAAAAATCAACCATGATTGAATGATGGAGCAGATTTGATAGGCTGAATGGCCGAATTCTCCTCCTAAATCCTATTGTCTTATGGTCTAAAATTGGATTCATGTAAATGGGTGCTTGATGGTCGGCATGGATTCAGTGGGCTGAAAGGCCTGTTTCCATCCTGTATGAATCTATGACTCTAAAACTGGAAACATCACTCTTCCACACATGGCACAGAAGCCGGCCTTTTGGTCGACCACATCCACACTGACTGTTGCACCATCTACACTAATCCCATTCAACCATATTAGGTCCTTCTCTGCCTTGGCGTTTCTACTTGTCTGGATGGTTCTTAAATGTTGCAACAGTCTCTGCCTTGCCACCTCTTCAAGCAGTGCCTTCCAGACTGCAACCACCTTTTGTGTGGGGAAAAAACCCTCAGATCCCATCTGAACCTACTTCTTGCCTTAAACCTGTGTCTTAGACACCACCATGGGAAAATGATTCTTACTATCTACCGTATCTATCACTTCCGTAATAGGGGACCGTTCAATAGTAGAACCATAGAACACTACAGCAAAGATAACAGGCCATTCGGCCTTTCTAGTTTGTGCCAAAACGTTATTCCGCTAGTCCCATTTACCTGCACCCAGTCCATAACCCTCCAGACCTCTCCCATCCGTGTATCTATCCAATTTATTCTTACAACTTAAGAGTGAGCCTGCATTTACTACATCAGATGGCAGCCCGTTCCACACTTTCACCACTCTTTGAGTGAAGAAGTTCCCCCTAATGTTCCCCCTAAACCTTTCCCCTTTCACGCTAAAGCCATGTCCTCTCGTACTTATCTCTCCTAATCTAGGTGGAAAGAGCCTACTCGCAATAACTCTGTCTATGCCCCTCATAATTTTGTAAACCTCTGTCAAATCTCCCCTCGTTCTTCTATGCTCCAAGGAATAAAGTCCTGACCTGTTCAATCTTTCCCTGTAACTCAACTCCTGAAGACCCCGCAACATTCTAGTAAATCTCCTCTGCACTCTTATCTATCTTACTGACATCCTTCCTATAGTTAGGTGACCATAACTGCACACAATACTCTAAATTTGGCCTCGCCAATGACTTATACAACCTCACCATAACATCTCAACTCCTATACTCAATACTTTGATTTATGAATGTCAGGATGCCAAAAGCCTTCTTTACAACCCTGTCTACCTGTGATGCCACTTTCAGGGAATTATGTACCTGAACTCCCAGATCCCTTTGTTCCTCCGCACTCCTCAGTGCCCTACCATTTACTGTGTATGTCCTACCTTGATTTGTCCTTCCAAAATGCAACACCTCACATTTGTCTGCATTAAATTCCATCTGCCATTTTCTGGCCCATTTTTCCAGGTGGTTCAGATCCCTCTGCAAGCTTTGAAGGCCTTCCTCGCTGTCCACTATGCCTCCAATGTTAGTGTCATCAGCAAGCTTGCTGATCCAATTTACCACATTATCATCTAGATCATTGATATAGACAACAAACAACAATGACCCCAGCACCGATCCCTGAGGCACACCGCCAGTCACAGGCCTCCAGTCTGAGAAACAATCATTCACTACCACTCTCTGTCTTCTCCCACAGCCAATTTCGAATCCAGTTTACAACCTTTCCATGGATACCTAGTGACTGAACCTTCTGAACTAACCTCCTATGTGGGACCTTGTCAAAGGCTTTACTAAAGTCCATGTAGACAACATCCACAGCCTTTCCTTCATCTACTTTCTTGGTAACCTCCTCAAAAAACTCTACAAGATTCGTTAAACACAATCTACCACACACAAAGCCATGCTGACTATCCTTAATCAGCCCTTAGCTGTCCAAATACTTGTATATCCGATCTCTCAGAACACCTTCCAATAATCTACCTACTACTGATGTCAGGCTCACCGGCCTGTAATTACCTGGTTTACCTTTAGAGCCTTTTTTAAACAATGAGACAACATGAGCTACCCTCCAGTCCTCAGGCACCGCACCCGTGGCTAAGGACATTTTAAATATATCTGCCAGGGCCCCTGCAATTTCTACACTAGTCTCTCTCAAGGTCCGAGGAAATATCTTGTCAGGCCCGGAGGATTTATCTACCTTTATTCGCTGTAAGGCAGCAAGCACCTCCTCCTCTTTAATCACTACTGCTTGTTTCCCTTCCTTCCATATACACTATGCCAGTTTCCTGAGTAAATACTGATGCAAAAAAGCTGTTTAAGATCTCCTCCATCTCCTGAGGTTCCACACATAGACGACCACTCTGATCTTCTAGGGGACCAATTTTGTCCCTTACTATCCTTTTACTCTTCATATACTTGTAGAAACCCTTCGGGTTTACCTTCACATTATCTGCCAAAGCACCCTCATGTCTTCTTTTTGCCTTCCTGATTTCCTTATTTAGTATTTTCTTACATTTTCTATACTCTTCAAGTACCTCATTTGTTCCTAGTTGCCTATACCTGCTATACACCTCTCTCTTTTTCTTAACCAGGCCACCAATATCTTTTGAAAACCAAGGTTCCCTATGCTTGTTAACTTTGCCTTTAATCCTGGCAGGAACATGCAAACTCTGCACTCTCAAAATTTTGCCTTTGAAGGCCTTCCACTTACTGAACACATCCTTGCCAGAAAACACCTTATTCCCAATCCACTCTTCCTTGATCCTTTCTCATTTCCACAGAATTGGCCTTTCTCCAATTTAGAACCTCAGCTCGAGGACCAGACCTATCCTTATCCATAATTAACTTGAAACTAATGACATTATGGTCACTGGACCCAAAATGCTCACCTACGCATACTTCTGTCACCTGACCTGCCTGGTTCCCTAATAGGAGATCAAATATTGCATTCTCTCTTGTTGGTACCTCTATATATTGATTTAGAAAACTTTCCTTAACACATCTGACAAATTCCAAGCCATCCAGCCCTTTCACAGTGTGGGAGTCCCAGTCAATATGTGGAAAGTTAAAATCTCCTGCTATTACAACTTCTGTTTCTTATATCAGTCTGCTATCTCACTACAGATTTGTTCCTCCAATTCTCCCCGACTATTGGGCGATCTATAATACAATCCTATTCCTTTGGTCATACCTTTCCGTTCCTCAGCTCCATCCATATGCCCTCAGTAGACGAGCCCTCCGGGCTGTCCTGTCTACACACAGCTGTGATATTTTCCCTGACTAGTAACGCGACTCCTCCCCCTTTCATCCCTCCCCCTCTGTCACGTCTGAAACAACGGAAGCCCGGAACATTAAGCTGCCAGTCCTGCCCCTCCTGCATCCAAGTCTCACTAATAGCAATAATGTCGTAATCCCACGTGCCAATCCACGCCCTAAGCTCATCTGCCTTACCTACAATACTCCTTGCATTGAAGTAAATGCACCTGAGAACATTTCTATCATGTACAAACCTTTGATTTCTGTCTATACCTGCAGTCCTCGCATGACCATTTTCCTCCTCCACCTCACTATCTGCTCTAACACTCTCCCCCTTTAAATCTAGTTTAAAGCCCCCGGAGCAGCACTAGCAAACCTACCCGCAAGTATGTTAGTCCCCCTCCAGTTCAGGTGTAAACCGTCCCGTTGGAACAGGTCCCACCTTCCCTGGAACAAAGCCCAATTGTCCAGAATCATGAAGCCCTCCCTCCTGCACCATCTCCTTAGCCAGACAATAAGGTGCAAGGTCACAACAAGGTAGATTGTGAGGAAAGAGTCCATCTTATCATACTAGGGAACCGTTCAATAGTCTTATAACAGCAGGATAGAAGCAGTCCTTGAGCCTGGTGGTACGTGCTTTCAGGCTTTTGTGTCTTCTGCCTGATGGGAGAGGGGAGATTACACTGGCTGCTTTACTGAGGCAGCAAGAAGTGTAGACAGAATTCATGGAGGGGAGGCTGGTTTCCACGATGGGCTGAGCTGTGTCGACAACTCTCTGCAGTTTCTTGCGGTCACTGGCAGAGCGATTGCCGTGCCAAGCCGTGATGCATCCGGATAGGATGTTTTCTGTGGTGCATTGATAAAAGTTGGTGAGTTGCAAGGGGGACATGCTAAATTTCTTTAGCCTCCTGAGGAAGTAGAAGCACCGGTGAGCTATTTTTGGCCGTGGCATCTTTGTGGTTGGACCAGGACATTCACTCAAAAGAGTGTGGAAAATAGATGATAGAAACGTGTGTTTCAACCACTTACATGTTCGGTGCTATTGGTTTTCTACATTTTTTAAAATTATGACTATGAAAGAATGTTAGTTATCACCATCCCTTTTATTTCAGTATTAATTTATGTTCAAATTTCACACGAGTAGTTATTTTGAATTGATATTTCTCGAAGATTTAAGCCAAAAACATTTATAGAGTAGAAGTCTGCTGGGCATGCTCTGTGATCCTTCTTTGTCAGGACTCTCAGTCCCAACACCATCACATTTCAAGGATCCTTGCAAGAACACCTGATGAGCCGTAATCTACAGTAGCAAGCCGGGGAGCTAATTAGCTTCAACTACTTTTTAGGCCCATGATGGGCAATGATAAGTCACTCTGTGTGGCAATCTTTGAGGATTCCTTAAAATAACCTTTCTTGACTCAGTAGCACATGTGGTCATGGAATCATAGGTAGTTTACACCATGGAAGGAGACCACTCAGCCCATTGTATCTGTGCTTGTCAAAAAAAGAACTCCACAGTATAATTCCACTATCCACCTCTGGGTCTGTGGCTCTGTAGGTCACAGCTCTTTGAACATCCATCTTCTGTTCAAATGTGATGAGGCTTCCTCCTCATGTTTCCTCCAGACAATCAATTTAATTTATGCCACCATTTAAAGACCCCCCTGGTATAGAAATAGACCCATCCTTCGTACTTTATCCAGCCCCCTCACAATTTTATACGCCTCAGTTAAGTCTCCCTCAGCCTCCTCCATTCCTAGGAAAATAATGCCAGCTTATCCTATCATTCCCTATAGCTGAAATGTTCCAGACCTGGCAACGTTGTCATCAACTTCCCCAACACCCTTTCCAGTGGGACCACATCTTCCCCGTGACATGGTGGTCAGGCAGTGCAAGTAGAAGTGGACACATCATTCGAGGTTACCTTTACCAAAACCCAGCTTCCACACACTGGCCAGGATCTGGACACAGCTCCTCCAATCAAGAGCCCACCGAATGAGGAGGCAGGAAAAAAAATCGCCAAGAAATTTCTCTTGGAGACACAAGAGACGGCAGACACTGGAATCCCGAGCAAAACACAAACTACTGGAGGAACGCAACGGGTCAGGCAGCATCTGTGGAGACAAATGGACACTCGATGTTTTGGGTGGAGACCCTTCATCTGGACTGGAAATTTCTCTTCTCCATTAGTAAATTTCCGGAATACCTTGAGCAGAATAGTTTTGAAAAAAGTCTTTGGCAGCTGGAGGTACAGATGGAGGTCTAATGCAGTGCAGACAGCCTAAATTGTAGCAGTCGGAATCAGTGCTAGAACAGGAATCTCAGCAAATCCCTCGGTGCACGATTATTGGGAAGTGCACCCTTATTTTGTTTGGTTGAAGTTATCTCTTATTTTCCCCTTCGCTCCTAACAAGAGAATTATTTCCCTCAGTTATGCTGAAAAAACAATTTTGCAGTCTCAGCCTCCTTTGCTAAAGCAGTGACTTTGCAGCAAATGCAAAGCACTACAGCCCTGGGATTGCCAGTATTGTACCTGTGCGCGATTCATTCCCCTCCGAGACTCCAGTCATAGCAACCATTGTGGTAGAGTGAAATGCTTTGCTCAGAAACTATCCAACACAGGATCAGGCATGACTGTTCTTGATACAGGCACCAGCCAGCTGATAAATAAACAGCGCTGCCTCTGCAGTGAGAGTATTGTGAACAGACCTCACCTAAGCTGATCTTTTTTGGCAGTGCCCTTTTCCGACTGCAGTGTAGCAAGTCAAGAGTAATTTGTCGGCTACTCAACCATGTGGTCCCTCGGGGAAGCAGAAACAAAGTAAGGAACAACTTCATTCTGTCTTAAATAAACCTCCATAAATCTCTGCAACATTCCTTAAATTGGCACTGTCATTCCACATTCATCAAGTGCCCAGTCAGTTCCCTCCACTATATATTTTGCTGTGTGTCAGGGACGTTATTGGTAACATGCAGTTCATGAAGACGGGAAAGCATGTTGCTCAGATCTGATGGAAAATTCAAGCAGAAGGGATTGACAGTTAAGGAAACAGTCGCTCACTGTCCGCACCAGAGATGGCCGAGAAATTGCATACTCATGATAGTACGTTACAGAGGTCTTTGTGCTGTGGACTTCAGATTGTTGGGGGTGTGCTGTCGCTGCACATTTTAGGGTCAAGAAGGTGCTGGTGTTCTGAAGACTGATTGGGTTTGGGGGATGCTGGGTATAGCTGGCTGGAGTTTGGTGCCTTGGGGTTGGGGAAGGTGGAACCAGGGTGTCGATCGACGAGTTTGGGGAGTTTGGTGGTCAGGCTGTCAGTCGGAGGGGTTGAGGAGTTGAATTTGTGGGTCATTATCTTTAACAATTTGAACTAAAACAATATGTTTTTGCAAAACTTTTGCAGTATAATTTCATGATTGTGGCAGATGGTCAGGGCAACAAATCACTCATTTGAAAGGAAGCATTTGGCAGCCTCCCGATAGTTTGCCATTATAAGTTTTGACTGGGGTAAGTCCTCACTAATTTTAATTTTTGTCAGGAAGCCTTGTAACCTTGTTCTGTGACTGAGAGGACCGAGAATAAACATCTTGGAACATGTATTCCAAATATTCCAACTGAGCTGATACAAGGGAATGCCATTTCAGCCGATGTGGGAGGGCAGAAACATGGTGAAGACCAAATACGAGGCAAGATGTAGGCAGCTGAAATTACAAGAACAGAACTTTCAATCACCACTTAGTCTTACTGCTTACATTTTAACTCCAGTTTGCAAATTAGAGGAGGAAGCTAATTAATTCAGCAATCATTCATTGGCTGATTGATAAATTGATGGTGTATAATGATTGAGGATTGTTTCACTCCTCATTGCCGTGGTTTTGTTGTATCATTCATCAGCAGTATGTTCAATTGGATGTGAAATTGGTCTTCACTGTTGAGTCCACCAGAGGTGACAAGGAAGGCCCGATTTGATTGGAGACAAAGATCAGCTGGCGTGCAGGCAGAGCTGCTCTCTCTTTGCCATAAGGAGCCCCAGGATTTGAGACAGATCATTAAAGACACCAGATTATGTGACTGAGTTTGAAATCTTCCTTGTCCCTCTTAATATTCAATTCCATGTTTCAGACGGGTGCACAAATGAGAATGTGTTACAGCTCTGAAAACTTCAGTACAAATTAAACTCTGATCAGTCATAGGGCAATAACTGCTGGGCCACAGTTATACTGCTGGCTCTGCCTCGTTATTCCAACTAATGGCAAGGCACTTTAACGTTGGCAAAGACTTTGGGTCGCTCCAGCTGTTAGTCAGACAGGGAAATTGAAGTTCAGGAAGTTGCCAAATAGTGTGGCAGGAATATATTGCTTTACACAGGGAGACTGTTTCCTGGAACATGTCCTACATCCCTCAGCTTGGTTTGCTGGGAAGTCAGTTCTATCAACCAGGCTGTCAAATTATGCTGGTGCTTCTGTTTATTTGAACATTAGCCACATCTACAAAAAAAAAGCCACAGTATAACAATAAAGTAAGTCACATTCAACAGCCTGTCATCAATTTTGATTTTCTTAGGGTATGACACAGGGAAAGTCTGTTTGCCACAAAGGTTGTGTGGAACAGTGTCTGTTGGGGGTGACTCATCTGATTTTTGTTTTCTGCTTATGACTCATCCTGCAGCAGCATTGAAGTTTACCAGGAGCACGGTACAGAAAAAAGAGCAAACTGGAGACAAAAGACTGCAAACGCTGGAATCTGGAGCAACACCCAAGATGCTGGAGGAACTCAGCGGGTCAGGCAGCATCTGTGGAGGGAAATGGAGAGTCGACATTTTGGGTCGAGACCCTTCATGTGGTCCAGGTGAAGGGTCTCAACCAGAAACATTGATTGTCCATCTCCCTCCACAGATGCTGCCTGACCCACTGAGTTCCTCCAGCATCTTGTGTGTTGCAATGGCACAGAAGAAGTTACCTTGTAGATTATTTCACACCGACATCTTTAGCCCCTGTTCACAGATGGTGAATAACACACAAGCAGATTTCAATAGCAACTTTCCAAGCCCTGACTTCCAACATGTGCATGGACAAAACAGCAGGTTCTTGTGAAGACCATCCTCTCCAAAAACCACACTGTGATGTACGCCATCCTGACGTGAGCAGATATTACCATTCATTTATTGGTAAAATCCTAAAATGCCCAGCAAACTGCTTTGCAAAGTCCCACTACGGTAGTGTAGCGGTTAGCGCAACGCTATTACAGCGCCAGTGACCTGGGTTCAATTCCTGCTGCTGTCTGTAAGGAGTTTGTACGTTCTCCCCGTGGCTGCGTGGGTTTCCTCTGGGTGCTCCGGTTTCCTCCCACATGTACGGGTTAGGAAGTTGTGGGCATGCTATGTTGGCGCTGGAAGCGTGGTGAAACTTGCGGGCTGCCCCCAGAATATTCTACCCAAAGATGCATTTCACTGTGTGCTTTGATGTACATGTGACTAATAAAGATCTTTAAAAAAAATTGAGACTTTTCAAGAGGGCAACCTCAAGAACAACTGGAGATAGGCAGTATGTTCAGGAGAACATACACCTGAAAAACCCACACCATTTAGAAAAAGGTTATATTGTTTCTTATTCTCAAGAAGGCCTAAATAATCATATTAATGTTGATTTTCTTTCCATTTTAATTCTATAGTTTTAGTTAATGCGAATGCTCATGAATATTTACTACAGGATGACTGACCTTTCTGTCTGCAAATACACAGTTCTATTTCTCATGTTGATGGATCATTACTTTCTATATGTTTAAAAATGGTGTTCTGCTACAATTATTCAGGGCAAGAAACTAATTAGGAATAAGTCCTCCTCCAAGAGAAAGTTTCACTCTGGCTGCTACTTTTTTACTCTTCTGAGGCAGTTCCTTGGGATCAAAGGTGACTTGCTTCTACTCCAGTTCTGTGGGCCCTGAGGTGGTTGAAAAGTTCGATGTGGGATCTGTTGGTGAGGCTTGACTGAGCGGACAGCTGGGTACTTTGGGAGCTGGCATACTTCTCCTGCGTGCTCTCAACAAATGCCACCCTGGAGGCAGTGAGGATTTCTTTTCCAAGGAGTCTCGGACCACAGAAGAATCTACCTTGTGGTTCCTCTGCCTCACAGCACCAGAGACTGTGGTTCAATCCTGATCTTGGGTGCTGTCTATGTGGAGCTTGCACGCTCTCCCTGTGACTGTGTGCATTTTCCCTGGGTGCTCCGGTTTCTTCCCACACCCCAGTGACGTGCAGGTTGGTAGGTTCATTGGCCATTGTAAATTGCCCCTGGTGTGTAGGTGAGGGGTAGAATCTGGGGGGAGAGGATTGGAATATAGGGTTAATGTAGGATGAATGTAAATGGGTGGTTGATGGATTCAGTGGGCTCAAGGGCCTGTTTCTGTGCTGTACCTCTCTGAATCTCTGGCTGTCTTAAAGCACCACCTCTGCCCTCCCTTGTCACCATGGAAGTAGGAATACAGAGCCTTCTTTGGGAGTCTGGCGTGCACCAAGCAACAGTGTGGTTCATCGAAGCTAGCTGTGTTATCGCAGCCTTGATACTGAGGATGTTGGCCAGGGAGCGGTCACACATCCTGGCATGGATTTAGGGAATTTTACAGAGACAGCATTGGCGGCATCTTGTAGTTAAAGGGTGGCTGTGTGTGATTGTAGTAAGCTTTTTGGATGCCCTGGGTTTGGCAAAGGCACTGTGTGTACATTTGGCTCAGAGCACGAATTTCACACAAGTGACTGTCACTTAATCTCAAAGTCTATTCAGCCTGGGCTATGAAAATAAGTAATGCCACTTCTTGTTTTGCAAACAATAACAACTGGAGAAGTGAACAAGATAACTTACGAGGTAAGGATTGGCATAGTTAACTGCATCCTCCATACGGAGCAATGTTATGTGCATTGGCTGTGAAATGAAAGTTGACAAGTCTTCAGTTTGGTTTGAAAGCTTTCTCACTGACCACTGACTGGGAGAAATCACCCCTGTGCTTTATCTGCGAGGTTATTTTCCAGGCAATGAGTGGGTGTCCAAATGGGTTTGGAATTATCAGTGGATTAAATGGTAGCTCCCCCTTCCCCACTGTTCCCATCTGCCCTCCCCACCTCCCTTAATTGGTTCCATGCTCCATTTCCTTTTCCATCAGATCCCACCATCTGCAGCCCTTTGTTGCCTCCACCTATCGCCTCCCAGCCTCTGACACTATCTCCACCCTTCCCTCCCCCATCTGACTCCATCTGCCAATCAATCCCTCCTCACTGGATCCACCAGTGGCTTGCCAGCTCCTGCCCCACCCCCTGGCCTCTTTATACTGGCTATCTCCCCTCTATCTTTCAGTCCAGATGAAGGGTTTTAACCGGAATTGTCGACAGTCCATTCCCCTCCACAGATGCTGCCTGACCCGCTGAGTTCCTCCAGCAGTTTGCTTTTGCCTCCAGATTCCAGCATCTGCAGTCATTTATGTTTCCGGCAGCTTATTGTCATTGACAGCACAGTTCATGTGATAAAGACTGAAGTAAAAGCCAAAAAATCATGAAGATGCTCAACAGGTGAAGCAGCATCTATAGAGGAAGGGACAGAGTTAACATTTCAGGTCAATGACCAAATGAGACTCCATGCTTGTTAATTTTCAGTGACAGGTTGTATGGATTGAAATGAATTAACTTTGTGTGACAAGTTTCCTTCATCTCCACAGACACAGCAAATTCTCATCGTGCATTTACATAGGAAGATAGACAGTGAGATTTCTGCAGAGCTAATGATGCAGTGGCAAATCTCCAACCAAAAGCATTTTAATTTCTGTGCTTAATCTCTCATTTGTTTGTGCTTGAAGTTACCGTGGCAATGAATCCCAGCAAGTGCAATGCATGCTCCTTGATAATTTGACAGAGGATGATGTGCCAAAATAAGTTATCATAATAAATTTATATTAAGATATTTTATAATCTATTCTTGCATTATTCTACAACAGAAGAAGTGCAAACATTTTAAGTTGTCAAATATGAAAGAATATTTGCATTTAATCGGTTATGGTTTCAATTTGCATAATTTGCTTTCATTGTTTCACTGATGTGATTTCTTTCCACATCACTTGAATGAGACTGATTTGTGTTGATAAATCATGCAGAGATTTTTTTGTACAAGATTTAATAAATTTCCATTTATTTCCTTATATTAAGAGGGAACAAAGATGTCAACAATAAAGCAGTACAAAATACCAAAGGAAAATTAGAAACAAGGTGCTTTCTAATCCTTTTTCAGTGATCTTACAAACCAACCAAGATGATTTTCTTGGATTGGGAGGGAGTGGAGACAGTGCTGGTTGATGTGGGAGGGGTGGAGGGAAGGTGTTGGCTTTGAGTATAATTTTATGTGATGTCTGTAAGTGATCTCTTTGTAGAGATGTAATTGCTTTCTACAGTTTATAGCATGCAAACCTTTTTATCGTGATAACGTCTTCTGGCATATTGGCACACTGTTTTACCTAGTCTAGCCCTCAGAACCATAAAAGGCCCAGAAATTTATTTCAGAGCAACCTCTTGAATTCCTGTGTTTGGCACAGAGCAGTGTCGCCGATTGATTGACAAGGTTATTGAGTACACACTGAGTAATTGTGTGAGCCTCAATTTGAAAGACACGTCTTAATGAGAGGATGAAGTCCAGAGAGGTTAAAGGCTCCAGCCATACCAGAGCCAGTGCTCAAAGAAAGGAACCTCTGAATCATCTTCGATGGACCAGAATATTCCATAGTCAAGATAAGACATTGGCGATGGTGTGATCCCAACCATCCCAATGCTTACTCTGTGCAACTGGCTCCACAGCCCTGGTGATTGTTTATTAATCTGAAGCTCCTACACCCATGTCCCATAGCAGCTGGAAGTGGCGTCCCTGACTAAGAGCTCCCTTCATGGTGAGAGTTCACCTGTGTAACTTTGTGCTTCCGGTGCGACATTTGAAATTTCCCGCTTTCCTGATCTTATCAACGGGACAAACTTGAGCAATTTTCCACATTTTCGGGGAGGTGCTAGTGTTGTAAAAACACTGGAGGAGCTTGTCTAGTGGCGTGCCTCGTTCTGGAGCACAGGTTTCAATACCAAGCTGGGACGTTCCCTGCCACGTAGCCTTTGCTGCAGCCAGTGCTGTTGGCTGCTTCTCAATATTACATGGAGTGAATGGACTTGGGTGAAGACTGGTTTCTGTGGTGGTGGGAACTGCAGGAGGAAGCCGAGATGGATCCTCTGTTCCGTACTTCTGGCAGAGCCAGATTGTGAATACTTCAGCCTTGTCTCCAGCGCTCACATGCTGGGCCACACCATTGTTAAGGATGGGGATGTTACATAGAACACTACAGCGCAGTACAGGCCCTTCAGCCCACAATGTTGTGCCGACATTTTATCCTGCTCTAAGATCTATCTAAACCTTCCCTCCCACATAGCCCGCCATTTCTCTATCTTCTTGAAGGATGTTCTTGAAGTCTTCTCCCAATCCCTGTGTGATTGTCCACTCCCATTCATGGCTAGGTGCAGCCAATGGGCAGAGCTGGAAACAGGCCCTTCAGCCCACCAAATCTGTGCTGACCATCAACAACCCATTTACACCAATCCCGTTATTTATTCTCCCCACATTCTCATCAACCCCCACCCCCCCACCCCCCCACCCCCCCCCCCAAATCATTCTACCTCTCAACGACACACGGGGCAATTTCCAGTGGCCCAACCAACCTGCATGTGGTTGGGATGTGGGAGGAAACTGGAGCACCCAGAGGAAGCCCACACAGTCACAGGGAGCAGGTGCAAACTCCACACTGACAGCACCCGAGGTCAGGATTGAACCCGGGTCTCTGGAGCTGTGAGGCAGTGGCTGTACCCGCTGCGCCACTGGGCCACCCATTCCATTGTAACCTGGTCTGCTGGTTGTGAGATCACGTTGCTCTCTCTGTCCATCGCATGCTGCCTTAACTGATTAGCTCACATGTGGCCATGTTGAGCTACACGAGGCTGGCAGCTTATCATATTGAGATATGCCTGACGCTGCTCCAAGCATGTCCTTCTGCATCCCTCATTGACCCGGCAAATTTCTGCTCAGGAAAGATATTCAATTATTGGCTAGTTTGAATGAAGCAGTAAATTTGTGGCAGCAGAGCAATTCCTGTGTAGTCTCAACTGGAATAACAAACAAGAGTACATTCGATCTTAGGATGATATCACAGTACTGTTCACCATGAGGAGTTTAGCACCATCACTACCAATTTAAAAAGCTCAGTCCTTGCCAACGGTTGTAATTAACATTATTGTCCCTCTTTCTGCTTTCTGAAGTTGATGTTGCTAGTCGGGTCCACTGATTTGGAGTGGCTAAACAATTCTTGAAGGACAACCCACAACTAAATGTCTTATAATTGCAGCTGTCATCAAGGTTATGATTTTCACCGAGTCTGTTGTTATCAAAATCTTAAAAGCACTGTGCAAAACAATAAAACGTGAACACCGTGTACAATTAACTCAAATAACAGGAGCAATTTGCATTTCAACTGTACTTTCAGAGCAAAATCTGTCCCATGAGCACCGTGCATTTAAAACTGAGTGCCGGTTCAGTCACCCTTGGGGAATGGATTGAAAGCAATCCATTTTGTGTTGAGATTGTAAGATTTCATTTCTTAAGCAGCCCGCTTTCCAGATATTCTCTCTTTCCAGAGAGAGAAAAGTGTTTTCAGACACAATAATTGATTGGGTTCTTCAACTGAACTGCCCGGAGCTGAAGGAATAGAGCAGAGATGTCAGAGAGGGAGGTTTTTATGTCAGTTCATGCAGTTTATAACTTTCTTTTCTGCAGAGCCGGAAGCACGCGAGTAAGGTCCGCCTGTACTACATGCTTCACCCCATCGACGGAGGATGCCCTGCGAAAAAGCTCCGGTCGGAAAACGTAAGCAGCCTTCCTTTAATCTCCAAGCCGTTGCGAAGGTGCAGCACAGCCACGAGCCATTGGCTCAGTCGGTGAGACATTGGGGAGGAATAAAATGCAAAAAAACAAGCTGCTGGAGGAACTCAGCGGGTTAAGCAGCATCTGTGGAGGCAAAGGGACGGTTGACGTTTCAGGTTGGGACCCTGTATCAGGACTAGGAGTGTAGATGGAAGATAGCCAGGTGAGAGGGAAGGGGCTGGTGGGCCATGGGTGGAACCGGGTGAGGTGGAGAATGATGGATAGATGGAGCCAGGTGAGGGAGAAGGAGGGTGGAGTATTGGGACCAGAGGCTGGTGGACGAAAGGTGGAACCAGTTAAGGAACAAACAGCTGGGCTGATGAAGCCAGGTGGGGAGAGGGGAGGGGGAAGGTAGAGACAGAGGCTGGAATGTGATGTGGAACCAGCTAAGGCAGGTGGAACTGGGTGGGAAGGGAATAGGAAAGGTAAACCAAGGTAGAGAGGAATAAGCTCTGGGAAATGGAACTTGTTGACACATGAAGGAAATTCATCCTTTCCCAGCAATAATCTTCTTGGAAAATTCTGCTCTTTTCTATAAAACTTAAATTATTTCATATTTTGGGGATCAAATATGAATTGAACATATACAGTAAATGGAAGGGTGCTGAGGAACGGTGATGAACAGAGAGTCCAAATCTACAGTCCCCTGAAAGTCACAACACAGGTGGATAGAGTGGTGAAGAAGGCATATGGCAGGCCTACCTTCATAGGCTGGGGCATGTAAGAGTTGGGACGTTATGTTGCGGCTTTACAAAACACTGGTTAGGCTGCACTTGGAGCATTGTGTGCAGTTCTGGTCACCACACTACAGGAAGGATGTGGTTGCTCTGCAGAGAGTACAGAGGAGATTCACCAGGGTGTTGCCTAGATTGGAGGACTTCAGTTATGGGGAGAGATCGGACAGGCTGGGCTTGTGTTCCCTGGGGCGAAGGAGGCCTGATAGAATTATAAAAGGTTATGAGAAGAGTAGGCAGGGTGGATAGTCAAAATCTTTTTCCCATGAAAGAGGTGTCAAAAACAAAAGGACAGACACTTAAGGTTAGAAGAGGTTTTAAAGGGAATCTGAGGGGCAAGACTGGTTGATATCTGGAACATGCTGCCAGAGGAGGTAGTGGAATCAGATTCAATCATGATGTTTAAACAGGCACTTGAATAGGCAAGGGACAGAAGGATATGGTCCTAATGCAGGCAAGCAGGATGGGTGCAGATGGGCCAAAAGGTCAGCATGGACATGGTGGGCTGAAGGGCCTGTTTCTGCACTGTATGACTCTATGATTCTATTCCTAATGCCCCCTGAACTGAGGGCACAGTATTGAGCTGATTACATTGGTGGGTCTGATGTTACATTTAGGCTGTACCAGGTGGGGACAGATTTCCTCCCCAGAAGGACTCACTGAATCACAGGGGATTTTACTAACTTTATGTAAATTCCTGCTTTATTTACTTTCTTGAATTCCCCAGCTGCTGTGGTGAGATTCAAACTGTGATCAGCGGATCTCTTGTTTGGAATTCTGACTGCTGGTCCGGTAACACAACCGTGATGGAACCCTGAAATTTAGAGAGACTATTTTGGTGCAGTGAAACCCGATGATTCAATATCCCATTGTTCAGAAATTGTGATGGCTCGGCAACTGGATCCCAAACTGCAGATTCCTGTTGTCCCTTTAATGTTCCAGGGCCTTGGTTCGTGTGTTCCCAATGACTCACAAAGTCCCTGTTCCTACTCTCCACTTAACGTACTGGGGCCCTATTCCCACCCTCTCTATAACACACCAGAGCCCCAGTTCCCACCCTCTCTATAACACACCAGAGCCCCAGTTCCCACCCTCTCCATATCACACCAGAGCCCCAGTTCCCATCCTCTCTATAACACACCAGAGCCCCAGTTCCCACCCGCTCTATATCACACCAGAGCCCCCGTTCCCACCCTCTCTATAACACACCAGAGCCCCCATTCCCACACTCTTTAAACTCATTGGAACTCCAGTTCCCACATTCACTTTAAGATTACTGGGTTCAATGGAAATTTTATTACAATACTGTGTAGCATTTAAAAATATGAATTAAAAAGTATTGAAGTATTAATTGGAATAATCTCCAATAGTCCCAGAAGATCTGCCAGTCCTGCACTAAGTCTCGAGTGTGTCGAATTATCGGAGATTTACTTTGCACAGACAGCTCCTACAGTTGGAAACCACTGGTTTTTGGTAGAGCCCTGGGCCTCTTGGACCTAGTTGATGCTTTGCCAGCCATAAACAGTAAGCCCCAGAGCAGAGCTCAGTCTGTCTTATCGAACTGTGGGGATCAACTGGGATAGATCTAATTTACTTTCCTCCAAACCATTCATGAAAAGCAGGACTCCTACAGTGCAGACACAAGAGAATGCAGATGCTGGAATCTGGAGTAGAAAATGAACTATGGAGGAATTCAGCACATCGAGCAGCATCTGTCGGGGAAAAGGACTGTCGACATTTCGGCTCAAAGCCCTGCATCAGAACAAAGGAATTCCTTCCCCCCCACAGAATCTGTTCGACCTGCTGAGTTCCTCCAGCAGATTGTTTGTTGCTACAGATTCTAGCATTGCAGTCTCTGGTGTCTGCTGTGTTGCTGGGAACACAGACCCAAAGGCAACCTGTGGTGTCACTACTCCTGGAATATTGCAGCTACAAGTCCGCTTCCTGCAACACTCTTGGGATAGTTGCTTCCAATTCCAGGCTGGAGTTTGCTGCATCCAACCTGCCTCCTTCAATTTCTCCCCACGGCCCCTTCACACTCAGCCCAGACTGATGCCATGGACTGATTGACTGCCCTTCATGCCCTAGAATCAACAACAAGGCCCAGAAACCTATTAGGTCTCAGGCCTTGCAGTGCTGATGCCCCGCCCCCAAATATAATGATAGGCTGTGACAGCTGGCAAAGCTGTCATTGAACTTAAATATCTCTGACACTTGGAGACATCTAAATACTGAAATCTGAAGGAAATAATGTTAAAAATGCAAATTATTGAGGTTATACAAGAAAGCTAGTTAAAAACAAAACATATAGAAATAATTTAAAGAAGGAATGGAAATAAAATAATTATGAGGGGCATAGATAGGGTGGACAAGCAATATCTTTTTCCCATTATTGAACGATCCAATACCAGAGGGCATGCATTTAAGGCAAGAGGGGGTAGGTTCTGAAGAGATGTGAGGGGTAAGTTTTTTACTGAGAGAGTGGTGGATGCCTGGAATGCGTTGCCTGACAGGGGTGCTGGAGGCAAATTCATTGAGGGCTTTTAAGAGGGGCTTAGATGGGCACATGAATGAGAGGAAAATGGAGGGATATTGGGCATTCTGTAGGTAGGGGGGATTAGTTATGTCGGCACATCATTGTGGGCCGAAGGGCCTGTTCTGTACTGTTCTGTGTTCTATGTTTACCTTCACCTTTGGCTCCTAAACCCAGCTCTACAAACCTCACAGAGGTCTGAGCTGGTGTGGGATACAATCAGCAATTCCATGGAATATCCTACCAAGCCCATCAGTTTGCCTTAACTTTGGACTCAAGATTTGTTCCCCTCCCATCCTATGCTCCAAATCCAGCACCTCCCTGGACTCCCAAGCTGTGCGCCTACGTCCAGTATTCTAAGATGTCTTAAAGTAATTTGGCAGAGGGATGGATCACAGTGTAGGTCTACACCGGTCAAGTGTAGGAGACAAACTAGGTTAGTTTGATGGGGATCGTGCTGTGAATGGCCAACCTCTTCCCAGCAAGATTCATCCCAAATTTTAAAAAATACTGCAAGGCCAAATTGTCAGTGATCCAGGACAAAGCAAAATGTTTGCTTGGGACCCCACACACCATTCAAAGCATAAACTCTTTCCTCCACAGTGGCTGCATATGTGCCATCATCTACAAAACGCATTGCACTTGCCCAGACTACTGTGACAGCACCTCCTAAACTTACAGCCCCAAATCTCAAGACAAGGACAGTTATGGACCATCCAACTTGTGCACCATCCAAGTATATCACTGATTTTTCACTGTTGCTTGGTCTAAATCCTGGAACTCTCTCCCCATCAGCAACTTCAACAAACAGGCTGCAGTGGTTCAAGCAGGTGGTTCACCACCACCTTCTCAAGGGCAAGAGGAAAAAGACTATCAGAGTTGTAATAGGGACTCGATTGCCAGGGGAGCAGGCAGCAACAAGTCTCTCAGATGATATGTTCCCTCCTTGGTGCCGAGGAGAGGGATATCTCAGAGCGACTGCAGGGCATTGTGAAGGGAGAGAGTGAACGGCCAGTGGTTGTGGTACACATCGGTACCAATGACATAGAAAGAGAAAGGGTTGAGGTCCTGCAACATGTTTAGGGTGTTAGGTAGCAGATTAAAGGACGTTTAATCTCTGGATTACTTTTGGTGGTATGCTTAGGAGTAGGAAGATAAACCAGATGAACGTGTGGTTGAAGGGATGGTGTAGAAGGAAGGGGTTTAAATTTTTGGATCATTTGGAATATTTCTGGGGTAGCTGGGACTTGTACAAGCTGGATAGGTTGCACCTGAATCAGAAGTGGGCCCAATGTCCTTGCTGGGAGATTTGCCCATGCTGTTGGAGAGATTTTAAACTAATTTGGGTCACAGAACAGGTGTACACTGGGGGTGAGGCTCAGTCAGGTATAGAAGGAGAACTAGTTGAGCCCAGTAGGCAGAGCAGGCATGGGTACGTGGAGGCCGATGGGAGGAGTGGAACGCCAAGTTGCATCTATTTTAATGCAAGGAAGCAGACTGGTAAGACAGGTGAACTTGCTGATCAGCGCGGGGGAATATGTTATTGTTGCAATCACTGAGACATGGTTGAATGAAGGGCAGGACTGGCAACTCAACATCCCAGGGTACAGAATG
Organism: Pristis pectinata; assembly: GCF_009764475.1. Classification (NCBI taxonomy): domain Eukaryota; kingdom Metazoa; phylum Chordata; class Chondrichthyes; order Rhinopristiformes; family Pristidae; genus Pristis; species Pristis pectinata. The sequence goes on from NC_067433.1 coordinate 17,406,385, forward strand.
GGTGGAGAGAGAAAGAGACTGTCTGTGGTCGATTGGGAACTGCATTCCCCCCGACCCTTTCCACCTACTTCCTGCTGAAAATAAAGAAAAACTGCCGATGTTGGAAATCTGAAATAAAAACAGAAAATACTGGAAATGTTGGAAAGACTCAGCAGCTCAGGCAGCACCTGTGGAGAGAGAAACTAATGTTTCAGGTCTGAGACTCGACCTGCTCAACAGAAGAAGAGTCTCAGATCTGAAATGTTAACTCTCTTTTTCCCCCCACAGACACTCTCTGACCTGATGTGCGTTTCCAGCATTTTCTGTTTTAATTATTAGCTTTGTTTCCCTCTCCACAGGTGCTGCCTGATCTGCTGAGTTTTTCTAACATTTCCCATTTATTTCAGGTTTCCAGCATCTGCAGTTTTTTATTGTTTTTTTGATGAACTGGTACAATTGTTCCTCCAATTCCCGAATGCACAGTTCAAAAACATGCTAAAATTTCTCTTCTGCATTTCCTATGCTCGCCAGATTTATATGCTGCTTGCACTATGTAAATTAAGCCACAATCTAAGAGGTATTAATTTTTTTCTCTTAGAATCTGAATATATAAAAGACAATTTCACAGAAAATGTAGGTTTTCTGGCTATCATTGTGCATTGAATGCTTTTTTTTACTGCATATAGCAATTTGTTGTAAATGTCAGAAAACCTGTAAAAAGAAAAAAAAATAAGAAGCATTCACTGGCTTGGCAGTGTAAAATATGCAAACACTGCAACTGCTCTCCAACTGAGCCCGCATTCTGCAAGTTGCTATAATCACCAGGATTTTCTTATTTCACCCATTAATGGGCAAAGACTAAGTTAGCAATTAAGTACCTTGGTCTTACTCCAGTATTACACAGACACAAAGCTACAGAGATCTACCAACTTGCATTCATTTCAAGTATCATTTCAATAATAATTGAAATTCCAAAGGGTATGCTATATTATTAGAAAGTTATGTGCCTCAGAGAATGACAAACTATTATTTTAAGCTATTTTACTATAAAGCAGCCCAAACACTGGAAGGAAATGCTTGTAATAGAGGGAGTGCAGCGGAAGGTTTCAGAATCAGATTATCACTGACATATGGCGTGAAATTTGTTGTTTTCCAGCAGCAGTATAGTGCAAGACATAGAACATAGAACATTACAACACAGTACAGGCCCTTGGCCCACGACGTTGTGCCGACATTTTATCCTGCTCTAAGATCTATCTAACCCTTCCCTCCCACATAGCCCTCCATTTCTCTATCATTCATGTGTCTGTCTAAGAGTCTCTTAAATGTCCCTAATGTATCTGCGTCCACCACCTCTGCAGGTAGTGCGTTCGACGCACCCACCATTCTCTATGTAAAAAACTTACCCCTGACATCCCCCTTATACCTTCTTCCAATCACCTTAAAATTATATCCCCTCATGTTGGCCATTGTTGCCCTGGGAAAAAGTCTCTGACTGTCCACTCGATCTATGCCTCTTATCATAGAAATCTATAAATTACAAAAATAAATAAATAGTGCAAAAAAGAAAGGAATAGTGAGGCAGTGTTCATGGGTTCATGGACTGTTCAGAAATCTGATGACAGAGGGGAAGAAGCTGTTCCTGAATCATTGAGTGTGGGTCTTCAGGCTCCTGTACCTCCTCCCCAGTGGTAGTAACAAGAAGAGGGCATGACCCGGGTGGTGAGTGTCTTTAATGATGGATGCCGCCTTCTTGAGCACCGCCTCTTGAATTTATATATGGGATGGATGGAGATTGAGCAGACTGGGCCCTTACTCTCTGGAGTTTAGGAGAGTGAGAGGTGATCTCATTCAAATGTACAAAATTCTTAGGGGCTTGACAGGACAGCTGCGGGGAGGCTGCATCCCCTGGTGGGGTGTGTAAAATCGGGGATCACAGACTCAGGACTGCGAGGAGGAGCAATTTCTTCATCCAGAGAGAAGTGACTCTTAGGAGCTCTCTATCCAGAAAGATTGTGGAGGTTTAGTCACTGAATGAGGAGGTTTGGGCACGGTGGTGTTGCAGTTAGCGTAACGCTATTACAGCGCCAGCGACCCGGGTTCAATTCCGGCCGCTGTCTGTAAGGAGTTTGTACGTTCTCCCCGTGTCTGCGTGGGTTTCCTCCAGGTGCTTCGGTTTCCTCCCACATTCCAAAGACGTACGGGTTAAGATGTTGTGAACATGCTGTGTTGGCGCCAGAAGTGTGGTGACACTTGCGGCCTGCCCCCAGAACACTCTATGCAAAAGGTGCATTTCACTGTGTGTTTCAATGTACATGTGACTAATAGAGATATCTTATCTTATGTAAGAGACAGAGAGCAGTCGATTTCTGAATATTAAGAGAATCAATGGGTACACATTTAGTGCTGGAAAGTGGTCCTGAATTAAAAGAATGATCTGTGATCTGTGATGTAATCTTTTGGTAGATCAGGAATAAGGGGCCAATGGTTCACTCCTGCTTCAGGTTTTCTTATTCTTATGTTGAGATAATAATAAGACACTGCCAGCATTCGAGGGCTCTGGATATTCAATATTGCATGTACAAATGTTACAGTTTTTTGACTCCAGTCAATGCTGGACTCAGTTGCAGGGTTATAAATATTCCAGCCAATAACCAAAAACAGTTATTACCACAGGTGTAGAGTAAAATGTAGTTCCTGACTGTTAAAGATTGGAACTGTAGTATCTTTTAGAAAGGTTTTTGGATTCTTGGAGCACAACTTCTTCAGAAAGCTAGCCATCTTTTTTAATATCTTGCTTCAAGCAGAGCAGCGGGCAACTTATTCTCCAATTTATATATTTATCAGAGTACAAAGTCTGGAATAAATGCTGACACAACCGCTAGTCTATTGCATAGAACTTCATTCAGCATAGAGCTGTGCAAAGCAAATCAAACAGATAAATAATAATCATTGCATCCATTATCATATCCCTTAGTTACGAGGGAACAAGCTCATCAAATCTAGCTTGATGTTAGGCAGAGATAAGCAGAAAGGGAGTGAGAGATCTTGTGCGGTATTCTTTAGGGGAGAACGAACAAAGCATAATAGAATTCTTCATTAAGGTGGGGAGTGAAGTAGTAGAATCAATAACTAGGGTTCTCAATCTAAACAAAGTATCAGGCATGAATCAGTAATGATGGGGAACTTTACTAAATGCTGGATAGATAAAGAGTAATATTTGAAGAATTCACACCTCCACTGCGACAATTGTTCATTCCTGTCAGCACAGAAATAAATCAGGGCTGAAGCTTGGCTTATGAAGAAATCTATGGATAATATTAAACCCAGTGAGCCAGCATATAACACTGACATAAAAAAAGGCCTGAAGATTAGGAGCAGTTTTGAATTCAGCAAAGGAGGATGACGAGGTTTGTTAAGTGGGGGAGATAGTAAGGGGAGCAGATGGAATGTGAGAGTAAACTAGCAGGGAACATAAAACCTGACGATCGAAGCTTCTGTGAAGATGTGAGAAGAGAAAGGTTAGTGGATCCTCAACAGTCAGAAATGGGAGAACTTAAACTGAGGACAAAGAATTGGCAGAACAGTTGAATATACGAGAATGCAAATCACCTTTTTAGAGAACCAAGTGTCTAGAAAGAGGGAGCACTGAATGAAATCAGTGTTAGCGATGCCAGTGAAATTAATGGGGCTAAAGGCTGACAGATCCCCAGGGCCTGATCTACATCCCAAAGTACATAATGAACTGACCCTGGAAATAGTGGATGCACTGGTGGTCATCATCCAGAATTCTTTAGACTCACGAGCAGTTCTACTTGAACTGTAACATCTTTTAGAAAGTTCATATTTGCCACCCTCTACACATTAGAGGGTGGCAAATATGACCCAACTATTTAGAAAAGGAAGGAGAGAAAAAACAAGGAATTATGGACCAGTGAGAGTCCCAGCAGTGGGGAAAACAATAGAATCTGTCATAAAAGATGCAATAACAGTGTACTCAGAAAACGTTAATGGGATTGGACAAATTCAATATTGGTTGAAACAGAAGTCATGCTTCACAAATCTACTGGAGGTTTTTGAGGGTTTAACAGGTAGAATAGATCAGAGAGGACCAATGGATAAGGTTCCATGAAGGAGGTTAGTGTGCAAATTAAAGTATGGGTGGGTGCTGGGGGTAATACCCTGGCATGGATTGAGGATTGGTTGACAGGCAGGGAATAGACAGGAAGAACTAATGGGTCTTTTCTCAGGGTGGCGGTGGGGGCGGGGGATGGAGGTGGGCTGCAGGGTGCAGTGCTTGGGCCCCAGCTTTCTCCAGTGTATATGAATGATTTGAACGAGGGAATTAAGTGTAACATTTCCAAGTTTGTAGAATACACAAAGTCGGTGGGTGGTTGGGAGGGTGGGGGAAGGGGAGGGGAACGTGACCTGTGAGGAGGATGCAGAGAGGTTCCAATGTGATTTGGACAAGTGGGCAAATGCATGGCAGATGCAGTTTAATGTGGATAAATATGAGGTTATCCACTTTGGTTCACAAACCAGAAAGACATTATGGTGGTAGATTGGGGAAAAGAAACATGCAATAAGACCTGAGTGCCCCTACACATTGATCTCTATGAGTAAACGTTCAGGTGCAGTGGACAATTAAGAAGACAAATGGTATGTTGGCCTTTATTGCAAGAGGATTTGAATGCAGGAGCAAGGGTGTCTTACGGCCATACTTTAGGGCCTTGGTAAGACCACATCTGGAATGTTGCATTTATGCAGTTTTAGTCTCCTTTTCTGAAGCAGGATGTCCTTGTCACAGAAGGAATGCATAAGAGGTTTACTGAACTGATTCCCGGGATAAAAAATGAGGAGAAGTTGGATTGGTTAAGTCTATATTCACTGGAGTTGAGTGGAGATGTTACAGAAACCTATAAACCGTGAATCAGACCAGGCACACCCGCTGTTCCTGATGGCTGGAGAGTCCAAAACGAGGGCTCAGAGCCTCACGATACTGGGCATGTTATTTAGAACCAAGATCAGGCAAAATGCCTTCACCTAGGCGGTGCTGAATCTGTGGAGTTCTCCACCACCAAAGGGAGTGGAGGCCATAAGACCATAAGATATAGAAGCAGAATTAGGCTATTCGGCCTGTCGAGTCTGCCCTGCCATTCAATCATGACTGATTTTTGTTTTCCAACCCCAGTCTCTCAACTTCTCCCTATAAGCCTTAACCCCCTTAACAATCAAGAACCTATCAATCTCTGCCTTAAATGAACCCAATGACTTGGCCTCCACAGCCCTCTGTGGCAACGAATTCCACAGATTCATCACCTTCTGGCTGAAGAAATTCTTCCTCATCTCAGTTTTAAAGGGACGTCCCTTTATTCTGAGGCTGTGCCCTCGGATCCTAGACTCTCCCACTGATGGAAACATCCTCTCCACGTCCACTCTATCCAGGCCTTTCAGTATCCAGTAGCTTTCAATGAGGTCTCCCTTCATCCTTCTGAACTCCATTGATTACAGGTCCATCAGTGTCAAATCCTCTTCATATGTTAAGCCTTTCATTCCTGGTATAATTCTTGTGAACCTCCTCTGGACCCTCTCCGGGGCCAGCACATCCTTCCTTGGATACTGGGCCTAAAATTGCTCACAGTATTCCAAATGCAGTCTGAGCAACGCCTTATAAAGCCTCAGCAGTGCATCCTTGCCTTTATGTTCCAGTCTAAGCCAGGTCATTAAATATATTCGAGAAAAAGCCATGCTTGTGTTGAAGGGTGGAGCAAATGAGCTGCTCCTGCTCCTGTTGTCCATGTTCCGATGGGGAGTTAAGAGAGAGGGAGAAAAATGCAGACAGAGAGGGAAAATTAATGGGGTTGAATGCAAGTGATAGAGGAAGAGAGAGAGAGGGAGAGAGAGAAAAAGAGAAAGTGTGTGAGAGAGAGGGATAGAGAATGAAAGAGAGAGAGAGCTAGTCTAAAACTCTTATATAATGCTGCAGAAAGTGAACTCTAAAGTGCAGAAGGTGCAGGAAACTTCACCGTGCGCTGTTCTGGTCTCCCAGCTATAGAAATGACGTCATTAAGCTGGAAAGAGTACAGAAAAGATTCACGAGGATTTTACCAGGACTGGAGAGCTTGGGAAACTGGAGAGGCTGGGACTTTTTTCCCCTGGAGCTCAGGAGGCTGAGGGGTTTCCTTATAGAGATTTATAAAATTATGTGGGGCATAGATAGGGTGAATAATCACTGTCTTTTTCCCAGGGTAGGGGACTCTGAAACTAGAGGGCACAAGGTTCAGGTGAGAAGGAAAATATTTAAAAGCGACGTGAGGGGCAACTTTTTCCACACTGAAGGTGGTGAGTTTATGGAACGAGCTACCAGAAGACATTTGGACAGGTTTGTGGATAGAAAAGGTTTAGAGAGATATGGGCCAAACACAGGCAAATGGGACTAGCTCAGATAGGCATCTTGGTCGGCATGGACGAGTTGGGCCGAAGGGCCTGTTCTCGTGCTGTATAACTCTATGACTCTTTGAAGAAAGGTAAAGCCAAGCGTCAAGTTGATAGCAGTTTCTTAATATATGTTCTTTACTGGATTTTCTTATTGTTTCTTATCCCAGGGTTCAAATCCTAATTGTGCATTTAAAAAAATTTTCTGACGATTCTCAGCAAAATTAATGTTTAGATCTTGTATCTTCAACCCATTCAAAGCTTAAAAACGTCAACCAAAACTTTATCGTCACCCTCCAAATTCTGCCATCATTTTAAGATATCCAGTGGAAATCTGTGACTTCAGCATCCTTATTTCCTGGTAACTCTGCAGTAGCAAACAATAATTCCGTGGCCAGCTGGAATTCCGGTGAGCATTGCAAACCGTGCAAGTTCATACTGATTTGCTCTTTCGATCATGCTTTATGTAGCTGCAGATTTGGTTTTTCTGTTTGGAGGTTCTTCATTTCCAAACCCAGTCTTGTAAGGACTGAAGACTGAAATGATGCACCAAAATGCCAGCATCTTAAAGCAAACACTGAAAACCACTGTTCCTCGCAATGACGATTCGAAGTGATTTGAAGTCACCATCAACCCTGTGCAACCGACCAATGGAGAGGCTCCCTTATGGTCACTGGAAGTGCTCACTTCTTCAGAGACAAGTCCACCCTCCTTCCTTCTTTTCAGCAGGATATTTGGTCTCAGACCTTTGGTTGCTACAGGCCACCCCCATGTCATGGGGAGGGATGGTTATATTCCTAGAAAACGGGCCTGTAATGAAGCCACGTCACCTGCACATGTCCAGAAACACACGTTGGAAAAAAACATTTTGTGTTGATTTATCTATTTTTTTCATGCAAGTTCCGTGAGAGCGAATTTTATTCTGTTTTGAGTTTTGGGCGGTGACTTGTGAATTCTGTAAGGGCGAATTTCTGTTACCTGAATGGCTGTAATATGGGGGTTGCTTGTATTTTATTCAGAAATTGTGTTTAGATTGTAAAGTAAAAATACTACCTCACAGATTATTGATGTGTCCAAAGAGAACAATTTACAGATGCATTCATTTGTGGAAATTGGTAAATGATATTAACAAGTTTTAATCATGTAACTTTGAGTCATCCAGCGCAGAACAGGCTGTTCAGGGCAAGGGGTCTACGCCTGTGGTTAAAGCTGATGTGAGGCTTCTTCCAATTTAATGAGTGCTCACAACCTGACTCCAAATCCCTTTCCCGCCTTTCTCATACATTTATGTCCTTAATTGATTCAATGCTCAGTGCTTCAGCGATTCAACATCAGGACAAGTTCCACATTCTCACCACACTGTTAAGTTTAAAAGAAATGGAAACAGGAATCAGCCATGTTCTCAGGTTTCCTTGTGACATAGGAGGAGGCAGTTTGGCCCATCAAGTCTATGCTGGCTTCCATCAATCCCATTGCCCAATTTATTTCCCTGTAATCTGTTCCCTTTCCTGCTAATACTCCCACCATCTGCCTACACTAGTGGGAATTTACAGCGGCCAATTAACCTACCAACTCACACATTGTTGGGATGTATTGGTTTATTATTGTCACTTGTACCGAGGTACAGTGAAAAACCTGTCTTGCATACCGATCGTACAGGTCAATTCATTACACAGTGTAGTTACGTTGGGTTAGTACAGAGCGCAATGACGTAGCACAGGTAAAAACAGTAACAGTACATGCCCACACAGTCACGGGGAACTGCGAACTCAAAAACACTGGAGGTCAGAATCGAACCCAGGCCACTAGAGCGTGGAGGCAGCAGCACTACCTGCTGCACCAGACCATTGGCTGGAGCCTGCTCTGCCATTCACTCCGATCATGGCTAATCTAATCTTCACCTTGGCTCCATTTTCCAATGTCTCCCTCAAGGTCCAAAATTCACATCTATCTGGACTTCGGACATTTTCAGTGGCTTCACGTCCACACTTCCCTTGGGCAGGGAATTGCAAAGATTCACAACCCTCAGTGAGGAATTTCCTCCTCTGCTCCATCTTAAGCTGGCGGCCCTTTATTCTGAAGCCCCCTGCCCCCTAGTTTTAGATTCTTGTAGGGATAGAAACATCATCTCCACACCTATACCGTCAGTCCCCCTTAAATCTTACTTTCTTCAGTGGGATCACTTCTTATTCTGCTAAACTCCAATCAATATTGGCCCAGTCTGCTCAATCTCTCCTCACTCGTCAACCCTTCCATCTCCAGAATTACCCAGGTGAACCTTCTTTGCACTGGCTCCAGTGCAAGGATACCTCTCCTTAAATGAGACCCAGATTACACACAGTACTCCATGTGTGGTCTCACCTGTACAGTTTTAGTTAGATATATGCTTTTGTTATTATTTGCTGTAGTTATGATAACCTCCTCTGTTTCATGTATCTGGATCCCAGATGACTCCTTATACACAAGTCATCCCCTCTGTCCCTTTTCTCTCTTCCTGATTACCCTCTTCCACCCTCGCCATCCGCCAATTACCCACATACTCCTCTCACTGGTACTCCTCCTTGACTACTCCCCTCTGCCCTCCCCACCCCTCGGTCCTTTGATTCCACGCTCCACCTTCCTCTCCCATCAGATTTCATCACCTTCAGCCCTTTGTCACTCCTACCTATCACCTCCCGGCTTCTGTTACTATTTCCACATTCCTCTCCCCCATCAGCCTATCACCACCCCCCCCCCCCCCCCCACCCGGATCCACCCTATCACCTGCCGGCTCTTGCTCCACCCCTTCCCTCAACCACTTTTACACTGGCTATCTCCCCTCTATCTTTCAGTCCAGATGAAGGGTCTCGACCCGAAATGCCGACTGTCCATTTCCCTCCGCGGATGCTGCCTGACCTGTTGTGTTCCTCCAGCATTTTGTGTGGTGCTCCAGATTCCAGCATTGACAGCCTCTTGTGTAATCTCCATTCTGTAATCTCCCTCCATTTAAACAATATTCAGCGTTTTTGTTCTTTCTGCCAAAGCAGATAGCCTCACGTTATAAATTCCTCCTGATTTTTTTAATTTGCTCTTGGGGCTATCACACACTTATGACCCCATTCTCTGAGTGCACACAGCTTCTCCTGATCCTTTCTCTCAAAACCCTTCGGGAAACAAAATCAGTTTATATTTCTTGCGACTAACAATGCTATCGTTCTATTTTCAATGATCTACTGATCCGCTTTACGTTTATAGATTTCATTCACCTTCAGTTTTGGCACATTATTGATGTGCCCCATGAGAATAATGTCATGATGTATTCCCCAGTTGAAAATGGAAAATGATATTAATAAGGCAACAATAAATGTGGCCTTTTGTGGCTTTTAATCATGACAACGTCAAGCCATAAAATTTAATTTGGAAGAAATATGGCGCAGAAATGACTATCTGTAACATTACTGTGTGACAACTAATGAATCTAATTCTGATTATACTTTTTAAAAAAAGTCAACAACCTATTTGATATAGGAGGGTTGATGCCTATTTTTGAGGAACTGGTGCTAACAGATCACTATATTGTGTTATGAAAGTACGCAGTGATTTCAAAACTTACTTTAGTGACAGACATACAATAGTTGACAGTACAGGCGATCCTTTCATTACGGGAAGGTTGCGTTCCTAGAAAACGGTCCAAGTCATGATTTTTCCGTAATGCAAAGCTGTGTTGTCTGCACATGCATCAAGAAATGTGAGTTGAAAAAAAATTGTGTTTATTTATATACTTTTCACATAAATTCTGTAGGAGAAAATGTTATTGTGTACCTCAAATTTTAGTGTAGGTCTGAGCTCACCTGCCATGACTAAAAAGCTTTGAGGGAAAATAAAGAGACAGAAAAAGATGAATGAGAATGTATCGTCACCTTACCTTAGTGTTGCTCACCTTCCTCACTGAAGCCCGGTATTCACAGGTTGGTGTTCACTCTCAAAATGGCTGCTCCAAAATGGCCACTGCACTTTTTATTAGCTGCTGATAATTAGCTAATGAGCCAGTCACTTATAAACTAACAATTAAGTGACTTACCTCTTAAATTCCTGCAAGTAAAACTGACAAGCAAGGAGACTCACTTCTTTTCAATTTTCCCGCTCTCACTCCAAGTCGCCAACTCCTTAGCTTCCACCTCTTCTCACCAAAGCCTCAGCTCACCACTCTAACATCGGCCCACCCACACAATGGCCACTTCAAAATGGCCACTCCGCTTGACCTTTACTTCTTCTTATTGGCTGCTGTTAACTGGCCAATGAGCCAATCAACTATTAACAACTTGCAAATGTGCCTCTTTTAGACTCCTGCAAGGTGAAACTCACAAGCACAGAGACTCACCTCTTTTCAAGTCTCCCGCTCCAAATCTCGCTCCAAGTCCCGACTCCTGCAAGCAGAAACTCCCAAGCACAAGCACAGAGGCTCACCTCTTTTCAAATCTCCCGCTCCAAATCGTGAGCCTGAAGACCCACACTCAACGGTTCAGGAACAGCTTCTTCCCCTCCGCCATCAGATTTCTGAGTGGTCCATGAATCCATGAACATTACCTCATTGTTCCTTTCTTTTTTGCACTGTTTATTTATTTTGTAATTTATAGTAATATTATGTCTTTGCACTGTACTGCTGCCGCAAAACAACACATTTCATGTCATAAGACTGATAATAAATCTGATTCTGAATCTGAAGTAATCCCATCTGCCTGCATATGATCCATATCCATTCCCTGCCTGTTCGTGTGTTTGTCTAAACACCTCTCCAACTTTGCTATCGTATCTGCCTCCATGACCTCCCCTGGCAGCACATTCCATGCACCTACCACTCTCTGTATAAAAAACCTACCTTGTAAATCTCCTTTAAACTTTACTTTGAAGCTGTGCTGTCTAGTATTTGACATCTCCACCCTGGGTAAAAGACTGAGTCTCTACCCAATCAAGGCCTCTCATAATTTTATAGACCTATCAGGTCCCCCCTCAGCCTCCTGAGGAAACAATCCAAGTTTGTTTGCCCTCTCCTGATAGCTGCTGCTCTCCAGTTCAGGCAACCTTCAGGTGAACCCCGTCTACACCCTTTCTAAAAGCCTCCACTTCCTTCCTGTAATGGGGCAACCAGAACTGCACACAGTACTCCAGACAAAGGCCTAAACCAAATGGTCGGGAATAGCCCGGCTTTGCAGGAAGCGGGCTGAGTGCAGCACTCTCTCCGGAGTCAGGCTGACTCAAGCAGTTCCAGTTATGAATCCTCCCTGGGATATAATGAAACGGTCTGAGGGCTATATGTGTGGAAGAAGGAAGTGACTGCTGCAACATTGAGACCAGTTGACTAAGACAAATTAATAGGAGTCTGATTTTTTCACAAAGATAATTACTTGTAGTGACGTGGAAGGTAATCAATCATCGTGCAGCTGATTGCTTTTCTGTAAGGAGAACATTAAAACTGAAACCCTCTCTGGCTGTACATAAAAAAACCTGGGTACTAGTGAGATTCTGGTAAGGCTACAATGGCAGAATTAGTTCAATAATTAATTGGTGTATGGGGGCAGAGCAGTCAGAGTTCTGGGCCATTAATCAAGAGACATAAGTTTAAATCCCACTGTGACCGCTGTAGAACTTAAACTGCAGTAATTAAATACATCTGTAGTTAAAGGTAGTCTCACTGATGGTAACCATAAAGCCATTAGATGGTCCTAAAAGCCCATCCAGTTAACCAGTATTGTCCAGGGAAGGAAATCTGCCAGCCTACTCGGTCTACATGTGACTCCAAGTGTACCGATGTGGTTGGCTCTTAACTGACTTGTCAGTTGAGGGGGTACTCAGGGATGGTACTGGTATTGGTTTATTATTGTCACTTGTACCGAGGTACAGTGAAAAACTTGTCTTGCAAATCGATCGTGCAGGTCTATTCATTACACAGTGCAGTTACATTGAGTTAGTACAGAGTGCATTGATGTAGTACAGGTAATAACAATAACCGCACAGAGTAAAGTGTCACAGCTATAGAGAAAGTGCAGTGCAATAAGGTGCAAGGTCACAACAAGGTAGATCGTGAAGTCGTAGTCCATCTCATTGTATAAGGGAACTGTTCAATAGTCTTATCACAGTGGGGTAGAAGCTGTCCTTAAGTCTGGTGGTACGTACCCTCAGGCTCCTGTATCTTCTACCCGATGGAAGAGGAGAGAAGCGAGAATGTCCTGGGTGGGTGGGGTCTTTGATTATGTTGGCTGCTTCACCAAGACAACGAGAGGTAAAGACAGAGTCCAAGGAGCGGAGGCTGGTGTCCGTGATGCGCTGGGCTGTGTCCACAACTCTCTGCAGTTTCTTGCGGTCCTGGGCAGAGCTGCTGCCATACCAAGCTGTGATACATCCAGATAGGATGCTTTCTGTGGTGCATTGGTAAGAGTTGGTGAGAGTCGAAGGGGACAAACCAAATTTCTTTAGCCTCCTGAGGAAGTAGAGGCGCTGGTGAACTTTCTTAGCCGTGGCATCTACGTGATTTGACCAGGACAGGGTGTTGGTGATGTTCACTCCCAGGAACTTGAAGCTGTCAACCCTCTCGACCTCAGCACCGTTGATGTAGATGGGTGCATGTACACTGCCCCCTTCCATGAAGTGATGGGTTATAAATGCTGGTGTTGCCAGTGATGTCCACATCCTGTGTGAATGAATAAAGACGAAATCAAAGACATCATCTCATCAGCTGTCTTTGTATGTCCACGCAGAGTTATTCAGGGTCACTGTCACTTCAGGTGGGAAATCTCATGACTGGTAAAGACTGGTGTGTTCCGGCCCAGTCCTCCACACCATCAGGCAGAATGGGAGCAGAATATCCCGCTTTAGTGAAGCATGATTCTTGAACTTCAAAATCTGCAGGGGCACTAAATCAGAAAAAAGAAACAAAACACTGGAAACACTCAGTGGGTCAGGCAAGATCTGTAGAAAGAGAAATGGAGTTACCTTCGTCAGAGGATTCTTCAACCTGAAATATTAACTCCGTTTCTCTTTCCACAGACGATGCCTAACACACTGAGTGTTTCCAGCATTTTCTGTTTTAATTTTGCTCCTAATAAACGGCTTATTCTCAATTCAGAGAAGGCAACAAGATGTGGAACCTGTAATGACGTAAGTTCTGTGAACTTCCATCTCCAATTACGAAAGAGTGTAATCAAATCAATTACTTCATCCTTCCAGAGAAACTTGATTGAGTAATTGCAGCATCCTTGCCTCCTGATGGGAAAATTACAATTACTGTGCTTGTTGTATTGACAGGTGAGAGTGGCTCTGTGTATGGGTAATCACTGCATCAGGGTGGAGGCTTTAACTCCCCTCCCCTCCCCTCCCCTCCCCTCCCCTCCCCTCCCCTCCCCTCCCCTCCCCTCTCCTCCCCTCCCCAGTCATGTGCACAAACACTGGATTGGGCAGCAAACCTTTTGGTTTGCTCATCAAGGTAAACTAGAAATCTCCAGAGACCCACCTGGGAAATCCTTGGGTGGCTTGGGTTGGAGGTTCCTCTTCCATCATCTCATCCAAAGGAGGTTGAAGGCACGATAAACCAGAAAGGAGAAATGTTGAGAAAATATACACAGACAGAGAAAGGTTTCCTGAAGACACTGTGGTGATGTCGTTTCAGAATACCTCATGTATGTTGGGATGCATGCTGTTTTGCTCCTTAAAATGTAAAAATTAAATCATGGTTTGTTCATGTTGGAAAACATTTTATAAATTTCACTTAGATGTGATTCTTTTTCTCAGTAGCTGTTGTACAGCTTGCAAAAAGCAATAAGTTAAATGTGAGTTATTTGAGGCTGATCATCTTTGAATAAGGTATAAAGCTTCCACGTATAGTTTCATGGTATGATACAGCAGGGAGGAAGGTCATTGTCTGGAGTGTATGCAGCAGCTCCACCAATAGATCCATCCTCTTATTCCCAACGTTGAATTACAGAATTGTACGGGCCGGGAAGGGGCTCTATCAGCCCACTTTGTCCATGCTGACCATGATGTTCGCCTACGTTAATCCCATTTGCCCACCTTATCTGTCTATGCCTCTCCTATCTAACTACCTGAATAAGTGCCTTTTAAACATTGCAATTGTATCTCTCTCCACTATTGGCTGCTTGTTCCAGACAACCACCAATCTCTGTGTGAAAAACTTACCCCTCGGATCTCCAAACTTTCCTCTCATCCTCTTGCTCATTCTCAATGACCCGGCAACTGATTACACATCTGGGATTTTCCCAACTACCTTTGATTAGTTTTCTGTATGCAGCAAAAAGTGATATTAGATAAAGATCAGGGAAACCTGATGGGTTAAAAAATCATCCTGGGTTGTACATACAAAAGATATGATGGTGCATGTGATTTGTCATCTGCCTCTGAGATTAGGACCTGCAAAGTTCATCTGGGAAGAGGGGTGCAATGCAACACCTCCAATTTATTGCAGCCAAGGATAAATGTTCTACCCTAAGGTAACCCATTAGTTGCCACCCATGCATTTCACCTGTGATGTGCAGATGCATCTGTGGTGCCAGGCATTGATGAGGCCGCACTTGGAGTATTGCGTTCAGTGAATGCACATAGTCTTTTTTCCAGGGAAGGGGAACTATAAAATAGAGGGCAGAGGTTTAAGGTGAGAGGTGAAAGCTTTAAAAGGGATCTGAGGAGCAACTTCTTCACACGGAAGGTGGTGTGTATGTGGAATGAGCTGCCAGAGGAAGTGGTTGAGGCAGGTACAATAACAACATTCAGAAGACATTTGGGTAAGTCATGTATAGGAGGGATGTATATGGGCCAAATGCAGGCAAATAGGACCAGCATGGACTAGTTGGGCCGAAGGGCCTGTTTCCATGCTGTATTACTCTTTGAGTCTATCAGCGGTCCCTGTTCAGGAACTGTGATGCAGTCTTCCCAGAATGGACATGGAAAAATACCTTGAGATATCTGGCTGCTCTGTGTGTAGAAGATCGATCACTGTATAATGCACTGCTTCCAAGACTCATTTTTGCCTGCAGAATGAAACCATCTCTGCAAGTACATAATGCTGAACATTATTACACAATCATTTGCAACGTGAAGATATGCATAAGATGCAAACTGAGCCGTTTTAGAATTCCAGTAGCCCTGATTGCAGTCATCACTATGTTTTTATTGAAGCTATTTTTATGTTTGAGTGCTGAAGTCAAGGTTTGATGTCTTTTTCTGTATCAATTATATTGGTTCATCAGATAGAACTTAAACTGCTGTACTAACTCGGGGCTCTCCATGGGTTAATGACAGTATAACTAACCAATACGTCAGCAGAAATTTAGCAGGGGATCAGCAGATGAGTTGCCTCATTTCAAGCACCAATGATCAGCCATGTATCAAAACCAATCTGTTATTTTAAAACCTACTAGCCATTACTTTGCAGATGCCAAACCATGTTGTCTTATATCAACACTGAGTTCCTTGCTAGTCTCTGCTGAACAGTGTGGTTTATTCTTTCTACGAACGTTTAAGGATAGTTCTTCACAAGATCACAAGATAAGGGAGCAGAAGCAGGCCATTCGGCCCATCGAGTCTGCTCCAAGGAAAAGGGAAAAAGAAATGGGGTGGGAAAAAAAGAGAGAGAAAAAAAAACTATTCTAATCCCATTTGCCAGCCTTATCCCCATATCCCTTGATACCCTGACTATTTAGATATCTGTCTATCTCCTCCTTGAATACCCCCACTGATCTGGCCTCCACTGCTGTGCGTGGCAAGGAGTTCCACAATTTCACCACCCTCTGGGTAAAGAAACTTCTCCTCATCTCTGTCTTGAAACTGTACCCTCTAATTCTAAGATTGTGCCCTCTGGTCCTGGACACGCCCACCAAGGGAAACAGCCTAGCCACATCTACTCTATCCTTACCTGTCAACATTTTAAATGTCGCTACGAGGTCCCCTCTCATCCTTCTGTACTCCAGCGAGTACAGTCCAAGAGCCGACAAACGCTCATCATACTTAAGCCCTTTCATTCCTGGAATCATTCTCGTAAATCTCCTCTGAACCCTCTCCAACGTCAGCACATCCTTCCTAAGATGCGGGGCCCAAAACTGCGCACAGTATTCCAAATGAGGCCTCACTAGCGCCCCGTAGAGCCTCATCAACACTTCCTTACTTTTATACACTATACCTCTCGAGATGAATGCCAACATAGCATTCGCTTTCTTAACCACCGATCCAACCTGGTGGTTAACTTTTAAGGTATCTTGTATGAGTACCCCCAAGTCCCTTTGTACTACCGCACTATCAATCTTCTCTCCTTCTAGATAATAATCTACCCGCTTATTTCTACTTCCAAAGTGTACAACTGCACATTTCTCAACATTGAATCTCATCTGCCATTTCCTTGCCCATTCTCCCAAACTGTCTAGGTCCCTCTGCATTCTTTCTATTTCCTCTATGCTCCCTACTCCTCCACTTATCTTGGTGTCATCCGCAAACTTAGCCACACAACCATTTATTCCATCATCCAAATCATTGATGTACAAGGTAAAAAGGAGAGGCCCCAACACCGACCCTTGCGGCACACCACTAGTAACCGGTAACCAACCAGAACGAGATCCTTTTATTTCCACCCTTTGCTTCCTGCCAACCAGCCAATTCTCCACCCATTTTGCTACCCTGCCCATAATTCCATGACCTCTCATCTTATTAATCAGTCTCTTGTGAGGCACCTTATCGAAGGCCTTTTGAAAGTCTAAATACACAACATCTACCGCCTCTCCCTTATCCACCCTACCTGTGATTTCTTCAAAAAACTCCAATAGGTTGGTCAGACAGGACCTCCCCTTCACAAAACCATGTTGACTAGGTCCTATCTTGCCTTGCGCCTCTAGGTATTCGGTAACCTCCTCCTTGAGGATAGACTCCAATAATTTTCCCACCACTGACGTCAGACTAATAGGTCTGTAATTGCCTTTGTGCTGCCTCCCACCTTTCTTATACAACGGAACTACATTCGCTACCCTCCAGTCCTCCGGAACCATGCCAGAATCTATCGATTCCTGAAAAATAATCGCCAACGCCTCCGCTATCTCCACAGCCACCTCCTTCAGAACCCGGGGATGCACCTCATCCGGTCCGGGAGACTTATCAGCCTTAAGCCCCTTTAGTTTTCCAAGCACCTTCTCCCTATTAATCTCAATTGAACTCAGCTCCAATTCGTGAGACTCCTGACTAATGGGCACATTGCTTATGTCCTCCACGGTGAAGACCGATGCAAAATATTCATTCAATTCCCTTGCCATCTCACTATCATCCATTATAATACCTCCTGCACCGTTATATCATTATATAACTGGACAAATATACTGGAGTAGAATATTACAATGTACCTCACTTTTACATCTCTACAGTCGCACAAGATTAACATCTATTCCACCGGCCTCTGTGCAATTCTAACGATTCATTAGATTTAGGATATACTTGCCAGAGGGAGTTCCAGTACTCCAAGGGAGCCTCACAGTGAACAACCACAATCTGTGGACTTAAACGCATCCTAATTCCATGATAAATATTTTGAAACTGCTCAGCATTTCATTAAGCGGCCTGGTGACTGAAAACCTTCTCAGTGAGAAGTAAATCTTCCAGCTGCAGTTTTATTTGTTTATGGGTTGTGGACATCGCTGGCAGTGCTGGTATTTATTGTCCATCCTTTATTGACCTAAAATTGTAAGAGGCCATTTGCCCATCATGTCCATTTTGATTGGAATATAGCTCCCTGCTTCATCCCACCTTCCAGCACTGGGTCTGTAGCCCTGAAGGTGATGGCTTTTCAATCACTTTTCCAATTAGTGTTAAAATGTGTGGAGGGTTTCTGTGAGTTCCAGACCCTGTCACGTTCAAGGTGAAAACAAAAACTTACCTCCTCTCTAATCATTCATTCAATTATTGCAAATCTATGCCCTCTGATTTTTGACCTCTCAGCGAGGGGAAATTTTCTCTACCCTTCATAGTTTTATGCATCTCAAGTAAGTCTCCCCTTAGCCTCTTCTGTTCCAGAGAGAACAACCCCAGCCTATCAAACCTTTCCTCATAAATACAGTTTTCCGGTCTCAACAAGATCTTCATAAATCTGGAGACACAAGAGACTGCAGATGCTGAACAGTCTACTTTTCGGGTCGAGACCCTTCATCTGGGCACGAAACGTTGAAATCCATTTCTCTCCACAGATGTTGCCTGATCCACTGAATTCATCCAGCATTTTGTTTGTTGCTCTTCATAAATCTCCTCAGCACCCATGTCAATGTAATCACATCTTCCCTGTAATGTGGCAACCAGAACCGTACATGAACTTAAAATTGTGCCCTTACTGATGTTGCATACCGAAACAGCATAATCTCTCCTGCTCTTACATTTTGTGCCTTGACGTGTGAAGGAAAGCAGCCATAAGCCTTTATTATCTACCTTATTGATCTTTTGTGCTACCTTTATGGATTTGTGGACAAACACTCCAACCTCTCACTGTTCCTTCTCCCAGTTTGCACCCAATTATTGTATAGTCTCTTGTTGCATTTTCTCCAATGCATTACCTGAGACGTCTCGGGATTAAATGCGGTTTGCCATTTTGGTGCCCAAATATCTTCCTGGTATCTAAAGTTCACTGCTCACTGTGCACAATATCACCATTTTATGTATCATCTGCAGACTTTTTCTCATGTTTACTATATATTACAAAAAGCACTATATGGCAACAGTTTTCCCATCACAAAAACTTCCATCTACTACAAAGCCAATTTTGATTCCAGTTTTTCACTGTTCCTTGAGTCCATGTAGTTTTCATATGGGACCTGGTTAAAAGCCTTGCTAAAACCCATGTAGGCTCAATCTAATGCACCACCCTCATCAACTCTTCATTTTAACTCCTCAAAGAATTCAGCTAAGTTAGTCACACACACCTTCCACATTTATGCTGACTGCCCTTGATTAACCTGTGCTTTTCAAAAGCATTCTAATTTAATTTAACCAGAGATAATGTAGGTTAGTGATCACAGGGATAAAGCATGCAAAATCTTGTTCCTTAGAATGAGTTCCAACACTTTGCCCCTCACCACTTAATCTGACTGGCCGGTGAACACCAGCTTTGTTCCTTCCTCCCCTTTAAAGAACGGTACAACATTAGCAGTCCTTGGATGAACTGGCACTACCCCTGGAGTCAGAGAGAACTGAAAAATTATAGTCCCAGCTTCCACAGTTTCCTCCTTTGCTTCTCTTATTAACTTATTCCATTGAGACCTGGATATATATCCAGTTTTAAATATAGAACATAGAACGTAGAAAACCTACAGCACAATTCAGGCCCTTCGGCCCACAAAGCTGTGCCGAACAAGTCCCTACCTCAGAAATTACAAGGCTTACCTATAGCCCTCTATTTTTCTCAGCTCCATGAACCTATCCAAAAGTTTCTTAAAAGACCCTATCGTTTCCGTTTCCACCACCGTTGCCGGCAGCCCATTCCACGCACTCACCACTCTCTTGAGTAAAAAACTTACCCCTGACATCTCCTCTATACCTACTCCCCAGCACCTTAAACCTGTGTCCTCTTGTGGCCACCATTTCAGCCCTGGGGAAAAGCCTCTGACTATCTACCCGATCAATGCCTCTCATCATCTTATAAACCTCTATCAGGTTCCCCCTCGTCCTCTGTCGCTCCAAGGAGAAAAGGCCTTGATCAGAGGGAAATTAATATTTTAAATTCACTAATAATCAATAGTGACCAACCAAAATGACCAATTGAGTCATATGGAACATTTACAAGAAATATTTGTTCTGAAATTATAATTGGTAATTGTGACTTACATAGAAGGCATGGTGAGTAAAAGCATTACAGCCCCACCAGTTCCTGCTCCTTGCAAGCCTCTTCTCACCATTCCTCTGACCCAACCTGCTGTTTCCAAGTTGGATTTGTCCTTCATCCTATTTTTGAATACGTGAATCAGGGAAACAAGCTTCTGGCATTGGTGCCTTTTGTAAGGTTTTTCCAAACTTGCTGCCAGTGTCTGCACATTAGTCCTATCCAATGTACCTTTCATATTTCATTCCGACACTGACGTAGGCCATTCAGCCTATTGAGTCCATGCTGGTTTACAGAGCAATCCCATCAATCCCATTCTCCCACTAATTTCCTTGAAGTTCATTCCCTCCCATACGCCCACCAATACCTGCTGATTCTCCCAGCCAACCACCTCAGGAATAATTTACAATTAACCTAAAATTTACACATGCTTGGGATGTGGCAGGAAACTGGATGCAGGGAAACCTATCCAGTCACAGGAAGAACTTGCAAACTCCACACAGATAACGGGGTAGATCAGGATCGAACCTGGGTCGCTGGAAGTTAAGGCAGCTGCACTACTTGCAGTGCCACTGTGCCTACTTCTGCCTCGTGATTAACATTTTCCTCACAACTGATTGTACTGCAAGGCATGGCTCCTTGGCCTTCAGACTAGAAACTGCCTAGCATGTAAAATATATATCATTTCCCCAGAATGCTTTGAGCATATCCAAGACCCACAATATTTCTACAACAATATTTCCTTCGTGTTTACCAAGTTCTGTGAACTTCACATTAATATTGATGCTGTGATAGGTTTTAATATTAATGATTTGGATTTTTGATGTTCTGAACAACTTGTGATCTAAATAAAGGAACAAAGCAAATTTTGTTTAATATCCAGGAACATAGCAGCTAAGCTGTAAGCTTTTAGCTTCTTAGATCAGAATGTTCAACAGCCTAAAATGTACAAATTCCACTTTCATGCTCCTACCCATTGTGGATCCAGAGTTATAACAATCCACATCAAGGACAGCAGGTTACTACATTGCTAGGAGTATGTTATTTTCCCCATTTCCCACTAGGTTGAGATACAGTGCCTGTTATAGAGTTATAGAGTTATACAACAAAGAAACAGGCCCTTCAGCCCAACTTGTCCATGCTGACCAAGGTGCCTTCCTGAGTTAGTTCCATTTGCTCACGTTTGGCCCAAATCTCTCTAAACCTTTCCTATCTATGTCCCTGTCCAAATTGCAATTGTACCCACCTCTACCCCTTCCTCTGGCAGCTCATTCCATATATCCACCACCCTCTGTGAAAAACTTGCCTCTCAGATCCCCTTTAAATCTTTCTCACCTTAAACCCGTGCCCTCTAGTTTTAGACTCCCCTACCCTGGGAAAAAGACTGTGGCCATCCACCTTATCCATGCCCCTCATGATTTTACAAACCTCTCAGCCTCCTTCGCTCCAGGGAAAACAGCCCCAGCCTGTCCAGTCTCTCCTTATAAATCAAGTCCTCCAGTCCCAGCAACATCCTTGTGAATTGTAAGGTTCTCATTCGTACAAATGTCTCGCCATTGTACAGTAAACTTTACAAGAAGAGCTGCTCGGGAAATCAATAGTCAACATTTAAAACAGTACTGCACAGGAACAGGCCATTTGGCCCACCATGTCTGTGCCAACCATGATGCCGACCTGAACTAATCCCATCTGCCTGCATATGGCCCATATCCCTCCATTTCCTGCCTGTTCATGCCGCTTAAACATTGCAATCATGTCTGCCTTCACCACTTCCTCTAGCAGCACATTCCAGGCACCCACCACTCTCTGTGTAAAAAAACTTGCCCTGTAAGTATCCTTTAAACCTATGTCCTCTAGAACATAAGACATTACAGCACAGTACAGGCCCTTCAGCCCACGATGTTGTGCTGACCTTTTAAACTACCCTAAGACCAATCTAACCCTTCCCTCCCACAAACCCCTCCATTTTTCTATCATCCATGTGCCTATCTAAGAGTCTCTTAAATGTCCCTAATGTGTCTGCCTCTACCAGCACCCCTGGCAGCGCATTCCACACACCCACCACTCTCTGTGTAAAAAGCTTACCTCTGATATCCCCCCTGTACTTTCCTCCAATCACCTTAAAATTATCCCCCCTTGTGTTAGCCATTTCCACCCTGGGGAAAAGGTGTCTGACTGTCCACTCGATCTATGCCTCTTATCATCTTGTTCACCTCTGTCAGGTCACCTCTCATCCTCCTTCTCTCCAAAGAGAAAAGCCTTAGTTCAGACAACCTACCCTCATAAGGCATGCTCTCCAATCCAGGTAGCATCCTGGTAAATCTCCTCTGCACCCTTTCTAAGGCTTCCACATCCTTCCTATGGTGAGGTGACCAGAACTGAACACAATATTCTAAGTGTGGTCTAACCAGGGTTTTATAGAGCTGCAACATTACTTCGCGGCTCTTGAACTCAATCTCCCAACTAATGAAGGCCAACATGCCATACACCTTCTTAACAACCCTATCAACTTGCATGGCAACTTTGAGGGATCTATAGTCTTGGACCCCAAGATCCCTCTGTTCCTCCACACTGCTAAGAATCCTGCCATAAACCCTGTATTCTGCCTTCAAATTTGACCTTCCAAACTGAATCACCACACACTTTTCCGACTTAAGCTCCATCTGCCACTTCTCAGCCCAGCTTTGCATCCTATCAATGTCCCATTATAACCCTCGACAACCTTCTACACTATCCACAACACCACCAACCTTTGTGTCATCTGCAAACTTACTAACCCACCCCTCCACTTCCTCATTCAAGTCATCTATAAAAATCACAAAGAGCAGGAGCCCCAGAACAGATCCCTGTGGAACACCACTGGTCCCTGACCTCCAGGCAGAATACGCTCCATCAACAACCACCCTCTGTCTTCCATGGGCAAGCCAATTCTGAATCCACACAGCCAAGTTTCCTTGGATCCCATGCCTCCTGACCTTGTGTGTGAGCCTATTATGAGGAGCTCTTATCAAATGCCTTACTAAAGTCCATATACACCACATCCACTGCTCTACCCTCATTAATGTGTTTTGTCACATCCTCAAAGAATTCAGTCAGGTTCGTGAGGCATAATCTGCCCCTCACAAAGCCATGCTGACTGTCCCTAATCATTAGTATTTGGCATTTTCACCCTGAGAAACAGACTCTGACGATCTACTCTATCTAAGCCTCTCATGATTTTATATACTTCCATCAGGTCTTCCCTCAGCCTCATATGCACCAGCAGAAACAATGCAAGTTTATCCAACCTCTCTAATCCAGACAACATCCTGGCGATGATTTTTGAACCATACCGTTTGAATCTGCCCTCTGAGTGGGTGCTGGAGGCAGGTACTCTGATAACACTTAAGGATTTGGACAAGCACATGAATTGCCAACACAAAGGAGACCACGGAGCAGGTGCTGGTAAATGGGATTAGTATAGACGAGTATTTGGTAGTTTGCATGAACATGATGGGCTGGTTGCACAGAGTCATAGGGTCATACAGAACAGAAACAGGCCCTTTGGCCCATCCTGCCCATGCTGACCATTTTGCCCATCTACATCAATCCCTTTTGCCTGCATTCGGACTGTATCCTTCTATACCTTGCCTATTAGTGCCTGTTTAAATGCCTCTTAAATGTAGAGATTGTATCTGATTCCCCCACCTTCTCTGGCAGTGTGTTCCAAATGTCAGCCAGTCTCTGTATAAAAAACTTACCCCTCAGATCCCCTTTAAAACTCAGTCCTCTCACCTTAAACCTCTGCCCACTTGTTTTTGATGCCCCAACCATGGGAAAGAGGTTTTGACTCACCATCCTCTCGTCATCTGTCAGGTCACCCCTCAGCCTCCTTCGCTCCAGGGAAAATCAGCCCTGCCTGTGCAATCTCTTCATGTAACTAAAGACCTCCAATCCAGGCAACATCCTGCTGAATCTCCTGGCTGAGCACTGTACCTTACGTCCCACCAATTTGCTTGATTACAACCCCTCAGCATAGAAATCGAATCATCTGCCTCAAGTATGAGAGAGAGTAGAATCAGTGCTTAGGAGTGCAGAAAGCTGAGACTGTAGAATTGAAATGTATGGGTGGTTAATAAGGGCATTTCAAGGTCGCCATTCAATATTCAACAGCTATCAGTGAAAACGTGAAACAAAAACAGATTCAGTTGCACCATAGATACCAAATTGCAGCAAGTAGAAGTCATAGAGTCATACAGCACAGAAACAACTACCGACCAAGATTCCCATCCAAGTTCATCCCATTTGCCCACATTTGTCCCATATCCTTCTAAACCTTTCCTATCCATGACCTGTCCAAGTTCCTTTTAATAAAAGGCATAGATCGAGTGGACAGTCAGAGACTTTTTCCCAGTGCGACAATAAGGAGACATAATTTTAAGGTGATTGGAGGTAGGTATAGGGGGGATGTCAGGGGTAAGTTTTTTACACAGAGAGTGGAGGGTGCATGGAACACACTGCCTGCAGAGGCTGTGGGGGCAGATACATTAGGGACATTTGAGAGACTCTTAGACACATGAATGATAGAAAAATAGGGGGCTATGTGGGAGGGAAGGGTTAGATAGATCTGAGAGCAGGATAAAATGTCGGGACAACATTGTGGGCTGAAGGGCCTGTACTGTGCTGTAGTGTTCTATGTTCTATAAATGTTGTGAATGTACCTGCCTCAACCACTTCCTCTGGCAACTCATTCCAAATATGGACTACCCCCTGGGTGAAAGAGTTACCTCTCAGATTCCCATTAAATCTCTCCCCTCTCACCCTAAACCTATGGCCTCTAGTTCTTGATTCCCAACCCCGGGAATAAGACTGTGTGCATTCTCCCTAGTTATGCCCCTCATAAATTTATACACCTCTGTAAGATCACCCCTCAGTCTCCTACACTCCATGTCAAACAACGCAGAACCAGGCCCTTTGGCCCACGGAATCTGTGCCAACCATCAGAAGCTCATTTACATTAATCGTACACTAATCCCATTTTGTCTTCCCCACATTCCCATCAACTGCCCCCCCAGACTCTACCACTCACCTACACACTTGGGGCAATTCTCAGCGGCCAATTTTCCTACCAACCCGCACGTCTTTGGGATATAGGAGGAAACCGGAGTACCCAAGGAACCCTTTAAGGAAGAGATGGTTCAGATACAGTTGTGGCATTTTTCCAAGAGGGGAATCGGAAGAACAAGCAAATCCTGAGTTCTCTGGATGACAAAAGAGATACCGAGACAGATAAAGCAAAACAAAAGCCGTATGTGACATATGTCGGGTTGTAAATACCAGCTCAAAGCAGGCTGATTACAACAGAATATAAAGGGAAGAAAAAGTTAAGAGAGGCAGAGAGAATGGATGAGTAAAGATTAGCTGCCGAGATAATAGGAATTCAGAAGTGTTCTGTCAGTGTATAAATAATTAAAAGGTTAGTACATGAAGGAGTGGAGCCCGTTAGGACAAATGGGAAATTCACATGGATGCCGAAAGCAGTGTTAAGGTACTAAATGAGTAGCTTACCAGGGATAAGGGTGCTCCCAAAGTAGTAGTAAAGGAGGAAATAGTTGAGACACATGAAAACTTAAACACTCATAGCATGGGGGTATTCTTAAAGTTGGCTGAACTTCAAATAGATAAGTCACCAGAACCAGATGGGATGTCTCTTAGGATTTTGAGGGAAGTGTAGCATGAAATCCTGGGAGCACTGACCATAACCTTCCAATGCTCCTTAGATTACAGGGCTGGTGCCAGAGGACTGGAGAGCGGCAACTGTTACTCCCATGTTCAAACAAGTCCTGCAACTGCAGGCCAGCCAGCTGAACCTCAGTGGTAGAAAAATCTTCTGGAAACATTGACTTGGGTTGGGGATTAATAGTCACTTGGTAGGAAGCGGATTCATTAAGACAAACCAGCAAGGATTTGTTCGCCAATCTGATAGGGTTTTACGATGAGGGAACAGATGGTGTTGATGAGGGTAATGCAGTTGATGTGGACTTTCAAAAGGCTGTCGATAAGGTGCCACAATAAATTTGAAGCACGTGGCATTACAGAGACATTGATACCATGTAGGCAAAATTGGCTAAATAACAGACAACAGAGGATTGTGGTGAGTAGCTACTGTTAGGAATGTAGGAAGAGTAGTTGTATTTCTCAGCCATTGCTGTTGGGCCCTTTCCTTTCTCTGCGGGTGCAAGTCACAATTTCTAAATTTGAGGGCGACACGAAACTTGGCAGTGTTGTGGTCTGCAAGAAGCATAGTGCTTGATTGCAGCAAGATATCGACACGCTGTTGGAATGGGCAGATCTGTGGCAGATGAAGTTTAAAACAGAGAAATGTGATGTGATTCATTGTAGTAGGAAGAATGACTCTCAGTGTAGAATGGAGGGGACTGTATTAAAGGGGTGCAAGAGCACCTGGGGGATGGGTGCACATCAGTGAAAGTGGCAGGGCAGGTTGGGAAGGCGCTTACTAAGGATACGGGCAGTCCCCGGGTTACGACAGGGTTCTGTTCCCGAGAACTGTCCGTAACCCGAACTGCTTGTAAGTGAACGACAACAGTGTGCGGGAGAGGGTCACAGAAACAGCAGTGACGGGAGAGCGAGCAGGCGCGGGGAGAGCGGCCGCCAGCTGGCCCCACTGACCCAGTGAGCAAGCGAGTGAGTCTGCTCAGTGCTCCCGGCTCTGCTCGGCTCCACCCAGCTGTCGATTGTTGCAGCTCGGATGGGGGTGGGGGGTGTGGTGGTGGGGAGGTGGGGAGAGAAGGCACATAGAAATTGGTATTGGTATTGGTTTATTATTGTCACTTATACCGAGGTACAGTGAAAAAATTGTCTTGCATACCGATCGTACAGGTCAATTCATTACACAGTGCAGTTACATTGGGTTAGTACAGGGTGCATTGAGGTAGTACAGGTAAAAACAATAACAGTACAGAGTAAAGTGTCACAGCTACAGAGAAAGTGCAGTGCAATAAGGTGCAAGGTCACAACAAGGTAGATCGTGAGGTCAAAGTCCATCTCATTGTATAAGGGAACTGTTCAATAGTCTTATCACAGTGGGATAGAAGCTGTCCTTGAGCCTGGTGGTACGTGCCCTCAGGCTCCTGTATCTTCTACCTGATGGAAGAAGAGAGAAGAGAGAATGACCCGGGTGGGTAGGGTCTTTGATTATGCTGGCTGCTTCACCAAGGCAGCGAGAGGTAAAGACAGAGTCCAAGGAGGGGAGGCTGGTTTCCATGACGCGCTGGGCTGTGTCCACAACTCTCTGCAGTTTCTTGCGGTCCTGGGCAGAGCAGTTGCCGTACCAAGCCGTGATATATTCCCACCCGGCAGAAGACGCCTACAGCCCTGAAGCAGCCAACAAATTCATTCCCATCCATCCCGCCAGTCTCCCAAACACTCATTCATGTGTACGGGCATCTGTAAGGCGGGCATTCGCAACCCAAGGAAGATCTGTACACATCTCTGGACTTCATCAATGGAGGCATTGAGTTATGCTGAACCTTTATTAAACTTAGGCGCCAGAGACTGCAGATGCTGGAATCTGGAGCAACAAACAATCTGCTGGAGGACCTCAGCAGGCCGAGCAGCGTCTGTGGGGGGGAAAGAATTGTCGGTTTCATGTCCAAATGCAGGGTTTTGACCCAAAAAATTGAGAGTTCCTTTGGATTCACATATGCTCTGATCTCCTTTGGTTCATCCCCTTTCTGTACATGTATCCCGAAGGCCATTTCTCACAGTGCTGGGCTGAGCAGTGATGAAGGGTGCTCGCTGCTGAGGAATCCTCTGGTTGAAGCAAATGGAGAAGTCAGGAGTGAAACCGCTACTTGCTGCAGTTCGTGAAACTGGAGTAAAAGCAAGAGAACAGAAGAAATAGAAGCAGGAGTAGGCCATTCAGCTCCTCAAGCCTGCTCCACCATTCAGTCATGGTCGATTGCATGCTCCAAATCCTTTATCCATATGCTCTGATTTCCAAAAATCTATCACCCTCAGTCTATTGTACACGCGGTGACTGTCCCTCAATGTAGAGAGTTCCAGTGGGTGGCAAGCTCCTGTACAATGAAATCTTCCTCATCTCAGTGTCCACTCTGGAGACCATGCAGACTTTTCTAAACTCTCCAGCAAGTCAGTCCCTCTCAGCCTCTCTGTTTCTCCACCAGTGGGGGCTTTGGACACCCTGGTGGAAATCCTCAAGCACTGAAGGAAATTCCAGACAAAATACTGCTCCATTGAGTCTGGAGTGAAAGATCGAAGTCCACGGTGTTTGGGAATGAGGGCTGGGGGTTGGTGGAGCACGCACACTAGATGGCTTTTCCAGATGCGGGACAGCTGCAAAAGTCAGATTTATTAACTGGTTGTTTCCTTCAAAGAAAAACTTATTTACTTCCATAATTAAAAAAAACAGAGATCCAGTCACGGAACAAATAAACAGGGAATAAACCTGCAGTCTTTAATAACCATCAACTAATCATGGAACAAAAGGTGAGGGTCACTTCTATCCATCTGTTTGTTTACTTAATTAAAAAAACAGCTACTAACTATGATGATAAATTCTATTTGCCATGAGCAGAATTCGCAAAGTTTCATCTCAGCATTAAGTACAAGATGGGTGCATTTTAGACAAATAAAACAATTAAACATCTGCCTCACTATTCTGCTGTAATTGTGCAATATCGCATTTAATCTAAAGACTTCACTGCCAAAAGAAAATCTGTTTCACATTTCTCAGAGTCTTGTTTTGATGTTTTAAAACTGCTGTTTCTGTTTGCCTGTGGCAGCATGGCAGGTATATAGAGTTCTCCACAGATAGCACCTCGGAATGAAGGGTGACTGCTTTCCACTCAGCGTCTGAGGCTGATACGGCTGAAACAGGTGGACAGGAGTGTCTGAAGAGGCAAGAATGTGCCCCTCCTACAGTTTATGCTGGGGTTCTGTGCAGTCCCAGTAAGGGAACTTGCTCAGTGCCTCTTCCCCATTTTGAGTGGCAGTGGGCTGAGGACTCTCACATGTTGGTGGGATGTTACATTTCGTCACTGTTTGTGTTTGACCTCTACGATGGAGAGCTAAATTGGTAAATTGATTTATTGTTGTCAGTTGTACTGAAGTACAGTGAAAAACATGTCTTGCATATTGTTCACACTGAGCAATTCATTACAACAGTGCATGTAGTAAATTGGTAAATTGGTTTATTATTGTCACTTGTACCGAGGTGCAGTGAAAAACTTGTCTTGCATACCGTTCATACAGATCAATTCATTACAACGGTGCATTGAGGTAGTACAAGGTAAAACAGTGACAAAGTGCAGAATGAAGTGTTACAGTTACAGAGAAAGTGCAGCGCAGGCAGACAATAAGGTGCAAGGTCATAACGAGGTAGATTGTGAGGTCAAAAGTCCATTTTATTGTATGAGGGGGCCGTTCAATAGTCTTGGGTTCTTCATCAGTCTTGAACCGTGGATTCCTTCCTCTTTTCAAGGAGTATTGAGAGCATTCTTGTAATGTTTGCTCTTGGAAATCTCTTGCTTGGAGCAGGGTGCCTGTTTCTGGACTCTGACATTGGACATGCAGATGACGTGGCCTGCCCAACAGAACTGGTTCAGCCAGACCAGAGCTGGGCATGCTGGCCAGGGAGAGAGTTACCCATTCCACCATTGGGAGGATTTAACAGAGGCAGTGTTAGTGCTACAGAGTTAATCGAAAGGCTTCAATGCCAAAATAAGTTCCACGTTTTTCAGTATCTTCTTTTAGGGTTTAAATTTTTATCCAGGTAAGACAACATGATAGGTTTATCATCAAACTAGTACTGAACACCACTGCTGAAGTTCAGAACTGAAGGCAACCAAAGTTTTGAAGCTGAGTTTAATGCAGACACACAAGAGACCGCAGATGCTGCAATCTGGAGCAACAAACAATCTGCTGGAGGAAGTCAAGCAGCATCTGTGGGAGGAAAGGAATTGTCGAAACCCTGAATCAGAACCGCTGAGTTCCTCCGGCGGATTGTTTGCTGCTCTGAGATTAATATGCATGTATTACCGTGCTTAGTACAGACAACAGGGATCGAATTTTTTCCACTGTGCTAATGATCCAGTGTGCCTGAGTTCAGATTAGGTGTGGCTGAGTGAGGTTCTGAAATCGGTTTAAAATATCTGGTTTTAGTAAAAATTAAGCTGTGAAGTTGTTGTAAAACCTCTTTAATGGAGTCCTTGGTGGCCTGAAGCGGAGTTTAGATTAATCCCATTTCCGAGCTCTGGGTCCGTAGAACTCCAGGTTACAGCTCTTTGAATGCACAACCATGTACTTTGTAAACCTGGGGGTGGGGGGGGGGGGGTGGTTCTGCTTTCACCACACTTAGAGGCAGGAAGTTCTAGACCCATGCCACTTGAGTAAATTTTTCTCATCCCCTCTACTTCTTCTGCCAATTAATGTAAATCTACAGCTCCTAGTTACTGACCTCGCTTTTGGGGGAAATAGAACTGAACTGGTCCCCCCATCAAAGAACAAAGGAATAAAGAGCAGGTGTAGGCTATTCAGCCTTTGAAGCTGCTCCTCCATTTGTGAAGGTCATGGCTGATTTTTTACCTCAGTGCCATTTTCCTGCACAGTTGATTCCCCTCATATCCAGAAATCCCTGTCTCTGTGGCTGAGCTCCCACAGACCTCCAGGGCAGAGAATTCCAGAGATTCACAGCCCTCTGAGTGAGGAAATGTCTCTTATTCTAGGACTGTGACCTCTGGTTCTAGAGGCCTAAGCAAGATGAAACATCTTCCCTACATCCATCCTGTCAAGAATTTTACAAGTTTCAGTGAGATCACCTCTCACTTTTCTTAGGCCGAGAGAGTACAAATTTAGTGTGAACAAACTCTCCTTATAAGGCAAACCAGTCATTCCTGGAACCAGTCAACTGAATCTTTGCTCTACTCTCTCGATGACAGGCATATACTTTTCCAGGTAAGGAGCAGAAAGCAGTATACAGTACACCAGATACGGCCTCACCAAGGCTCTGTACAATTGCAGTAAGACCCTCCACAATTTTACTCTCTCTATTAAGTCTCTCCTTCAGATTCCTTCATTCCAAAGGAACCAATCCCAGTTTGTAGTGATACTCCATTCCTTCCCTGGTATTCTTTAAGGAAGGAATCCTGCAGCATTTACCTGGTTTGGCCACGGTGTGGCTACAACCCAACACTGCTGAAGTGCCCTCACTGGAGTGATATCAAATGGCTGCAACAATGTATGAATAAGTCCCACCGCTACCTCTCTGACCTCTTACTCTGAGGCTCTTAGATAGGTACATGAACATGCAAAGAATGGAGGGATGTGGACTTGTGTAGGCAGAAGGGACTAGTTTAGTAGCCTTTTAATTACTAGTTTAATTAGTTTGGGACAACATCGTGGGCCGAAGGGTCTGTTCCTGTGCTGTACTGTTCTATGTTCTACCTCAAGTCAAGTTTATTGTCATATACATAGGTAAGTACCACGATGGGCAATAAGTAGCCATGTCCACCATTCCAATGGACCTATTTCCATTCCCACTGTCCACAATTCATATGGACCCAACCTATTCCCATTCATTCCCATTGACTACAGTTCCAATGGACCTATGCCAGCAATGCTCACGCTAAGGGAATGAATTGTTAAAACGGTTACAATGATTTTAGACATTTTAATGTTTTATAGCTGAGCCATAAAAAGAAATGTTATTGCACTTTGAGCTCGTCTCCGTTTCATGAGCAAAACTGGGTTTTCATTGTGGAATTTCCCCGAAGCAAGAATGAATCATATCCAGAAGGGGAGGTTTGGATACTATATAGGTTTGTTCAATGCGAGGGATGACATGATTCCTATTTACCCCAAGAGAAGTTGGGGCCCAGTGATGGGTCAAGTGAACTTGGGGAAACATTAATGCAGAGTTTATGTCACTTCTGCACTTGACCATGAAAAGGAGCAGCCCCCATTCCCGGCAATGAGGAAGTGCACCTTCTGTGGGCTTGCTTCATCAGACCAATGAGGTGTTGGTTTAGACATCTGTGGGGTAGCTGAGTCTGCACATAGAACAATAACACAAAGAAATTAATTCAGGTAAAGTATTAAGTTTGTGTCTGACTCCCTCTTTTTCCGATCACAATTGTGGGTGGAGTCACAGAGTCATACAGCATGGAAATGGGCCCTTCAGCCCAGCTGGTCCACGCCGACCAAGATTCCCATCTAAGCTGGTCCCATTTGCCCGCGTTTGGCCCATATCCCTCTAAACCTTTCCTATCTATGTAACTGTACAAGTACCTTTCAAATGTTGTTAATGTACCTGCCTAATGTTCCTGTCCTCTGGCAGCTTGTTCCATATACTGAACACCCTCTGGGTGGAAAAGTTGCCCCTTAGGTTCCTATTAAATCTCTCCCCTCTCACCTTAAGCCTATACCCTCTAGTTCCCGGTTCTCCAACCCTGGGAAAAGGTGTGCGCATTGACTCTATCTATGCCCCTCATGATCTTATACACCTTTTTAAGATTACCTCTTTCTCCTATGCTCCAGTGAAGAACTTCCAACCTGCTCAACCTCCCTTAATAACTCAGTCCCTCAAGTCCCAGGACCATCCTGGCAAATCTCCTCTGTACTCTTCCCAGCTTAATGGCATCTTTCCTATAGCAGAGTGACCAAAACTAAACAGAATATTCCAAATGCGGCCTTACCAACGTCTTGTACATCTGTAACATTACGTCCCAACTTCTGTACTCAGTGCCCTGACTGATGAAGGCCAGGGCACCAAAAGCCTTCTTCACCACCATGTCTACCTGCAAAGCCACTTTCAGGGAACCATGTACCTGTACTCCTAGGTCCCTCTGTTCTACAACACTCCCCAGGGCCCTACCATTCACTGTGAAAGTCCTACCCTCATTTGTCTTCCCAAAATGCAACACCTCGCATTTATCTGAAGTAAACTCCATTTGCCATTCCTCGGCCCACTTACCCAGCTGATCAAGATCCCTCTGTAAATCCTGATAACAATCTTCACTGTCAAAGACACCACCTATTTTAGTGTCATCTGCAAACTTACCAAACATACCTTGTACAATCTCATCCAGATCATTGATATGCATTCAGTTGGTATGCAACCAGCTCTCTGGCAGTCAGGAGACGACCAGAGTGTCTGATTCCAGCACTGAAGTTGGGCTGAAGCCTCCAGTAATGTATTGGGAGTGCAGTAGTGGGTGCCCAGCCTTTGGCTCTGTGTGGCATGCACTAGGTGACTATCCATCCAAGATTTGGTGTGAATTCTGTGTTGAGCAAAGGGCTTTCACCAAAGTCACTGATCCTCCAGCAATGGTTGGAACTTCGGATCCACTAAAAGGGAGAGGGTACTTTTCCCTTCTCTACCAGTCCGTCGAGGCTGTGCAAACAATGACACCAATCATCGCTTTCCCAAAGAGCATCATTCAACCCTGCTGACCACATCACCATGGTACACAAACGCCTTGCAAAAAATCCCCAAATTTCTGTTGCAGGGTTAATATAACTGGAAGAGAAGAATAATTGAAGAAAAGCTAAGTTGCTAGTGGGAGAATGAAACAGGTTGCAGGAATCTAAAGTAACTGGGACCTTGTTTATTGTTGCCAGTTTGATTCTTGGCTAGAACCTGGGGATCTGCATCTCACTGTATCCAAGAGATGAAACACAGCAAAGAGAGACTTTTTATTTATTCCAAATACAGATAGTCATCATTTTTAGAGCTGATATGCAGAGCTGAAGTTATTTTTAATGTTCATTTTGCATTTGTCATCTTTAAATTTCACTTTCAAAGTGATATGTTTGGCAGCCAACCGCAATTGAGCGAAGTTGGATGTGCAGTCCTTGGACTGAAAGACTTGGAACCAAGCTCAATAATTTGCTGCCATAGTGATCGGACACATTGAGTTGTATTGTGGTGTATAGGCCATAAAGGTTCAGTCTGACTGCCTGCATCACAGCCTGGTATGGAAACTCCAATGCACAGGAACACAGGAGGCTACAGAGAGTGTTGGGACTCAGCCAGTTCCATTATGGGTACAGCCCTCCCCACCATCAAGGACATCTATGAGAGGCGATGTCTCAGGAAGGCGACATCCATCATCAGGGACCGCCAGCATCCGGGCCATGCCCTCTTCTCGATGCTGCCATCAGGCAAGAGCCTGAAGACCCACACCTCAAGGTTCAACAACAGCTTCTTCCCCACTGCCGTCAGGTTCTTGAACCCACCTGAACAAAGTTAACACTACCTCGGACTGCAATTTACAATCTTGAGCTCGTGTCGTTGTGTTTATTTTGTTATTTTGCACGTGTAAGGTATGTATAATTTATGTTAATTTAAGTTTATGTTAATTTACGTTTGTCCCCATCTTGTAATGCTGCTGCTGCAAAAAAGTTAATTTTTGTACCATTTATACCCTGGGTATGTATGCCTATGACAGCAATAAACTTGAACTTGAACTTGTTTGCCATCCTGCTTTGTGCTGGAACCGTTGAAAATCAGATAACAGTAAAGCTACTTCAATTAACCCCATTCTTAATGGGTTCAGATTAAGGAAGAAGTTCAATTTTCTCATTGATGTCATTCAGTGATTGTTGCAGTAACAGTAAATGCACTTCAGCTGAAACCATCACCTCCCGCAATCCCCCCAACCCCTGAAATACTCCTGATGCCCAAGAGCAGCGCACCGGCGCTGTGTACCATCTGCAAAATGCCCTCTAGTGCTCACCAAGGCTTCTCCCAACCCATCGGGACATGCTCTCTTCTCGTTACCACCATCGGGGAGGAGGTACAGGAGCCTGAAGACCCACACTCAACAATTCAGGAACAGCTTCTTCCCCTCCGCTATCAGATTTCTGAACCCTTGAACACTACCTCATGATTCATTTTTTTGCACTATTTATTTATTTTTGTAATTTATAGATTTTTATGTCTTGCACTGTACTGCTGCTGCAAAACAACAAATTTCACGTCATATAACTCAGTGATAATAATTCTGATTCTGATCCTAATTCTGAATCCCAGACACATAGGAATTCCACACCCTGCCGGATCCCCTCTATGTAGCACACCATCCTGACATGAGAGTATAACAAAATAAGATAAGATATTTATTTATTAGTCATAGGTACATCGAAGCACACAGCGAAATGTGTCTTTTTGCGTTACTGAGAATGTCCTGGGGCAGCCCGCAAGTGTTGCCACACTTCCGGCGCCAACATTACATGCCCACGGCTCCTAACCCGTATGTCTTTGGAATATGGGAGGAAACCGGAGCACCCAGAGGAAACCCACGCAGACACGGGGAGAGCATACAGACTCCTTACAGACAGCAGCAGGAATTGAACCCTTGTCACTGGCGCTGTAATAGCGTTACACTAACCGCTACACTACTGTGCCGCCACAAATGGAGCAACAAACAATCTGTTGGAGGAACTCAGCAGGTCAAGCAGGACCTGTGTAGGGGAAAGGAATCATTGACCCACAGATGCTGCTCGCCCCACTGAGTTCCTCCGGCAGATTGTTTGTTGCTCCAGATTCCAGCATCTGCCGTCTCCTGTGTCTCCATGGGAATATAACCATCCTTCCTTTAACTTGCAACACACTCAGCAGGTCAGACAGCATCTATGGAGGGAAATAGACAGTCGATGTTTCAGGTCGAGACCCTTCATCTGAACTGAACTGTGCTGGGTCTAAAATCCTGGAACGCCCTCCCCAACATCACTGTGGGAGCACCTTCCCCAGAGGACTGCAGTGCGTCGAGAAGGTGGCTCACCACTCCTTTTTCAAGGTGGCAATTAATGTTGGCTTTGACACGGAAAGTTGGCTTTGGCTAATGTTGGGTTTCACAGTAAAGCTCATATGTTAATAAAGTCACCCTCGGAATTATCATCCAGCTGATGAGCAGAAACATTTCAAGGGGGAAATCAGGCATTCTTTTTTATTGTCATCTTGCTGCCAGTGGCACTTTCTACAAGTGAAACAAATTCCTCCTGTGCATTGTTAACAGTGGACAATCCTTGTCCTAGCAAGTGTAAACGTTAACAGAATCAGCAATAATGGAGATTGACAAAACTTGGTTATTTCTGTCCTGATGAAGGTTTCGACCTGAAATGTCGACAATTCTTTCCCCCCCCCCCCACAGATGCTGCTCGACCCGCTGAGTTTGTTGCTGCAGATTCCAACATCTGCACTCTCTTGTGTCTCAATCTTGGTTATTTCTTTTTTTGAATAATGAGCCATTGCACTACCTCTGGGGACATGTGCGCGACGTTATTTCCTTGGGAGAAAGACTGTGAGAGCAATCAGTCTGATGGTTGGTGAAATGTCTTGTTCAAAGTACGAGAATAAACTTATAAGAAAATATGCTAACTCTGCATTGGGATTCTGTGCGTGAGCCAGTTGAATATTTTATACAGGCTGCAGTAGAGAAGAAAGTCCATTGTCTCCTTTCCATGCAGTATCTGCTGCATAATTACAAGGAATTGTTTGTATTGACTCCATTTTAAATGCACCT
Source organism: Pristis pectinata (assembly GCF_009764475.1). NCBI lineage: Eukaryota > Metazoa > Chordata > Chondrichthyes > Rhinopristiformes > Pristidae > Pristis > Pristis pectinata. The sequence continues at coordinate 17,443,171 of NC_067433.1, forward strand.
CAGCAAGCTTACACGCTAATCATTTCGTAGCCTCAGTTTCTTAACCAGACCCTGCTTTGAAAAACATTTACTAATTTTATTATTGTCACATTTTTGTTGATTACCTTTTCCCTGCCTTTATAGAACTATTTATGTTGAAGGCATGTGGATTAAACAGTAGCCTCTACTGCCTCATCCATGTGTCACCGATGTGAATGTCTAATGAGCTCTGTCCAGTAGGAGGGACGTTGCAGCCAAGTCAGATCAGTTAGACACACTGATTGAAAATCAAAGAATTGCAGATGCTGAAATTCAGAATAAAAACAGAAAATGCTGGAAACACTCAGCAGGAAAGGCAGCATCTGTGGAAAAAGAAACAGAATTAAGGTTTCAGGTCTGAAACCCCCTTGTCCGAACTGGTTGGACCTCAGCCGAAGCAATGTGTAGATTACTGGGCACCACTCTTAAGAAGGGCTGTCAGGGCTTTGGAGAGTGTGGGGAGGGTTAACCTCCTCCTCACACTCCTAACATGGAACCAGGGAAGAGGGACTAGAGTTTTGTGGAGAGACTGTAGAAGCAAGGTTCATTCTCTTTAGAACAGATAGGATGAAGTGGAGGTTGGAGAGGGTCTAAAACAATTGGGGCATTTAATGAAGTAAAGCAGAAGGAATCATTATCAAGTTGTCCAATCTGTTCATTACATTTATGGTACAAAATAGCTCATCGTGTCCTCAGTTTACAGAGGAACCGGAAGATCAACAGTGCAAACCAAGTGCTCTCCTGACGCACCATCCATGTGCATTGTTTGCAGCTCTTTACAGGGCATTCAAACCCATTACATGGGGCTTCACCTTTGTTCATCTGAAGGAGGAGGCCATTCGTCCCCTTGCACAGGTTCTCCCTTTCAGCTGAATCATAGCTATTCTGGATCTTAACTCCATCCACCCATTGAGTTTCCATTACCTGTTGATGCTGCAGGAGCACCAATGTTAACGTTACTGTTCGCATTTAGATCTCCATTGTCATTGTACAGTTCTCTATTAGTTATGCCTCATGAGGGAGGGACCACTTTTAGTTTAACAATATAGGTTCAACCCTACATCTTCTTAGCCCTCAGTGTGCACTGTATAATCACATTCTTCATGCAATCCCCTTCTATTTATGAAAAATTTAGTTGTACAGTTTTACAGGCTTCCCTTACTGATATTCTACACTGATGACTGAATTTCTTTTCTAAACACTTATCTCTCAGCTGTTTCCAAATTTCACTGTAATCCTTTGTGAAAGTTTATGACATTCTGGCTCAATGAAGCTCATACCTAAAGCAAGGTATCTCTGTCAGCTCTTGACAATCCAAGGAGAAAAACCAGTTTAGCTATTACATTGTTAGTTCAGTAAAAATAGTTTTCAGTATGAAGCCATTGTGAACCCTTGGATAGAAGGGATTATGTTTTATGTCGGCTCCCACTGATATGGAGGAAAGATTCCTCTGCGTTCGGTGTGTAAATGAAACTATAAATCCCCTCTTTATAAACCATTTTATTATACGGCGCACACAGAGGAAATCATTCCCCCTCATTTCAACTCTGCTTTCCCCTAGTAGGATTATGATGGTGTTCTAAATTCTGTGGCTACACTCATTTGCAAGAATCATCCTGATGTGGGTTTCGTGCAGTCTGATTGTGCAGCCTCATCAGAAAGCACAGTGAGCAGTGCTATAGTGCCCTGGATAGAACAGTTGGCGTGGCTTCACAGAGACAAATCCATTTCCCGCATTCTGGTAACACAGTCATCAACAGCGGTGAATTAATCCTTATCCACTTTCCTCGGAGAAATAAATTGGTAAGAAGCAGATGGAAGATGTTGACACTTCGCTGAGCAGCAAGTGACTGAAGAAGAACACTCACAACAGCTTCCACTGCACAAAATGGTCACTTACTTTTTACTTTACAAGGAAGAGTTGAAATTTGCCCTCTCCTCCACTTCCACATTTGAATTTACTGCTGACTGTGAATAATTGTCTGTTCGCAGTGGTTAATTTTTTGCAACTGCTCTCAGACCTACTGTGCAGAAAGCTGTTCATTTCCGCAGTTTTTATTTTCACGTCTGCTGCATCCTTTATAGATAAGTGGTTTGTAACCAAGAACATATGCTTGGTAATACAGCAGATGCCCCTGCTGTGTGACAAGCAGTTCTAATGAAATTTTTGCCTGTTTAACAAATGTTTAGTGCCACTGACATTAGTTCTGTCTGTTTGTCTTAAGCTTGTCTCTGCTGCCTAATTGGACAACTTCAATAACCGGTGACACAGGTCGATGAGAACCGCTATAAACACCTCTCTGCCCCCTTTTCCCCATATTAGTAACTGCCTATGCATTCCCTCTTCTCCTCAGGCTGACGTGATGCGGAGTTCTAAGGTCAATAGTGGCAACTCTGCAAGCACACGGGATTGGAGCTAGCTACCCTGGCATGGAGTCTTCCTATGCACCACACCTTGCACACTCAGGCCTCATCCAACCATGCACCCATTTACAGTCAAAACTGTAAATAACCCCTCTTGCTATGGTTCAAGTCATATTGGCCTTCTGCTAAAGGAGTTTTCTGCAACCGTACATCATGCCACAGTCTTTGTTTCCATTACTACGTGTTCAGTACTACATCACATTCCCATAACTCATGGTTCCATTTGGCCTGTAACTCTAGGCTCTCTTCCATCTCATGCTCCAGTTCACAGAGGCCAAAGTTTCATTTTGAGGCACCTTCAGAGATAGAAGGACCTAAAAATACTCTTGTGCCTCCTAAAAATGCTGCATGCTAGGATTTTAATGACCCTCCCTTACATAGGCCCATTGAAACAATGCCAAGGCTTTTGAAGCCTTTGAACCTCCCCATGCAATACTGAGCTTGTGTCCCTCCAATACTTATCAGAGGGTTTTTTTATTCATTAGCAGGATTTGGGTGTCACTGGCAAAGCCAGCATTTATTGCCTGTCCATTACTGCCCTTGAGATGATGATGGTGATCTGCCTTCTTGAACCACTACATTCCTTCTGGTGAAGATCGTCACTGGGTCTAACTCCTGGAGTTCTGTCCCTCTGTTGAGGAGAGAGTTCCAAGATTTAGACCCAGCGACGATGAAGGAACGGTGATGTATTTCCAAGGCAGGATGAGATGTAATTTGAAGAGAAGTGAAACTGATGGAGTTCCCATGAATTTGCTGACCTTGAACTCCTTGGTGATAGAACCATCTTTCCTGTGCTGCTTTGACAGAGACGCTTACGTATTTAAAATAGTATGCGAATATACATAGAGAGGAAGTATTGTGCGTTTGTACACAGACACTGCAGAGAGCAACTTTAGGCTTAGGCATCGAATGCTTTCCACTTGCTTTAATGCTGTATTGATTGGACATTGCAGCCACCTTAATCGTAACCTCCTCTCTGATGAGTGCTCCAGAGCTGTTTAAGAGCTGTACCTGGTGTTTCATTAGCCATGGAACCTGCTGTTAATTTCGTTCAGGTGTAAATAGAAGTGAAGTTTGGCACAACTGTATAGCTGTCCTGACTCCCTCCTTTTTAACTTCAAGATGCAATTTGGAAACTCTGCCTCAACCATAACAGGAAAACAAGTGAACCAGCAGAGTTCCCCAGCTATCACCTTACAGTCCACCATGGCAAAGTGTCATGGTCCAGCTAACCCTGCCGCCCCCATCCTTCTTGGTGGTAGAGGTGGTAGATTTGGAAGGTGCACTCAGAGATGCCTGGACAGATATCTGTAGTGCACTGGAACACACAGTAGTCACAATTGACTAACTCAGTGTCGATGGGTTTGGATGAGTATTTGATGAGATGCACATTTAAAACCAATGAATATAAAAGGATGAGGAATATAAAAGATAAAGAACTGGGAGATGGGATTTCAGAACACTGTACTGATTGGGGAGCAGTTTAAAAGTTCATTGGACCCACTGTTCTCTTACAAAATTTTAATTTCTATGGTTCCATGAAGGAGCAATGTAACTTAATCCATTTTTAAACAAATGAGGGTCTATCTTCATGTCTCAGCAATGTTCGGAACATGAAAGTGTGAAACATTCTTCCCCTGAGCTTTACAAGTTGGATAACTGGCCTCCAAGAGGTGCATTTCCACAAGAGGTATGACCCACCACCCCCCCCCCCCCCCCCACCCGGTGACCTTGTTTAGCAGACAAGGGGGAAAGTATTGCACAACTAACATGTTTGTCTTCTTTCCTTTGTGCAGGGAAGTGATGATGGAGATGTGGACAAGAACAAATGCTGCACCCTCTGCAACATGTCCTTTACCTCAGCTGTGGTGGCCCAGTCACATTATCAAGGGAAAATTCACGCCAAAAGGCTGAGACTGTTACTGGGAGAGGAGCCACCTTTGGGAGCAGGTGGGCCCTTTATATTTACTTTGATGTAATGCAGCAAAAGGAACATGTCCACAATTGAGCACCTCACATGGTGAGATGGCAACTTCAAGCAAACCTCATTCAACTGGCACCCTCTCAGGAGTGAGAAATTCCAGCTCTGAGGTTAGAATGAAGAAAGAGGGAGGTTCATGGAGAAAGGAGGTGGAGGAGAGATTTGATAGTGATGCGCGGGAGGACCTGGAGGGAACCAATTTCCAGTGAAAGACAAGGAGAAACACGTTCAAATTATGAGAAAGGGACGCAAAGGAGACATGAGGAAAACCTTTTTAAGGTTTTTCAGAGCATGAATTCAGGGTATGAATCGGTATGAATTCAGAGCTGTAGGGGGTAGAAACAGAATGAATTAAGGTTCTCAGACAAGTCTGGAGGTGGAATAATCAATGGGAAAGGAGCAGATGGATGGGACTGATGGAGTCGCTCTACTGGGAACCGGGAAGGACCTGATGGGCTGAATGGCCTCCTTCTGTGCCAGAATTTGTTTTTCCTGATGATATGATGCAAGGTTTATTTCATGACTTGGTGGGAAATTAAAACTGGATCAAAGAAATAATGGGAAAAGGCATCCAGGATATTAAATCCAAATTAAAACCTGGTCAGCAACTGGAAACTGAAGACACATTGAGAGTCCGGACCAATGGTGTCTTGTAGAGTTGGACACACAAGTTCAATCCCCATGGGCAGTGACCCACTACCTCAGCTCAGCAACACGACAGCAGAATCCAGGTCTTCATCTTCAGGAACAGAGCTCACACCTCCCCATTTTGCAGTGCCTGTCCACACCCCAGTGGTCACCGCGGAATGAAAGGGAGATGCCCGTATTTACGTGGCGGAGACATGCGTTGTAGGTTTGGCAGGTGAACAGTAGACACAGTAGATCCCCGTGATCCTGAAATGCTCCAGGAAAGGCTGTACTTCAGATTCACGGAGATTTTCTGAGTGGGAGATTTGTCCCAGTGTATGAATTACAGTCATAGACTCATACAGCAATGAAACAGGCCCTTCAGCCCACCTAGTCCATGCTGATCAAGATTCCCATCCAAGCTAGTCCCATTTGCCCAGATCTGGCTAAACCTTTCCTATCCGTGTGCCTTTTAAATGTTGTTAATGAACCTCCATCAACCAGCTCATTCCCTATACTGACATTCTGGGTGAAAAAGTTGTCCCTCAGGTTTCTATTAAATCTCTCCCCTCTCACCCTAAACCTAAGCCTTCTAGTTATTGATTCCCCAACACTGGGAAAAAGACTGTGCGCATTCACCTGATCTATGTCCCCCATGATTTCATACACCTCTATAACATCACCCCTCATTCTCCTACGCTGCAATGAGTAGAGTCCCAACCTGCTCAACCTCTCTCCATAACTCAGTCCCTTGAGTGCGGGCAACATCCTTGTAAATCTCCTCCACACTCTTTCCAGCTTAATGGTATCTTTCCTGTAGCAGGGCAACCAAAACTGAACACAATCTTCCAAATGTGGCCTTACCAATGTCTATACAACTGCAACATAATGTCCCAACTTCTATACTCAATGCCCTGACTGATGAAGGCTAGCATGCCAAAAGCCTTCATCACCGCCCTGTCCACCTGCGATGCCACTCTCAGGGAACCATGTACTTGTACTCCCAGGTCCCTCTGTTCTACAACACTCCCCTGGGACTTACCGTTCACTGTGAAAGTCCTACCTTGATTTGTCTTCCCAAAATGCAACACTTTGCACTTGCCCAAATTAAACTCCATTTGCCATTCCATGGTCCGCTTCCCCAGATGATCAAGATCCCTCTGTAATTCCTGATAACCACTATCTACGACACCACCTATTTTCGTGTCATCTGCAAGTTCTGTTTTGTGATGGCTGTACTGCGACCTGCCAAGGCTACAAACCATGTCTCCACTACCTAAACACAGGTATTCCCCTTTCATTTCACTGTGAAGACTGAGCATGGACAGGCATTGCAAAATGGGCAGGTGTGTGCTCCCAGAGCTGAGGACCTGGATTCTTCTCTTGCGTGACAGAGCTGAGGTACCGAGTCACTGCTCATGGGGAAGCAACTTGTGTCCAACTCCACACGATACCATTGGTCAGGACTCTCGTTGTGTGTTCCGGCCTTGTTGTTCCAGCTAAGTGCTCACACTGAACCAGAGAACTCCCTTCGGCCTCACTGCAGACCTTCCTCGACTTCCCAGCCCATGGACTGGGAAACTGCCCCTGACTGTCTGCCGGGAAGACCAGCAGTCCCGTTGGGATCAATGAGAAGAAACAGTTGCCCAAGGAACAGGAAGTAAATATTGAAAGTGAAATAACACATTTGAAAAAGCCATGTCCTTTCAAATATATCAAATAAAAATATTCTTAAGTAATTAAAAACATTAAGCAAAACACCATCAGTTAAGATATCTTTTATTAGTCACATGTACTTCAAAACACACAGTGAAATACATTTATTTTGCATAGAGTGTTCTGGGGGCAGCCCACAAGTGTCGCCACGCTTCCGGCACTAACATAGCATGCCCACAACTTCCTAATCCATACGTCTTTGGAATGTGGGAGGAAACCGGAGCACCCGGAGGAAACCCACGCAGACACGGGGAGAATGTACAAACAGACAGCGGCCGGAATTGAAGCCGGGTCGCTGGTGCTGTAATACTGTGCTTGAGTCTGACGTACGTACAAATGAGCAGCAGAACTGGTTTCCTCTCTCTCCCCACTTTTTGTTCCTTCTTATCAATCTTCCGTGCTTTTAAACACATTTGTTACAAAACTGTTGAGGTGTGGTTACCATATCGAGTGACTTTTTTGTGTATTTCCTGACTTACAAACAAAATTGACTTATGGATGTCTGTAAAAACGAAACTCATTAGTTACCCTGTAGTCTTTAAAGAATACAACTTGCCTCGTTTCTCCCCTTCTAGCCTGCAGCCCCAAGTGATGAGCTCTCTGATCTTGCACCAAGCCAGGGATCAGAGATCCTGCCCCCTTTGACTGGACTCTGCTGGGAATCCAGGAGCAGGGCACAGGCAGCAAATGGCTGGTGGACATTGGCCAGTAACCAGGAGAAGCTCACTTCCGCTCTGCCGGCAGTTCTGTGCAAAATGGCTGTCAAATCACAGCAAGTTCCAGGAATAAGGATCCGAGTATTTTTCCAACTCGACCATTTAAATCAGGGTTTTTTGGATTGATGGTCTACTTCAATCATCATTTTTCACTTAATTTCTGGCAGGATTTGCCATCAGCTGCCTCTGCTCTGCAGCATTCTGGTTCTGTTGTGGGAATGCAGCTTTTCGTTCACTCTCAGTGAGAGTGAGTGCTAACCCTGGAGCAGAAGCCTGTAAGCCACTGCAGCTCTCGAGTTGGTCTGGTGCCTAATTGAGATCGAAATTTTAGCCGGTAATTTGCCACGAGTGCAAGTGTCGTTTTCAAACAGCTCTTGGAGTGCAGCCAGCTGGACACAGCTGTGTGAAACGCCAGTGCGCGCCTCCAGCCAGGAGCTTGGCTGCCGGCAGCATTCATGGGAAGCAACAGATCCGAAACCAAGGAGAGCCAAGTAATTTTTCCGGATGTGCATCCCTAAGGGGATAGGCCTCCCCACCCCCTCCTTTCCCGCGGCATCTGGAACGCTATTTCATGTTGCAGACCCTTCGTCGTCAAAGTCGAGTTCGTTGTCATTTGAACAAGTACATGTGTGCACAGGTGCAATGAAAAACTTACTCATAGGCAAATAGCATGATACACAACATTCACGAGAAAAGCATAGATTAAACATGAATTATACAAGAAAGAACACAACTAGAACAAAAAAAGTCAATATTGTGCAAAGTGGTTATAGTGTTGCTATACTGAGGGAGTGATTAGGGTTGTGCCGGTTGGTTCAAGAACCAAACGGTTGAAGGGAAGTAGCTGTTCTTGAACCTGGTGGTGTGGGACTTCAGGCTTCTGTACCTCCTGCCTGATGGTAGCTGCGAGAAGGTCGCATGGCCCGGATAGTGGGGATCTTTGATGATTGGCGATGATTTGATGGCACACTCAGAGCAGTTCCTGGGCTTTCGAGTTGTTGGGCTCATGTGTAAATAGAAACAAAAAATGGATCTGGCATATTCTGCAGTCAGATGTTAACCCCATTGATGTAAGGATATTTGCTTCCCGATCCTGGATCTTGGTGAACAGGGAAAGGAGGGTAACTCTTGTGCTGAGGGCACGGTGAACTCACAGGGTGGCATGATAGCATAGCCCGTACACTGCTGTCTCATAGCGCCAGAGACCTGGGTTCGATCCTGATCTTAGGAGCTGTCCATGTGGAGTTTGCACGTTCTCCCTCCAGGAGGCTGACACCTGCTTTGATCACCTCTGCCCCTGAGCAGAGGTACGATTGGTGAGGACATTAACCACACATTCAGTGAGGAGGCTCAAAATCTGCCTGAGATATCCGCAAAAAAATTCCAGGCACTAGAACATGTTTGAGGAAAGTTTAGTGGCTGAGATTGTTTATGCTTATCCGCAGTTTGCAAAATTATGCTGTGGTTGTCTCAGTCCCAGTGACCTTTTTAATGCTGAAGCCCCGAATTTGATATTTTTAATAAAAGTAAATATTCCCCACATGCTGTTGATGCACTGGGTGTAAATATTCAAGCAAAAGTTCCAATGTCAGCAAATATAGCTCGACCAAAAGTGTTTCGTTTCTTCCTTTTCAGAGCCTTTGTGTCTGTTTATGTTGTGTTTATCAATGTGCCTGAAAAATTCAAGTGTTGAACAGTCATGACGGGCATCGATATGGTGAATGGTCACAGTCGTTTTCCCCAGGGTTGGGGAGTCTAAAACTAGAGGGCATGGGTTTAAGGTGAGAGGGGAAAGGTTTAAAGGAGACCTGAGGGGCAACTTCTTCACATAGAGGGTGAGGGGTTGTATGGAATGAGCTGCCAGAGGAAGGCATTTGGACAAGTACATGGATCGGAAAGGTTTAAAGGGATAAGGGCCAAACACAGGCAAGTGCGACTCGCTGTGGAAGGCCTCGGTCAGGATGGATGAGTTGTGCCATAAGATGCATCAACCACTGTCTGCAGCTACGTTATTGTTGTGGCTGATCATTTAATGACTTTTCCTGAACACAAGATGCATATGAGCTACAATAGCTACTCCAGCAAGTTACAAGCACTGGGAACAATTGCCATGAGATATTTTGGCTCAAATGGACGAGAGGTTAACATTGGCCACAGACACCGTCTGATCAAAAGTTCAAATAATGCTCAGCGATTTCTTCTTATTCATTCCAGGGATGTGGGTTTTGCAGGCTGAGCCATCCCCAGTTGCCCTTGAGAAGGTGGTGGTGAGCTGCCTACTTGAACTGCCACAGTCCTTGAGGTGTGGGTACACCCACAGTGCTGTTAGGGAGGGAGTTCCAGGATTTTGACCCAGTGACGGTGAAGGAACAGCGATATATTTCCAAGTCCGGATGGGGTGGGGCTTGGAGGGCAACTTCCAGGGGGTGGTTTTCCCCGTGCTTTTGCTGCCATTGTCCTAGCTGGTAGAGGTGGTGGGTTTGGAAGGTGCTGTCTGAGGAGTCTTGGTGAGTTGCTACAGTGCGTCCTGTAGATGGTACAAACTGCTGCTACTGTACATCAGTGGTGGAGTGAGTGAATGGTGGTGGATGGGGTGCCTGTCAAAAGAGAGAGAGAGAGATATCTTTATTAGTCACACGTACATCGAAACACACAGTGAAATGCACCTTTTGCGTAGAGTGTTCTGGGGCAACCCACAAGTGTCACCACGCTTCCAGTGCCAACATAGCATGCCCACAACTTCCTAACCCGTAGGTGTTTGGAATGTGGGAGGAAACCGGAGCACCCGGAGGAAACCCATGCAGACACGGGGAGAACGTACAAACTCCTTACAGACAGTGGCAGGAATTGAACCTGGGTCACTGGTGCTGTAATAGTGTTACACTAACCGCTACACTACCGTGCCTGCCCAAGCAGGCTGCTGTGTCCTGTATTGTCACTGTACAGTGTGCTCATGTGAAGTTATGTACGCTGCTACCTCAGTTAGTTCTGCCCTGCAGAGCACTGATTTGTTATATTTCTCTTGGGCTTCCAATCAAAATACTCACAGGCACACAACAACCACTTCTTTCAAACAGATATCTGCTTGAGCTGTGCACTGAGTGGTGCCATGTGGAGAACCTGGCGTGAATCACTGCTCTCTCCGTTGCTGCCCACTGTTGTACTGACAAACTGGTGTGAACCCCTGCCAGCAATTATTGGCCCCATGACTCAATGTGGGGAGGCTGCCCGCGAGGGCTGATGTAGGACAGGTGGGAGGGGTTAGTAGTGTGGCCGCTCAGCGCACAGCTGTTACCCTGGCTGGCACGTTGAGTGTGGCCACTGCTGGCACTGTCAGTGTGTGACAGACCACCAGTGTCAAAGAGTCATACAGCACGAAAGTAAGGCTCAGCTGGTCCATGCCGACCAAACTTCCCATCTAAGCTCGTCCCTTTTGCCTGCTTTTGGCCCATATCCCTCTAAACCTTTCCTATCCATGTACCTGTCCAAGTGTCTTTTAAATGTTTTCAGTGTTCCTGCCTCAACCACTTCCCCCTGCAGTTCGTTCCGTATATGCACCACCCTCTGTGTGAAAATGTTGCCCTTCAGGTTCCTTTCACATCTTTCCTCTCTCACCTTAAACTTGTGTCTGTCAGTTCTTGATTCCCCATCCCTGGGAAAAAGATTGTGCCCCTCATAATTTTATACACCTCTATGAGAACACCCCTCATTCTTCTACACTCCTATGAATAAAGAACAAACCTGCTCAACTTCTCTCTATAACTCAATCACTCGAGTCCTGGCAACATCCTCGTAAATCTCCTCTGCACTTTTTCCAGCCTAATGGCATCTTTCCAATAGCAGGGTGACCAAAACGGAACACAATATTCCAAATGTGGCCTCACCAACATTATGTACAACTGCTACATAACATCCCAGCTTTTGTACTCAGATGAAGGCCAGCGTGCCAAAAGCCTTCTTCACCACCTTGTTCACCTGTGATGTCACTTTCAGGAAACCATGTAGCTATACTCCTAGGTCCTTCTCCTACAACACTCCCTGGGGCTCTACTGTCCTACCCTGGTTTGACTTCCCAAAATGTAACACCTCGCACTTATCTGAATTAAACTCCATTTGCCACTCCTTGGCCCACTTACCCTGCTGATCAAGATCCCACTGTAATTCTTGACTTCACTGTCTATGACAACCACTTATTTTAGTGTTACCTACAAACTTACCAACCATGGCTTGTACATTCTCATCCAAATTATTGATATGGATGACAAAAAACAATGGGCCCAGCACCAACCCTAGGGAACCCCTAGAGACTCGGTAGGAGTCTCTCATCAACTCCTGTTGAATGTAATAGAAGTTGCTGCCTCCTTCTCTCCATGTTTGGCTGCATTGTTCCCCCCAGTCCGGAGATTTCTCCATGGCAACAAGTTCACTGGCCAGCAACCACTGTTGACCATAGAGTCAAAGTCAAGTTTATTGTCATATGCACGAGTACATGTGTGCACAGGTGCAATGAAAAGCTTACTTGCAGCAGCATCACAGGCACATAGCATCAGATAAGCAGCATTCACAAGAAAAACATACTGTAAATTAAACATAAATAAAATACAATTTTTACAAGAAAGAACACAATTAGAACAAAAAAAAGTCCATCGAGGATGAGAAGGCAAGGACCCACAAGTTCCCCATCACAGAAGCACTGCCGGTTACAACCTTTCGCTACAATGACTCTTTCAGCAATGGTTCCGTCAGCAATCCCTTTCTGGAAGGGTCAGTGGGTCACTTATCGCTAAAGCTCGAACCCTTTGGTCTCTATAATAAAAATAGAAAATGCTAAGCGTACTCAGCAGGCTAGGCAGCATCTGTTGAGAAAGAAACAGAGGTAACGGACTGAATCCATAAGTTGCGATGAAAGGTCATCGACCTGAAACATTACTTCTGTGTTTCTCTCTCCACAAACGCTGCCTGACCTGCTGAATGTTTCTAACTTTTTCTGTTTTCATTTCCAATTTAAAGCATCAGCATTCGTTAGCTTTCGTTTTTTTTTCAGTTCAGAGCGTTTTTTTTATCATCATTGGCAAAATAGAGTATTTTGGTTACAAAAAACTTTAAGCACATGCATCCACATGTTTTTTTGTTAAAAATTGCAACTAAGTTGGTAAGGACAACAATAAATCTATATATTAAATTTACCACTATAACATTGAAAAGCAAAACACTGAAGAAACTTCAAGTAAAGGGCAGGCACGGTGGTGTAGCGGTTAGTGTAACGCCAAAACAGCGCCAGCGACCTGGGTTCAATCCCATCTGCTGTCTGTAAGGAGTTTGTACATTCTCCCTGTGTCTGCATGGGTTTCCTCCGGGTGCTCCGATTTCCTCCCACGTTCCAAAGAGTTAGGAAGTTGTGGGCATGCTACGTTGGCGCCGGAAGCGTGGCGACACTTGCGGGCTGCCCCCAGAACACTCTACACAAAGATGCATTTCACTGTGTGTTTCAATGTACATGTGACTAATAAAGATATCTAAACACAGAAAATGCTTGTAATATTCAGCAAGTCAGGTAGTGTCTGTGGAGAGAGAAACAGAATTAGTGGTTTAGGTTTCATCAGAACTCAGCAACATTTGACATTAAACGAGGAATGGGAAATAAAAAGGAATGTCTGTGATTGGCTGGAGCCCAGGAGTGTAGATGGTGTGATAGTTGAAGGGACCGGTGAAGACTGCTTAATCACAGTTGCTCCGTCTGGAGGAGATGAATGAAACCAGTGGAGGAAACACTGGTGTAGCTATTAGAGCTGCTGCCTCAGAGCTCCAGGGATCCAAGTTCCATCCTCACCTTCGCTGCTGTCTGTGTGGAGTTTGCACGTTCTCCCTGCGACCGCGTGGGTTTCCCCCGGGTGCACACATCCCAAAGGCGTGCGGATAGGTAGGCTAATTGCCTGCTGTAAATTGCCCCTGAAAGTGTAGATGAGTGGGAGAATTTAGAGAGGTTGGTGGGAATGTGGGAAGCACAAACTGGGATGGGTGTGAATGGGTGCTCGATGGTTAGTAGGGATTATGGGCCAAAGGGCCTCTTTCAATGCTGTATCTCTCTGTGACAATGAAACAGATAGCAGCAAGACAGACCATTCAGCCCTTCAAACTTGCTGTACCATTCAGTACAATCATGGCTGAACCTCTATCTCAGTACCATATTCCTGCTCCCGACAAGTTCAAGTTCAAGTTTATTGCCATAGGCATACACACCCAGGGTATAAATGCCATGGAAGTGAGCCTTTTGCAGCAGCAGCTCAGTACGTTACAAAGATGACAAATATAAATTCACATAAACTTACATTAACATAAATTATACATGACAAAATAAATATAATGACACCAGTGCAAGGCTCTCCCCTCACCCCTTGATGCCTTTTGTGTCTATGGATCTAATTATCTCCTTGTTAAATATATTCAGTGACTTGGCCTCCACAGTCTCTGGGTAAAGAATTCCACAGGTTCACCACCTTCTGACTGAAGAAATTTCTCTCCATCTTAGTCAGAGATGTCTTGGCCCAGATCCTGAGACGGGCCCTTGGTTCCAGGTCCTCCTGCCAAGAGGGAACCTCCTTAGATCCCGTATGTCAAGCCCTATCAGAATTTTGTACATTACGATGAGATTCCCTCTCATTCTTCTAAACTCCAGTCAGCAAAGTGGTTACAGTCTGTCCCCATAGACAGTGTCACCATCCCAGATATCAGTCGAGTATACAGCAGTTCTGTCTGCCCAGGAATCAGTCCAAGAATCAGAAATAGAAAAAAGAACACAAGATCGGAACCACAGGAGACACGAGGCTGCAGATGCTGGAAAGGGGAGAGGGGTGTCGGAAGTGGTCCAGGTATAAAGTCCACCTTTCACCTCACCAGCCACGCACCTGCACATCATTCTTCGAAACTTCCACCAGTAACAACGTGATCCCACCCTCAGCCACATCTCCCACTGGTCCCCCTCCTCCACTGTTCCCACCTGCCCTCCCCACCTCCATCTCTTTGATTCCATGCTCCCTTTCCTGTCAGGTTCTATCATCTGCAGCCTTTTGCTGCCTCCACCTATCACCTCCCAGCCTCTGGCACTGTCCCCTCCTCCATCTGCCTATCACCTCTCCTCACCTGGATCCACCTATCACCGGCCGGCTCTTGCTCCACCCCTCCCCCCTCAGCTCTTTACACTGGCTATCTCCCCTCTATCCTTCAGTCCAGATGAAGAGCCTCGACCAGAAATGCCGACTGTCCATTTCCCTCCACAGATGCTGCCTGACCCGCTGAGTTCCTCTGGCAGTGGAACTGTGAGCACAAACTGCGGAAGCAAAATGGTGCAGATGCTGGAAATATGAAATAAATACAGAGAATACTGGAAACACTCAGCAGGTCAGTCAGCATTTGTAGAGAGAGAAACAGTTAATGTTTTAGGTCGATGAGCCTTCATTAGCATTGGCCAGTTGTCATACAGTCATACAACACAGAAGCAGGCCCTTCAGCCCAACTGGTACAGGACAACTAAGATGCCCATCTAATCTAGTCCCATTTGCCCGCAAGTGGCCCATATCCCTCTAAATCTTTCCTATCCATGCACCTGTCCAAGTATCTTTTCAATGTTGTTATTGTACCTGCCTCAGCCACTTCATCTGGCAACTCATTCCCTGTACTGACCACTGGGTGAAAAATTTGCCCCTCAGGTTACTATTAAATCTCTCCCCCCTCATCTTAAACCTATGCCCTCTAGTTCTTGATTCCCCAACCCTGGGAAAAAGACTGTGCGCATTCACCCTTTCTATGCCCCTCATGACTTTATACACCTCTATAAGATCACCCCTCATTCTCCTACGCTCCAATGAATAAAGTCCTAGCCTGCTCAACCTCTCTCTCTATAACCCAGTCCCTCGAGTCCTGGCAACATCCTCAGAGATCTTTTCTGTGCACTTTCCATCTTAATGGCATCTTTCCTATAGCAGGGTGACCAAGCCCTTCATATCAGCTGGGAAAGCTGGCTATGTGAAGTTGCTGAATTCATTGTTATGTCCTGCAGGCTGTAACCTGCCTAATCAGAGGGTGAGGTTCTGTTCCTCAAGCTTATATTGGGCTTCTTTGGAACAGTGTAAGAGGCCACAGACATAGAGATCAGAGTAGGAGAATTAAAAAGACAGACCTCAACCATAAAGTATCCACAAACAACTGCCATGGGTGAGCATTGCAGTACCTGCACATTCACAGCTGCAGTCTTAAAGGAAAGTGCATACTGAAAATATGTTGCTGGCACAGTTTATTGGAGTAAAAAAGTCATATTTTATAAACAAGTCCAAGGGGATTATATTTTTTGGTTATTATCGGATAAAACTGAACGTTTCAGTCCCCACTTATAGCCTGCTGTTTTCATTGAAGGCTTGCCACATAATTCCTTTCTAATTCTGTCTTGGATCAACAAAGCAGTTCTATTATTACAGTCAAACATGAGTTGCACGCCAGTACTTTCCTCCGAGAATTACCAGCAGTTGTGAGGGAGTATCGCCTGAAAAGCAGCCTGCTTCGCTCTCTGCAGATGCAGCCTGCCCTGAACACACCTGGCAGGGTTTACTGTCCCCAAAGCTGGGTGGGATAATGGGACTGCTTTGTGCTTCTGAAGGAAACTTTGAGGCCAGCTTGCACTGCAGTGATTGGGCAATAATTAACCTATTACTGTTCCTTCACCATCGCTTGGTCTAAACCCTGGAAATGTCCGTGCAACAGGACTGTGGGCACACCTGCAACGGCTCGATAAGGTGACTGACCACCAGCCTCACCCTCAAGGTCAAGCAGGAAGTGACGTCCATATCCTGTGAAGCAAAACACTTCACACCGTCAAAGTTTTAAGTCCTTCAGTTCCACCTCGACTGCTCCCTGCACCACATCGGTCATCAGTTCTGTGGAGACCAAAACTCGTGGTTAGTAGGATAACAGGCTGCTGTAAATTGCCCTTAAGTGTGTAGGTGAGTGGTGGGATCTGGGGGGAATGAATGAGAATGTGGGGAGAACAGGTTTCAGGAAAAATTAGTAGGGAATGGGGTTGCTCTGTGAGCAGGGAAAGACTCAATGGACCAAATGGTCTTCTGTGTTATAAGGAAGTGTAAATGTAGTTGGTAAGTTGGGAAGATGATACATATTGCTGGAAATGTCCCACCATTCTGTGCAGCTACATTGCATTTCCTGTCTCCTTATGGGTTTTGGAAACCAAATACAGGCAGTCCCAGGTAATGTAAGGGCTCCGGTCCTGAGTCCTGTCTGTGAGCTGATTTCTCCGTAAGTCAGAGTGGTCCGTTTTCAACAGTAACCCATATCACATCACCCTACACACAATTGCCATAATCATTTCATTGAATATTCACCCCAGCACTACTGTAATTAAAATAATGGAATATATATTGTATCCACTCATGAATGAACACCATGAAGCATTTTATTATTATCACTATCTCGAAAAATCCTTTAAAAATGTATGGGAGAAATTGCTGGATGGATTTCCACAAGCCAGGTCATCCATAACACGGGGAGTCCCTCTACATTTGGGTCTACCAATGGGAGATATGTTTGTAGACAATGGTTGTAAATAGCATTGGCCTTAAAAACATTCAGTGAATTGAACACAATCCTGAACAACCTGCAAAAAGACATTGGCTGATTTATTTTGAAATGTGTGCCGATAGGTTTGGATACCCAGAGAGGGTCTGCACTGCTGTATGATTGAAAATCGGTTCATCTCACTTGCAGCCATCCTCAGGTCAAGTCACATTGCCCAGGAAATTCGACTGGCCCTTCTCGTCATTAGTTATCCTTTGATCCCGAGATAGTGTCTGTGCTGGAAGCCTCGTTCATCTTCCAGGTCCGCTTTGGGAATGTTGGGATCGCATTGGCAGAGGGCTGACTATAATTGGTATCACTCAGGACGTGACCATAGTGCTGAGCTGAGAAACCTGAAGGAGGGTAAAATACTTGGTTTCATTCTATGCTCTGTCCCCACCCCCTCACTCCACTGACCCGCCATTCCCCCAACCTGCTCACCCCCACAAAATGCCCCAGTTCCTTCACCAAACATTCCCCAGCATGCCCTACATGGTTCCATCCCATTCACACCTCGTCCCAATCTTCCCCTCCTCACCTCAAATCACGCTGCTCATTCCATGTCACCAAAAGGCACGGATGGTATCCAGGTGCTCCTAACAAGCCTTCAACCATAGTTCCTCCCCAAGCCTGTGGGTACCGTTCCAAACCAGCCTTGGAGGAGAAGAGGGCTGCACATATTTGAGCATGAAAGTGTCCGGCAACTTCAACCGCAGCTGAATTCCGGTGCGGCGAGATGGCAGCCACACTGGTCTTGGCTCCACTGCATTCACCCGGTCCGATGCAGTGAAATTTGTAGGCAATGCTGTTTTAAACAAACTGTACAGAACATAACTAGAAAAGAAATGAACCAAACTCCTATAAAGCAGCTCCAGACAGTGCATATAATTCGGAAATTAATTTTGCATAACTCCCAGCATATTGCTGCCATCCAGCATAATAATGCAATCTTAAAATCTTGACAGTATTTCCCTGGCTACCCCTGAGACTAATGACTCTTAATAGAGGCAGAGTAAAGTATTGTAGCTTAATGAACATGCAGCTCTGCTTCAGGTCATTTAAAACATGTGTTTTGTTTTGCTTAATAACCTTCTAGGATATTTTATGCAGAAAGAGAAAGGGACACAGGTAATTGCCAGCAGATTTCAGGTTTTCATGATTTCCTAATTGCAGCCACTGAGTCACCCAGGATGGAAACAGGCGCTTCGGCCCATCGGGTCTATGCTGACCATCAAGCACTCATGTACACTAATTCTACACTAATCCTATTTTATTCTTCCCAAATTCCCATCAACTTTCCCCTGATACTACCACTCACCAGGAGCAGTTTACCATGGCCAACTAACCTACCAACCCACGCATCTTTGAGGTTAGGGAAGAAATTCGCGCAGTCACAGGAAAAATGTGCAAGCTCCACACAGCCAGCTGCGGAGGTCAGGATCAAACCTGAGTTGCTGGGGCTGTGAGGTGGCTACTCTAACAGCCACGCCACGGTGCAGTACAAAGGTCTGTTGCTGTTAGCGGCATTATTACACTGCGAACTGACCCAAGATAAATACCTGTCCCGAACTCCAACCTGACCCAATCACACACCCCTTCCTGAGCATCGGGCCGACCTCATCTAACAACTTCACCTGCCTCCAACTTGACCCAATCCAACACCCCATCCCAACCTCTCGCCCATCGACACCCCAACAATTGTCAGACTGCCCTCCTCCAATCACACTGAACACCCCAACCTCTGTCACAAATACCACTCCCCACCCCCAATTACCTAAATTAACAGTGCTCTACTGCCCTATTTCTTGCCCAATCTGACTGATACTCAGGCCTTTCTAGGCTTTCTCTCTGTCACTTTCATTGACCCCACAGCCTCAACAACCCCTTCCCCTACCAGTACCACCTTCCATAGACCTCGACTTATTCCCCTTTGAGTATTCTGAAACACCACAGGAAGGGCATACATTGTGAGCATTCCGATCTTAATTGATAGGGTAAATGCATTACAGCTCCCAAGTACGTATATTAACTCTGTTCCCTGAGATTGAAAGACAGATATATGAAATCAAGATGCTTTTAGGGGGAACAATAAAGCCCATTGCTTCTTTGCAAAGGTAGATCATTTAGAGCCTGAAGCTCTGAGAGGAACAGGCATCACTGAGGAAGGTTGGTCCCAGGTGCTTTGCACTGTAGGGGGGGTGAATGGACTGGACATCGCACGAGTAGCTACGTCCTCCTGCTCAGTTAGTCTTTGGATTAGAATTGAGAAGCAGCATTACCAATTAGCTGGAACCAACTCAGGCATCGCATCCAGTGCTGGCAGTCACGTTCAGCTTCTGTGGCTGCGTGGCTCCCAACATCCAGCCAGCATCACTGTTGTGGACATCACACGAGGTGGTGCAGTCCCTGAACACGACTGGGCGTCAGGTGATGCCGTCTAAGGCTCCGCCCACAGGATCTTGACAGCCTCCTATCAGCTCGTCCCATCCAAGACCTCACCGCTGTTTCTAAATGTCTCTGATGATCAGATGAGTATTTTAAAACATATTGATTTAAAACCACAATCTGCTCATGTAAATGAAAACCAAGACACTGCAGATGCTGGAAACTTGAAATAAAAGCAGAAAGTGCTGGGAAAACACAGCAGGTCAGGCAGCATCTGTGAAAAGGGAAACAGTTAACGTTTCAGGTCAAAGACCCTTCATCAGCAGACAGAATAGTCCTCGGATTGCTGGAATCTAGAACAAAACTGGAACGCTGGAAGAACTCAGTGGGTCGAGCGGCATCTGTGGAGGCAAAAGGTGTTTGTTGACATTTCAGATCCAGACCCTGCCTCAGTCCTTGTTTCTGTATTTAGTTTACCCTTAATCCGAACTCCATTTCTCTTTCCACAGATGCTACCTGACCTGCTGAGTTTTTCCAACACTTTCTGCTTTCATTTAAACTTACGTAGATTCATTTGGAATTAAAGTTTAAAAATACAAGCCACTTCCCTTCGCTCCACCTTTTATCAAAGGTTAGCAGCTCCATTCCAACGTCTGGGGCCTTGCGAGATGTGATGGGATGTTGGCAAACTGTGGCTGGTGTAAAGTTGAGGGGACTGATGCAAAGTGCATCCACCCCCGCCCCCCACCCCACCCCCGAGCTCAGGACGTTAAGCCAGCTCCTGACCTCCAGTGCATTCCGTACTCCTGCGTTGCAGTGCAGACCCAGGATTATGACACACCCTGCAGCAAGCCGAAGTTTCTCCCAACAGAACGGCTAGCCAGTTGTCAGCACCATCCGACCACTGTCACTTTGAGCAAACGGTAAATGGTAATAAGGAAGGTTGAGGCACCCTGCAAATTTAGCCGTGCTTTGAGCTCAGAGCTCCTGAACTGTGAGATGTGTCCTAGCGTGGATACAGATACAAGCCTCAACAACGTTTAATCCTTGGTGTTCAAAGAATACGGATGGAATTGTCACTTTGTAAATCATAAAATGGGCGAAGGCAGCGGAGGCAATCTGAAGAACAGCGTTTCCACCAGATTGGAACCATATTATGCCCAGAGGCAAAATCCAAGGCTACTTCCCAGGAGTTAGCCATAATTCTTTTAGAAATCAAGGTGATATGACGGTTAAGTTACTGATCTCGCCTTCAGAACTCTGGGCTATTGATGCAGAGACATGAGTTCAAATCCCTCAGTGGCACAGAGGAGTCTGAATTCAAGTAATGAAATAAATCCAGAATTTTAAAATCTAGTGACAGTAACGGTGACCGTGGAACAATGCGTTATTGTTAAAACACACCTGCTGACTGTTAGTGGGGGAGTCCTGTGGGTTTACCTGGGCTACCTGTGACCCCAGGCTCACAGCAGCAAGGTGGCCTCTGAAGTGGCCAGAACAGCCAATCAGTTCACTTGTTTAGGGACTCTGGGGGTGGGGGAAAGTGTGGATTGACAGGCAGGTGACCAATCTGCTTTTAGGAATCTTGTCTGAACGTTGGGACATGAGAAATAAATTCAGGAGTAGGACAGTCACCCCACTGTGCCCACTGTAATCTTTTCTCTCAGCAACACTGACCCCACATTCCCCTGACTCCCTGGATTGGTAGATTCAGGAGAGCTTTGCCCCACCGCACATACCATCTGGCCCAACAAGCTAAACTCCATACAGGTCGCGAATGAATTGAATTGGTTTATTATTGTCACATGTACCAGGATACAGTGAAAAACTTTGTTTTGCATGCCATTCATACAGATCATACCATCACAACAGCTTTGAGGCAGTACAAGGGAAAAGCAATAAGAGAATGCAGAATAAAGTGTTACAGTTACAAAGAAAGTGCAGTGCAGGCAGAAAATAAGGTGTAAGGGCCATGATGAGGTAGCTTGTGAGGTCAAGAGTTCATCTTTAACATACAAGAAGTCCATTCAAGAGTTATAACAGCAGGATAGAAACTCACCTTGAGCCCAGTGGTACAACTTCTCAAGCTTTTGTATCTTCTGACTGATGGGAGGGAGGAGGAGAAAGAATGCTTGGGGTGGGTGGGGTCTTTGATTATGTCAGCTGCTTTCCTGAGGCTGCAGGAAGTGTAGGCAGAGTCCATGGAGGGGAGGCTGGTTTTCATGACGGACTGTGCTGTGTCCACAACTCCTTGTAATTTCTTGTGGTCCTGGGCAGAGCAGTTGCCATACCAAGCTGTGATATATCTGGATAGGATGTTTTCTATGGTACATATATAAAAAATTGGTGAGGGTCAATGGGGGTATGCCAAATTTCCTTAGCCTTCTGAGGAAGTAGAGGTGCTGGTGTTTTCTTGGCCGTGGCTTCCACGTGGTTAGACCAGGACAAATCATTGATGATGTTTACACTGAGGAACTTGAAACTCTCAACCATCTCCACCTCAGCACCACTGAGACAGACAGGTTTGTGTACTCTGCCCTGCTTCCTGAAGTCAATAACCAGCACTTTTGTTTTGCTGACATCGAAGGAAAGGTTGTTGTCATGACACCATGCCACGAGGCTCTCTATCTTATCTCCAAATCTGTGACTGCCCCTACCCAACACCTGATTCCCTCCAACCCTTTACCACCATTTCCTCTGCCTTCACCAACTCCCTCAACCTCTTAAACCCTCAGTGAAGTCCAGCTCCACTGTCACCCCCATTTCCAACTCCAACACCTTCCTGTGACCTGCATCTTCCTTCTCCTCTCTGCCCGCACCCTCCTACTCCCCCAACACCCACCATCTTCCTATGATCTCCAAAATGCCCAATCCCACAGTCTCCAAATGAATCTGATACCAGCCCCCAGAACCCCGTCAATCAGCCCAGCATCAGAGGGGAAGTCTGCTATAAAAGTGTACATGGTTAATTTCTACAAGACATTCCCCACCCAGAAATCACTTCTCCCATCCCCACTCTAGTCCCAAGTAAATATTGAATGTAGTAAGGGCTCTAAATTCCCAAATTGGTATCGCTGCCAGTTGAAGCAATCTTGGTTTACCTGCCTCCATTACAGAGTCCCAAGCTGAACTAATGTAAGAACCAGAATGAAGGAACACTGAATTGGAAAATCTTGGTATACAGATTTGTCCTTGTATGCATTGAATTCACAGTGTGGGAATGTATGGGCACTGATCTCTGTTTCTTCAAGCTTAGCTTAAATCACACATGATAGCACATGGGTATTTAATGGATACAACAGAGGATGAATCTGTATCCCTAAATGTTTTTCAAGCTTACAATACCGTATAAAATGTGTTAACGTCCTCATCACTCAATATAAGTTTCCCATTTCCAAATACAAAGGATTGCCTTGAGGTTGTTCATCTACAAGGAAACACTGCCGTTCGTGACTTCAATCAACAATCAACATTTTGGCGTCTTAAGTACTTCAACTTTATGTGAACAAAATCACCAGTTACAAAAAAAGAGTTGCTTTCTATAAATTGCACCTTGTTTGGTGCTGAGGCAGAGGGTTTCGGTCAGTTGCCTTGAAATGGTGCAGTGAAATATTATTTTGGATATCGATGTGCGAATGTTGAACTAAAACATTCATTTTTAAGACAGCCAACAAACTTTTTGTTCCAAAACAGTTTCTTACATTTCTCCTTGGTGACAAAAGAGCATCAAATACACGAAAAGTTGTGATTCCTTACAAAAAAAAGAACAGATGATCTCCAAACAGCATGATTCATTTGGAACACGTTGGATGGATTAGACAGAAATAACTAATCAACAGATTCAAAGGCCTAACATTTTCTCACAAGAAAAATGTGCCTTTTCCCATTCTAGTCAGCTCTTTGCATCACTACTTAATGACATTTCTCTAAGACAGATTTGTTTTAGTCTTTTGTGCCAATCGAATTGTGCCAAGATGCAGAATAATGTATTTAACAAGAAATTCGCATATAAAAAGTAAGCTTGCAATTTATCATTGCACCAAGCAGATGTCATATGGTTTGAAGCTTCACTTCATCATCATCCTGACAGATACCACTCGTTCTGGTTTAACAATACTTTCCATTTTGACATATGTCATTCTTATTTATAAAGGGTTGTTTTTATTTTAATGGTTTTCAATCCCAATCACTCTTACTGATGATAAGTGTCATCTTTAATAGCGAGATGACCCTTTGTTGTTATCCCTGTGATTGGACTTCAGGGGCCAAATGGTGCTCAAATCATCCACAACCTCTCACTCCACACCTGCAGTAACCTGGAACAGCACACAAGCCCCATCATACGGTACCTCTTCATCATGGAGTTTGGAGGTGACACATATCAAGACCCCATTGACAATTAGGCCTCAAGCGATAGAGACCCCAATCCCAAGAGCCTCACCTCGTGCCCAAGTCTCCGAGGTGTAAGCAATTATAACTCTGATATGCAAAGATATTTAAAAACAGTTACAATTTCTCTAAGTAATTAAAGAAATATGAAAAACTATTAAAGCATTTTAAAATAAAATTGATTAAAGCATAAGAAATAGGAGCGGGAGGAGGCCATCTGGCCCATTGAGGCTACTCCGCCATTCAATGAGACCATGGCTGATTTGTCTGTGGACTCAGATCCACCTACCTACCTTTTCCTGATAACTCTGAATTCCACTACTGTGCAGAAATCTATCCAACTGTGTCTTGAATATATTTAATGAGGTAGCCTCTACTGCTTCCCTGTGCAGAAGATTTCATAGTTTCACCACTCTCTGGGAAAAGCAGTTCATCCTCATCTCCATCTTAAATGTACTCCCCAGAATCTTGAGGCTATGTCCCCTAGTTCTAGTCTCACCTACCAATGGAAACAACTTTCCCACCTCTATATTATCTATCCCTTCCATAATTTTATATGTTTCTCTCAGATCCCCTCTCATTCTTCTCAACTCCAGTGGGTATAGTCCCAGGCAACTCAATCTCTCCTAATAGACTAACCCCCTCATCTACAGAATCAACCTGGCAAACCTCCTCTGCACCGCCTACAAAGCCAGTATACTTTTTTCAAGTAAGGAGACCAGAACTGCACGCAGTACTCCAGGTGAGGCCTCACCAGTACCCTGTACAGTTGCATCATAACCTCCCTGCTCTTAAATTCAATCGCTTTACCTAACATTCCATTTGCCTTCTTGATAACCTATTGCACCTGCAAACCAACCTTTTGCAATTCATGCACAAGCGCTCCCAAGTCCCTCTGCACAGCAGCAATCTTTCACCATTTAAATAATAATCTGATCCTCTATTTTTCCTTCCAAAGTGAATGACCTCGGATTTACCAACATTGTACCAACTGCCAGACCCTTACCCACTCACTTACCCTATCTATACCTCTCTGCAGACTCTCCGCATCCTCTGCACAATTTGCTTTTCCGCTCAATTTAGTGTCATCAGCAAACTTAGATACGCTACACTCGGTCCCCTCTTCCAAATCGTTAACGTATATCATGAGCAGTTGCGGGCCCCGCACCGACCCCTCCGGCACCCCGCTCACCACTGATTGCCAACCAGAGAAACACCCATTGATCCCAACTCTCTGCCTTCTGTTGGTTAACCAGTCCTCTATCCATGCTAATACATGACTCCCAACTCCACGTGTCCTTATCTTATGGATAAGTCTTCTATGCGGCACATTATCGAACACCTTCTGGAAATCCAAGTATACAACATCCACCTGTTCCCCTCTATCCACTGCACTCATTATATCTTCAAAGAACTCTAGTAAGTTTGTCAAACAGGACCTCTCCTTCCTGAATCCATGCTGTGTCTGCCTGATGGAACCATTTCTATCCAGATGTCTCACTATTTCTTCCTTAATAATAGCTTCAAGCATTTTCCTGACTACAGACGTTAAGCTAACCAGCCTATATTTACCTGCCTTTTGTCTACACCCTTTTATAACCAGCGGTGTGACATTCACTGTCTTCCAATCCACCGGGACCTGCCCACAGTCCAGAGAATTTTGGTGAATTATCACAAACGCCTCTACTACAACTTCCACCATTTCTTTCAGTACCCTAGGATGCATCCCATCAGGACCAGGGGACTTGTCTACCTTTAGGCCCACTAATTTGCTCATCACTACCTCTTTAGTGACAGCGATTGGGTCCTCACCTCCCATCACATCCATAACATCTCTCTTTGGCATCTTAATTAGAACACATTAACACAAATAACTATTTAAAATATTAAAATAAAGTAAAATAGGTGAAGAGTTAAAGGATTGAACTTGACTTATTCTTAGTTGGGAATCTCCATTAGTCTAAATGGAAATTCCAATGCTTTGTCAGATGTGACTGGTTTAGGATTAACCAGCCTGTTCCAAGGAAAGCCACCCATCGATTCCATGTGGATTCCAGGGCTGGAGTGGAGAGTGACTGAAATCCCAGACATTAGCTGCAAGAGGCTGAACATCAGGAACATCGGCCACAGGCAGTTCAACTCAGCCCAGTACACGCACTGAGAAACTTCAGTATCAGATATATGCTCAGTAACAAATAAGCTTGCCAATTGTAAGCCAGTAACTCAATCTTAGTAAACATTGAGGTTCACGCTTCAACAGCTCAGTCCTGATCATCTCACCGATGTATTGAATGGCCGTCCCTTTCCAGGTGGTTGTCATCCGGCTCTGATTTTCCACAGATCTTCGCAGGAAGCGCGGTTGAGCACAGCCTCAGGTTTCAGCCTCTCACCATTGCTTTCAGGTCCCTCCCTGGTGTCGCTCATTTCCAGAACTCCTACAGTCTTCCAGGATATCTGCACTCCCCTAATCCTGGTCTCTTGGGAATTCCCAAATTTAATCACTGCACCATCATGGAAGATGCCTTCAGTTGCCAGAATCCTGGAGATTACTGCAAAAACTCTGAACCTCTCTTTTCTCCTCTAATATGCTTCTCAGGACTGAGCTGCCTGGTCTCGAAGGCCTGAACTATAGTGAGAGGTTGGGCAAGTTAGGATCATTATTCCTTGAAGTGCAGGAGACAGAGGGGTTATCTTATAGAGGTGTATAAAATCATGTGGGGCATAGATAGGGTGAATACACAGTCTTTTTCCCAGGGACAGGGAATCAAAAGCTAGGGGGCATAGGTTAAAGGTGAGAGGGGAAAGATTTCAAAGGGACCTGAGGAGCAACTTCTTCACGCAAAGGGTGATGCATATGTGGAATGAGCTGCCAGAGAAAGTGTTTGAGGTAGGTACAATACAACATTTGAAAGACACCTGGACAGGTACATGGATAGAAAAGGCTTAGAGGGATATGGGCCAAACACAGACAAATGAGACTAGCTTAGATGGTCAGCATGGACGAGTTGGGCCAAAGGGCCTGTTTCCTTGCTCTATGATTCGATGACCTGCACTAACATTTCCTTTGTGAATCAGAGATGAGTTTTGGCTTGGTTATGTTCTCATGAGACACCTTGGAACACTCTTGCTGCGTTGAAGGTGCTTTACAAAATTAAGTTGTTGTTGTAGACCTCTATTTACTGGGTCTCAGAAGGTTTGACAGGAGAAGCAGAAACACCTAGGGAGATCAGCGCACATAGTGCCGGAGAATGTTGTCGAATTGCCAAACATTTAATGTAAAATATACATCAAAATTATTGTCAGTGCTTTGCGATTGTCATTATAGTGGGCATTCCACAAAGAGCAGAGAAACACAAGTTCTAGGCTACACATGAAACCCAACGCATCACAGTCGTGACATCAGCCAATATTATAGATAAGTGACTCGAGCAAGGAGGAGATTGATGGAGGTTTACAGAGCCATAGAGGCTTTGGACAGAGGTCATAAAGGGAACCGGTTCCGTTTGTCTGAAGATGATTAGCAGTTGGGAAGAGTTGAGGAAGAGGAAAAGAAGCTGTTAGCTTCTGCTCCTGGTCACTATAAATCGCTCCGGGGAAACTGCGCTTGTTAGATCTCCTGGTGTTGCTCCTATCTCGAGGATATGCAACCTGTTCACACGTCAGTGGTGTTAGGATATTGGCCAGGTAAAAATCAGGATGATGGCCTAACATGGCACCCGTGGATTTTGTTTTAGAAATGAATGACTACTCTTGGAACTCTCTCGTAAGTTCACTGATTGTCACCACTTCCCATATTGTTGTTTCCCCCGTTATGGACATCGTTTATGAAGTTAACTCACAGATTGATGGTGCAACCATAGAAAGAGGCCATTCAAAGAGCAATCCATCCATACCTAAGCTCTTCCCCATATCTCCGCAATTCCTTTCTCTTCATTTATCCACTCACCCTTGAAGGTCACCATTGAATCTGTTTCCATTGGCTTATCTGACAGCGCATTCCAAATCCTAATCGTTGCATAGTTTCCCGTCATGTTGCCTTTGGTCCTCCAGCCAATCATCTTAAAGCCACATTCTGTGGTCATCAAATCTTCAGCCAACGGAAATAATTTCTCTTTGGTAACTCGGTCTCCACCCGCCATGGTCTTGAAAATCACCTCTTGGCTTTCTCTATTCCAGGACAAGCAATACCAGCTTCTCCAGTCTGTTCCTGTGGATGTAGCCCCTCTTGGAATCATTCAAGTAGATCTTCTCTATACCGTCTTCCAAAGCATCCACATTCTTCCTGAAACAGGGTTCTCTGAATTGAACCTGATGCCCTGACTGGACTGAAACTAATGCCATGTAGGTTGTGCACACTTATTTCAGTGTCCACAATAAAGTATAGGACTGGGAATCCTCCCCAGGGGAAACTTCCCATTGTACTGCTCAATCCCTCACTAGATCTCTGCCCCTGCCCAGGGCCCCGGATTTACCTTGGGGACCTGAGGAGCTGACCCTCCTCACCCCAGAGGTTCCGAGCATCAACCAGGCCTCAGCTGGTGGATCCTGAGACCCAGTCTGATGGCCTTTGACAGCTTGCCTCTGTTAAAGGCTTTTGAATTGTTTTTAAATGTTACTGATAGAGGTATTAATGAAAGTTCTCATATACCCTTACAACAGTGAAGGAGGCCATTTGGCCCATCAAGTACCTGCCAACTTTCAGGGCAATCCCATCAATCCTATACCCCCAGTTATTTCCCTGTTACCTATTCTCTCACACAAGCCCATTAACTACCCCAGTTCTCCCATATGCACTAGCATTACAGTAGTAATTTACAGTAGCTAACTAACCGAACAACCACCACATCAAAAAGATCTAATTGATTAAAAAATTGCTTTGAAAATTGTAACAAAAAACAACTCTAATTGTTAGTGGCAAATAACTTTAAACAATCACCAATGTAAGGTTTAAAAACTCAAGCATTTGCCCATGCTTGCACCTTCCTGCAGGTTGGCTATGGGATTGCCTAATGCTGAGGTGAGGTGGTGTGCCCGTTAGTGTAGGGTCCAGTGGAAGAGTGCGGAGTGGCACCTCTGATCTCCAGCTCACACACACCTGCTGAATCCTGCAGGCAAGCAGAGCTGAGAGTGACTGACATCCAGCTGATCCCTACAGAACCACCAGCTGCTGGCCAGCACGATACAGACTTGTCATTTCATCTTCTATTAAATTGTTTCTTTAGTATCTTGTGCCCCCCTCCCAACCCACAGTGGGTCGTTCTCAATGTCCCCCAGGTTCTTTGTAGCCCTCCAATTGTCCTTTGGTTTAGTGTTGACAAAATCAGCATATTATGTAGCTATATTGAAAGCACATTTCAAAACCATTCGATGAATTATTCAATGTCATCATTGATGCAGAGGAAGAAAGAGAAACTCCGTTTAATGATATCCCTTCAGACAAAAGAATTAATTTGTCTGACTATTGATTATGCAGAAATATCAGATGAAAGCAGCCTTTTCTAAAACAAAAACAGAATCTGCTGGAGATCTAGTCGGCAGGTCAGGCAGTGGCTGTGGAAGCAAACAGATTTAATGTTAAGGTTAATGATCTTTCATCTGCCTTTCCTGTTAGTTCTGAGAGATGGGTTTCAAATAAATTAGGGATAATTTCCTCTCCCACTCTCCATCTACCAGAATAAAACGGCGTGTACTGAGCTTGTTGGTTACAGGAATGCCCAAATGGTTCAATATCGGGAGTGAGTCATAGAATCATATGTACAGCACAGAAACAGGCCCTTCGTCCCACTGAGTCCATGCCAACTACCAAGCGTACATTGAACATAGAACAGCAACATAGAACAGTACAGCACAGGAACAAGCCCTTCAGCTCACAATGTCATGTGTACATCAAAAAACGCAGTGAAATATATCTTCTGCGTAGAGTGTTCTGGGGGCAGCCCGCAAGTGTCGCCACGCTTCCAGCACCAACATAACATGCCCACAACTTCCTAACCCGTACGTCTTTTGGAATGTGGGAGGAAACCAGAGCACCCGGAGGAAACCCACGCAGACACGGGGAGAACGTACAAACTCCTTAGAGAGAGCGGCCAGAATTGAACCTGGGTCACTGACGCTGTAATAGTGTTACACTAACCACTACACTACCGTGCCTGCCAATCCCATCTGCCTGCACATGATCCATATCTCTCCATTCCCAGCCTCTTCATGTACCTATCTATAAGCCTCTTAAACACCACTGTCATATCTGCTTCCACCACCACCCCCAGCAGCCGGTTCCTGGCACCCTCCTCTCTCTGTGTAAAAGACTTGCCCCACGCATCTCCTTTAAGCTTTCCCCCCCCTCACCTTAAATGCATGTCCTCTAGTATTTGACATTTCTACCCTGGGAGAAAGGTTCTGACTGTCTCCCCTACCTGTGCCTCTCACAACTTTATAAACTTCTATCAGGTCTCCCCTCAGCCTCTGCCGCTCCAGAGAAAACATTGCAAGGTAGTCCAAACCAAAGCAAATTATACCCTCAAATCCAGGCAGCATCCTGGTGAATCACTTTCGCACCCTCTCCAAAGCCTCCGCATACGTCCCATAATGGGTCAGCCAGAACTGCACATTGTACATTTTTACACTAATCCCATCCTAACTCATTTTATTCCTGCCACACGTCCATCAGCTCACCCCAAAATCTACCACACCCCTACATATTAGGGGCAATTTACAGCAGCCAATTAACCTAGCAACCCGCACAATTTCTGATGTAGGAGCAAACCAGAACACCCAGAGGAAACCTACATGGGTCACAGGGAGAAATTGCAAACTCCACACAACAGTACCGGAGCTCGGGATCGAACCCAGGTAACTCAAGCTGTGAGGCAGCAGCTCTATTGCCTGCCCCAAAGTGTAAACAAAATGAGTGTTAAATTTTGATTCAAAGCCAGTTTTACTCTGAAATATTCTACCTAATTGTGCGGGGCAAGCATTTTTACTCAGGGAGTGGTGGGTGCCTGGAGTGGGCTGCCAGGGGTGGTGGTGGAGGCAGATGTTAGGTAGACACATGACTATGGAGGGATACGGATCATGTACAGGCAGAAAAGATGTAGTTTAATTCGGCATCACGTTTGGCGCAGACATTGCCTGTTCCTGTGCTGTATTGTTCTATGTTCTATGTTGGTTGTTGGGTAGGGGTCTGGGGTTAAACCTGGAATCATTAAATTACTCACCCAAAGATCCACCGTTCTGAGATCAGACCCTGCGATACTAGCTGTAGAGTTTCATTTCATTTAATCAGCTAATCTGGAATTGCGACCTCAGTAACTGCAGTCACAAAGCTACTGGATCATGGTTAAAAGCCCATCTGGTTCACTGGTCTCCAGGGGAAATCTGCCGCCCATACCTTGGCCTATATGTGACTCCAGACCCACCAATGTGGATGACCCTTGCTGGTCTCCACACCATTGTATTGTTACTCCCACTGTTCGAGAACGTGACTCACCATTCCCTTCTCTAGGGCGGTAGATACCGGCCTAGTCAAGGATTCTCACATGAGAAAGAAAAATAACCACCTGCCAGATGTTGGCACAACTCCCAGCTCTTCAGGTTCGGAAAGAGGTTCTTTCCTTTCCAAATTGTGAAGGTGGCCAGATGTCACCCCATGAACATGTGCTCCTGTGCAGAGCAAAGATGTGCTGCATTTGCACTTTTGCTGCATTTACATGCACAGGGGCTCCCCGGGTTACGAATGACCCGACTTACGAAAATGAGACTTTATGCAAATTCTCCCGTACGTTTTTAAAGCATTCTTCAAGCCAGTAATAATAATATTAAAATGCTTCATGGTATTCATGAATTGCTGGATACAGTTATATATTCCATTAGTTTAATTATGGGTAGTGTTCAGATGATTACTCAATGAAATGAAAGAATTATAGCAAGTGTATGTGGAGCGATATGTGTGTAGCCATGCGGACAGTACTTGGGAACGGAACACCTATGTAACCTGGGGTATACATTCTCATACAGATGCAGGATATCCTGTCATTCTGCGTTTGTGCCTCTTCTGAGGCAGGTCTTTGTGATTCGGATCAAACCAGATCTGTTCAGTTACCATCACTCAATGAGTAATCACCTTAATTCCCTAACTCTGCATTTTCTGTTGAAAGTGGGAATCTGCCTTCCAACAGGAGTTAAGCAAAACTGTCAAGGCAATCCATATCATTCCTCCCCATTGTGTCAGCTCTGGATCTATGACTGGAGCTGCACACTGCAAATATTGGATGCTTTTACAACTGTGAGCTCAATTAAAGTATGGCACTGCACCAGCATAAAACTTTTAGTGATACCGTAGCACTTATATCCATGTGAATGTGGCTGTCAAAATTAAAAATAGCAAAGTAACCAAGCACCCTGCAAAGATAGCTGATATGGGAATGGAAAATGAAATGAGATTCTTTCCTGGGTTTGTATGGAGGAATAGCTGACCAGGTCAAACTTGCTGAAGCAAACATTTCCATCCCCATTCTGTTCTGTGGAAAAAAACATTCACCAAAAAGTATTCTGCATTAATTGTACACCGTCGCAGCAGAGTTGGCACTGAGATAACACAAGAAAAGACAGCAACTATTTTAACGTCTGTATATCGGTGTTGATACTTGGACTGGTTGAAAGGTATCTCCAGAGACCTTGTTACAGATAGACTGTCTGTGTGTGTGTGTGTGTTGCAGTACCTGGACTGTAATGAAAATGCTACCATTGTCCCCTGTCAGACTTGACGGGCCAGAAACCACTGTGGGCAGCCCAACATTTTTGTGTGCTACACGATAGAATCTTATCAAAAACATTCAGTACATACAAGTGTTCTGCTTTATTTTACAGTGTTTTTTTATTTGCTAGTTGTCACATGCTCATGTTTGATGTAAGTTATCGAAGTCGAAGTCGAGTTTATTGTCATATGCACAAGTCCATGTGTGCACAGGTGCAATGAAAAACTTACTTGCAGCAACATCACAGGCACATAGCATCAGATAAGCAGCATTCACAAGAAAAACATAAATTAAACATAAACTATACACAATTTTCACAAGAAAGAACCCAGTTAGAACAAAAAAGTATCCATTTTAGTGCAAAGTGATCAAAGTGGTCATAGTGCTGCTAAACTCTAGTGATTAGGGTTGTGCCGGTTGGTTCAAGAACTGAATGGTTGAAGGGAAGGAGCTGTTCCTGAACCTGGTGGTGTGGGACTTCAGGCTTCTGTCCCTCCTGCCCAATGGTAGCTTCGAAAAGATGACATGGCCCGGACACTGGGAATCTTTGATGATGGATGTTGCCTTCTTGAGGCAGCACCTCCTGTAGATACCACCAATGTTGGAGAGGGATGTGCCCATGATGTATTGGGGAGAGTCCACTACTCTCTGCAGCTTCTTACATTCCTGTGCATTTGAATTGCCGTACCGGACCATGATGCAACCATATAACTTATGCAAACTGCTTCTGTGTTTTACAAGGTCATTAGGGGTTCTTTCCTTCTTGGATTGTCCAGGAGTCCCTTCAGGACGCATCTCTGCAGATAACTCTGTCTTCAAATACCAATGAATTACTTATACATTGTTCAGGCAAGGCCAGCATTAATTGTCCATCCCACACAGCTCTTGAGAAGCTGGGGGAGAGACACTTCCTCGAATTGCTGTAGTGCTCCTGATGTAGGTGCTCCCATGGTGCTGTTGGGGAGGAAGTTCCAGAACATAGCCCCAGCAATGATGAAGGGCTGGTGATATAATTCCACATTAGGATGGTGTGCGACTTGGAGGGGAACCTGCAGGTGGTGGTGCTCCCCTGCGCCTGGTGCCCTTGACCTTGGCGACAGAAATGGGTAACTGCGGTGGGTTTTGTGGGTGGTACAGAGCACAGCTACTGGAGAGAAGGAATGTTGTGAATGATATTGGGGTACCAACCAACCAGGCAGCTTCATTCTGGACATAGCCAAGTTTCTCGAGTGTTGCCAGGGCATTCATTCAGAGAATTGGAGAGTGTTCCATCACAAACAAGCCTCAATGGTGAAGAGGCTTTGGGGTGTCAGGAGATGAGTCACTCACCGCAGGGTACCCATCCTCTGACCTACTGTCGTAGTCAAGAATTTGTGTATTGGTATTGGTTTATTACTGTCACTTGTACCGAGGTACAGTGAAAAACTTGTCTTGCGTACCGATCGTACAGGTCAATTCATTACACAGTGCAGTTACATTGAGTTAGTACAGGGTGCGTTGAGGTAGTACAGGTAAAAACAATAACAGTACAGAGTAAAGTCTCACAGCTACAGTGAAGTGCATTGCAGGTAAACAATAAGGTGCAAGGACACAACAAGGTAGGTTGCGAGGTCAAGAGTCCATCTCATCGTATAGGGGAACCATTCAATAGTTCTTATCACAGTGGGATAGAAGCTGTCCTTGAGCCTGGTGGTACGTGCTCTCAGGCTCCTGTATCTTCTGCCTAATGGGAGAGGGGAGAAGAGAGAATGACCCGGGTGGGTGGGGTCTTTGATATGCTGGCTGCTTCACCAAGGCAGCGAGAGGTACAGACAGAGTTCATGGAGGGGAGGCTGGTTTCTCAACTCTCTGCAGTTTCTTGCGGTCCTGGGCAGAGCAGTTGCCATACCAAGCCGTGATATATCTAGACAGGATGTGGCTGGTCCAGTTGAGTCTCTGGTGACTGTTAATTCCCAAGATATTGATGGTGGGGACCTCAGTAATGGTAATACCACCAGAAGTCAGGGAAGGTGGTTCGACTCATTCTTGTTGGAGACCACAGATCGAACTGGCCATGGAGACAAATTCCAGGGGGTCAGATCTTGCTGTCCACTACAAGTACCAGTGCCCCTGTGGAGGTAATCCCCCAGCTCCCGGGTCTGGGGGGTGAGGTGGGAACAGAACTGTGGCTGTAGTGAAAGTTCACAGCTGGAACTGGAGACACAAGAGACTGCACACGCTGGAATCTGGAGCAACAACGTCAGACAATCTGCTGAAGGAACTCAGCAGGTCGAGCAGCGTCTGTCAGGGGAAAGGGATCGTCAACGTTTTGGGTCGAAACTCTGCATCAGGACTAGAGGATAAGTGATGTAGTAACAAGTCTTGGTTTGAATGTGGTCGAAGAGCTGGAGGGCAGTAGAAACCTCAGAGCTCCCGTGATGTTCTGATGCGGCTTTCGACCCGAAATGTTAACAATCCTTTCCCCCAACAGATGCTGCTCGACCCACTGAGTTCCTCCAGCAGATTGTTTGTTGTTCCTGCTGAAACTGATGCCCAAGTCCAGAGGTTTGACTGGAGGCAGGGTCAGGAGTAGCTTCCTGCTCAGTTCTGGCTGCTCAGATGTTGAATGGGGGTCAGTCACTGGTGCAGGTTCACCATGTGATCTGACTGTTACATCTGACACGGTGAGTCATGTGATGACACATCCTGGAATAGAGCCAATCACAGCAGCTGACAGTAATGGCTGAGCAGGCATTAACTAGAAGGTCCAACCTACTTCATTCGTGGCTAAAGGGGTCTCCACCCAACCTGGTCTCTACCCAGGCAGGACACAGTGTCCAGCTGCTTCCACTCGGTGTTGCTTACTGATTGAGTTGGACTTTCTAGTTAATGCCTGCTCCCCTTTTACTATTGACTGCTCTGATTGGCTCTGCTCCCAGATCTGTCATCACATGGGCAGACACAGTAGTGTCGCGGTTAGCGTAACGCTATTACAGCACCAGCAACCCGGGTTCAATTCCCGCTGCTGTCTGTAAGGAGTTTGTATGTTCTCCCCGTGTCTGCGTAGGTTTCCTCTGGGTGCTCTGGTTTCCTCCCACATTCCAAAGACGTATGGGTTAGGAAGCTGTGGGCATGCTATGTTGGCGCCGGAAGCGTGGCGACACTTGCGGGCTGCCCCCAGGACACTCTACGCAAAAGATGCATTTCACTGTGTGTTTCAATGTACATGTGACTAATAAAGATATCTTCTCTTATCTTATCTTACATGATGTGTCACATGATGAAACTACAGCAGTGGCTGACGCTCCCATTCCATATCCGAGTAGCTGGAGCTGAGCCAGGAGATAGTCCCTGTCCCCAGTGCCACTGTCCAATCCTTCCTCACCTATTCCAGTCTAACCCCAGCCACATCCGCTCGGCATGGTCCTCCACAGCACAGCCCCGTTCCACAGCCTGTGGCCCCACTGACTTGCTCCACCAGCCCTGTAATGCTTGTTTAAGCATGCACAGTGGGCTTGGGCCCCATTTGAGGCAAGTTGTCACTACATTGGAGCCTCACAGAAAATTCCGTAGTGTGACTTTGAAGTACCATTCCAGACGCTTGCAAAGTCGAGTCCTTCTCTCCCCCAACCCCCCCATTCTAACTTGCTTTTCCTGTTAAAGGCACCATTACATCGCAGCCACACAGAGGCACAGCCTGCAGTCCCATCAAACCCCGTTCACTCCTCCTCAGCATCTTCATCAACCCACCCAAGTCATTATCATCCCCAGAAAGTCATGGAATGCATCAGTACAGCAGGGAACCTCTGACTCAATGCTGCCCCCATCTGGTTATCAAAAGCACCACCTAATTATCCCCACAGTCGTCGAAGCCCAAAAATTTCAACCCGAACAAATTTGTATCCAAGTCCCTTGTGGACATCGTTATTATACCTTCTTCCACCACCCTCTATGGATAACAAAGACCTGCTGTCTGTGTTCTTTTGTTGATTTGTGTTTTCTCTCCACCAATCTTGGAGCAGTTTCTCCACATTCAGTATGAAACCACTTCATGATTTTGACGACCTCTACGCAGTCTGCTCTTGACTTTGCCACCTTCATTGTTTGATTTTTATTTCTCACAATAATAACATTGCTCATTTGTGGTTTCAATTCTATTTTGCTGAAATTTTCTCCGAGGACTCATTGCAATAATTTTACCAAGGTATAAATTCATGGCCAGCATTCACTGGCATCAGTGACCTACAAATCTCACTGAACAATAGGTGCCATCCATTTCTCGAGCTTTATTTCTTTTGCAGTGTTGTGGCCTGTCTTTTACCAATGTTTCATTTACTTTAAAGACACTAATTCCATTTGGATTACCATTAAAATAATATAGTGTAGCGGTTAGCGTAACACTATTACAGCGCCAACGACACGGGTTCAATTCCAGCCGCTGTATGTAAGGAGTTTGTACCTTCTCCCCGTGTCTGTGTGGGTTTCCTCCGGGTGCTCTGGTTCCCTCTCACATTCCAAAGACGTACGGGTTAGGAAGTTGTGGGCGTGCTATGTTGGTGCCGGAAGCGTGGCAACACTTTGCGGGCTGCCCCCAGAACACTCCACGCAAAAGATGCATTTCACTGTGTTTCAATGCACATACGACTAATAAAGAAATCTTATATCTTTCCTTGAGAATACTTGAAAAGTTTGTCATTTTGTTACTAATTCAGCTTCTCCTCAGATTGCCTCCATGTCAGGGTTTTCACTTCTCCTCTGCCTGTTTTACCAATATCACTGAAAGTATTTCTTGCAGGTATGTTTTGTATCCTCAGCCTATCTTTTCCCCAAAACTCAACTTTGATCACCTTCTTTAACATACAGGATATTGGGTGTACCACAGGCTGATTTAATTTTTAACTTATTCACAGGATGTGGGTGTTACTGGCAAAGCCAACGTTTATTATCCTTGATGAGCTTTCTTGACCTCCTGCAGTTCTCCTGCAGTACTCCCACCATGTTGGGGGAGGAGTTCCAGGACGTAGACCCGTGATGACGAAGCAATGGGGAAGGGGAACTTGCAGCTGGGGTTGGTAAAAGGTCTAGCTTATGATATTGCATTCTGCCACCAGATAAATGAACTATTTCCACCCCCCCGTGCCCTTAACAGAAAGGGTTAACTCAGTCCTGGTTCTTGAACGCTATATGGTGATGTTCACTCTGTTCCTCAGTCTGATGAGATTCTACAAGTGTCTGGTTAATGTCATTGGAGTCCCTGGATAAAGCATCCACTCCTAATCCTCCCAGCATTTGTATAGGCTCTCCTAACGGTGGATGTCTCACCTCTTTTGGCCAGCGGATGGTGAGTGCTCACTCATGCCTTTCAGCTGCTTTCCATCCAGCCTTCTCTCTTGCTCACGTCTTGCATCCCACTTTTCCTTTTGGTTGGGATAGAACCCATCTCTCATCATAGCTTTTTACACAAGCCAAAACTTATAAAAATGTTCATATTTCCAGTGGGGATGTGTTAATGTAAAGTGATTTCTGAACCATCCGACTTGCAATGGCCATCTCCATTCATCTTTTTCTATAAAACGTACAGTAAAGCTCCTGATCTGTCAATCCACCTCGTCAAGGCCCTTGCAGCTTATCGTCTGCTTGCACCGCACTTTCTCTGTAACTGCAACACTCTGTTCTGCATTCTGTCTTGTTTTCCTTTTGTGCTTCCTTGATGTACTTATGTACGGCATGATCTGTCTGGATGGCACGCAAAACAAAAGTTTCTCACTGTATCTCGGTACATGTGACAATAATAAACCAATCACCAAGTGCTATCTGACCATTTGGAAATTCCAATGGTTTGGCTTCCAGCTCACCAGGTGATGTATCTGTGCTGCACTGGGCCCCTAGTTCCTGTAGTCCCTTCCTCTTATCAGGGCCCCGGTTCCTAAGTGCCTTTTCCATTTTCTGGGACCACAACTCCCGAGCTCCATTTCTACTCGCCAGAGCCCCATTTCCCACACTTCCTTTAAGCTCGCCTCGTTCACTGGAAAAATTACCCTAATAAGTGAATTCAAACTGCGTTGGGATTTTAATAGAAACAACATCCAATAGTCCGGAAAATCAGCCAGTCCGGCACCACCTAAGTCCTGAACATGCCAGATTATCAAAGCTTTACTGTACATGAACAGTGAATGCTTATTACAACTTATCGGGCCCTTAGTGAATACAGCTAAATGAGCTTTAATGAGTGCTGCAAACCAGTACTCTAAGATCCAGGACTATCTGCAAAGAACATGCTAAAACTAGGTGCAGCCACTGCTAGTGTGCTTTGGAGAGGGACCACGTTTAAGGACCCACCTGTCATTGAGCATAAACTATTTGAAGTCTGAGTCGATGAAATTTTTACCTTAAGGTTGTAAATGAATGATAACTGTTGATGTGCAAATAAAATAAAATGATTTGTGATGAAAATGTTGACTTGGAAGTCCTTCTGAATTTTTTATTAGTATAGGATATGTTGTAATATAAAAATCAGCAATGTTTTACTGATAGAAATGATGAAATGAGAATTGAAAAAAATTCCTTGGCAAACATTATAAATCCCACATGAGATCTGTCAAACAAAACTGAATGTATGCACCCACCAGAGAGTACAATTAATATAATGTTTAATTCAATGTCTGATTGATAGAAATGTGCATCTATTGAGTTGTCAATCATACTCTGCAACACAAGGGACATCTTTCCCCTCTTAATTCCTTTCTTTCCCTTCTTGCAGAACCAAAGCAGATTCCCTCAAGTCGCAGTTCAATAACAAACCCACCAAGACAGAGGAGAGACTCGGGCAGGTTCTGTCAGCTCTGCAATGCTTGGTTTAATAACCCGATGATGGCTCAACAACACTACGATGGTAAAAAACACAAGAAAAATGCAGCGCGAGCGGATTTATTAGAACAGCTTGGTCAGACACTGGACCCTGAGGCACTCAGAGGTAAAGCTTTGAGAGAAGCTCTCATAAAATTCAAGGTCATGACATTTCATCTCTGTTGTCAGCATTGCAATATCCTATGGGCAGGGGACCCACGGAAGGAATTAACAATGTGATCACAGAAGTACAAGTCGCAATCACACAAGCTATCAGGTCCTAGCTTCAGTATTGACTGCCAGATCCCAACTCCTGACCTAAGCCTAAGAGAACCCATTATGAGGATTGGGTTTAGGTCACTCAGGTGTACAGTTTGCTTACATGAACATTTCAACATTTAATTTTGGAATGCCTTTGACAGAATGTCAGTAAGTTGTCTGCTAATCTTCCTGACTCAGTGAGATCATGGAAGAAAAAGGTACTCTACGGCAAACATTTTCTTGAGCTCGCTTTACCCTACCTCCAGCCAGATATCCCTGCCTACGTCTTCCATTCCCCAAGGTTTAGTCGGTTATTCAACCTTTTCACTTGTAACCGTCATTCTCTGGCTTACTTCATTCCTTGTTTCCAACGAACACTTCTTTGTTCAATATAAAACTCTACTCCCCTATTTTCACCCTTCTTTCTGGAGCTCAGCATCCACATCTTTCCCTTCCTCCCAAAAACATGGTGATGAGGTGAGCAGTAGTCTGCACTAGCAAGGTGCACTTGGTACACAAATTGTAAAATCCATGACCTACTGAAAACAAAAGGGTTCATTTTCAAATTAGATCCAGTTTCAGTGCATTAGCCCATTAGACAAAATCCAACAATCAAAGTTCTAATTGAAGTAACCATCCTAAATAATAGCTTTTAGTTTCTTGTAATTCAGATATTCATAACATAATGAAAAATATTATCAGATCCATTTGGATGTATTAAAATAATTGATAGCCTCATTTCATTCTGTTATGAATTCTTTGCTTTTTATCTTTTTCCATTTGTTACATTATCTTCTACTTCCATTCAGTGATTTTTAATAAAGCTGATGTCATTTTTAGATTTTGTCAATTTAGTGCAATGTGCTTTATTTTAATTCATTTTCAACTTCTGCAGATAAATTTTAATTTCAGCCAGAAAATGCCTTTTCTCATTTTCATTGTTTTTGGCGCAGCTTTAATTTTCTGTTTAAATTTAACATGGAACATTTCCCCTGCTTTTATTATTAACACAGTTTTAGTTCATTAATCTCATTTTATTCCATCCCTTTTGGTTTACTCTCTTGGTGTGTTTGAACCTTTTGTTTATTTTTTCCCATTGGCAAAAACATTCGGAAGGCTTACAAATCAAAATTCTTCCACTCCTTTGAGTTTACCTTAGAATTCTTTACTCAGTAAGGTTTCAATTTAAATAATTATTTAAAACTGCCTTAGATACCTCAGCCTTATCTCCACTGTGTGCAAAATTAGATGCCTGTACATCTGAAACACCTTACCTATTATTATAGTCATTCCTACCTGACAGAGAGGGTACAGCAGGCAGTTCTGCTGCCTCACAGTTCAAGCGACCTGGGTTTAGTCATGATCTCCAGTGTTGTCTGTGTGGAGTCCTAGAGTTATATAGCATGGAAGCAGGCCCTTTGGCCCAACTTGTCCATGCCGACCAATGTGTGCTGACCTGAACTAGTCCCATTTGCCTGCATTTGGCCCATATCCCTCAAAACCTTTCCTATCCATGAACCAGTCCAAATGTCGTTCCATCTCTACTGCTTCGGCTGGCAGCTTGTTCCATCATCCTCTGTGTGAAAAAGTTGCCCCTCAGGTCCCGCCCTTAAACTTTTGCCCTCTCACCTTAAACCTAGTTTTTCACGCTCTCCCTTAAGGATGCTATGCAGTAATTCCGTGACTTCCAGGATGCTGGCATCAGGAAAGCAATGTGTCTTCCTGGAATCCCATGACTGTTTGGGTTTCCACCAAAGCTCCACCTCCTCCCACATGCCAAAGGTGTCTGGGTTGATAGGTTAATTGGTTCCAGTAAATTACCCCTAGTGTTGGTGGCTGGTGAGAGAATTATGGGCAGTTGATTGGCATGTTGGAGAGAATAATTGGGGGGATGGGATTACTCTGAGAGGTGATGTAAACTCCATGGTCTGATGGGCTAACTTACATATCAGGCGAAATATGAGAAATTCTTTTTGCAGAGGTGGTCTATCTATTAATACGATCTTCGGGATAAGTCAAAGGTTAGGGTGATGCTGGGGGAGGGACCTCGCTACATAAACAACAGTAGCATTCTTCTGCTATCGGTAATCCAGAGGCTTTGACAAGATGATCGGAATTCAGATCTCACCATGGCAACCAGGAAATTCAAGTTCAGTTACTTAAAGAAAAAATAGCCCCACTAATGGTCACCATATTACTGGGAATAAAAACACAGCAGGTTAATGGAAGGAAATCTTCCCTCCTTAATCTGGCCTGTAGGTGACTCCAGGCCAACCAGTGTTACTGATGTTTAACTAAGCGACGCAGTGACCAAGGGCACCAGGGGACGGGCAATAAATGCTAGTCTTCCCAGGAACACCCACACCCATAAATAAATTAAGAAAACACATTTGGGAGAAAAAAAATCCAGAAACTGCAGGTGCCCAATGCAGTGATGAAGGACCCCATGTTATCCCAATTTAAGTTCCCACTCCTGCCTGCTGCAAAGTCACACAGTGCCACGGATCAATTCTGTTAAACCGTGTTTATTAGCAGTATACTGTAAGGGAGAATTCTCCTCTAACACTCATTCAGAGTCTTTATCAGAGGTCTCCACAATACAAAGGGGCAGACATTAATTTATACAGTCCTTGTCACACACTTAAACAATGAGGCTGCACCAGTTTCGATCGGGGCGCCTAAGATACAAAGACAAACATCACACTCATTGTTTAAGACAAACATCACACTCATTGTTTAGTATAATTGGTTTACAATCAAGTCCTGGACACAGTAATTACCACCTGGTCTTGAGTCAGGGGCTTTGTGTGTGGTATTTTTTTCATTAGTTATATGTACGGTCACAATTTCTTAACCCTTTACTTCCTCACCCAGACCCGGAACTTTAATTGTTCCTCTTTCCACCGAGAGGTACAAGCGACTGCAGATACTGGAATCTGGAGTAACAGGCTGCTGGTGGATCTCAGCAGGGCAGGCAGCACCTATAGAAGGAAATGGACAGTCGACATTTCGGGTCGAGACCCTTCATCTGGACTGAAAGATAGAGGGGAGGTAGCCAGTGTAAAGAAATGAGGGGAAGGGGTTAGATAAGAGCTGGCAAGCGATAGGTGGATCCGGGCGAGGAGGAGTGATGGGCAGATCGGAGGGATAGGAGGGAAGAGTGGGCATAGTGACAGAGACTGCAAGGTGAAAGGTGGAGGTGACAAAGGGCTGCAGGTGGTGCTATCTGGTACAAAAGGGTGGAGCATGGAACCAGATGAAGGGTCTTGACCTGAAATGTCGACTGTCCATCTCTCTCCAAAGGTGTCTCCCTACTCGCTGACTTCCTCCAGCACTGTGTTTGCTTCACTTTCTACAGATGTTGCCTGAGCTGCTGAGAGTGTCCAGAATTTTCTGCTTTTATTTCACATTTGGAAAGAAATTCGTCAGAAATCACGATCCTATATAGGAGTTTAATCAAAGTCAATTATTTTTATATAATCTATGCATGATATGTGGCCTATGAATAGAAATTGGGAGATACTAGTGTGTCTGTTTTGTCCACATCCCAGAGATGAGAAATATCACGGGACGTGCCATTTGAAATGTATTATGCCTGGGCAAACAAGTCCTGACTGCAAAGCAAGGAGAAATCATTTAACACACTTATTTACTTTGCCTTGAGAAAAGATAAAATTGAAGGTAAAAGCTTCTTTGGTATATGCAAGAGGGCTGACCCAGAGTCTCAGAGGAGTTCTGAAAACTATCTCTAATTTGGTAAGTTTGTTCCGATGTTACAGACATTCCTTTGATTTGCTTTATCAAAGGGCTGTAGCTCATAAGGAATAAGAAAGAGATACGAGGTCATGATCTGACAGCGGCTGAATTCTATCATTAAAATTATTTTTGTTCATTATTATTGGTGCATCAAGGTAGTAAAAAGAAAAAGCATAATGCAGAATATAGTGTTGCACTTACAGAGAAAGTGCAGTGCAGGTTTAGAGGCTGGAGCCTTCTATGGTAATGGAGAGCATTTGGTTTGGTTTGGTTTGGTTTGGTGCTGGACACTGCAAATGTTAATTTGCTAAATTAACGATCACTTTAAACCCCAAATAAGTGACACACTTCAGACATTTTTATCCAAAAACAACAGAACAAGTTACTCGCGTTGTTGCTGAAATAGGTTTCCCGGTGACTTTTTCCCTTACTAACATTATATCAATGTGTTTGCGTTGCAGTTCTGAATGGCTAGGTTTAAAATTCACAGTTCAGCCGATCCAGTTTATGCCACATCACGGAGCAATCCCATTCCACACTAATTCCTGCCACATTCCCATCAACTCTGCACAGGATCTACCATTCGCCTAGGGGCAATTTCCAGCACACAATTAATCTTCTGACCCGCACGGCTTTAGGTGTGGGAGGAAACCAGACCACCCAGGGAAATCCCACGTGGTCACAGGGAAAACGTGCAGGCTCCACACAGACAGCACCGGAGGTCAGGATTGAAGCCAGGTCAAAGGCAAAGTTGAGTTTATTGTCATCTGCACAAGTCCATGTATGCACAGGTGCAATGTAAAACTTACTTGCAGCAGCATCACAGGCACATAGCATCAGAGACACAACATTCACAAGAAAAACATAGATTAAGCATTAATTATGAACAATTTTTATGAAAATGAATGCAATTAGAACAGAAAAAATGTCCATTTTAGTGCAAAATGGTCATAGCGTCACTAAACTCTCGTGATTAGGGTTGTGCCGGTTAGTTCAAGAACCAAATGGTTGAAGGGAAGTAACTGTTCTTGAACCTGGTGGTTTGGGACTTAAGGCTTCTGTACCTCCTGCCCGATGGTAGCTGCGAGAAGATGGCATGGCCTGGATGGTGGGGATCTTTGACGATAGATGTTGACTTCTTGATGCAGCCCCTCCTGTAGATACTACTGATGGTGGGGAGGGATGTGCCCGTGATGTATTGGGCAGAGTCCACTACTCTCTGCAGCTTCTTACGATCCTGCGCATTAAATTACTGTACCAGCCCATAATGCAACCAGTCAGGATACTTTCAACAGTACATCAGTTGAAGTTTGGTAGATTATTCGGTGACAAGCCGAACCTCCTAAGAAAGTAAAGACACGGGCGCACCTTCC
Organism: Pristis pectinata; assembly: GCF_009764475.1. NCBI lineage: Eukaryota > Metazoa > Chordata > Chondrichthyes > Rhinopristiformes > Pristidae > Pristis > Pristis pectinata. The sequence continues at coordinate 17,488,016 of NC_067433.1, forward strand.
TTGCGATCACTGCAGCTGGGAGTCAGCAGATCTAGCTGCACCACCCAGTTGTGTTAACCGAGCTGCAGAGTGTTTGGGATGTTTGATTAACGCGTGACAAAATCCCTGTATAACACCACTGATGGAACACTGACGTGACAACAATGGAGGCAGTGTCACTCTTGCTGACACTACTTCGTAGCACGTTTCATGTTACCAGTGAAATAGTAATTCCCAGTATTCACAGCAGGTAATGTTAAAAGTGAAGCTTTAGTCCAGACAATGATTGACACTGCATTTATGAGAGGCTGTTGCAGCTGACAATCTATTGGAGACATTGGAAATAACTTTTACCGTGAAAGATAAACAGACATGTGGCTTCTTTCTACATGTAAGAAACTCAAAAGAAAATCTAAAAATCCTCATAAACATCAAATGATTGGCATTAGTGAAATAACAAAAGAAGATTGAACAGGTGAGAAGCTGGTAACACTTGGAGGAACCATGGTCTTTAGGATGTGTTTATGGACATTGAAATTTCATGCGATCATTAAATGACAAACGGACTTGGTAAGTGGGCAGAACTGTTTCAGAAGGAGTTCAGGAAAAGTTGCTGTGTTTGGACTGAAAATAGGTAGGTTGGGGCACTTTCTAAATAAGGGACAGGCAGGATTGTTGGACATCAACATATCATAGAGCCATTGAGACATATAGAATGGAAACAGGCCCTTGGGCACAACTGGTCAATGCCAACCAAGATTCCCATCTAAGCTAGTCCCATTTGCCCATGTTTGGCCCATATCCCTCTAAACCTTTCCTATCTATATACCTATCCAAGTACCTTTTAAATGTTATTAATGTACCTGCCTCAACCATTTTCTCAGGCAGCTCATTCCATTTACTGACCATCCTCTGGATGAAAATGTTGCCCCTCACATTGCGATTAAACCTCTCCCCTCTCACCTTAAACCTATGCCCTCTAGTTCTTGATTCCCCAACACTGGGGAATTCACCATCGATGAAAAAGTAATGAATCTGTCACAAAGAATAATAAGTTACAGGAAATGCTGGAAGTATTCAGCGGGTCAGGCAGCTTCTGTGATGCTAGAAAGTGTTCAGGTCAATGAAGACAATGAGAACTGATGGTAGATCCCCGACTCAACTGATAAGATATTTTCTTCCTCCACTTATGCTGCTGAAAGGTACAAGCATTTAATTTAATTTTTTAAGTATTCACTAAATTTTATTAAATAAAAAGTCACAGCAGTTAATGGAAAGCTTTTATAACTGAAGCAACAAACAATCTGCTGGAGGAGTTCAGCTGGTCGAGCAGCATCTGTGGGGGTGGAAGGAATTGTCGACATTTGGGATTAAAACCCTGCATCCGGACACACAGACCTTGCTCAACCATCGAGTTCCTCCAGATTGTTTGTTGAATTAGAATCAGAATCAGGTTTATTATCATGGACTTATACGTCATGAAATTTGTTGTTTTGCGGCAGCAGTACATCTGTAGAAATTTGCAACGGATTTTGGTGACGTACCAAATCTCCTCAAACTCCTAATGAAGTAGAGCCGGTGGTGTGCCTTCTTCGTTATTGCATCAATGTGTTGGGCCCAGGATAGATCCTTGATAGACACCCAAAAATTTGCTCACCCTTTCCACCGCTAACCCCTTAATGAGGACTGGTGCGTGTTCTCCCGACTTCCCCTTCCTTAAGTGCTCCAGATTCCAGCATCTACTGTCTCTTGTTTCTCCCCTTTATAACTGAGGTGGATGGAGGAGGGGAGGTCGGGGGCACAGAACATAAAGATGAGTTAGCTGTACAAACCCTCCTAGTTAGACCACAACTGGAGTACCGTGCATGAAAGGATATATTAGCCTTGGAAGGAGTGGAGCACAGCTTCACCCCAAGGCTCCAAACATGAGACACTGAGGAGAGATTATACGTCGCCTAACAAACAAATGTAATCATCTGTTTGAGGTTTTTAGGATAGAGGGAACTTATTTCACCTTTGGGAGAGAGTTAGAAGTGAAAAGGATAAATAACAAAATTTGGGAAAGAATTGGGAAACATTTCTTACTGCAATGGGTGAGAGGAGAGAGGAATCCTCTGCCACAGAATGCTGTACGTGCACACTCAATTAATAGTTTAAACTAGTGACCGGGAGCATTAAGGCATGGATGCTTGTCCTCCATTGTGTGCCAGCCACGTGATATAGTGCTGAACGCACATTGAATAATTGAATTGCACAAATTATAGCCCCAGGGAGCATAGCAGGTGCATAGAGAGAAGGTGAATGGAGAGAGGGTACAGGTGAATGGAGAGGGGGTAAAGGTGAATGGTACAGGTCATTGGAGAGGGTGCAGGTGAATGGAGAGGGGGTACGGGTGGACGGAGAGGGTATAGGTGAATGGTGCAGATGATTGGAGAGGGTACAGGTGAATGGAGAGAGGGTACAGGTGATTGAAGAGGATACAGGTGAATGGGGGGAGGGTACGTGAATTGAGAGGGTATAGGTGAATGGAGAGAGGTTACAAGTGAATGGAGAGGGTACAGGTGAATGGTACAGGTAATTGGAGAGGGTACAGTGATAAGGAGAGGGTATATGAATGGAAAGAGAGTACGTGAATAGAGAGAGGGTACAGGTGATTGGAGAGGGTGCAGGTGAATGGAGAGAAGGTACAGGTGGATGGAGAGGGTACAGGTGAATGGTGCAGATGATTGGAGAGGGTGCAGGTGAATGGAGAGAGAGTGCAGGCGCACAGAGGGAGTGTATAGCCATGCCGTTGAATGGCTAGAGGGGCTGAATGGCCAACATTTGTCCTTTCGACAAGTTTTGGATGAGCTGCTTGGTGCATTTCACAGGACCTGACATGTTTCGGGAGCAGAAAGGGCAGCAGTTATATTTTTAGCAGTACAAGCACATCCAAGCTGCTGCTGACTCTCTGCTTGTGTTCGTCCAACTCTGTTGGAAATCTCACGACTGACTCAGCTTCAGCAACAATCATGCAGGTCACTCGCTAATAACCCTACACCTAAAAATAATTTCAATGTGGTTTGAGCTCATCCTAAGTTTGTGCTCCCTTCTTCTGGGAACAACGTGCAGTATTTTCTATCTCTGTAGATGAATAAAAATAGTCCAATTTTTTAATATGCCAGACATTGATCTTAAACAACTGCCCTGTTTCTTTTGCCTCCCTGTTCGTTGACCACTTGAACCTTTGTCGACCCCACTTTGATCATCAGCCTTCCTTGCTACCTGCCAGAAGCTGGGCCTGGTAGAACTTATGTGCCAATAAGTAAGTTTAAAAATTCAGACCTGACAAGAATGGTGTGAATCACCACCTGCAGTCCGACTTCAGTTAAAGTCAGATGTTGGATTTGGGTGGGGTGTTAAGGGGAGTTGGTACTTTCCGAGTCAGTGCCTTGGGAAAGCAGAATTTATTAAAATAACACAATAGGAAGCTCGTTGTACTGGAAAGCACAGGGCCATGAGATAACTGTAATCATGAGCTATAACACACACATACAGTGCTGTAGATATTCACTCATGTAGTCTGCATGCATTATGTGTTTTACGATTGATTTGAAATAAGGAATCGACTGGGGAATACATTGGCACCTCCAGGCGTGGCCTGACGTGGAGACTCTGCCTGCGTGGCACACCTCTGGGCTGGTAGCAATGGCAGCAACCAACATGCAGTGTGCATCTGACGTCGCTGCTGTGAGGTTAGTGCATGAATTGGCCCTGACGGCACTGAAAGAGGAGACCAAAAATAACAAAGAACTGCAGATGCTGGAAATCTGAAATAAAAACAGGAAATGCTAGAAACACTCAGCAGTTCAAGCAGCGTCTGTGGAGAGAGAAACAGTTCACGTTTCAGGACCTGGATCTGAAACATTAATTCAGTTTCTCTTCCCATGGCTGCTGCCTGACCTGCTGAGTGTTTCCAGTATTTTCTGGTTTTTTTTTAGGGAAGAGGAAGCCCTCACTGTAGAACGCAGTACAAGTAACAGACCCACAGTTCTGTAGACAACTGCCAATTAAGATAAGATAAGATCTTTATTAGTCACATGTACATCGAAACACACAGTGAAATGCATTTTTTGCGTAGCGTTCTGGGGGGCAGCCCGCAAGTGTCGCCACACTTCCGGCGCCACATAGCATGCCCACAATTTCCCAACCTGTACGTCTTTGGAATGTGGGAGGAAACCGGAGCACCCGGAGGAAACCCACACAGACATGGGGAGAACGTACAGACTCCTTACAGACAGCGGCGGGAATTGAACCTGGGTCGCTGGCACTCTAAAGCGTTACGCTAACCGCTACACTACCGTGCCTGCCCCAATCTCCATCAGTGCACCATGGTCAAGGCAAGGCCACCTTCTTTCTTTGGATTTGGGGTTCCCATGGGCATTCACCTCCCAATGCCACCATTCACCATTGTGTCAGAGATGAGAGATGCCCACTCCCTTCCCCAATCCACCTCCACTGAATCCAGTTCAGATCTGCTACCAGTGCAGCAGTTCCCATTGAGGACTGCTGCTTTAAGACCTTACATCATGGTGACAAACTGCGCAGGGATGTTCACGCTCTCAGTGTGACTGTTGAAATTGCCCAAGTTTGCTATGTGCAATTGCAGCGAATTTCAGGAGATGTGCTGCTCAGACACACAAATCCGTGCATGTTGAGTGATAAAGTACAGACCCTGTCAGAGACTGATGGGGTCTAATGGCAATGCTGTCTTAATAAAAATTTCCCACACTGCTTCTGACTGAAAAGTGAATTGAGTTCACTTGGGAAAAAAAAGAGTTAATTGTAACTCAGTACAACAGAAATACTTTTAACTATGATAAGTTCTAATTGGCTGATGTACCAATTTCTACTGAGTACAAATCGCCCTGCTACTTTGATTGTTAAGTATGGCTCTGTTATAATACAGACAGAAATTACTGGAAATACTCAGCAGGTCAGGCAGCATCTGTGAAATGAGAAGTAGAGTTAAAATTTCCAATGACTTTTCATTAGAACTGGTGATGTTAGATCATTGGCCTGAAAAGAGTCCTCAAACCCAAACGTTAACTCTGCACAGATGCTGCATGAAGTGCTGGATAGTTCCTCCATTTCTGGTTTAGTTTCAGATTCCCTGTATTATAAGTTAGTTTGCGATCAGATCACTAGAACACAAGCAAACAGAAGCAGGAGTAGGCCATTTGTCTGCCCCACCAGTCAATATGATCTTGTCTGATCTATGCCAGCCTCAACTCCTTTTCTGTGCCAGTTCCCCATAACACTGAATTCCTCGATCTTTCAAATACTTACCTATCTCTACCTAAAATATATCTAATGATCTGGCTGTGTGAGAGCTTCCTCTTTGAATCGTAGCAAGGCATTAATTTTCAACAGTGCAGAGGTGAGCAGCTAAGGGTTTCTATTTTCCATCTTTTGTCCTTTTCCAATCTGTTTCCATGCATCTTCCCACCTTGGAAATAGATTGATTTCCAGCACTGGTGGTAATGACAAGCACAGATGCCTCTAAAAATCCAGTCAACAGCCCACACTCACTTTTCACCTTGGCTCTGCCCTACCTACTCCAGGAAAAGCAAAATACTGCAGATGTTGCAAATACGAAGGAAAAACAAAATGCTGGAAACACCCAGCAAGGCAACTCAAAGATGACTTCATTTCCATCACCTAGCCCTTCCACACATAAATTGGTCAGGTTTTGGGGGAAAGGAGAGAAGGATGAACACACCCCACATGCAGAAAAGCTGAAAAATTAATAACTGACTATTTCACCTCCCCAGCTCAGCCAGCTTTCAAAGCTGTTAAAATTTATAAATGTTTCTGAATCAAAAATTTTGATACATGTTCAAAATTTTAATAAAAGAAAAAGGACACTCAAAATGTTTAAATAAGCTTTTTTACTTAAAGAAAAAAGAAATTACCTACTTCCCATGCAATCGTTACTCAAGATTCTCTGGAGTCCTAATGCCGGCTATATGGGAGAATGTCCCAATTTAAGTGCAACAGAATTACAGCCCATTGTTGGACTTTCAAAACCCATCAGTTTAAAAATGATATAAATTAAGCCGTTGAAGGGATTTGAAAAGAGATTTGGAAAGATTCTAAATAGACATTTGAAATTCAAAAGTCGTGCTATACAATTTCAAAAGTGTGTTACTTTTAAATTAACCTTGAGAAAAAATTTAAAATATTTGTCTAGAAATTCATTCCCCACCATTAGTGCTGTATAGGAGCAACAGTTTGCTCTACTTCTCCTCTGGATTGACATCAATCAGCACAAGTTCATGTTGTCTCTGTTCACATTCTTCAAGATAGCTGGGGCCCAAACACCAATCTCAGCGGTACCCCACTAGTCACAGCCTGCTAACCAGAGGAAGAGCCGGAAATTCCCACTCTTTGCCATCTGTCCATAATCCAATTCGCAATCCATGCCAATATATTATATCGCAATTTAAATTGATCAACCCTTGACCTATCTGGGACCTTATCTACAGTTTCTGAAAATAAAACACCAAATCCACTGGTTTCGTCCTATTTGTTCTACTGGCTATATCCTTAAATAATTCCAATAGATTAGTTAAACATGATACCCTTTTCATCAATCCAAGTTGACTCTGCCCAATCCTAGTAATCTTTTCTGGACGTTGTTATTACAACCTTCATGATAGATAGCGGTATCAAAAAACAAGAGGGCTTTGGTATAAGGTGAGAGGAAGGAACTTTAAAGGGGATTTGAGAGGAAAGTTTTTTTTTACACAGAAAGTGGTTGATATCTGGAATGCGCTGCCAGAGGTGGTGGTGGACTCAGATACTCACTACATTTAAGAGGCATTTAGGCAGACACTCAAATAGGCAGGGCACAGGAGGATACAGTCCTAATGCGGGCAAATGGGATTAGTGGAGGTGGGCAAAAAGGTCGGCATGGACGTGGTGGGCTGAAGGGCCTGTTTCTGTACTATACTACTCTGAGACTTCAGCAATTTTCCTACTAGTGACAGCCTTACAGCGGGTAGTTCCCTGTTTTCTAACTCCTTAAACACATTTGCCACCTTCCAGTCCACAGGAACCATGCCAGAAGCTATAGAATTATGACAGATGATGACTAATGTGTGTACAAACCCAATGCCAACTCTTCCGAAACTCGCAGATGTCGATCATTGAGTCCTTGGGATTTATCAAATTCCAGTCTTGTCAACTTTTCTAGTACTACTCTTCACCAGTACTAATTTCATTCAGGTGCTGCAAGTAAGTAGGAATACATATTAGAGGGAGGGGATACAAAGGTTGTATTGGTATTGGTTTATTATTGTCACTTGTACTGAGGTACAGTGGAAAACTTGTCTTGCATACCGGCTGGAGTGATAGAGGGGCCTTAGGAGAATGGGAGGGGTCACAGCAGACTTCGGGGTATGGCAGCTCAAAGGGATTGGCTTTAGCGCTGTAAGTACTGTTCACTGAACAAAAAGCAAGAACTATTTGGAAGGAAGAACAATTCATTACACAGTGCATTTACATTGGGTTATACAGAGTGCATTGACATAGTACAGGTAAACACAGGTTAAAAACCTATTTCTTGCTACAATTGACAGGGGCCAAGCAGTGTACACTTTCTGCCTCCTTGTTTAAGGGAGATACTCTTACCATGGAGGCAGTTCAGAAAAAGCTGAGAAGGTTGATTTCTGGAATGAAAACCTTGTTTCACGAAGAAAGGTCAAGCAAGTTGTGTGGTTTTACACAGCCTGGCAGGGAAGATGCTGAGGGGACTTTTCTTGAGGTGGAGGAACCGAGAACTGGGTGACATAGTTTCAGAATAACGGGTCACCCATATAAGATGAAGATGAGGAGGAATTTTTTCTCTCAGCGGGACCAGAATCTTCAGAATCTGTGACCCCAGGGACATGTAGAGTTCTTTATCATCAAGGGTAATGGGGAGAGGGTCTGGGAGTGTAGATGTCAAGGTCAGATCCGCCATGATCTCAGTGAATGGCAGAGCAGGTATACTCCTCCTGTTTCTGATGCTCCGTGGCTGAACCCACTGATTTGAGGCCAACTGATGAAGTTGAAGATGTGGTAGCTTCACACGAGCTGAGTGTAGAAGTTCCTGCTCTGGCCTCAGTAAACTCCAACAGAGGTGACCTTGCTCAACCATGGCAGTACTCTGCAGACATCCAGCAGAAATAAACACCAAACTGAACCAAAAATTACTCTCAAAATGTATTATTTGAAGTTCAAGCTGATCATAACTGACTAGGACGACTGCGTAAGCTGAGCTGCTGATGTTTACGATGGCATCCAAACCTCTGGCCTTGCTTGTCCTCACTACAAGACACCGCTAGAAAGTATACCCCGTTGTCCCTGATGCCTCATTTGTGGGGTAAGAGGCTTTGGAATTTCACTTGGTTCACACATTCTATCAGGTACATGTAATCAGTGGGGCCAGATTTTATTGTCCACCCCTAATAACCACCCCTTGAGCTTAGCAATTAGCCTTTTCAGAGGGTAATTACAAGTCCACATTTCAATGGGTCTGGAGTCACATATAAGTCAGAATAAAATATATTCACAAACCAGATGTACTTTTCCAACAGCCCAGTAATTTCATGCCCATTACCATTGCCAGCTGCTTATACCAGATTTATTTAAATTCAAGCAATTTAGCTACTTGAATATAATTTACCCAGCTGCTGGGGTGGGATGTGAACACAGCTCTGGACCTATAGTCCTGGCCTCCTGATGCTAGTTGGTGATGTAACCACCGCACCACCATACGGTGCAGAACAAAACAGAGGCAGATGGTCATTGTAGGAAATTAATAACAGAAAATCAGAGCAGGGGTAGGCCATTCAGCCCTTCGAGCCTGCTCTGCCATTCAAGCCTCATTCTCTATCTCAATACTACATTCCCACTCTCACCCCATGCCCTTTGATAGCTCTTGTCTAGGGATCTGTCTACTGAAATATATTCAAGGACATGGCCTCCACAGACTAATGTGGTAGGGAATTCCTCAGATTCACCACCCTCTGAGTGAGGAAATCTCTCATCTTAGCCCTAAATGTCTTATTCTGTATCCCGAGATTACCGTCAGGTTCTGAACTTCTCCAGGAAGGGGAGTCATCCTTCTCACATCCAGGCTGAAATTTGTATGTTTCAATGAAATCTCCTCTCATTTTCTGATGAATAAACTCCTGGCCTCTTCATACAACAATCCAGTCTGATGAACTATTAATTTCCTTCCTTATGGTCTGAAACCATTAGGGCTGCAATGTCGGTGCTACCACTGGGGGCAGCATTCCTGATCTAATGCGAGGAGGGATTAAAACAACATTCCTGTTCCTGATTGTTCAATCTTCCTGCTTTAGGAAGCCAGACCCAGGTTTGCCTGGGATACCTCAGTGGTCGAATGGTTTGTTTGACTCCAGTTGGTTGAAAAGAATTTGTTCATCTTCTTTTGGTATTTTGCGCAATCCCATTGGCCCAGATGGACCAATCAATGTCAAATAAACAGCAAAGGCAAACCACGCCCTGTGAACATGTTTACAATTGGATAATTGATGAGTAATGGAATTGTAATGGAAAATGCTGGGAATACTCAGCAGATCAGGCAGCATCTGTGGGAAACAAAAACGTTTTGGGTGCTTGATAGTCAGTGCAGACTCAGTGGGACAACGGGACAACTTCTGTGCTGTGTGACTCCGTGAGCATTCCCTAATAACAGAGCTGCTCTAACCTGAGAGAAATCTTTCACTCAAGCTCTTTTTTGAACCATTTGTGCTCCGAATTTCCTAGGCAGAATTTGTCCCCAGAAGTATGAGTGTGCCTAATGCATGATCGAAGTAGGCTTGACAATAGGGAGTGGCATAACACTTGGTGAGCCCCCTACTGCAACCTTAGCTGGGCCCAAGGACAGAGAGGCATTCCATTGTCTATGACGGAAAATGTACTTCCCGAACTGTGGCTGGATCTGTAGAGTTGGGAATGGGGGGTTGGGGGGGGGGTGGTTGTTGGTGTGAGGGACAGAGGATGAGATTTGACAGGTGCCTGTAGGGTGGGACAGGGGTGTCCTCAAGTATGATCAGGACTGGGGTATGGGGCTGGGTTGGAAGTGGTTGGGGGGGTTTTGTCTGCTGGAAGGAGGGGGGCATGGGCTTTGGGAGGCTGGAGTGATAGAGGGGCCTTGGGAGAATGGGAGGGGTCACGGCAGACATCGGGGTATGGCAGCTCAAAGGGATTGGCTTTAGCGCTGTAAGTACTGTTCACTCTGAACAAAAAGCAAGAACTATTTGGAAAGAAGAACAATTTAAAACACAGAGTTGGAAAAGCTCCGTCAAGTCCCCAGCAGACCTTGCTAAACAGCTATTGTATGGAGTTCTTCTTTAATTAACCTTCTTGGTGTCCTGTGGTGGTTACATGCAGTTTACAGTCTTTTAATTGGATTTTCATTATACCCTTTAATTGAGCATCATCAGCCCTGCTGAAGTGAGGGAGGAAAGTATAAGCAGATGTTAAATCAATGTAGGACAATTAGTTGTTTCAATTAAACCTTCACTATCGCTTTTCTTGGAATTTTTGAGCAGAAACATTTTAACCTCTTCATATAATTTGCTGTTGGGTAAAGGATGATTTAACTGCATCTTTCATGTAAAAATCAAGAGCCTTTACAGATTTGTCAGTGGGAAAGGACATTTACATGTGCGGAGGCAACACAGAAAGTTTTCTTCTTTTATTCTCAAGATGTGTCCTTTTAATTGTAATTGGTAATTTGTTTATTATTGTCACATGTGCCAAGAAACAGCGAAAAGCGTGTGTGCGTGCCATCCAGACAGCTCATTCTATACAGAAGTACATCGAGGCAGTGCAAAAGAAAAACAGTGTCACAGCTACAGAGAAAGTGCAGTGCAGGTAGACAAATAAAGTGCAAGGGCCACGACAAGGTAGATTGGGATATCAAGAGTTCATCTTTATCGTATGAGAGATCCGTTCAAGAGTCTTACAGAAGCTGTTCTTGAGCCTGGTGGTGCATGTTCTCAGGCTTTTGTATCTTCTGCCCAACAAGAGGGGGGAGAAGAGAGAGTGACCGGGGTGGGAGGGGGTCTTTGATTATGTTGGTAGATTCATGTGAAGTACTTCAATTTTTTACAGCCTCCTGAGGTGATTTGCCATCCTTACAACCCTTAGTATGAAAATTATAGACATGCAGAACCATTACAGCTCAGAAGGAGGTCAGTCAGCCCATTGAGTCCAAGCCCGCTCCCTGTGGAAAAGCCCTGTCAGTCCCATTTACCTGGGATGTCCCCTTAGCCCCCTGTATTATTCCCCTCAGGTACCACTCCATTTCCCTTTTGAAAGCCCTGATGCCACCATCCTTGCAGACTGTTTATTCCAGATCATAACCAGAAATATTTCCTCACACTGAGACAAAGGAGACTGCAGATGCTGGAACCTGGAACAAAAAACAGTCCTGATGAAGGGTCTTGGCCCGAAACGTCGACCATCCCTTTGCCTCCACAGATGGTGCCTGACCCACTGAGTTCTTCTAATGTTCTGTGTTTCCTCACATCTCTCTGTACCATTCATTAACTTGTGCCCAGTTTGGGGCCTACACAGTGTGATTCACTCTTGAAACCTCTCCTGCCTCTGAAACTTGTCTTTACCTTGACTTTACATTCCTTAAAACCTTTCTCTTTGAACAAGCCATTTGTTGCTGTTTCCTATTGTGGCTTGCTGCCAAATTTTGTTAAATTACACCCTTAGTAACACACCTCAGGGTGTTTTATAGCATTAAAGATGCTACATAAATGCTCAATGCTGTTGTCGGAGGTATAACATCTCAAGCACAACTGCCAGTCTAAAGGTTGCTCCCACTGATCTGAAGCGTTATTGCACAGGTGGGCGCATTTACAGCCTAAATGTCAGAAGACATTAGCTCTGGGACATTGGTGTTCGCTGGAGCCAAAATGATTTTGTAATATCTAAGAGACACTTATAGTTTGCAGTGAGTAAATTTGAAGCAATATTTCATTTAACACTGCTTTCAAATATTAATTATAACTTCAGTGGACCATCACAAGACAGATAGTATTTCTCAGGGAATAAAATCCACACATAAAATTTAATTAGCATGCATGATGCATTCTCTGTGTTAATGGAACTGTCCTAAGTAGCAGTTGGATTGTCACCTCCCTTTCACTGTGTGTCCTGTTCATTATCTTTCAATTACCAGCTCACAGTTTTGTCCCTCCAGTTACTCCCCTGACCTTGCCAACCCCAAGCCTGCTCGAGACTCTCCAGTCGACTGCTTCTCCACAGTGTTTCTCTGGGCTTCCAAGGCAGCCTGCTTTTGCAGATAAAATGTCCACAGAAGCTCAGCAAAGCACAAAAGCTGCTGTATCCTAGTGTAGCCTGAAGCTCTGTCCCAGAGATGTACTGCTGCATATATTGCACATCCTGATTAGACTCGGTATGAATTTTTGTTTGGTTAACTCTCACCTCGGTGAGGCTGACCTGTTTATAAAGGCAAACCATGACTGTTGATGTGATAATATTTTGTGCATGGAGGCAGCAGCATCCTGAGCGAGATCAACGTGTGTGCAGCCTGCTGATGCTCACGGTGCATTATCTCCACTCGCCCCCGGTGAATTCCCCAGATTCAGCAATACTGAAGCTCATTGCATATACTGACTTGAGAGAGCTTGATAGAGCTTGGCGCAACTTGAAGTAAGATTGTCCGCTTTGGTTTTCCGGCTGGGACTCCCAAAGCAAATGCTTTGCAAGGAGTGCAGGACTGAGGGAAGAAGTTCCATGCTAGCTTGCTCTGGAGGCAGCCGGATGAATACTCCTCCTTTGATAGGGCAGCGTCACGATGCCATTAAGCTGGAAAGAGTGCAGAGGAGGTTTACACAGAGGTGGTAGGTGTTTGGCACGCTGACCTTCATCAGTCAGGGCATTGAGCATAGGATGTTGTGTTGCTGTTGTGCAAGATGTCAGTGAGGCCACATTTGGAATGTTGCATTCAAATTTAGTCTCCCTGTTGTAGGAAAGATGCCATTTAGCTGAAAAGAGTGCAGAGGAGATTTACATGGATGCTGCCAGGACTTGAGGGACTGAGTTGTGGAGAGAGGTTGAGCAGGTTGGGACTTTATTCATTGGAGATAACAGAATGAGGGATGATCTTATGGAGGTGTATAAAATCGTGAGGGGCAGAGATAGGCTGAATGCACACAGTCCTTTTCCCAGGGTTGGGGAATCAAGAACTAGAGGGCACAGGGTTAGAGTGAGAGGGGAGAGATGTAATAGGAACCAGAGGGGCAACTTTTTCACCCAGTGGGTGGTCAGTACATGGAATGAGCTGCCAGAGGAAGTGGTTGAGGCAGGTATATTACCAACATTTAAAAGGCACTTGGACAGGTACACAGGCAGATAGGAAAGGTTCAGAGGGATGTGGGCGAAAGGCGGGCAAATGGGACTAGCTTAGATGGGAATCTTGGTTGGCATGGACCAGTTGGGCTGAAGGGCCTGTTTCCATGCTGTATGGGCCCAGGGCTGGACACAGTCACAATGTCCAACAAGACCAGCTGGCTGTGGTTTCAAGCAACAGTGACAACATGGTGTCAAGTGTAAACCAAAACAGCAGTGTTATAGACTTGCTGTGCCCACAGTACAATTAGCTCAGTGTATCAGCATTCCTAATGCAGGAACATCTCTGGCCACTGGTTCAGCACCAATGTCCTTATTAGGGGTGGCGCAGTGTTTAAGTTACTGGACTTGTAGTCCAGAGGGCGAGCAGTGGAAGGAGCTGAGTTCAAATCCCAACACTGGAGCTTTGGGAATTTATTTTAAAAAACTTGTCAAAGTCAAAATTGAGCTTATTATCTTATGGACAAGTACACGTATGCACGGGTGCAGTGATAAACTTCTTTGTAGCAGTTACACAACATTCACAAGGAAAACATAAATTATACAATATTATATGAGAAAGAACACAATTAGGACAAAAAAATGTCCATTGTAATGCAAAGTGGTCCCAGTGTTGCTGTACTGAGCAGTGATTAAGGTTGTGCTGGTTGGTTCGAGAACCGAATGGTTGAAGGGAAGTAGCTGTTCTTGAACCTGGTGGTGTGGGGACTTCAGGCTTCTGTACTTCCTGCCCGATGGTAGCTGCGAGACTATGGCACAGCCCAGATGGTGGGGATCTTTAATGATAGATGTTGTCTTCTTGAGGCAGCCCCTCCTGTAGATACTGGTAATCATAACTACAAATTGAGTGGATTATTGTAAAATCCCATTTACATGGAACATAGAACAGTACAGGCCCTTCAGCCCAGGATGTCTGTGCCAAGCACAATGCCAAATCAAACTTAATCTCTTCTGCTGGCACACAATCCATACCCCTGCATACCCTGCACGTTCATGTGTCTATCTAAAACACCACTGTCAGAGGAGATTTACAAGGATGCTGCCTGGAATGCGGAGCATGCCTTATGAAAGCAGGTTGAGGGAACTCGGCCTTTTCTCCCTGGAGAGACGGAGGATGAGGGGGGACCTGATAGAGGTGTATAAGATGATGAGAGGTATTGATAGGGTAGATAGAGGCTTTTCCCCAGGGCTGAATTGGTGGCCACAAGAGGACATAGGTTTAAGGTGCTGGGGAGTAGATATAGAGGAGATGTCAGGGGTATGTTTTTCACTCAGAGAGTGGTGAGTGCATGGAATGGGCTGCCGGAAATGGTGGTGGAGGCGGATACGATAGGGTCTTTCAAGAGACTGTTAGATAGGTACATGGAGCTGAGTAAAATAGAGGGCTATGGGTAAGCCTAGTAATTTCTCGGGTAGGGACATGTTCGGCACAGCTTTGTGGGCCAAAGGGCCTGAATTGTGCTGTAGTTTTACTATGTTCTATGTTCTATATCAGTTTCCACGTCTACTATTGTCCTACAGGGGAGGATACCTGCCATCTTTATCCTACCTGAACTGGCCTATAGGTGACTCCAGGCCCACAACCATGCGTATGAATCTTAAATAGCCGAGCAGGTTCAAGGGCAAAGAGGAGTGGGCAATAAATTCTGGGCTTGCAGTAATGCCCAGCTCTTGAAGTATGAATGAGTAAACAAAAGCGATGGATTTCCCACGCAGCGTGGAGAGGGGCTCGAGGAGTTCACAAACAGTTCAGCCCAGGACGGAACTGGTCCATTGGGTCGTTTCGAATGGATGTTCCAACCAGGGATTGGGAAAGATGGGGGTGGTGGAAATCGCTGGCTTGTACTTCTCACTGTACAAAGTTCCACACCAGGAAAATCTCTCCAACATTGCTTCGTTTGTGGAAATATTGGGGTGGCGGATCTTGTGTGATATTCTGGGAAAGCCGAGCGGAAGAAGTGAAAGTTGGAATGTCTCAATCCTCACCTTGGCAATGCTTTGATTCAGCTGTCTTCTCTTACAGCACTAAAACGCAGTTACACCTGTAGTTTGTGTCATGTGGTCCTGAATTCCATAGAACAATACCACGCACATCTCCAGGGGTCCAAACATCAGACCAAGTAAGTAGTATTTTTTATCTTCACTCTTCCTCCCCCAGACCTGTACACATGGTCACTGCTGGCACTGGGGATGGGGCTGTTCCTA
Organism: Pristis pectinata; assembly: GCF_009764475.1. NCBI lineage: Eukaryota > Metazoa > Chordata > Chondrichthyes > Rhinopristiformes > Pristidae > Pristis > Pristis pectinata. The sequence continues at coordinate 17,503,646 of NC_067433.1, forward strand.
TGAGGAGATGACGAGGATAGAGCAAGAGGTGGCGCAGCTAGTAAAGCAGCCGCCTCGTAGCGACAGAGACCTGGGTTCAATCCTGACCTCCGGTGTTGTGTGGGTGGAGTGTGCACGCTCTCCCACTGACCCCGTGACCTCCGACCAACAAATCCAGGAACGCACTGCCAGGGGGAAGTTGTAGAAGCAGGTACGACAGCAACATTAAAGAGGTATTTAGACAGACAGATAAACAGGCAGGGGATAGGCATGTTCTCCCTGTGACTGCGTGGGTTTCCCCTGGGTGCTTCAGTTTCCTCCCACATCCCAAAGGCGTGTGGGTTAGCCGGCTAGATTGCCCCCAATGTGTAGGTGAGTGGTAGAATCTGGGGGGAGTTGATGAGAATGTGAGAATTTTAAAAAATGGTATTAATATAAATGTGACATTCAGTGCAGACTCAGTAGGGCGAAGGGCCTGTTTCCGTGCTGTACCTCTCCGTGGTTCTAAGTCATTTTCGGACCAAGGGAATCGGAGGATGTGGATTGGATGGTAAAGTGGATGAGGCATAGGGTCTTCCATGCTTGTGCTTGACTGGGGGAGAAGGCTCAGGGGTTGTAGGGCTGTCTCCTATTTCTGTCACATTCTGTCATTGCCCTATGTTGACCCCAGCCTCAATCACATTAAAAAAAACACTGCCAGGAAAATAACACTGCTTTAAAAATCCCAGGAATAAGATGCACGTTTCTGTGCTCAAGTTCTTTTCCAATCTTTTTATTAAGTTTCAAGTTAATTTCAAATTAATATGCATAAGATTAGTGATTATACACATAGTACGAAGAGATCAGGATAGCAATAATGACAGTTAATATATACACTCACAGGGAGTAAAATATATAATCTGAACCTCCCAATCTCTTACTAAGTGAACATGATACAAAAGAATTTGAAAAGAAATTGTATGAAAAGAGAACCCCCAAATTAGAAAAAATAATAAGAAACAAAAGTAAGCCAAAAACTTCAAAACAAAAAGCTGGACTGATATTTCTTCAGTTAAAAAAAAACACCATTATGTCGTTAGCTCTGCTTCTCTATATTCAAAGGTTATTGAAAGGGATTGTGAAGTTCTAGTTCGTCCAACAACCTTTTCCCTAACTCATTCTTGTGGAAGCTTCGCTGCACTTCATTCTCAGCTGAATGTCCACTAAACTGACCCAGTGACTTTTGAACATTGACATTGGAACCGATAGGTCAGGGGTTCGACACAGAAGGTGGTCTTCTCCTTGGAATAAAGGTGGACAAGATCGCGACTAGTTTAGACAAGGCAAACAAATGCAAGGAAGTTGGTCCCATTTACAGATGGTACCAGGACCAGGAGCCCCAGATTTAAAGTGAGGAGCAATAGATATGACAGGTACATGGGGACAAGCTTCTTTTACACAGAGAGCGGTTGTGATCTGGAACTCATTACCTGTAGGTGAAATCCACTAGAGTTTTCGAAAGGGAATTGGATTGGTACTTGAATAATTTGCTCTACAATGGGGAAAGAGCAAGGGGAGTGGTCTACCAGGAGCCAGCATTGACTCGATGGCCCAAATGGCCTCTTTCTGTATACAACGATTCTATTGTTTTACAGTATATAAAGTTTACCCTGAACAGAAATAGAAATTAACTGTCTCCTTAAGGATCACTAAATGGTTAACAAGAGACTCGTTAAAAGTCATATTGTTGCAAGATAAAGCATATTTTGAATCTTCAGAAATAGAATTTGCATCCTCATAAATCTCTCCGCAAAAAGCTGCTCAGATAAAGTTTGTGTGGCCCAGAATTTTGAATAAAAAAAGAGTAAAGTTAGAAGTTTCCTTTAAAAGGGAAGTGGCAATTTTTAAATTTTAATTCACTGATTAGTATCTCAGAGATGAATGCTATTTGCCATTGGCACAGCTCTTCAGAAACGTTGCCCATTGTTTGAATGTCTATGGTCGCATGAACAGAAGACTTTTATCAAAGACAGCCTCGCTGCTTCAGTGTGCGCGAGTGTACGTGCTGTTAGACTGTGTGTCAATAACACTAACAAAGAGACTATACCAGTGTTTGAAGAAACTGCTTGAGCAAGCAGATATTAATTTGCAAACTTAGTGAACACTGAGGCGGTTTCACAATGGCATCAGTGTGGTGTGGCAACACACCATTAGTTATCACTCCCAGGTCTCATAGTCAAATAGGATGGGCATGAGTCTACAAGCTAATTGATTTTTGAAAGAATTGGAGTTTATGTGTACCGACTTACAGTGAAAAACTTAGTTTTGCATGCCATCCATACAGATCATTTCAAAACATAAGTACATCAAGGTAGTACAAGGGAAAAGCAATAACAGAATGCAGAATATAGTGTTACAGTTACAGAGAAAGTGCAGTGCAGGCAGACAATAAGGTGCAAGGGCCATGATGAGGGAGATTGTGAAGTTAAGAGTTCATCTTTAACATACAAGAGGTCCATCCAGGAGCCTTATAACAGTGGGATAGAAGCTGTCCTTGAGCCTGATCGAGCATGTTCTCAAGATTTTGTATCTTCTGCTCAATGGAAAGGGGGAGAAAAGATTATGTCCAGGGTGGGTGGGGTCTTTGATTATGCTGGCTGCTTTTCCGAGGCAGCAAGAAATATAGACAGAGTCCAGGGAGGGGAGGTGGTTTCTGTGATGTGCTGAGCTGTGTCCACGGCCCTCTGCAATTTCTTGCGGTCACAGACAGAGCAGTTGCCATACCAAGCTGTTACACATTCAGATAGGTTGCTTTCGATGGTGCATCTATAAAAATTGGTGAGGGTCAATGGGGACCTGCCGAACTTAGAATGGGGAATACTATTATATTCACCCACTTCTGTTTACTGTCATTGATTTTACTCTGTGATGTAAATACTCTCCTACTATCAGTGTCTCTTTGCAAGGAGCTGGGTATGTACCAGCAATAGTTTTGTTGTGTGTTGATGGGTTTTACTTCTCTGAATAAGCATTTTTACAAATATAGACACCAGTTTAATTTTTAATAAATTACTGCCTACTATTACAGAGAGATAGCAGATATGGTACAGAGTCCCCAGTGAATATGAACAGAATAAATGGTCCAGCTGCGAGCATCATGAATTCAATGTGGTGAATGTGAGAGGCTCATAAAGGACATGGCCAGTATCAATAAGCATAGGCCAAGATTCCCAACTCCAACACTCTACCGGTGAATATATTAGATTTATAACTTAGTAAGTATAGTTTCAGATAATGAGAATCAGAGAGTGGTGAGTGCATGGAATGGGCTGCCGGAAACGGTGGTGGAGGCTGATACGATAGGGTCTTTCAAGGGACTGTTAGATAGGTACATGGAGCTGAATAAAATAGAGGGCTATGGGTAAGCCTAGTAATTTCTAGGGTAGGGACATGTTCGGCACAGCTTTGTGGGCCAAAGGGCCTGAATTGTGCTGTAATTTTTCTATGTTCTATGTTCTAAATACCTGGTTTGAGTTCAGCCTTAGAGTTTATTAAATATAAAAGAGCAACAATCTTCAAATGATAGGGCAAATCCTATTGGTAAACACAAACAAATATCGGATTTTGACACAAATGGGGAGGTTCCAAACTTGCTGCTGGATTCCATCTTATGATTGGGCAGTGCAGTCCACTGTTAAGGAATCTGCTCATGAATCCTATGCTAGGTTAGTTCAGGCTGTGTGAGCCCAGTCATCTTAAAGGTAAGAATAAGATTATTTACAGTTTTTATATTTGTGCGTTCCTGGGATGCGGACATCACAGGCAATACCAGCATCTGTTGACCATCCCTGATTGCCCCTGAACTGAGGAGACCATTAAAGGTCAACCCACATTGGTCTGGAGTCACATATAGGCCTGACTGGGTAAGGACGGGAGATTTCCTCCCCTGAAGAGCATGAGTGAACCAGTTTCTTGGTCAATGTTACTATGACTAGTTTATTAAGTTCTGGATGAATTTAGTTATCAAATTTCAGTTCCCCAGTGGCCATGGTGGGATTCAAACTCATGTCTCTGGATCACTGGTCCAGACGTCTCGCTGTTAAGTAACTTAATCTCTGCCCTACCCGTTCCTAGTAATTTTTAAAAATTATTTAAAAGGGTTTCAATTCCATTTTTAATGGTTGCTGAGTGTTCAAAAAAACTGCGAAGGCCGTGACCTTGGTGTCCACCAAGGATTACTCAGTGGTTCAACAAACAATCTGCTGGAGGAACTCAGTGGGTCGAGCAGCATCTGTGGGAGGAAAGGAATTGTCGACGTTTCAGGTCGAAACCCTGCATCCAGACAGATGTTGCTCAACCTGCTGAGTTCCTCCAGCAGATTGTTTGTTGCTCCAGATTCCAGCATCTGCAGTCTCTTGTGTGTCCATCGCACAGTGATTTTGTGGTTGGGTCTTGTCCGATTATATCACCAAGTTTTGGTACCCCTCAAGCCATCATCAGCCAGGGCGAGGATGCTTTTACCCATTTCATTCTTTTGTCCATTTTATCAGTTTTTAATTGAATTTCTTTACCCCAGAGAGTTGTGGAAGTAGCTGAAGGCAGTTAAAGAGGAAGTGGATACATTTTTCAAGATCGGGGAATTGAGGTGCTGTAGGGAAATAGCACAGAAGAGGAGATGAGGCCTGGAGCAGATCAGCCATGTTCATAGTGAATAACAGGGCAGGCTTGAGGGGGGGAGTGGCCTACTCCTGCTTCTATTTTCCCATCTTATGATTTAGCCTCTTAGGTTTGATAATTAAAGCTGCAAATGCTGGAAGTGCTCAGCAGGTCAGGCAACATCCATGGAAGGACAAAAAAAAAGAATTAATGTTTCGGATAAAGATCCATTATCAGAACTAAAGAAGGGTTTTCAAACTGAAACTTTTTCTGTTTCTTTGACAAAGAGTTTCTCTCCTTCCCACCAACCCCGTCCCACCCCCCAAAATACCCGACCAGTTTATGTGTGGAAGGGCTTGCTGAAGGAGATGGAGTCACCACTGCCCAGAAATTTCCTGTGGAAAATCCAGACAAGGTAGGGTTTCCAGCATCTGCACTCAACGCAGGACCTTTGACCTGAAATGTTAACCCTTCCTCTTTCCACAGATGCGGCCTGACCTGCTGAGTGTTTTCAGCATTTTCTGTTGTTAAGTTAGATTTCCAGCATCCACAGTTTGGTAATCTTCATTAAATCTGCTGTTTATTAAAACTGCAAGAGATTTGGTACAAATATTGCAGAACAGATGTCTCAGACAAGGTGAGGCGATTATTACTTGTGGACAACCAAGATTACCGATTCTGTACAAGACTGGAAATGAGCATAATTGAGAGACAGGAGGCCAGGTTTAAAATAACTTGGGAAAGGATCCAAGGTGGATGTGAGAAAAACTTTTCTAAACCAGACATAGTTGTGCAAGGGGAGGTGGAGCAGAGACAAACAGGCCCTTCAAGAGAGACATTGATAAACTTTGAAGGGAAAATAATTTGCAGGGTTTGCTTGTTAGGAGCCAGTATAGATTTGATGGTCCAAATGGCCTCCTGTCTCTCAATTCTATACATCAATGGTGATTGGATATACAGGCCGTCCCTGGGTTATGAGTGCCCAATTTGTGGCCACCACGGCATACAAGCGAGCTCCCATACAATTAAATTCAAAAGTCCGACATACGTCAATCCTGACAACATGGATTTCCTCTGAGTGCTCGGCGTGTGGATTGACCGGTTCATTGGCCATTGTGAGTTGCCTTTAGTGTTTAGGTAAGTGGTAGAATCTGGTGGTAGTTGATGAGAATGTTGAGAATAAAAAATGGGATTGATTTAGGATTAGTGTAAATGGGTGGTTGATGGGCAGCATGGACTCAATGGGCCAAAGGGTCTCTTTTCATGCTGTACTTTTCTATAAATATGACTCTATGTACATATGACTAGTTTCCTCTCCCTCTCCACTTTTAGTGATAGTTCTTTCCAATCAGTCTTCTGTGGTTTTGATGCCCCTCATTACAGTACTGTGGAGGTACAGTTACCATATCGAGTGATTTTTGTGTCTTTTCCAACTTATGGACAAAATCCACTTATGGACGTCTGTAAAAACAGAAGCCGTTCATTACAAGGGGCGCCCCTGTACGTGTTATAAATTCACCGTGGGGATACACTTCACAAACTCATCAACCACACCTGGGAAGAGGGAGACTTTGAGAGGAATTCTGACAGCGGAAAGATGTATGGAGACAAATCCAGTTGTGCTCAGTACAAAGGAGTCTCTCTGCTGTTTACCACAAGGAACATCAGAGCCAAGGTCCTCCTCTACTGCCTCCTGCCAGTAGTGAGAGCTGCTTCCAACATTACAGTGTGGATTCCTTCCATCCAGAGACAGTGTGAACACAACCTTCACCGCACGACAACCCCAAGAGCAGGGAGCAGACCCAAACAGTACCTTGGCCTTTCTTGACCTCACCAATGCTTTTGACATTCAAGACAGACTGTCAAGCCGTGATCCTAACCAACGAGTCCACTAAAGATCCAATCTCAGTGCAGGCTGCTGTGAAGCAAGGCTCTGTCTTCACCCCAATTTTCCTCCCAATCTTTCTGGCCACAGGGCTGCACATCACCTCCAACAAACTTTCCGCTGAAGTGAAACTAGTTTACAGGGGAATATTGCAGTAACTCCAACCTCTGCCACCGAGTTGCAGCCTGGAGATGTGCTCATTTGGAGGCTGAGCGCTAAGTCATTGTCAACTTGTTCACTGAAGCATACGAGAGAAAAGGCCTTACACTTAGTGTCCACTAAACAAAGGTCCTCCTGCCCCAATACTGCTGTCTGACTATAAAGGTCCAACAATATGTCCTTGGAAAATGGCTAAAAAAACCAGAAAGTTTTGGAAGTACTCAGGAGGTCAGGCAGCATCTGTGGGGAGAGAAACAGAGTCAATGTTTCAAGTTGGAAACCCTTTCATTTTCGATTTCCAGCAGCTTCAGTTTTTTAGATTTTCACACTGGGAAATGTGGACCATTCCCCATGTTTAGGCATCCACCTCTCACTGAAGGCAGATATCGACGATCAAATTTTTCACCCCCTTCAATGTGCCAGCACATCTTTTGGCCGTCTGAGGAAAAGAATGTTTAAAGATCAAGACCTTAAACCCAGCAGAAAACTCTGGGCATCAGCAGTCCCTGCCCTCCTGTAGGCTTCTGAAACTCAGAGTGCCTACTGCAAGTACCTCAGTACACTGGAGAGATATAGACACTGTCTCCACATGGTCCAACAAGTCCACTGGCAGGATCCAGTGTCCTCTCCCATGCCAGTGTGTCCAGCACTGAGGATTTAATTGCACTCAGCTCCAATGAGCAGACCATATCGTTCACATGCTCAGTGTCAAACTCCTGAAACAGACACGCCATTCAGAGTTCCACCATGGCAAGAGGGTGGAGGGAAAGGTTCAAGGATGTTTACAAAGCTTGCTTGAAAAGCTTTAACACAGTGTCAAAGAGTTATATAGCACAAAAAGAGGCCCTTGAGCCCAACTCGTCCCCGCCAACCGAGGCTCCTTCCTGAGCTTGTCCCATTTACCTGCATTTGGCCCAAATCCCTCTAAACCTTTCCAATCCATGTACCTGTCCAAGTGTCTTTTAAACATTGTAATTTTGTCCGCCTCTACTGCTTGTTCTGGTAGCTCATTCCATACACCCACCATCTGCTGTGACCCTCGGACCCCCTTTAAATCTTTCCGCTCTCACCTTAAACCTTTGCCCTCTTGTTTTAGACTTTCCTACCCTGGAAAAAAGATTTGACCTTTCAACTTATCTATGCCCTCGTAATTTTGTAAACCTCTGTAAGTTCACTCCTCAACCCCACCAAATCATGAGAATCCCCACTCAAAATGGAGCAGAGACACCAGAAGGATCACACTACCTGCCAAACTTTCCACCCACTTGTCCCATCAGACACTTCCTCTACCTTCTGTGGTAAAATGTGTGCCTCCCACATTGACCACATCAAAACCCACAGGACTGGAGTGGAAGCAAATCATCTCTGATCCTGAGGTACTGCTGAAGAAGAAATGGACTGGGGAGACCTGACGCAGATTGGGGATCGCTTCATCAAGCACCTTCACTCTGTCTGCCTAACCATCCAGGATCTCCCGGTGGCCAGCCGTTTTAATTCCACTTCCCATTCCCACACTGACGTGTCTGACCACAGCCTCCTCCACTGCTGAGTTGAGGCCAGCTGCAAATTAGAAGAACAAAACTTCATATTCCACCTGGGCAGTCTTCACCTTGATGGCATGAACATCGATTTCTCTAACTTCCGGTGACCACTCCCCTCAGTCCCCCATTTGTTTCCTAATCCCAATGGGCCCCATCACCCGCTCCTTCCTCTCCCCCGCCCTCTCGATCTGCTCCCTCCCCTTTATTCCATGGCCCTCTCCAATCGGATTCCATCTTCTACAGCCCTTTGTCAAATCCACCTGTCACCTCCCACTCTCCCCCCTCCCTCACCTGCCTGTCATTCTGCCCTCATCTGGATCCACCTATCACCTGCCAGCTCTTGCTCCGCCCCTTCCTCCCACCTTTTTATACTGGCTATCCCCCTGTTTCTTTCCAGTCCTGATGAAGGGTCTCGACCTGAAACATTGACTGTCCATTTCCCTCCATAGACGCTGCCTGACCCACTGAGTTCCTCCAGCTCCTTTGTGTGCAGAGCCAGATTTCCAGCATCTGAGGTCTCTTTTGTCTTGGCTTTTCATAGCAGTGACTTTCTTGAAATGACAGTGGTTATTCTGGTAGATGGATAAGTTGAAAAGGTAAAACACAAGCTTGCCTCATAGAAGCAGGGGCTGCAGACCAAATACTGCTTCCATCATGAAAAATGTGCACCATTATTGACTTTATTGAGTGGTATTTATAACATTATTTATTACTAGACAGAAATAAAACCACTTGCTCAGGGACAGGAGAAGGCCTTTTAGGGCATGGAGTCTGTGCTGGGATTTGGTGATCTTGTAGCCTAATGCCATCTACCTACATTGTGTTCATCTCTTCCAGGGCCCTAGACCATCGAATTCTATCAGTCTCAAGTGCAACAATATGAAGTGTTCTGTGGGAGACAATTCCAGAATCTCCAACGTTCTACATAACCTCTCCCAGGTGGCTTGGCTGTAGATTTAGGGTTATGTCCCCTTTTATTAGATTCCTGGAGAGTGGGAACAGTTTCTTATCATCAATTAAATCACACTGTAAAATGCAGGTTAGGGAGCAGTGAGTGCTTGGCTACATTTCAAAAAGTAAAGTGGTCCAGATATGAAGATGTTGATTGGGGCCCTGAAGGAGATGGTAAAGCCTCCCCCTATTCTGAACCTAACCTGGAGTGATAACCGGTTGTTTCATTGCATCAAAAGTCAAGAGCTCCGGAAAAAAACTGCCCTAAATTCAACATGCTGAGGCCATTTCCCAATTTAATATTCACTGACACCCAGCATCCCATTGGACACAATTTTTATTTTGATCACATGTACATGTGACTAATAAATGTTGTTATAATGTTGTTGTTAATGGCGGCTCTTCTTGCTTATGTCTAACCTGCTACTGTTGATGCTGGGCAGTTTTTCTTTTGTTATAATTTCGACAGAGAAAATCAGTGTTAATTCTTCTGCATTGATTTTGTTTTCTGTTGATTTTGTAATTTCAAGATTTCACTAAATTTGGAGAGTTGGGGCAGACAATTGACCAGTCTCATTACATCACTGTCTGGCATTGAGAACAACCTACAGCTCTCTAGGAAATATGTTGACACAGGACATTATAATATAGCTATGTTGTGGTCCAGGTCAAACAGTTTATAAGGGCCAGCTCTGAGGGCACAGATAACATACATTGCCTCACTGATTGGCAGTCCAACTGACCGCTGTGGGCTGTGTGCTTTGTTTTGATGGTCATTTGAGATGGCCAAATGTGGCCAGGACTCGAGGGACTGAGTTATTGGGAGAGGTTGGGCAGGCTATGACTATATTTCTTGGAGCGTAGGAGACTGAGGGGTGACCTTAGAGAGGTGTATAAAATTATGAGGGGCATAGATCGGGTGAATGCACACAGTCTTTTTTCCCAGGAAGAGGGAATCAAAAACCAAAGGGCATAGGTTTAAGATGAGAGGGGAAAGATTTAAAAGGGACTTGAGGGGCAACTTCTTCATTTAGAGGGTGGTATGTATATTGAACAAGCTGGCAGTGGTTGAAGCAGGTACAATATATTGGTAATTGGTTTATTATTGTCACATGTACGGAGATCCAGTGAAAAACTTAGTTTTGCATGATATACGTACAGATCATTTCAAAACATAAGTACATTGAGGTAGCACAAGGGAAAAGTAATAACAAAATGCAGAATGTTGTGTTACAATTACAGAGAAAGTGCAGTGCAGGCAGATAATAAGGTGCAAGGGCCATGACAAGGTACATTGTGAGATCAAGATTTCATCTTCATTGTACAAGAGGTCTATTCAAGTCTTTTAACAGTGGGATAGAAGCTGTCTTTGAGCCTGGTGGTACATGTTTTGTATCTTCTGCCAATGGCAGGGGGGAGAAGAGAAAATGACCAGGATGGTAGGGGGTCTTTGATTATGTTGGCTATTTTCCTGAAGCAGCAGGAAGTGTAGACAGAGTCAATGGAAGGGAGGCTGGTTTTCGTGATGGACTGAGCTGCTTCCACAACACTCTGCGATTTCTTGCGGTCTTGGAGTTACCACACAAGCAGTCATGCATCCGTATAGGATGCTTCTGATCGTACATCAATAAAAGTTGGTGAGGATCAACGAGGACCTGTCGAACTTCCTTAGCCACCTGACGAAGTAGAGGCACTGGTATGCTCTCTTGGCCATATTGTCTACATAGTTGGAGCAGGACAAGCTATTGGTGATATTTGCACCGAGGAACATGAAGCTCTCCACCTCAGCACAATGATACAGACAGGGAGTGTGCTCCTCCCCGATTCCTGAAGTCAATGACCAGCTCTTTTGTTTTGCTGACATTGAGGAAAAGGTTGTTGTGTTGACGCCATGCTACTAGGTTCTCTGTCTCTTTCCTGTACTCTGTCTCATCAAGGTTTGAGATCCAGCCCACTACAGTGGTGTAATCTGCAAACTTGTAGATGGAACTAGAGCAGAATCTGTCCACACAGTCATGAGTTCAAAACAACGTTTAAAAGACACTTGGACAGATACATTGAATAGGAAAGGTTTAGAGGGATATGGGCCAAACATGGGCAAATGGGACAAGCTAGATTGGCATCTTGGTCAACATGTATGAGATGGCCAAAGAGTCTGTTTCCGTACTGTATTACTCTAAGACTCTATAGCTCTATTTGTTTCTTTTAGAAGAATCAGAGGTGATCTCATTGAAACATACAGCATTCTTACAGTCGGCACACGGATGATGTTTGCCCTGGCTGTGGTGTGTACAGCCGAGGGTCACAGTCTCAAAAAGGCGATCAGCCATTGAGGACAGAGATGAGAAGAAATTTCTTCACCCAGACAGTGATGAATCTTTGGGATTCTCTGCCCAAGGGCTTCAGTGGCTGAATGTATTCAAGATGGAGATCGGTAGACTTTTAGATATCAAGGGAGTCAAGTGATATGGCTTTAAAGCAGGAAAGTGGAGCTGAGACAAAAGGTTACCATGATCTTTTTGACTGGACTACTCCTGCTTCTATCTCTTATGTCCTTTACCTCCATTAGCCCACCCTTTGCTTACTCCACATCTGAAGTTCGATTCCACAGCAAATGGAATGTGAAGGCAGGGTTAACACACCCTCCCATAGAATCTGCTGGCAGATAGGAGGCTTGTCATCGCAGAGATGCAGCCGGCAATAATGGAAACTTGCACACTTCAGGCATTTTATTAAAAATTTAAAAACTAATTACGAGAGACATAATTGGTAACACAAAACCAGCCACAGAAAATTATTCCTGATCCCTGGAGAATATAGGATTTGTGATCTCAATTGCTGACTTCCAAATTAAATCTGACAGAGCCACGCTTACCTTCACAGAAACCCTTTCACAAATAGGAGTGATCATTTAGTTTAAATTTTCTCCATGTAGCAGTTTTTGTGTAGAAGATCATTGGTCTTGATTAACTGCAGTCAGAGAATATCTGTTATTGTAGTTATGATGTAGATGGCATCTGAGATATTAATTTATCTTGCAGACATAACTAGGTATTGAAGAACTTCACATTCAAGAATGCTGTCAAATTTTCTGAATATTTCGTCAGCAATGACAGATATAGTGATACACCGTTTAAAAGACATCAATAAAATATTGATGGACTACTCATGCTTCTGCGCTCTGTCCGCAACCGCCATCTGCATCTCCCCGTTGCCAGTCACTTCAACTCTCCCTCCCACACTATCACTGATATGTCAGTCCTCGGCATCCTCCGCTGCCAGGGGAATTCCAAGCGCAAACTGGAGGAACAGCACCTCATTTTCCACCTTGGAACCTTGCAGCCTAACGGCATGAACATTGAATTCTCCCACTTTAGGTAATCCCCACCCCCCTTCCCCACACCCCCCCCCCACCACCATGCTTCTTCTCTTCTTCTCCAATCCTCTTTTTTTCTACTTTTTTTTCCTTTATCTCCTTACCTTTGACCCATCCCCCGGTGGATCTGCTCTCCCCTCCTCCCCCACACCTGCCCATCACTATCTCTTCCCTGCATCTACCTATCACCACCTTGTGCCAACCCCGCGTCCCCTCTTTTGTCCACCTATCACTGCTCTGCTTTTCCCTCCTATATATTGGGCTTCCCCTTTTCCTATCTTCAGTCCTGAAGGAGGGTCCTGACCCGAAACATTGACCGCCTGCTTTTCTCCACGGATGCTGCCTGGCCTGCTGAGTTCCTCCAGCATCAGAGTGTTTTTCATGTGGATTCCAGTATCTGCAGTCCTTTGTTTCTCAATAAAATATTGATTGCATACACCCGAAGATGTTTTACTTATGAAAAAGATCTTTAGTTTTTTTTATCTTTCTAGGTGTTTTACCTTATTTCATGGTTATGGTAAGCTTGCAAGCACAAGTGCGATTTTGAATAGGCTTCATGAGCACATCTCAACTTCTCTTGTAAGGACTTAAATGCAGTATCTCAACACGTGACCCTTGACCTTCACCTCTTGATGGGATAAACTCAATGAACCAAATGGCCCCCTGTGCTGCAGTGCTTTTGAAATCTGCCTCATTTGGCTTCAAAATAACCAAAGTTTAGAAGTGAAGTCCAGTGCAAATAGGTTGCTACAAAGCATGTTTAACACATATGGTCCCTTGAAAGTGGCGTCACAAGTAGACAGGATGATGAAGAAGGCTTTTGGCACCCTGGCCTTCGTCTGTCAGGGCACTGAGTATGGAAGTTGGGATGTTATGTTGCAGTTGTACGAGACATCAGTGAGGCCACGTTTAGGACATTGTATTCAGTTTTGGTCACCCTGCTATAGGAGAGATGCCATTAGGCTGGAAAGAGCGCAGAGGAGATTTACGAGGCTGTTGCTGGGACTCAAGGGACTGAGTTATGGAGAGAGGTTGGGCAGGCTAGGATTTTATTCATTGGAGCATGGAAGAATGAGGCATGACCTTATGAAGTTGTATAAAATCATGAGGGGCACGGATAGGGTGAATGCGCACAATCTTTTTCCCAGGGTTGGGGAATCAAGAACAAGACACAGGTTTAAGGTGGGAGAGGAGAGGTTTAATAGGAACCTGAGGGGCAACTTTTTCAACCAGAATGGAAGGAACTGCCAGAGGAAGTGGTTGAGGCAGGTACTTTAACAATATTTAAAAGACACTTGGGCAGGTATATGTATAAGAAAGGTTTAGAGGGATATGGGCCAAACTTGGACAAATGGGATGAGCTTAGATGGAAACCTTGGTTGGCATGGATGAGTTGGGCCGAAGGGCCTGTTTCCATGCTCTGTGACATACAACAGGCACTTAATTTCTGTCCCACTTTATCAATGTAATGAACATGACCCAGTTGTGCATTGTATTCTTTTCAACACTATGAGCTTAAACAACTGCTAGTCAGATGTTGCAGCTAAAGTAACAATGGCTTCAATGGTACACGCTGCAGGTAATGTACGGATCAGCATTTGACTTCTATCAAAGGCATTCCCTACAAATTGTGAGTCAACCTAGGTTGCTGACAGCTTGCACTGATCCACCGATAGTCTCACAGGAATGCAAGCTCACTCTCACCCTTTCCATTCTCTTTAAGGACATGTGTCACTTGCATTTTTAACTTGAATCAAAAAAAAACTTAACAGTGTAAAACCTTTTTAACTGTGTGATAGTTGTTCCTATAACGCTAAGCAATTAACCAGGAAAGAACTAACCAACGTTTTTGCAGTCACTGTTAACCAGGAGCTTACTGAAACAGCCATTTGGAGAAGTTATTGAGCATGAAAACTGATAAATCCCAAGCACTTGATCATCAATATCCCAGGGTTTTGAAAAAGGTGGCTACAGAGATAGTAAATGCACTGGACACAATCTTCTGAAATTCTGTAGGTTTGGAAACTGTTCCTACATAGCTTAAAAAAAAGGGACAGAGAAGAGGGAGCTACAAGCTTTTAGCCAGGCATCTGGAAAATGTTGGAATCTACAATAAGGAATGTGGTGCCAAGATGCTTAAAAGATAATAACATGATTGAGCAGAGTCCATCTGGATTTATGAAAAGAAAACCAAGCTTGACTAATTTATTGCAGTTCAAGTAAATTAGAGAGAAGCAGTGGATGGTGTATTTGGATTTTCAGTAGGCTTTCATTAAGGTCTTAAGGAATGCAGGTCATACGCAAGCATGGTTTGAAACCATCCAGGACAAAGCAGTCTGCATAACTGCCTCCCCATCTATCATGTACACATTCATTCCCTCCCTACCAACCAACACACAGTGGCTACAGTGTACATCTGCAAAATGCACTGCAGTTACTTGCCCAGGTTACTCTGTCAGCACCTCACAAACCCACAAGAAGGACAAGGGTGGCAGCTGCAAGTGAATGCCACCACCCACAGATTCCCCTCCAAGTTACACGCCATCCTGTCTTGGAAGTATATCACCGTTCCTTCATTATCGCTGGGTCTGAATCCTCACCTTCTCGAGGGACAATTAGGGCTGGACAGGAAAATCTGACCTTAGCAGCACTGCTCACATAACATGAAAATAAATGAACAAAATTGAACTATTGATTCATCCCTGCATGTTAATTGCAGTTTCAAATTAACAAAAATCTCTCAATCTATTCTATCTGACACAGGAATAACACCATAAAATATAGGAGCAGAATTAGGCCATTCAGCCCATCGAGTCTGCTCCGCCATTCAATCATGGCTGATTGTTTCTCAACCCCATTCTCCCATCTTCTCCCCGTAGCCCTTAACCCCCTTACTGATCAAGAACCTATCAATCTCTGCCTTAACTACACCCAATGACTTGGCCTCCACAGCCCTCCTGTGGCAACGAATTCCACAGATTCACCACCTTCTGGCTGAAGAAATTCCTCCTCATCTCAGTCCTAAAGGGACGTCCCTTTATTCTGAGGCTATGCCCTCGGAGCCTAGACTCCCCTACTGATGGAAACATCCTCTCCACGTCCACTCTATCCAGGTCATTCAGTATCCAGTAGGTTTCAGTGAGATCCCCCCCTCATCTTCCTGAACTCTATCGGGTACAGGTCGATTGGTGCCAGGTTGATGCCAACCTTTTCCTCACAGGATCCCACCTAAATTTTGGAAACTTTTGGGACCCAAGATGCTGCAGTCAGAATGCAGATAACATGTCAGAAGCATGCAACAAAATACCTGCTGACGCTGGAATAAACAGATTAATTTAAAACTTCTGCTGAAGAAATTCTGAAATGTTGGTAGTAAATCAGTTACGCTGCTAAGTGAAAAATCAAACTAATATTATCCTGTCCAGCTACTTTGTGACCCCAAATTGGTTCATGACCCCAAGGTTGGGAACTGTTGATCTAATCGTTGTTTCCCTCTCCTTCTTTATCAGGAGTTGGTTTCACTCTCACTTTCTGCTCTTCCTTTCTGAATGTTGGTCCAGGATATGGAGTATTCAGTCCATTGCTCACCAAGATTCCAGTTAGGCTGATGTCTGATAAGATATCTTTCTTAGTCACATGTACATCAAAACACACAGTGAAATGCATCTTTTGCGTAGCGTGTTCTTGGGGCAGCCCGCAAGTGTCATCATACTTCTGGTGCCAACATAGCATGCCCACAACTTCCTAACTCGTACGTCTTTGGAATATGGGAGGAAACCGGAGCACCCAAAGGAAACCCACGCAGACACAGGGAGCATGTACAAACTCCTTACAGACAGCAGCCAGAATTGAACCTGGATCGCTGGCACTGTAATAGTGTTACACTAACCGCAAATCATGAGGTGTCACATCCAAACAAAATCTGGGCTGGTTTTATCAGTCAATTTGCTGTCATTGTACAGACAGTGTCGAATATTTCGATTGATCTTCCTGATCTACATGTATTTCTTTGCACTTGAGGCATAAGTGGCAAAACAATTGAATCATTCGTAGATTCAAAGGTGCTGGGAATATATTGCCACGTCAACATAACTGCATTCATATTGTGCTGTCAAGAGAGGCTGACAGTTTGGGTCTGTATTCCTTGAAGTTTAGAAGAAGGAGGGATGACCTTATTCAAATGTACAAGATCCTAAGGGGGTTTGACAGAGTGGATGTTGAGATGTTTTCACTGGTGGGAGAGGCACAAACAAGGGGCCAGTCACTTAAAACTGAGGTGTAGAGAAATTTCTTCCCACAGAGGGTGGGGAATCTCTGGAATTCTCTGCCCCGAGGGTGGGGGAGGCCGGATCATTGGATATATTTGAGGTGGAGATGGATAAATATTTGAAGATGGAGGAATTGAGTATTATGGGGAACTGGCACGGAAGAGGTGTTGAGGCCGGCATAGATCAGACATGATCATATTGAATGGTGGGGCAGGCTTGAGGGGCCAAATGGCTTACTCCTGCTATTTTCTTGTGTCCTTGCATTATGTATATTCTAATTTTTAAAAAATATTTATGCCTAAACTTATGACTACATTAATGACTACATTTGTGCCTAAAACTTAACCCCTTCCAACAACACCAAACGTGCTATACAGTAGTGTCTGTCCATTCTTCCCCACTTCCCACGTTTGGTCCCACTGAATCTAATGCAGTGTCTAGCCAGCTGTGGCTATTAGATACCATGTTTAGCTCTAGAAACCAGCAATACATTCCCAAGCAAAAATTTTCTCTTAATCATCAATAAATATGTTACCATGGAAGAGTCTTTCTGTTGATCTGAAAACAGGAATGTTGTAAATTTGTTTGGAATGAAATGTTATTTTCCCTAGAAGTAGCCAGTATCAACCTTAACAGAGGAGTCACATTGGATAAGATTACACTGCACATAATAAGGTCCCTGCAAAATGAGATTTGCAGTCTGGAACAAAAGTACTTGGAGCAAGTTTAGAGAACAAGTTGGAGCATGAATCTGATCAAAGTGTGAGTATAGACTTTGTGGAGTCAAGTCACTCTGAGCCTCATCCAAGACTGAGCTGCCTGTACCTTCTGAGCCCTATTAGGTAACGTTCCCTGCTGTTCTGTACCATAACGGAACCCTAAAATTCCAATTCACTGAGGCCAAGGTTCTGGGTTTACGTACCCCTCTTCCTCCTCACCCCCACCCCCACAGTTCTTTGCCTACCCCTTATTCCAAAGATTTCCTCCAGTCTATATTTTCCAGATCTAACTTAGGCTCCTGTGCACCTTTGAGACCCTGTGCCCTAAAACTCCCTGGATATATTTGTATTGCCGCTCTCCGTGGCTTCAGAAAGTCGCTGAAGAAATTATTTTCTGACCTACCTCTGCAATGATCTCTTCTTGTTTTTTTTCCATTACTCATTAATGAAAAGCTTTTAGACATTCTGCTGAAAGTGCCATACAAGTGCAAGAAAAAGGATCATTACAGCTGTGAAAAATGGCCCCCTCAGTTTTCCCTGTGCAACAACAGCTGGCTTCTATTAAGCACTGACCCACAGTAAAACTAACAGGCTGTTATTTGTTTCAAATAAGGGCACCTTCACAGGCAGTATAAATCATTCAGAACATCAGCACACATAAGCAAGTTGTTGGTTGGAGTGGATTTAATTTATTGTGTACACAACTAGCAGCGCAATTCTTCATTTTAAGGTTCAAGTGACTCAGCGCTATGGAACTCCCAACATGTTTGCTTAAAAATCCAGAAAGCGTGAGTTAACAAGGTTGAAAATAGTGGAAGTAAAAAAGATGAATCACCAACTGTGCCTGTGAGCGGTTAAATGGCCCAGAGGCTAGCAAGAGTAAGGGAGGGCTTCAAGGGATAAGAAGTTCCAGCAAAAACCCAAATTGTAAGCTTACAGGAGAACACAGACTTGTGTGGTGAAAAATTCCACATCAAAACATACTTTTCATTTCCCAAAGGCAAGATATTTCATGATTCAATTAAAAGAAGATGAAAGTGCATTGCCAGTGATCTTGGCCAGCCCAAGGATATAGAAGGCATCACATCTTATTAAGCAGTGCCATTGTGCTTCCATCTATTCTCAGAAGCTGTGTACCTTCTCAAGCTAGAAAGTGTGACAGTGGCAAATCACCACAAGTT
This sequence comes from Pristis pectinata, assembly GCF_009764475.1. Taxonomy (NCBI): domain Eukaryota; kingdom Metazoa; phylum Chordata; class Chondrichthyes; order Rhinopristiformes; family Pristidae; genus Pristis; species Pristis pectinata. The sequence continues at coordinate 17,522,340 of NC_067433.1, forward strand.
TCTCATCAGAGTTGACAGCCTTTTGGAAATGGTTAAAGCACCTATTATATATCCATCTTCATTGTGGTTGATTCATATGGGAGAGCATTTCTTGGCTCTTTCCACATATTATTATTTCTTTTTAACAAAAACAGTTATATAAATCCCTCTTAAGCTTGTGATTGCCTGGGTTTCAATAATACATTCCATATGCCAATAATCCAGTGTACAAAAAGATGTATTTCAACTTCAGCATTTACCATTCTTATGTTAATTTGTTTTCCAAGGCCATTTGGTGAAAGATTCATCCACTAGTAAAAATAAATGTTTCACTATTTATTCTTTCAACCCATTTTGCAAGTTTCAGTGCTTTGTTAGATCCGGTGTAGTGTTTCTCCAAATCTCTGGATGATGCAGAGGCACAGCTGGCAAAGCCACTGCCTCACATTGCCAGGGACCCGGGTTTAATCCTAATCTCGGGTGCTGTCTGTGTGAAGTTTGCATGTTCTCCCTGTGTCCCCCACAGATCTCCTCCGGGTGTTCTGGTTTTCTCCCATGCCCCAAAGACATGCAGGTTAGTAAGATAATTGATCATTGTATATTGTCCCTATTAAGATAAGATACCTTTATTAGTCACGTGTACATCGAAACACACAGTGAAATACATCCTTTTGCGTAGAGTGTTCTGGGGGCAGCCCGCAAGTGTCGCCACGCTTCCAGTGCCAACATAGCATGCCCACCACTTCCTAACCCGTACGTCTTTGGAATGTGGGAAGAAACCGGAGCACCCGGAGGAAACCCACGCAGACACAGGGAGAACGTACAAACTCCTTATTACGTAGGTGAGTGGTAGAATCTTGGGGGAGTTGATTGAGAATGTGAGCCGAATAAAAAATGGGATGAATGAGGGATTGGTGTAGGTTGATGGTCAGTACAGACTTGATGGGCCGAAAGGCCTGTTTCTGTACTGTATCTCTCTATGACTATGACATTTTGACTGTCATCACAGCACTATCATGCTGTTGTGCTGAACAAGCCTTGGAGCCCTCGAGACTACAAGATTTTAGAAGATGATAATCAAGGCAGCTGAAGAGATTTTCAGTAACAACACTCCTCTGTATTTGGTCTGTTGATTTTCCAGGGATGGGAACCACTGGCAGGGCCGGCATTTACACCCATCCCTGACAATGGGGAGCCATCGTCCAGAGTTGCTGCAGTCTGGTGAAGGTACTCCCTGAGTGTTGTTGGGTGCAAGTTTCCAAGATTTAGTCCCAGTGCTGACGGAGGAGGGGTGAATAATGAGGGGTGGTGTATTTTAGGGGAGGTACTGTCCTTCAGGGTCATAGAGGTCGTGGGTTTGGGAGGTGCTGTCGGTGTAGCCTAGGGAACTAATGGCGGTATGTTTGATAGACGGTGCACACTGCAGCCGCTAGATGCCGGTGAATATTTAGGAAGGTAGATGAGGTACCGATCAACCATAGACCAGGATAGTACTGAGCTTCTTGCTGGAATAAAGCAAGTGGAGAGGTAATTCCACGGCTTTGCCAACCTGTAGCCTGTAGACGTTGGGGAGTCTGTCACTGCTGGAGTGACTCAATTGTTTTGACCTCCTGTATCTGCGTAGCTGATCCAGTTAAGTTTTGGCCAATGGTAACCTACAATACCAATGATCCTGTTATAAATGGACATATCCACATGCAACAAAAACAAACTGCAGGAAGAACTCAGCAGGTCAGGCAGCATCTATGGAGGGAAATGGACGGTCAATGTTTCGGGTCGAGACCCTTCATCTGGACTGAAAGAGCAGAGGGGAGGTCGCCAGTATAAAGGGGAAGGGGTGCAGCAAGAGCCAGCAAGTGATGGGTGGATCCAGGTGAAGAGGGGTTGATTGGCAGGTGGGGTTGATTGGCAGATGGGGTTGATTGGCAGATGGAGTTGATTGGCAGATGGGGTTGATTGGTAGATGGAGTCGGTGGGGGAGGGAAGGGCGGAGTTAGCGCCAGAGGCTGGGAGGTGATAGGTGGAGGCAGCCAAGGGCTGCAGATGATGGAACCTGATGGGAAAGGAAGGTAGAGCATGGAACCAAATAAGGGAGGTGGGGAGGGAAAATGGGAAGGGGGGGCAGTGGGAGGAGTGAGTGGGTGATGGGCAGATGTAAGTGGGGGAGGGGAAGGAAACTGGGAGATGGCGGGGGTGGGGAGGTGTTTAGGAAAGAAGTGTGCGTGTGAGAGGACATAGTCACAGCGTGCATACTCCAGGCAATGGATGATGCTTGGTGGTGAATTGATTTCATTGAATTCTCTCAAAGCCCAGTTACTGCCTCACAGTTCCAGCAACCCAGGTTCAATCCTGACCTCCGGTACTGTCTGTGAGGAGTCTGCATGCTCTCCCTCGACCACATAGGGTTCCCCCGATGCTCCAGTTTCCTCCTACATCCCAGATACGTGTGGGTCGGTGGATTAATTGGCTGTTGTGAATTACCCCTTAGTGTAGGTAAGTGGCAAAAGAATCAGAGGGGAGTTGATGGGCATGTGTGAGAGTAAACTGAAAGGGTGCAGGGAAAGGACAAAGAGATGGGACTGATGGGATTCCTCTGCTGGAAGTCAGCATGGATCCGATGGGCCAAATGTCTTCCTTCTATGCCCAGTGGAACTGGGAGAATTCATGCATGTCAATCACAATACCACAGCGGTTTTGATCATGATGAGAACGTGTAGAGGGACTTTCTGGAAAAAAAATCTCCCAACAAAACGCGTCAATTGTCAAAAGTCAATGTGGTTGAAGGAAAATTGCCAGATTAACATTTCAACCAAAGCAAATCTGTTGCAAACTCGGAGGAAATCAAAAGGGGGCCCCATTAAGCTGCATTAGGCTGAAGGGAATTCAAAGGCCTTTTCTCCTTCTCCTGAACCATCAAGGTCATCTGTTACTGCGGGCAACAGTACTCATTCACAACAAGAAAAGGGGATAAATTTCGGTCTGCAAAGCTTGAAAGCGGCAAAGCATTGAGTCCGTCCAGTGAAAGCCCAAGAAATTGACTTTAAATGTCTGTTTGTTAAGGATACTTGTTCGGAATGACTGAGATCTAATTTATTTCCACAGGTGTTTTGACAATTCAGTGTCACATCCACTTTGATGTGTTTGTACATGAAGCCAATTATACTGTCAATTATCAAACTGCCTGCCTGTGCAATACTTCATCTCATTACCTTGTGAATTGTGGCTCTTCCAGTATTAATGTGAGCTCGCTGTATTCCCCTTCACTTCTCCAAAGCTTCCTTATTAACCAGCCCAACAATAACAGAAGAAGCTTCTCCTCCTCAAATCAAGTCTTTTGCATCTGGCTGAAACAATATGTACAGATCGAGTTTTAGGTTCATGAACACTGCATATGCTCTTTGGAGGAAGAGTTTATCTCAAGATATACTCTCGAATTTGTATTGTAGACAGAATGTGATGATGTGGTCTGTTGTTTAAATCAGATTACCACAGACTACTACAGATTTCACTGAAAGTGGCATCACAGGGAGACTGGGTAGTTAACGAGGCATTCGGCACACTGGCCTTCATCAGTCAGGGCACTTGAGTATAGGAGTTGGGACATTATGCTTCAGTTGTACAAGATGTTGGTGAGGCCGCACGGAGCACTGAGCACACTTTGCTTACTCTGCTATAGGAAATACGTCATTAAGCTGGAAAGAGTTCAAAGAAGAATTACGAGAATGTTGCCAGGGCCTGAGTTTTCAGGAGAGGTTGGGCAGGCTCGGTCTTCATATCTTGGAACGTAGGAGACTGAGGGGTGCCCTTATAGAGATGTATAAAGTCATGAGGGGCGTAGACAGGGTGAATGCACAGAGCCTTTTTCCCAGCGAGGGGGAACGAAAAACTAGAGGGCATAGGTTTAAGGTGAGAGGGGAAAGATTTAAGAGGGACCTGAGGGGCAACTTCTTCATGCAGAGGGTAGTGCAGAGATGGAATGAGCTGCCAGGCAAAGTAATTGAGACAGGCACAATAACAACATTTAAAAGACATTTGGATAAGTGCTTAGATGGGAAAGGTTAAAGGGATTGGGCCAAATGTGTACAAATGGGACCAGCTGAGGTGGGCACCTTGGTTAGCGTGGACAAGTTGGGCTGAAGGGCCTGTTTCTGTGCTGATTTACTCTATGACTCCACCACATTCACAGGCAGAGGGGGGTTTTTGTGAGGGTGTGACACACAACAGCTCTGTACGTCTCAGCATCTGGACAGATGTTAGGAAGGACCCTTGGACCGGTCCTGTTGCAGAGCATGAATTACAGGAGCGCTGTACTTCACTTGTCAAACAGGCTTGGAGTCTCCCGTCATAGAGTAATAAAGCACAGAAACTGGCCCTTTGGCCCAACTCATCCATGCCGACCAAGATTCCCATCTAAGAGTCTCATTTGCTCACGCTTGGCCCATATTCCTCTAAACCTTTCCTATCCACGTAACTACTTCCTCTGAGAGCCCATTCCATCCATGCACCACCCTCAGTGTGAAGAAGTTGCTCCCCAGGTCCCTTTTCAATCTTTTCCCTCTCACCTTAAACCTCTGCTGTCTGTTTTTTGATCCCTTTTCCCTGGGAAAAAGCAGAAGTATTGGTTAGTTATATCCTAACATCTCTAGACAGAGATTTTGAGATATTAAAGGAATCAAGGGGTTAATGCAAGAAAGTGAAGCTGAGAGAGAAGGTTGCCCATGATCTTAATGAATGTTGGGTAGGTATCAGGAGTTGAATGACATCCTGCTTCTACTTCTATGCTCATATGTAACTCACACTGCAACAGAATCCTGTGCAGAAATATACTGGAAGATCTGATCATGAATTGATTGTTTTTGGTTAAAGAGAGCAGAAAAAATCAACTTGAACTTCTGGAAGACAAATTATCCTTTCTTTTTGTTTAACTGCTTTTCATGAAAGAAGCAATGGCCAATACTGCATCTGGCAGAATAATTTATTATAATGTAATTAATCGATTTAATTCATAGTTCGGGACCTCATTAGATCCCGAAACGTTACAGCATTTTCAATGACAATAGTTTTGGTGAACTGCAGACTTTTGATGAAGTACAGAAGTTACTTGGAAGCAATAAATGCCAAAGTCTTCAAATTGTCCCATAAAAAGATGTCAAATGTCTGTGTCCTCACAGCCCAGATCTGCCACTGTGTCACCACCATGTTTATGGAACACTTCCCACTTTAAAGACATTATAGTCATGATATTTTGTGAATTATTACCTGCTATTTTAATGTTAGTGCTAATCTTTTTGAAAAATTATCAAGTTAGTGCCTCTGTTAAAATGATCAAGTTATTGTATTACAACAGCAACTGTATTTCCAAAGTAGTTAATTGGCTGTAAAGCACTATGGGACATCCTGAGACTATACCATATAAAATGTAAGGCATTCTTCTTCATATGAAAAGAGCACATGAAGCATTCATATGGCTATATTGCACAGCATAACTTCCGGGCTTGTATCAGCTGGAGTTTCCATCTGATGGTCTTGGTCTAGACTCTGAACCACACACGAGAAGTTGACAAGGTGAGGGCAGCAGGACTAGGAATGGTTCCTGAAAAACCATGTGGCATGTGGGGGTATCACAGAGGTCCTGATGGATTGCTGGGGGTATTTTCCACTGTGGACCACTGTCTTATTATCACATAAAGCCTTCCCACCCTCATCGCCTTTAAGAAAGCTAACAGAAGTAGTTCCTCTCTAGCCCACAATCCTCCGCACCTCACCACTGAAATTAATTCCCCCAGCCTTGTTCACTAATGATCTTACAGGTGCCTCCCCTCCTCCCCACCTCTTGTAATGGTGCCTGTATCACTGGTGACCTCCTGAAATATTCGGTTCCAACCAAGCCCCTCACCTCCCTCCCTTGATTCCCTGATCCACCTTCCTTTCAAATTCCATCATCTTCAGCCCTCCAATTATCACCTCCCAGCCTCTGCCGCTACTTCCACTCTCCCGTCCTCCCTCTGCCCCTCACCCCTCCTCACCTGGATCCACCTATCACCTGCCAGCTCTTGCTCCACACCTTCCCTTCCTTCACCTTTTTATACAGACTATCTCCCCTCTATCTTTCAGTGCAGATGAAGGGTCCCAAAACATCAACTGTCCATTTCCCTCCTGCCTGACCCACTGAGCTCCTCCAGCATCTCGTGTGTTGCCCCAGATTCCAGTGTCTGCTGTCTCTTGTGCCTCCCAGCCCCTCTGTACCTTTACTTCGAGACCGGATACAAACTTCAGTGCGCCAGTTGACTTGTTCATTGCCAAGCACACTTCCGTTGGCTGGTCTTACTCTGTCCATTTCTTCCTCGGCAAGTCATCCTGCTCGTGGAATTGTAGAGAGATCAGAGGGTTAAACAACACAAGTAGAGCATGAATTACAGGAGCAGTGTACTCCACTTGTCTGAGAGGCTTGGACTGCCTCATCAGCAGAATTATTAATTGGTTGTATCATAACATCTCCAGACAGAGATTGACAGATGTTTAGCTATCAAATGAATCAAGGGGTTAGTGTAGGAAGGTGGCAGTGAGCTAAAAGATCACATGATCTGAATGGATAATGGCATTTGTGGACATGTGGGTGGCACAGTCTCACAGCGTCAGAGACTGTGGAGTTTGCATGTGCCCCCTATGACCGTGTGGGTTTCCCCTGCGTATTCCTATTTCCTCTCACATTGCAAAGATGTGGCAGGTTGGTAGGTTAATTGGCCACTGTAAATTGCCCGTCAGTGTCTAGTTGAGTTGTAGAATCTGGGGGGAGGTGTTGAGAACAAGGGGAGAATAAAAAATCCGAATAACGTACGATTAGGGTAAATGGGTGGTTGAGGGTCGGCACAGACTCGGTGGGCTGCAGGACCTGTTTTGGTGCTGTATCTCCCTATGACTATATGATTACCAGTGCTGTATACAGCCCTGAATAAATAAAGACCATGACAGCCATGGTGAATCCAGAGAGCAGCAGAGAGAGAACATCCAACTGCATGCCTTGAGTCTGGCTGAGCTGAATTAGAGCAACCATGTTTACGGGGTCTGCAGAGCGCTCCAGGGCTGAAGAAGGTTAATGAGACCAAGAGCTGGAAGAAAAGTTAATTCACGGATGAAAGAGACCCACTGTTGGTCGGTGAGCCCTGCAGTAGCAGGTGAGTGGAACACCACAAACTTTGGCAGAGTTTTTGGAGAAGAGAGAACGGGTGATGGTCTGGAGGTATCTTGGGATATTTCAACAGCAGACAGATGGCAGAGACAAAAGTCACTGCAGAGTTGGAATTAGAGTAACCCAGCGGCACAGCTGGTAGAACTACTTCCTCACAGCATCGGAGACCAGGGTTCAGTCCTGACCTCCGGTGCTGGCTGTGTGGAGTTTGCACGTTCTCCCTGTGACCACGTGGGTTTCCCCACGTGTTCTTGTTTCCTCCGACATCCCAAATACAGTGCAGGTTGGTAGGTTAAATCGGCCACTGTGTGTTGCCCCCGGTGTGTAGGTGAGTGGTCGGACATGGGAGAAGTTGATGAGAATGTGAGGAGAAAGGAATGGAATTAATGTCGGATCAGTGAAAATGGATGGTTGATGGTCGGTGCAGACTCGATGGGCCAAAGGGCCTTTTTCCATGCTGTTTCTCTCTATAACCATGACTGAATCAGACTGTCAATTAGACTAGTATGTTAGGCTAATGCGCTAGGCAAGAGATACCATTTTGTCACTGGGTAGGAATTTACAGTAAAACCACTTGCCACTTGATGACTGTGCAGTTACACAGCGTTCTGCGTTTGGAATCATGATGGCTAAGACGCTTCTTGAGTGGAGGTGAGTAGTAGACTGGGTCAGCATCTTGCGCAGCCTCTATACTTACGTCACTTAACAGAATTCTCCACCTCATCTGTTACACAACAGTGATGTATCTGGGAGTGAGGAAATTCAGGGCCAACATTTATATCAAATGAAACATTCCTGTGGCTGCTGTTTCATTCTCAAGGCTTGGAAAACACAGTAAAGTATGAGAATGAGCTTTCGGCTTCGATTACAGTTTTATCTCCCTCAGTGACACCAGTCACTAACTGGTTTACTCTGTTAACTCCCATCGCTAATCATTAACTCCCACAGATAACTGGTCATGATATACCCACAGTGGGTTTGTCAAGAAATAATTTTTAACTGATTACAAGAAAATTCCATGACTGTTGAATAATACATATGATATACTTCACCATCAGAACTATCAGTAGGTGCCCTCCCCGATGTTATGTGCACATTCAGATATTTTCAAATCACTGATCTAAAAATTTACAAGCTATGAAACTGTGGCCAGATCCACAAATACTTGAGTTACAAATTATATTCCTCAAACTTCCTAATGTGTAATGTTTAGATCATAATCTGAACATTAATCCATTAAAAAATCTTATTTATCTGGAGCTATGAAATAAATGGTATTAATAGCCTGTCATTTATTTTTATGGCGTGATCCCAGTGTAGCAGGGTTCCCTGCCATTATATGATGTTTCCATAAAATAAGTATTGAGCACTCAAAAAGATTTATACTTCCAAAGATAAGTATGATTTATCATTTCTGAATTTAGATTATCCAGTTTAATATTTTGGCACTTTGTTTTGTTTGTTATTGGATAATTATTTTTTGGCAATGCACAACTTTGATTTATTATTTGACTACAATTGATCATTTCTTAATGAGAATCACTCTAAAATATTGTGGTGAATAATGGTTTTGTTACTGGACTGTAATCCAGGATGCTAGACTAATGAACAGAATTTTAAATCTTGTTCTGGGGCAGCATAGGAATTTAAGTTCAGTTAATTAAATAAAACAAACTGGTGAAACTACCAGCTTGATATAAAAGTCCATTTGGTTCTCACCTGTACTTTAGGAGAGGAAAGTTCCTGTTCTTATCTCATCTGGTCTTCACCTGAAAAAAAGCTGCAGATGCTGGAAATCTGAAATAAAAACAGAAAATGCTGGAAACACTCAGCAGATCAGGCAGCAGCTGTGGAGAGAGAAGCAGAGTTAACATTTCAGATCAAAGGGCCTCCATCATGTGAGTTTAGACCCATGGAAACATGATTGACTCTTAACAGTGCTCCAAAGAGGCCTAGGAAGCCCAGAGCATGAGGAGATGGGTAGAAAGACAAAAGAGACGGCGGATGCTAGAATCTGGAATAAAAAAACAATACTGGAAGAATTCAGTGCATCAAGCAGTATCTGTGGAGGCAAAAGGTGTATGAGGACCTTTTGGGTCAAGGCCCTGCATCAGAACTGGGGGATGGGTAGGTTTTGGATGAGGTGAGTGTGGTCTAAACAAGTTTGATGATGAATAACCAATTTTCTGCTGCCTATCTCAGATGTAAGTATGGAGGTGAGGATCGAACCAAGGGTTGAGTGAGGGTAGTTGTTTTAATGGCTGAGAAGGTGCGACCAGGCAGACCAGTCACTGGAGACTGCCTCAGCATGGTACCGAAGAGTAGACTCTTCGAGAATGCCATTGAAATGGACAACTACTGGCCAGTAGTGGCTTCCTTTCACCGCTGCTGGGGTAGGCTGTCTCCAGGGATGAACACAGAACAAGTGTGGTAAGTGAAATGGCGGGGTGGGAGGAGGTGGTTAGTGGGATGATGAGCGCGGAGAGAGACAAGGAACTGATAATAATTGGTCTCCTCTACGATGGACTAGAGGGGCCACATACGACAGCAAGATCACAGGAGTGGCCAAGGCCATGAGCAGCCCATGAACTTGAAAACAAATGTTAATGAATAAGCTAAGATAGGTAAGATAAGGTATCTTTATCAGTCACATGTACAGCGAAACACACAGTGAAATACATCTTTTTGCATAGTGTTCTGGGGGCAGCCCGCGAGTGTCGCCACGCTTCCGGCGCCAACATAGCATGCCCACAACTTCCTAACCCGTACGTCTTTGGAAAGTGGGAAGAAACCCATGCGGACACAGGGAGAACATACAAACACCGTACAGACAGCAGCCAGAATTGAACCTGGGTCGCTGGCGCTGTAAAGCGTTACGCTAACCGCTACACTACTGTACCTGCCGATTCCGACTTTTAGGATTAACCAAGATATTTTCCTTGGGGATTGCTGAGGCACTTACATTGAATCATATTATGGGTTGGGATCTCCTGTTAGCACCAACAGACATGTGGGTTCCGAGTTAGTTTTTACTGATGCACAAGGCGGTAATGTTAAATAGTGCAGCTTCAAAGCCTGTAGGCCCACGAAGTTCGAAGCAGACAAAGCTGGAACTATTGAAACATGGCAAACCAGGTTTACAAGAAATATTAAAAAAATACAAATAAGAGCAACCTATCTGGACCTTACGGGTCTTATCACTGAGGCTTCGGAGCCAGGGACTGTCTTGTTATCTCTGTGAGGTTTACATTTCCCACAGCTCGTGCTTAGCCATCTTCCTTAGTAAAGCAAGCCAGTTTGTGGTTCATTTATGTGTTGTTGTCCAAGTATGAGGAGGTAGATTGACTGAGCATTTCGAGTTATCTTCCTCGGGAGCTGCTCAGATGCCAGAGGGGAAGGTGACCTCCACAGGAACAGGCTGGCCTGGATTTAAGCCAGGAACTCAGGCGTAAAGGGCAAGTTTGTAATCAGCCATGCCATTCAGACACTCCAATTTCATTACCTGTAATAGGAAACAGTGGTTGAGAGAATCATTACTTCAGGAAGTCATTAACTGTGCACTGTATTTACAAGGTCTGAACAGTGTTGCTGCAGATCGCAGACATTGCAAACAGTTTGTGCAGAGACACTGAACGACAACACAACCAAGACCGATCATAAATCATTAGACTGGTTCTCATCACACGCTCTAATTGAGGTTCAGCATGATAATTTGCTCCTCTGTGCTCCAACAGCACAAAGCAAAGAAGCCTGAAGACTTAATGAGTGCCTTCTCTTTCCAGATCTCATTAAACTAACAACGTTGACTCTCTCCGCACTTAAATACCAGTAAAGTTTATCAAATGAAACCCAGGATAAATTGCTGTTTTAAAAACTCCTGGTGCTCCGATCTGTTTGGAAGTTCTCCGCTTGCCAGTTTTTTGCTCACATTAACTCATGAAGTAGCAATGTAGACACAACACCCTGATTTGTCCCTTCAGAGGTGTGTCTTTGCATTGTAGCACCACAGTCATTCAGCCTGAAACTAGCTTGCATCTTCTATCTGAACTACAAAAAAATGAAGGAAGAGCAAATAGCCAAGGCACAGGAGAGTGAGAGTCAATTTTCCTGGGCCTTGCATCTGAGGTTGGGAGTTCAGTGGGCCAAAGGGGCAATATCCCACAGTATTCCCCCTTAACACTGCCAAGTACCCTGGGGTGCATGCAGCCTGCTCAGGCACACAGAGCTAAGTGTGGCACTAATGCCGAAGATTAGAATGCTTCCATAGGTGCAGCTGAGAGCAGTCAAAGGGTCCTCAGGCAACCTCTGCTCCGATTACTGGCAGTCCCCAGATTACAACAGGGCTCCGTTCCTGAGAACTGTTCGTAAGTCGGAAGTGAACAACAGCAGTGTGCGGGAGAGGGTCACAGAGATAGCGGCGATGGGAGAGCGAGCAGGCGCGAGGAGAGCAGCCGACAGCCAGCCTCAGTGACCCGGTGAGTGAGTGAGTGAGTCTGCTCAGCGCTCCCGGCTCAGCTCAGCTCCACCCAGGCCCCAATTGTTGCATCTCGGAGGCGGCGTAAAGAAAGCATGTGGAAATGCTCCATTCTGGCCAAGCAGAAGATGCCTGCAGCCCCACAACAGCTGGCAAACCCACCCCCATACAGACCTCCAGTTGGTATGTATGGGGTGTCTGCAAGTTGAGTGTTTGTAACCCGGAAAGGATCTGTAATTATATTCAACAATACAGCAACCAATCACATTGAACGTGCTATAGGACTCCCAAAACAGTGACAGATCGATTTTTAGATAGTAAGGGAATTAAGGGAATCACTCTTTGGCAGGTTGGATGACTTCTTTTCCATCATCTGGTTCCTAAGCTATTGTCTGATTCAAGATGAGTTCAGGAACTGCCTGCCACACACGCCCAGCCTATGTTTACTAATTCAATCTCCTATGGAGTGTCTGACATTTGCTGTGACCAAGATGAATTGTCAGGAGGAACAGATGGGGGTGCATAATGAAAAACCTGTCAAAATGTGAAAATGATGAATGTTCTCCCAGACCACACTGCCCTGGGTTGTTCTGCACTCTCGCTGTTTGCCTCAGACCAGCCCGGAGAGAACAGGACCCCCTTGCCTTGCCAGAACTCAAATGATAACAGTCAGTTGAACACGTTGATTGGACAATAATCCAACTTCCACATGGAGGCACATTGTGCCCAAGGTCAGCACCGGTGGAATATTAAATCCACAGCCAGGTGCTGGTGTGAGCTCGATCTCACACCACTCACAGCTGCACAGAGCCAGGGCAGCTCCCAGAATTAGAGACAGAGCCTCAGTGAGAGTGAACGTACTCTGATGCATATAATAGGGCAGAAATTACGCACTGTGGGGTTTCAGAGCCAATGGATAAAAGTGCTAGTTTATCCCTTCATTTTAAATTAGTGCACCATTAATAGCATTTTCTCTAAATTGCTCAAAACATTGTTTTAAGTATTCTCTGAGGAGGCCTTTGGAAGCAAAATCTAAAAGGTCTGAATTTCTCATTGCTGGTTTCAAGTTCGGAGCCCCTTCCCTTTTTAACATTCACGCAGTGCATTTGCATTGAATTAAACTCAGGAGCCATCAGTGGTATCAGCTCCTTAGGTGGTCCCTAGGGGTCAGGGCTGACCTACTTCCAGCACACTGAGGCGCTGAACATGTCTCTGTGATTTCTGAGTGTATGAGGGGTGACCATCTCACACCAGCTCCAACACGGGTCGGGCAGAGCGAGGCCCAAGAGGATTGGGCACCACGGTCTGCTGCATAGACATGTGTGTGTGACACATGTACACACACGCACACACACACAGATGCACACACACGCACATATACGCACACACATACACAGATGCACAAGCAGACACACACACAAACACACAGATGCACACACACACACACATACACACATACAGATGCACACACAAGCACACACATACATACGCACGCACATGTACTCTCACACACACACACACAAACACACATTCACACACACATGCGCGCACACACACAAACACCGTGCTTGCCCAGATCCACTTTCTCAGCCCCTCACCTGGAATTAGAGTGCAGAGTGTCAGTGAGAGTGAGCATACTCTGATGCATGTACTAAATCCCCTCCACTTCTCTCCTCCCCAAACACTCCCCTCCCTTCTCAGCCTAGCTGCCTCCGTCCCCCTTTTCACTTTCTTTTCCCACCCAAGCACTGCTTTACCCCAACCCCTCACCACACACAAACCCCAGGGTCCCTTAGGCCTCTCTCCCTCTCCCAATATAAGGCCGCTCCTGCAACATCAAGTACTGCCTGTCTCCAGGGCAGATCAGCAAACACCCTCCCTGCCTATCCCAGGCCAGGCCAGAGAACCTCGGGGACACCTTCAGCCACAGCAAGGTGGCATTGCCATCCGGACAGGCTGAAGCACTGTAAGCAAGACACAGCTAGTCCGTGCCTCTTCACTCCTTCCCCGTGCTTTGTTGATAAATGATTCTGCCTGATGGATAGCCAACAGTGATTACAATCTAAATTGAGAAGACCAGATAGCAAGAAGAAAGCTCGATTACTTTATCAACTCCAGGATTAGATTACACACAATTACATTAGATTTACAAGACAGAAGCAAGCTATTCATCATGGCCCTCCCTGCCACTGCTTCCACTCCACATGAGCTCCCTGCACTCTATTTACTTCATCCATTCCCGCTGAGATATGTTTCTACAGGAAACTCCTTTACTCTGGTGCTCCTGGGTGATGTCAGACTAGCGGGTTTTCCAGACTGTTGGATGTTACTCCTATTGATAATCCAACACACTTTTAATTCAGCTTTTTTAGATGTTACACAGTAGAATAATGCACTTTCTACTGAACCAGGTAAATTTGAAGGGAGAGTGGGATCTGGAGTCCCAGGGTGTGAAAGAGAGCGCGCGTTCAGCACCCAGTGAACCAAATGCCAAACCATTGGGAATTCCGATTAGTCGGGTAGCAGATTATTGGAATTTTACTGTATTCCTTTCTCACTCATAGACTTAGCTCAAATGCATCAATGATGGATGCCTCCATCACTTGACAAAGGAATGAATGCCACATTTCGCCCAGTGAGTGAAGAGGGCTTGCCTTGAATTCTTTACCGGATTTATCACCGACTGTCTCATATTTCAGTTCCCTAATTTGGTATTGGTTTAGTCATACAGTGAAAAGCTTTTGCTTACATGCCATCCAGACAGATCATTCCATACATGAGTACATTGAGTTAGTAAGAAGAAAACAGAATGCAGAATATAGTGTTAGAGTTACAGAGAAAGTGCAGTGCAGGCAGACAAATCAAGTGCAAGAGCCAAGACTAGGAAAAGTCAAAAAGTCGAGTTTATTGTCATATGCACAAGTCCATGTGTGCACAGGTGCAATGAAAACCTTAATTGCAGCAGCATCACAGGCACAGAGCATCAGATAAGCAGCATTCACAAGAAAAATATAAATTTAACATAAATTAAACAATTTTTACAAGAGAGAACACAATTAGAACAAAAAAAAAATTATTTTAGTGCAAAGTGATCTAAGTGATTGGGAGATCAGCGTTCATAGGAGGTTCACATGAATGATCCCAGGAGTGAAAGACTTAACATACTGTATGAGCAGTGTCTGATGTCTCCGAGCCTCTACTCGATGGAGTTCGGAAGGATGAGGGGGATCTCACTGAAAGCTACCAGTATCGAAAGGCCTGGATAGAGTGGACTTGGAGAGGACGTTTCGAATCGGAAAAGAGTTTAGGATCTGAGGGCACAGCCTCAGAATAAAGGGACATCTCTTTAAAATTGAGATGAGGAGGAATTTCTTCAGCCAGAGGGCGGTGAATCTGTGGACTTTGTTGCTGTGGAGGCCAAGTCATTGGGGATAGTTAAGGCAGAGGTTGATAGGTTCTTGATTGGTGAGGGGGTTAAGGGTTATAGGGAGAAGGTGGGAGAATGGGGTTGAAAAAAAATCAGCCATGACTGAATTGTGCAGCAGATTCAATGGGAAAATGGCTTAATTCTGCTCCTATATCTTATCGTCTAATAGCTGGGCCCTTGGGGGAGAGGATTTCAGTCATTTCCACCCCTGCTCAGCACAGCCCTAAGGGTAGCAATGTATCCTTAGAACGTGCCCCTGTTAGGATGAAAGACCTCAAACAATGAAATAAAAGAGAAGATGAGGTGGGATTGGAGGTTGGGCAGGTTAATCAGAAGGGAAAAATTAAAATTACTGTTCAAGAGAGACAGGAATCCTGTGGCAGCCTGTAGTGGAAATGGGATTTTCTTTATAAGGGGAGGTAAAGCAGCATATGCCAAAATAAGACAATAACAGGGAGGGTATGGAAGAGTACCAGACAGCCTGGGAGTTGTCAGTCAGCAGCCTCTGGCGACTGAGAGCTTACAGAAGAAGATACAACTGCCCGGTTCAGCTGGGATGATCTGTCCTTTCGTGCTTCAGCGATAACACATTTACTGTGACCTTTTGCAACCATGAGGATATCTTTGATGTCACTGTTATGTCTGACGCACTGAAGTTCATCAGATGTGAAAGGAGTTTCCTGTGCTAAGGGAAGTACATTGCAGCTGGGTCTTCCTATTATCATTCAGCCTCCCTTCCTTTACATTTACTTTCAACTGTGCTGTTAGTCGGTCGCTGGCACCAGTGTGGGTGCTGATAACTGCCAGGGAGTCAGAGATACAGCACAGAAATCAGAATCAGATTTCAGAATCAGATTTATTATCACTGACTTTTATGATGTGAAATTTGTTGTTTTGCAGCAGCAGTACAGTGCAAGACATAAAGTTACTATAAATTACAAATATAAACAGATAGTGCGACAAAAAAAGAATAACCAGGCAGTGTTCATGGGTTCATGGACGGTTCAGGAATCTGATAGCGGAGGGGAAGAAGCTCCTTGAGAGTGGGTCTTCAGGCTCCTGTACCTCCTCCCCAACGGTAGTAACGAGAAGAGGGCATCTCCTGGATAGTGAGGGTCTTCAGTGATGGATGCCGCCTTCTTGAGACACTACCTCTTGAAGATGTACTTGATGGTGCTCTTCGACCCACTGAGTCCACACTGATCAATTTACACCCATCCGACATTAATCCGATTTTTTAAAATTCTCCTTCCATTATCATCAACTCCCCCAGGTTCTCCCACTCACCTACACACTAGCAGCAATTTAGAGCGGCCAATTAACCTTTCAACCTGTACATCTTTGTGGGAGGAAACTGGAGCACCCAGAGTAAACCCACACAGTCAGAGGGAGAACATGCAAACTCCACATAGACAACACTCAAGGTCAGGATTGAACCTGGTCTTTGGCGCTGTGAGGCAGCGGATCTACTAGCTGCGCCACAGTTCTGCACTGCACTGTAGGCTGCCTTTAGCCAGTGATTGACTTGTGAGTCAAGTAAAGGCCACATGTTTAGGGAAAGTATTTTGTTTTAAAGAAATGATCCCTGTGCCTAATTTGAATTTGAGGCCAGGGATTGAAAGAAGAGTCACCGACCTTTCATTCTGTGGCTGTGTGAAATTTCTGAAACAAGTTGCTGCACACTTATGGTCTACTGCAGAATGCAGCTGGTTAATGGCCAGTTATTCCCAAAGTTAGGTTCGACTCTCTGTCATTCTTTGGAAATCAGGCATGGATGCCCCCAAAAGTGACTGTTACACTGGAGGAAGAGTGGTAGCGGTGTTTGCCACCAGTAGTCACTGTGTCCTGGCTCTTACCTGCCCAGTCAGTGCAACACTATTGCAAAAACAAATTGCCAGAGGAACTCAGCAGGTCAGGCAGCATCTGTGGAGGGAAATGGACAGTCGACATTTTGGGTCAAGACCCTTCATCTGGTTAATGGAGTCCTCATCCGTATCTCCTCTGTTTCTTGTAGTTCTGCTCTCACCCATCTCCCCCACAAGACAGAACAGATAGAAGTTTCCTTCGTCCTCACTTTTCACCCCACCAGCCTACGCATCCAGCACATTCCAGTCCAGGTGAATAGTCTCAACACAAAACATTGACTGTCCCCCACCATCAACATTCCAGGGTCAACACTGACCAGAAGCTTAACCGGACCAACCACTGAACACTGTGCCGACAACAGCAGGTCATAGGGTGGATTCTCTGCAGTGAGTGACTCATTTCCCAAAGCTCCAGAACATTTCTACGAGTTACACGGCACAAGTCAGGAATGTGACAGAATACTCACCGCGTCTCGATAGGGACAGGCCCGAAAAGAGGTCTCACTATCCACCAGGACAAAGCAGCCTGTGAATCGACACTGTATTCACCACCAGGAACATTCACTCCCTTCACCAGCAGCGGACCTTGGCCACAGTGTGTATCACCTACAAACTGTCCTGCAGTTACTCCCCTTGGGTCCACCAATGGCTAGCTAATGTTGTTCCTGTAAGAAGGGCAGCAGGTAACTACAGGCAGGTCGGTGATAGGGAGATTATTGGAGAAAATCCTAAGGGACAGGGTTTATGTATGTTTGGAAAGGCAGGTGCTGACTAGGGAGCAAAAATCAAACTGCTGGAGGAACTCAGTGGGTCAAGCAGCATCTGTGGAGGCAGAGGGATGGTTAGCATTTCGGGTTGAGACCCTGCATCAGGACAGAGTGTAGAGGGGAGATAGTATAAAGAGGTGAGGAGGAGGGGTGAGGCAGGGGCTGGCTGACAGTGGGTGGAACCAGATGAGGAAGGGGGAGTGGTGAAATCGGGAGACAGTGGCTGGTGGATGATAGGTAGAAACAAACAAGGAGAGAGAAGAAAGGGGGCAGATGAAGTCAACTGCAGGGCAGCGAGGGAGGAGATGCCGTTTTCAGCAACTGCAGTCTCTTGTCTCTCCAAGGACTGATTAAGGATAGCACGGCCTTGTGCAGGAGAAATCCTGTCTCACTAATTTGATTGAGTTTATCCGAGCAGATAACAAAAAAAGATTAATGAAGGCAGGGTGGTAGATGTTGTCCGTATGGATTTCAGTAAGGGCTTTGATGAGGTCCCACATGATAAGTTGGTTCAGAAGGTTAAGGCACATGGAAAGCGAGATGAACTGGCTAATTGAATTTAAAATTAATTTGACGATAAGAAGTAGAGGGTTGTAGTGGAAAGACTTTCTTCTTCTTGGAAGTCAGTGACCAGTGGTGTACCACAGGGATCAGCACTGCAACCTTTGCTGATTGTAGTGCATATTGCTGAATGTAACTGCTCAATGTAACTTAATGTAACTGCACTGTGTAATGAATTGACCTGTACGATCAGTTTGTAAGACAAGCTTTTCACTGTACCTCGGTACAAGTGACTATAATAAACCAATACCAATATTAATGACTTAGCTGTGAAGTTACAGGGGTTAGCAGGTAGGGGGTATGACAGGTAAGGGGTGTGACAGGTAAGGGGTGTGACAGGTAAGGGGTGTGACAAGTAAGGGGGTGTGACAGGTAGGAGGTATGACAGGTACGTCTGTGAATGACTCAAGAGTTGGTAGTGTTGTGGATAGTGAGGAAGGTTGTCTAAGGCTACAGCAAGGTATAGGTTAGATGGGAATTTGGGCAGAGTGTTGATAGATGAAACTTAGTCCCGACATGTGCCAGGTGATGTGTTTGAAAAGCCAAATAGAGGGAGGACATAGACAGTAAATGGTAGAGTTGATGAACAGAGACACCTAGGTGTCAAGTCCATCGCTCCCTGAAAGTGGCTCCACAGGGCTGGAGGATGGTGAAGAAGGCACAGGTTGGGGCATGGAATATAAGAGATGAGCCATTTTGTTGCAACTTTACAAAACACTGGTTAGGCCACACTTGGAGACTTGTGTGTCATTTTGGTCACCACAGTATAACAATGCACTAGAGAGGGTGCAGTGGAGATTCACCAGGATGTTGCCTGGATTAGAGGACTTCAGTTATGGGGAGAGATTAGAGAGGCTGGGCTTGTTTTCCCTGGGGTGAAGGAAGCTGAGCAGTGATTTGAAAGAAGTATATAAGATTATGAGAGGCATAGATAGGGTAGAGAGTCAAAGTCCTTTTCCCATAGCAGGGATATTAAACACAAGAGGGCACAGGTTTAAGGTGTGAGGAAAGAGTTTTAAAGGGGATCTGAGGGCTAAATTTTTTCCACAGAGACTGGTTGATATCTGGAATGCGCTGCCAGAGGAGATGGTGGAGTCAGATACAATCACTGTGTTTAAGAGGCATTTAGATGGGCATTTAAATAGGCAAGGCGTAGAAGGACATAGTCCTAATGCAGCAAATGGATGGGCACAAAAAGTTGGCATAGACAGGGTGTCCTGGCCGACTCTGTGACTCTGTAACAACATCTCCCATACTGTGACCTCTCCCACCAAGGACAGCAGGTACAAGAAAACATCTCCACCTGCAGATTCCCTTCCAAGTTGCACACCATCCTGATTTGAAAATGTATTTCCAGTCCTTACCTAGGTTGAATCCTGACCATGGGCTGCGGTCTATGTGGAGTTTGTACGTTCTCCCTGTGACCGGGGGAGTTTCACCCAGGTGCTCCTGTAGCCTCCCACATCCCAAAGACGTGCGGGTCGGTGGGTTATTTGGCTGCTGTATGTTACCCCTGGTGTGTAGGTGAGTGGTAGAATCTGAGGGGAGTTGATGGGAACGTGGGGAGGACAAAAAATAGAATTAACGTAAATGGGTGTTTGATGTTCAGTGCGGACTCAGTGGGTTAAAGAGCCTGTTTCCATGCCGTACCTCCCTGTGGCTCCTTCATCACTGGATCTAAATTCTGGAACTCCCTCCCCAATTGCAGTGGTGAAGCTCCTTCATCACACAAACTGCAGCAGTTCAAGAAGATGACCCTTCTTTGCCTTCTCGAGAGCGGTTAGAAATGGGGAATAAAAGCTAGCCTCACCCCCACATTATGTTCAAAAATATGTTACTTCAAGCAAACAGCTATAGACCACTTCTATTAAGCCAAAACTCTGTGTAATAGCTGGCAACTTAGATCAAAGCTCTGTAAAGAATGACTTGCTGGCCTCTGCCCTCCTATCTTTATTCCATTAGGATAGAGGTATATAAAATATTAAGAGGAATAGATAGAGCAGACAGCCAGTGCCTCTTTCCCAGGGTGCCAATGCTCAATACAAGAGGGCATGGCTTTAAAGTAATGGGTGGGATGTTCAAGGGAGATATCAGAGGAAGGTTTTTTATCCAGAGAGTGGTTGGGGCATGGAGTGCGCTGCCTGGGGCTGTGGTGGAGGCAGGTACATTGGTCAAATTCAAGAGATTACTAGATAAGCATATGGAGGAACTTAAAATAGAGAGATATGTGGGAGGAAGGGGTTAGATAGTCTTAGGTGAGGTTTAAAGGTTGGCACAACATTGTGGGCCGAAGGGCCTGTATTGTGCTGTACTGTTCTATGATTCTATGATTATCCCAGCGAATTCCAACAGTACCCCTATGTGACACCATCTGGTTCCTTCAGTATTTCCCATTCCTTCACCAAATCTCCCTGAAGGAGGAAGTTGCAAAGAGTGAGTAAAACACAGCTTCTAACACCTGCGCTTCTCAACCACAACATATCAATCCAGTGCTCCTCCTCTGAATCTTTTCCAGATGTTCTAAATCACCCTTCCCCCAGCACCAAATCTAATTACAGTTGCTTAGAAACTCATCTCACTTCAACTCTTTGCTAAGTGTGCTATATGGCACAGTCAGCACATCATACCATACCTATGAAGTTTCATTGGAATGAGATTCAGAAACAGGGCAACTTCTTGTAAATATTTTAAATGATGCCCAACCAATGGCCTTGAACAAAGTCCCTGTAATACTTCACCTGATGCTGATACTTTCATCCTAATGTTCTACGTCATTTGTTGTGACCTCTTAGTATTTTGCATGACTTCTCAAGGCTCGTGCGCACTTGGGTCTCTTTCATCGGTACTTAGTTCTTCAAAGTTGTTGTTAACATACTTTGGATATTCGCGCCATGTGCAGAACAATTATATGTTGTATTATTACATTACAATGCATGTTATCCACATTAAACATTATCTGCTACATCTGAGCTCTTTGCATTTAGATCAGGTTGACCTAGACTTTTCCTTGCAGTTCTAACAAGACCAGAAGATCTTGAGCCGTTGACGTAGTTGCAGACAGTTCCCCCATGTCCTCATTTATATACTGATGTAGATGGTAAAGAAGTACAATTCCAATGTCCACTCATAACCAGTCTCCTCTGTCATTATTAATAATCCTCTGATTGCAAAACTGCAACTGTCTTTATCCAGCTAAGGATCCCACTTGATAAAGAGATAAATGCCAAACTGATTAGTACTAACTTGCACAAAATCTCAGCCCCATATTTCCGCAGAGTCGCAATACTTTGTATTTACTAAATATGACCTTTGGTGCGCATTCTCGAAGACTTGGCATTTACAGAAAGTCTGAGGTTTAAACTGGGACCTGCGGCAGAATTTTGTAGATTCAACAGTGTAAATGGCATTGCAAGTGCTCCAGTGATGAAAGGTTATCTTGATTTGTGGTTTGGGTGTCAAACAAATGATATACATTATAAGGAAAGGAATTAACTGAAATTGCTAGAATTTATCCACAAGTCAAACAACACACACACAGAGAAAGAGTTAACCTTTCATTGGAACTGGAGGTATTTATGTAACAAGGGAGTGAAGGTCCAGCTGATGGGGTCACATGTCAGCCATTGAATGGGGATTTAAGCTCGAGGTACCAAATGCTCTGACCCTTCTCCTTAGTTCTTTAACATGTGAATTTTAGATTACCAACTCCAAATTACAGATTTATGGGTTTTATGAGACAAGGTTTCTAATCTCTTTGGAATGTAACCTTTTGTATACTGCCAGAAATAACAATGAACAGGAGCTGTTGGTCTGACTAATTCGGTGATGAGGAGATGGAAAATGATCTGTTTCTGGTGTGTAACATGATCCAGATTGCAATCATTTCTGGTCTGGATCACGCCATTTGGAAAGTGGATCAGGCACCTCCATCCCAAATCACAAGGACAGCTTCTATCCCACCATGATAAGACTATTGAATGGTTCCCTAAAATGATGAGATGGACTCTTGACTTCACGATCTACCTTGTTGTGACCTTGCACCTTATTGCACTGCGCTTTCTCTGTAGCTGTGACACTTTACTCTGCACTGTTATTGTTTTTACCTGTACTACCTCAATGCACTCTCTACTAACTCAATGTAACTGCACTGTGTAATGAATTGACCTGTACGATCGGTATGCAGGACAAGTTTTTCACTGTATCTCGGTACAAGTGACAATAATAAATCAATACCAATACCAATATGATCTCCATATCAGTCACAGAAGTGACGTAATCATTTCCTGCATGACGCTCCTTGGACAGGAAATTGAGTTATATTGATTTGAGAAGTACCCATCATTGGGAGCAACCTCAGATCAGCCAGTTTTTCAGCACTATACAAGGGGGGAGCCTCACAGAGCAGGTCCAGCCTATTACTGGGAACCTGGCACAAGGTTAGACTCCTACTGGAGATGGACCACTTTTGTGGCACCATTGTTACTTGCCACTTACCAACCCATGCCTGAATGTTGTCCAGGTCTTGCTGCTGAGTTACGAGTGAAATTGAACATTGTGTCATCAGCAGCAGCTAATCATCATCCTGCTTGGACACCACTGAATATTGCAAAGATGGGATGGCAATTGAAGAAGCTGTGAGCTTGCAGTGCAGTGACCCTTGGACACAGATGTCAAAGCACTGATCAGTTCCTCAGCCTTTGTATTTTCATTGTCCATGACGTTATTAGCAGGCCATGTGACTTTGCAGCCCAACCGTGCAGACACAGTCATTGTTTTTACAATGTGCACCCAGTTAAATGTGGAAAATTCTCATTACTGTGTAAAAGAAACTTCCTGCCCAGAAAGTAAAACAGCTTTTTGCTGAACTGTTGCAGAAGACAGCAGTAACTTACCAAAAATTATTGCTTTTGAGCAGTGTTGTTGCTGTCAGCTGCAGAATGCACATCGTGCTAAATGCCTGGGCTGGCTCATGACAGAAATAATTATAAATTGCTGAATCCTCTCTGATTGGGAACGCATGAGGTGGTAGTTTCAGGTCTGTTCTGGTCCTACGCCTCAGATGGCCTGTCCTTCCGTGCACTTGGAGAGGAAAAATTGTACAAATTAGCAGCCCCGTAGCCTGAAGCATTTCTATTCCATAACTCTCGTGGTACAAAGGCTTTGTTAATGGCCCTGTTAGCAGAAACGTATTAATGTCTGGAATAGAGCTGTCATTTAAGGCAATAAAAGTACCATCAGCATTTCATCTCACAACTATTCATTAACTGGTTGAGTTAATTAGCTGCAAAAAAAATAAATAACAATTTAATTAAAAGAAACACAGGTATGCCGTAATCATCAAATCATATTAGCTGGACTATCAGTAACTTCCAATTAGTGGTAATAGACTCTTTTGTATTACTGGAAGAAAGATCACATCTAAATTAAAGTGGCATTGATGATAATGTTCCCATGTTTTACAAATCTGGGGATCTTTTCAACAGGCCATTTATCTGTCAGGATTTCAGTGGCAGGATTTTATGAACCGACAGTTGAGGCTTTGTCGGGGGAAGGTGGTATTCCAAAATAGTTAAAAAAAATTGGACTCAGTGAGCTTCCATAGCAGGCCACACCACTCGCTTGCCCGATGCGGAGGGATTTCATCAGCTGCCTGCTTGCCCCATCAAGCACCTCCTGCCCCACTTGTAGCAAAGTCATAGAGTCATACAGCACAGCAACAGGCCCTTCAGCCCAACTCATCCATGCCAGCCTTGTTGCCTACCTGAGCTAGTCCCATTTGCCTGCGTTGTGCCCATACCCCACTAAACCTTTCCTCTCCATGTACCTGTCCAAATATCTTTTAAACATTGTAATTGCATCCGTCTCTACCACTTCCTCTGCCAGCTTGTTCCACATACCTACTGCGCTCTGTGTGAAAAACTTGCTCCTCAAGCTCCCTGTAAATATTTTTCCTCTCATCTTATCCCATGCCCTCTGGTTTTAGACTCCCCTACCCTGGGAAAAAGACCGTGACCATTCACCTAATCTGTGCCCCTCATGATTTCATATACCTCTATAACATAGAACAGTACAGCACAGTACAGGCCCTTCGGCCCACGATGTAGTGCCGATCTATATAAACCTTATCCACATTCTATCTACCCCCCTCTCTCCTTCGCCTCCCATAACCCTCTATTTCTCTTTCGTCTATGTGCCTATCTAAGGGTCTTAAATGATCCTATTGTATCGGCCTCTACCACCTCCCCCGCCCCCGGCAGTGCATTCCAGGCACCCACCACCCTCTGTGTAAAAAACCTACCTCTGACATCCCCCCTGAACTTTCCTCCATGCACCTTAAACAGGTGAGCTCTAGTATTGGCCATTACCGCCCTGGGGAAAAGGTGCCGGCTGTCCACTCTATCTATGCCTCTCATAATCTTATACACCTCTATCAAGTCCCCTCTCATCCTCGGCCGCTCCAAAGAGAAAAGCCCTAACTTGTTCAGCCTCTCTTCATAAGAGATGTTCTCCAATCCAGGCAGCATTCTTGTAAATCTCCTCTGTACCCTCTCCAGAGCTTCCACATCCTTCCTATAATGTGGTGACCAGAACTGAACACAATATTCCACATGTGGTCTAACCAGGGTCTTATAGAGCTGCAACATTACCTCCCTGTTCTTGAACTCCATCCCCCGGCTAATGAAGGCCAGCACACCATATGCCTTTTTAACCACCCAATCAACTTGCATGGCAACTTTGAGGGATCCATGTACTAGAACCCCAAGGTCTCTCTGTTTCTCCACAGTGCTAGGAATCCTGTCATTAACCGTCTACTCTGCCTTCAAGTTAGATCTTCCAAAGTGTATCACTTTACACTTCTCCGGATTGAACTCCACCTGCCACTTCTCTGCCTAGCTCTGCATTCTGTCAATATCCTGTTGCAACCTACGACAACCTTCTGCACTATCCACAACACCACCAACCTTCGTGTCATCTGCAAACTTACCAACCCACCCTTCCACCTCTTCATCCAAGTCATTTATAAAAATCACACAGAGCAGGGCTCACAGAACAGATCCCTGTGGAACTCCAGGTTGAATACTCCCCTTCAACAACAATCCTCTGCCTTCTGTGGGCAAGCCAATTTCGAATCCACACAGCCAATTTTCCATGGATCCCATACCTCATGACCTTCTGGATGAGGCTACCATGGGGAACCTTGTCAAATGCCCAGCTGAAATCCATATATACCACATCCACTGCTCTACCTTCATCAATCTGTCTTGTCACTTCCTTGAAAAACTCTTAGGCTTGTGGGGCACGACCTGCCCTTCACAAAGCCATGTTGACTATCCCTTATAAGACTATGCATCTCAAAGTGCTCATAAATCTTGTCCCTAAGGATCATCTCCAATAGTTGACCCACCACTGACGTAAAACTAACTGGTCTATAATCCCCAGGATTATCCCTTTTACCTTTCTTAAACAATAGAACAACATTTCCCATCCTCCAATCTTCCGGTACCACTCCTGTGGCCAGGGAGGACTCAAAAATTAAAGACTATAAGGTCATCATTCTTACGCTCCAGAGATAAAAGCTCCTGCTCATCCAGTGTCTCCTTATAACTCAGGCCCTGCAGTCCTGGTGATATCCATGTGAATCTTTTCTGCACCATTTCCAGCTTAATGACATCCTCCCTATAGTTAGGCAACCAGAACCGTGCACAGTACTCCAGGTATGCTCTCACCACTGTCTTGTACAGATGTAACAAAACATCCAAACTCTTGTACTTAAAGGCCTGACTGATAAAGGCAAGCATGCCTGATGCATTCTTTACCACCGTGTCTACCTGTGTCACCACTTTCAGGGAACTATGTACTTGTATCTCTGTTCTACAACACTCTCCAATGCCCTGCTATTTACTGTGTAAGTTCTGCCCTAGTTTAACTTACCAAAATACAACACTTTGCACTTGTCTGAGTTAAATTCCGTCTTCCATTCCTTGGCCCACTTGCCTATTTAATCTAGATCCTGTTGTAATCTTAGATAATCTTCTTCACTGTCTACCACACCACTAATTTCGGTGTCATCCACAAACCTATTAACCATGCTAACTCCATTCTCATCCAAATCATTAATATAGGTGACGAACAACAGCGGACCCAGTAGCAATCTTTGTGGCACACCACTGATCACAGGTCTCCGATGAGAGAAACAACCCACCCCTACCAACCTCTTGACTCCTTCCACCAAACCCATTTTGGGATTCCATGTCAGCCTATTCAGTGACCCCCCCTAGAACTGGAGAACCCTGAGGGACTGGCTGAGAAGAAGGAGAGAATGTGGAAGGATCATCGAATCTCATGTAGTTAGGGTTATTAACAGGGGCAGAGGTTTAAATGTGATGTCTTTTGAAGAGGCACTTTGAACCCACATATTTACAAACACACGTAGATTTATGTCTTTAACATGCTTAACGATTACAATGGAAGAGAGTGCACCTGCTGGTAGCTCCACCCCAAGCCTTACACAACCTCTGAGTCTACCTACTCTGAATCATGGGTATGGATGTGGCTCAAGATACAAGTCACACGCCTCGGAATGTCTACCGGCTATTGGGGAAGAAGGAAGGAGAAATGGGAAAATACAGAATGAATGGGAATGAGGAGACACGAGAGGCTGCTGATACCAGAATCTGGAGCAACAAACAAGGAGGAACTCAGCGGGTCAGGCAGCATCTGTGGAAGGAAACGGATAGTCGACGTTTTGGGTTGAGACCCTTCATCTGGACTGAAAGGGCAGAGGGGAGATGGTTTAAAAAGGTGAGGGGAAAGGGTGGAGCAAGAGCTGGCGGGTGATGGGTGGATCCAGGTGAGGAAGGTGATAGGCAGATGGAGGAGGGAAGGGCGGAGTTAACGCCAGAGGCTGGGAGGTGATAGGTGGAGGCAACGCAGATGGTGGGATCTGATAGGAGAGGAAGGTGGAGCCTGGAACTGGAGGTGGGGAGAGCAGATGGGAACAGTGGGGGGGGGGACCCAGTGGGAGGAGTATGTAGGTGATGGGCAGATGGAGGGGTTGGAAGAGGGGAAGGAAACAGGGTGATAGGGGCTGGGGTGGGTGTAGGAGGATTTGGGTAGATCAGGAGGAGAGAGAAAAAAGACAGAGGGGGAGCAGTTTACCTGAAACTGGAGAATTCATTGTTCATGCCGTCGGGTCGTAGACTCCCCAGGCAGAATGTGAGGCACTGTTCCTCTAGTTTGTGTTTAGCCTCACCCTGGCAGTGGAGGATGCTGAGGACAGATAGGTCGGTGTGGGAATTGGGAGGGGAATCGAAATGGACGGCAACCAGGAGCTCCAGATTGCCATGGCGATGGAGGGCAGTTGCTCGTCAAAGCAGTCGCTTGGTCCCACCGATGTAGAGGAGGCCACATCAAGAGCACCAGATGCAATAACAGTGTTGGAGCAGGTGCACATGAATCTTTCCCTCACCTGGAAGGGGTGCTTAGCTCCCTGGAAGTTGGTGAGGGAAGAGGTGTAGGGACAAGTGTTACACCTCCTACAGTAGCAGAGGAAAGTGCCAGGGGAGGCGGAGGGATGAGTGAACCAGGGAGTCACGGAGAGACTGGTTCCTGTGGAAAGGAAATGGGGGTGGGGAGGAGGAGACGTGGCTGGTGGTGGGATCACATTGTAGCTGGCGGAAGTTTCAAAGAGCGACGTGCTAGATGCGTAGGGAGTGAGGAGAGTTGTTATCTTGTTCCTGACGGGCAGCATCTCACAGAACCTCCTCACACTGCAGGGAATATGGCAGCCAACTTGTGCACAGCAAGGTCAGTTCTGAGTAGGTTGAACTTCACTTCTCAACAAGGGTGAGAGGGAAACCCTACCTTATGTTGATGTTCCACTTACGC
Source organism: Pristis pectinata (assembly GCF_009764475.1). Taxonomy (NCBI): domain Eukaryota; kingdom Metazoa; phylum Chordata; class Chondrichthyes; order Rhinopristiformes; family Pristidae; genus Pristis; species Pristis pectinata. Next base: position 17,550,490 of record NC_067433.1, read on the forward strand.
CCACTGGAAAAGCATTTACAACACCAGTTTAATGTCGTGTTGGACCTCCAGCAACCCTGACAGCGGAGCACTGCTTCAGTATAATGAATCAAACTTGACACTGTGCTCACTGAATAAAAATTCTTCCATTATTGCTGACCCATTGATTCAGGAGCTGAAACAGCACTAACGCAGAGAACAGACTCTGGACCCAAAGTGTATGAGCAGTAATCTGGGAGAGCACACAGTTAAACTGCTGAAGTCAAGGAAGATGAAAGTCCAGAGAGCTTGTATCGAGAGCAACCCCAAAGTCAATATAACCCCAGACTGAGCAATTAAGTAGAGGACCACAGTCACAAGTCTTACCCTCTGCTTGGTTTGGCTACAAGTGTCAGGTTGGCTATTACGGCTTTCTATATACAAGCACCAAGCCATAGCTGACGCTTCAGGTGACTGTCAACTTAATGGAATCAAATCCCAATAGAATTTTAAAGACTTCAGTGATATTACCTTGAAGCTTACTCACTGGCCTTCTGTAGAGTAGGGCAGGCACGGTAGTATAGCGTTTAGCGTAACGCTATTACAGGGCCAGCAAGCCAGGTTCAATTCCGGCTGCTGTCTGTAAGGAGTTTGTAAGATCTCCCAGTGTCTGTGTGGGTTTCCTCCGGGTGCTCGCGTTTCCTTCCAAATTCCAAAGACACAGGTTAGGAAGTTGTGGGCATGCTGTGTTGGCACTGGAGGCGTGGCGAGACTTGCAGGCTGCCCCCAAAACACTCAATGCAAAAGATGTATTTCACTGTGTGTTTCGATGTACATGTGACTAATAAAGATATCTCTCTAAGAATTCTGAGAACCAGTGAGGTGCTCTTCCTCTGGGCATATGCAGGGCTTCATTCATTCCCTGCCCTGGGAAATGTATTTAATGCACGGCCAAACCAAGTTAAGACTTGTAGTTATGGTTAGTACATGGATCAGAGGGGTTTAGAGAGATATGGGCAAAATGCAGGCAAATGGGACTGGCTCAGGAAAGAACTATGGTTGGCATGAACTAATTGGGCAGAAGGGCCTGTTTCGGTGCTGTATTACTCTGTGACCCTGTCATCTTCTGCTTAATTGCTCAGGCTGGGGTTATTTTGACTTTAGGGGAAGCTCATTATATGAACCTCAGGATTTTTATTTCTTTTACTTCAACCTCAACAGTTTAAGCTTGTACGTGATTGTGTACTATTCCAGTTTACTGCTGCTACATTTTGGGTTGGGATTCTGTTCCCGTTAAAGGGGGCTACTGGGAGATTGGAGGGGGAATATTTAAATTAAGCACATGTGTCTCAGCACAGAATTACCTGAAAATCAAAGAAAAACCGCAGATCTAGGAAATCTGAAATAAAAAGAAAAAGTGCTGGAAACACTCAGCAGGTCAGACAGCATCTGTGGAGAGAAAATCAGTGTTTCAGGTCCGGGACTCTTCATCAAATGGTCTCACGCCTGAAATATTAACTTTGTCTCTCTCCACAGATGCTGACTGACCTGCTGAGTTCTTCCAGCTTCAAACCGTGTGACCTGCTTTATTAGAAAGTGCTAAGCCGTGTTCAGTGTGCCCCAGCAATCTTAACGAAGCACTCAGGTGTGCTAAAATAATTAAAGCTGTCCCCCTTATGGGATTTATTCATTTGTTCATCTGGAATAAATATTGCAGTCTGCTGTGTTTAAGAGTGAAATCTACAATTTAATTTGTGGCTGTTATCTGGCATTAAGATAAGATTTCTTTATTAGTCACATGTACATCGAAACACACAGTGAAATGCATCTTTTGCGTAGAGTGTTCTGGGGGCAGCCCGCAAGTGTCGCCACGCTTCCGGCGCCAACATAGCACGCCCACAACTTCCTAACCCGTACATCTTGGAATTTGGGAGGAAACCGGAGCATGCGGAAGAAACCCACGCAGGCACAGGGAGAACGTACAAACTCCTTACAGACAGTGGCCAGAATTGAACCTGGGTCACTGGCGCTGTAATAGTGTTACACTAACCATTACACTACCCTAATATAACCTACTTTGGCTGTTGCATCACCCATTACCAAAGAAACTCTGAATTTGGAAGGAGAAATGCAATTACAGAGACACTTCAATAATCCATTATCTCACGATCCGGAAATCCCCATGACTTGGCATCTGGGTCACCGGATGCGGATTCCTCCCTTTAACACACTGAAGCTCCAGTTCCCGTGCCCTCTTTAACTCACCCAGTTCTGTTACCCAAGTTCCCTTAAAACTTATCGGGACCTTTCTTCCTGCACCCTCTTTAAACTTACCGGGTTCACTGGAAAATTTACTATTCTGTTTGGTTTCATCTAAAACAAGTGAATTCAAAGTGTGTTGGAGTATTAATAGGAATAACACAGCTAGCACAGTGGTGCAGCTAGTAAAGCTGCTGTCTCATAGGTCCGACAGGTTCTGTCTGTGTGGAGTCGGCATGCTCTCCCTGCGATCGCATGGAATTCCCCTGGATGCTCCAGTTTCCTCCCACATACTAAAGACATGTGGGTCAGTAGGTTAAGTGACCACTGTACAGTGTGTAGGTGAGTGGTAGAATCTGGGATAAGCTGGTGAGAGGATAACTGATGGGAGCATCTGGACAGTAAAGCCACCTCCGTTAGAATTTTGTTTATTGACTGCAGCTCCGCCTTCAATACCATAATTCCAAGCAAACTCAGAACCAAACTCCGAGACCTGGGACTCAACACCTCCCTCTACAACTGGATCCTTGACTTTCTGACCAACAGACCGCAATCAGTGAGGATAGGCAGCAACACCTCCAGCACGATTATTCTCAGCACTAGTGCCCCACAAGGCTGCGTCCTCAGCCCTCTACTCTGCTCCCTATATACTCATGACTGCGTGGCCAGATTCTGCTCTAACTCCACCTAGAAGTTTGCAGATGATACCACTGTTGTAGGACGTATCTCAAATAATAATGAGTCAGAATACAGGAAGGAGATAGAGAGCTTTGTGGCATTGTGTCAAGAGGGTTAAGAGCTTCAAGTTCCTAGGAGTGAACATCACCAATAGCTTGTCCTGGTCCAACCACGTAGACGCCAAAGCCAAGAAGGCTCACCGGCGTCTCTTCTTCCTCAGGAGGCTAAAGAAATTTGGCATGTCCCTTTTGACACTCACCAACTTTCATCGACGCACCATAGAAAGCATCCTATCTGAATGCATCGCGGCTTAGTGTGGCAACTCCTCTGCCCAGGACTGCAAGAAACTGCAGAGAGTTGTGGACACAGACCAGCACATCACGGAAACCAGCCTCCCCTCCATGGACTCTGTCTGTACCTCTCGATGCCTTGGTGAAGCAGCCAGCATAATCAAAGACCCCACCCACCCAGGTCATTCTCTCTTCTCTCCTCTCCCATCAGGCAGAAGATACAGGAGCCTGGGGGCACATACCACCAAGCTCAAGGACAGCTTCTATCCCACTGTGATAAGACTATTGAACGGTTCCCTTATACGATGAGATGGACTCTGACCTCACAATCTACTTTGTGTTGTGACCTTGCACCTTATTGTCTACCTGCACTGCACTTCCCTGTAGCTGTGACACTTTATTCTATTATTGTTTTTACCCTGTAGTACCTCAATGCACTGTGTAATGAATTGACCTGTACAAATAGTATGCAAGACAAGTTTTTCACTGTACCTCGGTACAAGTGACAATAATAAACCAATACCAATACCAAAATGGGTTAGGGTAGGATTAGTGTAAGAGAGTGTGCTTAATAATCAGGGTGGACTCAATGTGCCGAAGGGCCTGTTTCCATGCTGTGTCTCTCTCTGTGATTCAATAATGTCCAGTTATCCAGAACATCAGCTAGTCTGGCACCACTGAAATCCCAGGAATGCTGGATTAGCAGAGTTTTACTGTACATAGATCCCCAACACATCCTGGGCACTGATCCGATCCAGGCTTGAGAGGCGATAGTGATAAGCAGCTGGGTAACCAAACTCCACTTATCTCTAAGGCACATTAGCTCCACCTGGTACTTCACTAGCCATGAAAGCATCCTTCACACAAAAGCAGTACTGCCTGCCTCTGTCAGTCTCCCTACTGTATATCATGGTGCTAAAGTGAGACAAGTAGAAATGAATCAACTCCACCTTCTCAACAACTGCTTGTCCACCTCCAGTACCATTGGATCATTCACTTTCCTAGAACCATGCAGCACAGATATGGGTCCTTCGGCCCACCTTGTCCATACCGACCCTGATGCCTACCTCCACTAATCCCATTTGCCCACATTAAGCCTGTACCCCTCTACACCTTACCTATCCAAGTACTTGTCCACATGCCTTTTAAACATTGTAAATGTACCTGCCTCCACCACCTCGTCTGGGAGCCTGTTCCAGATAACCACCGCTCTCTGTGTGAAAACCTTACCCCTCACATCTCCTTTAAATTTCTCCCCTCTCACCTTCAAGCTGTGCCCTCTAGTTCTAGACTCCCTGACCTTGGGATAAGGTTGGCCCACACCTATGAGCGGTTTAATGATAAAGCAGAATGTGACCTTGGCAATCTGTGCGTTGCTTAGAGTAACTATAATGCGGAACTTGGCACCATTCCGGCAGTCAACCAGCATCTGAAAATCTCTGCATCATTGTCATCCGCACAGCTGGGTGGATGTACAATTGCCCTAGAAAATAAGGCAAAAGCAAAATAATTGGAGGAAGAGTTACACTGTCCACCTAAGGGTGATGCAGTGCACCAATTGTCACACAACATAAAGGTATTGAAGTAAGTTACTCACCTGCATTCACTCGGTAAGTTTGCTATTCTAAGCCTTAAAGGTTAAAAAGTTAAGGAGGTTCAACATGTCACCAAACACTCAAATAAACTTCTACAGATGCAGGTATCTTGACAGGTTACATTATGGTCTGATACAGCAATTCAAATGTTCAGGAACATAAGAAGCTGCAGAGAGTAGTGGACTCTGCCCAATACATCACGGGCACATCCCTCCACACCATCGGTAGTATCTACATGAGGCTCTGCCTCAAGAAGGCAGCATCTATCATCAAAGATCCCCACCATCCAAACCATGCCATCTTCTCGCAGCTACCATCAGGCAGGAGGTACAGAAGCCTGAAGTCCCACACCACCAGGTTCAAGAACAGTTACTTCCCTTCAACCATTCGGTTCTTGAACCAACCTTCACAACCCTAATCACTACCTCAGTATGACAACACTACGCCCACTTTGCAGTACAATGGACTTTTTTTGTGCTACTTGTGTTTATTCTTGTACCATTTTGTATAATTTTAGTATAATCTGCCTATCAGGCAGAAGATACAAAAGTCTGAAAGCATGTACCACCAGGCTCAGAACAGCTTCTGTCCCACTGTTACAAGATATTGAATGGTTCCCTAGTCTGATAAAATGGACTCTTGACCTCACAATCTACCTCATTATGACCTTGCACCTTATTGTCTGCCTGCACTTCATTTTCTGTGTAGCTGTTACATTTTATTCTGCATTCTGTATTGTTTTACCTTGTGCTACCTCAATAGACTGTGTAATGAATTGATCTATACGAAAGGTATGCAAGACAAGTTTTTCACTGTACCTCAGTACAAGTGACAATAATAAACCAAATCCAATTCCAATATAATTTATGTTTTCCTTGTGAATGCTATGTGCCTGTGATGCTGTTGCAAGTTAAGTTTTTCATTGCATCTGTGCACACACGTACTTGTGCATTTGACAATAAGCTCGATTTTGACTTTTGACTCTTCAAAGAAAGTTAGAGAAAGCTGATTAACTTTGATTGGGCATAAGTCCTGGTGAACAAAGGATTACAAGAGGACATGCTTTTTTCCACTACTTGTTGAAATGTTTGAAGGTTTGGCCCAAGTTCTGAGGTGCACTTCATTGTGGGGTATATCAGGCCCTTCGGAGGGGAACTCAATGGAGATTTGAGGGAGACGAATGTGTTGGGCTTTGGTGAAGAAGTGGGGGAATGGGACTGATAGGATTGCTCCACAAGGAGGTGGCACAGCCAGGATGGGCCAAATGGCCACACTCGGTACCAGAACAATCGTATGATCGTATGTATCCGACCCCACACCACTGGGTTCAGGAACAGCTACCTTCCTACAACTCTCAGGTTCTTGAACTGACCTGCACAACCCTAACCCTACCTCAGCAACTGAACACTATGGACGACCTCTTTCTCTACCATAGACTTGTTTCTATTTCTATTTTCGCTCTAATGTCTTGTTTTGCACACTTTCTCTTTACTGTCTTGTATAATTTTATAACTCACATTCTGTGTGTCGTCTGAATCTATGTGTCTGTGATGCTGCTGCAAGCAAGCTTTTCGTTGTACCTGTACCTCACCGTACTTGTGCACATGACAATAAACTCGACTCGACTCGCTTAATGCTACATCTTGTCTTTCAGCCTGAAAAACCGATTGTGAGATTCAAGAACAAAGCTGCGAGTGAAGCCCTACTTCAAGCAGTTCTGTGTTCCTTGCCGGACATTCACATTTTATGTCATGCAGAGATGGGCATCTTCCTCAAAAGGCATTTGTCACATTTGAATGTTTTACTTTCTGAAAACAGAGGCAACTCACAGTGATGCCCGTCACTCAGAAGAAATCCAAATGGCCGTCCCATGGGCACATGAGTGAGTACTTTGACGACAAGATAAAATTTGTTTTTTCCATCCCGCTCATCACAGGAACACAGTTGTGATGACACCTCTTAGCTGGTATTTTGTCCCAGGCCGGTAGGTAAAAGAGGCTGTATTCCTGCAAAAAAAAAATCCAAAACTATTTCTGGAAGTTTTGAAACTTTTTGAAGAAAGAACTTGCATTTATATATAACCAGTCACAATATAACAAGTCCCAAAATATCTCAGTATCTATTAAGTACTTTTGAAGTGTAATCATTTTTGCAAACCTAGTGATCGAGTACTGCCCACAAACAGCAGGAGAATTGGTCTAAATCTATCATGGACTGTTTTATATCCAACTGAGCCGATGCAGGGGAGGTTGGTTTAATCCAAATGACAGGACCTCCAGTGGTGCAACATTTACGTCATTGGGATGTCAGCCTCAATTATACGCTTAAGGCTCTGAAGCAGAGCTTGAACCCAGGGGAGCGCGATGAAGAAACTGGTGATTCAGTAGGTTGGAATCCTGTTTATTTATCGGTGAAGCTTGGATTGCAATCTGGTTGAGTCCTCCAGTAGGAAGATCCCCCTTTGAATGAATAATCTGTTCAAAGTGAAATTTCCCTGCTTTTACAAATCCAAAACTTAAAAGTTCTCCTTTTCTTGAAGGTATTCAGAGGGAGGAAGCAATGCACTTAACACTCTGTGGTCACTTTTAAACAAATTGTTACTGTTGTGAGATAATTACAATCTTTTGACTACCCCTTATACTCAGGACATTGCAAATTAATCACATTAAAGAGGATGGTCAAATTTGTAACGAAGACTGGTGGTGCCAATGGATCACATGTTTTACTGAGTCTTGCCCTGCAACATCAGCACTGGACAGTATATAGATTTATAGAGCTGACTGCAGATAAAACGCAACCCTAATCTCAGAAGAATAGCTCAAACTGAGGGAAGATAAATTTTTCTAAACTGCCTCGCTGAGGGAAGTGAAAAATTTAGTGGCAAGTTATATTTTTCTTTCTACTGACGCGCCCACCATTAACTGAGTGATTTTATATGGGAGCTTGCAGTCAGCTGACAGATGAACATTCTCGCTCAGATGACTGGCAATATGCAAACTGCTTGCCTCAGTGCAAGGTAACTAGAGAGGACACAGGCTTGCGAATCAGATCTCCATTTTATGCCCACAAGAGCAATGATCCTCAGTGTTTGCATATTTGATGAATCCACGGATTTTGTTTGATGGAAAGACAGGTTGTAACATGCCAGGCAGCTGATTAATTCCAATAAGCCACAGCAAACCCCACTGGCTTCTGAAAACTGCAAAATGACTTCAAAAGGCAAGTATGAATTTAGGATATAACTCAGTAAGCAAAAAAAACAAAATGCTGGAGGAACTCGGTGGGTCGAGCAGCAAAGGAATTGTCAACGTTTCAGGTCAAAACCCTGCATCAGATCCCACGTAACTTTGACAACATGGAATGTAATTTAACTTATTGAAATCTATGTGTGTTGTTGCAATTTTCTGTTGAAAATAGTTTTACACTTATTTCACAGAATAAAAAACAGTGTAATACACTTTAATTCCCAGCAACAAAAAACTTCATTCTAACTACATTTTTAAAGACTGCAAACCTACAGCCTATAGATGGAAAAATGTGGTCAGTTTAAATGTTTGTAATAATATAACTTCCAGTCGTTGGGGTAGAGACACTGAAGAGCTGATTGACTCTGACAACTGAGTATGTAATGCTGAGAAAATGACATGGGTGCCAGTGGATGGTAGGTTGCCTGAACTGTGGGAACATCGGACAAACAGTTAAAAGGTGCACTGAGGGGAGGGGATTGCAGTCAGTCTTGTCATGCAACACTTGTGATCATCGTTACCTCAGCCCCTTGCAGAGGCGATACGAAGAATGGTCACTGTACTTTCTCCAATGAAAACACACAAGCACAGTCCAAAATTAGAAATTGGACGAGGTCAGTTGTGGAAGCAAAGCACGGCATTACACCACAAGGTATAGGAAGAGAATTAGGCCATTCAGCCCATCGAGTCTGCTCCACCATTCAATCGTGGCTGATTCTTTTTTCTCAACCCCATCGTCCCGTCTTCTCCCCATAACCCTTAACCCCCTTACTGATCACCTATCAATCTCTGCTTTAAATACACCCAGTGACTTGGCCTCCACAGCCCTCTGTGGCAACAAATTCCACAGATTCACCATCCTCTGGCTGAAGAAATTCCTCCTCGTCTCAGATTTAAAGGGACGTCCCTTTATTCTGAGGCTGTGCCCTTGGATCCAAGACTCTCCTACTGATGGGAACATCCTCCCCACACGTCCACTCTATCCGGGCCGTTCAGCATGTTCAAATTGAACCTAAACTTTGGAGAGGAGGTCTTGTACAGGCTGGATAATGGGAGCAACGTCATGAGTCCACCAGTGAGTTCGACCAGCAGCAATCTCCCCTCTGTGGCATTTACAGATCCATGTAAAACTACTGCTTCTTTCCTGGTGCTGGAGAAAGGTTTTGAAACACATGTAGATTGGCTCCTTGGGGAAACAAGTTTATGTTCTGCCTGTGTATTAGCGACAAAGTCCTCAAATATTATCAATAAAGTGTATTTAGTCCACTTGCTGACCTCTACATTTCCTGTGTGCAATAAAACATTGACTAAGCAAGTTGTGTGGATCTTTATTGGAATAAAAGAATTCAAACCTGTGTGAAGTAACATTAAAATTTTCATTTTATTTCACAAGGATGGAAGTCAGCTGAAGATAAGTTACTATCCAGTATTCAAGCTGAGCTTGTTTGGATGTTTCCTGATCTCAACAGGTTAAGTTCAATCTCCCATTGCACGGGAACCCTCAACCTCTCTCTTACCCAAGCCTTCAGGGTCAAACAAGACTCCAGTTCTGTGGGTTTGGAAGCAACTGATGAGCCCAATTTGGGAACTGCACTCTGCCACTGGCAGGGAAGAAGAGACACAAGGGTAGTTTGGAGGTGGCCCATTCCTTTTTGATTGGCCTTCTGTGTAATCCTGATAAGATATCTTTTAGTCACATGGACATCAAAACACACAGTGAAATGCAACACAGAGTGTTCTGGGGGCAGCCCACAAGTGTCACCACGTTTCCGGCGCCAACATAGTATGCCCACAACTTCCTAACCTGTGCGTCTTTAGAATGTGGGAGGAAACCGGAGCACCCAGAGGAAAACCACGCAGACACGGGGAGAACGTACAAACTCCTTGCAGATAGCGGCAGGGATTGAAGCCGGGTCGCTGGCGCTGTAATAGTGTTACGCTAACCGCTACAGAGGTTGCAGTAGCTTCCAGGATGCTCTATCAATTCAACCATTTGGATTGGTCAGTGCCCTGATGTTACCTTTTCATGTTATCAGTGAGGATGTCATCTTTTCTTCAAGAAGGCTTTGAAGAATTTTCTGTCATCCTGGCATATTTTGTCGTATTTCCCTGTCAGAGAAGGAGGCCACTTGGCCCATCTCCTCATTCTTCCACATTTCCCGGTAACTTACTTCCTTTCACCTGCTCATATGCTCTCCCCAGATTCTACCACTCACCTTCACACTCGGGACAATTTAATGTGGCCAATTAACCTCCCAACCCGCATGTCTTTGGGATGTGGGAGGAAACCGGAGCACCCGGGGGAAACCCACATGCTCACAGGGAGAACATGCAAACCACTCAGACAACACCCGAGGTCAGGATTGAACCTGGGTCACCGGCGCTGTAAGGCAGCAGCTCTACTACCTGCGCCATTGTGACAGAGCGCGGAGTAGAGTGCCTGTTTTGGGAGTTTGGTGTTGAGCAGGTAGGACCATGTGGCTCAGTCACTGGAGCAGGCTGAGTGGAGTTACAGTCTTGACACTGGGTGCGTTGGCCTGAGAGAGGAAGCTGATATTCACCATTGGAGCAAAGAGTAAGAAAAGGAAGAATGCAAGTCAATTCACAAGGTGTTGCATTAAGTGAGTTATGAAAACCTGTAATTGTAGTCAGTAAAAACAAAGTTAAAAACAGAAATGGCAGGAAAATACACTGAAAGGTCATCGACTCGTTTCTGTCTCCACAGATGCTGCCTGACCTGCTGAGTGTTCTCAGCATTTTCTGACTTGTTTCAGATTTTCGGCGTCCGTGCTGTCTTGCTGTTGACCCACTGAGTCTGGGAGTAGAAGGCAGTGTGTTTACTCGTGGACTGAATGCAGAGAGGAAGATGCTGAGGTTGGTAGGTGAAACTCTGGAAGGGGAGAGAGTAGAAACCAAAGAAGGGAGCAATAATATTGATCAAATAAAATAAATGAAAAACATTTTCCTGTTCAGATAGGTGCAGGAGGCCATTCGCCTTTTGTGCCTGCTCTGCCTTTCAATAAGATCATGGCTGGACTCATCCTCGCCTCTACTTCACTCTCCTGCCTGTTCCCCAGAAACCTTGATCCCTCTACAAGCCAAAAATCAGTCTCAGCCTTGAATGTGATTCCATTCAGTTCTCAGGGTAGAAGAATCAGAACCTCAAGAACATAGAACAGTACAGAACATGGAACAGGCCCTTAAGCCCACAATGTCTGTTCCAAACATGATGCCAATTAGATCCTTTTTTTGTTTGCACAGGATCCAGATCCTTCCATTCCCTGCATACTCATGCGTCTATCTAAAAGCCATCTGCCTCCACCACCACCCCTGGCAGCCCGTTCCATGCACCCACCACTCTCTGTAAAAAGACTAGCCCTGCACATCCCCTTTAAACTTTCCCACCTCTCACTTAAATACATGTCCTCTAGTATTTGACCGTTCCCATCCTGGGAAAAAAGATCCTGACTGTCTACCCTATCAATGCCTTACATAAATTTTATAAACTTCTTTCAGGTCTGTCCTCAGCCTCTGATGCTCCTGAGAAACAATCTAAGTTTGTCCAACCTCTCCTTATAGCTCTAATCCAGGCAACATCCTGGTAAACCTCTTCTGTACCCTTACCAAAGCCTCCACATCTTTCCTGTAATGGGGCAACCAGAATTGCACGGAAATTCAGCCTCATCATCTTAAATGGGTGACACCTTATCCTGAGATTATGCCCCCTGGCTGCTGCATTAGAGGAAGGATGTGGAGGCTTTGGAGAGGGTGCAGGAGAGGTTCACCAGGATGGTGCCTGGTTTAGAGAGTATTAGTGGAAGGAGAGGTTGGACAAACTTAGATTGTTTCCCCGGAGCATCGGAGGCTGAGGGGAGACTTGATAGAAGTGTATAATTCATAAGAGACATGAATGGGGTAGATAGAGTCTCTTTCCCAGGGTGGAGATCTCAAATACTAGAGGGCATGGGTTTAGTGTGAGAGGGGGAAAGTTTGAAGGAGATTTGCGAGGCAAGTTTTGTTTTACACAGCGAGTCGGTAGGTGCCTGGAATGCACTGCCGGGGAAGTGGTGGAAGCAGATATGCCAGCAACATTTAAGAGGCATTTAGACTCATGAACAGGTAGGGAAAGGAGGGATATGGACCACGTGCAGCTTAAACTGGCCTCATGTTGGGCAGAGACATAATGGGCCAAAGGTCCAGTTTCTGTGCTGTGGTTCTAGGTTACCCGAATGGAAAACAACCTCCCAGCATCCAACCTCAGAAACGTTTCAGTGAAGTAACCCGCATCAGCCTTGTCCTTGTGAGTTGTCCAGAAATGTTAACAGAGTCACTGCGTCACTTCCTTGGAATGGGGCCAGTGCTCAGCTATAGCGGCAACTTCGGATTTTATTCACAAATTAAAAGCTTGGGCGGTTAAAGAAAACCCTCCCATGGAAGAGGAAATAGCTATGCAAAGATACCTCTGCTAGTGGAGGAGGTATTCTTTGTACTCACGAACCTATCCTTTATTTTAGGTTAGTTCTCAGGATGTGGTGTGGCTAGCACTCTGTCTATGTGGCCTTGGGACAATGGTAGAAATCCAACAGGAAGGCTTGTGATGCTGTTCCCACAGCACAGCTTTCAACTGCTGAAGCAACGATGATGAGACTGTCAATCCAATCACTCTCCTTCCTTTCCAACCAAACCTTGCACCACACACCCAAGGTAGCACTTACCGTAAAATGTAGTATATAGCTCAACACTTGTATACAAGCACCCGCACAGGAACACACACTTTCAGGGACTTCCACTATAGGAAAGGAAATCTTCCTTGAAAAATCCCCAGCTCCCTTTCATGAGCTGTTCTCTGCTCAGTGACTGATAGCTGCTCATGTTAGAAACAGTTTGCTGTTCGTCACTCGTTCTCTCGTAAGACCATGACATCTAGTCTACAGAATCAAAATCAGGTTTATTATCACGGACTTATATGTCGTGAAATTTGTTGTTTTGAGGCAGCAGTACAGTGCAAAGCATAAAATTACTATAAATTACAAAATAAATAAATAGTGCAAAGAAAAGGAATAATGAAATAGTTCTGTAATGTCAGTGGTTCTTGATTTCTGAGATTCTCTTTTCCTCTTTGCTTCCTCTAGTTGACCTGCCTCATACAAACGAGCACTGCCTCTTATGTAGGTAGTCCAATAGGACAATCCAGTGCTCGTTGTTCCCAGTGGTACGTATCAATGTTGAAACTCTTCACAGATGTTCCAAGGGAGTCTTTGAATCTCTTTCTCTGCCCACCACCTGATTGTTTGCCCTTATTTTGCAAGCCATATGCAGTAAAGGAAAACTCCTTGCCCAGATGGCAAGCCTTGAAGCTTGCACCCTCTCCTGAGGTCCCTGGGTGAGGGCAAAGTAGGAGAGTACTGTGGGACAGTGGGAGTGGAGAGACCAGGGATCTTGGGGTCCAAGTCCATAGCTCCCTGAAAGTGGCTGCAAGGGTTGATAAGGTGGTAAAGATGGCGTATGGCACGCTTGCCTTTATTAGTCAAGGCATTGAGTTCAAGAGTCTGGAAGTTAGGTTGCAGCCTTATAAAACTCCAGTTAGGCCGCATCAATTCTGGTCGCCCCATTACAGGAAGGATGTGGAAGCTATGGAGAAGGTGCAAAGGAGGTTTGCCAGGATGCTGCCTGGATTAGAGGGCTGCCAGGGGTGGTAGTGGATGCAAATACAATAGAAGTGTTTAAGAAGCTCTTAGATAGGTACATGGATGTGCAGAGAATGGAGGGATATGGACATTGTGTAGGCAGAAGGGAGTAGTTTGGTTTGGCATTTAATTACCAGTTTAATTAGTTCAACACAACATCATGGGCCTGTTCCTATGCTGTACTGTTCTATGTAGTAGTGAGGAATATGTGAGTGGGAACAACCAGGTCAGGCCAAGCAGATGAGACTGACATCCAAGGAAACATGATGAACCAGCATATGTCACCGTCCATGGTTTGGGAAAGCTTCCTGATATAAGTTGCCACCTTTTGGCTGCTGCACATAAAATATCGATATATACACCAGATCTTATGGTAATTATCTCTCTTGGAGCAACTGTCTGCTCCTGTGCTGGAGTCAATGTTAAATGATCCTCCAACATACAATTACTGAATGCCTGACACACAGTTTGAGTCCTGTTTCCTGGATGTTCTCTCGTAAACCTGTGGTTATATTAATACAAATCCCTGAATCTCTGTTAAAGTCAAGTTGCCCTCCTGCCCATGAATCGCCCATTTTAATCATAGAATGCCCCACACTCGTTCTGAATTTTCAGCAGCTTCCCAAGACACTGCTTGCAAAAGAATTTCAATGTGCGAATGACCAGGTTTTGAAGTGACCCTTAATTAATCAAAACAGAAAATGTTGGAAATACTTAGCTGGTCAGGCAGCATTGGTGGAGAGAGAAACTGAGTCAACTTGATCAGACTTGTTTCCCTTTGCACCACACAGCAACGGTCTTCGGGCACTGCCACCTCTGGGTAACCTCTAGCTGACTCACTAACAAACCTGCAAGTGATTGATGATCCCATTAACTAATTCAGGGTTTCTCATTAATTTGCTGACCCATGTGTTTGCTACACTGAGTGCTGATTGGCCATCAGGTGGGAAATGATATCATCATGACCTGCTCTTTGCCTTTCATGCTGTGCACTCATTGGTGGGACATGCCTGATCAAAAGTCACATCGCACTTATTGTTGCAACATAGAAGGTGGCCATTCAGCCCATCGAATGGAATGGTATGCTATATCAATCCTGGCCCTCTAATCACATTCATTCAATTATCCCTCACTGTGCACTGAAGAAATGTTTGGCTTCAATGCCCTTAGAAATCTCCATCTCCATCTCCAAATTCCATCTCCAACCTCCCACTCTCCCTCCACCTAACTGAACATGCATAAATCAGTGACCAACTTTTCCAGAATTCTATGTTCTCTTCCCTCCAACCAGTTGGTAAAGGTATTAAGACAGCCCTGACTGAAAGGTGTAAGGTGATGTGTCCCCCATCTCTGCAGCATTGAACGTGAGGGACCTTCCTCAATCACCCAGCCAGTTGGAGGGGCCTCACCTGGTTCCTTTCTTGGTTACCAGCTGTGGTCAGGGCAACACCTACCAGCTGTGGTCAGGGCAACACCTGCCAGCTGTGGTCAGGGAAACACCTACCAGCTGTGGTCAGAGAAACACCTGCCAGCTGTGGTCAGGGAAACACCTACCAGCTGTGGTCAGAGAAACACCTGCCAGCTGTGGTCAGAGAAACACCTACCAGCTGTGGTCAGGGAAACACCTACCAGCTGTGGTCAGGGAAACACCTACCAGCTGTGGTCAGAGAAACACCTACCAGCTGTGGTCAGGGAAACACCTACCAGCTGTGGTTAGGAAACACTACCAGTTGTGATCAGAGAAACACCTGCGAGCTGTGGTCAGGGAGCACTGCCAGCTGTGATCAGGGAAACATCTGCCAGCTGTGGCCAGGGAATCACTTACAACATGAAAAGGTTGAATAAGCTCCGGGCCCATCATTTCTGTGCCAGCTGTTCGGAGGACCATCAGTAGGTTTCACTCTGTTCCATCTCCAGGGCCCTGCACAGTTTGTAAGTTTAACATGCGGTTGGACAAACTACTCAGACCATGGCAGCTTGCTAGTTAAAGGCAGCCCTTCAGAGTCTTTCCAGTTCTCTTGTCACTGAGTCCATCCAACTCCTCTATTTACTGCACTGGAATCAATTGATTTACTCAATTCACAGAATGGTTGCCTTATTTTACCTGTACCTCCCTCACCCATCGACTGCTCCCCCAACCCCTGTAATAGTGCCCCCCACCCTCTCTCAGCCTAGTTGCTGCTGCAACCCTCATCTAAATCTCCATTCCTTTGAGACACCACTTCTACAATGCAGCCCCTTGACAGATCTGCAGTAAACCTGATGCCTTCTAAAACCCCAGTGCCCTTCCCCTCACACACACCCAGTCAGGTTAACTCTCACTCCTGTGGTCGCTGACTTACACTGGTTCCTGCTTCAACAATGCTTGGTTTTAAGATTCTCATCCTTATTTTTAGATCACGTCATGGATCAATGCCCCCCCCCCGATCTTTGTGGCTTCTTCCAACATCACAAACCTCCGGGAACTCTGTGCTCTTCCAATACTGGTGTCTTGCAGACATCCAATTTCTGCAGACACCATCGTGCCTCCATCTGGTTGGGTATCAAGCTCTGGTATTCTCTCCCTAAACCCTCTCCATCTCTTTCTTGTCCTTTCAAGCACTCCTTAAAACCCAGTCCTTTCACCGAACTCTGCTGCTGGTGCTGACATCTCTATAAATGATCCAATTAGAGTTTACATGAGCAGACAGGAGTCTTGAAGCCTGCCCTACCGTTCATTAAAATCACCTCTACCTCATCTTCTACCTCAGATCCATTTTCCTGCTCTTGTCCCCATATCCTTCGGTTCTCTCAAGATCCAGAAATCTAACAGCCTTTGCTTTGAGTGATTGAGCCCTCTGGGTTAGAGAGTTCCCAAGGTCTACAACCCTGTGAGTGAAGAAATTTCCCCTTATCTCCAACTTAAACAGCCTACCCCTTATTCCAAGAGTGTGATCTGTGATCCTAGACTCCCCTGCCAGGGGAAACATTCTCCAAGCATCCACCCTGTCAAGCCTGGCAAGAATTTTGTCTGTTTGAATGAGTTTATTAGATAAAACTCAGATGCTGGGTCTTGGGATGTTATAAAACACTATATAAATGGAAGCTATTACATTACAAGCTGTTTCACATTAGCAGTATAGAGTCATTGGCAACTCCTCATCCAGACATTGCCAGCACGGAACAAAACATCCCTTTAAATTGCACGGAATTAATGATATCAAGTAACACATACTCTGAGGTGCTTTCAAGTCTACAATCTCATTACATGGTTCGCAGTGCTGCCTTTACCCACAAAAGGGACGATATTCCTGGGTTGTCCCTAATGCTCACAGATGTTGATGGAGAGAAAACTCGTGTGAATCTCAAACAAAAGTAATATAAAGGAATAAAAGCTTTGGAATACAAGTGTGATTGGTTTCATCTCAGTGTGTTGGAACATCTAGTTCGCTGCACCATTTGGTATTGTAGGTTGAATGAGTCATGTTGACACAAGCAAAATACTAAGGAATGATCAGTCGGAGTAATATCCCCAAAGTTACTGTAATTCATCACTGGACTGAATTTTGTACCAGAAATAATTCATGTAATCCAATACATGGAATTTCAATCCCAAAACTATATCTTGAATCTCCTTGAGCTGAAGTCCTAAAGAAATAAAGTTAATCTTAGCTGGAAATGGAGCCCATTTATTAATCATAAATTATCCACGTCTTTCTCTGCCATGTTCCTGTGGATTTTAAATTGATAAATTGGTTTATTATTGTCACATGTACTGAGATACAGTGAAAAACTTTGTTTTGCATGCCATCCATACAAATTATTTCATTACAACACTGCATTGAGGTAGTACAAGGGAAAACAAAACAGAATGCAGAATAAAGTGTTACAGTTACAGAGAAAGTGCAGTGCAGGCAGTCTGAAATGTCCTTAACTATTACTGAATCATTTAAAATAACAAGTGGCCCAAAACTTTGTTGGGTCCAAAGTTATACTGCTTGTAGCTTTGGAATTAATGTTATGCAGTTTAAAGAAGAAACAAAGAATATCTTAATGTGCAGTTTTAATGAAAACCATGTTTTATTGATTGTACACAAATAATGCTTTCCACAACATTGATATACGTGGTTCCAAAACAATGATATAAAATAAATCTGCCAAGTTGAATTTTTGCATTTATATAAAAGAAGGCTCTGCAAAGTGGTAATGTTATTTGCAGCCAGAATGGGGATGATTGAGTTAATCCCTGTGGATCAATCCTGGCACCCACACCGCAATAAGAAGCTGAGATAGATTTTATGTAGATAACTTATATGCAACTATTGTCCACTCTGCATTTTTCTGGAGAGATTAATCTGCTGTTATTGGGAGAAACTTCCGTAGTTTCTGCCATGTTCAATCTCCTCCTCTGTCTAAATAGACCGGCCCAGATGTTCAACCTGGGTCAGCAGTGCTAAACACAAAATGCTGAAAATACTCCACAGGTCGTGGAGGATCTGTGAACAGAGAAATAGTTAAATTTCAGGTTGATGATCTTTCATTGGAACCCATGCAATTGACCTGAAACGTTAACTCTCTTACTCTTTCGTCACAGATGCTGCCTGATCTGCTGAGTATTTCCAGCATTTTCTGTTTTTATTGGGAATTGGGAATTGGTTTATTATTGTCACATTTACTGAGATACAGTGAACAATTTTTGTTTGCTTGCCATCCAGATTGGTCATGCCTACATAAGTACCTCAAGGTAGTGAAAAGAAAACTGAATGCAGGTATAGTGTTTCAGTTACAGAGAAAGTGCAGGACAGGTAGACAAATAAAGTGCAAGGGCCACAACAGGGTAGATTGGGAGATCAAGAGCTCCATCTTTTTGCATATGAGATATCCATTCAAGAATCTGGAAATGGCGGGATAGAAGCTGTCCTTGAGTCTGGTGGCACGTGCTTTTGAGCTTTTGTAACTTCTGCCCGATGGGAGGGGGGAGAAGAGAGAATGACCGGAATGGGAGGGGTCCTTGCTTACGTTGGCTGCTTTCCCAAGGCAGCAGGAAGTGTAGACGGAGTCACTGGAGGGGGGGTTGGTTTGCGTGATGGTCTGGGCTGTGCTCACAACTCTCTGCAATTTCTTGTGGTCTTGGTCCGAGCAGTTCCCGTACTGAGCTGTGATGCATCTGGATGGGATAATGTCTGTGGTGCATCTATAAACATTGGTAAGAGTCATCAGAGACATGCCGAATTTCCTTAGCCTTCTGAGGACGTAGAGGCATTGGTGTGCTTTCTTGGCCATAGCGTCCATTTCCACCAAGTGGATTTTTATTTTGCTTTTCAATTGCTATAAAATCATGACAATAAGGTTAATAGAATAATGTTTTGAGGCAGAACATAATGCAGTGCATTCACTGCTATTGAACAGAGGTCACCCTGTTTTCTTAACTTACGCGAGAATATCCTGCACTGAATGTCACAAAATCAGTCATGTCCCTTGTCCACCATGGTGTCAATGGAAACTCCAGCTCAGAAAACAATTTTCTGAATATATGGGAAAAATAACATGACAGGAACTTCAACAACTTCACCCAGTAAAAGCAGGACATATTCTCCAGAAAAATGCAGTAAGTGGAGGATATTTGCATACAAATTACCTTCGTGAACTCAATTCCTGTCACTCACTGTAGAGATCACTAGCTATAGATATACTTAAAGTGGAAGATAGATAAATATTTGAAAGATCGAGGAATTGAGGGTAATGGGGAACTGGCACAGAGAGGAGTTGAGGCCGACATAATCATACTGAATGGCGAGATGTACTTGAGGGGCTGAGCGGCCTACTCCTTTTCCTGCCTTCTTGTGTTCTAGTGTGCTCGTCAAGCTTGATTAGCGGGGGAGTTATCCAATCACCTCCACTCTTCTTGAGGGACAGCCTCAGCACACCATGCAACCCAAAAGATGAAGCAACCAGATGAAGGCAAGCATTTAACACTTCAGAGGGCAGCTTCGAGTCAAGCTCACTGATGGGTCTGGAGTCACAGATAAGACCGAGCAGCTTTAGTTGTGAACAAGACAGATTTTTATGAAAATCTGTCATCTTCATGGTTACCATTACCAAAAGTAGCTTTTTATTCCTGATCTTTCATGCAATTACATGTATTTAAATTCCCCACTTGCTGCACTGGGATTTAGGACCAATAGCCAAGGTTTCTGACTAGCTCAGGTCCCCCCCAGCTTACGAACACCCGAATTATGTACAGCCCATTCATGAACGAGCATTTGGGAGACTGGCGGGATGGATTTGCCGGCTGCTGTGGGGGCTACAGACATCTTCTGTCGTGTTGGAACTCGGTTCGCGACGGCATTTCCGACTAGCAAACGGCTCGGGCTACAAACAGTTCACAGGAACAGAACCCTGCTGTAACCTGGGATGGACCTGTAGTCCAGTGACTACACCACCACTACAGTCCCAGAGCTACACTAAATTCTCAGTTTGGCAGTAAAAACAGGATTGAATGTCAATTTAGATTTCAGATTATTAATTCCTTCTCTCCTTCTGGATAATTTCCTGAATACCTTCCCTCGGTAAAATCTCATTCTTTATGGCTCTTCTATCTGTATAGGAAAAAGTTGACTTCTGCTCTGCATAACTTCTGAAATATATCCCTGCCCTTGATCCCAGGATTAAATGGTCAAAAGACCATAAGAATTATTGCTGAGAAATCAAATTTCTCCTTTATGTGACAGTCTAAATATAGCGCATCTCCAAAAATTATCACAAAACTGGGACATACTCATTTAAAAAAAATTATCAAGGGCTTTCCCCTTTAAGAGATGTTGAAATGTGACCTGCACAATCAGAGGCGCCAGCTACCTGCGGAGCTCACAACTGCAATGAGATTCACAGGCTGCGCGTTGCATCTCCATGGTACCACACCACAGAAGCAAAAGGCTGTCATGCTGATGAGTGGGAACAGTGATGCAGAATTCCTGCTGGAAACACCCCAATACTATAGAATGCCAGTGCTGTAGGTGGCCCTGGGGCTCTGTCAGAGTCAGAGTGCTCACTTAGACATGCTGTAGCCTTCAAGCATGTTGCCTGTGGCCAAGACAGCAGCACGTACATCAAAATGAATGTGGGGTAGTCAGTGTTCAGAAATGCAAATCAGAGACCCTTTAAATTGTCCTTAGTTATTGACCTTCCACACAGGGCATGTTCCTAGTTTGAAAGGGAGAGAAAACCAAAAGCAACAGGCAACCAGGTACATCCCACAAGCACGCCAACACCTCCAGTTCCTCAAAAGGTGAAGGAAGTTAAGCATTCCCAGATGACTGTCAACAATTTTTACAGATGCACCATAGAAAGCATCCTACTCAGATGCATCACAACGCAGTATGGCAACTGCCCTGCCCAAGACCTGAAGAAATTGCAGAGAGTTATGAATGCAGCCCAGTCCATCACACAAACCAGCTTCTTCTCCATTGACTCTGTTAGAAAGCAGCCAATGTAGTCAAGGACCTCTCCCACTCCGGACATTCTCTCTTCTCCCCCCTCCCATCGGGCAGAAGATACAAAAGCCTGAGAGCATGTACCACCAGGCTCAAGGACAGCTCCTATCCTACTGTTATCAAACTCTTGAACGTACCTGTCATACACTAAAAGATGAACTCTTGATCTCCCAATCTACATCATCATGGCCCTTGCACTTTATTTGTCTTACCTGCACTGCACATTCTCTGTAACTGTAACACTACATTCTGCATTCTGTTTTGTTTTCCTTTCATACTACCTTGATGTACTTATGCATGGAATGATCTGTCTGGGTGGCACGCAAACAAAAACTTTTCACTGTATCTCGGTACATGTGCCAATAATAAACCGATTACCAAACTGGTATTAAATTCAAAATAACTTGGAGACTAAGAAATTGCAAAGCACAAAGCTGTATGTAGCACAGTTCCAGCCAGGTATGTACACAGTATAAACACATAATTCTGAGTCCCCTTTCTGTCATGGACGCTGATTACATCATCACAAATAACAACTGGAAAATGACCGACAAACTAGTGCCGACAGCAAGCCAAAGTGCCCAGACTAATTCCCTGGTTTGGCAGAAATTCTACCGGAAATTGATGCAAACCCTTCAGGACATGAGCAGCCCTACTTTTCTGCATACACGAAGGTAGGCATGGACCCAATTTCTGCAAACTTAAAGAAGGGTCATCTAAAACCATAGTCCTTACACCATCTTACTTTCTGATCTCCCAGTTACTTGGTTAAACAGTTTAATGGTGATCTCTACCAAAATGGAACTACTAAGTTATTATAGTAAAAATCTTGTTCTGTACTACCTAAAACCACTGAATGAAATAAAAGTGCATGCAGAATCGGGCCATACACAAGGCATTAATATAGTACACAAGAGAATAATCTGCTCAATCTGATGTAAGGACAAGGCCAGGGTGCTGATGGACTGCAGATACTGGTAACTTGATGATTGGCTCTTACATATCATAAGACCATAAGTTATAGCAGCACAATTAGGTCATTCGGCCCGTCGAGTCTGCTCCGCCATTCAATCATGGCTGATTTTTTTCTTTCAACCCCACTACCCTGCCTTCTCTCTGTAACCCTTAACCCCTTTGCCAATCAAGAACCTATCAATTTCTGCTTATATACACCCAGCGACTTGGCCTCCACAGTCCTGTGTGCCAAGAGATTCCACAGATTCACCACCCTCTGGCTGAAGAAATTCCTCCTCATCTCAATCTTAAAAGGACATCCCTTTATTCTGAGGGTGTGCCCTCAGATCCTAGACTCTCCCACTATTGGAAACATCCTCTCCACGTCCACTCTATCCAGGCCTTTCAGTACCCGATAGGTTTCAATGAAATCTCCCCCTTATCCTTCTGAACTCCTTCTGGAGGAGTTACTCTTAAGGAACTCTTTCCGATGCAGATAATCATCCTTCGCAATATCAGCTTGACTCCAAAGATTAGGAATCGTATCAGTACTGGGCGGGCAGATTTAGAGTGGAGTGTGCTTTTAAAATCAGAATGCTGTCTGTGTGGAGTTTACACGTTCACCCTTTGACCACATGGGCTTCCACTGGATGCTCCAGTTTCCTCCCAAATCCCAAAGTCTTGCAGGATGGTAGGTTGATTGGCCAGTGTAAATTGCTCCTAGTGTGTGGGTGAGTGCGAGAATCCAGCGGGAGTTGATGGGAACGTGAGGAGAAGAAAATAGGATTAGTGTAGAATTGGTGTAAATGGATAATAAAAACAGATAATGCTGGAAAAACTCGTCAGGACGGGCAGCATCTGTGGAAAGAGAAACAGTTAACATTTCAGGTCAAAGACCCTTCATCTGCACCGAGAAAGAGAGAAAGTGAGTTTGTCTGGGAACAGAGATGATGGGGAGGCCAATGGGTGTAATAAGGGGGAATATATGTAATATGTAGCCATTAAGCAGGCAGTTAATCTCCTTTGTCTGCTAATGTTGTGAAGTCTGTAATTGTGTATAGTCTGACCTACTGGAATGTGTCCTGAAGACCAGAATATACAAATGAAAGGAAAAAAAGAGAGCATGGCAAATAAAATTGGTCAGGCCTGATACAAGCAGAAAGAAAGAGCAGATCAGAAGCTGGAGAACTAGACGTGCAGGCTTCAATGTGCCCGGGTGAAAGATGAGGTGCTTTGAGCCCATTTGTAACAGCAAAGGAGGCCACAGATGGAGAGGTCAGAGTGGGAGTGGGACGGGGTATTAAAATGGCAGGGAAAGAGGAAGCTCGGGGTCGTTACTGCAAACTGAACACCGGCGTTCCACAACTTGATCACCTGCGTGTTTGACTTCTCCGGTGTTAGAGGAGGGCACATTGTGAACACCAGATACAGTACAGTACGTTGGAAGAATTGCAACTGGGGTCCCTGGGTGGTGGGAAGGGAAGAGTTGTTGCCCTTCCTGTGGCTTCAGTGGGAAAGTGCCTTTGGACAGGGAATGGTGGGTAGGGACAGAGGAGTGGACCAGGGGCTCACGAAGGGAGTGATCCCTTGGAAGTGAGGAAAGGGAAGAGGAGAGGTGCCTGGTTCTGGAGTCTTGCTGGAGCTAGTGGAAATTATGAAGGATGATCCACTGAAGCAAAGGCTGGGGAGGGAGAAGTTGAGGAACGGGGAAACTCTGTTCTCGCTTTGCCCAGAAGAAGAAAGGGTGAGAGCAGAGGCATGGGAACGGAATTCTATTTCTGAATTCCAGCACCTGGAGTTTCTTGTGTAAAGGGTCAGCACAGACTCAGTGGGCTGAAGGGCCTGTTTCGTGTTGTATGACTCTAGTTAGATTCTGTCGAGTTAGGGTGGGTACGAGAGATCAGCAGACACATAATATCCTCAAGAGAAGTGTTAGAAACCAGAAACATTTTTTTACATTGGACGTCAACATCCTCAGAGCAAATAAGAAGAATATACATGGTCTAAATTCACAGAAAACATTAAAGCATAGCTTGGCACATTCTCAGGTGGGGTACACACGTTCAAATATGATATTAGTTATTCCTATGACATATGTTGGTCCACAAATCTTCAGCTATCTTGTTTGATTGAGTGAAATGTTCATGGACAAATTTCCCTAAGTGTTTCCTGAAATTAGCTCAATTCCTTTGTTTTTGCCAGCGACCCGGGTTCAATTCCGGCCGCTGTCTGTGAGGAGTTTGTACGTCCTCCCCAGTGTCTGCGTGGGTTTCCTCCAGGTGCTCTGGTTTCCCCCCACATTCCAAGACGTACGGGTTAGGAAGTTGTGGGCATGCTATGTTGGCGCCGGAAGCGTGGCGACACTTGCGGGCTGCCCCCAGAACACTCTACGCAAAAGATGCATCTCACTGTGTGTTTCGATGTCCATGTGACTAATAAGAAATCTTATATTAATTGTTGAGGGATAGGGTAAAAGGGCTTGGAATGGGTGGAATTTGTGAAATGTGTCCAAGAAGGCTTCCTTAATCAATATATTGAGGGAACTACTAGAGAGTGTGCAACGGTGGACCTCCTGCTGGGAAATCAGGTAGGGCACGTGGCGGAAGTGTCTGTCAGTGAGCACTTTGAGTCCAGTGACCATAGTTCTATTAGTTTTAAAATAGTTATGGCGAAGGATATGTCCAGTTCACAGGTTAAGGTCCTGAACTGGGGCAGAGAAAAATTTGGAGCCATCAGGTGGGATCTTGCAGAGGTTAATTGGACGAGATTGTTTGCAGGGAAAGGAGCGTCTGCCAAGTGGGTGGCCTTTAAAAGTGTGATGTTAAGAGTTCAGGGCCTGCTTGTTCCTGTTAGGGTAAAGGGCAAGGCTGGCAGGTTTCGGGAACACTGGTTGATGAGAGATATTGAAGGTCTGGTTAAGAAAAAGAGGGATTCCTCTTTTGCATAATTTATTTATTTTTGTAACTTATAGTCATTTTTGTCTTTATGTCTTGCCGAAAAACAACAAATTTTACGGCATATGTCAGTGATAACAAACCTGATTGATTCTGGAAGCATACACTGTGCATAAGCAGTTGGGAACTAGTGAATCTCTTGATGACAACAAGAAGTGTAGGAGTGCACTTAAAAGTGAATTTAGGAGGGCAAAATGAGAATGTGAGAAGAGTTTGGCAGGCAAGGTGGGGCAAAATCCCAAGAGATTCTGTAGGTATATTGAAAGGAGGCTATGGAGAGAATAGGTCCCCTTAAAGATCAGCATGGCTGTCTGTGTGTGGAACCAAAGGAAATGGGTGAGATTTTTAATGAATATTTCTCTTCAGTTTTTACTGTGGAAAAAAATTATGGAAGCTAAGGAAATGGGGGAAATGAGCGGTGGTGTCTTGGACCACATATGAATTAGCTGGAGGAGGTACTGGAGGCCTTAAAGTGCATTAAGGTGGATAAATCCCCAGGGCCTGACCCGGTGCATTCTCGGACTTTGCGGAGGCTAGAGAAGAACTTGCAGAGGCCCTTGCAGAGATTTTTGCTTCATCTCTGACCACAGTTGAGGTTCTGGAGAACTGGAGAGTGGCTAATGTAGTACCGTTGTTTAAAACAGGTAGCAAAAACAAGGCAGGAAACTACAAGCCAGTGAGTCTGATATTGGTGGTGGGTAAATTGCTGGAGGGGATTCTGAGGGACAGGAGCTACCAATATTTGGAGAAACAGAGTTTGATTCGGGACAGTCAGCACAGCTTTGTGCACGGGAAGCGGTGTCTGACAAATCACTTGGAGTTCTTTGAGGAGGTAATCAAGAGGGCAGATGAGGGTGGGGCAGTGGATGTTATATAGACTTTAGCAAGGCCTTTGACAAGGTCCCTCATGGCAGGCTGGTCTGGAAGGTTAGATCACATGGGATCCAGGGAGAAATAGTGGATTGGATTCATAACTGTCTCAGTGGTAGGAAGCAGAGGCTGATGGTCGAGGGTTGTTTCTCAGACTGGAGACCTGTGTCTATGTGGTGGCCACAGGGGTTGGAGCTAGGACCTTATCATTTGTAATTTATATAAACGATTTGGATGTGAATGTACAAGGCATGGTTGGTAAGGTTTGCAGATGATACTAAAATAGTGGTGTTGTTGACAGTGTAGAAGGTTATGAAAAATTACAGAGGGATCTTGATCAGCTCATTATGTGGGCTGAGGACTGGCAAACAGCTTTCAATCCAGAGAAATGTGACATATTGGATTTTGGGAGATCAAACCAGGGTAGGACTTATACAGTGAACGGTAGGGCCCTGGGGAGTGTTATGGAATGGAGGGACCTAGGAGTGCAAGTGCATAGTTCACTGAAAGTAACATCACAGGGAGATAGGGTGGCGAAGAAGGTGTTTGTCACGCTGGCCTTCATCGGTCAGGGCATTGAGTATAGGAGTTCGGAATTGTGTTGCAGTTATATAAGGCATTGGTGAGGCTGCACTTGGAGTGTTGTGTACAGTTCTGGTCACCCTGTTACAGGAAAGATATTATTAAACTAGAAAGAGTACAGAAAAGATTTACCAGGATGTTGCCTGAACTTGGGGGCCTGAGTTACAAGGAGGGGTTGCGTAGACTAGAACATTATTCCCTGGAACGTAGGAGATTGAGGGGTGACCTGATAGAGGTGTATAAGTTCATGAGGGGCATAGACAGGGTGAAAGCACATAGTCTTCTTCCCAGGGAGGGGGTGCTAAAAACAAGAGGGCATAGGTTTAAGATCAAAGGCGAGAGATTTAAAAGGGACACCAGGGGCAGCTTCTTCCCGCAGAGGGTGGTGCGTATTTGGAATGAGCTGCCAGAAATAGTGGTTGAGATGGGCACATTAACAATGTTTAAAAGCCATCTAGATAAGCACATGGATAGAAGAGGTTTGGAGGGCTATGGTCCAAATGCAGGCAGATGGGACGAGCTCGCTGGGCGACACAGTTGGCATGGACGAGTTGGGCCGAAGGGCCTGTTTCCACACTGTGTGACCCTATGATGCTATGATTTTGAAGAATCATGTTAAGCATCTGGATCAATCTAATGGTCCCTTTTAATTGTGCTTTAACTTCAACTGCAACAAAAATCATAGTCTATTTTCGTAAAGTGCTATCTGCATTTGGCCTGAACATTCTGTCAATGAGTCGCTTCACATGACGTAACCAACAGTTGCGGAGAACTCCAGAGCAACACTTAAAAAGCTGGAGGAACTCAATGGGTCAGGCAGTCAGGAGGGAAATGGACTGTCGACATTTTGCGCCGAGACCCTTCATCTGGACTGAAAGATAGAGGGGAGATGGCCGGTATAAAGAGGCAAAGGGAAGGGATGGACCAAGAACCGGCAGGTGATAAGTAGATCCAGGTGAGGAGTGGTGATAGGCAGACAGGGTAGGGGAGAGTGGGAATAGAGCCAGAAGCTGGCAGGTGAGAGGTGGAGGCGACAGAGGGCTGAAGGTGATGGAATCTGAGAGGAGAGGGAGGAGGAGCCTGGAATAAAGGGAGGGCAGAGGGGGGTAGTGGGGGGAGGGGAACCAGTGGGAGGAGTGTGTGGGTGATACGCAGATGGAGAGGCTAAAGGAGGGGAAAAACAGGGTGATGGGGGCTGGGTAGATCAGGAGGAGAGAGAAAAGGGACAAAGGGGGAGCGATCAGTTTTTTCCAATTCTCCAACTGGAAGTTGGAGAATTGCAAAAAACTGATCGCAACAATATTCATGACAGGATTCAAATTGTTTAAACTTTAAAAGTGAAATGTATTGTAGTGCGTCTCTTGTAAGAAATTCAAAGGCTTTAATTGTTCACAGTAGTTTCCAGTCACAGATGTGATATTACATTTACATTGTTTCAGCTTGTCACAGTTGGCATCAGAACAGGCAACAGAATCTAAATTGACAGTGACAATATTATATTTACACACTGCTGGAGCTATACAACACTGCAATGAAACAACATTACATTGTTCTTAGTCTCGCTCTTTAAGTAAGATTAACATCTATCACTGGCAATAAAAAAGGTAACTCACAAAGCCTTCTTATTGCAGTAATAATATCATCAGCAGAAATGTTCAGTAATGGTAGACTTGGGAAATAGAAACAAAATTTTATTGAAGACTACAAAAGATTAGAAACATTGTGATCTGATAAAGGAGGTTTTGCTCTGTTTGGATGTCATCACAAAAAATTACATCAAAAATCAGCCAAGACTCAGAGGTTAATTAATGCATTAAAGGTATCAAAATGGTGTGTGTCACAATTAGTATAAAATTGCTTTTGTAAATGTCAATGAACTATAAGCATCTCTCAAAGTAGCAAGACAGCCTGAAGATCATAATTAACAATCATCTTAACCCATCTCTTCCCTGCTATATACCACAAACACATACATAGAAATACCACACACCTACACACACACAAATGCACACATACAAATGCAGATGCACACACATAGAACATAGAACAGTACAGCACAATACAGGCCCTTCGGCCCACAATGTTGTGTCGACCTTTAAACCTCGCCTAATACTATCTAACCCCTTCCTCCCACATATCCCTCTATTTTAAATTCCTCCATATGCTTACCTAGTAATCTCTTGAATTTGACCAATGTACCTGCCTCCACCACCGTCCTAGGCAGCACATTCCATGCCTCAGCCACTCACTGGGTAAAAGACCTTCCTCTGATATCTCCCTTGAACTTCCCACCCATTACTTTAAAGCCATGCCCTCTTGTATTGAGCATTGGTGTCCTGGGAAAGAGGCGCTGGCTGTCCACTCTATATATTCCTCTTAATATCCTGTACACCTCTATCATGTCTCCTCTCATCCTCCTTCTCTCCAAAGAATAAAGCCTTAGCTCCCTTAGTCTCTCCTCATAATACATACTCTCTAAACCAGGCAGCATCCTGGTAAATCTCCTCTGCACCCTTTCCAACACCTCCATATCCTTCCTATAATGAGGTGACCAGAACTGGACACAGTACTCTAAGTGTGGTCTAACCAGAATTTTACAGAGCTGCATCATTACCTTATGGCTCTTAAACTCGATCCCTCGACTTATGAAAGCTAACACCCCATAAGCTTTCTTAACTACCCTATCCACCTGTGAGGCAACTTTCAGGGATCTGTAGATATGGACCCCCAAATCCCTCTGCTCCTCCACACTACCAAGAGTCCTGCCATTAACTTTGTATTCTGCCTTGGAGCTTGTCCTTCCAAAATGTACCACCTCACACTTCTCCGGATTGAACTCCATCTGCCACTTGTCAGCCCAGCTCTGCATCCTATCAATGTCCCTCTGCAATATTCGACAATCCTCTACACTATCCACAACACCATCAACCTTTGTGTCATCTGCAAACTTGCCAACCCACCCTTCTACCCCCTCATCCAAGTCAATAATAAAAATCACGAAAAGCAGAGGTCCCAGAACCGATCCTTGTGGGACACCACTAGTCACAGCCCTCCAATCTGAATGCACTCCCTCCACCACTACCCTCTGCTTTCTACAAGCAAGCCAATTCTGAATCCACACGGCCAAGCTTCCCTAGATCCTATGCCCTCTGACCTTCTGAAGAAGCCCACCATGTGGACCCTTGTCAAATGCCTTACTAAAATCCATGTAGACCACATCTACTGCACTACCCTCATCGATCTGCCTGGTCACCTCCTCAAAGAACCCTATCAGCCTTGTGAGACATGATATGCCCTTCACAAAGCCATGCTGGCTGTTCCTGATCAGATCATAATTCTCTAAATGCTCATAGATCCTATCTCTAAGAATCCTTTCCAACGGCTTGCCCACTACAGACATAAGGCTCACTGGTCTATAATTCCCTGAACTATCCCTACTACCTTTTTTGAATAAGGGGACAACATTTGCCACCCTCCAATCCTCCGGTACCATTCCTGTAGACAACAAGGACTCAAAGATCCTAGCCAAAGGCTCAGCAATCTCCTCCCTCGCCTCACAGAGCAGCCTGGGGAATATTCTGTCAGGCCCCGGGGACTTATCTGTCCTAATATTTTCTAACAGCTCCAACACATCCTCTCTCTTGAGATCAACATGCTCTAGAACATTAACCTTACCAACACTGTCCTCAGCATCATCAAGGCCCCTCTCCTTGGTGAATACCGAAGAAAAGTATTCATTGAGGACCTCACCCACTTCCACAGCTTCCAGGCACATCTTCCCACCTTTATCCCTAATCTGTCCTACTTTTACTCCGATCATCCTTATGTGAAGAGTGCCTTGGGGTTTTCCTTAACCCTTCTCACCAAGGCCTTTTCATGTCCCCTTCTTGCTCTCCTCAGCCCCTTCTTAAGTTCCTTCCTTGCTACCCTATATTCCACAAGACACCTATCTGATCCTTGCTGCCTAAACCTTATGTATGCTGCCTTCTTCCTCCTAACTAGATGTTCCACCTCTCTTGTCACCCATGGTTCCTTCACCCTGCCGTTCTTTTTCTGCCTCACTGGGACAAATTTATCCCTAACATCCTGCAAGAGATCCCTGAACAATGACCACATCTCTATAGTACATTTCCCTTCAAAAATGTCATCCCAATTCACACTCACAAGTTCTAGCCTTGTAGCCTCATAATTTGCCTTTCCCCAATTAAATATTTTCCTGCCCTCTTTGCTCCTATCCTTGTCCATGGCAATGCTAAATGTTAGGGAGCGGTGGTCACTGTCCCCCAAATGCTCACCCACCGAGATCTGTCACCTGACCTGGTTCATTACCTAATACTAGATCTAATATGGCATTCCCTCTAGTCAGCCTGTCAACATACTGTGACGGGTATCTGTCCTGGACACACTTAACACACTCCGCCCCATCTAAACCTTTGGTACTAAGCAGGTGCCAATCAACATTTGGGAGGTTGAAGTCTCCCATGATAACAACTATGTTATTTTTGCACCTTTCCAAAATCTGCCTCCCGATCTGCTCCTCAGTATCCTTGCTGCTACCAGAGGGCCTATAGAATACTCCCAGTAGAGTAACTGCTCCTTTCTTGTTCCTAACTTCCACCCATACTGACTCTAGAGAGGATCCTGCTTCATTATCCACCCTTTCTGCAGCTGTAATAGTATCCCCGACCAGTAACGCCACCCCTCCTCCTCTTCTCCCCCCCCTCCCTATCCCTTTTAAAACACTGAAATCCAGGAATATTCAGTATCCACTCCTGCCCTGGTGACTGCCAAGTCTCTGCAAGAGCCACAATATCATAATTCCATGCATTTATCCAATCTCTCAGTTCATCATCCTTATTCCTGATGCTTCTTGCATTTAAGTAAAGGCACTTTAACCCGTCCACCTTACTACTTTTATACCCTATGCTCTGCTTCTCCTTCCTCAAAGCCTCTCTATATGTTAGATCTGGCTTTACTCCATGCACTTCTTCCACTGACCTATCCTCCCGGTTCCCATCCCCCTTGCAAACTAGTTTAAACCCTCCCTAACCACACTAACAAACCTACCTACAAGGATATTGGTCCCCCTCACACTCAGGTGTAACCCATCCAATCTGCACAGGTCCCACCTTCCCCAGAAGAGATCCCAATGATCCAAAAATCTAAAACCTTGCCCCCCGCACGAACTCCTCAGCCACACATTCATCTGCCATCTCCTCCCATTCTTACCTTCACTATCACATGGCACTGGCAGCAGTCCTGAGATTGCTACCCTTGAGGTCCTGTTCTTCAGCCTTCTGCCTCGCTCCTTAAACTCACTTTTCAGGACCTCATCCCTCTTTCTACCTATGTCGTTGGTACCAACATGTACCACGACTTCTGGCTGCTTTCCCTCCCGCACAAGAATGCTGTGGACCTGATCAGAGACATCCTGGACCTTGGCACCTGGGAGGCAACATACCATCTGGGATTCTCGCTCATGTCTACAGAACCTCCTGTCTGTTCCCCTGACTATTGAGTCCCCTATCACTATTGCCCTCCTGTTCTCCTCCCTTCCCTTCT
Organism: Pristis pectinata; assembly: GCF_009764475.1. NCBI lineage: Eukaryota > Metazoa > Chordata > Chondrichthyes > Rhinopristiformes > Pristidae > Pristis > Pristis pectinata. The sequence goes on from NC_067433.1 coordinate 17,582,596, forward strand.
GAGCGCAGGACCAGTCCCAATGCCAGAGACCTGGCTACTGCCGTTTGATCCCTGTAGGTCATCCCCCTCAACAGCATCCAAAGCGGAATACCTGTTTTTGAGGGGAACAGCCTCCGGTGTCCTCTGCTCTGTCTGTCTGTTCCCTTTCTCTTTCTCTCCCCTGACAGTCACCCGTCTATCTGTATGCCTCCTGGACCCTAGACGTACCTGAACTAAGTGGGGTGACTTCCTCCCGGAGCACAGCTTCTACATAACTCTCTCCTTCCTTAATGCTTCGCAGTGTTTGAAGCTGTGACTCCAGCTCATCAATTCTGAGCTGAAGTTCCTCCAGCCTCAAGCACTTGCTGCAGGTGTGGTCACTGTGCACCACAGCAGGGTTCACTAGCTCCCACATCATGCAGCTGCAGCACATCGCCTTGCCGTCCATCTGAACTATTTTTTTTCCCTATCTAGCTGTAGTCTACTTAAAAGTTATAACAGTAACAGTAAACCTTACCCTTACTTACCAGCTACTCACCAGTGTTGTTGTAGATGTCTTCCGCCTCTTGATGCCGAAGCCTGTTGTGCCAAAGCCACTCACTCTGACTCTGCCCACTCCGACGATGGGCGCTCCAAGATGGCCGCTCCACTTGACACAACCTCCTTTTTATTGGCCCTTCTAAATTAGCCAGGACCTGTGAGGGACCCGCTGCTCCTTGGTCTCTCAGCTCCTGTTTCTCTCCTAAGGAAACAAATACAAATGCACACACATAAATGCTCACATAGAACTGCACACACATGGAAATGCACATATACAACCACACACACGCAAATACACGCACACACACACAAACACACACATATGCAGTCATATACATAAGATACAGATACATACAGAGGCACACAAAGATAGATTTACACACCCTCCCTGTAAGCACTCACATACACACACACACACGCACGCACGCACGCACGCACGCACACACACACACACACACACACACACACACACGTAAATGTATGGCCTCTTCTGGGCTCTATCCTCCTGGTGCCATGGTGCCATGGAGCTGACAATACAGTGATGAGGTCCCACTGGGAGTTTCAGAGTGAGGTGGGCCATGGCTTGTCTCCAGCAGGAGCCTGGTTGGTGGGTTGCTGGCATAATGGTGGCTGGGAAGGGGACGTCTTCAAGATACTTCAAGATTATAACCAGCTGTTTACTGCCCATTTACTGGTTTAGGTTAGAGGCCTACTGCCACTTTTGCCTAATACGGTCTGACATGCCAGAGGAGCATAAATCTCCTCCGACGCCATTCCCTTTAACATGGAGCCAATTTGCAAAGACAGAAAAGCTCAGATCTATAGACACCCCAGTTAATGAGGGAGATATAGAGGTGCTTGTTTATGGTGAGAGCCATGATATGGTACAGTATCCTTGTGGTTTAGTTATTGGACTAGAATCCAGAGACTAGAACAATTATTCTGGAGACATGAGTTCAAATCCCACCACGGTTGCGGGGGATATAAATTCAGGTAATCAAGGAAATATGGCAATTGTGGTCATGAAACGATGGAGTTGTTGCATAAATCCCTCTACTTCATGAATGCCCTTCAGAACAGGAATTCTCTCCTAACTGCCTGTACACAAACCCTCAACCACAAGAATGTGGTTGACTCATATGTACCCTCAAATAGTCTTACAAACAACTTCTTTCAGGGTAATTAGGGATGAACAATAAATGCTTGCCTTGTCAAGAACGTAAAAAAGAAAAACATATCAAAAATTTGCAGAACCTGGTGTGAAGCCTGAGAAATTGGCACAGTTACGCTGTGAACAATTAGAGTGAAGGGTATCTAACTGAGAGCATCAGGATGTGGATATGAAGCAGTCAATGTATGATGGATGAGATCCCATTACAGTCAGCAGCATTAAGCTCTCATTTGGAAAGCAGAAAGTTTACCAGCACTTCCTACAACAGTCTTAGTTTAAAAGAGAGCGTGTCACCTTGGTTCATTTTTAATTCAAAAGAAACCAGAGCATTGTTTAAATGCAAAAGGGATGAGCTCAAAATTATGAATCAGATGAAATAACTTCTATTGGGAGTTATCCATGGATTATCATTTAAAATGCCTCCAAATTGCTCTCAAATCAGTTCAATGCAAAGTTCCCTTTGGGCAAAACTATTTCAAGTTTTTATTTTAGCTTTTAATAACTTGATCTGTGCTTTGAAGATTACCCACACAAACTTCCACTCTCTTTTGTGTTGTGGTTGAGATTCAGCAGCAATTCTGAAGACTGCACAGAGATACTGAATTGCAAATGCAACCAGATTTTATCAGACTTTCAAGTGACAATGCCAATAGAACTCCATCATAACCTTAAAGATCATTGTTAAAGAGTCACAGAGTCGTACAGCAAAGAAAATGGCCCTTCAGCCCACCACGTCTATGCTGACCATTGATACTAATCCCATTTACCAGCACTTGCTCCATAGCCTTCTATGTCTTGACAATTCAAGGGCTCATCTATATACTTATATATTGTGAGAGTATCCACTTCCCTCACTCAGGCAGTGCATTCTGCATTTCAACCATTCTCTGGATGAAGAAATTCTTTCACAGCCTCTACAAATCTTTTTCCCCCTTACCCTAAATCCATGCCTTCTGGTTTTTCACGCCTCTATTTTGGGGAAATCTTTCATATTATCTGTGCCTCACATAAATTTGTATACCTCCATCAGGTATCCCCCTCAGCCTCCCCTGCTCCAAAGAAACCAAGCCCAGGCTATCCAGTCTCTGCTCATAACTGAAACACTGCATCCCAGGCAACCCTGATGAATCTCCTCTGCACCCTCTCCAGTGCAATCACATCCTTTCTATAACGTGGTGACCAGAAATTCACACAATATTCCATCGTTTATATGATAAAGGTGAACTCTTGATCCCTCGATCTACCTTGTCATGGCCCTTGCACTTTATTTGTCTACTGCAATGCACTTTCTCTGTAACTTCCTCTGTGACACTATATTCTGCATTCTGTTTTCTTTTCCTTTTGTACTACCTCGATGTACTTATATACAGAATGAGCTGTCTGGATGGTATGCAAAACAAAGCTTTTCACTGTATCTCGGTACATGTGACAATAATGAATCAGCTACCAATTACCAGTTACCAAGCTGTGGCCTAATCAATGTTTTATGAAGCTGCACCATAACTTTCCTGTTTCCTATACCCCGACAAATGAAGACTAGTATCCCCTATGCCTTCTTCCTCACCTTATCTACTTATACTTCCATTTTCAGAGATGCTTGGGCTTGTACACCAAAGTCCCCCTGTTCCTCAATACTCCCTAGGGCTCTACTATACATAATGTAAATGTTATGGAATATTCTTCAGGACTGCCAACATGCTTCAGAATATTATAGGCTCTTGAAGACATCATAAAGTCAAGAGAATTCCTCGCAAAATTGGTTAGTTTGTTTCAAAACCACGAAATAACACAATGACCATTGGCCCCAAGGTGTGACAAGAAGGAATTGCCTCTTGCTTGCTTAAATAAGCTTCAGGATGACACAGTCTAAGTACCACACTTGGAATATTGTGTTCAGTTCTGGTCACCTCATTATAGGAAGGATGTGGAAGCTTTAGAGAGGGTGCAGAGGAGATTTACCAGGATGTTGCTTGGATTGGAGAGCGTGACTTATGAGGATAGGTTGAGCGAGCTAGGGTTTTTCTCTTTGGATAGAAGGAGGATGAGAGGTGACTTGATAGAGGTGTACAAGATGATAAGAGGCATAGATCGAGTGGACAGTCAGAGACTTTTTCCCAGGGTGACAATGGCTAACACAAGGGGACATAATTTTAAGGTGATTGGAGGAAGGTATAAGGGGTAAGTTTTTTACACAGAAAGTGGTGGGTGCGTGGAACACGCTACCTGCAGAGGTTGTAGGGACAGATAAATTAGGGACATTTAAGAGGCTCTTAGATAGCCACATGAATGATAGAGAAATGGGGAGCTATGTGGGAGGGGAGGGTTAGATAGATCTTAGAGCAGGATAAAATGTCAGCACAACATTGTGGGCTGAAGGGCCTGTACTGTGCTGTAGTGTTCTATTTTCTATATTCTATGAATGAGCAAGGACAGGGAAGATGCAATTTTATGTGGAAAAATTGGAAAGTTATCCATTTTGGCAGAAAGTAGAAAAGTGGAGTATTTTTTATAAATGGTGAGAGATTGAGAAGTGTTGGTGATCCACAGGTATCCTTGTACGCAAATCTTTGGAAGTTAATATGCAGGTACAGCAAGTAATTAAGAAAGCAAACAGTCTGCTGGCCTTCATTGCAGAGGATTTGAGTTCAAGAGCGAAGGTATCTTACTACAGTTACATGGATCCCTGTTGAGACTGAAGCTGGAATACTGTGCATAGGTCTCATTGTCCTTACATAAGGAATGGTGTACTCGGGATAGAGGGAGTGTATTGAAGGATTCCTGGGATGGGAGGATTGTCCGTGAAGGAATAATTAAGCAGACTAGACCAATATTCTCAGTTAAGGAGAAGTTCACTGAGACAAACAAAATCTTTAAATGATACATTGGTGTATCTTAAATTAGAAATGTCTCTCACCGTCACACTAAACTTTAACCAGCGGTTATCACAGAAAGTGTTAGTAAACCGTCAACTTTCTAAAACAGGATTTAATGCAATCCACTGTACTATCCTCATCCTGAAGCCCTGATATATCCTCCTATCCCTGACCCCCATTCATACCACGTCTGTCCAATCCCTTTCTCCCTCCAACCAGAAAGTGGCCTCCAATTCGTGTCTGTCCCTCCTCCCCGTCCCCTCCTTCCCCCATCCCCCACATCCTCATCCCTCCTCCAACCTTAGAACATAAAACATTGAACAGGACAGCACAGGAACAGGCCCTTCAGTCCACGATGTTCTTCTGAATTAATTAAGCCAATGACACCTAACTCCTTTTGCCTGCACATGGCCCGCATCCCTCCATTCTCTGCTTATTCATGTGCTTATCTAAGAGCCTCTTAAACGCCTCTATCGTATCTGCATCCACCACCACCCCTGGCAGCGCATTCCAGACACCCACCACTCTCTGTGTAAAAAATCTGCCCCTCACATCTCCTTTGAACTTTCCCCTTGGTGAAGCAGCCAGCATAATCAAAGACCCCATCCACCCGGGTCATTCTCTCTTCTCTCCTCTTCCATCAGGTAGAAGATACAGGAGCCTGAGGGCACGTACCACCAGGCTCAAGGACAGCTTCTATCCCACGGTGATACGACTATTGAACAGTTCCCTTATACGATGAGATGGACTCTTGACCTCACAATCTACCTTGTTTGATCTTGCAACTTATTATCTACCTGCAATGCAGTTCCCTGTAGCTGTGACACTTTACTCTGTCTTCTGTTACTGTTTTTACCCTGTACTACCTCAATGCTCTCTGTACTACCTCAATGCACTGTGTAATGAATTGATCTGAACAAATGGTATGCAAGACAAGTCTTACTTTGTACTTCGGTACAAGTGACAATAATAAACCAATACCAATACCCTCTCACCTTAAATGCATGCCCTCTGGTATTAGACTCAAGACCTTGCCTCAAGCCTTAGCACAAGTGAATTTTTCAGCAAAGGACCGAGACTCCTGCATTGAAATTGGACAACGCAGCTTAAATCTGCTTCAATGCCAGTAACTCTTCAATTAACGTGCCCCTTTCGTATTAATAAGAGGCTGAATCTTCTTTCAATTGGGTGTTAGGGCTGCCACTCAATCGGCTTTCTAGGAATATTTTTACTGAATTGATGAACTCAGAATAACCCAACACTGCCACTGCCCAGAAGATGATTTTCTCCCGACCCTGATAGACTTTGGATAAATCCCACCCTGTGATCACAGAAGAAGGGAGTCACACAGAACTCCAGGCAGCCTGATCAATAGTAGTGGATAGCACCGCCATCTGAAGTATTGCTGGGCTCACTCAATGCATCCTGAGAGGTGAGTCATAGATTCAAGACATTACTTTGACCTTGAGCCTGTTGAATGGACTGCTGCATAAGATTCAAACAGAGACAAGCCGGGTTTGAAGTGCTGATACGTTTAAACTCCAGTTTCGGACACAGGAAGATTTTGATAGACCAGTTAACGAAGAAGTGTTCTCCCAGATGCAACCGCACCTTCTACCAATGGGAATAAAATGTCATCAGGGTAAATTCATAGCTCTGATGAGAAAAGCACTGGTCCCAGTTGTTACTTAGCTGATCGAGGCTGTTATTTCACGGTAGGAATGCAGTTTTTGGGTCATAGAGAAACCACCATCGGTCTGAGAGCGAGCAGTTAGTGGGGACAGCTGCCAACCCACTCCTTGGACACAGAGGAAGAAACTAGAGAGCACAGGTTTAAGGTGAGAGGGGGGAAACTTAAAAGAGATGTGAGGAGGGAGTTTTTCATTCAGAGGGTGGTTGCCTGGAACGAGCTATCAGAGGAGGTGGTAGTAGCAGATACAATGACAATGCTTCAAAGGCTTTTGGACAGGTTTGGATATGAAAGGCATAGAGAGATACGGGCCTAATGCAGGCAAATGGTGTTGGCGTAGATAGGCATCAGGGCTGGCATGGACAAGGGGCCCTTTCTGTGCAGTAGGATTCTATTGTCTGATTCTAAGGAAGATCTGTCTGGGCTGAGTTACAGTCAGAGACTCCATTCCTGTTAAACACCACAAACCTGCACCTGTACTGAAGGCGGGTAACAGCTTAAAACTGTTTGCGTCAGCAGTTACTTCTTTAATTAACCTTCTACGCTGACATTTCGAGCAGCTGAAACCTTTGTACTGGGGGAACTACAGAATGGCTGCACCTGAAGGGACTTCCTTTCTAATAATGTTTTTGCTGCATTGATTAACTCAGAGTTGTCCATCGCCACCACTGTCCACAAGATGATCTTCTCCTAACCCTGATAGACAGGCGTTGGGTAAAGTCCACCCAGCGATGACGAAGGTAGGGAGTCACACAGGACTTCAGAGCAACAAGCGATCTGCTGGAGGAATTCAAGCGGGTTGAACAGCATCTGGGGGTGGGGGGTGGGGGGGGAAGAGGAATTGTCGATGTTTCGGTTCGAAACCCTGCATCAGGACTGAGAGTGGAGAGGCGAGATGGCCAGGATAAAGAGGAGACGGGGAGTGGTGAGACAGGAGTCTGAGGTGATTGGTCAGAGAGTTGGAGAGTAATGGAAACCACAGAGTAGGAGCGTGAGACTCCAAGCAGGTTGCTGAGGGAAGTGCGTGGAAATTAGTAAATTGGTAAATCAGTTATTATTGTCACATATACCGAGGTACAGTGAAAAGCTTTGTTTTGCATGCCGTCCATACAGATCATTTCATCACATCAGTGCATTGAGGTAGTACAAGGGAAAAAGATAACAGAATGCAGAATAAAGTGTTACAGCTACAGAGAAAGTGCAGTGCAGGCAGACAATAAAGTGCAAGGCCATGATGAGGTAGATTATGAGGTCAAGAGTCCATCTTAGCATACAAGAGGGCTATTCAATGGTCTTATAACAGCGGGATAGAAGCCGTCCTTGAGCCTGGTGGTAGGTGCTTTCAGACTTTTGTATCTTTTGCCCAGTGGGAGGGGGGAGAAGAGTGAATGTCCGGGGGGTGGGGGGGGGGGTGGTGGGGTCTTTGGCTATGCTGCTTTACCGAGGCAGCGAGAAGCATAGACAGAGCAATGGGTGGTAGTGGACAAAAATAATTAGCTAGAAATTGGATTCGGCTGTAGCCAAATACGTGCTGCTTTGACATGAATGCCCATCTGGATCTCCTGCAAGGATCTGTGAAACTGGGGAAAATCCCAGTGTGGCAATTTGCACACAGAATCCTTCGCTACAACGGTTGCCGGCAGTTCTCCTCAGAGGTTGCTTGAAGAGCTGGTGCCCGTCACACCATTGCTCAGGGGACCACTGGGCTGTACTTCAGATTTAAAGGGACTTCTCCTCTGGCCCACTTCTGAGAACCATTCCACCAATGGCCCCAAGCTGCTGCGAAGTCAGAGGTGGTCAGGAAGGCAGCGGGATTCTCTGATGCAGATGGCATGAACAGGCTGTGAGCTAAGATGGAGCTGTTTCTATTATCCTGAGTAATCAAAGTGGCTGGTATGTGTCATCAATGCAGTCACACTGCAGTCTCTTCTGCCTGTGAAGTGATGCATTTTGGGAAGTTAAACCAGGGCAGGGCATACGCAGTGAATGACAAGGTCCTGGAGAGACCGAGGGGTACAAGTACATGGTTCCCTGAAAGTGGCAACATAGGTAGACAAGGTTGTGAACAAGGCACATGGCGTACTTGCGTTAATCAGATGGAGCATCAAGTCCAAGAGTTGGGACGTCATATGTTACAATTGGACAAGACGTTGGTGAGACTGCAGCTGGAATATTGTGTGCAGTTCTGATCGCTGTACTATAGGAAGGATGTGATTAAGCTAGAGAGGGTAAAGGAAAGACTCACAAGGATATTCCCAGGACTGGAGGGCTTGAGTTATAAGGAGAGACTGGATAGGCTAGGACTGTTTCCTCTGGATTGAAGATTGAGAGGTGACCTTGTAAAGGTTTATAAAATCATGAGGGGTACAGATAAAGTGGATGGTTGCAGTCTTTTTCCCAGGGTAGGGGAGTCTAAAACCAGAGGGCATAGGTTTAAGGTAAGAGGGGAAAGATTTAAAGGGAACTGAGGGGCAAGTTTTTCACACAGAGGGTGGTGGGTAAATGTAACGGGCCGCCAAAGGAAGTGGTAGAGGTGGGTATAGTAACAATGTTCACAGACGTTTAAACAGGTTCATGGATAGGAAAGGTTTAGAGGGACATGGGCCAAATGCAGGCAAATGCGACTGGCTCAGGAAGACACCTATGTCGGTATAGACTTGCTGGGCTGAAGAGCCTGTCTCCATCCGGTATAAGTCTCAGACTCTCTGACTCATAGGCAATGAAGTGCAATATTCTCCCAGTTTGTTGTCAGTGAAGTGCACAGGCTGTTGGTAAGGGGGTGACTGTGAATCCATCAACTGTGCAACTGACAATCCGAGAGCATCAAGTGAACAAGGGTGAATTGCGCACAGAATTTCCCAGGCTAATTCCTGGTGGTGTGCTTGCCCGGAAGAGGTCACTAGTGCGATCTAACCCAAGCATAATTGCCTGTATACACAACTTGCTCATATAAAACCATCCATGGATGGGTCCAATTTTTAGGCTAAGCTGTATTTGACCAGTGAGTGTGATATAAAACACTCTGAAACCTGGGTGCAAAAGACACATAGCAGGTTATTGGCAACTGTAAATTATCCTTTGTGTCGATGGGAGAATTGGGGGAAGTTGATGGGCTTGTGAGAGAGAATAGTTTACAGGGAAATAAGTGGGGGAATGGGAATGATCTGAAAGCTGGCATAGACTTGATGGGCTGATTGGCCTCTTCCACTGGAAATCAAGGATGAATTATCCATGGCCATGAAGGAGCCCAGATGGGAAATCAGATAGGCTCTGATTCCAGGAGGCAGCAGTTCCTGGCCACATTTAATTAATCCTTTCCAACCAATGACAGATGAATCCACCCCACGATTGAAAACGATTAGAAATATTCTGCTGCCATGGTCTTAGTGGTATCTGACTGATTAAACAACCTCCAGGCATACCTCAGCTTGGCTGCCAGACCGTGTAATATCTGCTGTCAAGGATTATCTGAAAATTCCCCCGTCTCCTCTCACACCAGTGCACTTTAAGTTTCACAGGGAGCTTAATATTTATTAAATTGGCATGTTCCACAGGGGAAAACAAAGGCATCCATTCCAGGAAAAGTCTTTTTTTGATAAAGATATTTTTGATACCAATTAATCAACACAGATTCCTATTAATCTGTTCAGGAATGCATTGAGAGAGAGCAAAGATGCAAGAGACACTGTTAATTTACAAGGCAACATACTGTTTACAGGTTAAGTCTTTAAGCTGCTGGTGCAGACTGAATGTCCCAGACTATCTCCGACAAGGTAACATTATTGCAAAGCAACACACTTGTTTCCTCTCCGATGGCCCGCACATTGAATAGTCCAGCTTCAGAAAACTCGCTCCCCTGTCTTCCTTTCCCACTCCCACCAGTCCGCCCAGGGTCTCTCTCCCTTTGTTACCTTTCTCCATCCTTCCTCCCGCCCCACGTTACCCAGGCTCGTCGCCCTCCCCAGCTGGTTCCATCTGTCCATCATGCACATACCCACCTACCTGGGTTTCATTCACCTCTTCTATCCCCTCCCCCACCTAGCTCCACTTGTCTAATTTATCCACCAGCCTCTGTCTCACACTCGCCCCTCCCTTCCCTCCCTTCCTCTACCTGCTTCAATCTACCAGTCATTCTATGACACCCCCCGGTCTAGTTCCACCTGTCCCTTACCTCCTTCCCTCTCACTTCTATATACCAGCTATCTCCCCTCTCCACTCTCAGCCCTGATGCAGGGTCTTGACCCGAAACATCGACAATTCCTCCTCCTCCACCCCAAACGATGCTGCTTGACCCGTTGAGTCCCTGCTTTCATGCCTTTTCCTTCTATTGCCCTGTACCAATACAACGTTCTCTCTCACACCCCCATCGACTTCCTATTTGATTCTTTTGCTGCTCACCTTACTACGTTGGAGAAACGGACCCGTCTGATATCTTAATGGATGGACAGGAGGTTCAACAGTCGGTCAGCGGTGCTTGGCACTGGAGCAAGGGCAAGGATCCGTGTGGGACATACACACATCCGAGTCGGGAGCAGGAGTAGGCCGATCGGCCCTTCGAGCCTGCTCTGCCGTTCAATAAGATCCTGGCCTATCTTAATTCTTCTTTCCCACCTACCTCCAGTAACATTTGACCCCCTCTCTTATCAAGAACCTATCTCCCTCCAGCTTAAGAGTGTTCAAAGACTCTGCTATGACTGCCCTCTGGGGAAGAGAGTTCCAAAGACTCATAATCCTCTGAGAGAAGTAATGTTGCCTCATCCATATTCCAAATCGGGCTTGCCCTTTTTCTCAACTCTCCACAAGAGGAAGGATTCCCTCCACACCCATCCTGCCAAGACCTCCTAGGATCATGTACGTTTCAGTCAGGGTCCCTTGTCACTCTTCCACAGCCCAGCCTGGCCTTTCCAACCTTTCCTCAGAGGGCAACCGGCCCTTTCCAGGCAAACTTTCCGAAAGTGGCCAGTCGCACTCTGCTTCCTGAGGCCCCCAGTCTGGGCTGGCCCACACTGACTGTTGGGGAGCAGTTGTTCTGGGCAGCCTGTTGGTCAGTGAACTGCTCGAGCCATAGCGCCATGCAGCATGGAAGCAGGCCCTTCAGCCCACTGAGTCCATCGCATGCTAATCCTACACTAATCCTATACAAATCCCATTATATTTCCCTACATTCCCATCAATGCACCCCCATGCTTCAGATTCTACCACAAGGGGCAACTCATACTGGCCAATAAACCCACCAACCCACGGCTTTAGGGCGTGGGAGGAAACTGGAGCATCCGGATCAAACCCACACGGTCACAGGGAAAACATGCAAACTCCACGCAGACAGGATCGGGATCGAGCCTGAAGCTCCGGGGCTGCAAGGCAACAGCTCCACCAGCTACACAACTGTGGCACAACACTGTGCTTGGGACCTGTATATATAAATTGCTAACTCTAGAGGCAGATTTCCCCTCACAAATAGAGTTCATGTTATTGTATAAAAACTGCATTCAGGGAACTGGTGAACGCTGCATCCAAGTCCCTATTTCACCCTCTGCCACATCGCTTTTGATCAGCCTAGACCGCCACCTTAAGGAAGCTTTTATATAAACAGCTGCACAGAGAACTAAATATGTCAACTGGTCAATAGTTTCCAACCAGGGCTGAGAAGGTAAGGAGAAGCTATGATTACAGGGATCCTGCCAGGCTTTAATAATATTGAGGTGTTTTAGTTAGAATGCTCAGAAAAACAAGTAAAATTAAATTAAAATCTGCTTGACACACGAGCTGCTCCAGGCGTGGGATGCTTTCTGATCCCACAAATCCCCGACTCCTTAAAAGGAGTCACTGGTGATATCATCAGGCCTCCAGTGGGGGTGGAAGGGGTGACATATTTTACCGACTGGGAAGAGGAAGGTTGGGAGCGGTTGGATGATAGGATGTTGATCCTGTCCTCAACTGAATTCCACACACACTAATCCCAATGAAATAAAAAGCATACTTGTACAAATATTGCATTTTTACTTACTTACTAAAGGAGGCCACTTGGCCCATCAGGTCCTTGCTGGCTCCTGATAGAACAATCCCATTCATCTCATTCCCTCGTTTCCCTGGAGCCTGCAACTTACTGTCTCTCACATGTCCATCAACTCCCTTGTCGTTCTCCTGCCACTCACCTTCACTAAGGGGTAAGTTACAGTAACAAATTAACCTCCAATCAGTATGTCCGATGACTCTTACCGATTTTTATAGATGCACCACAGAAAGCATCCTATCCGGATGCATCGCAGCTTGGTATGGCAACTGCTCTGCCCAAGACCGCAAGAAATTGCAGAGTTGTGGACACAAAAGGGCAGCAAGATCACAGGGAGCACCCCCACAGGGAAGTTGTCCTCCCGGCCACGTTGCATCCTGACTTGGAAATATATCGCCGTTCCTTCACCGTCACTGGGTCAAAATCCTGAAACTCTCTCCCTAACAGCACTGTGGGTGTACCCGCACCTCAAGGATTGCGGCGGTTCAAGTAGGCAGCTCACCACCACCTTCTCAAGGGCAACTAGGGATGGGCAATTACATGCTGGCTCAGCCTGGGAAGCCCACATCCCTGGAATGAATAAGAAGAAATCGCTGAGCATTATTTGAACCTTTGATCAGATGGTGTCTGTGGCCAATGTTACCCTTTTGTCCATTTGAGCCAAAATATCTCATGGCAATTGTTCCCAGTGTTTGTAACTTGCTGGAGTAGCTATTGTAGCTCACATGCATCTTGTGTTCAGGAAAAGTCATTAAATGATCAGCCACAACAATAACGTAGCTGCAGACAGTGGTTGATGCATCTTATGGCACAACTCGTCCATCCTGACTGAGGCCTTCTTGAGCGAGTCGCCTGTGTTTGACCTGTATCCCTCTAAACCTTTCTGATCCATGTACTTGTCCAAATGCCTTCCTCTGGCAGCTCGTTCCATACAGCCCCTCACCCTGCATGTGAAGAAGTTGCCCCTCAGGTCTCCTTTAAACCTTTCCCCTCTCACCTTAAACCGTGCCCTCTAGTTTTAGACTCCCCAACCCTGGGGAAAACAACTGTGACCATTCACCATATCGATGCCCGTCATGATTGTTCAACACTTGAATTTTTCAGGCACATTGATAAACATGACATAAACAGACACAAAGGCTCTGAGAAGGAAGAAACGAAACACTTTTGGTCGAGCTATATTTGCTGACATTGGAACTTTTGCTTGAATATTTACACCCAGTGCATCAACAGCATGTGGGGAATATTTACTTTTATTAAAAATGTCAATTTTGGGGCTTCAGCATTAAAAAGATCACCGGGACTAAGACAACCATGGCATAATTTCCCAAACTGTGGATAAGCATAAACAATCTCAGCGAGTAAACTTTCCTCAAACGTGTTTTAGTGACTAGAATTTTTTTGTGGATATTTTAGGCAGATTTTGAGCTTCCTCAGTGAATGTGTGATTAATGTCCTCACCAACCGTACCTCTGCTCAGGGACAGAGGTGATCAAAGCAGGCGTCAGCCTCCTGGAGGGAGAACGTGCAAACTCCACATGGACAGCTCCCGAGATCAGGATCGAACCCAGGTCTCTGGCGCTGTGAGACAGCAGTGTACGGGCTATGCTATCATGCCACCCTGTGAGTTCATCGTGCCCTCAGCACAAGAGTTACCCTCCTTTCACTGTTCACCAAGATCCAGAATCAGGAAGCAAATATCCTTACATCAATGGTGTTAACACCTGACAGCAGAATATGCTAGATCCATTTTTTGTTTCTATTTACACACGAGCCCAACAACTCGAAAGCCTAGGAACTGCTCTGAGTGCGCCATCAAATCATCGCCAATCATCAAAGATCTCCACCATCTGGGCCATGCCATCTTCTCGCAGCTACCATCAGGCAGGAGGTACAGAAGCCTGAAGTCCCACACCACCAGGTTCAGGAACAGCTACTTCCCTTCAACCATTCGGTTCTTGAACCAGCCAGCACAACCCTAATCACAAGAGTTTAGCAACTTTGATCACTTTGCACTAAAGTGGACTTTTTTTTGTTCTAATTATGTTCCTTCTCGTAAAATTTGTTCATGTTTTTCCTGTGATGCTGCTGTAAGTTTTTCATTGCACCTGTGCATACATGTACTTGTGCATATGACAATAAACTTGAGTTTGACATTGACTTTGCTCTGCATTCCTCATGTGATGCAGCTCCAAGCTTTATAACCAAGCATTCTTAATGCGCGTTAGGAGGTATAATATCAAATTGACAAAATAAGAAAGCAAAAAACTGCAGATGCTGCAAGTCTGAAATAAAAACAGGAAGGGTTGGAAATCTTCAGCAAGTCGGGCAGCTTCTGTGGAGAGAGAAACAGAACTAATATTTCAGATCAATGGCCTGTGTTTAGGCCATTTCAAAGAAAGGTCATCAGTCCAAAATATTGTCTCTCTCTCTCTCTAGATGCTGCCTGACCTGCTGAGTATTTCCAACATTTTATGTTTTTTAATCTTAGGGCAAATATGAGGGGGTTAATCTGGCATCCTTCCTAAAACCAGTGAAGTCATTCCTCATTCTAAACCTTCGTCGCAGATGACACACCTGTTCCTATTGTAATATGTGGGGTTACAGGCAAAGCTGGAGTTCGGTCCCAGAACCGAGGCGAGTTAAACTGAAGTCTTTATTCGGCCTCATCCTATTTCAGAGATCTTCAGGTATCCCAGTGAAGGCTACAGAGTCAAATCTGGTCTAGGAAACAGTCCCAGACCAATGTCTGCCCTAATTTCTCAGTACATACTTCATTATGAACCCCAGTGGGTTTTTCTCTTCAAGACACTATTTGCAGCTTCACCTGATTTGTCATGGGAAAAATGCACAGTGCACACCTGTACTTACTTGTTGCTTTCAGGATGAGACACAGAGAACAAGCACCCGGTCACTGCAGTGGATGTTCCAGTCAATACACAGGCAAACAGCAAGGATTAATTTAGTCCAGGGTGTTTGGGACTTCTGCCTGATGGAAAACCACAACACTACAAACATTTACATTTATTTACTGATTGATAATCATTTTTCTCACAGACTAAGCATTATCTCTGTTCTTCTTTAATATTTATTTTTATTCGTTTACTGGATGTCAGTGTCATTGACAAGGCCATCATTTATTGCCCTTGCCAAAATGCCCCTGAGACAGTGGCAATGAGCAACGAGTGAGGGTGCTCGCACAGTGCTGCTCACAAGATCACAAGGTCACAAGACAAAGGAGCAGAAGTAGGCCATTCGGCCCATTGAGTCTGCTCTGCTACCTAACCATTGGCTAAACTATTCTCCCATCTCGCCCCAATTCCCGGCCTTTTCCCCATATCCCTTGATAACTTGACTAATTAGATACCTATCAATCTTCTCCTTAAACACCCCCAGTGATCAGGCCTCCATAGCTGTATGTGGCAATGAATTTCATAAATCCACGACCATCTGGCTAAAGAAATTTCTCCTCATTTCTGTTCTAAATGGATACCCTCTTATTCTCAGACTGTGCCCGCTAGTCTTGGACTCACTCACCAAGGGAAACAACTTAGCCACATCTACTCTGTCCAGTCCTTTCCAATGAGTACAGTCCAAGAGCCGACAATTGCTCATCGTATGTAAGCCCTTTCGTTCCAGGAATCATCCTCGTAAATCTTCTCTGAACCCTTGGGGAGGGAGTTTTGACCCAGTGATGAAGAAGGACGGCTGATACAGGAGGGGGAAGCCGTAGGTGGCAGTGTTCCCATACCCTGAAGCCCTTGTCCTTCTTGATGATCAAGTCTGCAGGCTTGGGAGGTGCTGTTGGGTTACCCTGGGCAAGTGATTGCAGTGCATTTGTCGAGAATACACTCTGGAACCAGTGGTAGAGGGACTGAGTATTTAGGGTAGTGGATGGGGTTCTGATCAAGTGGGCTGTTCTGTCTTGGGTGGTGTAGAACTGGGGTAGTATAGGATGTTTAGAGTTGTACTCATCCAGACAAATGTACCCATGAAATTAGGATAGATCTAAATCTGTTGAATAGGGACTCCTGACCCTATCCTTGGAAGATGAGATAAAATAAAATATCCTTATCAGTCACATGTACATCGAAACACACAGTGAAATGCATCTTTTGCGTTGAGTGTTCTGGGGGCAGCCCGCAAGTGTCACCACGCTTCCGGCGGCAACATAGCACACCCACAACTTCCTAACCCGTACGTCTTTGGAATGTGAGAGGAAACCGGAGCACCCGGAGGAAACCCACGCAGACACGGGGTGAACGTACAAACTCCTCACAGACAGCGGCCAGAATTGAACCCGGGTTGCTGGCGCTGTAATAGTGTTACACTAACCACTACACTACTGGGTGTAGATCTGTCTTGGTATTAAACAACACAGCAGAGCTTCGGTCCCCACACAGATTCAGCCAACTCCCCTCCACCCCCATCGAAAAGGTATTATCTGTTTAGTAGTTTCCAAAGACTATTGTTAACCTATTCCTGTTCATATTAAGGTGTTATTGGCTTTCATTATTGAAATTTTATTCTGATAACATCACCAAATCTAATTTAATGAGTGTTTAAAATGATGTTTTAATGAGGATTTAATCTGAAAGCACATACCACCAGGCTTAAGGACAGCTTCTATCCCACTCTTATAAGACTATTGAACGGTCCCTTGGTACAATAAAATGGAGTCTTGACCTCACCATCTACCTCGTTATGGCCTTGCACCTTATTGCCTACCTGCACTGCATTTTATCTGTAACTGTAACACTATATTCTGCATTCTGTTATTGTTTTCCCTTGTACGACCTCAATGCACTGACGTGATGTAATGATCTGTATGGATGGCAGGCAAAACAAGGTTTTTCACTGTACCTCAGTACACGTGACAACAATGAACCAATAAGAACTATGGTCCTTACGGCTGGACAACAATGATAACCTGTAGGGCAGATATCAATAGGACAGTAATGTTATTTACAGACTACCTGCAATGCAGTCCCCTGTAGCTGTGACACTTTACTCTGCATTCTGTTATTGTTTTTACCCTGTACTACCTCAATGCACTGTGTAATGAATTGATCTGTATGAACAGTATGCAAGACAAGTTTTTCACTGTACCTCGGTACAAGTGACAATATTAGACCAGTACCACCTTATTGAGTGATAGTATGGAACTTGGTTGGCTGAAGGTCCATACTATCACTAATAAGGTGGTACTAACCAAAAGAAAATATTTAAATTAAATATCCAGTGACAGAGGAATTACAGCAATGGAATTATGCATTCCCATAAACTTGGATCTGCAATTCAAACTGGCTGCTTCATTAACAATGAACCTCAAGTAATATGTTTATTATACAAAACACCTATTGGCATCTATTTAAAAAATATTCTGTCACTTCCAACACGCACTAACTTGACGTAGAATTCTCTCATCCATAGCTGATTGCACTGCACAGTCCCTCAGCATGGTGTACACAGCCTCTGGAAATCATTCTGTAGAATTGGTATTGGTGTTGGTTTATTATTGTCACATGTACCGAGATACAGTAAAAAGCAGCTTTTGTTTATGTGATTGGCTGAAGCAGTCATGCAGTGATGCAGCAATGAAACACGTTTGGTGCTGCCTATCATAGGTGAGTGTCTAGGCAACTGTCTTTTGGATTGAACTGAGGCAATCCACCCTTGCCTCAGGATGTGAAAGGTCCCAATGTGGGAGCTTACTGTGCACAAATTTGCTGCCATGTTTCCATTACAACAGTGGCTCCACATCAAAAATACCAAATCTGCTTTGAACCACCCTGAAAGGGATGAGAAGGACATTATATAATTGCAAGACCTTTCTTTAAATGGGCCAGTGAAACTTTGGAGACCAGGGACTTGCACATTGCTACTGCTGTAGTTTGCATGTTGTACACCAGAGCTGCCTCCCTGTGTTTAGACAAAATCCATCTCCTGCATTCCATTGACAGATTTGTGAAGCACTTTCTAAAAATGATTAGCACCTCTATGTGCTGGAAATGTGTTCAAGGATGCCGCCTTTCCAAGATCTATCAAAACAGTCAGTAAAAGAGGCTTCATTGATGCTGTAGAGGCTGTTTTGGGAAACATGAGGGGAGGAGTGGTTGGGCAGGATGGGGCAATATGCCAGGCCAGGAATATTGGAGACTCTTGGATTTTTCACGGATAGCACACTTGAGAAGGAGAGCCTGGGGAGGAGAGATGGGAGTCTTTCATATAAACTGTTGAATGGTGGTAGCATTAAGGGAAACCAGATGCCATTGTCATTGAGCCGGGAATGGTTATTGTTTCTAAAGGCAAACTATGCAGAATAAACACAGATGATCACAGCGGCGGGCAGCCGAGGGTTCTGGCCGGTCGGCCTGCCTGCCCATCTTCCGTGCTTACATCCGCGTGTGGGTGTCCTTGGAGACAGAGCACACGGTCTCCGTAGGCACCCTGGTCGAGTTCCGCGCTCGGTGGGCCCCTCGGGATCGCATGTGTCGTGGACGGTGAGAATGCGATTCTTCTCTGAAGTGTTGCGTGGTGCGTTTAGCGGGTGTTTTTCTCTGCTGTGCTGCGTGGTACGTCTCGCGGGTGTTTAGTTTGCTTCATTTTGCTGTAGTTATGTAAATGCTTGGTTTATTTTCTTCTTTTTCTGTATTAGTTGTAGTGTTTTGGCACTGGTTGTCCTTTTGTAGTGCTTTTAGCTAATAAACCTTTATATTTAAAAAAATAAACACAGATGCTCAAAACTTCTCAACCAAATATTGGGTGGACTACCCTGACTCCTCGGTAAAGGGAACACACTCTTTATTCCAATTTTTTCCATCAAAGAAATAAAACTGCAATGTCTAGCTTTAACCTGAAAGAGTTCTCAGTGCAGGTAAGAGATGGTGATGGGCAGGTGCGGGGGAGGAGGGGAGAGCAGATCCGCCGGGGGATGGGTCAAAGGTAAGGAGAGAAAGGAAAAAAAGGCTAGCAAAGAGAAGAAGAGAAGAGGCATGGTGGTGGGGGGAGTGTGGGGAAGGGGATGTGGGGATTAACTAAAGTGGGAGAATTCAGTATACGTGCCATTAAGCTGCAAGGTTCCAAGACGGAAAATGAGGTGCTGTTCCTCCAGTTTGCGCTTGGAATTCTCCTGGCAGTGGCGGATGCCGAGGACCGACATATCAGTGATAGTGTGGGAGGGGAGTTGAAGTGACTGGTAACGGGAAGATGCAGATCGCGGTTACGGACAGAGCGCAGGTGTTCTGCGAAACAGTCACCTAGTCTGTGTTTTGTCTCGCCAGTGTAGAGGAGGCCACACTTGGAGCACCGAATGCAGTCGATGATATTAAGGGAGGTGCAGATGAATCTCTGTCTCACCTGAAAGGACTGTTTGGGTCCCTGGATGGAGGTGATGGAGGTGGTGTAGGGGCAGGTGTTGCACCTATGGCGGGGGCAGTGGAAAGTTCCCAGGGTGGGAGCAGGATGGGTGGGTGGGGGGAGGAGTGAACGAGGGAGTCGCGGAGAGAGTGGTCCCTGCAAAAGGCAGAAAGGGGTGGGGAGAGGAAGGTATGCTTGGTAGTGGGGTCCCATTGGAGATGGGGGAAGTGACAGAGAATGATGCGTTGGATATGTAGGCTGGTAGGATGAAGTGTGAGGACAAGAGGGACCCAATCCCTGTTGGGTCTGGGAGGGGTGGGGGTGAGCGCAGAGGTGCGGGAAATGGCAGAGGTGCGGGTGTGAGCTCATTCAACCACAGTCAGGGATAAGCCCCAGTTAGAAAAGAAATTGGACATCTTGGATGCTCCGGGGCGTCCTTGCAAGAGACAGGGTGGGAGGAGCTGTAATCGAGGTAGCTGTGGGCGTCAGTGGGTTTGTAGAAGATGTCGGTGGATAAGTAATCTCCTGAGATGGAGACAGAAAGATCGAGAAAGGAGAGAGGGATGTCAGAGATAGTCCAAGTGAATTGGAGAACTGGGTGAAAATTACAGCTCCTCCCACCCTGTCTCTTGCAAGGACGCTATCCCTTTTTCTCAATTTCTCTGCCTCCACCGCATCTGCTCCCGTGATGAGGCTTTCCACCCCAGGACACCCGAGATGTCCAATTTCTTTTCTACCTGCACCTCCCTTAATATCATCTACTGCACGTACGGCAGGCACAGTAGTGTAGCGGTTAGCGTAACGCTACTACAGCACCAGCAACCCAGGTTCAATTCCGGTCACTGTCTGTAAGGAGTTTGAATGTTTTCCCCATGTCTGTGTGGGTTTCCTCCGGGTGCCCTGGTTTCCTGCCACATTCCAAAGACGTACGGGTTAGAAAGTTGTGGGCATGCTATGTTGGCGCCAGAAGTGTGGCGACACTTGCAGACTGCCCCCAGAACACTCTATGCAAAAGGTGCATTTCACTGTGTGTTTCGATGTACATATGACTAATAAAGCCACCTTATCTTATGTTGCTGCATTCGGTGCTCCAAGTGTGGTCTCCTCTACACTGGTGAGACCAAACGCAGACTAGGTGACCGTTTCGCAGAACACCTGCGCTCCATCCGTGACCACAATCAGCATCTCCCCATTGCCGGTCACTTCAAATCCCCCTCCCACTCCATCATTAATATGTCAGTCCTCGGCCTCCTCCACTGCTAGGAGAATTCCAAGTGCAAACTGGAGGAACAGCACCTTGTTTTCCGTCTTGGAACCCTGCAGCCTAACGGCATGTATACTGAATTCTCCTACTTTAGGTAATCCCCAACCCCCCTTCTCCACACTCCCATCCCCCCCCCCACCATGCTTTTCTCTTCTTCTCTTTGCTAGCCTTTTTTTCCTCTCTCTCCTTACCTCTGACCCATCCCCCAGTGGATCTGCTCTCCCCTCCTCCCCCGCACCTGCCCATCACTATCTCTTCCCTGCATCTACCTATCACCACCCTGTGCCCACCCCCCTCCCCTCTTTTGTTCACCTATCACTGCTCTGCTTTTCCCTCCTATATATTGGGCTTCCCCTTTTCCTATCTTCAGTCCTGAAGAAGGGTCCTGACTGGAAACGTTGACCGCCTGCTTTTCTCCACGGATGCTGCCTGGCCTGCTGAGTTCCTCCAGCATCATCGTGTTTTTCAAGCAATACCCTCAAGTTGCAGCAATCAATTCTCTAAGCTTCACTGAAGTGCATGTTACATCAGAATGCTGTGTGCACTGCAGCTGCCGCGTGAAGTTCACTCCTCTCCTCCTTTGGTTAACAGCTTTTTGGCACCTTGCAATTTTCTCAACTACATAGAACAGTGCAACACAGGAACAGGCCCTTCCGCCCATCCAGTCTGTGCTAACCACAATGCCAATCTAAACGAGTCCCATCTGCCTGCATTAATTCCATATCGTTCTATGCCTTGCTCATTCAAGTACCGGTCCAGACGGCTCCATTCCCTGTCTGTTCATGAGCCTGTCTAAATACCTCTGGGACATTGCTACTGTATCTGATTCCACCACCCCCAGCAGCGTGTTGCGGGCACCTCCCTCCCTGTGTAAAAAACTTGCCTCACGCATCTCCTTTAAACACGAAAAGAGATGTCTCTCCTTCCATACCATTTCACTATTAACCCTTTGCCCATATTCTCTCTCTTGCAACCATGCCCTTGGAAACCAAGTGTGGCTTTGGAATGTTCCAGAATCTGGGGGGAAAAAATCTCTACAATGTTTCTCGATAATGGAATCATTCTGCCACAGTTCTAGAGGTAGCCACTTTCATTAATTAACATGCCCAGTTATATATTGAAAGCCAACAACCAAACCCAAATTCAATATATTGGTTTTCAATATTTAACTATTAAGATTCAAATTAGTTTGTAAAAGTGCATAAATGTGAGAATCTTAAACACTCCTTAAGGGGCATTAATGACTTAATTAGAGCAAAAATCTTTCTGGAGGAACTCAGCGGGTCAGACAGCATCCGTATCTAGATGAAGGGTCCCGACTCGAAACGTCGACAGTCCATCTCCCTCCATAGAAGCTGCCTGACCCGCTGAGTTCCTCCAACAGTTTATTTGTTGCTCCAGATTCCAGCATCTGCAGTCTTGTGTCTCCAAATCAGACGCATTATTAACTTTTTTAAAAAATATAAAGGGAGCTCACTATGACTCTGAAAAGTGCACTCGGTGGCTTAAGAAACAACCAAAGCGTCTATACAGTTTTCAATGTTTATTAAATTACGGGATCACAGCATCGTTCACAAAACAATTGGCTGTATCGCCAGCCTCAACAATAAATAGACTGTACATTTTGTTCTTCCTGAGTTTATTTTTGTTTCAGAAGTCCTTTAAAAGTCCTCCAGCTGCTCCTGAAAAGGACTTTTGTCCTTATTTTCACATGGCCATCAATACAGTCCCTTGACGGGGCTTCTGTCAGAGTCTGTACGGCGGGTGAGATCACGCACCTATGAGATGCAAGTGTCCATTCCATTTTGGAACATTTTTTCATTTCTTCTTCGTCAAGCCACCTCGCGATCCGAACTTTTGCAACGAAGGAAGTTCCTTGTCTCCCGACGTTTTGCAAAGTGTTTCGCAGGCTGGGCAGATCGTGCGCGGTGCAAAACGGCCACGAACCCCCGCTCTACGAGAAGATTTTCACCGACTTCCAACCCATGCGGAACAACTGCATGAGCTTCACCCTCCTGCGGACTCTGAGGGCCACCAAGGCTCGGCTGATCTCCTCGCTGCTCTGGTTGGAGCAGATGATCCGCGCCCTCTCCTCCGCTTTCTTGTCGCCGGATCTCTCGAAGAGCCTCTGCATCGCCGTGTGGTTGACGGACTGGAAGATGTCAGGCAGTGCTGCCTTGCGGAGATGTGTGTCGAACCGCTGGCCATAAACCAGAGGGCTCACCAGCTGAGAGTAGGGTCCGCACTCTTCGGCTGAGCTCATGATTAGATCTCCGAGTCAGCTCTACCAAGGCTGCAAGTCAGGAGTTGCTCAGAGCCACGGACCGCCCGGTATTTATAGGCGAAGAGAGCCCGACACCACTGACCCCAGGGCCGTCTGCACGGATAACATCAGCCCAACCCTGGCGCCTTCTAAAGCTCCACCTTCAGAGACTTTTTTTCCCCCAACGCAAACTGTTCCAACGGATAGAACATCTGCACGGACACCTATTGCAACTTCTCCCCGCCGCAAAATTAAATATTTTATTTCATGGAAGCTACTTTCCAAAATATAAAGTAGTCATGCACAGTTCATGTCAACACAACCAGGCAGTGCTGTAGATTTTCATCGCGAATAGAAAAACAGGGGGCTATGTGGGAGGGAAGGGTTAGATAGATCTTACAGCAGGGTAAAATGACGGCACAACATTGTGGGCCGAAGGGCCTGTACTGTGCTGCGATGTTCTGTGTTCTATATATTCTCAAATACCTGTGCAGCGCTTTGGAAGTGCAGGGTTTACAGTTATGGACAATTTGAGAAAAGGATACTGTGGTAAAGTACTTGTGTGTCTGGAATTTTAGAAACATTTATCACACCCCTTGCAGCTGGCAAACTTAAATTCGTGTAATTAACCAAATACATATTTTCTGTCAGTAATAGCTGTTGTGGTACATTTGCATTCTTTTCCTGTGGTTTGAGCCTGTCTGCCTCATTTCTGATGACACACAGGAGGAGGACATTTAGCATAAATTGGCATCAAGATCGGCACAACATAGTGGGCCGAGTGGCCTGTCCAGTGCTGTACTGTTCTATGTTCTATGTATGATGTTTACATGATTATTAAAAACTAGGGAAGTACTAACAACAAACAATCTACTGGAGGAAATCAGCAGGTCGAGCAGCATCTGTGGGGGTGGGGGGGGGGGAAGGAATCGTTGGCGTTGCGGGTCAAATCCCTGCATCAGAAAACATCGACAATTCCTTTCTCCTCACAGATGCTGCTTGACCCGCTGAGTTCCTCCAGCAGGTTGTGTGTTGCTCCAGTCTCCAGCATCTCCAGTCTCTGGTGTCTCCTGTGAAAGCACTAATCTCATCGGGTTCAATCGGGGCTGTATGTGACTCCAGACCTACGATGTGCGTAACTCTTGCCTGCCTCCAGGGGACGTTGTCAGTGACATCTCCTTCCCATGAACAAATAAATAAGTAAAAGAACTGTATGCTTTTGCAATTGATCCCTCTGATTGGATCCACTAACAATCCACAGTTGCTTTTCTTTTCACTGGGTTATTATATTTTGTTGTGCCTGCATTCCAACCAATCATAACAGAATGCATGAGTTTTATAACGTGTGAAAATCAGTGGCCAGTGGATTGAACCTCAGCAAACACGTCTCAAAGGGAAATAACACAGCAGGTGGGTGGAATTACCCAGTAAGTCAGTCAACGAGAAAGGACACAGAAGCAAATGTAACTATTCAGGCCGATGAGGTCAGGATTGAACCCAGGTCCCTGGACGGTGCCCCTGTACCACAAATGTGGATCTCTCTCACATCTGTATGTTCCTGTCGGATTATTTGTGCATTTCGATCGTCTTTGCCTCTCACCTTTCTTTGTGTAGTCCCCAGTGTTAATATCCTCTGTACCTTGCTGGCCAACATTTCCATTGTTAGCTGCTCTCTATATGTCCCTGCACCCTCTGTAGGGGCCGGAGTTGGTTTTGAATGCTGTTGTTTTCCATATTTCACATATGATACAGGAAGTGGCCTCTTTGGCCACTATGCCAGCTCACAGAGCAATCCATTCAGTATAACCTATCCTCCCCACATTCCCATCAACTACCTCCCAGAGACTACCACCTACCTACACACTAGGGGCAATTTACAATGGCCAATTAACTTCCGAACTCACTCATCTTTGGGATGTGTGGGAGGAAACAGGGGAAACCCATGAAGTCACTGGGAGAACATGCAAACTCTACACAGACAGCACCAGAGGTCAGGATCGACCCTGGATCACTGTCGACATGAGGCAGTGGCTCGACTAGCTGCGCATCATGCTACACCATGGCTTCGTCATACAAGCAGCGAAGAGTTATCTTCATTAGGTCATCAGAGCTATAAGCAGATTGATTGAAGGAAGGGAGAAGATAAATAAAGAAGGAAACTCTTCCCATTGGCAGATACCTCAAGGACTAGAGGGTGAAGATTTAAAATCTGGGACGAAAGATACGCAGGGGGATGCGAGGAAATTTTTCTTTACGCTGAGATTGGTTATGATGTGGAACTCACTGCCTTGATGGAGATGGAAACTGAAAGGGAGGTGGATCAGCCAATGAGGGAAATTTTCAGGGCCATGAGGGGAGATCAAGGTAATGGGACTGATGGAATTACTCTACTAGAAGTCAGCACAGCCTTAATGAACCAAATGACCCTTTTTATCCCAGAACAATTCTATGATTCTATAGTTATATATCTTATGTACTGATCTTTGATATCACAGATATAATTGAACAATCATTTACTAAACATACTACAAAGCTGGATTAAAATGTAAGAAGCTAACTTTGTTTCTCCTCGTTCAGAGCTGCAAGTCTCAATTGTTTGCATTGTAATATAGCTGTTGGGGTACATTTGCATTCTTTTCCTGAGGTTTGAGCCTGTCTGCCTCATTTCTGATATTTACATGATTATTAAAAATGTATTTGCTGCCTGACTTCAGGGTTTCTTGCTGCCAGTGAAGCTTGGTTTACTGCAATATCGCGGCATAGAATATTAAATGACCGTCTCCTTCTGAAATTCTGGTTGCAGCCTCATCTAAGTTCAACATCAAAGGGGCCCAGAAAAATCCCCCATGGTCACAGTGCAAACATCCGTCTCCCCTGACTATACAAAGCAAACCCCCGCCAGATACTCCTGCCTTTAATATTTAACGTTTCCTGAAACACAGGGGAAAAATGTACATCTTTTTCATTTTTGATTTTCCTTTACTGCTCAAGCTTCACTGGTGGATTCTATCGGATTTTCCTCCCGATGGTACCCGGTGTGCATTGTGGATGTTCATAGAATGATAGTAGAATCTACAATTCAATTTCATAAATGAAGCCCATTCAAAGCTTCCCATCGCACAGATGCCAGACACCCTCCTTTCTGGCCAAACCTGATGCAAATTAGAATTTACTGCTCTATTAGCAGCCATTTTAAAGTTTATAAATGTTAACTTGCTTACTTTTTATTCCTGTTTATAAAATTGCACTGTTATAAATAAAACATTTCAAAAATTGCATCTTTCTGCAGCTTTGCAGAATACCGATAACAAGAACAGAATCAGGACACCAGGTTCAAAGGACCTTCTTTGCATCATAACAAATTTGGCACTTTCTCTGTGAAAGCCAACTGAAAATAAGAAATTACAAACGAGATTTTAAAAATTGCGAAAATTTGAGAGAGAGAAAGTGAGGAATAAATTGGTGTGGCTTTCGTGCTAGTGTAAAGAATACACAGAACCAGCTCCACCCTCAGTACTTTGAGCTTGGGATCATCCTCGGAGAATGTACGTTATCTGTGCTGTAACAGTGTTATCACTGCCCGATATAATGTGATGGTAAAGCTGCTGGCTTGGATAATCAGTGTGGTTAGAACTCTGGGGTTCAGGGGTTGGAGGTCTGGAGGGGTCAGCCATTTAAGACTGGACTGAGAGGGAAGTTCTTCTCTCAGGGAGTTTTGTACATTTGGGGTTAAATATCCTAAAGAGCTGTGGAGGCCAAGTCATTAAGTGTAGTAAAGACTAAGATAGATTTTTGATCTACAGGGGAATCAAGCGTTATGCGGGAAATTGGATGGTATTGCAGGCTCAAAGGCTCACTACTATTTCTATTTTTTAATGATAGGATCAAATATAGCTATTGAGTTACACAGCACGGAACAGGCCCTTTGGCCCAACTTGTCCATGCTGACCAAGCTGGTTCCATTTGCCTCATTTGATCATTTATTGCAGATACAACAACAGCACTTGTCACTTGTTATCCCATGGATGGTAGCAAAATACACCAATGACATTTGACTTTAGCTTTTGGAACTTAGCTCTTGGCACAGTTTTGCACTGCCCATGACCGCCTCTTCCAGAAAGTTTTCTAATGGCACACTTCAATTTGTCCATTTCTTTCTCACCGTACTCTTGATGATCAGTAAACCTCGCTGCACTGTGTCTTTGTAATGGCCATGCAATATTGCTGACTTCTTCACGAGCCAACATCAGGTCAATACTATTGTGTAGGCTCACAGTAAGCAAGGGATCAGGATTGTTGGTACCTGTGAATTGGACTGCAGCAATGATAGCTCTGTCACTTAGATGCCCCACCCCCCAGGAAAGATCCTTGCATCATTTATTGATGATGAGCAAATAAACGTTTTTGTACATGAGCCACGGCCACAGTTAAATGGAGGTGTTGGCTTATAACCGGGCTCAGTGCAGTAAAGGACACTCAGGGTTTTTCAATGTTTTCAGGGAAGCTATGACTTTAAATGGCCAAAGCAACTGCTATAAGACCCCAAATATTTAATTTACCTTCATTTCTGGACTTGCTGCCTTGATGGCTTGGTTACTTAATTAATAAGGAGAGATCAATATTGTGATTGACATCATAAAGCAACTGGAAGCACAGAAACTATTTCTGCAGTTCCCCAGCCTACACATGTGCAATGACCAAACACAGTGCATGGTAGGAGGTCAGATTTGAGATCAGCTCCACATTTCAATGAGCCAGAGGATTTGGGTGTAATTTGATTTGTTCTCGAGGTGAATCATTCCCACTTCTGACTGTCCTCCGTCCTGCTGGAATTCACCTTTCCACTGTTCATGTTAGCGCACTAACTCTGCGCTTTCTTGGCATTATAATGGCACAGAATTTTTATCCCCACTGTTCAGGGATCCACATGCGGCAGGAATGCAAAGTCAGTAGAAGTGAAATACCACCATTTGCCAATCTTAGCAAAACAGAAACAGACAGCATAAAAATAGGAACCGTGCTCATGCCAATTTTCGAGAAAAGTTGGACAGAGAGGTCTTTGTTCTCATCAAATGTTGACAGCAGAATTTCAAAATAAATATTTTTATTGAAGCATAGAATTGAAGCAGCATTACAGGTCAGAGGAGGCCATTCGTCCATCAAGTCTGTGCTAGCTTTCTGAAGAACTATCCAGTCCCTCCCATTCTCCAGAGCTCTGCAAAACTTTTACCTTAATATATGCATCCAAATCTCTATTGAAAGCTAGAATTAAAGCTCCATCTGCCACTGTTTCAGGCAGCACATCCCAGGTCATAACTAATCACCATGTAGAAAATGTTTTCTTCTCATCACCTCCGGATATTTTGTCAATCATTTTAAATCTGTTATGCTCTTGATGGGAACAGTATTTTTCTATTTATCCTGTCTAAACCCATCATGATTCTCCTCCATCTTCTCTGTTCTAGGATGAACAATCCTGATTCTTCGTACCTCTATAACGGAATCACTTCAGCCATTGTTTGGACACTGTTATTTCATAATGTCACACTGAATTATCAACGGCACATTTTAGTATCTTTTTATATTCCCAGATATTATGGCCTTCCAGGTCCTTCGCTCCTTCCACCACCCCTCCCTCTAGCGGCCGTCCTGATGCCCCTGTTGAACACTTAGATGCATATGGTCTCCAGGTCACACACAGCCCATCATTCTGCACTGCCCCAATAAAATATCTTGAACCCCAGCCCTGGAAGCACAATAGTGTCAAAAAAGAAGACACTTCCAACATTATGCAATCTTACACAATCTTTTTTACAACTTCTCTGACTAACTTTGCCAGTTGATTGTTGTACTAGGGACAACATACTTTGGTGAGACTGTATTCACAGCCATTTTAAGAGGGAGCAAGAAACAAAATGTTGAGGAACTCAACGGGTCAGGCAACATCTGTGACAGTGCTGAGTTCCTGCAGCATTTTGTTTGTTGCTCCAGATTCCAGCATCGGCAGTCTCTTGTGTCTCCATTTCAAGAAGGGCTTTTCCACAGTGGTCCAGTAAGGATCACTGGATGGTGATCGGCAGCTAGAAGTATTGATTAATTTCCTTGACTGATTCCCAGCATTGAGTAGCACAGTGGCAATGTTACTGGACAAGCAACTTCAAGCCCCAGCTTAATGCTGCATGTGTTGTGAATTCAAATCTCGCCTCAACTATTGGGGATTTTTTATTTATTCATTCACGGGATGTGGACATCACTGACAGTGTCAGCATTTACTGTATTGTCCATCCCTAATTCCCCCTGTACTGAGGAGGCAATTAGACATTGGTGGGTCACTTAGAGAGCAGAACATGCAAGGAAGCTATTTTCCCCCTGAAGCACATTAGTGAACCAGATGTGTATTTACAATAATGCAGTAGTTTCACAGTTACCATGCGTGAGACTGGTTATTTTCTGTAATTCCAGATGTTTTCATTAACTTCCTTGAATTGTAATGCCCCCATCAGCTGTGGGGGGATTTGAGCTCATATCATTGGATTAATAGTTCAGAACTTTGGCTGTTCCAGTAACTTAACCACTGTACTACTTCACCACATAATTTAAATGAAATTTGAAAATAAACTTAGCTGATTAAATAAAAATCACAAATTTAAAACATGTTCTTAGCAATGTGAAATTACTTCTCGGATATATTAAAACCAAGCTATTTCACTAATGTCATGGAGTCACAGAGAGATAAAGTACACAAACAGGCCCTTCAGCCCATCTGCACTGACCATTTAGTATTGGTTTATTATTGTCACTTGTATCAAGGTACAGTGAAAAGCTTGCCTTACAAACCGTACAGGTCAATTCATTACACAGCGCAGTTACGTCGAGTTAGTACAGAGTGCATTGATGTAGTGCAGGTAAAAACAATAACAGTACAGAGTAAAGTGTCACAGCTACAGAGAAAGTGCAGTGCAATAAGGTGCAAGGTCAGAACAAGGTAGATCGTGAGGTCATAGTCCATCTACCACCTGTTTACACTAATCCTACATTAATCCCGCTTTTTACTTTCCCCAAATTCTCATCAACTCCCCCCTCCAGATTCTATCACTTATTTACACACTAGGTTCAATTACAGTGGCCAGTTGACCAGACGTCTTTGGAATGTGGGAGGAAACTGGAGCTCCCAGCGGAAACCCACGTGGCCACAGGGAGAACATGCAAACTCCACACAAACAGTACCCGAGGTCATGATTGAATCTGGATCACTGGCTCTGTGAGGAAGTTAATCAAATGTATATTTAACTCTAGTACAATCTGCTGACCCTTAAATGCTTTCTCAAATGGCCTCTGCATGGTGATAAATGTTGGTTTTGTCAGGAACATTCACATTCTATTTAGGATTCATTTTTCAGCTCTGAAACATGTCAACAGTAGCCTCTGGACTAATTCCACTAAAATAAGCAAGACATTAATAATCAGAGAAATGTGCTTAACATTAGATGTCAAGGCATTGTCAGTCAATTCTATGGATTTTTGGGAAATACATCACCACACACAGAAGTAAAACAATGGGAGATTAGTGCTGGGTACGTTATGTGCTGGATTTTTTCTTCCAATGCTTCACACCTTTTAAAGTCAAAGTCAAGTTTATTGTCATATGCACAAGTACATGTATGCGCAGGTGCAATGAAAATCTTAGTTGCAGCAGCAACACAGGCACAAGGAATCAGATACACCAATAGCCTTTCCTGGTCCAACCACATAGACTCCACGGCTATCAGCCTCTGCTGGTGAGAAAGCTCACCAGCACCTCTACTTCCTCAGGAGGCTAAAGAAATTTGGCATGTCCCCTTTGACACTCACCAACTTTTATCGATGCACCATAGATATCATCCTATCTGGATTCATCACGGCTTGGTATGGCAACTGCTCTGCCCGGGATTGCAAGAAACTGCAGGGGGTTGTGGACACAGCCCAGCGCGTCATGGAAACCAGCCTCCCCACCGTGGACTCTGTCTATACCTCTCGTTGCCTTGGTGAAGCAGCCAGCATAATCAGAGACCCCACCCACCCGGGTCATTCTCTCTTCTCTCCTCTCTCAACAGGTAGAAGATACAGCAGCCTGAGGGCAGTTACCACCAGACTCAAGGGCAGCTTCTATCCCACGGTGATAAGACTATTGAACGGTTCCCTTATACGATGAGATGGACTCTTGACCTCACAATCTACCTTGCTGTGACCTTGCACCTTATTGTCTACCTGCAATGCAGTTCCCTGTAGCTGTGACACTTTACTCTGTATTCTGTTATTGTCTTTACCCTGTACTACATCAGTGCACTGTGTAATGAATTGATCTGTACAAACGGTATGCAAGACAAGTTTTTCACTGTACCTCAGTACAAGTGACAAGAATAAACCAATACCAATACCAATACACTATATACACAAGAAAAACATAAATTAAACATAAATTATACCCAACTTTTACAAGAAAGAACACAATTAGAACAAAACAAAATACAAACTCCATTGTAGGTCATGGTGTTGCTATACTGAGGTAGTGATTAGGGTTGTGCCGGTTGGTTCAAGAACCGAATGGTTGAAGGGAAGTAGCTGTTCTTGAATCTAGTGGTGTGGGACTTCAGGCCTCCTGTAGATGCCACCGACGGTGGGGAGGAATGTGCCAGAGATACATTAGGCTGAGTCCACTATTCTCTGCAGCTTCTTACGCTCCTGCGCATTCGATTTTTTTTAACCTAATGTTTTGCATATGGTGCGACTTGAACTGATTCTTCATTCTTTCCATGCCAGCTTAAAAAGGCAGAACTCACATGCCTACATGTGCCAAAGGTTTCTGCCTCCACCACCCTTTCAGGCAGAGAATTCCAGACTCCACCACCCTCGGGGTTAAAATGTTTCCTCATCTCCTCTCTAACCCTTCTAATAATAGCTTCAAATTCCTCCGGGGATCATATCAGCAGAGACAGTCAGCAGTTTTGGAAAATAAACCCCTTAAATAGTATAATGTTAAATAACTGCATATTTCGAATTGCTGTCCTTTTACAGTTCAAAAACTGAGCGCTATACATCTTCAGGATAGAATAGCTTCATATGCTATTTTTATGAACCCAAGCCAATGTCAAAAAGAGGCGCCTTAAAAGGAAACACAAACCACCCAAGCGCCTGTGCTTCACCCACCTTTAAGACTGCAAAACAATAGCAGACTACAGAATTCAATTAGAGGAAACAGCTGAGAGACTGCATTGGCCAGGACTGCTTCATCTCCAGGACATTTTATATGGATACAGAAAGGGTGGTGGAGTGCTTCTTGCAGACAGAGTGTATCTTATTTGTCATTGTTCTCACTAAAATCACAACTATATTGTTTTGGGCATTTATTTTTGGGAGGGGAAAGAGAGCAGGTCGTCACACAATCAGTTAACCTACAGCGTTAATATCCACCATAAATATACATAATATTAGGGGAAATTAATTGCATTAAATTTTAATTGCATCTGCTTAATTAACCAATCAAAAATTAAATAAAGGTAATCCTATCAAAGGTTTGAGCAAGATGCAGAATAAACTTACCCTGCCACCTAACACACAGTCTTCCATCCCTCACAAGTGAAGACATTTCTCAGACTTGGTTGAACCAAGAACGGATGAATTTTACAATAGTTTTTGCCATTGCATCTATGGTCAGTCAACAACCACCAGCATTGAAATTATCTACAGGAGGTGCTGCCTCAAGAAAGCAACAGCTGTCATCAAAGATCCCCGCCATCCAGGCCGTGCCATCTTCTCACAGTTCCCATCAGGCATGAGGTAAAGAAGCCTGAAGTTCCACACCACCAGGTTCAAGAGCAGCTACTTCCCTTCAACCATTTGGTTCTAATCACTACCTCAGTAGGATCACTTTACACTACAATGACTTTTTTTGTTCTAATTGTGTTATTCTTACATAATTTATGTTTAATTTATGGGCAGGCATGATAGTCTAGTAGTTAGCGTAACGCTTTACAGCGCCAGAGACCCGGGTTCAATTCCCGTCGCTGTCTGTAAGGAGTTTGTACATTCTCCCCGTGTCTGCCTGGGTTTCCTCCGGGTGCTCCGGTTTCCTCCCACATTCCAAAGACGTACGGGTTAGGAAGCTGTGGGCACGCTATGTTGGCACCGGAAGTGTGGCGACACTTGCGGGCTGCCCCCAGAACACTCTACGCAAAAGATGCATTTCGCTGTGTGTTTCGATGTACATGAGACTAACAAAGATATCTTATCATGTTTTTCTTGTGAATGTTGTGTCTCTAATGTTATGTGCCTATGATGATGCTTCTGTAAGTAAGTTTTTTATTGCATCTGTACATACATGTACTTGTGCATATGACAATAAACTCGACTTTGACTTTGACTTTGATCTGCCAGGAACTACCTGGTCACGCCTGAATTGGATTTGCCCTAACAGTGGTCTTTTAAATAGTCCTGGGGAAATACTACCCCCTTCAAATTGGAAAAATAAAGGTCATTTAGTTATGGTTTTGCAGTGGTTATTTCCATGAACCTTCCTCTGTTCCACTGAGCTGGGGAACTCCCCACTTGTTAGCCCTTTGATGCAGCAGTTTGTCCTGGGCAGAATCTTCCTCGGTGAGGCCCGCTCCCCACCAATCACCGAAGCTCAGGATGCCTCCGAGACTAAGTGGCCGTCTAAACTCCTGGATTGGCTTAGCCAGTGGGTGACATCAGCTGTCAAAGCCGTCACTGAGATTGCACATGTCTTGTTCATAAACATTCAAAAGCACTTCAAAATAAAGCAAAATATTATTGCAATATTAAAATTTAAACTACACTATTATAAATAACTTAAGCCATTCTTCTGACACCCAGCTCTTCCCATTCATTTGAATGGTGCCAGTGTGTTTACTGTGGATTAAACCAGCACAGCCTCAATGGGCCGAATTCCCAGCCAAAGAGCTGAGAAATCTCTGGATGTCTCCATGGTCCTGTTGGTTTCTATGTGGAGCCCTCTGGCGGAGAGCAGCTATCATGGGTCAGGACTTAGTGGAAGCAAAGGCTTTCAGAGCGGATATGCCAACATCTAGATGGTTGATCTGTCTCATTGTATTTACACCGGAGATGCAATGACTCATGGATAACCCATCAGACTAAGTGGAAAAACTGAAGTGTGAGAGATGTTATCAGCTCTACCTCAGTGTAGCACAAACCACTCACAACTTATCCTTGCCAGTATAAGTGTGTCCCAGCATTTCCAACCTGTTCAATGGAACAAACGAAGTTTCCAAATTAAGCCCGAAACCTTATCCATGGGTTGTTTTCTTGTGTATTTAATTCAATAAACAGAACAGTTACAGGAACAAAGTTCAATCTTGGCAAATGACTGCCTTCCCAGCTCAAGATTTTTCAAGCTGGACTCCAGCCACACCACTTTCGAGAAGCAAGAAAATGCTGGAGATACTCAGCAGGTCAGGAGGCACCTACAGAAAAAGAATTAGTAAATGTTTCAGGTCTGAGGTCCTTCACCAGAACTGGAAAAGAGAGAAAACAAGTTAGTTTTCAGTAACAGGGAAGGTGGGGGCAAGATGGGTAGAACAGGGGGAATATCTCTGATGACAATGTGGAAGTTAGAAGCAAATCATGCTTCTTTGTGTAATGTGTTGCTTGTGGCATGGGTGTGGGGCATGCCAAGCAGGCCAGACTATACAAATGGAGAGAGAAAAGCTTGTGTCAAAGTCACAGATAGGTGACAGACCATAGGAAAGAACAGTTTACTTCAAAAGTCAGACTTCAAACTTGCTCTCAGGAATTAAGAGACTTAAATAGATTTACACACTTCAAGCAAAAGGAAAGTTTTAAACTCCCAAAGTTCAAAGGTAATGAGCTCAGGGAATCTCAGACTGTGGTCCAGAGGCTGAACTTCCTTGGCTGCTCATTATGGACCAGATCTTGTGCTGAATGGGCAAGCAGACTGTTCACTCCTCCCGATGGAAGTGTGTGAGACTCCTGTGAGTTCAGGTGGGAATCAATAGCTGCAGCAGGCTGTCAGCTTAGTGTTCACTGGAATCAATTGCCATTTATACTTTGACTTTTTGACAACTTCAATGCAGTTAAAAATCAAGGTTCAGGAAATGTTGGATAGTCTAACTAACCATGTAAAATTTTCCTTTAAAGATCATTTCGCGTCAATTTGGAGCTTGAATTGTTGACAGGTAAAAGACGTGTATCGACTGTGCATGAAACAGGAGGACAGATTCTTCTGGCACGCAACTACACAGCAGCAACAAAGATCCACCTCTACAATGCCTGCCATGTGATGTGGTCAAAGTGCCTCCAGCAGGAAACTGAGTGAATCTGTGACAGATTCGCCCCATTCACTTCCACAAGTAGGTTACCCACAGGGTCCCTCACCCACACAGGGTCCCTCACCCACACAGTATCCCTCATCCACACTGAGGTCCTCACCCACACAGGGTCCCTCACCCACACAGTATCCCTCATCCACACTGAGGTCCTCACCCACACAGGGTCCCTCACCCACACAGTATCCCTCATCCACACTGAGGTCCTCACCCACATATGGTCCCTCACAAACTGAGGTCCTCACCCACACAGGGTCCCTCACCCACACTGAGGTCCTCACCCACACAGGGGTCCTCACCCACACTGAGGTCCTCACCCACACAGGTTTCCTCACCCACACAGTGTCCCTCACCCACACTGAGGTTCTCACCCACACAGGGTCCCTCACCCACACTGAGGTCTTCACCCACACAGGGTCCCTCACCCACACTGAGGTCCTCACCCACACTGAAGTCCTCACTGGGGCCCCTCACTCACACGGTCTTCTGGCTCAATCTACAGCAGGCCATGAAGAGGTCCCAGTCCCTTGGACACAGTGCCCAAGTGGAGTCCTCAGCTGATCACATCAGAGCATTGCATGCCATCAGTGGTAGTTCAGCCTTATCTAGAGGTGGCTGCTGGATAGACTGCAATTGGTGCAGACTAGCTCAGTAGAGGCTGGCCTCAAACATCGTGGACATGCCCTGTATTCAGTGTGGTGACGAGCAGAGGACTTCAGGGACTACACTCCAGGCAGGGGCAAATAAACTAGCAATGATGATGGCAAGTTTGTGATGAGTGGACGCGAATGTGTTAACTGTACTAAAGTTTGCAATTTCAATGGTGACAGAACATTATTTTATAGATAGGCTCTGAAAGGAAGGCTCTGGGTTTTGAACGTGCCATCAGTACTCAGGAGAATTAAACATATTTTAGTTACAGAGGTTACAAACAGGGCAGTAACTATGGAACACTTTGTTGCAATCAAGGCAGGAAATGCTTTGTGGTGCTGAGATAAGAGAGTTTCTTTGGAGTTGAAAGGAAATATTGGTCTGCCAAGTTTTTTCAAGTATTTTGGCTGAAGTAGAGGTTGCCATAAAAGGTTATATCCCTTTTTATAAATTGACCAGCAATAGCCAACTTCAATATGCCGGCTTCAAAGGTCACCATGATGCTTAAACATTTCTCTATTTGTTCCAGTGCTTTTGCCAATTCTCCCTTCTCCGTCATTCTTCCCACCTCCTTCAGTTTCCTCGCCCAATGATCAGTGGGCAATCTTTCACCAGTGTGGCCCCCACTCTGGAATTTCCTTCCCAAACCTCTCTGCTTGTCTGCTGTCACTCTTCATTTGATCCACATTATTAAATAAGTGGATATTGAGAAGGGGATAACCAGTAACTTTCTGACCCACAGAACACTTTGGCCAAAAAGTCAATGGTTACTTCCTTCTCAATATCCACTTATTTAATAATCTGGAGGGAGAGACTGAGGTAACCTTTCAGATTGATAATCTTTCATCAGAACTGGGAAGGCTTCCGGTTGCATTGCAAAGACGTACGGGTAGGTTAATTTGAGTTTAAAATGGGCGGCGCAGACTCATTGGGCCAGAAGGGCCTGTTACCACGTTGTAAATAAAATTTAAATTTAAAAATCATTGTAAATGTCCATCCCACTCCCACTTTCAGCTTCCCACTGGAATAATCATGTACAACATACTTGTATCCAAGTGCAAAATGAAACACTGACCCAGAATTTGTTCTGCACCATCAATACTTTGGGGATACCACTGACTGAAAATTAAATGGACCAGACACAGATACCATTGGAGCTAAAAATGCAGGACAGCCACTGGGTACCCTGTAACCTGGATTCACCACCTGACTCCCCAAAGTCTTTCCAACGTTTAGAATCAGAATCAGGTTTATTATCACTGACATATGTTGTGAAATTTGTTGTTTTGTGGCAGCAATACAGTGCAAAGACATAAAAATTACCATAAGTTACAAAAATAAATAAATAGTGCAAAGAGGAAGACCGAGGTAGTGTTCACAGGTTCATGGACCATTCAGAAATCTGATGGTGGAGGGGAAGAAGCTGTTCCTGAAATGTCGAATGTGGGTTTTCAGGCTTCTATACCTCCATTTAAAGCCTGAATCAAGACGGTGATGGATAATTCATCACTTGTCTGGACTGATGAAGTCTAAATGACACTCAGGAATCTCAACAGCATCTTCCTTGACCAGCAACGTACTCATAATCTTAAGAATTAACTTCCTCTAGCACCTGAAAGGATATGGACAATAAGGATTCCCTCTCCCTCGATTCACACTTGGAAATAAATCACTGTTCCCTCATTGTCATTTGGTTAAGATCCTAAACTCCCACCCAAACAGCGGTTTCGCCACATGGACTGCATTGGTTCAAGAAGGACAGAGAAATGGCAAATGGACATTCGCAGAAGATGATGTGCTTGCTGCCAGTACCTACATCAATGAAAGAATATTTTTTATATATATATAAATCACCGAGTGTGATTTTTCAGTCTCTCTCATCCTTTGGAGGTGGCTTTCACATCCAAGAAACATCTCCTCAGTACTAATCAACAAGCTTCAAAACCTGGGCCTCTGTACCTCTGCAACTGGATCCTCGATTTCCTTATTGGGACACCACAGTCAGTGCAGATCAGTGGTAACATCTCCTTGCTGACAATCAACGCAGGCGCACCTCAAAGATGTGTGCTTAACCCACTGCTCTACTCTCTCTACACTCATGACTGTGTGGCTAAGCACAGAACAAATGCCATCTGTAAATTTGCCAATGACACAACTGATGTTGGCAGAATCTCAGATGGCGATCAGGAGGCGTACAGGAGTGAGATAGATCGGCTGGTTAAGTGGTGTCGCAACAACAACCTCGCACTCAATGTCAGCAAGACCAAGGAATTGATTGTGGTCTTCAGGAAGGGGAAGTCGGGAGAACACACACCAGTCCTCACTGAGGGGTCAGCAGTGGAAAGGGTGAGCAGCTTCAAGTTCCTGGACATCAACATCTCAGAGGATCTATCCTGGGCCCAACACATTGATGTAATTACATAGAAGGCACGCCAGTGGCTCTACTTCATTGGGAGTTTGAGGAGATTTGGTTTGTCACCAATGACTCTTGCAAATTTCTACAGATGTACAGTGGAGAGCATTCTGACTGGTACGGAGGCTCCAATGTGCAGGATCGAAAGAGGCTGCGGAAGGTTATAGTCTCAGCCATCACAGGCACAACCCTCCCTACCATCGAGGACATCTTCGAGAGGCGATGCCTCAAGAAAACGGCATCCATCATTAAGGACCATTACCACCCGGAACATGCCCTCTTCATGTTACTACCATCAGGGAGGAGGTACAGGAGCCTGAAGATCCACACTCAATGTTTCAGGAACAGCTTCTTCCCCTCCGCCATCAGATTTCTGAATGGTCCATGAACCCATGAACACTACCTCGTTACTCCTCTTTTGCACTATTTATTTATCTTTGTAACTTATAGTAGCTTTTATGTCTTTATGTCTTGCACTGTACTGCTGCCACAAAACAACAAATCTCACGACATAATGTCAGTGATAATAAACCTGATTCTGATTCTAAAAGTGGGAAATCACAATGAAGTCTCAAGGCGTTTACATAACACCTATCAATTTATTGAAAATAACTTCAAGTAGCTGTAATACTGCAGAAACAGTAGCAAGGTGGCTACGTTACTGGACCCATGCCAGAGGTCTGACCATTGATCCATTAACAAAAGCTTGGAATCCCACCAAGGCACCGGAAAAATTAAATTCAAATTTTTAAATACATCTCAAGTTTATCTAAACAAGGCTAGACTTGGTCATGGTGCTGATGAAGCGATTGGCTTGTTGTAAAAAACCATCTGATTCACTAATACCTTGCAAGGAAGGAAATCTGCCATCTTTACATGTTCTGGTCTACATGTGACTCCAGACCCAACAATGTGATTGTTTCTTATTTACCTCCCAGAGCACAGTGGGAATTAGGGAGAGACAGTAAATAATGGCATTGCCAGCAACAACAACATCCTAGAGACGAACAAATACAAAGAAACCTGAACAATCTCAGGAAACGTAGAAATTAGCTAATTGTTAGTTAGATGACATAGGAAAGTATCTTGCCTCCCTCTGAAAGAAACAAGAAAGTATCTTGCAATATCAATTTTTTGTGGTTCCCCAGAATTGAAACTGGAACCCATTCTTTCTCCTGGGCATCAGTCCCAATAAATAAATCTCGTGAAAAGCTTACAGATACCTATCAGCTACAGCACGTCCTCCCAGTGTTTAAAGAATAAAATATTGTTTGTGCATTCGCTTTCTTCAATGTGATAAATGTGGCCTAGTTCGAGTGCAAGGACACACACTCTGAGAGCTCTGATATATTGCTTAACCACAGCAGCAGGTTATTTGAAATCCAAATATTCCGCATGTAGAGCTTATGTTTTTCAGTTTTTATTTTTGATTTAGTTCAGAGATTTTCTGGTTATTATTTTTTTAGCAAAATCGAAGGTTAAAAATAACTTTAGTCAAAAGGTGTGCCACCTCTCAGTCTCTGTAAGGGGAAACCAAACTGAAGTTGGTGGTAACAAGTTATTCACATTTAAAGTCATGTTAGCTCATTAAAATTTACTGCGGTTGAGAATGGCCTCCAGCCAACCCACTCACCAGCACATCCTGCCACCAAAGAGAACTGGTCAGAAGCCACGGCACATTTTGAAAGCCAAGTACAGCACTCCTAACAGAAGATGAGTGAAAACCATTTATTTTTGGCACAGGGATTTATAAATGAAAAATACACAGAAGTATATTTCTTCTTAGTTAAAACCACAATATTCTGGTTATACAGTTCTTCTATCACAAACTATCCAAGTAACCATAGCAATCATATTTACACATCTGGGTCTCTTTTTTCTCAAGAAAGTGGGTTGAGGGGTGACCTAAAGAGGTCCTGATAAGAGTGAAAGGTTTTGATTGAGTGGGTTCAGAGAGAGTGTTTCCATGTGTGGAGAAGGGCATAAGTTGAGGCCATCAGTATAAGACAGTCACCAAGAAATCTATTCGAGAATTTAGAAGAAACTCCTCTCACGATGAGATGGACACTGACCTCACGACCTACCTTGTGACCTTATTGTCTACCTGCACTGCACTTCCTCTGTAGCTGTGACACTTTACTCTGTACTGTTATTGTTTTTACCTGCACTACCTCAATGCACTCTGTACTAACTCAATGTAACTGCACTGTGTAATGGATTGACCTGTACGATCGGTATGCAAGACAAGTTTTTCACTGTACCTCGGTACAAGTGACAATAATAATTCCAATACTCCTACATGAGAATGTAGGAGTCACTCCCACAAGGAGTGGTTGAGGGGAATGGTGCTGATGCACTTAAAGGGAGGCCAGATGAGCACATGAGGGAGAGGGGAATAGAGAAGGCACTGGGTCTTGGAATCACAGAGCTGTATAGCACGGAAACAGACCCACTTCCCGTCACATCCTTGCCCACTTTTTGCCCATCTACACGAATCTTACTTTCCCACAACAAGTCCATATCCTCCTCTGCCTTGCCTATTCAAGTGCCTGTCTAAATATCTCTTAAGTATAGTGAATAGATCTGATTCAACCACCCCTTTTGGCAGTGAGTTCTAGATTTCAACCACTGCGTTAAAAACGTATCCCTCAGATCCCCCTTAAAGCTTCTTCCTCTCACCTTTAACGTATGTCCTCTTGTTTTTGATACTCCTACCATGGGAAGAAGGTTCTGACTATCTATTCTGTCTATGCCTCTTAAAATTTTGTATTCCTCTATCAGCTTCCTTCACTCCATGTAAAACAAGTCCAGCCTATTCAGTCTCTCCTCATAACTAAAGTCCTCCAATCCAGGCAGCATCCTGGTGAATCTCCTCTGCACTCTCCAGTGTAATCACGCCCTTCCTGTAGTGTGATGACCAGAACGGCATACAATACTCCAAATGCAGTGAGATGCAGGCAAGGAAAGATGGGAGAAGATCTGAGAGGAGCAAAAAACCAGCATGGACTGGTTGGGCTGAGTGGTCTGGTGTAGTTCATAAATCCTCCATAATTACCTTATATGTGGGGCAAAATGATCAGGTAATAGATCCTGCTCTTATGTCCCAAGAATAGGACACATCCAGTGTTGGCAACACTGCCCCAGGGGAGAAGGAGGATTTTTCATTCACACTCGAGACCTTCGGCCACTAAGCAGCTATAAAATGGTGAGATCTCTTTGGTAGAACAATACGTAAAAGTGCTAACTGAGAATCCCAGCCATAGAATTTCTTCAGCTCCCCCCACCCTTTCGTTATTGGGCAACGGCAGGAGGATGCTGACTCAGCCAATTGACAGTCAGAAGTCACCTGGCAGAAAGGGTTAAAAGTCATGGATAGAATGAACAGTGCGTTTCATTTCTGGAGTGTGGAAGTCCTGTAAACCAGCGGCCTGGAACACTGTTGCAGGGGTGTGAGTAGATCCTTGAATTTCAATTTCCCACCACCACAGCGGGGGAATTTAAATTCATAGAGATAAGTACGTTTGGAATTTTTTAAAAAAAGCTAGTCTTAGTCACAGTGACCATGAAACCACTGGAATGTCACAAAATGTTTCTAGATGACTTCATGAAAAGACATCTGTTGTCCTTAACTGGTCTGGTCTATAGTTGCCAATTAAAGTTCAGCACCTGGTAAATGACACCAGACAATGACTTTGACTAATAACTACTTTATTAGTCATGATTAGTTCATACAACTCAAAGATTCATTACATAGTTTCAAACAGAACTCATTAACTCTTTAGTTACAAAACTTTAGTTTCACAAATTCCAAAACTCATTTCTTGTATTCAGATGTTACCCACTCCAGGTGAATGTGGCCTGGCTTCAATCTTGATGAGTGCTTCTCTGAGTACATGAGTCAGGGTCTTCTTTTGTGATGGTTATTCTCTGGAGAGGTCACTGCCGACTATTCAGTGAGGTCACTTTCTATACTTCTTTTTTGCATATCTCAGGGAAAAGTACGGAAGAAATGTGGCAAATATTCAGGGGATATTTGAGTGGACTTCTGCATAGGCATGTTCCAAATGAGACAGGGGAATCACGAGAGGATACAGGAACCGTGGTGTACAAAGGCTATAATAAATCTAGTCAAAAGGAAAAGAAAAGCTCACAGAGTACAGAGAACTAGGTAATGTTAGAGATCTGGAGGAAGGAGCTTAAGAAGGAAACATGAGAAGGCCTTGGCGGGCAGGATTAAGGAAAACCCCAAGGCATTCTACAAGTATTTGAAGAGCAAGAGGATAAGATGCGAAAGAATAGGGCCTATCATGTGTAGCAGTGGGAAAGTGTGTGTGGATCCGGAAGAATTAGCGGAGGTACTTAATGAATACTTTACGTCAGTATTCACTATGGAAAAAGATCCGGGTGCTTGTAGTGGGGACTTGCAGCAGGCTGAAAAACTTGAGCATGTAGATATTAGGAAAGAGGAGGTGCTGAAACTTTAGGAAAGCATCAAGTTGGATAAGTCGCCGGATCCAGATGAGATGTACCCCAGGCTGCTGTGGGAGGTGAGGGAGGAGATTGCGGAGCCTCTGACGATGATTTTTGCATCATCGATGGAGACGAGAGAGGTTCCAGAAGATTGGAGGGTTGAGGATGTTGTTCCCTTATTCAAGAAAGGGAGTAGAGATAGCCCAGGAAATTATAGACCAGTGAGCATTACCTCAGTGGTTGGTGAGCTGATGGAGAAGATCCTGAGAGGCAGGATTTATGAACATTTGGAGAGGTATAATATGATTAGGAATAGTGAGCATGGCTTTGTCAAGGGCAGGTCCTGCCCACGAGCCTGATTGAATTTTTTGAGGATGTGACTAAACACATCAATGAAGGGAGAGCAGTAGATGTAGTGTATATGGATTTCAGCAAGGCATTTGATAAGGTACGCCATGCAAGGCTTATTGAGAAAGTAAGGAAGCATGGGATCCAAGGGGACATTGTAATGTGGATCCAGAACTGGCTGGCCCACAGCAGGCAAAGAGTAATTGTTGAAGGGTTGTATTCTGCATGGAGGTCGGTGACCAGTGGTGTACCTCAGCTATCTGTTCTGGGACCCTTACTGTTTGTGATTTTTATAAACGACCTGGATGAAGAAGTGGAGGGGTGGGTTAGTAAGTTTGCAGATGACACAAAAGGTTGGGGGTGTTTTGGATAGTTTGGAGGGCTGTCAGAGGTTACAGCAGGACATAGATAGGATGCAAAGTTGGGCTGAGAAGTGGCAGATGCAGTTCAACCCAGATAAGTGTGAAGTGGCTCATTTTGGTAGGTC
Organism: Pristis pectinata; assembly: GCF_009764475.1. Lineage (NCBI taxonomy): Eukaryota > Metazoa > Chordata > Chondrichthyes > Rhinopristiformes > Pristidae > Pristis > Pristis pectinata. The sequence goes on from NC_067433.1 coordinate 17,626,479, forward strand.
AAATATGATGGCAGAATACAGTATTAATGGTAGGACTCTTGGCAGTGTGGAGGATCAGAGGGATCTTGGGGTCCGAGTCCATAGGACGCTCAAAGCAGCTGCACAGGTTGACTCTGTGGCTAAGAAGGCATATGGTGTATTGCCCTTCATCAATCGGGGAATTGAATTTAGGAGCCGTGAGGTATTGTTGCAGCTATATAGGTCCCTGGGCAGACCCCACTTGGAGTATTGTGCTCAGTTCTGGTTGCCTCACTACAGGAAAGATGTGGAAGCCATAGAGAGGGTGCAGAGGAGATTTACAAGGATGCTGCCTGGAATGCGGAGCATGCCTTATGAAAGCAGGTTGAGGGAACTTGGCCTTTTCTCCTTGGAGCGACGGAGGATGAGGGGGGACCAGATAGAGGTATATGAGATGATGAGAGGCATTGATCGAGTAGATTGTCAGAGGCTTTTCCCCAGGGCTGAAATGGTGGCCACAGGAGGAGATAGGTTTAAGGTGCTGGGGAGTAGGTACAGAGGAGATGTCAGGGGTAAGTTTTTTTTTACTCAGAGAGTGGTGAGTGCGTGGAATGGGCTGCCGGCAACGGTGGTGGAGGCGGATACGATAGGGTCTTTTAAGAGACTGTTGGATAGGTACATGGAGCTGAGAAAAATAGAGAGCTATGGGTAAGCCTAGTAATTCCTAGGGTAGGGACATGTTCGGCACAGCTTTGTGGGCCAAAGAGCCTGAGTTGTGCTGTAGGTTTTCTATGTTCTATGCTCTATCTCCTCGACACTGCTTTGCTTTTACAGCCAGTTGTATGACTACATTCATTCTGGCTTTCATAATCACTTCAACCCTTTAACCGCCTGGTCTTGTGATCATCAGGGTGTCTGTCTATACTTCTGCATCGGAGATCTGTTCCCAGATATCCTTACCTGTTCTTTTCATGGGGCAGTGGTCATGTTCATACTAAGGCAAGTGTCCAGATGTCAACCTGAAAGCTGTCTCAGCTGTGTCTTCACATTGTAAAACTGACCAGATGTCCTAATGTCCAAATCTCTCTCTCTCTCCACAAGACGAACCAATGTGGTTGACTGTTAATGGGCCTTCTCAATTCAGAGACAATTAGTGATAGACAACAAATATGAATGATCACACACCCCACGAACAAATAACTAAGAAACAAAAAGCTCACATCCTAACCATACCTGATGGAGAGAAGTAATGTCGCATCTGATGAATATAATTCTCTTATGACAGATTAATTTGAGCTATAGCAACTCAATGGAGATGCAAACTTACCTCTCCATGACTATCGTTGCCTAGACAGTCGTCCTGACTGTCCTGCAACCCAGCTACACTAGGGGTGGTCATTGGCCAACTTTCCTTTACCTGGAGATCAATAATCAGCAGATGCTGGAAATCTGAAATAAAAACAGAAACTGCAGGTCAGGCAGAGCTGGGAAGTAGAGGAAACAAGTTAGTACCAAGTTGCAGAGAGAGTGGGGAGGAATGGATAGGAATATGGGGACGCAAGGGAATGAGAAACCCTCTCCACCCTGATGCAGGGTCACGACCCAAAGTGTCAACTCTCCCTTTTGCCTCTGCAGATGCTGCCTGACCTGCTGAGTTCCTCCAGCAGCTTTTGGATAAGAATATCTCTGATAGGGTGAGGCTAGAGTTGTATAGGAGGTAAGCAATAAACAAGGGCAACTGGCTGGCAGGCCAATGGCTGTGGTGAAGTGAGGGAGAACATGGCCCTTTGTTCACAAGAGCAGATAGAGAGCCAGCATGCAGACAAAGGAATGAAAGGGCTGCAAAATGCAGGACTGTGGGACATGCCCAGGAGGTCAGGCTGTGATAATGGGGACGGCAAAACTGAGGCAACATCACAGGTGGGTGTCCTGGGGCAGTTCTCATACTGAGAGAGAAAGCAAGGTGCTGAAGTAGAATTCAGTGTTGACTGTAAAAGACTACAATGTTCCCTGATGGAAGATAAGATTCCGGTCCTTAATGTTGACCCTGATTATCGAAGTGTGGGAGACTAAACAGGTAGGTGAGATTGGAGGTGGGAAGGGAGAATTAGAGTCACAGGCAACCTGAAGCGCAGGGTAAACGTGATCACCCAATCTGGGCTTGGCTCTTCCACTGTAGATGAGACCATATTGTGAACTTACGGCCCTTGCTTGGGTTGTACAGCAGTGCCTGGTGAAGATTTAAGATAGATGTCTTTATTAGTCACATGTACATCGAAATACACAGTGAAATGCATTTTTTGCGTAGAGTGTTCTGGGGGCAGCCCGCAAGTGTCACCATAACTCCGGCGCCAACATAGCACGCCCACAACTTCCTAACCTGTACGCCTTTTGGAAAACGGGAGGAAACCCACACAGACAGGGGGAGAACATACAAACTCCTTTTGGACAGTGGCCGGAATTGAACCCGGGTCGCTGGTGCTGTAAAGTGTTATGCTAACCACTACACTACCGTGCCCGGTGAAGACACTCGGGAGTGTGAAACTGTTCCTTCAACTTCTCTGATTCCATATTAACTTTGGTGCTGACACGGGCCCCATTGTAACATCATCCAAACCTGTTCTTGTGAAGCAACAAAGTATATTCCCACTTCTCCAAAAAGCAGTCAGGAGAGCCATTCCCTGAGAAGCCACTGGTTTGATGGGTTTGTTGGCTGTTGTAAGTTGCCCTGAAGTGTTTGTGGGTGGTAGAAACTGGGGAGAGTTGATGGGAATGTGGGGATTAGTGTAGGAGAGTATAAATGGGTTGTTGGTCAGTGCGATCTCAGCAAGCTGAAAGACCTGTATCTGTACTGCATATAAAAAAAACCCTGGAGCAAAGCTGAGGTCATCGTAATCCCAAATGGGTAGTTCTGAAAATAGGCATGTATTTCTGTAATTACAAACTAATGAGAATGAGGAAGGGAGGAAATTTATATACAGATTTAATGACCAAAAGTAGTCGTAGTAATTAGAATGAGCTTTCAGAGAATTAATGTCATGAAAAACATGTGATGAATAAGAAAATCCTGAAATGACCTAGTGTATGGTGTTTATGCGTAAGCATTTTCCCAAGAAAAGAAACCAAAAATAATCACTAAAAGGGAATAAACAAGTGCAGTTTTAACTCTCACAATCAGAATATATTATTCATGTTTTAACAAAGCATCCTACAATATGCTGGACATCATTGTGGAATAGAATTCTGGGGGATGAAGTGGTGTCATGAGGCAAGTTTTGTGAGTAATCTTACAGTAAAGGATCCTCTGGAAAAGAGTGATCATCTTGAAGACATAAACGCCTGCAGATGCTGGAATCTGGAGCAACAAACTATCTGCTGGAAGAACTCAGCAGGTGGAGCAGCATCTGTGGGAGGATAGGAATTGTTGACCTTTAGTTTGAAACCCTGAATCAGTGATCATCGTCTTCAGTTTGATATCTGCATGGCAAGTCTGACATTAAAGATTTAACTTTAAACAAGGTGAACTGCGGGGTGTGGGGGGAGAGGGGAGCAAGTTGGCTGAGGTAGATTAAACTAAAAAAGGGCAGTTAACCTTTGGCAAGCATTAAAGGAAAGAATCCAATCTATTTAGAAGCAAAAACTTCACTGATTAACTAGAGAAATCAAGAATGATGTCAGATTGGAAGAAGAGATTTGCAAAATTGCTAAAAAGAATAGAAAGCCTGAAGGCTAAGGACTTTAGGAGTAACCAAGAAGCTGTAACGTAAAAGAAAATCAAACATTAGGAAAGGTAGAACAGGCTGAAATTTCTTTCGCAAGGAAAAAAGAAAGTGTTTAATGGTGGTAAATGTTGGGTCCCTTAAAGAAAGAGGCAGGAGAGAACATAATGGAAATATAGAAAATGACAGTAACATTAAAGAAGTAGTTGGTCTTTCTCTTTAAAGTAGAAACCACAAAGATCATATCAGAAATTATGGAAACCCAGGGTTTAATGAGAAGGGCGAAGTTATATCAGTAATTTCAGCACAATGAGTATAGCCGCTGGCTCACAGCTTTGGAGACCTGGGTTCAATCCTGATTTCTGGCCTCGAGTACCGTCTGTGTGGAGTTTGTATGTTCTCCCTGTGACTGCGTGGGTTTCCCCCAGGTGCTTCGGTTTCCTCCCACATCCCAAAGATGTGTGGGTTGGCAGGCTAATTGACCACTGTAAATTGATCTTTGTAGGTGAGTGTGTAGGTGAGTGTAGAAGCAGGGGGGAGCTGGCATGATTGTGGGAAGAATAAAAAATAGAATTAATCTAGGATTTGTGTAAGAAGTTGGTTGATGGTTGGCACAGACTTGATTGGGCTGAAGGGCCTGTTTCCATGCAGCATGGATCTGTCTGAATCACAAAGTCAGAGAGATTAAAAACAAACACTGGATAAACCAAAGAACTAAAGTGCAAATATTGCCCTGGGACGTAATGGTCTACACCATGGGGATTTAAAAGAACTGGAGATGGAGATAGATGATAGAATGTTTTGACCTTCCAGAATTCCTTCGCTTCTCGATAGGTGCCCTGGAGTGAAAGGGATCAAATGTGATTTGGTCTTTCAACAACAGGAGGGCAAAAGAAAAGAGGTAACTATAGACCAGTCAGCCTGACATCAGTAGTGCAGAAAGTACGACAGCTCAGTGAGTCTCAACCTTCTAGAATGAAAGCCCTGTTGTTCACACCTGACAAATACACAACCGCAATAAAAACCTGGACTGCCTTTCCCAGGAGTTGGGGTGACCGGACCATTCCAGACATATTTTTATTTATAATAATTTTTGTAAAATTTCTAATTAAATTATATCAATATAATTAAAGCCCCAGTAATCCTTGGCCCAACCCAAATGAGCTGTGCACCCCAGGATGGAAACCACCATCATAGTGAACGATATGTAGGTAATAACGGGGCACTTGGTAAATTGGAAGGTGGTTCAGTAGAGTCAACAGGATTTTCCAGAAGGGAAATTGTGATTAACAAATCTCTTGAAGGTGTAAGTAAATCTGCTGGTATTTTATGTATAATTTATATTCTGTGTGTTGTCTGAACCTACATGTCTGTGATGCTGCTGCAAGCAAGTTTTTCATTGTACCTGTGCACATGACAATAAACTCAACTTGACTTGGATGTAATACATTAACTGCATGTGATCTTGTGAACGCGCACACACACACACACACACACACACACACACACACATATACACAGACACACACACACGCATGTACACAGACACACACACATAAACATAAGATATAAGATAAGATATCTTTATTAGTCACATATACATCAGAACACACAGTGAAATACATCTTATGTGTAGAGTGTTCTGGGGGCAGCCTGCAAGTGTCGCCACATTTCCAGCACCAACATAGCACGCCCACAACTTCCTAACCTGTACATCTTAGGGATGCGGGAGGAAACCGGAGCACCCAGAGGAAACCCACACAGACACGGGGAGAACGTACAAACTCCTTACAGACAGCGGCCGGAACTGAGCCTGGGTCGTTGGCGCAGTAATAGCGTTACGCTAACTGCTACACTACTGTGCCTGCCCTCCATACAGAAAGCGTTTGATAGGATTGGATGTTACACAGCATTAATTTAATGGGATAATGGGAATGGGAGTAACACATTAGTATGAATTTAGGATTGGTTAACAAGCTGACAACATAAGAACATATGAAATAGGAGCAGGAGGAGGCCATCTGGCCCATCGAGCCTGCTCAGTCATTCAATAAGATCATGGCTGATCTGGCCTTGGACTCAGATCCACCTACCTGCCTTTTCCCCTTAAACCTTAATTCCCCTATTATGCAAAAAATCTATCTCACTGTGTCTTAAATATATTTAATGAGGTAGCCTCCACTGCTTCCCTGGGCAGGGAATTCCACAGATCCACTACTCTCTGGGAAAAGTAGTTCCTCCTCATCTCCATCCTAAATCTACTCCCCCGAATCTTGAGGCTATGTCCCCTGGTTCCAGTCTCACCTACCAGTGGAAACAACGTTCCTGCCTCTATCTTATCTATCCCTTTCATAATTTTATATGTTACTATAAGATCCCCTCTCATTCTTCTGAATTCCAGCGAGTATAGTCCCAGATGACTCAAACTCTCCTCATAGGCTGACCCCCTCAACCCCGGAATCAACCTGGTGAACCTCCTCTGCAGCACTTCCAAAGCCAGTATATCTTTCCTCAAGTAAGGAGACCAGAACTGCACACTGTACTCCAGGTGCGGCCTCACCAGTACCCTGTACAGTTGCAATGACAACAAAGAGTCAGAAGAAAGAGTTCATTGTGAGGGTAAGAACATCAGAACAAGAAACAGGAGGTGGAAGGGGACATACCGGCCCTTGAGCCGGCTCCACCATTCAACAAGGTCATGGCTCTGTGACCCCCAACTCCACGATCCTGCATCTTCCCTCCAAGCTGAATTTTGTCAAGCTGAAAGAATTAGTGTTTGCAAAAAGCTATCCAGAGAGGTACAGCACGAAAACAGGCCCTTCGGCCCACTGTCCATGCCGACCATCAACCACCCATTTACACTAATCCTACATTTTATTCTCCTCACATTAGCAGCAACCTGATTCTACCACTCACCTTCACACCGGGGGCAATTTATAGTGGCCTATTAATCAAGCAACTAGCACGTCTTCGCGATTTGGGAGGAAACCGGAGAACCCTTGGGGAAAACATGTGCAGTCACAGGGAGAATGTGCAAACTCCACACCCAAGGTTGGGATTGAACCCCAGTCTCTGGCTCTGCAAGGCAGCAGCTCCACTCACTGTGTCATTTATCCAGGGACTGGCAATAAACACGCTCTACTCCACATCTCATGAACACATGAAGAAAACCACAAAATTAATTGCTAGGATAGAAACATAATTTACTCAGCAAAGTGAATTAACACCTGGAGCAATAGGCCAACAATATTATTTCAACTCTGGCTAAGAAACTTACTCTAGCAACATAACAAACCAAAGTGAGCACAAAACTTAAGCCTAACATAATAACAGAAAATGCTGGAATTACTCTGCAAGCTGGACAGCGTCTGCAGAGAGAGAAAAGCAGAGTAAATGTTTCTCTTTCTGCAGATGGAACTCCACACAAGGTGATAAGTTTGTGGCTGTGGGTTCCTAGTACATAACCTCGCGAACATCTTACTTCAAATTGTTTGGCGCATTGGAGCAATTCTGGAGAGTACAATGTCATGCGTTTTAAATTCTTCAAAAAAAATTATTTAAATCCAATTTGGTTTATTCAATAAAGATGCTTTTTACTCAGATACAGCCCAACAGAAAGAAACTTTGATAAAATAATCATACGATAGCAATTTCAATAATATTTTAGTAGAAATGCTATGCCATTAAGCTGTGCTTTTATTGCACATGACAGATTACACCACTTACAGACTTGACAGCAAAAATGAATGTTCAAATGATTACATTTAAAGTGGGATTTCAAAGGAAATCAAATCCTGAGATGTGTCATTTCTTAAATAAATGTTTTTAACTTATGTCTTAACATGGGAGGAACAAAAGCATACTTCAAAAAGTTCTCTTCTTGCGAGTGAGTGTTGGTCCTGTTCCACTGTATGGTGGGATGTGAATTACACTGATTTTGTTGAGCTAGCATTGGCTTTCCCAGCTGGCTGGTGGTTCTAGCAACACAGCGTGTTCCCCACTTCCATGCCTCAGTGCTCCAACATGGAATTTGAGAATGCGCTGGAGATCACCAAACGTCTTGCTCCACCGGTGAATCTGGGACGTTCCCGTGAGCTGCTGAGCCAAGGGATACACCTTGTGTCAGCTTTTCGCCAGCCAGCACAGGAATGGGGTCATCAACCTTCATTTCCAAGGTAAGGTTATTGCTTTATTTTCCTTTATTTCACCATGAATCCACCCGGAGCACAACCTCCTCTAAATCAGAGAGTTGTGAGTTCAAATCCCACACTGGGGATGTGAAGAAATGTGGGCCGATACTCCAGTGCAGTACTACTGTTTCTTTAGAGCCATAATCTCGTACCGCACAGTAACACAACGGGTACTGTAGAGTCGCTGGCTTACAGTTCCAGCAACCCAAGTTCAATCCTGACCTCCGGTGCTGTCTGTGGGAAGTTTGCACGTTCCCTCTGTGCTTTCCTCTCACACCCCAAAAAGACCTGCTGTTTGGTTGAAAGTTGGTTGCAGTCAATTACCCCAAGGTAGGATCATCAGGGGAGAGGTGACAGACCTCTGAGATGGAAGAGGTGTGGGAATGAAACTCATGGATTGTTGGGGGGCCTGGCAGAGACTTGATGGGCTGAACATCCTCCAATATCACAAGGAAATATGTAAATACATGAAATATATCAGATCTTGATTAATTAACAGTAGTTCAATGTGCTTTTTAAAATAGGTTTTATTTCATTTTTTTAATTTTTTAAATAACTCGTATAATTATTTACAATTTTTCAGCTGTCTCTAAATGTTTCCAGTCGTAAGCTGTGAGAGGGTCATCAGAGGTTCACGGACAGGACTTTACCCTCTGTCACCTCATGCCTAATCACCTCTCCTGCTCCCTCAGACTCATGCAACAGTCCAGGCAGCAATGCCGGCAGAATCCGTGTGACCGCAGCAGATTCCTGCAGCCCAGAGGTGTAGTGCTGGGAGGTAACCGTGGGGACACGGGACATGTGGATCGCAATTTGCCCATTGCACTTGTTACAGAAATAATCCTGCATCTATTGAGAAAAAAGCGACTGGGAGACTTAAAAATGATCACACAGTAGTAAATGTAATTAACTACCTTCAAAGTTAAGACTACAAGCCTTTGAAGCAGCTGCAAGAAGCAATATTATGTTTTAGTTTAATTTTTGCACTGTTAGCCGTTCTCACCAGCAGTTAGTATTTTCTAAGCACTTGATCACCCACAGTGTTTGCACTGAGCATTGCGCAAAGTTTTATCTGTAAATAATCCCCATGGTTTACGGAAAACGACTGTTAACCTTGATCAATGCTGTCCTGCTTCCTTGATCACCATTTCTTTAGTCATGTCCCGTGTGCTTTTCAGCAGAGACATAATTGTCGTGCCGCCGGTTCCTCGCTCTTCCAGGGACAGCGGGGCTTTCTGTATGACGTCTGACTTGCTACTAAGCTTGGCCTTCTCTGCTTTTGTTCTGGATGCCAAGATCGTGATGTACCGAGTGACAACAGTGATGTGGTAGTTCCTTAGACCAACGAGGGCCTCTATGCAATCATTGTACGTCTCTCGGAGACCGGGGCACGGGTGAAGGATGATGTACTCTCGCACCGATGGGCCTGAGGCAATCACTTGGATAAACGCCTTGTGTGCCGGTGGCATGTAATCCCTCATCCGGTGAAGGAATGCAGCTGTTAATCAGAACACAATACTTCAAATTCAAGGCAATTATTGTCAATGTTAAATCTAATCAAATAACTGTGGGAGTAAGCAAAACCTTACATGAGGTCAACTTGTTTGTTGCAGGATTACAAGCAATACCACCAGAACAATTTATCAGTTAACCAATTGAATGTTGACCATTATCAACAGTCTGACACTCCCTCTGACCGTTATCACCTGTCTGATACTCCCTCTGACCATTATCACCTGTCTGACTCTCCCCCGGTCATTATCACCTGACCAACACTCCCCCCTGACCATTATCACCTGACCAACACTCCCCCCTGACCATTATCACCTGACCAACACTCCCCCCTGACCATTATCACCTGTCCGACACTCCTCCTGACCATTATCAACAGTCCGACACTCCCTCTGACCATTATCACCTGTCCGACACTCCCCCTGACCATTATCAACAGTCGGACTCTCCCTCTGACCATTATCACCTGTCCAACACTCTCCCTGACCATTATCACCTGTCCGACTCTCCCCCGGTCATTATCACCTGTCCAACACACCCCTGACCATTATCACCTGTCCGACACACCCCTGACCATTATCAACAGTCCGACACTCCCCTGACTATTACCACCTGTCTGACAGTCCCACTGACTATTATCACCTGACCAACACTCCCCCCTGACCATTATCACCTTTTCGACACTCCTCCTGACCACTATCACCTGTCTGACACTCCCTCTGACCATTATCACCTGACCAACACTCCCCCCTGATCATTATCACCTGTCCGACACTCCCCCTGACCATTATCACCTGTCTGACAGTCCCCCTGACTATTATCACCTGTCCGACACTCCCCCGACCATTATCTTGATTCAGCCCTACCCAAATTATCTGCCTGAACCCCACCCCACCCCCCATCCATCCACCAGCACCCCCAGTAATCTGCTGGAACAACTCCCTCCAAATCATTTGGTCATCTCCACTCCTGGTCACCTGTCAGACCATTCCCTCTAACTGAATACCTGACTGAACTTCTCCCCTGTCGGTTGTTTGAGCATCTCTCCCACCACCCTCTCCACTTCCCCGAACTAAATAAGCCGTTGGTAAATATCCAAGGACTTAAGAAAACTGACGTCACACAATTTCCCGCACGAACTCCTCAGAGATGTAACGCATATCCTCAGGAGCATAGGCTCTGCAGTTCGTGAACTGTATCCACATAATGCTTTAACCATGTACCATTTATCAGGGAAACACTCCCAGAATGCTAGTTTCCAGGCATTCTATCCCTGCAACTTTCATCCTGTGGAGGGGATCTGCTTGCTGGTACTCTTGCATTTGTTCCCCCAGGTGTGTGATAATGTTTTGTTTTAATATTTGTTCATTCAGATGCTTAAAGAAACATTGACCACTACCTGAATTTGATTATGTGCCACTGTGTCACTATACATTTGGATAAATACCATCCTTAGTAAACTCACAACAATTAATATCAGTAACATTCCAATTAAACTTAATATTAGGTTCCCTGTTGATAGTAACGAAGTGACAAATGTGAAGACAATGGTCATTTTGATTCATAGCGACAGTTTCAGGCAGCAGACCATTAGTGGAGACACAAGAGACTGTAGATGCTACAATCTGGAACATAAAACAAGCTGCTGGAGAAACTCAGTGGGTCAGGTAGCATCTGTGAAGGCAGAAGAATAATCAACGTTTGGGTTGAGACCCTGCACCAGGGCCTGAAACATCGACTATCCCTTTGCCTCTACAGATGCTGCTTGATCTGCTGAATTTCTCCAGCAGCTTGTTCTTTTGCTCCAGAAGATTATTAGTATTTGCCACCTTCTATAGTATTCCCTTGGCACTTTTCAATAATCCCAAATTTCTTTAGTTGTGAAGAGTCTGTTCTGTTTATTCATTTTGCTGAATTTTATTTTCAGTCGAATTTGACTGCTGTCAAGAGCAGCTATGGAGTACAATTGAAATTTCTCCTTTGGATGTAAACTACGCATCAGATGCGTTATCGCTGGCTCCTATAGGCTCTGTAAATAAAAAAGTACTAACCTTAGTGAGAGTTGTTTGGTTTTTAATTTATGTGATGATCCAGGGTTTCCTGCGTAGAGCCTGCTTTCCATTCCCATTGAGAGAATTTAACTTTTCTGGGTCTGAAAGGCCAACCATATTGGCACTATCAGGCAGCAGGTCAACCAATGAGCTAATGGAAGGTCATGGGTGGGCCACAATAAGCCCCACCCACAAACCTCTGACAGACAGCAGAGGCCTACCCCATCTTGCCAGCTGTCAAAGCCATCAAGGTTTCTAAATTTCTCCATTATTAAAAAAAGGTAAAACATATTTTAAGTTTTAAGTGAAAGAACAATAGAATAAACTTAAACTGCCATTAAATAATTAAAAACATCAAACAAAGCATTTTTCTTACATAAGTAACATTCTGCTTTTCCCTTCCTGCCCTGCAGACTCTCTTTCTAGAATTCAGTGACTGACTTCCCAGATCCCACACCAGGTTTAACCTGGAGGCAGTAGGTTTCCCAGTGTGGGATCTGGGGGATCTCAGCAAGATCCTGCTTGGCTACTGGATCAATGGGGAGTCCCATCAGAGAGTGCAGCTGGAAAATGGTTGGTTGAGCTCAGCCAATCAGTTTGCGGCTTCCATCACTGTGTGGGAGTCAGTTAATTTATTGGCCGTTACTCTGGGAAATGCTCAGTGTGCCTTGATAAGCAAGTGGTCAAGCCCAGAAACAAAAAACATCTGTTCTTTTCTTTTGTGAATTGGGCAGAGACTTTAGAAAATTACCCAGTTAAAAGATAGCTTTATAGAATGAACAAACCCAATTAAGTGGTGGGTCAGGGGAATAAACTAAACCTTACACACCTTGGCAGGAACTATTACACTGTTTTGTTCTTTGATTTAATCTCAACATTCCTCCATGCCGATAATCTGACATCTGAGCTGCCATCTGACGTGGTAAATGCGGGCTCACTCTTAAGTTTTAAGAATAAATTGGATAGATACTTGGATGGGAGAGGTCTGGAGGGGTATGGACTGGGTGCAGGTCAAATGGGACTAGCAGAATAAAGCTTCAGCACAGACTAGAAGGGCCAAATGGCCTGTTTTTCTGTGCTGTAGTTTTCTATGGTTCTATGGTTCTAATACTAGGAACTCCTTCTTCCCCCACCTTAGACTTCATCCTCGTCAAACTAAGATCCCAAGTTCTTGCAGACAAATGATAAGATATCTTTACTAGTCACATGTACATCGAAACACACTGTGAAATGCATCTTTTGTGTAGAATGTTCTGGGGACAGTCCACAAGTGTTGCCATGCTTCCAGCTCCAACATATCATGCCCACAACTTCCTAACCCGTACGTCTTTGGAATGTGGGAGGAAACCGGAGCACCCGGAGGAAACCCATGCAGACACAGGGAGAATGCTTAAAACATTGACCTGAAATTATTCCTTTATGCGACAGAGAATTAAAATCCAACTTCTAGAAAGTCGAAATAGCCAAGGTAGGAATATAGGTTAATGTATTAAATGATGTAATGTAAGATAGAATGAGTGAGGTAGAAATTTATCCTCAGAATAAGTAATATAGAAATGAGAGCATTTTGAACATTCTTCTGAAATTCAGTTCAACAGAACTCAAACGGATTTCAATGTACAAACACCACTTCATTATCTCATACAACGCAGCACAAATTTGTACCTGCTCTTAAGACCCCCAAAAATTTGACTGAAGTGGCACGGCGGACAATGCTTACCACTTTCCTCATTGTGATGTATTCCCAAAAACTCATCGAAGGATTGCAATGTCGAGCTTTGTGCTGCACTTCCACCTGAAAACTGCCTTGGGTTCTCCCACACTCCCTCATACAGCAGCCCTTCTGGAAAAACTGGGTTATCCTTCCACCTGCAAGATTAACTCCAAATCAGGTCCTGGTGAAGTGCAGTGAAGGAAACGCACAGAGCCAATCTGTGCATAGCAAGCTCCCACAGACTCCATGCCTCAGCCTGTTCTTTTTTGTAAGGATAATCACTGGCTAAACATTGGGCATTTGAAATACCACTGGCTTCAATTGATCCACCAACCATGGTCTCTCAGGAAGTGGATTCCCATTCTCTGCTATCTTTTTTTGTGAAGGAAATCACTTTCTCATTTCATTGATTCACGGCCTGATCTTAATCTGCCCCTGCTATTTGCCAGATGAGGTATTGAACCGAATTTCTGGCTGCTTCCTCAGGCGGATGTAGAAGATCCCAGGGAGGAGAGCAGGATAACTAACCCTGATCTCCTGTCCAATTCTTTCCTTAATGAAAAAGATTGTAGAGGCCTGGAATTCACTCCCTGAGAGTCTGGTGGATCAACTGAAGTTTTCAAAGTTAAGATTGTTATCAAGAGACAAGTGCCTGGAAAAGTATTTCCAGTCAGAATTGCTGAGTATTTTGCTCTGCTGCCGAAATTTGGCAACATTTAAGGCAATGGTATTCCACAGTAAGTGTGGTGACGCAGCAGTTATCAAACAAGCAACTTAAAGGACTGGACTAACAATCCAGAGATCTGCGGTCATATACCCACCATGATTGTTAACTGAGTTTAACTTCCACATTAAGATTTACATTCAGTTAATAACCTGCAGCTAGTCGATATTAATGGTGACCACAAAACTACTTGGTTGCTCTAATGACCCATCTCGTTCACCAACTTCCTTCAGGCAAGAGTATTCAACATGTCTGGTCTATAAAAGACCCTCAACCACAGGTTGATGAAGTGGCCTACCAAGGGCAATTAGGATGGGTAATAAATGCTCAGTGACCCCCTGGAGAATGTACAAATAAAAAAAATAACACAGTTAACACCACAGAATCGGGCTGAATTTTAGAAATAGAATCAAGACAAGTTCATTCATTTTTTGGGATCTAGGTATCACTGGCAAGGCCAGCATTTATTGCCATCCATAATTACCCCTTGAGAAAGTGGTGGTGAGCATATCCTGTAACTGAGTACCAAGTCATTGAAGAGTCAAACGTACTGCTGGGTCTGGGGGCATGTATAGGCCAGAACAGGGAAGGGTGACAGATTTCCTCCCCTGAACCAGATGTGCTTAAATGATAATTTCATGATCATTTAAAGAATAAATGCTATTAAATTAATTGAATTTAAATTCAGCTAATTGAGATTTGAACTCAGGTCGCCAGATTGTTGGTCCAGACTTCTAGATTACTAATCTGCTGATTTAACATTGTACCACACCAGCTGTTAGTACAGATCAACCACAATCTGTGAATGGTGACAAAGTTTTCACTGCTTCTCCTATGACCACAGTTGGAGCATTCTGTGAAGCTGAGTGGTTTAAAGACGTTGAGTTGATCAATGTGCAGTTTTGTAAGGATGTTGCCTAATGCAACATGAAGCCTTAAAGAACATGGGAGCACTGGGAAACGGGTAATGCTACAAGCTGCTGCAACTGCTGGAAATCTGCAGAGAGAGTGCTGGAAGGGCTCAGCAGGTCAGGCAGCGACTGCAGGGAGAGAGAAAGAAAGTTCATGTTTCACATCGATGACTTTTCATCAGAACTAAGGGAAGCTCATTGACCTGTAACATTAGCCGTTTCTCTCTCTCCACAGTCGCTGCCTGACCTGCTGAATATTTCCGGTGATCTTTGTATCTATTACAGAATTTCAGCAGATGCTTTTCTACAATTTCCTAGAGTCGTAGAGTTGTACAGCATAGGAACAGGCTCTTCAACCAATCACATCCATGCTGATCCCACCTACACTAAACCCATTTGCCCACATTAGGCCTTCTGTGTCTTGCCTACTTAAGTTTCTGTCTAATGTCACCTAAACACCGTAACTGTAACTGATTCCACAACCTCCTCTGGCAGCGCGTTTCAGATATCACCCACTCTCTGTGTAAAACAAAACCTTCTCCTCAGATCCATTTAAAGCCCTTCCTCTCACATTAAACCTGTGCCCTCTGGTTTTTGATATGCCTACCACAGGAAAAAGATTTTGACTATCTGCTCTATGTATGCCACTCTTCTTATATACTTCTATCAGGTGGCAGGACTCTTAGCAGTGTGGAGAAACAGAGGGATCTTGGGGTCCACATCCATAGATCCCTCAAGGTTGCCGCGCAAGTCGATAGGGTTGTTAAGAAGGCGTATGGTGTGTTGGTCTTCATTAGTCGGGGTATTGAATTCAAGAGCCATGAGGTAATGTTGCAGCTCTATAGAACTCTGGTTAGACCACACTTGAAGTATTGTGTTCAGTTCTGGTCGCCTCATTATAGAAAGGATGTGGAAGCTTTAGAGAGGGTGCAGAGGAGATTTACCAAGATTTTGCCTGGACTGGAGAGCATGTCTTATGAGGATAGGTTGAGCGAGCTAGGGCTTTTCTTTTTGGAGAGAAGGTGGATGAGAGGTAAATTGATAGAGGTGTACAAGATGATAAGAGGCATAGGTCGAGTGGACAGTCAGAGACTTTTTCCCAGTGCAACAATGGCTAACACAAGGGGGCAGAATTTTAAGGTGATTGGAGGAAGGTATAAGGGGGATGTCAGGGGTAAGCTTTTTACAGAGAGAGTGGTGGGTGCATGGAACGCACTGCCGGCAGAGGTTGCGGGGGCAGATGCGTTAGGGACATTTAAGAGACTCTTAGATAGACACATGAATGATAGAGAAATGGGAGGCTATGTGGGGGGGGAAGGGTTAGATAGACCTTAGAGCAGGATAAAATGTCGGGACAACATTGTGGGCTGAAGGGCCTGTACTGTGCTGTAGTGTTCTTTGTTCTATTACCCCTTCTCCCCAGGGAAAACAAGCCCTGCCTATCCAATCTCTCCCCATAACTAAAACGCTCCAATCCAGGCAACATCCTGGTGAATCTCCTCTGCACCCTCTCCAGTGCAGTCACATCCTCCCAGTGGTGTAGCAACCAGAACTGCACACAATACCCTTTGTGTGTCCTAACCAGTGTTTTGTGATGTTGTAGAAGTAAAGCAACAAGACAGGTAGAATCACATCGGGCATATCTACAGGATTAAATGGAAGAGATTTACATCAGAGAGCCGGGCAGGTGTAGTTACACAGAATATTCTGCAGTTGTAAAATGCATTATTGCATTAAAAGTACCTCAAAGGCCGTGATAATCTTTAAGAATAATGGCTGACCAAAGGTAAAGGATTTGGACTAACTGGGATTCAGAGTTTAGGGGATAAAATTGACACAGTACATTGGCTGAATGGGCTGTTTATTCACTGAAAGCTCTACATAATTCCACATAATAGAAATCAGGTTTTAATAATGAATACATACCCAGACAGAAAGAGGCGAATTATTCCATAAAATACAGCAGGGTCAACGTGCTCTGGAGAGAGAAACAGATTCTTCCTCATTAAATGAAAGCATAGTACAGGGGAACAAGGGCCAGTCCATGAAGGTGGATCTTAGGTGGAGGTTTGGCCAGTGCTCAGGCATCCAGACAGATCATTCCATACATAAGTACATCGAGGTAGTACAAAAGGAAAACAATAATAGAATGCAGAACAACTTGAGCAGTCATCCCGGCACTTCACTCTACCCCACCCTGAAGGATGGTTAAAAGCTGCAACCCTATTTGGAGTTAGAGTCATAGAGTCATAAAGAGTCATTGAGGCATACAGCACAAAATCAGGCCCTTTGGCCCACTTATATCCATGCCGGCCCTTGTATTAATCTATACTCGTTCCATTTGGTCCAATGGTCTTCTCAGCTTTGGTGATTCAAGCACTCATCTGGATACTGATAGAGTCAATGGTCTTAGGTCGAGAGCTGAGACCCTGAGCCACGGTGGAGGGCTCAGAAAGTGTTTGAACTGCTGGAAAAAGAGAGCTCACCACTGAAAACCAACACACTGGAAATCTGAAATAAAAACAGGATAAGTTGGAAAAACTCAGCAGGTCAGGCAGCTTCTATGGAAAGAGAAGCAGAGTTAATGTTTCAGGTCTAGTGTTGCCAGCATTTTCTGTTTTAATCTTGCCATTGAAGCTACCAAGAACCATCAGGCAGGACCCACATCAGAAAGCCCAGTGCAAAGTGACTACATCCTACGGGACACTCGGATTGCTGGAGGAACTCAGCGGGTCAGGCAGCATCTGTGGAGGGAAGTGGACAGTCAACATTTCGGGTCGAGACCCTTCATCTGGACTGAAAGATAGAAGGGAGATGGCTGGTACAAATAGGTGAGGGGGAGGGTTGGAGCAAGAGCTGGCAGGTGATAGGTGGATCCAGGTGAGGGGGTGATAGGCAGATGAGGGAGGAGGGAGAGTGGGAATGATGTCAGAAGCTGGGAGGTGATAGGTGGAAGTGACCAAGGGCTGAAGATGATGGAATCTGATAGGAGGGGAAGGTAGAACATGGAATAAAGGGAGGGAGGTGAGGAGGGGGACCAGTGGGAGGAGGGTGTGGGTGATGGACAGATGGAGAGGTTGGGGGGGGTGTAAAAGATCGGGTGTCAGGGGCCAGGTGGATCAGGAGGAGAGAGAAGAAGGAAAAAGGGACAGAAGGGAAACGGTTCGAGAATTCAGGTTGGAGACTGGCCCAGGCGGAATATGAGGTGTTGTTCCTCCAAATTGTGTTTAGCCTCGACCTGGCTGTGGTGGAAGTAGGCAGTGAGATGTAAACACAAGAGACTCCAGCTTCCAGCATCAGCAGTCTCTTGTATTTACATCTCATGGGAGGTGTGGTCCAGTCCTCCCCTGACTGAGGAGGTGTGACCATGGGCACTGGCACGAGACACTGAGCTCCTCGACTCTAAGCATCCATTGCCAAGAGTCTCAATAACATCTGCCTTGGATGCAAGTGTGATCTATCCTACAGTGAATAAAGAAATGCCCATTTGTGAATTGTTCTTCTTTAATGCTGCAGCTCTATAGAGCTCTGGTTAGACCACACCTGGAGTATTATGTTCAGTTCTGGTCGCCTCATGTGGAAGCTTTAGAGAGGGTGCAGAGGAGATTTAGCAGGATGTTGCCTGGATTGGAGAGCATGTCTTATGAGGATAGGTTGAGTGAGGTGGGGCTTTTCTCTTTGGAGAGAAGGAGGATGAAAGGTGACTTGATAGAGGTGTATAAGATGCTAAGAGGTATACATTGAGTGGACAGTCAGAGACTTTTTCCCAGGGTGACAAGGGGACATAATTTTAAGGTGATTGGAGGAAGGTATGTCAGAGGTAAGTTTTTTACATAGAGTGGTGGGTGCATGGAACGCACTACCTGCAGAGGTTGTGGGGGCAGATACATTAGGGACATTTAAGAGACTCTTAGTTAGACACATGAATGATAGAGAAATGGGAGGCTATGTGGGAGGGAAGGGTTAGATAGAACTTAGAGCAGGATAAAATGTCGGCACAACATTGTGGGCCGAAGGGCCTGTACTGTGCTCTAATGTTCTATGTTCATAGGCCATAGGTTTGCTTTTGCTCAACCTTTGCTTTACTCTTATGTTTGGGATCTAGGTAACACTGGTAAGGCCAACAGTTATTGCTCATCCTTGAATCCTTTGAGAAGTTGGTGGTGGGCCACATTCTTGAAGCCCATTATGGAACAAGCTACCAGAGGCGGGTACAATTGTGACATTTAAAAGGCATTTGGACAGGTACATGGATAGGATAGGTTTGGAGGGATATGAGCCAAATGCAGGCAAATGGGACGCACTCAGTTCAGAAACATGGTTGGCAAGGACAAGTTGGGCCTATGGGCCTGTATAGCTCTATGACTAATGCATCCCTTCTGGTGAAGGTACCTACTCACAGCACGTTCCAGCGCTGTTGGAGAGGAGTTCCAGGATTTAGACCCAATATTCCTTCCTGTCATCCATGCACCCATGACCTTTCTGGTAGTTCACAGGTTCTGGTGCAGTAGCGCAGTTACGTGCTTCTACTTCAGTCACTTGGGGCAGATGTCATGAGGGTGGTCAGTCCTCAGTACTTTGGACGATCAAAGAAGCCAACAGTGTGAGCCAAAGTGTGGCTACACTTACCATCCATCTTCCTGAGTGCATGGTTCATCTTTCTGATTGACTCAGCCACATCTTGCAAAGCAGATTTAATGGTATCATCTTCGTGCTTCCAAACCGCCTCAGTTGCCGTGGCAATAGCCTAGCCAATAGGGTAGAGGAACACCAGCATTAGAAATTCAAATGAACTTCCTTTGATTTCATGAAGTTCTCATATTTTCTTATGTAGCAAGAGGTCATTCAGCCCATCAGGTCCATGCCAGCCCTCAGTGTATTCCCATCAATCCCATTACCCACAGATTTCCCTGTAACCTATCCTCCCTCACACGCCCATTGACTCCCCCAATTCCCCTGCCACCCATTTACACTAGAAGTAACCTATAGCAGACAATTAACCTACCAGCGTCTTTGGATATGGGAGGAAACCAGAGCACCAGGAGGAGACCCAACCCAGTCACAGGGAGAACATGCAAACTCCACACAGACAGCAGCCGAGGTCAGGATCGAACCCACGTTGCTGGAGCTCAGTAGTACCATCTGCTGTACCACTGTGTCACCCTGATTGTAGCTCACAAGCTTCTCATGGCATCAGTGAGGTGGGAATTGGCAACTTTAATGTGTTATCCAAGCACTTTGCCATGTTCAGAGTATAATAATTGTCTTATTCCTGATGTCACTTCCATGTTTGAAACACACTCTGCCAGGATATTGCCAGTGCTAATAAAGTTTCAGCTCAGGATCTAATAAATGACTTCAAAACAACATTTGTTCTGTCTGAAAATGGATCTGTTGCAGTTACAGTTGACACAAAGGTTCTAATGAACCCCACCGCAACTGTTAAGTATGTTATGATCTTTAACTGGGCCTTAAAATTGGAGTTGAACTGTTGTTGGAATGAGCACAATACAGTCTAGGACAGGTAGAACAGAACCAAGCAGCAAGCGTGGTTGGGATCCCAAATATTTTCAGCAGAACAATGGTATCGATCAGGGTCAAAGATAAAGCACATGAATTTGCACACATTAAGCACAATTCAAGCTGTTATTTTTCACCAATATGCCTTTCTTTTTGCAAAAATAGTTGGGAATGGACTTGGCCCAGGTGAAGTCCTGTGAATCACAGAGGGAGGAGCTACAGTCCAATCACTACATGCTCTGAAGCAGAGGACCAAGGAAAGAGATTGGGTACTGCAACTTCAGGAAAGAGTGTGCTGAATAGAGGAGAACCAGAAAGATAATAACAGTCACACTGAACAGTCAATGCAAGGAGTCCAACTCTGAAGGCGCAGAGTTAGCCCTAAAGCTAACTGTAGGGTGAGGAGACCTTCACATTGCAGTGAGGTCTGGCTTCTGAGCTCCTCAATGATGCTGCTGTGGAGATTGACTGGAGAAGAGGCAACCTCCTACAAGACGGAAACTAAATCAAGGTGCAACATCCATTGGAGCTACCACTGTCACCTTGAAGCACAGCTGGCAGAGACTTGCATCAAGTTGCTCATCAACCAAGCAGTTGAGGGCTCTGAGAGAGGAGGTGTTAAGTTATGCGGGTCACACTAGGAAGGCATACCACTCAAAGTGCAAAATTAAACCTCAGCATGATGATTCAAAGAACTTGATCTGTAAACAGCTTGTTTTACACTGATAATAACTTAAAAGCTAATTGCATTCAGACAGAAGATCATGTCTGGATAACTTAGCTGAACACAATAAATGACTATAAGAGGCAGTTATTATTGCAACATCAGCAAGTGCAAGTGAACTAGAATTTAAAAATTTGCCCTCAAAAGTAAAACCTACACCTTCATTGTATAAAGAGCACCACCTTAAAAAAAAGGATATCAGATTTCCCTGTCTGACTGCCTTTCTGATCATAAATGGTTTTGTCAGCTTGTTGTCTTTTAAAAGAATGTAGCTTAGATACATAAGAACTTTAATAAAAGCAAACAGTTCAGTTAGATCATGCATTACACCTTTATCCCTTCAGATATGTGACCCTTTGTACCTTTGGTGTTGCGGTGCCTACCTTGATGCCTTGTACAGCTGCCAGTTCCGCCTGTAACGTTACCAGAAAGAATCCCTTTAAGCTGCCTCCCCCAGGCAATGCGAAGATCGTGTCCAAATTTCTGGAAGAAATGTATTACCATCTAGTGGTCATACAAAATACCAGCACATAAATATAAAGACATTTTTCCATCACAAGCTTCTGTTTTAAGTCAAAATAAGTCAGTTTTAATCTGTTTGACCCCCTTGAATGAAGCCTGACGTTGTGTGAAGAGATGGAACAAGCTTCCAATACCTAAAATCGCAGTAACATTGAACAAAGGATTTCATAAGACCATAAGACACAGGAGCAGAATTAGGCCATTCAGCCCATCGAGTCTGCTCCGCCATTCGATCATGGCTGATTTGTTTTTCCCTCTCAACCCCATTCTCCTGCCTTCTCCCCATAACCTTTGACACCCTTACTATTCAAGAACCTATCAACCTCCATTTTAAATACACCCAATGACTTGGCCTCCACAGCCATCTGTGACAATGAATTCCAGATTCACTCCCCTCTGGCTGAAGAAATTCCTCCTCATCTCTCTTCTAAGGGAACGTCCTTCTGTTCTGAGGCTGTGCCCTCTGGTCCTAGACTCTTCCACTTACATTCCTTACATACAAGAATATCTCAGAGCGGTTTATACAAGAGGTACACAGTTGGAGAGATGCCAGTGTGCACAAAGTACCAGGAGGTCCTCGTGACATGAGCTCAGAAGGTGGACGATGCCTTGGACTTGGTTGGAAAGCAATAAGGTTTATTGGCCTCACATGAGTCACTAAGGTCAGTAGGTCTGTGCCACATCCAGGCAACTGTGCCACTAACCTCAGACTCTGCTCAAAGTCAAAGTCAAAGTTGAGTTTATTGTCATATGCACAAGTACACGTATACACAGGTGCAATGAAAAACTTACTTGCAGCAGCATCACAGGCACATAGCATCAGATAAGCAGCATTCACAAGAAAAACATAAATTATATACTGTTTTTACAAGAAAGAGCACAAAAAGAACAAAAACAAAGTCCATTGTAGTGTAAAGTGATCGAAGTGGTCATAGTGTTGCTGTACTGTAGTTATTAGGGTTTTGCAGGTTGGTTCAAGAACCAAGTGGTTGAAGGGAAGTAGCTGTCCTTGAACCTGGTGGTGTGGGACTTCACACTTCTGTACCTCCTGCCTGATGGTAGCTGCGATGGTAGATGCTCGAACATCATGTCCACTATCACTCAGCTATCAATACCCTCCTCTAATTGGGACTTAGATCTATCATTCGTATGGTCCATTCACCACACTTAGTATTGTTGGAAATCTTATGCCAACATCTTGCAGGTTCCACTCACTGCCTGCCATTCAGCCATAATGACTACATCACCCAGACAGTGTATACGACCCCACCCCACTGACACATCGCCCTTTCTCTTCTCGGACAAGCTGGCTCAGAACTGGGGGTCAGGGAGATCTGACCACCAGGAGACTGTTAGGCTGCACGCATCTCCTAACTCTTCACAGCAGACAGTGGTGGTCGTAACTGCAATAACTGTCGTCGGGAGTGGAGCTGAAACGATCAAAGACAATAGTATCCTCTCGTCTCATCCTCCTAACATCCCTCAGGTTACAACCTCTTCTGATAGAAAGCACACATCCCTCACGTTCCTTCCAACACTCACCACAACCTTACCCTTGTAAACTATCCGTTACAAGGACCTGACCTGGTCAGGTTGGGAAGAACAGCGGAAGACTATAGCTTCTGCATGCCGGTGGTCTGATCGACCACCTGGTCAGTGGCATCATGGTGGAGCATGTGGTCGTTTTCTGCATCCAACGTGCATCAGCTGAGGAAGAGAGGGTGTGGGGTGCGGGTCCACAGACCACCGACCAGAGCCGGACACAGGATACTTGCCGTCATTGGCCAAGACTTAGAATACAAGCACAGGGCGGTCGTACAGGTACCATATAAAAAATGCAAGATAGGCTACAGCTACAGCACTGTGATCATTGTGATCATCTCACCAAGGGGAGGTGGTGACAGAGGTGGAGAGGTGCGCAGAGGAGGCTTATGGGGATGTTGCCAGGACTGGAGAGTTATGGATATAAGGAAAGACTATTTGGACACAGGCTGCTTTCTTTGGAAAAGAGGAGACTAAGGTGAGATTCAACTGAAGTGGGCCTCATGAGCCTGACTGAATTCTTTGAGGATGTGACGAAGCACATTGATGAAGGTAGAGCAGTGAATGTGGTGTACATGGATTTTAGTAAGGCATTTGATAAAGTTCCTCATGGAAGGCTCATTCAGAAAGTCAGGAGACATGGGATCAAGGGAAACGTGGGTGTATGGATTTAGAATTGGCTTGCCTATAGAAGACAGAGGGTGGTGGTAGATGGAGCTTATTCTGCCTGGAGGTTGGTGACCAGTGGTGTTCCGCAGGGATCTGTTCTGAGACCCCTGCTCTTTGTGATTTTTATAAATGACTTGGATGAGGATGTGGAAGGGTTGGTTAGCAAGTTTCCTGATGACCCAAAGGTTGGTGGTGTGGCTAGTGTAGAAGGTTGCTGTAGGTTACAACAGGACATTGATAGGATGCAGAGCTGGGCTGAGAAGTGGCAGGTGGAGTTCAGCCCAGAAAAGTGTGCAGTGGTACACTTTGGAAGATCGAATTTGAAGGCAGAATACAAGGTTAATGGCAGGACTCTTAGCGGTGTGGAGGAACAGAGGGATCTTGGGGTCCACGTCCATAGATCCTTCAAGGTTGCCGTGCAGTTCGATAGGGTTGTTAAGAAGACATATGGAGTGTTGGCCTTCATTAGTCATGGTATTAAGTTCAAGAGCCATGAAGTAATGTTGCAGCTCTATAAAACTCTGGTTAGACCACACTTGGAGTATTATGTTCAGTTCTGGTCGCCTCATTATAGGAAGGATGTGGAAGCTTTAGAGAGGGTGCAGAGGAGATTTACCAGGATGTTGCCTGGATTGGAGAGCGTGTTTTATGAGGATAGGTTGAGTGAGCTCGGGCTTTTCTCTTTGGATAGAAGGAGGATGAGAGGTGACATGATAGAGGTGTACAAGATGACGAGAGGCATAGATCAAGTGGACAGTCAGAGACTTTTTCCCAGGGTGAAAACGGCTAACACAAAGGGGCATAATTTTGAGGGAATTGGAGATTACCTTAAAATTGGGATGTCAGAGGCAAGTTTTTTTACACAGAGTGGTGGGTGTGTGGAATGCACTGCCAGCAGAGGTGGTGGAGGCAGATACAATAGGGACATTTAAGAGACTCTTAGATAGCCCTCCATTTTTCTATCATTCATGTGTCTATGTGGGAGGGAAGGGTTAGGTAGACCTTAGAGTAGGAAAAAATGTTGGCGCAACATCATGGGCCAAAGGGCTTGTACTGTGCTGTAGTGTTCTATGTTCTATCATCTATGTTCTATGAAGCGTGTCAAATTCCGGGAGGCCAAGGGAGAATAGACAAGAAGGGTATGCTTCTGTCAGCAAAGAAGTCAGTAACCGGAGATATGGACCATACAGGATTTAGGATCAGAGATCTGTGAAAAAAACTGACTCGTGCAGAGTGTGGTCAGGGTCTGGAACTCATTGCCTAAAGAGGCAGTGGAGGCAGATACCTTCGCCGCATTTACGGAGTACCTGCTTGGGCTCTTGAACTCTCCTTACCTCCAGTGCTATGAAGCAAGAACAGGGAAGGAGACTAAACCAAAGACCATTTGGGCTAGCAAGCATTTGCTTAATATACTGGGCAGTGCAGTTGTGCAGCTGGTAGTGCTGCTGCCTCACAGCTCCAGTGACCCGGGTTCAATCCCGACCTCTGGTGTTGTCTGTGTGGAGTTTGCAGGCTCTTCCTGCGACTGCATGGATTTTCTCCAGGAGCCCCATCCTCACATATCCCTCACATATCTGGAGCAACCAACGATCCGCTGGAGGAACTCAGTGGGTCGAGCAGCATCTGTGGGAGGGGAGCGAAGGAACTGTCGATGTTTTGGGTCGGAACCCTGCATCAGGACTGAGAGTGGAGAGGCGAGGTGGCCAGGATAAAGAGGAGACGGGGACTGGAGTCCGAGGAGATTGGCGGACTGAGGTTGGGCGTCAGTGGCAGGTGAATGATAGATGGAGGCAGACAGAGAGAGAGGAAAAAAGGGGGAAGGTAAACAGATGGAGCGAGGTGGGAGGAGGGGTGAAGATGGGAGGCAGCCGCTGGAGGGAGATAAGCAGGAACACAAAGCACAATCAGTGCTGGATTCAGATCAGTAGTGGAGGTGAGAACGGGAACCATTAGGGGAGAGGGGAACAGCAGTGGAACCAGATGGGGTTGGTAGAATAATTGTCCGCTGTACGTTGCCTCTAGTGTACGTGGATGGTAAAATCTGGGGGCAATTGTTGGGAATGTGGGAGAATAAAATAGTATTGGTGCAAGAGGACCTGTTCCCCATTGTTCTCAACTACCGGATCGCTTGAAAATTTATCTACTGTCAACCAAAACTGCATCTACCACATATCAAAAACATATCTATTCTGGTAAACGTTAATGCTAAAAAAAAACTAAAGGGAAGTTGGTAGGCACATGTGCATGAGAAAGAATAAGTTGTTGGGATACAGGGAAATAGCGAGGGAGAAATGGGATCAATGGAGTTGTTCTGTTGGGATCTGGCATGGACTCAATGGGCCGAATAGCCTTCTTTGGTGGCATTAGAAGTAGAAGAGAAGTATTATCGTTGGATTTAAACCTCACTGATCATTTCCTGCTTCAGTGTCTCGTCATCTGGTCGAAAGACATTTGACTTATTTTCACATAACCCCAGGACAAGACAGAAGGTTGCATGTGATTCATTTGCTCATCACACCACCCACACGTGTCTCTGCACAACTCCAAATGCAAAATTAATAATGAGAAGAAGAACAAAGATCCACACTACTTACCTTAACTCCATGCCCCTGGAAAGATTTCCCAAAGGGATATGTGAAAGGAAACGAAAAAATAATTAGCACTTCCCGTAATTTTGCACTTAAGGAAGATTATTCAGCTTTTAAGTGTACACTAATTTAACATGAAAATGAGACTTGAGAATTGTGCCCACAATTCACATGCATCTAGTGGTAAAGCAATGACTGGGTGTCGGGCACCAGAGGAGGACGTGGCATGGAGTGGGCAAACTGCTTCCTTCCCGATCAATGTTGGTAAAGCAATAGGTGGAGCTGTGGAGGCTTTGTCT
The DNA here is from genome assembly GCF_009764475.1 of Pristis pectinata. Taxonomy (NCBI): domain Eukaryota; kingdom Metazoa; phylum Chordata; class Chondrichthyes; order Rhinopristiformes; family Pristidae; genus Pristis; species Pristis pectinata. Next base: position 17,653,122 of record NC_067433.1, read on the forward strand.
TCAGATTCAGGGGATAAAACAGATGTACCACACTGAACAGAGACTCTTGCATGTTCCTGTGTGGATCCCAATTATTGAAGAAGTTGCTGGAACTTATTTTGTTTCAGGCCAAAACATGCTCAGAATTTCCCTCGCACCTGGGCAGTGGAGGTAATTAAAATGGATTACCTTCCTGTGAATGAAGGGTCTGAAAATTCTGCCTAGATGTTTAGGGTGACAGAGTGGCGCAGCAGGTAGAGCTGCTGCCTTCCAGTGCCTGAGACCCAGGTTCGATCTGGACCTCAGGTGCTGTCTGTGTGGAGTTTGTATGTTCTCCCTGTGGCCATGTGGGTTTCCCCCAGGTGCTCCAGTTTCCCCCCACAGCCCAAAGACGTGCAGGTTGATGTGTTAATGGGCAATTGTAAGTTGCCCCTAGTGTGTAGCTGAGTGGTAGAATCTGGGGGGAGTTGATGAAATGTGGGGAGAACAAAAAGGGATTTGTGTAGGATTAGTGCAGATGGTTGGTTGATGATTGGTGAGACTCAGTGGGAAGAAGTGCTGTGTGACTCTATGACACGATGACATTTGCTTAGTGTGAAAAATCGGCTGAAGATCTGGGAAGCAAAAAGTCAGATATACATTTCCTCTTCTCCTGAACAGAGACACAAGCGCGGTGCAGTGGGTAGTGCCACTGCCTCACTGCTCCAGAGACCTGAGTTCGATCCTGATCTCAGGTGCCGCCTGTGTGGAGTTTTCACGTTCTCCCTGTGACCGCGTGGATAACATCCCCTGATGCTCCGGTTTCCTCCCATGTCCCAAAAATGTGTGGGATGGTAGGTTACTTGGCAACTGTACGTTGCCCCTAGTGTGTAGGTGAATGAGAGAACCTGGGGAAAGCTAACAGCAGAGTGAAGAGAATAAAATGGGATCAGGGTAGGATTAGTGTGAATGTGCAACTGATGGTCGGCACAGACTCAGTGGGCCGAAGGGCCTGGTCCCCTGCTGTATCTCTCTATGATCCTAGGAACTGGTATTTGGTATTGGTTTATTGTCATGTGTACCAAGATACAGTGAAAAACTTTCAGGAACTGTGGAAGCAATTAAGAGGCACAGACCCCAGGAGTTGAAAAAGAGAGCACAGACCACAGAGGCTGATTTGAAGAGCATGGGGGGTGCTTTTAATTTCATTTTAAATTTATTTAGTTTTTCTGTTAAATGTAGCTTCAATTTACAGTGATGTAAAGTGGTAAACAAGAGGACTTTAGTCTCCCAGGAACCGAAGTAACCAGCTAGAACTGGTTAATTAAAGTCTGACGACATAAGATGTCAAGAACTGCAAAAGCTTAAGCTGAAGACCAGCTAAAAGTTGGTGTTTTTAGCTAAAAGCTAATAAAGTGATTTTTAGAATCAGTGTCCTGTGAGCGGAATGTCCATGGGGTGAGGAATGTGGTGGTGAGTAACAACTGGTGAGGTAAAGATCAATTAAATATGTTGATTAAATTAAATCTTTCAAGACATGCATGCAAAGCTGCTGATGTGTTGTAACTGTAGTAAAGTAAAACTCCAATAACTTGGGACTTTGGTAGTGCTGGATTAGTACATTTTCTGGACTACTGAACGTTATTTGATGCAAGTACATTTTTAATTCATTTTTTTAGATATTACACAGTATTACAATACATTTCCCAGGGAGCCCGTTAAGTTTAAAGGGAGCCTAAGAAACAGAACTCTGGTAAGTCGGAAGGGATTGTGGGAACCAGGGCCTGATGAATCAGAAGGGGAGCACAGGAACTGGGGCCCTGGTGAGTTGAAAGGGAATGTGGCAAACATTACTTTCTGAGCCAGATGCTGAACGATCGGAATTTCTGAGTGGTCAGATAGTGGATTATCAGAGTTTTATTGTGTTTGGACATCGACAAAATCCATTGGGATCCCTGAAGACCACATCTGCAGTCAATGACTGCTGATGAGGAACTACTGGTTCGAGTTGATGAGCTGGAGTCTAAGCTTTGGACACTGCAATGCATCACAAGAGAAGAAAATTACCTGGATTTTTTGTTCCAAGACAGAGAAAAAACCGTTAAACTAAGTACTGTAGAAATGGTCTGTCGAGGGAGATGTGACTCTGAGTGAGGCAGGTATGGGTATCCAGAATGTAACAATGCATCAACCTCAGCCCTTATGCTTGGAGACAAAAGAAATCTGGAGCAACAAACAACCTGTTGGAAGTCAGCTTCTCTGGGAGGAAAGGAATTGTTAATGTTTCGGGTCAAAACCCTACATCAGGTCTCAGTTCTTCCAACAGGTTGTTTGTCAGCTCTTGTGCTTGTCTAGTAGGTGCAGGGATCATACAGCCTGTGTGGGGGAGAGCAGAGGCTGCAGGGATGATGAGCAAACTGACCACCGCACTGTGGTACAGGTCAATATTCTGGAACCAGTCACCTCAGACGTCACTTCCCCTATCACTCAGCCACCTACAGGAGAGGAAAGGTACAATTGTCATGGTCCATGACATGGGAATCAATGCATGGATAGGGCTAACATGGAGATTCAGCCGAGGAATATGAGCAGCTAGGGTCCAAATTAAAAAGCAGAACCACGAAGGTAACAAGCTCCAGGTTTCTACCGAAATCACATGTAAATTGGCATGGGGTCAATTAGATCAGAGAGTTGCCGGGGGTGTAATGGAGGCAAATACGGTAGGTAGGCCCATGAATGTGCAGAGAATGGAGGGAAATGGACATGTAGGCAGAAGGGACGAATTTAGTTAGGTTTTTAATTACTTCGGCACAACATCGTGGGCTGAAGGGCTTGTTCCTGTGTTGTGCTTTTCTGTGTTCTATGCTTGATGATCTGTGGCTTGAATATTGGTGTGGGAGAAATAGGTTGGTATTGGTATGTCATTGTCACATGTACCAAGATACAGTAAAAAGCATTTGTCTGCATGCCATCCAGACAGATCATGCCATATGTAAGTACACCAAGATAGTAAAAAGAAAATAGTATGCAGAATATAATGTAGCAGTTACAGAGAAAGTGCAGCGCAGGTAGACAAATAAAGCGCAAGGGCCACAACGTGGTAGATTGGGAGATCAAGAGTTCATCTTTTAGCGTATCAGAGGTCCATTCAAGAGTCTGATAACAGTTTCAGATCATGAAGCACTAGCATCAGTACTGGGAAATAAGGTATCTGTTCCATAGGGGTGGGCTCCAGCAAGTAGAATAAGTAGGGCTGTAACCAGGGCTTTAAAGTAGATAGTGGAGGTGGTTTCTGGTGAAGGGGAATTTTGAAAGTTAAAGAGAAATGACGAAGCAAGGGTTCAGGGTAGCAGCTTGGGGATCGACAGTCAAAGTCTACCAGAAAGGGACAGAACATACAAACATAAGAGTGTGCGTCCAACTAGAGTCAGAACAGGGAAAATGGTAACGGGTCAGAATTGAAGGCTTTTTATTTGAATCTGTAACTAATCAGGTGAATTAATGGCACAAATTAAAATAAATCGATACAAACTAATAACCATTTCAGCGACGTGGTTGCAAAATGACCAAGGCTGGGAACTAAATACCCCAGGATATTTCATCCTTGAGAAGAGATGAAGTAGCCATGATATTAAAGAATGGGAGAAAGGCAGAAGAGAGAAAAGATCTTAGCTCGGCAAATCAAGAAATAGAATCAGTTTGTTTGGCGATCAGGAAAGGGAAGGGACGTAAAACATTGTCTATAGGCTCCCGAACTGTAGAGCTAGTGTAGGGAATAGTACAACTTGGGAAAATAAGATGCATGTAAAAAGAATAATACCATAGTCAGAGGGAACTTCAATCTACAGATAGACTGAGCAAACCAGAAGAACAGTAATGGTGTGGAGAGTGAATTCACACAATGTGTCAGATTGTTTTCTAGACCAGTATATTGAGGAACCAATGAGGAAACAGACTGTTTTAGCTCTAATATTGTGTAATGGGAAAGGACTTGTTGATGATCTGGTAGTTGAGCTGGATTTGGGAATGGTAACTGTAATATGATAAGAGTTCTAAAGAAAACTTTACAGGTGGCACGGTAGTGTAGCGGTTAGTGCGACGCTAGTACAGTGCCAGTGATTGGGGTTCGATTCCCGTCGCTGTCTGTAAGGAGTTTGTACGTTCTCCCGTGTCTGCGTGGGTTTCCGCCGGATGCTTCGGTTTCCTCCCACATTCTAAAGACGTACGGGTAGGTTAATTTGGGGTTTAAAATGGGCAGCGCAGACTCGTTGGGCCAGAAGGGCCTGTTACCACGCTGTAAATAAAATTTAAATTTAAAAAAAAATTTTAAAAACTGAAGGTGATTTAGTCCAGTCTTAAATCTGAGGATGAAACGAACAAGGCATGTGGTGTGGGTTGGTGATGGGGGACTGGGAAACTATATTAAAAGGCATGACAGCAAACCAGCAGAGTCTACCCTTTAAATAATTGGAACAGAATTTACAAATACAGCATTTATGGGGAAAATATTCAACAGAGAAAGTGGAATGTTCATGGATATCAAAGAGTATAGTCATATCAAGACATAATGTACATATCTTAATATAATTTATATTTTTGAATTATAAATTATGTAAAAATAATTTCTATCCTGATATAAGGACAGTGTTATATCAAAGGAAAAGTTGTTTAATTTTGTTGAAAAACACAGTGAACCTGAAGATTGTGAAAATTTCAGAATTCACCAAAGGAACAAGGACTTGATATGGAAAGGGGAAGGATACAAGAGTGGTCTGACAAGAGTGTGAAAGTGACTGTAAAATTTCCTATGGATATGTAACAAGGGAAATATTGGCTCGGGCTGATGTGAATCCCTTAGACAGGAGAAGTTATGTTGGAGAACAAAGGAATGATAGAGAAATTAAATAAGTACTTTGTATTTTGTTTTCACAGGGGCACAGAAAACCTCCCAGAAACTGTGAAGTATAGGCCCAGAGTGACTAAAGAACTCAAAGGATTAGCATTAGTAGAAAGTTGATACCAGACAAAATAATGGGATCGAAAGGGAATAAATTCCCAAGAGGTGATGAGCCGCATCCTAAGATTTTGAAGGAAGAGGTCATGGAAGTAATGAATGCTCTGGTTGTAATCTTCAAAAATTCTTTAGAACAATTCACACAGATTGGAAGGTAGCAACTGTAATCCCACTCATTGTGGTAGATAGAAACTGCAGTAAGATAGTAAACAAGCAGTTATCTACTATTAAGGAAGTGGTAACTTGGCACTTAGTAAATAAAAAAGGGATTGGGCAGAGGCAACATGGACTAATGAAAGGAAAGTCATGTTTGGCAAGTCTTGAGAGTTTTTTGAGTTAGTAACAAGCAGAATAGATAAGAATGAAGCAGTTGATGTGATGCATTTGTACTCCAATAAAGTGCCACACAAGAGATATAGAAACATAGAAACATAGAAAACCTACAGCACAATTCAGGCCCTTCGTCCCACAAAGTTGTGCCGAACATGTCCCTACCTTAGAAATTACTAGGCTTACCCATAGCCCTCTATTTTTCTCAGCTCCATGTACCTATCCAACAGTCTGTTAAAAGACCCTATCGTATCCGCCTCCACCACCGTTGCCGGCAGCCCATTCCACGCACTCACCACTCCCTGAGTAAAAAACTTACAGATTGAATAATATTAGAGAGCACGGCTTTGAGGGTAATATATTGAGAAATGGGGCAGAAACAAAAAGGAGGAAATAAAGGGCTCATTTTCAGTTGAGAGGTTGTGAGGAGCAGGTGTTTGTAAACTGTATTTATACAGCACAGTAACGGGCCCTATGAATCCGCGCCGCCCATTTTAAACCCACATTAACCTACTCGTACGTCTTTGGAATGTGGGAGGAAACTGGAGCTCCCGGAGGAAAGCCGGCAGTCATGGGGAGAACGTACAAACTCCTTACACACAGCGGTGGGGAATGAACCACGATCGCTGGCGCTGTAATAGCATCACGCTAACCGCTATGCTACCGTACTGCCCAGGTTGTCCCAGGGAACAGTGCTGGGGTCACCATTTATATCAATGAGTTGGAGGAAGCGATCAAGTGTAACTATATCCAAGTTTACTGATGATGAAAAGCTCAGAGGCAGTGAGGAATGTGGTGAGGATGCAGAGAGGTTTCAAGGGATATAGAGGGGTTCAGTGAACGGACAAGGACATTGCAGATGAAATACTGTGAAGGAAAATGTCAGATCGTCCACACTGGCAGAAAAACAGAAATGTAGATTGTTTTTGAAGTCGTGAGAGATTGAAAGGTGTTGGTGTTCAGAGGGACATGGGCGTCCTTGTACATAAATCACCAAAAGTTGACGCGGCAAGCAATTAGGAAAGCACACAGTATGTTGGCCTTTACTGCAAGACAACTTCAGTACACAGGTAGAAACATCATGCTCCAATTATATAGGACCCTGGTGAGCTTCCTTCTGGAATATTGTGGTCTCCCTACCTTAGGAAGGATATACTTTTGATAGAGGGAGAGCAGTGATTGCGGTGCTGATGGCTTTATGCAACAGGAGAGAAACGCTGGTATAAGGAGGTGAAGGGAGGGGCGGAGCAAGAGCTGGCAGGCGATAGGTGGATCCTGGTGAGAAGGGATGATTGGCAGATGGAGGAGGGAAGACTGGAAATAGTGACAGAGGCCGGGAGGTGGTAGGTGGAGGAAACAGAGAGCTTCAGATGGTGGAATCCGATAGGAGAGGGAGGAGGAGCCTGGAACCACATAAGGCAGGTGGGGTGGGCAGATGAATACAGTAGGGACCCAGTGGGAGGGGTGTGTGGGCGACGGGCAGACGGCGTGGGCGGAGGAGGGGAAAGGAACAGGGTGATGGGGGCTGGGGTGGGTGTAGGAGAAACTGGGTAGATCAGGAGGAGAGAGAAAAGGGACAGAGGGGAGCAGGAAAAAGCTACCTCGTTGGTTTATTTTTCTTTATTCTTAATTGTTAATTGTTTTAACTAATTTTTAGGACTTCAAGGTATATAAGCAATTTTGAAAGAATTTTTATTTGCTGATTATTCGCATCCATTTGAACTAAATCTGTTTGACTTATGGAGGCATTTGAAAGTAATTCAAAGGCCTTTGACTGGCCGTGAGTCTCTGAGGGTCATCGGGGCCTTGAAATCTCCCAGGTGAGGCCTCGGCATTGGTCGGGGACGCTGCCCCTCGCCCTGGGATCGAGGCCTCCAACTCAGTTGGACTTGTGCGTCTGTGGGAAAAGCAGAGAGCTGGGGGGTGGGCTGCAGGTGGGATGGACACATGGGCCTCCTCCTGAGGGGTAAAACTCCATTCTGAGAGGTGGTACCAAATGAAGAACAAAAGTCAGAGGTGCAAATCAACAGCCATTGGCTAAGGAGGGCAAGGGGAGGAAGAGTATCATGGCAACAGTAACTATGCCCCTTCCCTTGAATGCTTTCCCTTTATTGCAAAACAGAATATCTACCAATGAGGGAGAAGTTCTTACCTGTTGGGATCCTTTCTCTTCCAATTTGCTAAAACACAGTCGGCATGAACTAAGATTGGTGGCAGTCCAAGGACTTCAGATACTTTGCAATAGGGCACCGCAAGGTTCTTGGGGAGCACCTGGCACAGAATGAACCAAACCACAAAGAGAGCAAAAGTTAATTCATGACCATGGAGACACAGAGACGGCAGATGCTGGAACCTGGAGCAACAAACAATCTGCTGGAGGAACTTAGCGGGTCGAACAACGTCTGTGGAAGATGCTGCTCGACCTGCTGAGTTCTTTGTTGCTCCATTTATTACCACTTTCAGCTTTCAACGTCCTAGTCCCCAGACTCGGGAGTGCCCCTCCTTAACCCCATACGTCTTTTCCTCTTTTCAGAACCTGCTTAAAACCCCCTCTTGGGTCATTCCTCCCAAACACTGCATCTTTCTCTCAGCAAGTGTCTCAAAGCCTCCAGTCTTTGCATGTATTATTATAAAAGTAAATGTAATTGGTATACCACAATTGATCCTGTGAGGTGTACAACAGAGTCTTAGAGTAATACAGTACGGAAACAGGCCCTTCGGCCCAACTGGTCCATGCCGACCACAGCATCCTCCCTGTTAGTCCCAGTTGCCCGCACTTGGCCCATAACCCTCTGTCCCTCCCCTCCATTTACCTACCCAAATGCCTCTTAAATGTTGCAGTTGTACCCGCCTCGACCACTTCCTCTGGCAGCTCATTCCAGGTACTCACTACCCTCTGTGTAAAGAAGTTAACTCTCAGGTCTCTTTTAAATCTCTCCCCTCTTACCTTGTATCGGTGCCCTCTAGTTATGGACTCCCCAACCCTGGGGAAAGGACTGTGACCGTCCACCTTATCCATACCCCTCACGATTTTATGAACTTCTATGAGATCACCCCTCATTCTCCTTTGCTCCAAGGAATAAAGATCCAGGGTGGCCAACCTCTCCCTATAACTCAGGCCCTCTAGTCCAGGTAGCATCCTTGTAAATCTCTTCTGCACCCTCTCCAGATTGACAATGTCTTTCCTTTAACAGGGTGACCAAAACCGTACACAATACACCAAGTGCAGCCTCACCAATGACTTATATAACTGCAACATAATGTTCCTACTGCTAAACTCGACACCCTGACTGATGAAGGCCAGTGTGCTAAACGCCTTCTTCACCACCCTGTCTACTTGCATGGCTAAAGCTGAGTAGTTACAGCTGCAGTTTCATACTGGAGTATGAATTAGCTGACAAATGCTTTAGATATTGTTCTTCTACTTATACGGGTAAAAAATAGCCATGCAACTCTGTAAAATCGGACAGCAAATCACCAAGGATTTAGAGTCATAGAGCCATGCAGCACAGATACAGGCCCTTTGGCCCAACCAGTCCATGCGAACCATGATGCCCACCCAGCTAGTCCCAATTTCCTGTGTTCAGTTCATATCCTTCTAAGCCCCACTCCTCCATGTGCCTATCCAAGTGCTTCCTAAATGATACTATTGTACCTGCCTCAACCACTTCCTCTGGCAGCTCGTTCCATATACACACCACCCTCTGCGTGAAGAAGTTGCCCCTCAGGTCCCTTTTAAATATTCCCCCTCTCACCTTAAACCTATGCCCCATAGTTTTGGACTCTGTTACCCTGGGGAGAGGACTGTTACCGTCCACCTTATCTATGCCTCTCATACTTTTAAACATTTCTATAAGGTCACCCCCTCAGTTTCCTACGTTCCAAGGAATCAAGACCTAGCCTGGCCAACCCCTCCCTGTAACCAAGGCCCTCTAGTCCTGGCAACATCCTCGTAAATCTTTTCTGCACTCTTTCCAGTTTAACCATGTCTTTCCTATAACAGGGTAACCAAAGCTGTACACAGTGCTCCGAGTGCGGCCACACCAATAACTTATATAACTGCAACATATAACACTACACCTGTGGGAACACCCCAGCATCTGGTGGCCCTGTGATTTCTGTCTTGGAGGCTGAGGTCAGAACATCCTTCAAAAAGGTGAACTCTCACAAGGCATCAAGCCCTGATGGTGTGCCCGGCAGGGTACTGAAAATCTGTGCCGACCAACTGACTGGAGTGTTCAAGGACATCTTCAACCTCTCACTGCTGCAGTCGGAGGTTCCCACCTGCTTCAAAAGGGCATTAATCATACTGGTGCCCTAGAAGAGCAGGGTGAGCGGCCTCAACGACTATTGCCCGGTAGCACTTACATCTACTGTGGTGAAGTGCTTCAAGAGGTTGGTCATGGCTAGAATTAACTCCTGCCTGAGCAAGGACCTGGACCCACTACAATTTGCCTACTGCCGCAACAGGTCTACAGTGGACGCAATCTTGCTGGCTCTACATTCGGCTTTGGAGCACCTAGACAACAGCAAAACATACATCAGGCTGCTGTTTATCAATTACAGCTCGGTGTTCAACACCATCATCCCCTTAGTACTCATCAACAAGCTTCAAAACCTGGGCCTCTGTACCTCTCTTTGCAAATGGATCATCGATTTCCTTATCAGGAGACCACAGTCAGTGCAGATCAGTAGTAACATTTTCTCCTCACTGACAATCAACACAGACACACCTCAAGGATGCGTGCTTAGCCCACTGCTCTACTCTCCCTACACTCATGACTGTGTGGCTCGGCACAGCTCAAACGTCATCTATAAATTTGCCGACGACACCACTGTTGTTGGCAGAATCTCAGATGGCGATGACGAGGCGTACAGGAGTGAGATAGATCGGCTGGTTGAATGGTGCTGCAACAACAACCTCGCACTCAACGTCAGCCAGACCAAGGAATTGATTGTGGACTTCAGGAAGGGGAAGTCGGGAGAACACACACCAGTCCTCATTGAGGGGTCAGCGGTGGAAAGAGTGAGCAGCTTCAAGTTCCTGGGCATCAACATCTCAGAGGATCTGTCCTGGGCCCAACACATTGATGCAATCACAAAGAAGGCACGCCAGTGGCTCTACTTCATTAAGAGTTTGAGGAGGTTTGGTATGTCACCCAAGACTCTTGCAAATTTCTACAGATGTACAGTGGAGAGCATTCTGACTGGTTGCATCACCGCCTGGCATGGAGGCTCCAATGCGCAAGATCGAAAGAGGCTGCAGAGGGTTGTAGACTCAGCCAGCTCCATCACGGGCACAACCCTCCCCACCATTGAGGACATCTTCAAGAGGCGATGCCTCAAGAAGGCGGCATCCATCATTAAGGACCCTCACCACCCGGGACATGACCTCTTCATGTTACTGCCATCGGGGAGGAGGTACAGGAGCCTGAAGATCCACACTCAATGTTTCAGTAATAGCTTCTTCCCCTCTGCCATCAGATTTCTGTACAGTCCATGAACCCATGAACACCACCTTGCACCTTCCTCTTTTGCACTATTTATTTAATTTTGTAACTTATAGTAATTTTTATGTCTTGCACTGTACTGCTGCTGCAAAACAACAAATTTCACAACATACGTCAGTGATAATAAACCTGATTCTGATTCTGAACATGATGTCCCGACTCCTATACTCAATGCCCTGACTGATGGTCAGCAGGCTAAATGCCCTTTTCACCACCTTGTCTACCTGTGATGCCACTTTCAACGAACTATGCACTTGTACTCCTAGGTCCCTCTGTTCCATTACATGCCCTAATCCTCTACCATTCATAGTATAAGATCTACGCTGGTTTGACTTTCCAAAATGCATCACCTCATACTTATTGGTAGTGAAATCCATTTGCTACTCCTCGGCCCACTTCCCTAACTGACCAAGATCCCCCTGTAATCTATGATTACCTTCTTCACTATCAACGACACTTCTTAATTACGTAATGCTAACCCCCGAAAATTTAAAACAAACTTTCATTTCACTTTTGCTGTATTATGTTTACACAATGCTATGATTCCACAAGCAGCAAAACATTGGAAGGTCCATCCAGTTGTGAAATGGTTTTACTGCCAAGTCTCTGCAAGCAGGAGTCAATAACACGAGACAAGCATTCAAACCTTTGTGCTGTTGTGTTCTCCCTCCTGCCACACGTAGCCCATAGTAATGAAGCTCAGGGCCAGGTGTGCCAACCGCAGCTGTTTGTGCCCAGTGAGCAGGTGTGTGCCCAGAAGCTGCATCTGTGAAAAGAAAGGTAGGAGATAGAACATAGAACATTACAGCACAGGAACAGGCCCTTCAGCCCACAAGTTCTGTGCTGAACACAATGCCGAATTAAACTAAATCTCTTCTGCCTGCATGTGATCCATATCCCTCCATTCCCTGCATGTTTGTGTGTCTGTCTGACAGCCTGTTAACATCACTATCGTATCTGCTTCCACCCCCACCCCTGGCAGCCTGTTCCAGGGAACCACCTCTCTCTGTGTGAAATACATTTTACAAAAAAGCAAAGAGTGTTATTAGAAATCCTTGGTCTATTGTTTGGGATATTTAATTAGAAGTCCCCCTTTGCTTTATTTTAAGGTTGATTCTTCAAGATGTGGTTGCTCTTGGTATCAACGTCAAAGTCAAGTTTATTGTCAGATGCACAAGTCCATGTGTGCACAGGTGCAATGAAAAACTTACTTGCAGCAGCATCACAGGCAAATAACATTGGAGACACAACGTTCACAAGAAAAATATAAATTAACAACATAAGTTATACAAAATTATACTAAAAGAACACAATTAGAACAAAGAAAGAACAAAGTCCATTGTAATGCAAAATGGTCAATGTGGTCATAGTGTTGCTGTACTGAGGGAGCGATTAGGGTTGTGCTGGTTGGTTCAAGAACCGAATGGTTGAAGGGAAGTAGCTGTTCCTGAACCTGGTGGTGTGGGACTTCGGGCTTCTGTACCTCCTGCCCAACAGTAGCTGCGAGAAGGTGGCATGGCCCAGATGGTGGAGATGTTTGGTGATAGATTTTGCCTTCTTGAGGCCGCGCTGCCGATGACTTCCCTTGAGAAGACGTCGGTGAGTACCTTCTTGAAGCATTGGTCTACCTCTGGAGAAGAGTGAGACAACTGTTGGAGCTGGGTGACCCACAGCTCTGGTGAGCAGGGTGTGATTCTCTGTGGAGTTTGCACGTTCTCCCTGTGGCACCTGTGGGGTTCACCTGAGCGCACCAGTTTCCTCTGACATCCCAAAGATGGCTGGGTTGAGAGGTTAAAATTAGCTGCCATAAATTACCCCTTATGAGCGGTAGAGCCTGGGACGAGTCGATGGGAATATAAGGAGAATAGGTTACAGAGAAAATTACTGGGGAAATGGGAGCTGGCATGGACTCGATGGGCTGAATGGCCCAGGTCATAACAAATATGCTAACATGGAACTACTCCCAGAGTGCTCCCACAGTGACCAAGGTAATTCTATGTCAAGATGGAGTGTGACTTGGAGGGCAACTCTGCAGTTGCAGTGATCCCCTGCACCTGATTTTCCTTCTTGGTGGTGAAGGTTGTAGGTGCTGTCAGAATAACGTTACAGTGACAATGAGGGCAGTGGTTACTGTTTTTGGGGTCTGGCAATTCTTTAACACCTCGCCTCAAATGTGAAACTGAGCAGCGACGGACAAACCTGACTCTGAAGGTGGAACAACAGAATACTGGGGGAACTCGGCAGGTCAGGCAACATCTGTGGTAAGAAATGGATAGTCGATGTTTTGGGTCGAGACCCTTCATCTAGACCGAATCCCACTGAAGGGGGATTCAATGTGTCCACACTTCAAAGGATGAGTGTCTGCTTTTGGCCACAGGGGTTGGGAGCCCTTATTCAGGATTCCCTTCAGGTTAACATGTGTGTTGAGTCAGTAGTAAGGGAGGCAAATGTAATGTTAGAATTCATTTCAAGAGGACTAGAATATAAAAGCAAGGATGTACTGCTGAGGCTTCGTAAGGCATTGGTGAGATCGCATTTGGAATATTGTGAGCAATTTTGGGCCTAGTACATAAGGAAGGATATGCTGGCCCTGGGCCAAGAGGAGGTTCACAAGAATGACCCGGGAATGAAAGGGTTAACGTGCGAGGCGCATTTGATGTCTCTGGGCCTGTACTCGATGGAGTTCAGAAGGATGAGGGGGGATCTCATTGAAACCTACCGGATACTGAAAGGCCTGGATAGAGTGGATGTGGAGAGGATGTTTCCACCAGTGAGAGAGTCTAGGATCCGAGGGCGCAGCCTCAGAATAAAGGGATGTCCCTACGTCCCTTTAGAACTGAGGTGAGGAGGAATTTCTTCAGCCAGAGGGTGGTGAATCTGTGGAATTCATTGCCACAGAGGGCTGTGGAGGCTAAGTCACTGGGTGTACTTAAAGCAGAGATTGATGGGTTCTTGACTGGTCAACGGGTTAAGGGTTACAAGGAGAAGTACCTTATGATCTTATGGTTACTGGGTGGGGATCAGGACAGAATTCAAGGTAATTTAGGACAATGCACCAATTCCCAAATACTAACCAAGAGAAAGGTCCCACAGTTTGCGTTGGTCTGTGCTGAGGACAGTACAGTTACCTAAAGGTGCTGGGACATGGAAATCACTGTGTAAATGTTGAATTAGAACAGGAATTCCTGTTGAGATGTTTCCAGAACAAATCATAACCTTCACTATCTAGTGCTGCAGATAACTTGGGCAAAGGTTAGCAGAACCATGAAGACCTTTTGATTTGTCTCTCAGCGGAAGCCCATTCTTTTGTGTAAAGAGGAGTTGGTTAGAAAAAAAATTCAGAGCAGTTTGTCAATGGTCGACAGGTGAAGGAAGGTTCACTGTTCATAACCAAGTCCAACATGCCAGTGGCTCATGCAAGGCTTACAAACAAGTCCCCAGCGGCCTCCTGACGCCTGACTGCACATACCTTGTTGGAAGTGATTCACTCCACCTGCAGTGCACAGGTCAGGAAGCCCTCGGTTACTCAGACACAGAAAAGGGTGTCCATTGCCAAGAAAAAGAGAAACAGAATTAACCGTGATAAGAAATTTCCTGATTCAGTGAGACTTGATGTTTCTCACTGTCTCTCTCTCTGGGTTTCATTTCCCCAGACTCCATGTCTGTAAACCTAAAATGGTCTATTTTTGTGACTGGGTTAGGCTAGTCTAGTGGTTTAGATGCTGGAGTGGGATCCATAGACCTGGACTATTGGTCTGCAGATGTAAGTTCAAATCCCGTCATGGTTTCCTGGGGATTTATATGCAAAGTAATTAAACAAATACAGAATAAAACCAGTATTAGTGAAGAAAACCATGAGAATATTGAATGTCCTTGAAACCAGCTCTACTAGCTGCACCACTGTACCGCCAAAATGTTTTGGTTAGTCACCTTAAATCTGCAGCTTCTGATCATACGAAACAGTTCCCCTGTCAGAGCCCTTCACAATCTGGGTTGATGAACTACATGCCTATTTCCGAGTTGGGAATATTCATTCAGTACAATTCCTACACAGAAGCCATTTTCTGTGTGTTGGAACACATCAGTTATCTTTGCTGAGCTGCTGGGGAACCAGGCACTTCTGGATGGGGTTCTCCATCACCCCACTGGCATTTGCCCAGTCACACAGCTAATGCTGATTTCAGGTCACGCACTGAGCGTTTCCTCCACCACCGTCAGAAATCAGAGCTTCCAGCGAAAAGCCACCACCATCGCTGTAGGAGCCTGTTACTTGGGGTTCCATCTATGGCCTGCACTGTCACACCTCAGTGTCCTGTAGCCAGCATTGTGGGAATTAATCACTGGGGCGTCTGTAGGTCAGTGCTGAGCTCCCTTCTGCTTTGGTCAGACCATGGCTTTTTGTGGTCAGTGGTCCCTTGCAGTGCTTACATACTTAAGCACTATTTTCTACTTGGTATTAGTACACATTTTCTCCATGAGCTCAGGATCAAAAAGTAAATGAGGTACCTACTTTATTCACTTCATGGCGAAGTTGATGATGTTCAATCAGCTGAGGTAAATTGTTCGCGATATCCATCCATGGTTTGTAGAATTTCGGGAGCTCATACTGGTGGAAAGAAATAAACTGTTCACTGTCTGAGCCACATGTAAGTTATAGATAACAGGTTTGTGCAGAGAGTGAGGAAGCCAATTGTGATTTTAGAGTTGAATTGTATTCCTCGATGCCAAGATGAATGGAGGTTACTGTTCCAGGAATTAACCTAACATAAAGAAGATTTGAGTTGTCAAATTTCTATGTCTCCTTGCATTGGAGGAGCACTGCTTCCCGAGGAAGGTTCTTTTGACTTTAGCAAGTGACAACTCACCACTTTTGTGGACTTTGTTTCTGAAAACTCAACTTAATCCAGCAACAAAGATGTGGTTTTTGTTTTGGGCAGTTTGTACAGGATAAGTTGTCAAAAACCTTTAAATGGAAAGGGAAGGAAGTGGAACAACACCGTGCCCGATCTCTTTAGAAATTGCAACTACCAAATGCAGGGCAGGGGGGAGAAGCCTGTACTCAAATTACTGATAATTAAAAGTTGCTTTAACCCATGTAAATAAAATGAAACAGAACTCTTACTATTTTTGCAGATTTTACAGCATCCAGATTTCTTATTGCAGGTTATTTACTAAAGGCAGGTTCAAAATTGATTGAAAAGATTTTTGCAGATACAATCAAAACCAAAAGATTTGCATTATCACAGATCCTGGGTCTAAAACAAAGGATGTTTCACCCACAATTTGAAGTTCACTTAATCGTGAGCTTCCAGAAGATTGGTAGCTAGTTCTGAGTGTGACCAGTCTGCCTCCACGCTCAGCTCCAAGTTAATGTAACAGGTGAGAAGCAAAATAAAACATTTCCAAACTTGCAGAAGCAAACTCGCCTCAACTTTACCCACTGGTCCAATTACTGAAACTCTCTTTGAAAGGCAGGAATATATTCGTTTTATACAAACAGGTTACCTCTGCACCGTGTTGGGAACTAAATTTCAAGTCAATATTTGACACTAGTAGAAAAAGTGAATACATACCAATGGCTCTGGCAAAACAAACCCAGACTCTTCCGAGACATGGAATTCATCCAGGTTTAAGAACATTTTGCCTGATGCCTCATCTTCTCCCTTGTCCATTGCTCAGTCAGAAATATTAATGACGCTGGCATGAAATTTACTTATCCGCCAGGTTGGAACACAACAATTGCTTCCCAATGTGTTCTACCCCAGGTACAGAGCTGTCAGCAGGCAGGAGTAGAAAGATCGTGTAAGCTGAACATTGGACTTTGATCCCACAGTTGGTTGGTTTAGATGGGGTTTTGAATGGCAAATTCATGTGCCATTTCATTGGCTATCTCAAAGCTTTCTGAAATAACTGGCTGGAATGTGAAATTCACTGTGAGGGTGCATAATGGGAGGCCAAGTGACGTTTACTCTTTCAAAGACAGAATAAATAAAACAGCTGGCAAGATAAGAGAACAGAGATAAGGTGAGCTGGACCCAGTGAAGAGACACAAGGTGCAAATCTGCTGGTGCATCCCTGTCTGCAACTAGAAACAAGCAGACAGATGAGTGAGGCATAGGGACATAAGAAAGTGAATTTGGAGAAAGCCATTTAGCCCCTCGTTCCTGCTCCACTGGGGACATCACTTTCCTGCACATCACTTGATGAGGGAGAGGTGAGGGTGTGGAAAGTTGAGCTGTGTTGGTCCAGAAATGGAAGGAGAGGAATTTCGACAGGGTGGGCAGCCCTGGCACTGGAGTGGACATAGTGTTCTGGTGACACTGGAGAAATGCTGATTTGGAGGAGGCAAGGGGACTGGACCAGGCCCACGCCGGCACATGGTCCTCGGTAATCTCTGCTCCAGTTTCTTTTCAAAAGCACCACTCTGAGACCGAGTAACCTGCCCTTTTGGACTGAAGACCATGGAGGAAGGTGCCAGAGGTGGAAGCTCACGCCAAGTCCCCAGGAAACAACAGTCACTACTTCTTAAAAGCAAAAGGCCACAGGTATTTCAAATCTGAAATAAAAAGTGTGCAGGTGATACGAAGGTTGGTGGTGTTGTGGATAGCGTAGAGGACTGACAAAGGATACAGCAGGATATAGATCATTTGCAGATATGGGTGGAGAAATGGTAGGTGGAGTTTAACCCCGCCACATGTGAAGTGTTGCGCCTTGGGGGATCAAATGTAAAGAGACATGGCAAGACCCTTAACAGTGTTGATGAGCAGAGGGATCTTGGGGTCCAAGTTCATAGCTCGCTGAAGGTGGCTGCACAGGTTGATAGGGTGGTAAAGAAGGCATATGGCATGCTTGCCTTTATTAGTCGAGGTATTGAGTTCAAGAGTCAGGAAATTACGTTGCAGCTTTAGAAAACTCTGGTAAGGCTGCATCTGGAGTATTGCGTTCAGTTCTGGTCGCCCCATTATAGGAAGGATGTGGAGGCTTTGGAGAGGGTGCAGAAGAGGTTTACCAGGATGCTGCCTGGATTAGAGGGCATGTGCTATGAGAGATTGGACAAACTTGGGTTGTTTTGTCTGGAATGGTGGAGGCTGAGGGGAGACCTGATAGAGGTTTATAAGATTGTGAGAGGCACAGAGTAGACAGCCAGTATCATTTTCCCAGGGTTGAAATGTCTAATACCAGAGGACATGCATTTAAGGTGAGAGAGGGTAAGTTCAAAGGAGATGTGCGGGACAAGTTTTTTTTTCCCACAGAGAGTGGTGGGTGCCTGGAATGCGACGCCTGGGGAGACAGTGGAGGCAAATACTATAGAGGCATTTAAGAGGCTCTTCGATAAGCACATGAATGTGCAGAAAATATAGGGATATGGACATTTAGGTGGAAGGGATTAGTTTAATTGGGCATTTGATTACTAATTTAATTAGATCGGCACAACATTGTGGGCCGAAGGGCCTGTTCCATGCTGTACTGTTCTATGTTCTATGTTCTATGTAAAAATAGTCAACGGTGGAAATATTCAGGGAGTCAGGCAGCATCGTGGAGAGAGAAACAAGACCTAACACTTCAGACCAATGACCTCTCCTGAATACATTACTTGGATCAGTTCTGATCTAAGGTCATAGACCTGGAACGGAAGTTCTGATTCTCTCTCTGCTGTCACTGCTTTTTATCTTCATCACAGTAGCGCCAGTAACATCCTCATTGTGGCCTCCTGAAGCAACCATAACACCAGTGAAGTTCTGCTGTAGTGACGACTGATTGCTTGCCATCCAAGAGCTTTAACGAAAGTAGCCAGCAAGACGAAAAGAAAGGTGAAGTGTGCTCCTCCTGCCTCTGGGTTTCTGTGGGCCTGATCTGGAAGCTGGGAGCACCTGCCTCATTGGGCCTTGTGTGGCCAATGGGTGAGGACTGTGTGGACCAAATCGTTTCACAACTGCCTTGCCCATGTCCAACGCTGTAACCACTTCAGTCCATCCAGCACCAGAGCTGCCTACGCTGGGAAATGTGGCCAGCCTCTTCCACAAAATCCAACATATCAAGGAACGTTACCAACTCCCCATTCACCAGGACCTCACTGGCACCCCTGCCACCCTTCCCGCTTCAGTCCACCAACATTAAACGGCACACAAGGTCCTCGTGGATCTATGCACTCAGTCTCTGACCAAGGAACTTCAACCATGATGAATATGGAGAGCTGAGTAGATCCCACAAGAGGTCACACATAAGTACAGTGAAAAGGAACCAACACAGGGTCAAGTCAAGTCAAGTTTATTGTCATGTGCACAAGTAGGGTGGGGCACCGGAACAATGAAAAACTTGCTGCAAAACAACAAATTTCATGACCTACAAGTCAGTGATAATAAACCTGACTCTGATTCTGATCACAAGCACATAGATACTGACAACAGAGAGAATATTAATTATACATAAATTATATGAGACAGTAAAGAAAAAAGACTGTGCAAAACAAGATATTAATGAAAAAAAAAACACAATCAGAGACAAGTCCACAGTAGTGCAAGAAGTGGTGCATAGCATTCCATTGCTGAGGTAGGGTTAGGGTTGTGCAGGTTGATTCAAGAACCTGATGGTTGTAGGGAAGTCGCTGTTCCTGAACCTGGTGGTGTGGGACTTCAGGCTTCTGTACCTCCTGCCTGATGGTAGCAGTGAGAAGATGGCATGACCTGGATGGTGGGGATCTTTGATGATAGATGCTGCCTTCTTAAAGCAGCACCTCCTGCAGATGCTGTCAGTGGTGGGGAGGGCTGTTCCTGTGATGCTCCAGGTGTCCCCACTACTCTCTGCCGCCTTTTGTGTTCCTGTGCGTTTGAATTGCTGTACCGGGCCATGATGCACCCAGTCAGTTACCTTCAACAGTCATATCCATTAATACCTCCACACACTTTTAATTCACTTTTGTTTTAAGATGTTAAGGGTTGTATCATACATTTTCCAGTGAACCAGTTAGGCTTAAGAGAACCAGGGCTCTGCTGAATTTATAGGAGAGCAGAAACCAGGGCTCTGGTGGGTTTCAAAGGAAGGTGAGAGCGGTGACCCTGGTGAGTTTAAAAGGAATGTTTTAACCAGGACCCTGGTGAGGTTAAGGAGTTTAAAAAGCGTGTGAGAACAGAACCAGACAAGCTAGATTCCACACCATTGGGATTTCTGAAATATTAGATAGCAGATTATCAGAATTTCATGTCCTCCTCTCAAGGGCCCATCTTCTGCCCTGTCAATCAGCTCAACAATGGTCATGCTGCAGTTGGCATGGTGATAGCCCCATCTCCTTCCCTCTTATGTCCTACGGCCTTCCTACATGGAGCTGTGATTGTCAGGTGTGATACAGGCAGGAGATGTTGTTATGGTTCAGGGCTGCTGGGGTATGTTTGTGCATCATCTCTTGTTTGATGCCAGGAAGTCCGCTGCTTTTAGCTTTGCAGTCGTGCATTAAGTCCACCGTCTCTTACCGATCAACCAAAGCCTGCAGGGACACGAAACTCGGAGCAGGAGTAGTCCACTCGGCCCCTCAAGCCTGCCCCACCACTCAATATGACCATGGCTGACCTATGCCTGACTCAGCTCCTCATCTATGCCAGTTCATCATCACCCTTAATTCCTCGATCTTTCAAATCCAGCTCCTCTTCAAATACCCCCAGTGATCCAGCCTCCACATCCCTCCGGGCCAGAGAATTCCAGAGATTCACCACTCTGTGAGGAACAATTCCTACCTCAGTTTTAAATGACCTTCTACTAATTTTGTAGCTATGCCCCTTATTCAAGACTCTCCTATTAATGGAAATATCTCAGCTTCTACCCTGTCAAGTCCCCATAGGATTTTGTGCTTCAGTAAGATCATTCTTCTGAACATCAAATCATATAGATCCAACGTTTTTAGCCTCTCATCCCAGGACAACCTCTCATCCCAGGCGTTAACCTAGTGAAGGTCTTTTAGACTGCCTCCACTTGTAGTATATCTTTTCTTAAATAAGGGGTCAAAGCTGTGCACAGTCTCTGGGTGTGGCCTCACCAACACCCTGAACAATAATTCCCCCATTCTAAACTCCAACCACCTTGTAATAAAGGCCAATGTGCCATTTGCCTAACTACTTGCTGCACCTGTCTGTTAACCTTTTGTGATTCGAGTACCTAGATCCTTCTCAACTTCACTCATCTGTGATCTCTCCATTGAGATAATAATCTGTATTTTGATTCTTTTCACTGAAGTGCATGACCTCACACTTCCCCACATTAAACTCCATTTGCCAGGTTTTCACCCAATCATTCGATCTACCTGTGTCCTGTTCTTCAGACATATGGTCTACTGCTCCGTTTTAATGTTCTAATTCCCTCTTTCCTCGAATATATCCTAATTTTCCCACTTTGGGGGTTGGATAAGGTAAAAGATCACCTTTCCTGATGACCATTCAAGATCATTAAATTAAGGATTCAGAGAGCTGGGGAGCTTGAATACAAGAATGGGTTACCACACTTGGCAGCACCACATCTTCTTAGTATTGACTACAGGCCCCTTACATCAGCAAGGAATCGGATACCCCAGCACTCTCTAACACCCCCTGTATAAGATAAGATTTCTTTATTAGTCACATGTACATCGAAACACATAGTGAAATGCATCTTTTGCGTAGAGTGTTCTGGGGGACAGCCCACAAGTGTCGCCACGCTTCCAGCGGCAACATAGCATACCCACAACTTCCTAACCCTTACGTCTTTGGAATGTGGAAGGAAACCGGAGCACCCGGAGGAAACCCACGCAGACACGGGGAGAACATACAAACTCCTTACAGACAATGACGGGAATTGAACCCAGGTCTCTGGCGCTGTAATAGTGTTACACTAACTGCTACACTACCGTGCCTGCCCAGTATGACATCCAGAACACAGTTAGGGGGCTCATCTGGTTTCCATTTCCCTCTCCAACTTTGACAGGCCATGGACACTCCAAATGAAGACACCCCTGCCATCATCCCCACTGCTCTGCCCTATAGTCAGGGGGACCCACAACTATTAGTGAATGCAGCCCAGAAATACACCGTAATAGAGTCACACAGCATAGAAACAGGCCCTTTGGCCCACCCTGTCCATGTTGACCATCAGGTACCTACCTTCACTCAGCCTGTTTACCAGCACTTGGACCTTAGCCTTCTGAATCTTGGAGATTCAACTACTCGTCTAGAAACTTGTTAAGTGTGACAGTCACAGGGGTGGCTACAATCTGGAATGAACCACCTTCTCAGTCAGTGTGTCGCAGACTGCAGCCACTCTGGGTGAAAAAATTCTTCCCTCTAACCATCTCACCTTAAACCTGTGCCCCCCGACTATAGACTGTAGACATGCCATGCAGAAAAGTTTAATGAGAACACACACCACCAGGCTCAAGCACAGCTTCTATCCCTCTGTTATAAGACTCTTGAATGGACCTCTTGTACAATAAAGAACTGCTGATCTCTCAACCTACCTCACTGTGGCTCTTGCACCTTAATTGCCTACCTGCACTGCACTTTCTCTGTAACTGTAACACCATATTCTGCATTCTGTTATTGTTATTCCTTTTGTACTACCTCCATGTAGTAATGTATGGAATGATCTGTCTGGGTGGCATGCAAACAAAAGCTTTACATTGTATCTCAGTACCCGTGACATAGGCAGGCACGGTAGTGTAGCGGTTAGCGTAACACTATTACAGCGCCAGTGACCTGGGTTCAAATCCGGCTACTGTCTGTAAGGAGTTTGTACGTTCTCCCCGTGTCAGCGTGGGTTTCCTCCGGGTGCTCCAGTTTCCTCCCACATTCCAAAGGCGTAAGGGTTAGGAAGTTGTGGGCATGCTATGTTGGCGCCGGAAGTGTGGCGACGCTTGCGGGCTGCCCCCAGAACACTCTACGCAAAAGATGCATTTCACTGTGTGTTTCGATGTACATGTGACTAATAAAGAAATCTTATAATAAGCCAATTACCCTATCTATACCCCTCACTATAACTAGCTGAGAAGAAAGCCAGTCTCTCACATAATGGTGCCCCCCACCACCCACTCCAGTGTGTGGTAGGTTAAAATGCAGCCCCATACACATTCAATTAGATAGAATTGAGCTCATGAAAGAATGTTAGGTAGATATTATTTCTGATGTTTTGATATTTCACACTGGTCTGCCTACCTGGATTATCTGACAGGAAGGGATGAGGTAACATCTCCAATTCTGCCCTCACTATAAGCATCAACAGCCCAGAGCAACGTAGTATTTAAATTGAAAATTTGCAGAAATAACCTTTTGTTTTAAAAGTACACATGAGCCAGCTTCAAGAACCACACCTTGTCTGGCCTGTTTACAAGGGGGCCTTTAGCGTGTGGTCTGGAGATGAACAGCTGGACTGAGTGTAGTCCCTGGTGGCTTCCTTGCATTGAAATCTGCAATCGACTATTGTTTCAGTCTCGAAGGAAGGCGACACTTGCTGCTCCAGATTTCCTATTGAGGCGCCTTTCTTTGGATTCGTTCCTCCCCGGTAGGAGTAGATTGTATAACAATTATACCCTGGACTCATGTCCTCTCCTGCGCCAGTTCTGTTTAGGGCTGCCACTAAGTGCAAGTGCCTAGTGCAGTAAAATTCCGACAATCCGCTATCCAATTAGCCCAACGGTTCGGAATCAGGCTCACCAGATGTTTGCCATGTTTCCTCGCAGTTCACCGCAGCCGCCGTTCCTGTGCTCCCATTCACCTCACCAGGAACAGGACCAGATTCTCCTTAAACTGACCGGGGTTTCCCACTCTCCCGTTGAGCATATTGGGTTCGCTGGAAAATTTATTATATCTTGTAACATCTTAAAAAAAAAGTGCACTGAAGACGTGTTAGGGTATTCATATGAATAACATATGAATCTGCAGAGAGTTGTGGACGCAGCCCAGCGCATCACGGACACCAGCCTCCCCTCCTTAGACTCTTGTCTTTACCTCTCGCTGTCTTGGTGAAGCAGCTGACATAATCAAAGACCCCACCCACCCGGGACATTCTCTCTTCTGTCCTCTTCCATCGGGTAGTAGATACAGGAGCCTGAGGGCACGTACCACCAGACTTAAGGACAGCTTCTACCCCACTGTGATAAGACTATTGAACTGTTCCCTTGTACAATGAGATGGACTATGACCTCATGATCTACTTTCTTGTGACCTTGCACCTTATTGCATTGCACTTTCTCTGTAGCTGTGACACTTTACTCTGTACTGTTATTGTTTTTACCTGTACTACCTCAATGGGCTCTGTACTAACTCAATGTAACAGCACTGTGTAATGAATTGATCTGTACGATCAGTATGCAAGACAAGTTTTTCACTGTACCTCGGTACAAGTGACAATAATAAACCAATACCAACATCCAAAAGACCAGTAGATCTGTGACCAAAGTCCCTAGATTATCAGAGCTTCACTGTGGTAAATTCTTGGGCATCATTTGAGAGGCTTGGTCTGAAATTTGGGAAACACAGGGGTGCTAAATTGGTTTCCCTCTCTCTCCAGTGGTGACAATGGCTAACATGAGGGGACATAATTTTAAGGTGATTGGAGGAAGATACAAGGGAGATGTCAGGGGTTTTTTTTTTACACACAGAGAGTGGTGGGTGTGTGGAACGCACTGCCAGCAGAGGTTGTGGGGGTAGATACATTAGGGACATTTAAGAGACTCTTAGTTAGGCACAAGAATGATGGAGAAGTGGGGGGTATGTGGGAGGGAAGGGTTAGATAGATCTTAGAGCAGGATAAAATGTTGGCACAACATTGTGGGCCGAAGGGCCTGTAATGTGCTGTAGTGTTCTATGTTCCACACGTATTGTTTTCTGCTTTTACAGGGCTCAGGGCTGGTGAGATAAGAGAATTGATTTGCTGGATACTCAGATTCAGATTAGTTTGTTGTCACATACACCAAGGTGCAGTGAAATTCCTTGCTCATGTGAAGCTCACCGAGTGAACAGTGTACATGGCAATAATAAATAAAACAATAGATACAGCGACAAAACAAAATGGTGCAAAGTATAGTGCAAACTGAAGTAATGCAAAAAGAAATGGTGAAGTGACAATCACAGAAGAGGTAGAATTAGGGGTTCGAGAACACAGCAGCACCACCGGGAAGGGGATGTGAGAGAGGTGGTTGGTTCAGAAGTCTGACAGCGATGGGGAAGGAGCTGTTCTGAAGTCCAGACATCCTGGCTTTCAAGCTCCGGCATCTTCTCCAGAAGGTACAAGAGAGAAAGGGAATGGCCAGGGTGGTGCACGCAGCCAGCACCAAACAACACAATCCAAAAACACAAGCAGTGCCGAGCACACTGTAATGTCGAGGTCGGGATTCACAAGCGACGTAAACAGGGACCTTCAGAATGTGTGACAGTAAAGCAATCAAATTTGCAGGCGAAAACTTCCTGGTTTCTTTTGCAGTCTTTCCTGTCAATATTAAACTTCAACACATCATTAGAAACTTACTTCATTCATGCACCACTGGCAAGGCCAGAATTAATTGCCCTTCCCTAATTGCCCTCGAGAAGGTGGTGGTGACTGCTGCAGTCCTTCTGGTGAAGGTGTTCCTACAGTGCTGTTGGGGAGGGAGTTCCAGGATTTAGACCCAGTGATAAGGGACCAACAATATACTTCCAAGTCAGGATGGTGTGTGATTTTTAGGGGAACATGCAGTTGGTGGTGTTCCCAATGCATCCACTGCCCTTCAGCTTCTTAGTGGTCAATACTGTGGGCTTGGGAGGTGCTGCCGGAGTAGCCTGGGCAAGTAACTGAAAAATACTGAGATGTTTTCCTCCCCTGTCACTTCTTCTCAGGAATATTCTGCATAGAACCTCCAATTCCTAATCATTCCCCAACAACACATTTCTTTCCGAAATGTCAGAACGTCAACTGTCCATTTCCCTCCACAGATGCTGCCTGACCTGCTGAGTTCTTCCAGTGTTTTGCGTGATGCAGCACATTTCTTTCCCTATTTTAAATGCTTCCAGCACCATTGCATCTTATGAACCGGTCTCTCTAACTTCTGTGTAGCCTGGTTTCTAATTTCCTCCAAACTTACTGATCAGACTGCATTGAAGAGATGGGGGACTGCACTTGAGATAAAAAGCCAAGTGACCATTCTCACCATCCAAGTCATTTTCCCTTCCCTTTCTAACTTTAAACTAGATGTGTGTAAAGCAGTCCTGGGCCAATTTAATTGCATGCACAGAATTTTTTTCAGTAAAACTTAGGTCTGTAATTGAAACATTTCAGTGAGCAGCTACTGCGATCAGGCGTTGCATAATGTTGTAAGTACTTACTGAAGATGTGAACATTATCCAGTTCATTCATTCAGCAGGTCAATAACAGGACTTTTTGCTGTAAATCTCTCAGTTAGAAGACCAACTCTAAGGCAGCTACAATGGATGGACAAAATCAAAACAGAGCACCAAAGGGTGAGGTCTCTCCAGCTTAAAACAAAAAGGATTAACACACGCATCCTAACAGATCAGGTTAAATGAATACTTCAGATTAGAAAAAAAAATCATCTTTATTGCATCATTGTCCTTTGTACAGATTAAATAAAAGCCATCTGTAATCCATGTGTGCATAACTTCTTTACATCTCTTAAGAAAAAATAATCAGTATTTTTGAAAATGATATACACTAATCATTTTTAAAACAAAAAGTGCAAAAATTCAAGGTGAAGAAAGCTATAGGATATACAATGGTGGGTATCCCAGGGAGCAACTGCAGTGTCCAACAAGGCTCTCTCCAAAGATTCTGTAAAACACCATGAGTTAGATTCCAAGTTCCAACTCACTCCTAGGGCGTCACTTAAATTCATCTGTATAATATATATGTGTGAAATCTAAAAATAGATAATACACTTGTAAAAACATCCAGCTTTTGGCTGCAACATCCTGTCGCTCTCTGAAAGGTCACTAGTGGATCACTCAGTTCATAGTTAAGGTACAGTCTTTGCATCATTGCCATTGATACAAAATACAACATGCCTGGAGGGTATTTCAGTACTCCGATGAATTTCCATGAAATTCAGACGACAAAGACCCAAAAATATCTTGCCACCTTTGCAACCTCCAACTTGAATTCCAATAACTGTCTTAAACTTGGATTTAAAATTCATGCTCAAGATAGCCTTTATAAAAAAAAATCCACCTAATGGAATTTAGAATGTTGTTTATCTGTCAATTGGAGATCTAATAGAAATTAAATGTTCTCCTGTTGCAGGAACCCAAAATTAGCAAACTACTGGGCCAGCTTTCTGAACATTTTTAATTTGGCATTCTGTTGCAAACTCCTGAAAAAAAATCAGTTTAAGATCTGCAGATTTAAAGCAGTGCAGACTGGGTTTCATTTGTGAATGGAAGGATTTGGGGAGATCAATTTATTATTTTTTAAAATAATAGTAGCAGTTAAAGGTTTTCCTTTATGTGGCCCAGGGCCGTAACAATATTAGTCCAGTACACTTCAATGACCATCAGTGGATTCCCTCCTGGCCTTCAGTGTGTACAACCACATCCCAAATCACAGGGTAAATTTGGTTTAATGTTTCTCTTCATTGTAGATTCAAAGACCATTTGGCTTTACAGAATATGTACAAGTGTCAGAAATACTGATCAAATGAGTGAAAACCTGAGTCATCACATTGTGAAAATAATGACTAATAAGTACTTGACATGCAGTTTGTGCCAGGTATGACCATTACTAGTGCAAATATTGCACTCATCTGTGGCAGGCAACAAACCTTTTTGGTTAAAAATGCTAGCTTTGAATCTGCTACAAACAGCATGTGGTTTACACAGAGTCCAAGAGCTCATCAGGAGTTATAAAGAACCTTCAATGTATCTGGCACAAGAATTACGCACTGCACAAGTATGAGACTTCCACTAAAACCTCACTGAAAGAGAATGCCATTGAAATAAAATGTTCAATATCACAGCAAATGAGGGTGCCGGAATTACTTCATTTGCATATGCAGACTAATTTTACAGCTGGCTATTCCCACATTACAAAGGATTAACTTTCAACCTGTTGGTTTAACACACAAGGCAATGACACACCACATGGTGGTAGGATAGAGGCTCATACTTATAATTAACAGTATGACACATATCCAGTGAAGAGGATGTAGAAAGACCTCAACCATCCAAACCTCGCCGTCAGTTACATCGCCAGGGTTATCTAGCACTGCATTTCATTTGTGGAATTTCAGTTGGGGAACAAAAGTGTGGAGGGAAATGGTAGCACAAAGATAGCAAGGGTATAAGAGTTGTCACCTTTGGTGCACGCAGTTCAATAGTAGGCGTGTGTTAAGCAGGAAGTGTTGTACAGTTGTATTGGATGGAAAAGACAAATGTAATCAATTGCAGGCAACACAAGCACTTCTAAACAGGTAACGGAGGGAGACTCAGGCTGAGATATTCCTGGCACCCTCGCCTCCCCAGGAAGAAGTGTTCAATGGCTGGGGTCATGGACCGGAGGGGTGGTGAGGGCAAGGGGGTGGTGAGGGGGAGGTCATTGGGAGCTCTGTCCAATGGGATGAGGAAGTTTGGGTTTGTGGCCGGGGTTGGTGGGGGAGGAGTCAGGCTCGTGACCAGTGGAAAGGGTTGGGGGGGGAGTTCCAGGGTGGGAGGAGGCTGCCTCCAAGGGGTCCCTTTTTAAACTTGAAGCAGGGTCCACAGCGAAGGCAGGTCCCTTTGTTACACTGGATGTGGAGCGAAGGACTGTTCCCCCACAAGTAGTTCATGAGATGGAAGTTCCACACACTCACAGATGCCACTGCATATGTAGTAACACCCCAGCCATACAGAGAAGCTGGAGTTTCACAGAGTTGGCCATCCGTGAGCGGATCTCTTAACCTTGTCACCAAACCAATGCAATGGAAGCTTCAATCCCAAATTCTTCTGCTGGGTAACAAAAGATTGGAGTGGGACCACACCAACTGCTGTTATGCATTGCATTTTTAAAACATGTAAAATAAATTAGTCCTCAGTAGTAATGGATCATCCCCTTCTGTGCGATTGGGCATTCGCATATCTGATGGTTGGTGACCACAGGTGGCCAGTATGTTGAAACGTCAGGGTTTCTCCAAAGTAAATAAAAGATATATCGCAATCACTTCAGACAATCATGATTTTAAAAAAAGAGACATGTAGGAGGTATTCAGTTGCAATTTCCTTCAGAGATTGGCAACAGCAGACACGTGGTTTTCTTGAGGAATAATGAAGCAGCCAGCATATAATCAATGACCCCACCCCCAGCATTCTCTCTTCTGCCCCCTCCCATCGGGCAAAAGATACAAAAGCCTGAAAGCGCACACCACCAGGCTCATGGACAGCTTCTATCCTGCTGTTATAAGGCTATTGAATGGATCCCTAGTACAATAAGATGGACTCTTGTCCTCACAATCTACCTCATTATGACCTTGCACCTTATTGTCTACCTGCACTGCACTTTCTCTGTAGCTGTTATACTTTATTCTGCATTCTGTTATTGTTTTCCCTTGTACTACCTCAATGCACCGTATAATGAATTGATCTGTATGAACGGTATGCAAGACAAGATTTTCACTGTACCTCGGTACATGTGACAATAATAAACCAATTCCGTACGTATTGTGCAGGAAACCCTGCTGATCTGTCTGCTCAGATAGAGAAGTCATTGACACTCAGGGAGTATGGCAGGAGCAGAGTTTACTGAGCACTGATCATGGAACTACCTGTACAGAGTAGGTACGGTGCAAGTGTAATAGTAACCTAGACCCTCTGAGGCGGGTGAACAGGTCTTGAAGGCACAGGTCGAGCGGGTGCTGGCCTGGAATTCAATAGAGAGAAACACTTTCAGTAGAATAAACATAATGTTATCACAATGCTCAAATCTGTTGATGAAATAGCCCAGTAATTCAGGTTATTATCCCAGCCAACTGTGACATTTTTTTTTTAAGTTTGTTGCCTAGGCCAACAGATAACCTTCCCCCCTTTCCAAATGTTGAAGCGACTTAAATACTCTCCAGGTGAGAAAACCTGGGGCGTTTATGGTGCCAGCTCATGGGTGGGTGGGTACCAAACTTCTGACCAAAGCCAGCAGCTACTTCACTTTCCAGAGGTAAGCTCTTGTTAAAAGCCAAGGATCACAGACGTAGATATTTGAAGGAAAGTGACGTGCCTTTGGAAGTCCCACAGTAAACAAACCCCAAAGGTCCACACGATTCCCAAATCAAGATCATGGGAGTGCACATGAGATAGAAGGGTTGGCTGTCCCGTCCTTCGAGCCTGCTCTCATTCACCAAGTTCGTGGCTTACCTTCGAGCCCAGCACTCTTTTCCTACCTGATCCGCAAACCCCTCTACAAAACGGTGGGGATTTACATGCAGAATGTAATGGTACAGTGCCCACGTTTGAAGGGAATCCATGAGCCAAGTTTTATTGTATCATATGACAGAAGGAAGCTACTTGGCCCATCATCAGGTCCATGCTAGCACCCACTGGTGCCATTCTTCTCATTTCCCTCTCACACAAGCCCAGCAACGCTTCCTTTGATTCTTTTAGCCATGAGCTTACACTAGGCCCTACTTATACAGGCTAATTAGCCGACCAGCAACGTGTTTGGGGTGCGGGAGGATACTGGAGCATCTGGGGTAAATGCACACAGTCACAGGCACAACCTGCAAACTCCACACAGACAGTGTACCAGGTCGGGGTCGAACCGGGGTCTCTGGAGCTGTGAGGCAGCAGCATTAACTGCTGCATGACCCTGCCACCCACCATCAAGCACCATAATAAACTGACCAATGGATATCTACATTGTTGAAACTTAACAAGCACATAACATAAATCATCACAACTTGGTTCCAGTTAAACACTTGTATACATCAAAATAAACCAAACCTCTCAACTTATTCACCCCGTCCATAATATTCTGAGTATTTGTGATTGCAAGTACGCCTCCACCACAGATAGAGGGGAGCTCAAAACAATGGGGTGCCAGACAAACTCATACCTAACCCTTCCCTACGTTTAAAATTAAGCTTGTGCATCTGCCAAGGACGCGTCTGGCATCTCACAAGGTCACGAGGGAAATAACTCAAGTTGTTGACAGGGAGATTGAGGAGGATTTGATGTCTAACAACAGTTTGATGGCTGCTTGATAACCGTGCTCCCAGGTCTCTCCTCCCCACTGAGGTACCGGCTTACCAATGACTGCATTAGGAACTAACCTCAGATGGTCCGCCACACTGCGGGCAACTGCCCAGTCCACTCCTCTTCATGGGGCAGAGCACAACGTCACAAAAGCTGTGAAATGGCTCTCAGAATATAGACTGCTCTATAACAAGCTGAATTGCTAATATAAACTGCAGACCAGCATCCAGAACATGACAAGGTTTGCAACGCAAAACTTGAGATAACTTGCACACTCAGAAAAAGTTTGCATCCCGCAAACTGCAAAGTATTGGAACTTGCCTGCTGGCCTCACCAATACTTATTCCTCATCAGTAAATGATATCTGTTATCATCTCTTCCACCACTGTTTAAAAAAAAAGGGTTGTGTATTTAAGACAAAGAAGAGGTGAATTATTTTCTCTTTGAATGCTCTTCCTCAAAGGGCGGTGGGAGCACAGGCCTCCAACATTCAGAAGGCAGAGGTAGATTCGTGATAAGTAAAAGGGTGG
The DNA here is from genome assembly GCF_009764475.1 of Pristis pectinata. Classification (NCBI taxonomy): domain Eukaryota; kingdom Metazoa; phylum Chordata; class Chondrichthyes; order Rhinopristiformes; family Pristidae; genus Pristis; species Pristis pectinata. The sequence goes on from NC_067433.1 coordinate 17,684,620, forward strand.
AAGTTTACTGTAGATCATTGCGTCTTTCAGCCCATCCAGGCCCATCTTTTTGCCCATCTGCACTAATCTCATTCGTCTGCCTTTATGCATTGCCTACTTATGAGTCTGTCTAAATGCCTTAAATGAAGCGACTGTACCTGACTCCACCACCTCCTCTGGCAGCACGTTCCAGATATCCACCACGCTTTGTAAAAACCATACACCTCAGATTCCCTTTAAAACTCCTTCCTCTCACTTTAAACCTATGCCCTCATATTTTTGATACCCCTCCTCAACATACTATCATCATCATCATGATACTCATCAGGAAAAGAGATTCTGATTGTCTGCCCTGTCTCATACACTTCTAGCAGGTCACCCCTCAGCCTCTTTCGTTCCTGGAAAAACAAGCCCAGCATACCCAATCCCTCCACATAACTAAAGTCCAGGCAACATCCTGGGGAACGTCCTCTGCACTCTCTCCCACACAGGAGCGCAGATACCACCAGGCTTAAGGAGAGCTTCTATTTCACTGTGATGTGACTATTGAACTGTTCCCTTATATGATGAGATGGACTCTGACCTCACGATCTACCTTGTTGTGACCTTGTACCTTACTGTCTACCTGCACTGCACTTTCTCTGTAGCTGCGACACTTTACTCTGTACTGTTATTGTTTTTACAGGTACTACCTCAGTGCACTTTGTAATAACTCAATGTAACTGCACTGTGTAATGAATTGACCTGTACGATCAGTATGCAAGACAAGTTTTTCCACTGTACCTCGGTACAAGTGACAATACTAAACCAATACCAATGTGGAGTAGAGCAGACCTGAGAAGCCAAGTGACAACTCCTGCTCCTAAATGGTATCTTGCTGCTCAGATCCTCTTCCTTGTCACTGAGGTATAATGCAATGTCCAGAGGTCATGAAGGCACTACAGAAATACGATTTCTTTGTCCTAACTCAGCCTGGTCAAGCAATCTACTCGTCATTTCTTCATAGTGCAATTTCCAAGCCCTTATTCAGAACCTCTTTCCTCCGAAGCCACAATTTCACAAAGCTTCTGAACAAGAAGGGACAATGAGAGTTATGGGACCATAACCCACAGCTGTCCCACCATTGCAGCAGCTGAGACCAGGAGCAGGAACATAGGATTACTATAGCTGGTTCTGAAGAGACAATTTGGGACAGCACACAAAATGCAGGCCAAATGGCCCACATTTGTACCTGGGATGACTTTAAGTGGGGAACCTCCAAACAATACAAGCTAATCTCTAGACTGGCAGAACCCAGGCTCTAATGAACCAGAGGTTAGCAGGAGAAATAAGGAAAGGAAGCCAGAGCTGGAAACTGGTGAGTGACCAAAGTTAATACTGACTGGGGGACACGTGCAGTTTTTAATTAGGAAGTAACATACCTGGATGGTGACAGCTGTGGTGGTCTGTTTACATATGTTGGCACTGCTGTTCTTGTTGGAACAACCTAATTTAAAAAAAATAAAAGCAGATGATGCGTAGAAACATAACTCTAAACTGCAGTGTGCACACGAGAACGACTCCCAGTAATTCATCCACTAAAGTCAATAAAATTAATTTTGGAGTACTGAAGCAGTACAGAGAGACCACCAGTCAGAAGTGAACTACCAGGTAAGTATGCCATTGTCATTGTTAATGATGACAATATTGTGAAGTCTTTCCTACCACCAACCCCACATCCCCCCCCCCCACCCCCATACACAACGCATAATGCCAAACAGATTTTCAGCAAATTCTACATTTGAGGAAACTTGGGGAAACTTGAGGAGTGAGTTTTTCCATGGAGGGTGGTGAATATCTGGAACGAGCTACCAGAGGAGGTAGTAGAGGCAGGTATAACCACAACGTGCAGGGCACGCCCTATCTTACAAAGTTGACTGAGTTTTTTTTGAGGAGGTGATGACGGTGGTTGATGAGGGTAGAGGGTAGGGAGTTGTCTACATGGACTTTTGTGAGGCATTTGACAAGGTCTCTCATGGTAGGCTGACGCATGGGACCCATGGTGACTTGGTAGTTTGGATTCAGAATTGGCTTGCCCACAGAAGACGGAGGGTAGTGGTGGAAGGGTGTTATTCTGGCTGGAGGTCTGTGACCTGTGGTGTTCCCCAGGGATCAGTGCAGGGACCTCTGACGTTTGTGATATATGTGAATGACTTGGATGAAAATGTAGATGGTGGGTTAGTAAGTTTGCAGATGGCACAAAGATTGGTGGGGTTGCGAAGAGTGAAGACATTTGTCAAAGGATACAGCAGAATATAGATCAGTTATAGATATGGGCAGAGAAATGAAGTTTTATCTGGGCGAGTGTGAGGTGTTGCATTTTGGGAGGTCAAATTTAAGGGCAAGGTACACAGTTAATGGCAGGACCCTTAATAGCATTGATGTACAGAGGGATCTTGGGGTCTGAGTCCATAGCTCCCTGAAAGTAGCCACGCAGATAGATAGGGTGGTAATGGCAGCACATGGCATGCTTGCCTTCATCGGTCGGGGCATTAAGTACAAGAGTCAGGAAGTCGTGTTGCAGCTATGTAAAACTTTGGTTAGACCACACTTGGGATATTATGTGCAATTCTGGTCACCCCATTACAGGAAGGATGTGGAGGCTTTGGAAATGGTGCAGAAGAGGTTCACCAGGAAGCTGCCTGGATTAGAGGGTATGAGATACAAGGAGAGGCTGGACTAACTTGGGTTGTTTTCTCTGGACACCTGATAGAAATTCATAAAATTATGAGAGGCATAGATAGGGTAGCCAGTCAGAATCTCTATCCCACGGTAGAAATGTCAAATACTGAAGGATAAGCATTTAAGGCGAGAGGGGGAAAGTTCAAAGGATATGTGCGGGGCAAACTCTTCTGCACCCCATAGAGAGTAGCGGGTGCCTGGAACAGGTTGCCAGGGGCTAATGGTTGAGGCAGACATTTTAGGTAGACATGTGAATATGCAGGGAATGGAGGGATATGGATCACACGCAGGCAGATGAGATTTAGTTTCGTGACTGGCAAGACATCATGGGCCTGTTCCTGTGCTGTACTGTTCTATATACGATGTTTAAAAGGCAATTGGACAGGTACTTGGATAGGAAAGGAGTGGACGGACATGGCCTAGACTAGATGGGCATCACGGTTAGCATGGATGAGGTGGGCCAAAAGGGGCTGTTTCTTTGCTGTGCATTTCCATGATTCTATTCAACACTGAAACTAAAGATTCCTCACACTCTGGAGTTAATGAGGGATCTGTTGAAATTAATGATTTGGATCAGAATGTCGGTGCATGATTACTAAGTTTGCAGATGATACCAAAGTTGGTGGTATAGTGGACAGTGAAGAGGGTCGTCTAAGGTTACAACAGGAGACAAGGTCAACTGGGAAAGGGGGCCGGGGGATGGCAGATGAAATTTAACTCCTGTAAGTGCAATGTGATGCAGTTTAGGAAGTTAAACCAGGCCAGGACATTCACAGTGAACGACAGGGTCTGGGGAGTGTTACTGAACAGCGAGACCTTGGAGTACAAGAATATAGTTCGCTGAAAGTGACAACACAGGGAGACAGGATGGTGAAGGCAGCATATGGTACATTTGCCTTCGTCAGCACATCGTGTTACACAACATGGGTTCAATCCTGACCTCCAACGCATGTTCTCCCTGTGGCTGCATACATTGCTCCAAGTGTGTAGGAGAGCTGAAGATTTGATGGGAGAATTAATGCAGGGAATACTAATAGGAGAATCAGATCATTCTGTGAGTTTGTGTTGACTTGGTCGCCTGAGACAACCTCCTTCTACGTCGTAAACAACTATTGAAAACCACAGAATAAATAAAATTTTTTCCCTGTAGCCCTGCAATTCATTCCCCTTCAATTTCTTTCATCCAATTCCCCTCTTCAAGCCAGTCATCTGGGCAGTAGCAAACCCAAAGGGACTTCCCTCAAAGTCGACGGTACCTACCTTCGCTCTTCACAATTCCCAGAGACAGACAGAAACATTTGAAATACAAAATGTCATCAGCACAGTGATGTGGTCACTGACCTTAAGGAGGCAGCAATTAATTTATCTTTGCAGATTACTTCAGCTGTGCATCAGACAACAGCAAAGCACAGTCTCATTAATTATCAACTGGCAAATCATATTTAAATAGATTCAAGCAGGGGGACAAACAAGCCCAGAAATTTATTCCCAGTCAGTAGTTCTAACCACACTATGCAGTACATTGTACTGAGTCACCAATACTCAGTTCCATTGCACACAGAGTTTAGCAGCAGCAACCAGCGGGAAAGGTCTGAGCAGATTTTAGCTTCTTCAACGATCTGAAGCACAATAGGTCGGCAGTTACAATAACAGCAGGGCACAATTCCTCCTGAAGATGTTGTTACAAGATTCTCTTTTAGCTTTCCATAGGTACTTACATTTTTTACCTCCACAGTCACCTACACAGCAAAATGTAGATGTTGTGACTGTGAAGGTTAATTTCATGGTCAATGCAAAACTAATTCAAAGCTGCAAAGTGCAAAACAACTGCCCGTGCCAGAAATCTGAAATAAAAGCAGAAAGTGCTGGATAGACTCATTAGATCAGGCAGAAACAATTCTGGTGAAAGATTACTGACCCCAAACATTATTTGTTTCTCCTTCCACAGACGGTGCCCGTTCTGAGTGTTTTCTGTTTTTATTTTAGATTTAAATTTTTCCTACAAAACACAAAGTTCTCCAAATTCGTGTGCCTCAGCTGGGTTAGGCAGGGACACAAGTTATCAAATTCTTATTTGCATTTGGTTCCAATAATTGGCAAGCCCCTGTTGTGAAAAAATGTATTCAAAAAAGGTTTAGTTAAAAGAGTGGCATTGACAGAGACCTCTTCACGTCCTGCATTTAAAATATGGCCTGCTTCTTTTATTTTACATTAAATACAGGTTAATTTCAGTCCAGCCCATTTCAAGGCAAATATCCACACAGAATGCAGAAGAACTTTGTGTCCTTGTTTTCTCATGAAATCCCCACCTTGCTCCCAGAACACTTCACAAAAGCAGAGGGACAGAACACCAAGAAATTCCCAAGAGGTCTCCCTGAGGATTCATGAAGACAAATTACCTGTTGGCTGGGTAATAATTGGACCTAGTATTTTAGAAATAAAACACATTATTGCGACGCCTAAAAGATCAAGAACAGAAGTCCTAAGATGTCTGATGCTGTGTGTTGGCAGGTTCAGCTTTAATCTCACCTCTACCCTCACGACTAGCAGAGGAGAATGACCCACTGTCTGGTTTCTGCACAGTCATACCTTGTTAAACCATAGATTTAAGCACTTCATAAGCAAAGGCCTTCCTGGCATTAAGTGAGCAGGAAAAGCAGTTTGGAGACGAGAGGTTTTACCGAGTACTTCCCAAGTAATAAAACAGTACAGCACAGGAACAGGCCCTTCGGCCCACAATGTGGTGCCAAACTACTGTGTCATGTTGATTTGCCAGTTGTCGGGAGGGGAGGTGTGGAGATTAAGTGGCAGATCTTTTTGGGAAAAGTTATAGGCTTCACAGAATGGCATCGCTCACAAATCAAAGGGGAGAATCTGACACCCGGGATTCTTGGCAGGAATTACCCTCTCCTCAGTCCAACTGGCATCAAAGCAGATTTAGAGATTACTACCTGCATTGTCAAATGGACACTTGCAAAAATGTAAAGAACATGGGAAAGAGCAGGAGAAAGCTATTCGGCCTCTTGGGGCGACTCCTCCATTCAGTAAGAACATGGCTGATTTTCTACCTCAGAGTAGCTTTCCTGCTCTAACCCCATATTCCCCAATTCCATTCATATCAAAAGATCTACCGATCACTGAGTACACCCAGTGACCAAGCCTCTACTGCCTCTGGGTTACAGAACTCAAAAAAGATCACCACTCTCTTGGTGAAGAAATTTCATCATCTCTGTCCTGAATAGCCGACCTCCATTTTCAATCTGTGACCACGAGTTCTAAACAACCCAGTTAAAGCAGACATCATCTCTGTGTCTCCCTTGTCAAATTCCATAAGAATCTTGTAAGTTTCAGCGAGATCACTTCTTATTCCTTTAAACTATAGTGAGTCTAGGTCCCCAAAAATCCTGATGAAGGTTCTCCAACCTGAACTACGTCTCCTTTCACAGATGTGATGAGTGTTTGAAATAAAAACAGAAAATGCTGCAAAGTACAGACCCAGTCTGCTTAAATTTTTCTTCATAAAACAAACTTCCCCATCAGAGAAATTAATCTGGTGAACCTTCACTGCACTCCCTCTAGAATATCCTTCCTCAGGGAAAGACAGTATTCCAGGCAGAGTCCACCAGGTTCCCATATAATTGCAGTATGACATCTTTACTTATCTACTCAAATCCACTTGAACTAGCCAATATACAGTTTGCCTTCCCAATTGCTTGCTGTACCTCAATGTTAACTTTCAGCAATTCAGGTACAAGGACACCCAGTTCTCCCCGGACACCAACACCTTTCAGTGTCAGACCATTTAGAATATACTTCACCTTTCTATTTTTTCTCATTACATTCTCTACCCGCTGCGTTCTCACCCCTTTACCTGTACCCCTCTGTGGCCCCACCATCCCCCTCACGACCCACACTACCACCAGCAGACTTGGATATATTACACTCAATCCTCTCATCTAAGGCATTGATATGGATTGTGAACATCCAGGACCCCAGCACTGACACCTGCGGCACCCACTGGCCACAGCCTCTCATCCCAAAAACGACCTGTTCATTCCTACTTTGACTTGTGCCCATTAACCAATCCTCAACCCGAGCCAATATCTTCGCCCCAATACCCTGAGCCTTAGTTTTCATTAATAACCTCTTGTGCAGCACTTTATTGATGTACTTCTGAAAGTCCAGGTACACAACAGCTGTCCCCTTTTCTGCATCTTCAAAACAATTTGTAACAGAATGATCAAACACGATCTGGGTCGTTTAGAACTCGGGGTCACAGATTGATCTTTCCATTCATATTGACTCTGCCCAACCCTGTTGTTATTTTCTAAGTGCCCTGTTACCACTTTTTAAAATAAGAGATGCCCGCATTCTCTCTGTTACTGGCAGAAGGCCAGCTGATCCGTTGTCCTCCATTTCCTCACTCCCACCTGTGTTAAATTGTGGGGTTACATCTGCCTCTCTAATTGGTTGCAATAACTGTGTGAACCAAAAGAGATCACAGAAACGTACAGGGCAGGAGGAGACACTTCAGTCCATTACATCCATGCTGGACTAAATGAAGGTCAAGACTAATTCCACTCATACTACCCAGAAATTCATCCCCAACTGGTAGCAACAAGCATGCCACATAGTCCCAATCAGTGCCTTACACTATCCTTTGTGGATTCACACCATTGCCTCTGAAATTCATTCACTTGAAGTCAGAGTATAACACAGTCACAAGGCTAAGCAGTGTATTTAATGTTACTGATTGTGGATGAATTTCTGGGCAACATCTGGATACCTTTTAAAAAAAAACCTGAGTGTTTCTGCTTCCACCCTTAGAAACATAAATCAAGAGCTTTCTCCTCAACTCCCCATTAATCCTTTGGTCTGCAGCCACCTCTGTTGAGATAGAAGTGACCTGTCACTCTTGCAAATGGGCAGACAGACAGGTGGGAAATTCATGTTAACAAGACGCACCCCAGACCTCACCACAAAACACGTGGCGTCATTTTATGAGACCTGAGATAAAAATGATTCTTGCTGTTTCCCAACAACACCAGAACAGATAGCAAAGGCACTGTAAGGAGACTTTCACTCACCCCTTCCTTAGCCAAGTTATTGGGAGCATTTCGTGGCCCTCCTGTGCTTTCAGACCTAAGGTGGACACATCAGGAAAGACAAAACAACATGATTAATTTCTATGGATAACCCAATTTTTATAAAACAAATAACGTAGCTAATCTTGGACAATTTCCAATATCCCATCATCAGAACATTAGGAATTTGGATCATATCTTGATACAAAACATATACAGACAAAGTTACAACTGTATCACAAAGGTTAACTGATGGGCACTTATTAGCAACACACGTCCATCAGACACATCAGAGCTGCTTAAGTGCAGCAACTTGCTGATTGGTTGGTGAACAGAAATGCAGAGCAAGATCCAATAAACTGGAAAAAAAAATGGTCAGTTAACCAGTTTTCCACCAATCAGCAGATTACTGAACTCAGTTGATTAGGGAAATATTCGGAATATCGAGAAAATTCGCTCTTTGCTTTCAACGGGAGAATGGATGTAACTACCTGGAAAGGCAGGGTGGTCCTTGGTTTAGCAACTCATCTGAAAGATATCACCATTCATCAGTGTAGCAACCTCCACACTGCAACTGATCAACGATGGTGAAACCTTGCTGTGTGCCAACTGACTGCTCATGTTTGGCTGCTTAGCAACAGGGCAACCAGGAACCAGTGGGAAAACTGGACTTCCCTCACAGCCAACCAAATAAACTGAATAACCGCACTTCAGGGCGGATGAAGTCAACTCGTCATTGGTAGCTTTTTCACCCAAGTCAGAAGGTCATGGGTTCGAATCTAGCTCCCAAGATCTGAATCCACAATCCAGACTGACAGTACAGTGCAGAACTGAGGTGGGGGGGGGGAAGCATTGCCAGTCATTGATTTTCTTTTGGATGAGATATTAAACTGAAATCCCCCCAAGATCCCATCAATAAAAGCAGAACACATGGCCATGATATCACTGCTGTTTATGGAATCTAGCTGTGGGGAAATTGACCATCATGTTTCCTACCATACAACCGGGGCTCTCTTTCAAAAGTACCTCATAAGCAGTAAATTGCCTTGGACATCCCAAGGTTATAAACTATTTTGTTCTGTACGGAAATATATCTTCATTTTCACTGAGTTTCTGCTTCAGATTAGCTGAAGTTAAGATTGATGATGAGAAACTTCTCAAACTGTACTGAAATAATTTATCACTTGCACATGCTCAATTCACCTTTTAAAATTGTTGTGATTTCTTACACAGCCTATAAACACCTTCTCTTTCAGTTTGGCTTCTCAACATTGCTTCTTGAAATAAAGAGTAAAATATTTACTTGTGCCTTTGCGAACTTCGTGTTTGATAGAATTTTCGTTTCAACTCATTCCTTTTTGTAAACAAGTACACGAGCAAAATAACCAGTGGAACCACTAGCAGGAAGAAAATCAGCAGTCCGTCCCGTAGCGATGTGTCCTTATCTGGAAAAGTGAGAGACAGAGACAGACAGACAGAAAAACATTACTCATGAGTGGAATCTGCGGGAACCCTTAGATGACGGCAGTGTTGGGCTTCGAGAGGGCTGGACCCTTTAAGTGCAATAAATAAGCATTCAGCAACCTGGAATCATCTTGCAAATATCAACCTTTGTACACCATGCTTCTTGGGTGAACAGTAATAGAACATAGAACAGTACTGCATAGCAACAGGCCCTTCAGCCCACAATGTCTGTGCCAGCCATAATGTCAATTTAAACAAATTGCCTGCACATGGTCTTTATCCCTACTTCCCTGCTTGTTCACGTGCCTGTCTTAATGCCTCTTAAACGTTGCTGCTTCCACCACCTCCCCTGGCAGCGCGTTCCAGTGCTAGATAAAAAAAAACTTGCCTCACACATCTCCTTTAAACTTTCCCCATCTCATTTTAAACCTATGCCCTCTAAAGTCTGACATTTCTACCCTAGGAAAAAGGTTCTGACCATTACAGGAAGGAAACGGTGCAGAAGAGGTTCATCAAGATGTTGCCTGGATTTAAGAGTATTAGCTATTAGGAGAGGTTGGACAAACTTAGACTGTTTTCTCTGGAGTGTTGGAGGCTGAAGGGGTGACCTGATCAAAGTAACCCAACGTGAAAAAACACTCATTCTGTTGCAGTGAGGATTCCCACAGATGGAGAAGACTCACAGACACCATGTGTGTCACCTGTGGTCTCTATGTTGTAAAATGATGGAAATTTATGGACTAGGAGGCCATTTGGTGCATTCTGTCCACGCCAAAGCTATTGCCACTTTCCAGCTATTGTAAGCTGCAGCCCAACAAGTGCTCATCTAGGTAGTCCTTACACATACTGTGGTTTCTGCCTCCTCCACCAGAGGGCGAGTTCTAGACCCTGACACTCCCCTCCAATTTTCTAATCATCTCAAATGTAGTCCACCTAGCCATTGACCTTGGTGCCAAGGTCCTATCTAACCTTCTCATTATTTACATTGTAGCTTTACCACAAGAGTGCCACAGAGTAATCATTGATATTGCAATTAAATCTTGTCATTTTTGTGGTGGGTGTTTGATTTTTGTAACAATGAAGCAAAATATAGTTTTAAACATTTGATCAGAACAAGGCACCATTGGGATTTATTGCCCATCCATAGATGCCTGTGATGTTGCGAGTTCCCCTCTCTTGAACTGCTGTGGTAAAATACGTATATCCACAATGCCTTTTGGTTGGAGTTGGGAGGATTTTAACAATAAATGAGAATCAAATTAAAAACGATATTTGCTGGAAATGTGAAACAAAAACACCAAATGCTGGAAACACTCCAGTGAAGGGTCTTCGACCTGAAACATTAACTCTGTTTCTCTTTCCACAGATGCTGCCTAATCTGCTCAGTGTTTCCAGCATTTCGGTTTCTGCAGGATTTGAGATACAATTACTACACTACATGACTACATTATTCTCCACCGCCCACTTGCCTGGATGAGTGCAGCCCCACACCATCCAGGGCAAAGCATCCCATCCCCCATCCTAAACATGCATTCCTGACACCAATGGCACAAAACCATTCACAAAATGCACTCAGCCAGGCTACTCCAACAGCACATCCCAAACCCACGACCTCTCCCTCCAAGATGGACAAGGGCAGCAGGTGCAAGAGAACACCATCATTTGTTGGTTCCCCTCCAAGTCACACACCACGCTGATTTTGAAATATGTCACCGTTCCTTCCTCACTGATTGGGTCTAAATCCTGGAAGCCCCTCTCCAGTAGCACTTGTGGGAGCACCTTCACCAGGACTGCAGTGGTTCCAGAGGCCAGCTCACCAGCACCTTCTCAAGACCAATTATGGATGGGTAATAAATGCTGACCTAGCCAGTGATCCCAAGAAATAAAAATGAAAAAGAAAAAAATTCAAGCAAGGAGCTAACAGGTTTAGTTACACAGAACAGTACAGCACAGAACAGGCCCTTCGGCCCACAGTGTTGTGCCAACATAGCTATTCCCTCCTTCCTCCAGAATGCCCATATCCCTCCATTTTCCTCTCATTCTTGTGCCCATCCAAGCCCCTCTTAAAAGCCCCCAATGAATTTGCCTCCACCACTCTATCAGGCAATGCATTCCAGGCATCCACGACTCTCTCAGTAAGAAATGTACCCCTCACTTCTGTTCTGAACCTACACCCTCTCACCTTAAATGCATGCCCTTCTTTTAACTTCCAAGATGGTTTACAGGCAGCTGAACAGGCAGCTCCGTGGTCATGGCCTTGGACAGAGTGCGCAGGCTGGAACACAGATAAGGAGATGGAGACTCTGGCACCAATACTCCCAGACTAATAGGATGGCAGAGTTTTTAAATCTGGACTCGAAGGGCAAAGGCCCACCATTCTGAGGTGGGCCATTTCAGCTGGTGAGGATGACGACTGGTCCCTGGAGCCAAGATCATAACATCTGGCTTCTTGCCCAAGTGACCGTCACATCCCTTCCAGGTCACGTCTGTTCTACACTGTTGTTGTAACAAGATCACTACAGTAACTGTCATGTCCTCACAAGCAAACAAAAGCCCTCTACTGCTTAACCCTTTGGGGAATGTGTAACGTTCAGTACAGGAGGAAATCTCACAGGTTCCAGGAGTTTGGCTTAATGAAGAACAAACGGTGATAAATGGCTGAGTTTGTGTGCTGTGCAACTTGGAGGTACGGCATTCCCAGGCAACTTGAGTTGATCCAGGTGAAGAAGGTTGAGGATTTCAGTAATACTGCCAAAGAAGCCTTGATAAATTCCTCATTTCATCAGACTTGCAGTGCAGCCATTGTGGTACCAGTGGCAGAAGGTTTCACCAGCACACCAGGCACCAGTCAACCAATCCGTTTTAGAACACAGAACACTACAGCACAGTACAGGCCCTTCAGCCCACAATGTTGTACTGACATTTTATCTTGCTCTAAGATCAATCTAACCTTTCCCTCCCACATAGCCCTCCATTTTTCTTTTTGCTTTTAAAATGTTTAATTTATATGTTTTTTTTTTAATTGTAAGCCTCTTCTAAGACAAAAATGAAACCCTGTAATAACGTAGCTCTCAGTTACCATTGTACGTTGGTCCACTGTCAATGCTCCCACCGTATCCAGTTTTTGTACAATCAGGAGGCGCCCAACCTTTCGCACAGTGACAGTTCTTATTGTTGTTGCACACCTGTAGACAAGGTACAAAACATGGGTCACTCTTACTGCTCCTCCAGCCACCGGAACCGTGCGTCATTTGTACAAGAAAGGATCGCCAAGGTTTGACTCAGCCAAGGAGGAACAAGAGATGGCAGATGCTGGAATCTGGAGCCAAAATCAAACCGCTGCAAGAACTCAGCAGTTCGAGCAGCATCTGTGGAGGCAGAAGGGATGTGTCGACATTTTGGGCCAAGACCCTACATCAGGACAGGTGGGGGGGGATGGGGGGTGGGAGCAGGGAAGGAAAGGTGGCCAGTATATAGAAGTGCAGGGAAGGGGTGGGGCAGGAGGAACCAGGTGAGGGGGGAAATGATGTGTAGATGGAACCAGGTTGTGGAGGGGGAATTGGGATGAAAAGGCAAACAAAAGCAGAGAGAAGCTTGGAGGACTGGTGGGAGTGGGGAAGGAACACAGGGATGTGGATAAAAAATTTGATGCACTTATGTACGGAATGATCTGCCTGCATGGCACGCAAACAAAAGGTTCTCACTGTATCTTGGTTCATGTGACAATAATAAACCAATTACCAATAATCAGTGTTGAACTTCATTTGCCAATTACTTGCCAATTCAACAAGTTCATCAAAATCCCCTTATAGTTTAGAACATAGAACACTACAGCACAGTACAGGCCCTTTGGCCCACAATGTTGTGCCGACATTTTATCCTGCTCTAAGATCTATCTAACCCCTTCCCTCCCACATAGCCCTCTATTTTTCTATCGTTCATGTGTCTATCTAAGAGTCTCTTAAATGTCCCTAATGTATCTGCCCCCACAACCTCTGCCGGCAGTGCGTTCCACGCACCCACCACTCTCTGTGCAAAAAACTTACCCTTGACATCCCCCTTATACTTTCCTCCAATCACCATAAAATTATGTCCCCTCGTTACCAACCATTCCCCAAATTTGGTACCATCTGCAAATTAAGGAAGTGAATTTTTGATTCTAGAATGTAAACTGTCAATGTAAATTGTGAAGATCATGGTCCTGGCAAACACACCTGGAATACTCACCTTCCGCCACTGTGAAGCTCCCCCGGTACACCGCTTGTTTCCACACTGTTTGACTCTATTTAGTATAGATGGGCAAGAAGATCAGTACGGACACAGGTGAGCCGAAGGGCCTGCTTCTATGCCGTACAACTCTACGACTCCTGCTTTCTGCCCTTGGTGTTGGTGTTTTATTGGACAGCTTTCTGCAAGGATGAGCTCCAGAGACCGTAGAGCACCGCAATGGTGCAGCTAGTAGTGCTGCGACCTCATGGCCCGAGAAACCTGGGTTCAATCCCGACCTCAGGCAGAGTCTGTACGGAGCTTGCACGTTCTTCCTGTGGTCGTGTCGTTTTCCCCCCACATCCTGAAGACTGTAACTTGCCCCAAGTGTGTAGGTGAGTGGTAGAGTCTGGGGGAGTTGATGGGAATGTGGGGAGAATAGGTTACAGGGAAAATTGGGGTTCCTCTGTGAGCTGGCATGGACTCAATGAGCCAAATGGCCTCCTCCTATGTCAAAGGGAAATACAGAGTAATAATTATTGGAAAGATTTACTTGCACCAGGATTTTTACTTACACCATGGCCATTGCACTTCACCTCCACATCGCAGTCATAGTTCAGGATAGAGACATCCACACACTTGAAATTCATGCAGACCTAAGACACATCAAAATGATGATCAACACGAGAGAACACGGCTCGCTTGACTTTTCCTACTGTTGTGTAATAAAAATAATTGCTGCAAGTTTGGAATAAAAGCAGAAAACGCCAGAAACGCTCAACAGGTCAGGCAGCATCTATGGAGAGAGAGAAACACAGTTACATTTCAGGTTGCTGACCATTGATCAGAACTGAAACCTGAAATGATAACTCTGTTCCTCTCTCCCCAGATGCTGCCTGATCTGTTGAGTGGTTCCAAGATTTTCTGCTTTTATTTTCTGCTCTTAAATTGCGTATTATTATTAGTTTGGGAAGACGCTAGTTCCTTCCAAACTGTGGCTTATAAATTTTATCTCAGTACGGTGAAATATCAGGTGTTACTGTGTTGAAACCGATCTTCTTCGTTTTATACAGCCCTGCATTCAAGATTTCTATACAAGTGACAGTCAACATTTAAGTGTAGAAGACACTTCTCACACTGATGTGCTCTGGGAAGCAGCCCTCTAATATACAGCACAAGCTGTTCAGCTACTTCTGAAGGCAGTTAAGACTTAGCCACTTACAGGCCAGATGGCAGCTATCCACTGAAGGAAGGTGAGCTAATGACATTCCAGCAGCTTCACGGTCTCCATCACAGATTCTTGCCTTTAATTATGGATTCATTTAATTAACTTAATTAAACTCCCCAGCCGCTGAGGTTAGATTTGAACTCGCCACCTCAGCACTGTGCCTCTTCTGGCAAGCTGTGTACTCCAGATTTATTTAGTGGACTATAAGTGATCTAAATTCCCTTGGCACTTTGGTGAGATGTGACACAGATTTTAGATGCTAGTTTAGTAACGTAACCAGAATGCAAAGACAGCTCCTGCCACTCCAGGTTTTCAGGGCATAGGGTTCATTCCATTGTCAGCTGCTTTCTTTTAACATACAAGAGCAGCTACTGATACAGTGTCGGCAGTCTTCTATCAGCTTCACTTTAAGAGTCCTCCCCTTGTACAATGCAATAATAAAGCTGTGTTTAACACCCAATACCAGCAATTCACTTGAGATAGGGAGATGACTCACCACAAGCAAAGAGGTCACGTGAGATGTTAACTCTCACATTTTTCTACGTTGTGTTGTTGAAAGTTACAGCCCTTCTGGCCCCACCACACACCTTGCCCATTTCACAAGCAGCCAGTATTTAGGCTGGAGACAGGGTTATTTGTTCTTCCTCCTTTGGACATGGACAGTGCAGGGGAGCAACGGGTAGCTCTCCGTAACCTCACTCTCCTCCCCAGCACCAACAGGTGCAACTTGCTCAGTAGAGGTGCGTTCTGGAAGCATTGCCACTGTGGACAAACTTCCATGCCAACATGTCTTGGGATATAAATAAGCCCAGATACAGAAAATTGCCAATTATAGGCCATCCCGGGTAACAAACTGGTTCCGCCTTTACAGACATCCAGAAGTTGATTTTGTCTGTAAGTCGGAAAATGTACAATAATCACTGGACCTCCACAGTACTGTAATGAACTGCATCAAAAACACATAGGACTGATGATAAAGAACAATTACTAAAAGTGGAGAGAAGGGGAACAGGACCAAACATACACACGTACATCGGACTTTTGAATTTAATATTACGAGAGCTCGCTCGTACGTAGGGATGTCCGTAAGTTGGGCGTTTGTAACTCAGGATCGTCTATATTCAACATATTAAGTTTGCTGTAATTCTACCACCTTGTGGCTGTTAGAATGTCCAGTGAAATGAATGCATTTGCCTATCTGACGTGCTAGTCAGAGCTGTACTTTGGCTCTCTGCACTCTTGGCAGCTCTCAGTGTCCAGATCTCCAGTTGTCCTCTGGTACCAACTAATGTCAAAAATTCAACAATTCCCGAAAAAAAAAGGCCTTTCGATAAAAACTGATCGCCAGGCATACCTTGCCTGCGTCGCATCGGGTGCCTGGGTTTACCATGCCAGGATCAGGAACGTCCGACCCCATCCTAAAGTCAACCCCCCAACACGTGGTCCCACCAATAGGCGTCTGGATGATGGAAGGCATGATGCCAAAGACAGGCTTAGAGTTCACATTCTCGCACTGCAACTTCCCACACATAGAATTCCTGCATAAACAAAAATAACAGCAGACATTATAAGATGCAAGATATCTCTATTAGTCACATGTACATCAAAACACACAATGAAATGCATCTTTTGTGTAGAGTGTTCTGGGGACAGCCCACAAGTGTCGCCACGCTTCCAGCACAAACATAGCATGCCCACAACTTCCTAACCCGTACGTCTTTGGAACGTGGGAGGAAACTGGAGCACTCGGAGGAAACCCATACGGGGAGAACGTACAAACTCCTTACAGACAGTGGCCAGGATTGAACCCGGGTCACTTGCACTGTAATAGCGTTACACTAACCGCTACATGTGCAAGATGAGAATGGCATTGTGCAGAGCATACGGGAGAAAGCAGAGCAACAGTGATTGTGAAACATAGCGATTGGCTGTTGTTTCTCTTCCTCCCAGGTCTGCTGTGAACTGGTTGGCCTCAGGGTTGAGCTTAATACTTTTAAGAGTGGGATTTATGCTGCTCAAACTCCATACATGATGCACAGGAACATAAAAGGCCAGTTTGTCTCTCAAACCACACCATTCAATAAGGACAGGGCTGATCTGATTGTGCCTTCAACTCACGTCCCACCTTTTCATCGCTCCCCATAACTCTACGGACCCTAGACTGACACAGACCACAGCAGCCCCTGCAGTTCTCTGCAGCAGAGATCCAAAAATTCAGAGCTCTCTGAGGGAAGAAATTTCTCCTCATCTGTGATCTAGGGAGGATGAAGGCGATTAGCAAAATAAAAAAAAGTGACACAAAAGTTTTTTTTTAAATGTCTGAAATACGGCATCGCAGTAGTGCTGTAGCAAACCAGTCCTCCTCTACAAAACAGAGAGTTAGACTTCAGTGCGGTCCGGCCCATTCATTTTCTCTTTTAATTATTTTACAGGATATAGGTGCCTCTGCCCAGGCCAGCCTTTTATGGCCATTGATAAAGTGGTGGTGAACCTTGAGATGTTGCAGTCCTTGTGGTGAGGGAACCCCCACTGCGCTGTTGGGAAGGAAGACCCAGTGACAACGAAGGACCTGTGGTATATTTCCAAATCAGGGTGTTATTGAGGGGATTAAGGGTTCTCTGGTGGGTGAGAGAATCGTGGATAATGGCTGTTATGGTGAGCAATACCATCATTGCATAATTAAGTGAAATTATATATATGATCTATGTATATTTACCTATCACATTCTGGCAGGTGATTATAATCAGTTTTATGCATATTAATTAATTGCCTCCCCACTTGAATAATTTTGTGCAATCTTGAAAACTAAAAATTAATTTAAAAAATCAAAGTGGTTGAGTAAAGATAAACAATGAATCTGACCTATCAAAATGCTTCAAAAAAAGATAAACGTGCAAGCTGATGTGGACACCTGATGTGATATCAGCTGTTTCGGAGCCGGGCCAAGTCCACTCCACCCTCACAATCTGAGGTCACTCACAAGCCCTTTAGAGCCAGTCAACATTGTTGGAATGTAGTCAGTGTTGTAACTCAGGCACACTTCAAAGCAAATGGGCCACGGCACGATAATTTTGTTTTATTATCTTTGGTAACAGGATGTGGACCTTTCTGGTGGAAGCGGTACAAAAAACAGGTGAGATCACATCAGTCTTCCCTTCCACAAAAACTTCTGCTTATTGCCCGCCCCAAATTGCCCCTGACCCGAGGCATCAGTTTCATCAACCTCATTTGTGGATCTGGAGTCACGTATAGACCAGACCAGGTAAGGTTGGCAGGTCTCTTCCTCTGAAGGACATCAGTGAACCAGATGGGTTTTTACAACAACTTACAGTGAAACTCCATAAACAGACTTTCCAGACTGTTTAGTGTTATTTCTATTAATAAACCAGCACACTTTTTTTTAACAAAGACAATAGGCAGTATCACATTTTCCAGTGAGCCAAATAGTCAGACAGCGGTTTATCAGAGTTTCACTGCATTATCTTTTTCCCAGATTTATTTAATTACTTGAATTTAATTTCACTGGTTGTCATGGTGGGATTCAAACTCTTATCTCTGGATCAATGGTCCAGAACTCTGGTTTCTAATCTGTTAGTTTAACCCCTATGCCACTATACCTGCTACTGTCCACAGTTCTCTCAGCCACCAGAGAGCTCTCGAACCTCATCCATGCCATCCTTGTACGTCATTCACCAGATCGGTGCCTATTTTATAAACTAGCTTCAAGTTGCATTATTATTTGTTTGGAACTATTCAAAGCCATGGCAAGCAAGCTGCTGGGAAAACAGTGCAAATTCAATGGACAGACCTCACAGCCTCGAGCAAAACAAAATACTCTCACCCCTTACAAGATTAACTAAGAGCATTCTTTATGCGTTCTGCTCTGGTCACTACCGTGTGGCCAATAACCGTGAGAACAGTTCCAACAAAAGTCAAATGTTCAAACCACTTGATCGAGGGACAAGAATTAGGACAACATGTCACAGCCATACAAGCTGTAAAATCTGTCACTTTTGGAATTCACTTCCTGGAAACACTTGTGTGGAACTGGTTTTGCACCTGAGACCCTACACTTGGATTACTGCGTGCAGTTCTAGTCACCTAGATATAGGAAGGATGTCATTAAGCTGGAAAGGATGTGAAAAGGATGAGAGTTGTGGACACAGCCCAGCGCGTCACAGAAACCAGCCTCCCCTCCTTGGACTCTCGCAGTCTTGGTGAAGCAGCCAGCATAATCAAAGACCCCACCTACCTGGGTCATTCTCTCTTCTCTCCTCTTCCATCAGGTAGAAGATACAGGAGCCTGAGGGCACGTACCACCAGGCTTAAGGACAGCTTCTATCCCACTGTGATAAGACTATTGAACAGTTCCCTTAAATGAGATGGACTCTGACCTCACGATCTACCTTGTTGTGACCTTGCACCTTATTGTCTACCTGCACTGCACTTTCCCTGTAGCTGTGACACTTTACTTTGTACTGTTACTGTTTTTACCTGTACTACCTCAATGGACTCTGTACTAACTCAATGTAACTGCACTGTGTAATGAATTGACCTGTACGATCGGTATGCAAGACAAGTTTTTCACTTTACCTCGGTACAAGTTACAATAATAAACCAATACAAGATTCAGAAGGATGTTACCAGGACTGCAGGGCTCAAGTTAGGCTGGGACATTTTTACTTGGAGGGTAGGAAGCTGAGGAGTGACCTTATAGAGGTTTATAAACTCATGAGGTGGATTTTTGTAGGGGAGTCTAACACTAAAGGGCCCAGGTTTAAGGTGACAAGGGAAAGATTTAAAGGGATTTGAGAGGCAAATTTTTCCACACAGAGGGTGGTGGGTATATGGAACGAGCTGCCAGAGGAAGTGGTAGAGACAGGTGCAATTACAATGTTTAAAAGACATTCCGACAGGTAAATGGATAGGAAATGTTAGAGGGATATGGGCCAAATGTAGGGAAATAGGACTAGCTCAAAAAAATAGCTTGGTCGGCATGGACAAGTTGGGCTGAAGGGTCTGCTTCCGTGCTGTATGACTCTATGACTCTTAAGCACATTGTGGTGCCAACTTTAGGATGGGGTGGGAGAGTGGGGTAATCAAGGAAAAGGATCTGAGTTTGGTGTGTCTGTCTGTGTGTTTGCCTTCATAGAACGTGTCTATGTGCACGTGTCAAGTCTGTGCTACAGAGTCTGGTCTCTCGTCTTGGACCTCCTTGTCACTGGACGAAGACCTCCCTCTATCGACACCATGTGGTAGCTGGTGTGGACCACCCACACCAGGTTTAAAGAATTCACATGAGGCATCTTCCACTCCTATGGACCGGGATCAAGTCATCCCTGATCCTGAGAGACTGCATCAGAAAGACAGGAGCAGCACCTGATCTCACACTTCTTGTAGTTTGCACCACTCGTGCCGCAGTTTCCAAATCGGTCACCTTTAGAGTTCACTTCCTGGAAACACTTGTGTGGAGCAGACTTTGCGCCTGAGAGGATGAAAATAAAGTATAAAGAGCTCAGTCAGATACTTCTCCCACCTCTCTCCATCCAAACCCCACTGTAGTACAATCATCCGTCGCAAAATAAAACAGTTATCCATGAAACTTGCTAACTTAAGTCAGGAGCTGCACCCCATTTTAGGTCAATGGTTTAAATTACACACATCAGACTAACAGTTGAGATCATACACCCATCATCAGAACCGGGAAACAGAGAAGGTGAGGGGAGGGAGCAGGGGACAAAGAGAATACTTCTGATGGGGTCGGGCCAGTGTTGCCGTGGTGATCCACTGCTTATGGACCCATCTGGTCCATAGATTAATAAGGACAGTTAGAGCGAGAGAGAGAACGTGGGGGAGGGGGGGACAGAGAGAGAGAGAGGGAGAGAACGAACATGGGGGAGAGAAAGAGAGAGCGAGAGAGAGAACGTGGGGGGGGAGAGAGAGAGAGAGAGAGAGAGAGAACACGAACGTGGGGGACAGAGAGAGAAGAGAGAGAACATGGGAGAGAGAAAGAACGTGGGAGAGAGAGAGAGAGAGAACGTGGGGGGGAGAGAGAGAGAGAGAACGTGGGAGAGAGAGTGCGTGGGAGAGAGAGCACGGGATACAGAGAGGGCGAGAGTGCACACGCGCGCGGGAGAGAGAGAGGGAGAAAGTGCACACGCGCGCGGGAGAGAGGGAGGGAGCGCGTGGGAGAGAGAGAGAGGAGAGGGAGCGCACGGGAGACCGAGAGGGAGAGAAAGAGCGCGCCAGCATCTGCAGTCTCTTACGCCTCCAAATGCAGGTCAGAGCTGTTGCTGAGACCTTTCTCACTCCACAGATGCTGTCTGCCCTGCTGAGTGGCTCCAGTATTTAGACCTCTAGCATCTGCAATTCTCTGATTTCCAAATTAGACACAGCCTGGATTACCAAGGGACTGTGAGCAGCAACATGCGTTGTCGGTAAGGTCCAGTGCAGCAACTGTCTAAACAGAAACAGAGAATGCTGGGAATAAAGGTCAGGCAGCATCTATGGAGAGAGAAAGTTTCACACTGATGAAGTGCTCTGATGAAAGGTAACCCGAAAATGTTAACTCTCTCCACATACGCTGCCCCCTCTCAAGTCACAAAGCTCTTGGAACTGGTCACCCATCATCTAAACGATGGTGAGGAGGCAGAAGAATCATCACCAGAATTGTGGACAGAACAAAAATATCCAAAGCGCATGGAGCTGAAAATCATTTGCTGAGTCATTTGAAATAATTTTGTTGCACTTCAGGGGAAGGTTAAAATCGTGGTGAGCTTGTTGTACTTACTCTGACCAAACAGAGCCACACACTGGCTGTCGTAGCTCTGGCAGACTCCGTTGTAGCAGTAGGAGCTGTTGCGTTGACATGGATGCCCATTCTGCACAAACACGTCAGCCTGGCAGTTGTGGCTTGTTCCGTTGCAGTACTCTGGAAGGTCGCATTCATTTACAGAGGCTCGGCACACCGTTCCAGCGGCCAGGAACTGTGAGGTGGGCCCGTGCGTTGCGGGAAGGAGGTGAGGAGTAAACGTGAGTTACGCAGTGAAGCTGCGACAAGCTCATCACTCACAAAGTGACGCACATTATTCCATAACCACGCAATCTTAGAAACCAGATTTCCAAAGTTCTTTTCACCCCAGACCCCAATTGCAAATGTTTCCCAAACCTACAACAAAAATATTCTGAGCTATTTCAAATGGGACATTTAGAACACCCATGCACAAACTGAATTCCCATGTAAGTGTGACATTATATCCTACAAGCTGGCAATAAACTGATGTGAGCGCGAATCACCAGTGGATGAAGGGGATCTAAACACTGACTGCTGCTTATCCACTGCAAGCTCCCTCCTGACTCCCATTAGACTGGACTGAGTGAGCTTGGCCTGACCCAGGAGTCTGTAAGACACACGCGGGCGAGGGACGGATGGACGAGGTGGGAGCTCACACACTGCTTACTCAAGGAGTCCAGAACCAGAGGCAGAGTCTCTGGATCAGGACCGAGATCAAGGGAAATTTCTTTACGGGCGGGGTGGAATTATGTATCTTTGGAGTCCTCTTTCCCGTGGTCATTTGAGATGAAAGGGTTGTCTGTGGCGCAGTGGTGCAGCTGGCAGAGCTGCTGCCTCACAGTACCGGAGACCCAGGTTCAATCCTGACCTCTGGTGCTGGGTGTGTGGAGTTTGCACGTTCTCCTGTGCCCACATGGGCTTCCTCTGGTTCCTCCACATCCCGAAGACATGCGGGTTGCTGGGTTAACTGGCTCTCTCTTTTCCTTGAACTGCCATGTTGTGTTCCTTGCCTCATCCTTCCTGGGCTCATTAATTCTCTTCCTCCACCTGGCTATCCATTCCCCTTCCAAACGTTTCGAGTCCTCCTCTCCCACTTTTTCACGTAGTGGATTCCGCAGCACACCCCACTGTGGAGAAAAAACTTGCTCACCTCACCAACTTTAAACTATGACTTTCACTTACTCCGACAACGTTACTCCTTCACAGTTGGCTCGGATGTAACCTGACTACTATCACTTGACCATGTCAACTTAAACTGGTTCCAATTTCACAGGGAACGGATTCGTGAATCCCATAATTGATTGCCCCTTCCAAGTCTTCCTGGTTCTGGTTTCCCGGCCATGGCCCCAGCTTCGTGCCATGTCTGAACACACCCTCTGTTCCTCCAACACACACCACAGCCCCCCCCCCCCCCCCCCCCCCACCCCCCCCCCCCCCCCCCCCCCCCCCCCCCCCCCCAAATCACCCTGTTTCCTTCCCCACCTCCACCCCTCCATCTGCCCATCGCCCACACACCCCTCCCACTGGGTCCCCTCCCCCAAATGTTCCCACCTGCTCACCCCACCTCCCTTACGTGGTTCCATGCTCCACCTTCCTTTCCCAGCGGGCTCCATCATCCGCAGCTCTCTATCGCCTCCCCCTATCACCTCCCAGCCTCTGTCGCTATCTCCACTCTCCCCTCCTCCATCTGCCAGCATCCCCCCTCACCTGGATCCACCTATCACCTGCCACCCCTTCCCCTCACTTTACACTGGCGATCCCCTCTATCTTTCAGTCCAGATGAAGGGTCCCGACCCAAAACGTTGACAGTCCATTTCCCTCCACAGACGCTGCCTGACCCGCTGAGTTCCTCCAGCAACTCATTTTTGCTCCTTTTAAACTTTAACTTTCACCAGCCTCAAAATACACAATAAATGCTTGTGTTATTGAAGCGTGCAACATTCTGAGGGGCGTGGGGACCGACAGGGTGGATGCTGAGAGGGCATTCCCGCTGGTGAAGGAATCACAAACCAAGGGGCAGAGTTTCAGAGTAAGGGGTCACCCATTTCAGATGGGGATGTGGAGGAATTTGTTCTCTCAGAGGGTTGTGGATCTGGCATTCTGTAGCTCAGAGATCTGCAGTGAGATAACTCAGTAAAGGGCAACGTTTTGAACTGTTGGGTGGGATTTAGAGAGGAGAGAAGCAGAATCCAAGATTAGGTCTACCCTGATCTTGTTGAACGGTGGATCAGGCTGGAGGGGACGACTCTTGCCCTTTTCTCTATGCAACAAACATTCTTCATTTACAACTCTGCGTCAGTACTTACCCGGCACTTTCTGCAGCAGACCCCCGTTGCACACTCTGCTCCGTACTTGAGTTTGCAAGTGGACGCCTCACAACACAGGTCGTTTTTACACTCCTGCGGAAGGAATCAATCAACCTCAGTGTGCCACACTCAATACCAACTGAATGAAAATAATTCAGCTGCCCTCTCTGTCCTTTAACAATGTATTTAGAGAAAAAAAAACTACCTTCCTTACTGAGCCTATACACAGCCCCAGCAAAGTGGCAGTTTCTTGGCCCCACAGGTTTCCACCAAGAGACTCAGACTTATTGTAAACCAAAATGTGGCTTCAATACAGGGATTGTCATAGTTCAAGAGCAAGTGGGATGGGCAATAAGTGCTGGTTGTCCCAAAATATAATTAAAAAGGAAGCATTTGATGTCTCTGGGCCTGTACTCGATGGAGTTCAGAAGGATGATGGGGGGGGAATCTCATTGAAACCTACCGGATACTGAAAGGCCTGGATAGAGTGGATGTGGAGAGGACGTTTCCATCAGTGGGAGAGTCTCGGATCAGAGGGTGCAACCTCAGAATAAAGGGACGTCCCTTTAAAACTGAGATGAGGAATTTCTTCAGCCAGATGGTGGTGAATCTGTGGAATGCATTGCCACAGAGGGCTGTGGAGGCCAAGTCACTGGGTGTATCTACGGCAGAGATTGAAAGGTTCTTGATCGGTAAGGGGGTTAAGGGTTATGGGGAGAAGGAAGGAGATTGGCCTTAAAAAAAAATCAGCCATGATTGAATGGCAGAGCAGACTCGATGGGCTGAATGTCCTAATTCTGCTCCTGTGACTTATGGCCTAAAAGCACTTTGCATTCCATTCCCCAACTAAAAACCAAACCCATCATCTTCCCTTCCACCCCCCCAAGGAAATCAAATCCCAAATCTCAGATAAGATTGGTACCAGTTTGTGTTGGCTGGGGTTTTAGAATGAGTGGCCTCAGTCACAGGATATAGGATGAGATAGTTAGGAGGCGATGAGGAGAACATTCTTCACCCAGAGGCCGATGGACCTGTGGAATTCTTGATCACTGGAATGGAGGCCATGTTGCTGAATATATTAAAGGAGGTGGTACACAGATTTCTGGACACAAAAGGTATCAAAGGGAATGGGGAGATGGGGATGTGGTAGTGAGAGAGAGGATCAGCCGTGATCATATGAAGTACCAAAGGCAGACTCTGTCCCAGATTTCTGTTTCTCTCTCATTGTTGAGAATTACATAGCACGTTGCAGGAGCCTGAAGACCCACACCTCAACGTTCTACAACAGCTTCTTCCCCACTGCTATCAGGTTCTAGAACCAACCTAAAAAACCCTAACACTACCTCTGCCTATATGCTCTCTCTCTCTCGCATGTGTCCTTATGTTTATTTTGTTATTTACTTTGCACACATGTATAATTTATGTTAATTTAACATGTATAATTTATGTTAATTTGTTAATTTAAGTACATGTGAACTTATGTTTGTAACGTACTGTGCTGCTGCTGTAAAAAGCTAATTTCCATGGTATTCATACCATGGGTATGTATGCCCACGACAACAATAGACTTGAACTTGAATGTTTTGTGAATTTTTATGAATTTTTGTTAAGAAAAATGCCACTGTTTCCGCTCACCACTGCCTTTGCTAATTTAAAGGTAGTCAGTGATTACAGCAACAGATTTTACCAGCAATAGAACCAAGTAGTCCAGTTGGATTTTTGTCCAAAAATAAACTTTTTCTTAAAAAAATATACTCAAAAAATATAAACCTTCCTTTACTTTCACAGTGTTGTTCAATCTATATATAAATGTATTGTTAGGTCTATCCATTCGTAGTGTATCAAGTTAACATATTCTACGTACAAGGCACCAATGTCACTCATGTGGCCTCTTTGGACAATACACCCTACAGTGTTTATGGGGTTGTTACATAGGACCCAGCCCCACAATGTCCAGTGAAGGCAGGATCTTAGACTGCAGTCCTTCCCCACTAAGCCTTTGCATTGGCTGCACCAAGCTTCAAGTGCATCCCTCAGCACCTACTCCTGCAGCCCATTGCACTGGAAAACCAACAAGTTTCAGACAGACCAAAATGCATCTCTCACTGAGCTGATGCAGCCGCACTTGGTGCCTTTCTAGGTATGTGTCCCCGGGAACAACTTGTAGATCGGAGAGCCCTCTGTTACACAGCTGCTCAGGACAAACCTCGATGAGGACCCTTGCATTCTTCTCCAAACCTTATTTGCAAACACAAAGAGGTGTGTGATCGCCTCATCCTCATCGCAGCCATCCCGCTGGCAGTGTGTGCTGGGAGTGAGACTCCCACCGTACATGGAGAATCTGACAGGAAGGATCCCTCTCACTGCCAGACAAGCCATGTCTTGGTGCTTGTTGGCAAGTTCTAGCGATGAGCAATTCTGCTAAATGGCTTTGACAGTTTGCATGGGAAACCATCCCACAGGATCCATCACGTCCTTCTCCTGCAGGGCCAGCGAAACATTCCATGCTGACCACTGCCTGGTGGACTTGTTGTCAAAGGAACTTTTCCACAAAGGACACCAACACCTGACTGAATGGAACATTGCCCAGTGAAGCCAGACCCATCCTTCACTATACCAGAGACTGGTACAACCTCAGCACGGAGTGACACTTGGTGTTGGCATACTTCGGTCCTACGCACAGCTTGACGCGCACACACACACACACACACACACACAAAGGTGACCATCAGGACAAAGGCAATGTTGGAGAGCATTCCCCCCATTTCCTGGGGACTTGTGCGTCACTACCCTTCGGAATCATTCTACCTTGGATCCCCAGACAAAGCAGAAGGTGGCTGGTGTGACTGCCATGGCAGAGGAGGAGGGCATGAGCCAAGTATGGCAACACCGAGAGCACCTTATACCTGATGACCAGGGTCTTGCCAGCCATCGAGAGGGCGTGCCGCTCGCACAGTCCCAGTTTTTGTTTGACCTTGTCCATCTGCTCCTAGCCAAGTTTTGCCACGTAGTCCAGCTTCAGATCCCCAGCACCTTCAGGTAGTCAGACAAAGGACATGGCCTCTCTCCCTGCAGTTGACTCTGGTCCAGAGGCCAACTCAAACTGGTTGCAGATACCCACCAAGCTGCAGGCTGACCGTGGATCCTAGCAGATGGTGATGTTCATGCACAGGGAGGCCTTGATCTGAGTGCCCCCATTGCTCGGCATCATCACCCCTCCTGATGGATTCGGCAACCACGAGCGAGACAGGGGGAAGTGGGCAACCTTGCCTGTCTCCACACTTGATGGGAAAGCTATCCGTTTCCCACCCATTGGGATTGCACTATGGATGTCTGTTAGAACAGTGGGACCAAATTCCTGACTCCCTCCCCAAAGCCCATTTTGGGGAGCACATCCATTGTATACACACACAATATCCCCCTGGTCCAAGCTGACCAGAAATGTATTCACCCCTTCCATCCGGCTCGTAGGCTGTGGTACCCGAGCAGCGCAAGGTGTTAGAGATTTTCTTGTTGGGCACAGTGCAGGTTTGGTCAGGATGAATCAGTCCAGTTGGATCAGAATTCATTCAGCGGACAGTGCAATACCTCCTCCTGCCACCCAGTGGCAGCCTAGACCAGCAGATCGCAATGCAATTGCACTGAAGATGAATCACTTCCAAGGTTGCATGTTCGGAGGAGTGAACACTCCCCTCCCTCCCTCCCACTGTTCAGAGGGAGGAAAAGCTCTGAATAATCAGCCGGCTTTAATGCCATTCGCTCTTCGACACTGCTGCTCCAAATTACTGTGTCTCCATCCTATCATTCCAAGGGTCCATATTCACAGATATCTTGTAAAACTTCATCCTCCACAAACACGTGCTCTGTAAGGTGCATATGAAGCTTCCGCACCCCAAATTTGAAGGTCTTAACCCACCTCCCCAGTGCTTTAGTGAGCACATGGCTATGGGAGCTGTGGAACTACCCACAGCGTACACAAGATGTGGCATTGAAACGTTGCTACAAGTCTGCATCTTCTTGTAAACTTGTGTCACCACAGGGTTACAAGAGGGACAACCTGCTTCCATCTGTGATCTTTTCCCAGAACAGAACACCCCTACCTGTTCTCCAACCTCTGGGTTGGCAGATTCCTATAATGAAAATAAGGATTTCTAAATCACTAACCACTAAATCTCAGACAAGCAGGCACTGTACTGTAGCGGTTAGCGTAACGCTATTACAGCGCCAGCGACCTGGGTTCAATTCCGGCCGCTGTCTGTAAGGAGTTTGTACGTTCTCCCAGTGTCTGCATGGGTTTCCTCCGGGTGCTCCAGTTTCCTCCCACATTCCAAAGACGTACGGGTTAGGAAGTTGTGGGCATGCTATGTTGGCACCGGAAGCATGGCGACACTTGCGGGCTGCCCCCAGAACACTCTACGCAAAAGGTGCATTTCACTTTGTGTTTCGATGTACATGTGACTAATAAAGATATCTTATAACGATGCCCAAAAGCATTTCAACAGAAGCAACAGATCTCTACCGGGCCTCCCGAGCGATTCCTGACACCATCCAATCCAAGAGGAAGCAACAGCCTGTCCTGGTTGTGTGCTGCAGTGCCTCATTCTACTTAACTGGATAAGTTTGTTGGTATCAGGTATCTTTAATGACACAGCCCTCCTTTCTGCAGTCTCACCTCCCTGGCACACAGTGCTTGCTTCAGGCACCACTGGGATCAGCAACCTGCTTGTCCAGGATTGGAATTTAACCTTTTTTTTTTCTTGCACCAGGCACAGGTAGCAACAGAGGATGATTGAGGATAAGTAGCCAGCATACTCAAAGACCCTTCACACCCCCAGTCATTCTATCTTCTCCCCCCCCTTCCATCAGGCAGAAGATACAATAGCTTGAAAACACGCACCACCAGGCTCAAGGACAGCTTCTATCCCACTGTTACAAGACTCTTGAACGGACCTCTTGTGTGTTAAAGATGGACTCGACCTCACAATCTACCTTGTCATGGCCCTTGCACCATATTGTCTGCCTGCACTGCACTTTCTCTGTAACTGTAACACTTTATTCTACATTCAGTTATTGCTTTTCCCTTGTACTACCTCGATGTACTGATGTTTTGAAATGATCTGTATGGATGGCATGCAGAACTGTTTTTCACTGTACCTCGGTACATGTGACAATAATAAACTGATGACTGATAAAAGTAGATTGAGCATGGAAACTTCAGTACATTTTCCTGATTTGTGCAGCAATAAAATGGCCCCAATACATCCAGTTTTTCAGCACAAAGGGAGGCAGCGTGCCTGGGAAAGCAGTTTGCCAGACACTACAGATTCTGCAGATGCTGGAATCTGGAGCAACGCACACAAAGTGCCGGAGGAACTCAGCAGGTCAGGCAGCATCTATGGAGGGAAATGAACAGTCGACGTTTGGGGTCGAGACCCTTCATCAGGACTGGAATGGAAGAGGGCAGAAGCCAGAATAAGAAGGTGGGGGAAGAGGAGGAGCACACGCAGGCAGGTGACAGGTGAGTCCAGGTGAGAGGGGGAGAGGGAAGATGCGAGAAGCTGAGAGGTGACGGGGGAAGAGGCAAATGGCTGCAGGAACAAGAATCCGGTAGGAGAGGGCAGTGGACCATGGAATAAAGGGAAGGAGGTGGGGAACAGATGGGCAGGTCATGAGGGTGGGGGAAGGGGAAGGGGGGGAGGGGCCATAGGAATGGGGGAAGAGAAGGGGAGGGAAGGAGGAAGGAACAAAAAGGGGGGAGAAGAGGGGAGGGGTTACTGGAAGTTAGAGAAATCGATACTGAAGCCGTCAGATGGAGACAACTAAGACCAAACCCTCCACAGATGCTGCCTGACCTGTTGAGTTCGTCCAGCACTTTTTGTGTACGTTACCAAACACTGCCTGGTTCGATCAGAGCTAATAACCAAGTTGTTACCTTGCTTCCCACTCTAGATAGAACCGCCTTTTTAATCTGTAGAACACTGAGACGTCAACAGCGAAATGCTGTGTGATGAGAGTGAGTCAGAAGTGGCCTCGTTTTTGTGCTGCAAGAATCTCAAGTTAAATCACAAGAACTTGTAACTCCCTGTTTCTGTACCTCTCCTTCCATGAACAGGGGGTGCAGTGCGTTCCCTACCACACCGCGCTCCGAGGACCCCAGCTGAGAAAATTCCTCCACGATTCCAATAATCATATCGCTACCAGCTGCCACATTCCCATCAGGTAATATAAGATATCTTTATTAGTCACATGTACATCGAAACACACAGTGAAATGCATCTTTTGCGTAGAGTGTTCTGGGGGCAGCCCGCAAGTGTCGCCACACTTCCGGCGCCAACATAGCATCCCCACAACTTCCTAACCGTACGTCTTTGGAATGTGGGAGGAAATCGGAGCACCCGGAGGAAACCCACGCAGACACAGGAGAACGTACAAACTCCTTACAGTGGCGGGAATTGAACCCGGGTCGCTGGTGCTGTAATAGCGTTACACTAACCGCTACACTACCGTGCCGCCCACTTGCTTGCTATTTACCTATGAAAACTTCTTATAATTTTAAAAACCCCTTCAATCCTTTCACCGGGACGTTGCCTGGATTGGAGGACTTTAGTTATGTGGAGATATTTGATAAACTAGCCTTGTTTTCTCTGGAGTGAGGGAGGCTGAGGGGTTGTACCTCATAGGGTTAAATAAAGTTTACGAGAGGTGTACATGAGTCTTTTTCCATGGTAAGGTACCAAAAACAAGAGGGCACAGGTTTAAGGAGAGAGGAAGTAGTTTTAAAGGAGATCTGAAGGGCTTTTTTTTAGAAACAGAGAGTGGGTGATATCTTGAACAGGCTGCCAAAGGTGGTGGTGGGATCAGATACAATCAGTACGTTTAAGAGACATTTAGACCAATATCTACAAAGAAGGATACTGACCTAATGGAGGCAAATAGGGTTAGGGTAGATGGGTTAAAAAGATTGGCATGGATGTGGTGGGCCGAAGGGCCCGTTTCCGTGGTGTCCAACTGCGTGAGTCTATGACTCAGTTCTGTTTGCATCATTGGAAGTGCTCCCTGGATCTCATCTATTCCAGTCCCTGGATCTACTGACAGTTCCAACAAGCTTGGCACAGTCAGTGCTGCTGCCTCACAACTCCAGCGATCCACATTTGATCCTGACCTCAGACGTTGACCACCAGGATGATGGGCTGAAGGGCCCGTTTCCGTGCTGCATCTCTCTACGTCTCCAATTCTGTTGGTTCAGATCTGCATGCACTCTCCACTGGTTCAGTTGGTACAGAGATCACCTACTGTAGCACTTATATTCCTCCTAACCACTGGATTCAATCACCGTGACAGGACACTACAGACCACCTTTTGCACTATCGTGGACTTGCCTCTGTTTATTTTCCTGCACTAATCAGGCACGGTAGTGTAGCGGTTAGCGTAACGCTATTACAGCACCAGCGACCCGCTTCAATTCCTGCCACTGTCTGTAAGGAGTTTGTATGTTCTCCCCGTGTCTGTGTGGGTTTCCTCCGGGTGCTCCAGTTTCCTCCCACATTCCAAAGACGTACAGGTTAGGAAGTTGCGGGCGTGCTATGTTGGCGCCAGAAGCGTGCAGACACTTGCAGGCTGACCCCAGAACACTCGACGCAAAGATGCATTTCACTGTGTTTCAATGTACATGTGACTAATAAAGATATCTTATTTT
Organism: Pristis pectinata; assembly: GCF_009764475.1. NCBI lineage: Eukaryota > Metazoa > Chordata > Chondrichthyes > Rhinopristiformes > Pristidae > Pristis > Pristis pectinata. Next base: position 17,716,097 of record NC_067433.1, read on the forward strand.
ATCTAGTTTCCCCACAGTCTTTTTTTCTTCAGGGTGGTAAAGAAGGTGTATGGCATGTTCGCCTTCATTAGTCGATGCACTGAGTTCAAGGGTCGGGAAGCTACGTTGCAGTTTTATAAAATTCTGCTTCGGCTGCATCTGGAGTATTGCGTTCAGTTCTGGTCACCCCATTATAGGAAGGATGTGGAGCTTTGGAGAGGGTGCAGAAGGGGTTTAACCGGGATGCTGCCTGGATTAGAGGGTATGAGCTATAAGGGGAGGTTGGACAAACTAGGGTTGTTTTCTCTGGAAAAGCAGAAAGCTGAGAGGACACCTATCAGTTTATAAAATATTGAGAGCATAGATAAACAGCCAGTAACTTTCTCCTAGGGTCAAAGTGTCTAATAGAACACTACAGCATAGAAAACAGGCCATTCGGCCCTTCTAGTCTGTGCTGAAACTTTATTCCGCTAGTCCCCATTGACCTGCACCCAGTCCATAACCCTCCAGACCTCTCCCATCCATGTATCTATCCAATTTATTCTTAAAACTTGAGAGTGTGCCCGCATTTACCACGTCAGATGGCAGCTCGTTCCACACTCCCACTACTCTAGAAGGCATGCATTTAAGGTGAGAAAGGGGAAACATTTAAGAGATGTGCCAGGCAACTTGTTTTTTTTTTAAACACGCACGCGCACACGCACACACACACAGTGGTGGGTGCCTGGAATGTGCTGCCAGGGGTGGTAGGGGTGGTGGTGGTGGTGGAGGCAGTGGAGGCAGATATTGACAGAGGCATTTAAGAGACTCTTAGATCAGCACATGAATGTCCAGAGAATGGGGGATATTGACTATGTGCAGGACAGAAGGGATTAGTTTAATTAGTTTGGCACTACATCGTGGGCTGAAGGGCCGTCCTGCTCTGTACTGTTTTAAGTTCTATGATCACTGTCTTCTTTAATTCATATTCTGTGTATGTCTGTACCTGTGATGCTGCTGCAAGTTTTTTCATTGTACCTCTACCTCACCGTACCCGTGCATATGATAAGAAACTGGACTTGACTTGTGGACATACACATGGACACTCACTCTCACACACACACACACGCAGCACCAGAGATCACTGGCTGCAGGCTGGCTCCCCAGCCCTGGCAGCACCCAACTTCCTGCGCATGTTCAGATTGGAGCGAGCTGACTCGGGCGACAGCGATGTGCTCAGCATTATTGCACGAGGCCAGTGTTCTTATTCACAGGGCCTGCAGTGAAGCAAGTCTCCATTACTGCTTTCTGAAAATGCCCTCCAGGTCAGGAATGCGAACATTTGTCAATCCTTGGGCTCAGGTCGGATCAGATTGGCCAGGGGTCAGCTCAGGGTTTTTAACCAGCAGACCCACAATGGTCAGTGGCAAATTCCTAGTGCTTCACCTGGGGTGTGCAAGAAGTGTGCAAGTGTGACCAGTGAATCCAGCGGTGTGCACGGACATTAGTGCCCGAGAAGGTGTTTTCTGTACCAATTGAACCAGTGGAGAAAATGCTCAATTGTTCACCCTATCAGTACGAACTCACAGGATTTGACTGAGGGCGAGAGGTCACAGCAAAAGGCTCAGTGGGTCAACATGTTGTGCTCTGATAGGGTGAACATGGGACTGGTGTTACTCCATCAATTGCTGAGGCCCGTCAGTCCCTGCCTGAGCAAGGTTCTCCAGGTGTGCTTATGAATGAGATGGGAGGAAATGTACACTGACCTCTGGCGATCCACAATCACATTCTTCTCCGCTATCCACCAACTTGTTGCCACAGAAGGGAGGACTGTACTCTTCCTCAGGCCTGGGACATTCAGCAAGCACGGAGCCTCCTTTGTTCATGATCATTGCTTCAAAATCATCAGCACTGCAACTGCTGAAATTCACGGCGTTCCTGTAACAGCATCCCACAGCATTAGAAGTGAAAGTCCCAGATGAACAGTCTTGACACGAACGTTGACTGCCCACCTCCCTCCACGGATGCTGCCCGACCCGCTGAGTTCCTCCAGCATCATGTATGTTGCTCCAGGTTCCAGCACCTGCAGTCTCGAGTCTGCATTTTATCAGCCGGTCTGCAGGTGATTGGCTGATAACCCTATCATTCAATGGAAAATTTTAAAACTGCAGATGCTGGAAATCTGAAGTAAAAACAGAAAATGCTGGAAACATTCAAACAGGTTGAGCAGCATCTGTGGAGACAGAACTAGAGTTAACAGTCTCTCCCACAAATGCTGCCTGACCTGCTGAGTGTTTGCACCATTTCTCGTTTTCATCCCATCGCTCAGCGACTGCAGCACTGCAGGTCATTGAGAATGAACTTATGCGCTATTTATTTGTGACTATCCTCCTCTCACTGCATTTTCTGGAGAAATTGCTTTTATTGTAAGAAGTTGCTGTAGTTTCCTTCTCCTGCTCTTTAAATAGACCTCTTGCCCTTCCTTTGTCACTTCCACCCATCACCTCCCAGCTTCTGACATCAATTTCCAGTCCCCCACCTCCCCCCCATCCATCTACTACCCCCCCCACCTGGATCTTGCTCCACCCCTCTATACTGGCTATCTCCCCTCTAACTTTCAGTCTAGATGAAGAGTCTTGACCCAAAACATTGAATGTCCATTTCCCTCCACAGATGCTGCCTGACCCGCTGAGTTCCTCCAGCACATTGTGTGTTGCTCCAGATTCCAGCACTTGCAGTCTCTGGTGGTCTCTACTTTTCTGGCTAATTTGACTTTGCTGCACTATTAACAGTTTGCCTGGAGCCCAGACTTGCTCCTGCCCATATCCAAATTAGGACGTGCGACAAAAAGCTTTTATTATAAGATCTCATCAGGCAATAAGTTGAGTATAGGGACTTCCAACATGGGAGCATGGGACTTCCAACAAAACCTGTTGTTGTGCAGCACACAATTTACTCAGACAACAGTTTGTTTCAGGAAAAGAAGTTTAAACTGCAGCAAATTCTCCCATTAAAAGTAGGATAATTTCCCTTAAGGGAATGCAGTGGGCATAGGATTGTTTGATATAAATGCTGTCATAAAATCAATATCTCTCTTAGAGCAGACACAAGAGACTGCAGATGCTGTAATCTGGAGCAATAAAAGAGGGGGGAAGGAATTGTCAACATTTCAGTCCTGATGCAGGGTTTCGACCCAAAACGTCAACAGTTCCTTCCCCCTTCACAGATGCTGCTCGAGCCACTGATTGTTTGTGGCTCTAACAGCAGAGTGGTCAGCAAGCATAATTGACAGGGGAATTATCCAATCATATCTATTTTGTCTGGGAATAATGTCACTGATAAAATGAAGATTTTTTTCCCCCAAGTCCAATGTAACCCAAGTGCAGAGGACGCTGATGTAATGCCACACTGAGGTCACCAACACCAGATGCAGTATTTGCTGTTTACTTACGAGGCCCCAGAAATTCATTACAAGCTCTCTGCTTCACAGCGACAGCTGCGGCCATTATCATGGCTCATTCCCAGGTTGTGGCCCAACTCATGAGCAACGATGAAGCAAACTGCGGAATCTTGGAGTGATACTATAAAAGAAACCAGAAAGTGAATGCTGAAAGGCCTTGCTCCCAACTTCCCTCCACTAAATAACCAGCTCCTTCAGGACTTCCCTCAGCAGGGATTAATCACAAGAGTAGAAGTGATGGAAAACAATTCCTCAGTCCATGGAAGGACAAACCACTTAGCCAGTGGGTACAGGTCCACCTGTGACTCCATCACTGCAGGGTTTTGGTGAACTTCCAACAGTCACTCACGTCCAAGATGAGGGGAGCAATGTTCTCTCTGCAAGTCCACCATCTGCCTCGTATCATATTTCTCATAGTTTCTTATGACATTGAAGGAGCCATTGGCCCATCAAGTCCATACTGGCAATCCCATCGATCCCATTGCCCAATTATATCCCTGCAATCTAGTCTCTCACACGCCCTATCAACCCCACAGCAGATACCCCTACCACCCGCCTACGTTAACAGCAGTCTTCAGTAACCAATTAACCTGCCATCCGCACATCTTTGGGACGTGGGAGTAAAACTGGAGCACCGGGGGGAAACCCACATGGTCCACGAGGAGACAGGTGCAAGCTCCACGCAGACAGCACTGGGACATCAGGTGCCAATGAGGTAGCAGCACTACCTGCTGCACCACAGTCCTGTGCTGATTTGGACATGATGTCCATCTGCTAGGCTCGGAGTTCAGTATTCTACACCACTCCTGGGCACCACATGAACTGATCGAGGATTCACCAGTTTCCCAGGGGATGGGCCCAGACCGTGAGAACGAGTAACTCAATGCAACCAGTTGAACTTGCTTTCTTTGTTATGTCCTCCTTGAGCCAATAAAAGATTTCAAGGACTTTCACATTTCAACTGGCAAAAGGACTAGAAGGTGTGAGGATTGCTTCAAAACACCTTGCAGAGAACTCCGGCAAATTCTACCAGCCCAGCCCCTTACCACTGACCTCTCCCTCGCACACGGCCTTTTGTTCTCACCCATCAGCCCAATGATTGGCTCAGCCCATCCATCCAACCCTCCTCCCATCGATCCTGGGACCCTGGCCTCAACTCCACCCCGACCCCAGCCCTGATTCTGATTGCCAACCTGACCTGACCCACCCCTACCACCCACCCTACCCCAGGCTACTCCCTGGTGCCCACCTCTTGCCCCAACCTCATACCTCCCCATGTGACCTGGCCTCAGGACCGAATGGCACTTTCCTCTTCCAGAAAGCCTGTGCGGAGAAGAAAGTTGTCAACCTCGGAGCACTGAGCACCCCCGCTGGGCATACCCACGCCAACGGACAACAGCATCTGGGGCACACAATACCCCCTCTTGCCCCACCACCCCAAACCCAACTGGTCCCAGAGGGAGACGCTGTTCAGGCATACTGCTCAGAGAAGGCCAGGAGACGATACCAGGACCCCAACTGAAAGCAGCAGCGAACAGAACAAGCTGTGCTGAAGCTGACTGTTATATTCACAGTGGCAGCTGGATCAGCTTTAATTTGATTTTAGTTTTATTCTAGTTTTATTTTAATTTTTGCAACTTGCTAACACAGGAACGAGATCATTGGTGATTGGAGGACCTTGCTGGTTGTACATCAGCTGTTGTGATTTCCCCATTATAAATGCACACACTCTTTAGATTATCTTCTTGCCTCTTAGGTACTCAGAGCATCCCAAAAGGAGCCCCAAAATCATTACCGTGAACAGAGACCAAAGGGCAGTCAATTTGGATTTTCATTTGAAAAGAACAGATAGTTAGAGAAATGACTCCGTACCACATTGATTCCTCCACTGGTGGCTTCCCTGTACAGATGGTGCTCACAAATGCCATTCCTACAACTCCGCCAAATCTCTTCTTCCTGAAAGGTATCAAAACAACAGAGCAACCTAAGCCCTCCGTTCAGTCTGAACATGCCACCCCCCAACCCCTCCCCAGTTCCAGTTGATGGGTGCATGGGATTAGAACTTCAACCAGCCACCCCAAGGACTTCCAACCATCACTTTGGGCAACAGTCCACTGCTTCAAAAGTCAGGGGTGCCCAAGTACCCCAGCGTTGGGGAGTGGGACAGAGCCGATGAGAGGAGGTGAGCGAACACGTTGAAAAGTGTTGGATTTCAGAGGTGGGTTGGGACCGGCAGAGTGAAGCCACCTTTACACAGTGCCGCTGCAAGTAAGGAAAGCTTTATTTAAAACCCCACTGGGGAAACAAGTGGCAGAGACAAACAACAGGCCCTCATCAGAACCACACAGGTAAAAGTTCTTTCCACCAACACAAAAGGGAGTCATAACACTGGAATTTGGAATTGGTTTTATTATTGTCACATATACTGAGATACAGTGAAAAGGCTTTGTTTACATTGCCATCCAGACAGATCATTCCATGCATAAATGCACAGAGGTAGTATTGGTATTGTGTTTATTATTGTCACTTGTACCGAGGTACAGTGAAAAACTTGTCTTGCATACCGATCATATAGATCAACTCATTACACAGTGCAGTTACATTGAGGTAGTACAGAGTGCATGAGGTAGTACAGGTACAAAACAATAACAGTACAGAGTAAAGTGTCACAACTACAGAGGAAGTGCAGTGCAGGTAGACAATAAGGTTGTAAGGTCACAAGGTAGATTGTGAGGTCAGAGTCCATCTCATCGTATAAGGAAACTGTTCAATAGTCTTATCACAGGGGATAGTACAAAAGGAAAATAGAATGCAGAATATGGTGTTACAGTTACAGAGAACATGCAGGGCAGATGGACAAATAAGGTGCAAGGGCCACGACAAAGTAGACTGGGAGGTCTGACAAGGAAAAGATGTCATCAAACACAAGCAGCTGAGGCCCGACACAGATGTTCGACGCCCAGACCCCACTGGATAACCCCACCTACCTTCCGGAACAGCTGACTCCACACCAAGACTCCTGGGTCCAACCAGAAACAGCCACTCACTCAGGAAATGTGGAAGGAGGGCTGGTCTGCAGGTGAGTACTGAAACAACAGCTGTTTCAAGTCCACCCCACCCCCCACCCCCACCTTCCCCACCATAGTCCCAGCAGGCATCCTGGCTATTGAAGATAAAGTGGATGAATTCAAAGCCAGACTTACCCATCAGTGGGAACAGAGACTATTGTATGTTCTGTCTTACAGAGACATGGCTCACACCTGATTCACCTGACTGCCCCATACAACCCTAGGGCTTCTCACTTCACTGGATGGACCGTAAGGTGTCTTCAGGCAAAGTAAGGGATGGAGGGGACTGCTTCCTAATCAACTCCTTGTGGTGCTCAGGCGTGACGGTCCTGGCAAGTTCCTGCTCACCAGACCTGGAACATTGAATGATGAAGTGCTGCCCATATTATCTGCCACAGGAATTTACTTCGGCTATCCTGATGGCAGTCTAACATCCACCCCAAGCCAAAGTGAAGCCTGCACTCAATGAACTGTACTCTGCAATCAATAGCCTTGAAACGATGTACCCCGAGGCTCTGTTCATCATAGCTGGGGCTTCAACCAGGCCAACTTCAAGAGTATGCTACCAAAATACTATCAGCATGTCTCCTGTCCTATCAGGGCCCCAAACACCCTCGACCATTGCTACACAACCATTAAAGATGCCTACTGATCCATCCCCCACCTGCACTTTGGTAAGTCAGACCATCAGGCAGTGCTCCTTCTCCTTGCTTACAAACAGAAATTGAAACACAAGTATCTGGGGCAGAAAGATGTACTTCAAGGACTCTGTGGCCAATCTAAATGAGTATGCCGCCATCTTCACAGACTTCATCAGTGTGTGCAGAGTACTGCGCACCAAGGAGGTCAATCCGAGTGTTTCCCAACCAGGAACTATGGATGAAGCGAGAGATCCACTCCCTTACTGAAGTCCAGGTCTGAGGCATCCAAAACGGGTGCCCCTGACCTATACAGGAAATATAGATATGATTTTTGTAAAGCTGTCAGGGATGCCAAGAGACAATACCAGACCAAAATAGAGTCCCAGACCAGCCGTCAGTCACGGCAAGCCTTGCACGCTACAACGGGCTAAAAAACGAAATCGAGCAGTGTCACTGGCAACTCCCCGATGAGCTCAATGCATTCTATGCACGGTTTGAACAGAAGGTCAATGAAATGACAGCACCCGCCCAGACAACCTCCGACACACCTGTACCCACAGTCACCGTCGTAAGATCAGCTTTCCTGAGAATGAACCCATGGAAAGCGACTGGCCCGCATGGGGCACACATCAACTCCAGCCTCTCAGACACCCTTGACCCACTACAATTTGCTTACCACCGAAACTGGTCCACAGCGGATGCCATCTCCCTGGCCCTACGCTCATCTCTGGAACATTTGGACAACAAAGACACCAACATCAGACTCCTATTTATTGACTATAGCTCCGTCTTCAATATCATAATTCCAAATAACTCCTCTCCAAACTCCTAGACCTGGGACTCAACACCTCCCTCTGCAACTGGATCTTGACTTTCTGACCAGTAGACCACAATCAATGAGGATAGACAGCAACACCTCCACCACGATTTTGCTCAACACTGGTGCCCCACAACGCTGCGTCCTCAACCCCCTACTTTACTCCCTATACACTCATGACTGTGTGACCAGATTCTGCTCTAACTCCATCTACAAGTTCACAGACAACAGCACCATACTGGACCAGATCTCAAACAATGCCAGAGTACAGGAAGGAGAGAGAGTGCCTAATGGCATGGTGTCAAGACAACAACCTTTCCCTCAATATCAGCAGACAAAAGAGCCAATCATTTGACTTCAGGAAGCTGGGTGGAGTACAAGCCTCTGTCTGTATCAATGGTGCTGAGGCGGAGATGGTTGAGAGACTGAAGTTCCTAGGTGTAAATATCACCAATACTTTGTCCTGTCCAACCACGTACATGCTATGGCCAAGGAAACACAGCAGTGCTTCTACTTCTTCAGAAGGCTCAGGAACATTGGCATGGCCCCAATGACCCTCACCAATTTTTTTCACAGATGCACCATAGAAAGCATGCTATCCGGGTGCATCACAGCTTGGTATGGCAACTGTTCTGCCCAAGACCGCTAGAGATTGCAGAGAGTTGTGAACACAGCCCAATCTATCACGAAAACCAGCCTCCCCTCCACTGACCCGGTCTACACTTCCCACTGCCTCAGGAAAGCGGCCAACATAATCAAAGACCCCTTCCACCCTAGTCATTCTCTCTTCTCCCCCCTTCCACTTGGCAGGAAATACAAAAGCTTGAAGGCATGTACCACCAGGCTCAAGGACAGCTTCTATCCGACTGTTATGAGGCTCTTGAACAGACCTCTTGCACGATAAAGATGAACTCTTGATTTCTCCATTTATCTTGTCATGGCCCTTGCACCTTATTGTCTGCTTGCACTGCACTTTCTCTGTAACTGTAACACTATATTCTGCATTTAGTTAGTATTTTTCCTTTTGTACTACCTTGATGTACTCCCATATGGCATGATCCGTCTGGGCAGCATGCACAACAAAGCTTTTCACTGTATCTCAGTACACATGACAATAATAAGCCAAACCAACTGGAAATACTTACAGAATGTCCCAGCCTGACCCGTGAATGATCACTCTGGAACACAGAGTTTTCAAGTGCTGCCCAATAAAGTTTCTAAGCAATTAGAAATTGGCTGCATTCAGTGTACAGTTTCATGCCACTGCAAAAACAAATCTTAAAAAACATCTGGGATTTTAATCATTTCTGCACAAGACACTATTCAAGTCTATCGATTCAATCTTATTCCCCACTTCCATCCCCAAAACCTTCCCATTTTTGCCCCTCAAGTGTTTGTTCAGTTTGCTGCTGAAAGTCACAACTGATTACACCGCCCTTTCAGGCACAGAGTTCCAGGTCAAATTATCCCAGTTCTTGAAATCGTTCTCCCTGGGCCTTGAACCGTTCTGCTAATGGGAACAGTTTCTCTGTAATTCCAGAGCTTGAACACTTCCATCAAATTACCTCTCAACTCTCTCCAACCCAAGGAAAAAAAAAGTGTAGCTGCACTACAGAGACAAAAAAAAAATCATGGAATCTTCCTATTCCCGCTCCCCCATATGTTAAACCATGCTGTTCGTGAAAAAAGGAACAATCAAGGCACATACAAAATAATCCTCCTCGTTAACCACAACAGCTTTGTCTTCATCCTCAGGAGACACAAGAGACCACAGATGCTGGAATCTGGAGCAACAAACAATCTGCTGGAGGAACTCAGACGGTCAAGCAGCATCTGCGGGGGAAAGCAATTGACGACATTCAGGTCAAAACCCCTCTGATGCAGTCCTGATGAAGGGACTCCACCCAAAATGTCAACAATTCCTTTTCCCTCCACAGATGCTGCTCAACCCACTGAGTTCATCCAGCAGATTGTTTTTTGCTTCATCCTTTGGATCCACGCTCGATCTACTCTCACACCTTCCCTCATTATGCCCCAAGTGTCATGAGTCAGAGTCATACAGCATGGAACAGGTTCCGTGAGCCAACTTAGTCCACGCTTAACATCGACCACCCATTCACGCTAATCCTACGTTAATCTCATTTTATCCTCCACACATTTCCATCAAATGCCCCTCCCACTCACAGTGAGGGGCAATTCACAGCAGTAATTGACCCACCAAATTGCACATCTTTGGAACATGGAGCACTCAGAGGAAATCCATATGGTCACAGGGAGAGTGTAAACTCCACACAGACAGCACAGGAGGGCACTGGAGCTGTGAGGCAGCAGTTCTACTAACTGCGCCTCTGTGCCAACCAGCGTTGTAATAGTGATTACCAGGACAGCACTAACACAATCGCCAATCGTCTTTAGAAGACATCACCACATCTTTTGAAAAGCGCAAAGAGAAGTACACATGCTCGTCAGTTAAGGGCTACATTTTCAGAGCGCACTACGTCACTGTTTGTGCACTTGATATTAACATACAGAAGACTCACAGAATTAACTGCCCACTGTCGTGTCTGCGTCGTGGCAGCAAGTCCTTCTCTCTCCACTGCACAAATCGTGTCAAGCACTTCGCCCGCTCCTCCTTCTATGCTGATTTGATTTCTATTTGTCCAGATCTCCAAACCAACCAACACGACTCGAATGTTCAAGGTTCTGTATATCTGTGAGAGGGTGATATGATGAGGGTGAGGGGAGAAAAGTACAATTTAATTAATTATGGCTCCAATTGGGCAGGCACGGTAGTGTAGAGGTTAGCGTAACGCTATTACAGCACCAGTGACCCGGGTTCAATTCCAGCCGCTGTCTGTAAGGAGTCTGTACGTTCTCCCCGTATCTACGTGGTTTCCTCCGGGTGCTCCGGTTTCCTCCCACATTCCAAAGACATACGGGTTAGGAAGTTGTGGGCATGCTATGTTGGCGCCGAAAGCGTGGCAACACTTGCGGGTTGTCCCCAGAACACTCTATACAAAAGATGCATTTCACTGTGTCACCAATCATCTACTCAGTGATGGTTCATGTTAATCCCCGGGCCTGAGTGCAGCCACTTCATACCCAACCGTGACTCTGGAGCCAGCTGCAGAGGAGAGTCTCCGGTGAGCTGGGCTCTCATCTAATGAGAGGGACAGAGAGTTAGAGATATGGTGGCTGAGAGGCGGTTGGGGGGAGGAGACTGCAAAAAACAAACCTCTCCGTGAAGTGGGTGGAGCCCTGAGGAGGTCACACGTGCACATAAAGATGTACAAGTGCTCTCTCACACAGCCATGTACCCACACACACATGCAGAGTCACACAGTATAGAAACAGGCCCTTCAGCCCACCACATCTATGCTGACCATCACGTACCCACCAATACTGATCTCATGTACCAGCACTTGTTCTGTAGCCTCCAATGCCTTGATGATTCAAGTGCTTGTCCAGACGCTTCTTAAATGTTATGTTAGTCTCTGCCTTCACCACCCCCCTCAAGCAGTATGTTCCAGGTTCTAACCACTCTCTGGGTGAAAATATTTTCTCAGATCCCCTCATCTTAAACTTGAGTGCCCTGGTTTTAGATACCTTAGCCATGCGAAAAGTTTCTTACTATCTACGCTTCTCACAATTTTGTGCACGTCTGTCAGGGCTCCTCAGCCTCCTCTGTTCCAAGGAAAAGAAACCCAGCCTATTCAGTCAGAATTGAACCACTCCATCCCAGCCAACATCCTGATGAATCTTCTCTGCAACCTCCCAGTGCAATCATGTTGCTCCTATGGTGGTTGCAACCAGAAGTGTACACTATTCCCCAGCTGTGGCCTACCAATGTTCTATAGAGTCATATCAAAACCTCCCTGCACTTGTTCTCTGTTCCCCAGCTAAAGAAGGGAAGCATATTGTGTGCCTTCTACACCACCCTATCTTCTACACCACCCTATCTTCTTGTGCTACCACCCTTCCAGGATCTTTTTTTTTATTCAAAATAAACTTTATTCATAATAAAAGACAAAACTATATACAATTACAAAACAGTGAAACCTTTACATTCTTGTACAGATCATTCCTTAGTGTTACCTTTTCATATATAAATGTATATATGTGTGTGTGTATATATATATAAATAAAAATACGGCACCGATGCCACACATGTGGCTCCCTGGAAGCTACCCGGTCCCGTATTTACAATATTTAGGGGCTTTCTCGCCTGTCCCCGCCCTTCCCTCTCCAGTGGCAGAAGAACCCTAAATATAGTCCTTCCCCACCAAGCCTTTGCATTGGCTGCGCCCAGCTTCACTGCGTCCCTCAGTATGTACTCCTGCAGCCTGGAATGTGCCAGCCAGCAGCATTCCCCTACGGACATCTCGCAGTGCTGGAAGACCAACAAGTTTCGGGCAGACCAAAGAGCGTCTTTCACCGAGTTGATGACCTTCAGCAGCAGTCGATGTGTATCTTTGGACTTGTCCACCAAGGTCCCTTTGTTCCTCAGTACTCCTGGGCCCTACAATTCATGGTAGACATCCTACCCAAAATGCATCACCTCACACTTATCAGGATTAAATTCCATCTGCCAATGCTTTGCCCGATTTACCAGCTGATCAGTGTCATTCTGTAGCCCAAGACCATTCTCCTCCCTAAATTGGTAAATTGGTTTATTATGGTCAAAGGTACCGAGTGAAAAACTTTGACTTGCATGCCATGCATACACATCATTTCATCACATCAGTGCATTGAGGTAGTACAAGAGAAAGCAATAACAGGATGCAGAATAAAGTGTTACAGTTGCAGAGAAAGTGCGGTGCAGGTAGACATTAAGGTACAAGGCCACCTCGAGGTAGATCGAGAGTCCACCTTATTTGTACTAGGGAACCGTTCAATAGTCTTAGAACAGTGGGATAGAAGCTGTCCTGGAGCCTGGTGGTACAAGCTTTCAGGCTTTTCTATCTTCTGCCCGATGGGACTGGGCAGAAGAGAGAATGTCCAGGGTGGGTAGGGTCCTTGATGATGTTGGCTGCTTTACGGAGGAAGCATGGCTAGCAACAATGCCACCCATTTTTGTGTCAACTGCAAACTTACTAAAACCTCCTGCATTCGCATCCCAATGTGTTTCACAAACAGCAGGGGTCCCACCGCTGGCTACAGGCACAAAACACAAAAACATTCTCCCACCAAACCCTCTGTCTCTTATTACCAATCCAATTTGCCATCTTGGCTTGGATCCCATAGGCTCCAGCCTTTTGGACTAGCCTTCCATGTGGGACCTTGTCAGAGACCTTACTGAAGTCCATGAAAACCACATCAAACACACTCCTCTCATTGATACATCTTGTTACCTCTTCAAAAAACTCAAATAAGTTAATCAGGAGTCAGTGGTAAAGTCCTTCAAGATGAGTTCACCAATTCCATCAAGAGATGGCGCCAAATCATTTTTTTTTGCACAATTTTTGTAATTTAATCCTTAAGTCTTTGCACTGTACTGCTGCCACAAAACAACAAACTTCACATCACATAGGTCAGTGATGGTAAACCCGATTCGGATTAGTGTAAGTGGGTGCTTGATGGTCAGTATGGATTGGAGAGGCTGAAGGGCCTGTTTCTTGCTCTATGATCAATGACTGGTGCTGCACTAAGTGGGCACCCACAGGAAACTTCCTCCTGCTCCCCAGACAATTGCAGATTTGACGAACAGGCCCAGGAAGCTCAGTGATTCCTCCAAACACACACTTTTCTGTTGGCACTCCCTCCAACCCATCACCTCGCTGCAGAGAAACAGGCCTAGAATGCCAGGAAGCCCTCGGCCTGCAACAGGAAGGGCCTCTTCGAGTAATTCTGCTTTGGAGGAGCAGCAGAGGGAAACAGTGTGGTAGTAGGATAAAAATCGCCCTCAGATTTTAAGACAGCCAACACAAGGGGACTTAACTGTTAAGAAACTAGTCACAATTCCTTGCAGAATTCCATTCCAATCTGAGATAGCAATGCACAAGTCCCCTTTCCCTGCAGTGGAATGTTGATGACAATCCCACTCACGTTGGCTAGACCACGGATCTTTAAAATAACAGCTTGCCGGATAAACTCACCAGCACCACTGGACAGGTTTTATTAATCTGAAAAGAACTGAAGGCAGACTTACCCCGTCAAGGCAATTGGCAAGCTGCACTGCCTGTTCCCTCACAGCCGTCTCATTCTTGATGGCATCATACTGCACAAGAGGGAAACACAGTTATTGAAAGGGAGCAGCAGAGCTTTAATTCCTTCAATTTGTCTCTTCTGTTAGAAGCAGGTTTCACACTTACCAGCTCCTTGTCCCAAACCAGAAACAACTCAATGTATCGAGTCTGAGGCAGTATGGCCCGCTTGTACTGCAAATAACAGAAGTTTTAGTTTTTGATTTGAATGCGATTTGTTTCCACTTAAGTAACTACAACACCAGACAGTATACCTTAAATAAAACAGAAAATGCTGGAAAGACTCAGCAAGCCAGGCAGCATCTGTGGGAAGAGAAACAGGTTTAACATCTCATTGGAAACCTGGCACAAGTTCAAGATGGAGAGAATGTTGAGGAGGGTGGGGAAGGATGAAAAAGGAGATTGGTGATTGGGTGGGAGAGTCAGGGACACATGGAGACGGAGTCAGGTGGAAAAGGGTGAACATAGAACAGTACAGAATGTCACCAAAGACTCTTGCAAAATTCTGCAGATGTACGGTGGTGAGCATTCTGACTGGTTGCACCACCACCTGGTATGGAGGCTCCCATGTGCAGGATCGAAAGAGGCTGCAGAGGGTTGTAGACTCAGCCAGCTCCATCACTAGCACAACCCTCCCCATCATTGAGGACATCTTCAAGAGGTGGTGTGTCAAGAAGGCAGCATCCATCATTAAGAACCCTCGCCATGTTACTACCATCGGGGAGGAGGTACAGGAGCCTGAAGACCCACACTCAATGTTTCAGGAACAGCTTCTTCCCCTCCGCCATCAGATTTCGTAACGGTCCATGAACCCATGAACACTACCTCGTTACTCCTCTTTTGCACTATTTGTTTTTCAACTTATGGTAATTTTTATGTCTTGCACTGTACTGCTGTCGCAAAACAACAAATCTCACGACGTCAGGAATAATAAACCTGATTCTGAATACGCCACAGGAACAGGCCCCTCAGCCCACAATGTTGTGCCAAACTAATTAAGCTAATGATGCCTAAACTACTCCTTTCTGCCTGCATATGGTCCATATCCCTCCATTCCCTGCAAATTCACGTGTCTAAGAGCCTCTATCGCATCTGCCTCCACCACCACCCCTGGCAGCACATTCCAGGCACCCACCACTCTGAGTAATAAAACAAAACTTGCCCTGCACATTGAACTTTCCCTGTCTCACCTTCAGTGCATGTCCATTAGTATTAGACGATGAGAAAGAACAAAAATACAAGCAGGGGTAGGCCATTGGGCCCAAAGTCCTTGCTCTGCCCATTTAATAAGACCATGGCTAACCTTTCACCTCAGCATCACCTTCTCATTCTAACCCGATATCCCTTGATTCCTTTAGTATTATTTAGTATTAGGGATAAAACAGAAAATTCTGCAAACATTCAGCAAATCAGACTGCAGCTGTAAAGAGAGAGAGAGGGAGAGGGAGAGGGAGAGGGAGAGGGAGAGGGAGAGGGAGAGGGAGAGGGAGAGGGAGAGAGAGAGAGAGAGAGAGAGAGAGAGAGAGAGAGAGAGAGTGTATTTTTAAATTTCAAAGTAACTTTATTCATAAAATTATATACAAGAATGCACTGCCAGGGGTGGTGGTGGAGGCAGATACGATAGAGGTGTTTAAGAGGCTCTTAGCTAAGCGCATGAGTATGCAGAGAATGGAGGGATACAGACCATGTGCAGGCAGAAGGGATTAGTTTAATTAGGTGTCATTACCTTAATTAGTTCGGCACAAAATTGTGAGCTGAAGGGCCTGTTCCTCTGCTATGCTGCGTGTATGTTCTAACACACAAAGCAGAGCATGGCTTTCTTCACATTCTTAGTGCGGTCAGCCTATACATTCACAGTGTTATGGGGTCTGTACGTTGGGAGCGTCAGCACATTCCACGTACACAGCACCACTGCTGCTTGGTTCCCCAGTCATCGCGAGGATCCACCTCTGCGTCAGCAGGTTAAGCTCTCATTGAGCAGCCACTTGATCTCACAGAGTCCTTGTCCTCCTCTGCTTCTTTTTCTTCAGGCCTGCTCCATGATTCATATTGATCATGATCTCAAAACCCTCTTACTGCTCTCTCCCCCACACCCTTTATTGCCTTCACTGACTAGAAATCTACTGTATCTATCTCCTTGTTAAATATATGCAGTGACTTGGCCTCCACAGTCTCTGTGGTAGAGAATTCCACAGGTTCACCACCTTCTGACTGAAGAAACTTCTCATCTCAGTCCTAAATGTCTTAACCCAGAACCTGAGATCGTAGCCTTTGGTTCCAGATAACCTCCAACGATGGAAACAACTCCCTACATCCTGCCTATTGAGCCCTGTCAGAATTTTACGCACGGTCTTCTCCCATCCTACGACCACAGCAAAGCACTTGACAGTTAAGGCATTGCTACTGGCTCATTCAGAGCAATGAGTTCACTACGCTGATCTGGAGATGGCAATGACAGTGACTTACACGCAGGAGGCTCGTTAGGCTGTGTCCATCGTGCGACTGCTGCTCTGTGCCTTCGTAATCATTCTGGGGCACGAAGTCAGTCTCATTGGACACACCACAAGCCAAAGGCTTTTCCAGTATATCCTCCATCTGATAAACCAGGTGCTGGAAGGTACTGGAGTTCTCCAGGGGTTCAATTACATGCGTTTTGGATGTGTGCAATAGACCTCTGCAAAAACAAAATTACATTTGCTTTAATAGAAAGTTTTCAGTATGTTCAATGTGCATTTGAATCTGCTTCAAATACAAATAAACAGACAAGCACCTCCCTTGCCCCAGCTCCCCATTACATGACGGTGTGAAATGCCATTGAAGGGAGGGTCTTGAGAGTTTAGTCTGCCGTCACAGTATGAGTGCCATGGAGATGCCCCTTTAGCTTCCCATGACCAGCAATGATGGTGACACTACAGCAGAGAGCTCTCCGCAGAGCCCATGGGGGGGGGGGGGGTGGTGGGTGGCGAGGGAAAGCACAGACCCACTTTCAGATTCTGGCAATGGTGCAATTTTTTTTCATGAAATGGGGCCAACTACTGGCACTGCAAGTAGCATTTGTTCCTTTGTTTAGTGTGGCAAAAACAGGCAAATTCTAACCATTAGGCAAGATCAACAACTCGAGGAGATTGCATGGACACCATGAACCTCAACAACACTGCATTAAAGACAGTAAGCATTACTGGGCCAGAACAGGCAAAGCTTCACTGCAAGAGATTTCAAAGTTGCCACATCTTTTCAAGTTGCAAAATGTGACCTCTTGTTAAGATAAGATCTTTGTTAGTCACAAGTACATCGAGACACACAGTGAAATGCATCTTTGTGTAAAATGTTCCGGGGGCAGCCCGCAAGTGTCGCCACGCTTCCAGCACCAACATAGCATGCCCACAACTTCCTAACCCGTATATCTTTGGAATGTGGGAGGAGACCAGAGCACCTGGAGGAAACCCACGCAGACACGAGGAGAATGTACAAACTCCTTACAGACGGCGGCAGGAATTGAACCTGGGTTGCTGGCGCTGTAATAGAGTTATGCTAACTGCTACACTACCGTGCCTGCCAAGAAGCAAGTTGCAGGAGTTCTACTGGGTAAATATCTTTTAGCACAGTCTACATGGTACAATCCAAAAGGAGTCTCATATAAATATATAAAAAAAACAAAGGCCAGGCTGTGGACAGCAGAGTGACACCGAGATGGTAATCATACGCTGCACAGCAAACTCTCAGACCCTTCCCTGTCTGAAAGGGAATTATTTTGCCCAGGGACTTTGTTCTTTTTTGACAAAGATATTTCAAACAGGGGTGCACAAACATGTAGCTAAAATGAATTTTCATCAATATTTACATGAACTTTATAACGGTAGTGTAGCAGTTGGCATAACACTTTAACAGCACCAGTGGCCCAGGTTCAATTCCGGGCACTGTCTGTAAAGAGTTTGTACGTTCTCCCCATGTCTGCGTGGGTTTCCTCCGGGTGCTCCGGTCTCCTCCCACATTCCAAAGACGTACGGGTTAGGAAGTTGTGGGCATGCTACATTGGCACCGGAAGCGGGTCGACACTTGCAGGCTGCCCCCAGAACGCTCTAACGCAAAAGATGCACTTCACTGTGTGTTTCGATGTACATGTGACTAATATAAAGAAATCTTAACCAATTGCAAATGATCTGGATTCCAGATGCAGCAAGTTACACACAGCGTAGGACCAAGCTGACTAATGGCCAACATCAACTGTCTGCGCTCAGCTCCCTCTGGATTTTCACGTGTGCTTGCCGGAGCGCGGAAATCTATGACTACTTGGAGATCAGAAGACAATGCTTATGACCTCTCACTCCGGGCTGGACTCAACTCCGAACCCAGTGGCAGAGAGTTGTCCCGCTGAGGGGAGGGGGCTGGTGTTGTCAAGTTCATGTCAGGGACTCTGCCGCACAAGCAGGAACCCTACTCATTTGCATAGAGTCTCCAATCCTTTGGAAAATTGCAAATGGAGTAATGTGTGAATCATTTTAATGTTTTTATTTTTGTATTTGACTTTAAATAATTAGAAAAGCATCTCTGAACAACTTTTAAGTACCCTACTATCAAAGGCATCTAAGTTCCAAAGGCCTTTGGGGTGATCATGATGGTGTAGCTGGTAGCGCCGCTGCCTCACAGCACCAGAGACCCGGGTTCGATCCTGACCTCAGATGCTGCCTGTGTGGAGTCTGCACATCCTCCCTGTGACCGCGTGGGTTTCCCCCGGGTGTTCCCCCAAGATGTGCTAGTTGGTAGGTTAATGAGCTGCTGTAAATTGTCCCGAGTGTGTAGGCGAGGGGTAGAATCTGGGGAGAGTTGATGGGAATGTGGGGAGAATGACACAAGATGAGGGCAAATGGGTGATTGATGGTCGGCATGGACTCGATGGGCTGAAGAGCCTGTTTCCGTGCTGGATGGGTCTGTGACTACTCACAGTACGGAGCAGTTCAGTCTGGGCACTCTGGAGGCAGAGCCTCGGATGCAGTGCTGAGCCCACACTGAAATTGTTCATCTCCCGAGAGGTCGGGCAACAGCCTGGCTCCAGCGCAAGAGGCCCATGATCTTCCCTACTCCAGCGAGAACACCATTTGGCAACCGAAGCAGGGCCAAAGCTTTAAACATCCTGCTGTAACTCATTGCCAGGTTAACACATTAACTAATTAACCACCCCTGTGCAAAGTCTGCTGTTATGTACACATACAGGCAGCAGTGTGGTGTTTACCTGAGCCCATCACAGGTGCTAACAGTAACCATGGAACGGTCTATCCCTTCCACAAATCCTTGGAAATGACAGTGGCTCTGCGGGAACATAACACAGGGAAATATAAAAACATACTCTCTCATTCAACAGCGCCATTTTCCAGATTCCCTGCATCACATGAACATACGAAGTCAAAGCACGTTGGCCATTCGGCCCCTCAGATCTGCTCCTTCTTACCTCAGCACTATTTTCCTGCAGCATCCCATATTCTTCCTATCCAAAATCCATCAATCCGCCTTGAACATACAGAGTGACTGAGCCTCCACAGCCCCAGAGAATTCCCAAGATTCACTATCCACGGGGTGAAGAACCTTCCCATCACTTCGGTCCTGAATGGGTGATCCCTTATTTGCCCCCCATGTGTGCACCCTGGTTCTGGACACCCCACATGCATAGCTACCTCAACATCCCTGGGGGGGGGGGGTCATCCCCCATGAGGGAGCTTAATTAGAGCAGGGACGTAAATAAATGCTGACAATGCAGGTCAGAGGCTGGGCATCCTGCGGCAGCGGACTCTCCAAGAACTTTCTGCCTTCTAGTCAGGAGATGAGGCACTTCCCCAGAGCACAGGTCAGCAGTCCGACAAAACCCTTGCCCGGTTGAGTGCATCTCCAGTGACACTCAACACCATGCAGGTAAAGAACCGGATTCCCCCCTCAAACACGCACACTCGCCACCATCAGTACACATTAGTGACAGTGTGGGTTGCATTTAAGATGCTTTTTCAACTCTCCACCCACAATGTGACATTTACACCTAAATTTAACCCCTTTGAAAGTCTCTCGACAGCAGCACTCATGTTTCCTTCCAAGACACACCCTCCTGACGTGGAACCCATGACAAGGTGCTGGGGTTGTTTATTTAAATACTTTGATAAGGCTAATGCTTCAGGATCATTTTAGATGAAACCAGTGATTAAGAGGTGAAGAGAGTTTCCATGAGTAAAAGTTTCACTCCTTTCCAGTGTTCCTGGGTATGTCATAGAGAGCGAGAGATGGGATGAAGTGACCCTTCAACCCACACATCACCCATCCACGTACACCAATCCTGCGTTAAACCTCATTTTTATTTTCCTCTCATTCCCATCAACCCCCCCCACCCAGATTCTCTCACTCAACCACAGTAGGGGCAACTTACAGTGGGCGATTAATCTATCAACCCACATGCGTTTCGGATTTTGGAGCAAACTGGAGCACCTGTGGGAAAACCCACACGGGCACAGGGAGAACGTGCAAACTCCACACAGACAGAACCGGAGGTTGGGAGTGAAGACGGGTCACAGGAGCCATGAAGCAGTGACTCTACTAGCTGGATCACTGTGTTTCCCCACCCTACTTAACCCCTTACCTGCTCGTGACTCCTACCATATCACTGACATCTCACCTTTGGTTCCCCAAGGTCACTCCCTGCCCACTTCCTACCTCACTAGCAAAACTCCCGCTACTCCTGTAGCGGAGTCCCCCACCCATGAAGAACCAAGCTTCTCTGAACATAATCGTATGCAGTGCGGAGAGAAAACTCCTCTGCCACCTGGATAGAACAGTGACCTCACCCGCACCCCCCCACCTCAGAGATTTACAGCCCCCACCACCCCCCCTGCCCCACTACCACCACGTCACAAGCCAGTTCCACGTTGTAAATCCTACCCCAGTAAACAGCAGGATCTAATGCAACGTCGGTTCATGACTGTTGCTTCAGTTGGGAAATGCCACATAGGTACTGAGGCACACAGTGCTAGGAAATCCACAGGTTGGTCCCTGATCTCCGCTGATGCAGTTGGGGTTAAATCAGATGGCTATCAGGTGTCAAGTGAGAACACTGTTCGACAGGGTTATAAAAGAGGGTCAAATAGCCCACTGCCACTCACCATCTCAACTCAAATGAGTGTAGTAGGTAGTTAACAAAAGCCACCCGGTTGGAATTGTATCCAGATGCAAGTCTAGAAGGACAAAACTGGAAGTAGTTTCTACTGATAAGCCACTTTACAGGACATAACCATTGCCATCTCATTACATACCTGAACGTCTGGCCGAGATGAGACGAGATTCCCGTCATCTCCGTAAGTGAACACTGTGAAGTCCTTCACAATGAAGTCTCTGAGGGAAGGAAGCGCCAACAATCTGAGCTCTCGCTGCCCAAACGGATAACAACTCAATGAACAGAAGCACTTGGCATTGCCACTAAAACTACCAAAAGTGCATGTTCATCGCCCAAATATTACAGTCCTTATTTCTGACCTCATTATGTTTGACCCCTCAGTCTCCACAGTTTTGTCAAGAGCCAGGACTCAATGCAGGGGCCATAACGAGACATTGGCCGATGATGCCTGCATCGGCTGTATGGGTGAGAGTTCAGGCTGCAGGAAAATATAAATGGACTTGTTGTACGGGCAAGCAGCAAATGGAGTTCAGCCCAGAGAGGTGAGAGGTAACACACTTGGAGAGGACAAACTACGGAGGAGTTCAGAGGAGCAGAAGGATGTGTCAGTGCTCTTCCACAGATCTCTGAAGGCAGTGGTACAGGTACGTGAGGTGACACACGGCATACCTGCCTTGGTAGGCCCAGGGAAAGAATACAAGAGCAGGGTGGCCATTGTAGAGCAGTGCAAGACACTCGTGAGGTCACAGCTGGAGCACAGTGAACAGTTCTGGTCACTGAAGTGATTGAACTGCAGAAGATGCAAAGTGGACTTGCAAAGATGTTGCCAGGACTGGACAGCTTTAGTCATCAGGAGAGACTGACTGGGCTGGGGTCATAGAGTACAGCACTGAAACAGGTCATTCAGCCCTTTACATCCATGCTGACCCTTTTGCCCTTCTACACTAATCCAATTTGTCCAAATTAGGACCGTATCCTTCTCTGCTTTGCCTATTTAAGTGTTTGTCCAAATGCCTCTTAAACACAGTGATTGTATCCGATTCCATCACCTCCTCTGGCAGTGCATTCCAGATATCAACCACTCTGCCAATAATTTTTTTCAAGTTTTTTTTAAACAATGATTTTAGTGTTCAATAGTTTTTGAACATTTATGAACCTCAGAAACATTAGGAAGCATGACGTTCTCTGACAGATTTGAAACCCAGTTGAGACTTTAGTGTTGAAAATTGCCCCTCTGATCCACTTTAAAACTATTTCCTCTGAGCACAAACCTGTGCCCTCTTGTTTTTGATACCCCTTTCAGAAAAAAAGGTTTTGACTATCTACCCTATCTATGCCTCTCATAATCTTATAAACCTTCATCAGGTCACCCCTCAGCCTCCTTCACTTCAGGGAAAACAAGCCCAGCCTGTCCAGTCTCTCCCCATAACTAAAGTCCTCCAGTCGAGAAAACATCCTGGGGAATCTCCTCTGCACTCTCTCCAGTGCAAACACATCCGCCCTACAGTGTAATCAGGTAATCAAAACTGCACATAATACCCCAAGTGCAGCCTAACCAGTGTTTTGTTTTTGAAACAAAATGTCCCAACTCTTGTATTCTGTGCCCCAACCTATGAAGGCAAGCACGCCATATGCCTTCTTCACCACACTATCAACCTGTGTTGCCACTTTCAGAGAACTATGGACTTAAACCCCAAGATCTTGCTGTTCATCATCGTTACCTTGGGCCCCACCACTTACTGTACATGTTCTACCCTTATTGCCTTCCCCAAAATGCATCATCTTGCACTTGTCAGTATTAAATTCCATCTGCCAACGTTCTGCCCATTCCTTATCTGGTCTATATCCTGCTGTAGCCTTAGACAGCCTTCCTCACTATCCACAACACCACTAACTCTTATGTTAACCACAGACTTACTAATCAAACCTCCTACATTCACATCCAAGTCATTTATATACATCACAAACAGCAAAGCTCCCGGTGCTGGTCCCTGCAGTACACCACTGGTCACAGTGTCCTTCCACCACAAACCCCTGCCTCCTTTCACAGAGCCGATTTTAGATCCAATTAGCCAGCTTGCCTTGGACCCTGTGCATTTGAACCCTCTGGACCAGTCTACCACGTAGGAGACACAAGAAAGATGGCAGATGCTGGAAATCTAGAGCAACACAAAGCACTGCAGGAACTCAGCGGGTCACGCAGCTTCAATGGAGGGAAATGGACAGTCGACATTTCGGGCTGGGACCCTTCATCTGGACTGGAAAGGAAGAGGGAAGAAGCCAGAATTAAAGGGCGGGGGGAGGGGGTGGAGCACGAGCTGGCGGGTGATGTGAATCCAGGTGAGAGGGGGATGGTAGGTGGGTGGGTGGGTGGGGGGGGATGATGCGAGAAGTTGGGAGGTGACCGGTGGAAGAGGCAAAGGCTGAAGAAGATGGAATCTGATAGGAGAGGACAGGGGACCATGGAGTAAAGGGAAGGAACCAGAGGGAGGCCTCTTATTTTGCCTTTTTCTGCGCTCTTTCTTTCCAGTCCTGATGAAGGGTCTTGGCCTGAAATGTTGACTGTTCATTTCCCTCCATAGATGCTGCCTGACCTGCTGAGTTCCTCCAGTGTTTTGTGTGTTGTTACCACGTAGGACCTCATCAAATACCTTACTAGAGTCCATACAGACGACGCCTACTACCCTGCCTTCATCAACCTTTGTTTTGGTTGGTTTCCCTGGAGTGAAGGACATCGCTGGGAGGTTTAACTGAGGTGCATAAAACTGAGAAGCCCGACTGGACCTATTCCCGCTGCCTGCATCAAACACAGCGGCACTATGCAGTGTGCGAGCTCTGAAATCCATGACCCAATTTCACTCATCTACTTACTTTGGAAGGAGTCAGAAGTGAGTTTTACAGCAGCACCAGAAAATCACAGCCATTCATTTGGGAAAACAGTTATCACTGGAACAATCCAGAACCATTTCTGCTCTTCTTTCAGATGGTTGATGTGAACAAAATGTAGGCCAAAGGTGAAGACGCTGCTGGATTTCCCATGATATCTGGGAACGGGCCAAAATACGGCAGCAGATCAGGGTACCCCAGCACGCAGCCTCAGGCTCAGCAGTGTGACGTACAGGGGAGCCAACAATGAATTTACAGCAACTCCGCCCCACACACACACAGAGCCCCGCAAAAACACAGACAGACCCATGCATACACACACACAAACCCTCTGCGCACACACACACACAAACCCCCTGCATACACACACCCACGTGCACACAGAGAATATACACAGTTCCAAAAAACATTATTGCTGTTTCATAAAAACACAACTGTCTTGCTTGCCAATATTTAAGCTTGATGGCAAAACAAAACCTTAAGCACAGCAAAATTTATTTCCACATGGACACCGACATTTCTAGTCTGCCGTACAGCTTTCATTTGGCAGTGTGAAATTAGTGGAGTACAGATTTAGAACATAGAACACTACAGCACAGTACAGGCCCTTCGGCCCACAATGTTGTGCTGACATTTTCTCCTGCAATACTGCCAGTCACTGTTGTAACGGTCTGGTGTAGAAGCTGATACAATAGGGACATTTAAGAGACTCTTAAATAGACACATGGATGCAAGAAAAATGGAGGGTTATGGGCTGTGTAGGAGGGAAGGATTAGATTGATCATGGTGTAGGTTTATATAGGTCAGCACAACATTGTGGGCCGAAGGGCCTGTACAGTGCTGTACTGTTCTGTGTTCTAATGCAAAAGCCATCTGCTGGAGGGACCTAGTGTCTGCAGGAAGAAAGGAATTATCAATGTTTTGGGTTGAAACCCTGCATCAGGGCCTCATCCTCTCCAAATGCACAGCCCTCCATTCCCTTCACACCAATCACAACCTTGTCATCAAACCCACAGACGAGGGCAGTGCCATTGCATTCTGGCGGACTGACCTCTACCTCACCTGGATTGTGACCCCACCATTGAACACGAGGCCACCATCTCCCACGCTGTCACAGACCTCGCTATATCAGGAGATCTCCCCTCCACAGCCTCCAACCCCATAGCGTTCCAACCCCATACTTCCTGCTTCCAAGATCCACAAACAGGACTGTCCTGGCAGGTCACACAAGAGAGACTGCAGATGCTGGAAATCTGGAACAACGCACACAAAATGCTGGAGGAACTCAGCAGGTCAGGCAGCATCTATGAAGGGAAATGAATAGTTGACATTTCGGGCTGAGACCCTTCATCAGGGCTGGAAAGAAAGAGGGCAGAAGCCAGAATAAAAGTGGGGGTGCGGGGGGGGGGGGGGGGGGGGGGTGGGTGGGTGGGGGTAGTGCAGCATGAGCTGGTGGGTGATGGGTGAATCCAGTGAGGGGGGGGGGGGAAGGTATGTGGTGGGGAGGGGGGGAAGTGGGAATGATGTGAGACGCTGAGAGGTGATCGGTGGAAGAGGCAAAGGGCTGAAGAAGACAGAATCCGATAGGAGAGGACATTGGACCTTGGAATAAAGGGAAGGAGGTGGGGAACCAAAGGGAGGAAGGTGTGGGTGATGGGCAGGTTGTGAGGGCAGGGGATGGAAAAGGGGTAAAGGGGCCAGAGGGATAAGGCAAAACAAAGGGGAGGGGAAACAGAGGGGCCATGATCCACTGTCCTCTCCTAACAGATTCCACTTTCTTCAGGCCTTTGCCTCTTCCACCTATCACCTCCCAGCTTCCCACATCATTCCCACTTCCCCCTCTTACCTGGATTCACCTATCACCCACCAGCTCGTGTTCCTACCCCCTCCCTCCACCCTTTTATTCTGGCTTCTGTCCTTTCTTTCCAGCCCTGAAGAAGGGATTCGGCCCAAAACGTCAACTGCTCATTTCCCTCCATAGATGCTGCCTGACCCACTGAGTTCCTCCAGCATTGTGTGTGTGTGTTGGTCCTGGTAGGTCTATTGCTTCTGCCTGCTCTTGCCCCACTGAACTTATCTCCTCACATCTTGACTCTGTTCTGTAGTAATGCAGGCAGATGGAGCAGCCAATACATGCACAACAAGGTCGCACAGTTGACAAGTGCAAGACCAAACACCTAGTCTGGTTTATTTTGTCGGAGAGGATGAATTGTTAGCTAGAGGGACTCAAATAAACACAGGTCCATGCACATTTTCCCAAGGGATCACCTGCATCTACTCAAATAACTGGATGGATCTGGATCCCAATGCACTTTGCTGGCAGTGAGGTGTGATTATTGTTGTAAAGTAGCAAAGGGCAATACACAAGAACGTAAGAAAATAGGAAAAGGAATTGGCCCCCTCATTCAATATGACCATGGCTGAGCTACCCCAGCTCCCAACTCCTCTGTGTCGGTTCCAAATAGCCCTCAATTCCCCGATCTTTCAAAAAGTGTCTCTCTCTAGTCTTTAAATACCCCCAGTGATCCAGGCTCCACAATCCTCTGGGGTAGAGAATTCTGGAGATTCACCACCCTTGGTGAGAAGTTGTTCCTAAGGACCTCGGTTTTAAATGACCACCCCCCCCCCTAATCTCATAACTACATCTCTCCCTTTGCAAAGGTGAGGCAAATAAATGTCCAGGGAGCGTGGGATAGTGATGTGGGGGAAAAAAAAAACAATCGCTGGCCAAACCCAGGGACATTCTGGGAGATGAATCCATGACACTGATAGAAGCTCTGCAAACTCACATAAACGTGGGCCAGTGTTTTCAGGAAAGGGTATCAAGGAAAGGGTGAATGGGGACATAGAGACAAAGATTAAACAGCATGTGCTAAAAATCTAAAATGAAGCAGAATGTGCTGGATCTACAGCAGTTTTGTCAGCTCCCACAGACCTGTCCTGTCAGAACCCTATTGTGCTTTTCCAGCATTGTCTCTCTCTTCTTTCAAAGTAACATCAGGAAAGGCAACTCTGCCATTGCAGTGTGAAAATTCAGGTCACCTGCTTTGCAATGGTTGCTAGGCACTGTCAAATGCCATATCCCTGACTGAGCTAAACTGTGTGACCACTGTGATTCCAAAAGGAATGTGGGCACCAAGATGGGGGCATGGAGTCCAAAGCTCCAGCTGCCCAGTGTCCTCAAGGCAACAGAGTGCATCTTGTAGTCTGTTTGCTCAAGGAAACCCTTCTGAGCATCTGCCCCAGCCAACTTTCGTTGGATAGTCCAGACACTATTACACAGCAGTGTGCAATAGCACCCCCTTAATGCGGGAGGAATAAACTACTACTCTGTGCCATTTTCCACCCGGTAGCCATTGCACCCACAAACATGACACGTCCAACAAAAACGCCATCAAAGAATTGACCAGCGACCTGTGCTTCCACCTCAATGCAGTTATCGAGGTGGAATCACAGTCATACAGGACACAGCGGGAAACACGGTGGTCCAGCCAGTGGAGCTGCTGCCTCGTAGTGCCAGAGACCCAGGTCCAATCCTATCCTCCAGTGTTGCCTGTGTGGAGTTTGAACCTTCTCCCTGTGACTGCATGGGTTTCCTCCAACCCAAAAGCATGCGAATTGGTAGATTAATTATCCACTGTAAATTGCCTCTCGCGTGTGGCTGAGCAGTAGATTCTGTGTTGGGGGTGGGGGGGGGGGGGGGGGGGGGGGGGAGGGATTAGTTGATGAAACTTTGAGGAGAATAAAATAAATGGGATTAAAGTGGGATTAGTGTAAATGGCTGTTGATGGTCAGCACAGACTCAGTGGGCTGAAGGGCCTGTTTCTGTGCTCTGTGACTCTATGACAGAATGTGTGACTTCTTATACAATACTCAAGGACGTGCCAAACTGCATATACAGTGGGGTGGAGACACTGGGCCACATTGCAAACCTATGGAACAGCAAACAAGCTTCTGGAGAAACTCAGCGGGTCCAGCAGCACCTGTGGCAGCATTCTGGGCGTGACCCTCCTGAGCAGGATAAACCTCCACTCAACCATCCCAGGTTTCATCAACTGGTCATTGAGCCTCAATGCACAAGTTTAATTAAGCTGCCATTCTCTGCCACCCCTGCCCCATCGTTCATACGAGTATTGCCAGGAGCAGAACTCAAGAGCGGATAAAACACCCAAAGGTGCCAAACATCTGGGTAGCCATCATCAAATGAACAGACGTCTGTGCATCAATCTTCTCCGGAAAAAACAATATTTCAACCCAAACTTCTTGTGAACACAGGGAGCTGTGTGCAATCTCTCATTTGTTGGTTTAAATTCACTGACAGGATGTTGACATGCCAGAGCTGTCCATATTACCTATTGAACTGTAGCTTGCTGGGTCACTTGAGGGCAGCCTAGGAGCGAACCACATTGGAAGCAGCTACAGGACCACAGCAGACACCTGGACAAATGATCCAGGGACAGGAGGTAGAATCTCACCAGTGCAGCTTTCAGGTTTCGGTATAACTATATGAAGCTGGAACAAGCAGCTGGTATCAGTAATGGTAACCATGAAAACTGGTTGACTGATGGCAAAAACCATCAGGTTCAGTAATCTGCCTTCTTCACCTGCTGTAGCCTGTATTTGACTCCATGACAACTAACATGATTGACTGCTAACTGTATCCTCAGCTCAAGGCCAATTCACGGTGACCAACAGATGCCGGCACTGACGTCCACATCCCATGGATGGATAAATGAAGAAGTTAGATATAGCACAGACTGAGCAAGGATGGCCAATTTCCATCCAACACTCCAGTAAACCAGATGGGTTTTTTACAACTGGCTGGTGGTTTCACTACGACACCAGCTTTTTATTCCAGATTTATAGAGCTCCTTGAATTTTCAATTCCCCAGCTCTGTGATGGAATTAAGCTCACGTCTCTGACTCAATGGTCCAGAAACTCTGAAAGCCAGCTGCTGCCAAAACACGAGCCGTCTTCCATGCCTGCTAACAATCACACTGAGAAATAAAGACTGATTCCATGCCATCTACCTTCCTGGGTTTGGAGACCCAGCCCAACTGGTCACAACACAGGGATGGGCAGAGGTGAAGATTTCCACCAAAGTTTGCAAAAGGTGCTGTTTAAAATTTGCTTTCTTTTTGCTCTTAGATTAAATGCAGGGTGAAAACATATGGTGGCAATGTAAAGATGATTTGATAAAAAATATTCAAAGATATTGCACATTCACCCCTTGTGAATGAAATTCTTCCAACACACCACCTCTACAGTAATGCCACATCAATGGCAGGAGGGAGCTAGAATTTGCTGTATTATAGTGCTTTTGACTGGTTAGTTATTCTTCATGGCAACAGCATCATAATTAAATGGTAAGATTACACAACTCTTCAAAAGACTCTGCTACACCGTCGCTTTAATCCACTATTCAGTAAACAGGAATGGTCCTCCTGACCTCTCACTTAGCAGGACAAGCTTGGTGGTTAGAGCACATTAGAAAAGGTCCCACTGCATCACAAAACAATCAACTTCTGTACAGGTTCAATATTTAAAGGAGTTTGGACAAACTTTGCTTGAATTACAAACCAATTGGCAGTGATTAGGTGTTTTTTTGAACTAGTATTTCCATAATCTCACAACCACAAGTTTATCTGCTGAATGTGTTCCTTTTCTTAGTACGAGAGCACGAAAAGGAGGCAGAGAGAGAGAGAGAGAGAGCGCGAGGGAGCATAAAGAGGCAGAGACCGAGAGCATGAGGAAGCGGCAGAGAGCACGAGAGAAGGAGGCAGAGGATGAGAGTTGTTCCCTCAAGTTCCAGGGACCAGAGTTCGATCCTGACCTCTGGTGCTGTCTGTATGGAGTTGGTGTGCACATTCTCCTGGTGACTGCGTGAGTTTCCAATGTGGTGGTAGGTTAATCGTCCACTACAAACTACCCCTTAGTGTAGGCGAGTGGCAGAAGAATCAAAAGGGAAGTTAATGGGCATGTGAGAGAGAACAAGATTCGGGTGTGCAGGGAATAAGTAGGGTAATGGGACCAATGGGGCATGGAGCTAAAGGGCTGAATGGTTTCTTCCGGTGTGAGTCAGTGAGCAGCAGAGGATGGAGTACAAGACAGAAGAGAAAGTACAAGACAGAAGAGAAGGTATGCAGAGAGGACAACGGTCAGCTTAGTCCCAGTTTTATACACAAGCAGAGCCTCTGGAGATCAGACTAACAATTACTTGTTGCAAAGTTTACCACAGCCTCACATGATTGTTTAACGAACACAAAACCAGTCTCCAAAGATAGGGTAAAGGATAGCCTCATTAACATAAGGAAATTGGCCTGTATAACAAAACATGACCAGTTAGGTCATCAACAAGTACTCCTTGCATCACATCCATTTCTGACCAGTAACTCTGCCAAAGTACTCTGAGAATGGCAGCAGAATGTTAAAGCTGTAATGGATTTCGACCAGTTACAGTGCTGCCTGTGCAATGCTTCTTTAAAAGCTCCTAAAAGAAATTAAGATGGAAAAAAAAATTTCCTGGCCGGTATTTCCATTGGGTAGACTCACAAGGGAAAAAGGTTTGCAAAAGATTGACTAGCACTCTCAAAGCTCCTCAGTACTTTGCAATATGGTCTTGATTGGCTCTCTTGTCATTTGTAGGTGACTGTGGAGACGAGCATAGCATTGCATTGTGCAGTCCACTTTGAGCTCAATTCCAGGAGATGGGATCGGTGTTGGTGCGGCCAGTAGGAAAACCATTGCCCAGGCATATCTTCCTGCTTCTAATCTCTATACAGTAATCACATGCTGGAAAATGCACACATGATTAACAGCCGAAGGAAGCGTCCACCCACAAGCAAGCATCGGTCGCTCCTGGGGCGGTTTCGCATTGGGTGCCTGCTTTAGTGAGATTCCACACAGCTCCTACGTGTGAAACCCATTCAGCAATGACAGTCCCTCGTCAGAAGGAACAAAACATGGCGAGCCGGCAGAAGTTAAGAATTATATTCTCGCCATTTCATGGAACTCCCAGCCGAGCACCATCCTGACCCAGAAACAACTCCTCCTCCGTCACTGATCAGATCCAGGAGCTCCTCTCCAGCAGCTCTGTGGAGCACCTTCACCGGATGGACTGTAGCAGTTTGAGAAGGCAGCTCTCCCCCACTTTCTCAAGTGCAGTTGGGAGACGGGCAATAAACGCTCGGCTCGCCAACAACACCCATGCGCTGGAACGTTAATTCCTTCTTGGTGTCTTTCTATCCAGCACACTGCTCCACAACAAAGATGCACGGACACATTGCAGCCGCTGTTAGTGGACTAACAACACGAGATCACGAGCTCAAATCTCAACACGCCAAGCTGGACTTTGAATTCAATAAATAATTTAAAATTAAGCAGCTTCCCCCTCCCTCCCCCCCCCACCCCTCAACCATCCTTCCTTCAGGAATGTTACCTTCCCATCTGATTCTCTATGATCTACACCTGACCCAACCTTGTTGATTCACTTCTTGGGGAAGTGACGGATGGGCAAGAATTATGGCCCCCTCAGTATCACCAACCGCCCGACATTCCCAAGGTACATAAACTGGCCTTCTCCCAGCTCCTGGCTGGTGTGACTCTGACATCACAGAGGAACCAAGTTATCTTTGCAAACTTTAAAAAGTTGCCTCTGTGACTTTAAACTTTTTTCCCCAATTCTAATGGAAAGGTCCTGATGTGCGAACATTGTTTCCCTTTCCACAGATACTGCCTGACCCACTAGGCATTTCCAGCAATTTGTATTTTAATATTGTAGAAAATTTGCGACACACAAGGGCCATTCAGCCCATCATTGTCAGGAGAGAAAGGGAAACACAGCTTTGTCCCACCCTCCAGTCACGGGTTCTTAGCCCCGAGGGTCACAGCTCTTCAAAGACACATCCGAGCACTGTTTAACTGTGAGGGAGGCGTCTGCCTCCTACACCCCACCAGCCTCTGGGTGATTTTCTTTCCTTTTCCTCCCCTCCCCTCTAATCCTTCTACCAATTAATTTGAACCTTGACACCTTTGCCAAGGAAATAGGTTTTTAATTTCTTTCCGAGCCTCCATAATCTTAGCAACCTAAGTCTTTCCTCAACCTCCTCCGTTCCAAGGAAAACCACTCCATCCCATCCAGAATTTCCTTACAGCCTTACTCTCCAGTCCTGGCAACATCTGCATCAACCTTCACATCGCTGCAGTGATGTGGTGACCAGAACTGTATGCAAGTAAACATGTGTGCGGAGCTTGCATGTTCTCCCCGTGACCGTGTGGATTTCCCCCAGGTGCAGGGTTTCCTCCCACAACTCAAAGACGTGCAGGCTCGTAGGCCAAGTGGCCGCTGTAAGTTACTCCTAGTGTGTAGGCTGCTCGCAGACAAATCAGAGGGAGTTGATGTGTGTTACATGGAAATAAGTGGGAGCATGGGATCCAAGATCCAGCATAGACTTTAAGATAACTATTAGTCACATGTACATCGAAACACACAGTGAAATGCATCTTTTACTTAGAGTGTTCTGGGGGGAGCCCACAAGTGTTGCCACATTTCCGGTGCCGACATAGCATGCCCACAACTTCTTTGGAACGTGGGAGGAAACCGGCACACCTAGAGGAAACCCACCCAGACACGGGGAGAACGTACAAGCTCCTTTCAGACAGCGGCCAGAATTGAACCCGGGTCGCTGGCCCTGTAATAGCAATACACTAACCGCTACACTACTGTGCCTGCCCTGTATGTTGGGACTTGAAAGGCCAAATGGTCCTTCTAAGGAGAATGTGAGAAACATGTTCACACAGAGAATGCAGTAGCTGCAGAATATTGACACAGTATTGAGAATATGAAAAGAAAATACTCACTTATTTCTTGTCAGGTGAATGACATGGTCACGTCCCCCTATCTGAATGACGTATGACAGCCTGTCCTAGGTGTTCCATACAATAACAAAATAATTAGCTGATTTTTAAGAACAACATTAATAATTCATTGACAACACAACTTGTGATAGGATGCTTGCATATACATAAGGATTTAAAAAAACATGGATAACATTCACCCTTCCCTCTCCCCCTAAACCCCCCACATAGAATCTCTACATACTGCAAAAGTTGGATCGCATCTCTTAACTGGGAACAAATTTAATCAAAGAAACTATTGATTTTTGCAACTCTGTGACATTGCATTTGCTCATCAATGGAAATTATGAAGGTTAAGCTTGTCATGGGTAAGTATTTATACTTTCAGCTACATTGGTATAACTGATCTTAAATGAGCAGAAGGGATCAGAATCAGGTTCATTATCACTGACATACCTCATGAGATTTGTTGTTTTGCGTCAGCAGTACAGTGCAAGACATAAAAATTACTATGTTACCAAAAAATAAATAAAACAGCGCAACAGAGGAAATAATGACGTGGTGTTCATGGATCGTTCAGAAATCTGATGGCGGAGGGGAAGAAACTGTTCCTGAAACATTAAGTGTGGGTCTTCAGGCTCCTGTACCTCCTCCCTGATGGTAGTAATGAGAAGAGGGAATGTCCCAGATGGTGAGGGTCCTTAATGATGGATGCTGCCTTCTTGAGGCACCAACTCTTGAAGATGTCCTCGATGGTGGGGATGGTTGGGGAGGGGAAGATGTGACTGGTGGTGGGATCCTGCTGCACTGGGGGAAATGGCGAAGGGTGAAATCCAGATGTGGAGGCTAGTGGGGGTGAAGGGCATGAACCGCGGGAACTCTTATCTCTATTCTGTCTGGGAAAGGTGGGGGGAGAGAGTGCGAGGGAATGTGAGAGCAGACTGTAGGAAAGGGAGGAAAGGCGTATATTAGGAAAAGCGATCATGTTAACACCGAGGATTCTCAGGCAATTTTTCATTAACCACCTCAGCAACCAAAATGAATCTTGAAGCAGATAGGAGCAGATTTGGAATATGCGCCAAGTAATACTGGACGGCATTATTTGTATAATGGAAAGCTAAGCGACAATAGATGGATTACATCCATCTCGGCTCATTGACCTCTCCTTCAGGTGACCACCAGCTCAAGTCCCATTCTGGAATTTACAGAAGAAAATAGGAACAGCAGTAGGTCCTTCAGCCCCTCGAGCCTGCCCAGCAATTCGATAAGATCACAGCTGACTGGGCCCAAGCCTCTTCCCTGTTGGTTTCCCATCGCCCTCAATTCCCTGATCTTTCAATAAAATGTATCTACTTCCTCTTTCAATACCCCCAACGATCCAACCTCCACAACCCTCCAGGATAGAGAATTCCAGAGATTCACCACCATAGTAGTAGTCCCCACACACCTCAGCTTAAAATTATCACACCCAAATCTTGTAACTGCTTCAAGATTCTATCATCAGTGGAAATACCTCGACATCTACCCCGTCATGCTTCCTCAGGATCTTTTATGCTTCATTCTTCTAAACACCAAAGAATACAGATCTAATTATTTAGCCGCTGGTGATGGGGCAACCCTCTTATTCCAGGAATTAGCCAAAAGAATCTCCTTGGAGCTGCCTCCATTGCCAATGTATCCTTTCCTAAATAAGTGGACCAACACTGTGCCTAAAATGTGAGTGCATATACCAGGCTGGTGAGGTTATACCCCAAGGAATTCTACATTATTTGTGGAACTAGGTTGGGAGACTAGTCTGCCTTCTTTAAAGACAAGATCACCACAGATAACCAGTGACATTATTTAGGTATTCAGTAAAGGAGCTCTCTGTCTGTATTCCCTAGCCAACACTAATCTCCCAACCTATGTCGACAAAAAACATATCAGCTGGACCCTCTACTCCTCAAGGAATGAAGATTACCTGCAGACTACACTCTCAAAGGACCTCATTACCTATGTAGAGCTCAACATTAACCAAAAGTGAGGAAAGGAATATTTAATAGATTATTGCAACCATTCAGATGTTAGCTGCTGAGTGGGTTACTTCAGGGCCAGAGGAAAAGGAAAAAATGAACAAAAATATATTCACAAAATTAAAGCATTCTTCAAGACACTTTAGCAATGTCCTAATAAATATTTAGGAGTCCTGTGTGGAGTTTGCAGGTTCTCTCTGTGACTGTGCGAGTTTCCTCCAGGTGCTCCGGTTTCTTCCCACATCCCAGTGGGAAGCAGGTTGGTAGCTTAATCAGTCTGGTAGGTTAATTGGCCACTGTAAATTGTCGTGAGTGGGTAGCTGAGTGGTACAATCTTTTAGGGGGTGGGGGGGGGGGAGAGTGGGGGTGATGAGATTGTGAGAAGAATGAAAAACAGAATTAATGTAGGATTTGTACAAACGGGTTGGCACAGATTCAGTGGGCTGAAGGGCCTGTTTTTGTGCTGTATCACTTAACAACTCTGATGCACTCCAAAGCACGTTTAAGTTTAGCTGAACTGCTTGGGTTCACCTCCCTTCACAGTAACACCAGGGTGTACAAACAGCTGCTCTACTCCCTCTGGGTGGAAAAAGAAGCCTTTGAGCAGGATGCACAGCTGTAACCAAATTGCCCAAAAACTGGACATCACGGCACCTGAACCAGTGATGGCTATCATCGATCTCAGCGTTCTCTGCCTGGTTTTGGTCATGGGATGAGATACCGCCAGCTGGGATAGACTGGCATAGCATTTGTTGTCCAACCCAAATTGGGAGACAAAGGCTCAGGAACACAAAGAAGTGCCGATTACAAGAGCGGATCCGGTGGCGGATGAAGAAAAGTTGGGGACACTGGGACACTTGGGAAAGTGAGGAAGGTCTCTGTCTCCCAACTCCACCCCTCCCCCATCTGCCCATCATCCTTCATCCAGCTATCACCTGTCTCACCACTTCCCTCGCCCCTTTACGCTGGCTATCTCTCTCTCCACTCTCAGTCCTGATGTAGGGTCTTGACCCCAACGTGCACAATTCCTTCCCTCCCCACAGACGCCCCTGGACCCGAGTTCCTCCTGCACTTTGTTTTTATGTCAGCATTTATGCTCTACTCAATCACCCTCCCATCTTCCTCATCTTAATCCATCAGCCTGACTCTCTACTTCCCCTCTCCCTTGTACATTTGTCCATCCTCTCCTTAAATGCTTCTACACCATTCCCCTCAACCATATTCCCACCGCTCTTTGGGTAAGAAGTTGCTTCTGAATTCCCTTTCAGATTTCTAGTTACCTTATAATAATGGCTTCAAATTTACAATCTCTCCCACTTTACCAAGACCTTGCATTTTGAAGACCTTTATTAGGTCATCCCTAACCCTTCATACTCATGTGAAAGAAGACTCAGTCTGCTCTTCCTTCCGTGATGTGTATACCTTGCACTTCTGGTACCATCTCAGCAAGCAAGCAAGCTCCACATTCTCTCTGGTGTCTCTATATCCATTTCTTAAAATATGGTGACCAGAACTCCAAATGTGATCAAACCAAGATTGGGTACAGGTTGAGTATATAACGTCCCTACTTTTCAGAATAAACCCTGGTGCTTGATTTACATTGTTTTATGATCCTGCTAACTTTTGATGCAATCTTTAGTGATAGTGACTCATGGTCTGGGCCAGGTCTCCAGATTAAGACATAGACCTTTGGACTCTCAGGTAAAAGGGTAATCCAATGACACAGACTGTGCGGTAGTAAAACTGATTCCATGCTTGAGGCTATATGATCACCCAAGAGAACTTCAAGGACAAAGTCAAAGACTGGAGACCTGGCCACATCAGGAGGCAGCAATTCTGAGACCATTTAGCAACAGATAAGACCAGAAGCACAAAAAAACTTTGAAAGTGAGGTAGATAAGAGCCATCTGATGGGCAAGTGAGATTGAGAAAGGTGCAAGGCTTCAGCTCCCTTCTTTATGTTAAACAGTGACCTCTAGTTCTAGATTCTCCCACAAGAGAAAACATCCTCTCCACATCCCCCCCTCAAATAACAATGCCAAGTTCAGAGGTCCAGATCGACACGGGACAGCAGTTCTGATTTTCAGATTAGGGAAGCCGATGTTTCAGAAAAGGACAGGGTTGCAATGCAGTCAAATTCTGGCTGTTCTGCTACTTCTCCTGCAAGAAAGTACTTCCTCACAAATTAAGGGAAGCCTTACTTTACACGGTAGTGTAGCGGTTAGCATAATGCTTTACAGTGCAGCAACCCGGGTTCAATTCCAGCCGCTGTCTGTAAGGAGTTTGTACATTCTCCCCGTGTCTGCGTGGGTTTCCTCCCACCATTCCAAAGACGTACGGGTTAGGAAGTTGTGGACATGCTACATTGGCGCCAGAAGCGTGGTGACACTTGCGGGTTGCCCCCAAAAACACTATGCAAAAAGATGCATTTCACTGTGTGTTTCGAAGTACATGTGACTAATAAAGAAATCTTATCCTAACATTTTTTTCCCCCTTTGCTCTGTGCTCCTCTGCCAGGGGAAATCATTTCTCTGTGGCCACCCTACCAAATCCCCTTAACCATCGCAACTGCATCCCCTTCAAACGTACCAAGGCATTAAAGCCCAGTTGCCATAACCTGTCCTAAAAAAAAATCCACATTTGAAATCTCTACACTTTTACCACTTCTCTGGACTAACAAGCAGGAGGAGTTTGCCAATCAGCCCCTCAACCCGGCTACGCCATTCAGTCAGATCACGGCTGATCAGATTGCAACCTCAAGTTGGGTTCCTGCTTACCCAGGTAACCTTTCAGTCCACTGCTTAAAAGAATCCATCTATCTGGCATTGCTTTAAAAAGATTCAAATACTCTCCTTCCACTGTCCTTCGAGGAAGGGACTTCCAAAGACCCTCGAGAGAGAATATTTGCATAATCTTTTAAATGGGCAATCATTTATTTTAAACAGTGGACCCCCTAGTTCGAGATTCTCCCACAAGAGAAAACATCCTCTCCAGATCCCCTCTTAGGACTTCTCAGGATCCTGTACATTTCAATCAAGTTCCCGCTCACTCTTCTGAACTCCAGCAGATGCAAACCTGGCCTGTCCAAACCTTTCTTCATAGATCAACCCACCCATTCCCGTTAGTAGTCAAATAAACTTCTCCGAACTGCTTCCAATGCATTAATATCCCACTGTAAATAAGGAGATCAGTACTGAACTATACTCAAGATGTGGTCTCACCAATGCTCTATATAACTGTGGCATAACCGTCCCACGTTTGTATTAGTTCCCCTCACAATAAATGCGAACATTCTGTTTGCTTTCCTAATTTCTTCCCACAGCTGCAGCCTGGCCGTTTTCAAATCATCCCACTGCATCTCAGAGCTCTTCAATCACTTCAGATAACACATTGCTTTATTATTTGCCTGCCACAATACATAGTTTTATATTTTCCCAGATTATAACTCCCGTGTAACATCATTAGTGCAGCCAAGCTAAACGTCCAGCAGCACAATTATTTCCAACATAGAGAAACAGAGGACTGCAGATGCTGGAATCTGCAACTGCATTGGTGCCACCTCTTGCACCCGTGCAGTTTCATAAATTTCGCCACAGATTTCACCCTGCTCACCAATTCACTTGGGTTACCTCTGACATCCTCTCTCCTTCCTCGATCTTTCTGTCTCCATCTCAGGAGATTCCTTATCCACTGACATCTTCTACAACCCCACTGACACTCACAGCTACCTCGATTACTGCTCCTCCCACCCTGTCTCTTGCGAGGATGCTATCCCTTTTTCTCAATTTCTCCACCTCAGGTCGCATCTGCTCCGATGATGAGGCTTTCCACCCCAGGGCATCTGAGATGCCCAACTTCTTTTCTAACTGTGGCTTCCCACCACCATCCCCCAACTGTGGTCGAGAAAGCTCACACCCGTACCTCTGCCATTTTCCGCACCTCTGCTCTCAACCACCACCGCCCCCCCAAGACTTGACAGGGATTGGGTCCCCCTTGTCCTCGCATTTCATTCCACCGGCTTATATATCCATCATCATCCGCCACTTCCCCCATCTCCAACGGGACCCCACTACAAAGCATACCTTCCCCTCCCCTCCCCACCCCTTTCTGCCTTTTGCAGGGACCATTCTCTCCGTGACTCCCTCGTTCACCTCCTCCGCTTCCCCCCAACCCAACCCGCTCCCACCCCAGGAACTTTCCACTGCCCCTGCCATAGGTGCAACACCTGCCCTACACCACCTCCATCCAGGGACCCAAACAGTCCTTTCAGGAGAGACAGAGATTCACCTGCACCTCACTTAATATCATCTACTGCATTCGGTGCTCCAAGTGTGGCCTCCTCTACACTGGCGAGACAAAACGTGGACTAGGTGACTGTTTTGCAGAACACCTGCGCTCTGTCCGTAACCGCGATCTGCATCTTCCCGTTGCCAGTCACTTCAACTTCCCCCTCCCACACTATCACGGATATGTCAGTCCTCGGCCTCCTCCACTGCCAGGAGAATTCCAAGCGCAAACTGGAGGAACAGCGCCTCATTTTCCATCTTGGAACCTTGCAGCCTAACGGCATGAACATTGAATTCTCCCACTTAAGTAATCCCCACACCACTCTACCTCTTACACATGCCTCTTCTTTACTTCTCTTTCCTAGACTCTCTCTCTTTTCCTAACCCCCTTTTTTATTCCTCCTTACCTTTGACCCATCCCCCAGTGGATCTGCTCTCCCCCCCTCCCCCGCACCTGCCTATCACTATCTCTTACCTGCATCTACCTGTCACCAGCTTGTGCCCGCCTCACCTCCCCTCTTTTGTCCACCTATCACCGCTCTGCTTTTCCCTCCTATATATTGGGCTTCCCCTTTTCCTATCTTCAGTCCCGAAGAAGGATCCTGACCTGAAACGTGACCACCTGCTTTTCTCCACAGATGCTGCCTGGCCTGCTGAGTTCCTCCAGCATCACAGTATTTTTCATCTATTTTCCAACGTACCTGTGATGAGGAGGCTGGACCAGCACCTTGCTTCTCTCTCTCCATCAACTGTCGTGGGATTGTAATTTTCGTAGGCAGAAAGCGTCGAGGTTTTGATGGGAGGTTGGATGCAAATCACCTACAAAAAAGGCAGGAGTAAGAAATCCAGTATTTGTTGAAGAGTGTGAATCAGAATCAGATTAATTATGTCTTATGACATGAAATTTGCTGTTTTGTGGCAGCAGTACAGTACAAAGACATAAAGTTACTGTAAATTACAAAATAAATAAATAATGCCAAGAAAAGGAATAACGAGGTAGTGTTCATGGACCGTTCAGAAATCTGATAGCGGAGGGGAAGAAGCTGTTTCTGAATCGTTGGGTGTGGGTCTTCAGGCTCCTGTACCTCCTCCCCAATGGTAGTAACAAGAAGAGGCATGTCCCAGATGGTGAGGGTCCTTGGTGATGGATGCCACTTGCCTGAGGCACTGCCTCTTGAAGATGTCCTCGATGGTGGGGAGGGTTGTGCTCGTGATGGAGCTGGCTGAGTCTACAACTTTCTGCAGCCTCTTGCAATCCTGTACATTGCAGCCTCCATGCCAGGCTGTGATGCAGCCAGTCAGAATGCTCTCCGCCATGCATCTGTAGAAATTTGCTGGAGTCTTGGGTGACATACCAAATCTCCTCAAACTCCCAATGAAGTAGAGCCACTGGCGTGCCTTCTTTGTGATTGCATCAACGTGTTGGGCTCAGGATAGATCCTCCGATATGTTGACACTCAGGAACTTGAAGCTGCTCACCCTTTCCACCGCTGACCCCTCAATGAGGACTGGTTTGTGTTCTCCCAACTTCCCCTTCCTGAAGTCCACAATCAATTCCTTGGTCTGGCTGACATCGAGTGTGAGGTTATTGTTGTGATACCACTCAACCAGCCGATCTATCTCACTCCTGTACGCCTCCTCGGCGCCATCTGAGATTTTATGAACAACAGTGGTTGTCATCTGCGAATTTATAGATGGTATTTGAGCTGTGCTTAGCCACTCAGTCATGAGTGTAAAGAGTAGAGTAGTGGGCTGAGCACACATCCTTGAGGTGTGCTTGTGTTTATTGTCAGTGATGTTAGATGGTGTCATGACAACAACCTTTCCCTCAATGTCAACAAAACAAAAGAACTGGTCATTGACTTCAGGAACGGGGGTGGTGTACATGCTCCTGTCTACATCAACGGTGCTGAGGTCGAGACGGTTGAGAACTTCAAGTTCCTGGGAGTGAACATCACCAATAGCCTGTCCTGGTCAAATCACGTAGATGCCACGGCCAAGAAAGCTCATCAGCGCCTCTACTTCCGCAGGAGACTAAAGAAATTTGGTATATCCCCTTTGACATTCATCAACTTTTATCGATGCACCATAGAAAGCATCCTCTCTGGATGCATCACGGCTTGGTATGGCAACTGCTCTGCCCAGGACCGCAAGAAACTGCAGAGAGTTGTGGACACAGCCCAGCGCGTCACGGAAACCAGCCTCCCCTCCTTGGACTGTCTTTACCTCTCGCTGCCTTGGCGAAGCAGCCAGCATAATCAAAGACCCCACCCACCCGGCACATACCACCAGGCTCAAGGACAGCTTCTATCTCACTGTGATAAGACTATTGAACTGTTCCCGTATACGATGAGATGAACTATGACCTCACGATCTACCTTGTTGTGACTTTGCACCTTATTGCACTGAACTTTCTCTGTAGCTGCGACACTTTACTCTGTACTGTTATTGTTTTTACCCTATACTACCTCAATGCACTCTGTACTAACTCAATGTAACTGCATTGTGTAATGAATTGACCTGTACAATCGGTATGCAAGGCAAGTTTTCCACCATACCTCAGTGCAAGTGACAATAATAAGCCAATACCAATCTGGAGATGTTGTCCAGAAGATTCCTCAGAAGTCAAGAATGAAGCAAAAATCTTATGGTTACAGCCGTTTTATTAGGTGATCATCACAGTACAGGTCAGCCTGTACCAGACATCAACATAACAGTAATGAGTAACTGTAAATGTAACTGTAACAAAGGAACCCAACCACATGGCTTCCTTTCATACTGCCAAGTCAGTTGGACCGATCCCAGGTAAGAAACCTGTGAGCAGTGACTGAGTCACACTTCTGCTTTGCAGACAAAGAAACTGCAGAAATATAGAAGCAAATATACTACAAGCTACTAAAAGTTTACAAACAGGTGATTGTGTAAACATATAAGAGCGCCAAGGAAGCTAAAACTACAAGGAAAAACACAATAAAAACAATTGGGACCCTAATCCAACAGCAAGGAGACGTTATCACCGATCTGTACTGACTGTGGTCTCCCAATGAGAAAGTTGAGGAACCAGTTGCAGAGGGAGGCACAGAGGCCCAAGTTTAGAAGGTTGGTGATTAATACTGAGGGGATGATGGTGTTGAACGCTGAGCTGTAATCGATAAACAGCAGCCTGATATATGTCTTGCGGTTGTCTAGGTGCTCCAAAGCCGAGTGGAGAGCCAGTGAGATTATATCCACTGTAGACCTGTTGTGGCGGTAGGCAAATTGCAGCGGGTCCAGGTCCTTGCTCAGGCAGGAGTTAGTTCTAGCCATGACCAACTTCTCAAAGCAAAGCACTTCATCACAGTAGATGTGAGTGCTACCGGCTGATAGTCGTTGAGGCAGCTCACCCTGCTCTTCTTGGACACCGGTATGATTGATGCCCTTTTGAAGCAGGTGGGAACCTCTGACCACAGCAGTGAGAGGTTGAAGATGTCCTTGAACACTCCAACCAGTTGTTCAGCACAGGTTTTCAGTACCCAGCCAGGTACACCATCAGGGCCCGATACCTTGTGA
Organism: Pristis pectinata; assembly: GCF_009764475.1. Taxonomy (NCBI): domain Eukaryota; kingdom Metazoa; phylum Chordata; class Chondrichthyes; order Rhinopristiformes; family Pristidae; genus Pristis; species Pristis pectinata. Next base: position 17,758,981 of record NC_067433.1, read on the forward strand.
GAGTTCACCCTCTTGAAGGATGTTCTGACGTCGGCCTCCAACAAAGAAATCACAGGGTCGCCAGTTGCTGTGGGGATTCCCACAGGTGTAGTGTTATTCTCCCTTTCAAAGAGTGCATAAAAGGCGTTGAGCTCATCGGGGAGTGAAGCATCACTGCCATTTACGCTGTTAGGTTTCACCTTATAGGAAGTAATGGCATGTAAACCCTGCCACAGCTGCCGTGCATCTAATGCGTCTAATTTCACACAGAATTGTCTTTTCGCTCTCACAATGGCCTTCCATAGGTCGTACCTCGACTTCTTGTAGGGTTCTGGACCGCCGGCCTTGAACGCCGTAGATCTAGCCCTCAGCAGACTGCGAATCTCCTGGTTCATCCAGGGCTTCTGGTTTGGGAAAACTCAGCGTGTTCTCGACGGCACACACTCATCCACGCAGGTCTTGATGAAGGTGGTGATGGTTGTGGCATATTCATTCAGATCTGACGATGAATCCCTATGGTCCAGTCCTGTAAACGGTCCTCCCCCTCCCTTGACCAGACCTTCACGGTCCTCACCACCGATGCTGCCGTCCTCAGTCTCTGCCTGTATGTCAGGAGTAGAAGTACAGCCCGGTGATTGGACTTGCCAAAGTGCAGGTGCAGGATGGCACGGTCAGCATTCTTGATGGTGGTATAACAGTGATCGAGTGTGTTGGCTCCTCTGGTTCCACAGGTGACGCATTGGTGGTAGTCTGTCAGATTTCTTCAAGCTGGCCCGGTTAAGTCCCCCATGATGATAGGGAAAGCATCAGGGTGCGCTGTCTCGTGACTGTTGATCACAGTGCTCAGTTCCTCCAGTGCCAGCTTGATGTTTGCCAGGGGTGGAATGTTCACCCCTACCAGGATGACAGCGGAGAACTCCCTCAGCAGGTAAAATGGCCAATACTTGACTGCCAGATGTTCCAGGTCAGGGGAGCAGGACTGAGACAGACTGCCACGTCTGTGCACCACAATGAGTTCATCATGAAGCAAACGCCGCCGCCCCTGCCTTTACCTGACTCTGCCATCCAGTCCACGCGGTGGGTGGTGATGCCCTCGGGCTGGAGCGCTGTGTCCGGAGTGCTGGGGGTGAGCCGTGTCTCAGTGAAGCAGAGTACACAATAGTCCCTGATGTCCCTCTGGTAATGCAGTCTTGCTCTGAGGTCTTCAATTTTATTTTCCAGGGACCGTGCATTAGCCAGGAGGATAGTAGGGAGGGGGGGCCTTCGGGCCCTGCATTTCAGTTTTACCTGCAGCCCTCCTCGGCAGCCACGTTTTCTGAAGACGTTCCCTGAGCTTCCAGCTCTGCACTCAACCCCTGGGTGGTCTGGAGTCCCGAGTCTGCCGCTAGTTCTTTCGAATGACTTGAAACACCGCTGCTTACTGCAGTCTCTGTGACTGCAGATTTCAGCCGTAGTAGTTGTAAACGGGAATACTTGATAATTCCCTTGGCAGCTGTATTGTAAATAAATACCATACAGATGTTTATATTTCATAGAAATAGAAACACAGGAAGCCATTCAGCCGATCATAACCATGCTGGTCAAGAAAGAGATCCTCAGTCTAATCCCACCTTCCAGTACTGGGTTCTTAGCTCTGCAGATCACGCACTTCAAGTACAAATCCACATACTGGCATGAGTGTCCCTGCCTCCATCAACCTCTTCAGGCAGTGAGTTTGATACTCCCCCTGGGGGAGAAATGTTTCTTCATCTCCCTCTAACCCTTCTACCGATTACTGTTAATCTAATCCCCCTAGAAGTAAAACACATCCAGAACACATCCTCCCCGTGAATGCATCAGCTTCCTCTAGGTTTCCTGTCACACCCAAAGACGTGTGGGCTGGTTGGTCAACCGTCATGAGAATTGGGCGGCAGGAGAACTCGGGGGGAGCTGGTGGCCACAAGAGAGAGTAGGAACTGTTCCGAGAATCAGGATAGACTCGACAGACCAAGTGGCTTCCTTCTATGTCGTAAGGAAACACGAGGAAAAATACAAGAACGTGGCTGGATGGACCTCTCGGTAATGACTTAACCAAGACATGTTCCTTCGTCACGGCTAAAGGTCGTTGGGCCGATCTCTACACCTTTGCCATTTATACTGCCTCCCAATTGATATCTTGTTATAAGAGTTAGGTACTTTGAGGATACAAGCACTTTACTGGTAGCATAGTGTTTAAATTATTGGATTAGAAGCCAGAAACATTGATCCAGAGACAAGTTCAGATGCCACCAAGGCAGTTGCAGATTTAAACTCAAGTTAAAAATCTGGAATTTATGAAATGTCAGACTCAGTAATGGAAACTATGAAATTAAGTTGTTCAATGCTGGCAATGCCACTGCCATCTACAGAACATGAACACATTAAAAATAAAATCCGGAGGGTTATATTACTTCGGCAAGGTGATGTTACAACTTTTTCGCCATTGCTTTCCTGTTCTCAGTCATTGAGGAGCCGACCACATCTGTCAGTCTACCAGTGTTGGCCAACAACCTAGCTGAAAGATGACGGGAACATCCAACATTATTGAATTCACTCTTTAAAAAAGAAACAGCACACCAAACTATTCCAATATCTGTTCCAAGGTTAGTCATGTTTGGATATTGCAAAACAAAATAAATGTGGGGAAATGTTTCTTCCAAGAAGTCTCATAAGTGATGGCTTGTCATATGAAAGGCCAGAGCCCAGCTCCTGCTTTTTCTATCAAGATGTACTCCACTAGGTATAATTTTTCCAAGTGCACTGGCCCAGATTACAGGTCATTGTCCAGTCCTACCAAGTGCTTCACCTTTCTGCATGAGGACCAGAATGCGTCACGGGAATTTGGAAAAGGCTGTCAGGTCACTCAGAGAGCAGTCCCCTTCAAATCCTTTCAGTAATGAGTATAGATCTGCAGATATACACAGTCCCCAGTAAACAAACAGCTGGAGTAAGTCAGCGGGCCAAGCAACATCTGTGGAGGCAAAGGAATGGTCAACATTTTGGTGACTGAAGCAGGGCCACGACCAGAAACATCAACCACCCTTTTGCCTCCACAGATGCCGTCTGACCTGCTGAGTTCCTCCAGCTGTTTGTTTTGAGTCCCAGATTCCATCATCTGCAGTCTCGTGTCTACACAGCCTCCAATTCTTCCATGCAATATCACATGACCAGCAAGACTGCAAGCTACACCACAGAAAATACTATTATACTTAGAATTAATGAATGCTTAGTCTACGATTTGGGGTGCTGATTGGAAAACAAAGCTCTGCATCATCCCTATAACAAGGCACAACAAATACTTCCTACTTCACCCTGGTCACGCCCTGTAAAACAGGCCTTTGCCTTTAAAGTTTGGCTGATAAACCAATCTACCCAAGTACTTACAAGACCTGAAGAGACACCGAGTCAAATGGCACCTGGAACACATTCGATAAACGTTTCAATGGAAACTCCGGCAAAGCGCTAGGAGCATTTGAAGTTGGTTCATGATTCACGACCTCTGTTTGTCCCTTTCCACACCCCCAGGTTTGAGGTGGTAGACACTGAACTTGGCTTCAGCAAAGGTTATCAGAAAAAACAGATGAAGGATCGTTGTTCCCCACATATTCCCCCAGCACCAGCGAATTGTTTCCAATCCATTTTGGGCACCTCTGCAGCATTTATTGTCTTGGAGAAGGTGGTGGTGAGCTATCCTCTTGGACCACTGCAGTCCTTCTGGTGGAGGTGTTCCCATAATACCGTTGGATGGGGAGTTCCAGGATTTAGACCCAGCAATGACGAGAGAGGGTGATATATTTCCATGACTCAACAGTGTGCAACTTAGAGGGGGGAGCTGCAGGTGGTGGTGTTGTGCCACACTTCCTGCCCTTTTTCCTTCTTCGTTTGAGAGGCACTGTTGGAGCAACCTAGGCAAGTAACTACAGTGCATTCTGTAGATCATGCATGTTGTAGCCACCATCCACTGGTAACGAAGGAAATGTTTAGGGGGTGGATAGGCTGCCAATCAAGTGGGCTGCTATGTGCTGGATGGAGCTGAGCTCCTTGAGAGTTAAGGGCTGCACTCATCCAGGCAAGTGGAAGGTATAAAGAGTTATACAGCACAGAAGAGGGCTCTTCAACCCAATATATTCATGCCAACCAAAGTGTCTCTCCAAGCTAATCCCATTTGCCTCCATCTAGCCCATATCCCTCTCAACCTTTTCCATCCATGTCTCTCTCTAAATGCCGTTTAAACGTTGCAAGTGTACCTGCCTCTACAGCTTCCTCTGGCAGCTTGTTCCATCCACGCACCACTCTGTGTACGTCGTACCTTGTCATTGCTCGACCCCATGTTCCTCCAACAATACTCAGGTGTAGCCCCCACTGTCTTAACCTAATCCTGATGAGATACGAACTTTCCTGGGCTTCTCTCAAACACATAACAACCCTACCTGTGACTAACCAGTTCACTTGTGTTGCTGATTTTTAATCACACACAGCCCCTTGCGCGTCATTTGTAATAGAATAATGCTGTGAGGTGGGGAAGGGGTTGAAGATAACTTGCACAAGATCCCTATATCTAGCCAGTGCCCACTGCCTTTTGAGGTTCAGAAAAAAATTCCAGGTCCTCGTCAATCATTAAGCCAATATCACAATTTGTCTTTCTCTGAGCCAAAGACGATGAATGCCATTACTTTGCCCATCCATCACCCTCCTGACTTAGGCTTTGTAGAAAGGCTTTGAGGTATCAGGAGGTGTGTCCGTCAGCACAGGAACACAGTCTCTTACCTACTCTTCACCCTATTCATGTGACTGGTCCAGTGGAGTTTCTAGTCTGGGAGGAGACCTAAGAGTTAATCAGTAGGTAAGGCTGGAAGTCACAAGAAGAAAAAAAGGACAAGCTAAACTTACAAAAGGCACTGGAGGAACTGAGTTCCTCCATCTGCAGTATTTCCAGTATCTACAAACTAAAGGCTCTGTACCCAAATGAATGGAGCATTCAAAACAAGTGGGAGGTCCAGTGGAAATACATGTGATGCAAGAGCCATTACGGAGACATGGTTATATAATGACATTGATTGGGATGTAAATAATGAAGGGTACATGACATTTAGGAAAGGCAGGAAGTTAGGAAAAGATGGAAAAAGGACATGCTTAATTAACGATGATTGGAGCAACGGGGAAAGGTGACCAAGTTCAGGAAGCCAGGGTGGAGGAGCGGTTTGGGTGGAGTTAAGAAATAATAAAGGCAAGAAGTCACATTATGGGAATGAGGCACAAATGTCATAACAGCAACCACACAGTAGGAAAAGAAAATCAAACAATGGGAGCTTGTTGGAAAAGTTTGATGGTAATCATGTGAGATTGTAATTTACATATGGACAGGTAAAATCAAACTTAGCTTAGATGAGGAGTTCACAGAGTGCTTTCAGAATAGTTTCTTTGAACACACATTCTACGGCAGGCTCTACTAGATCAGGTAGGGGCAGCAAGGATTAATTCATGACCTCATTGTGAAGGTGCCCCTGGAGAGTAGTGATTGTGGTATGATTTAATTTTACATTCAGTTCCGAGGAAAGAAAAATGGGTTCAAGATTAGTATTTTAAACTTAAATAAGTGCAGTTACGAGGCACCAAGCAGAGGTAGCTAAAGTGAGTGGCGAATTAGGTGACGGTTTCAGTCAGTCGAGAGACAGTGGCAGACATTTAAGGGGATCTTTCAGAATACATGGAATAAATACATTCAGAGAGAAACAAAGTTCCAAGGGGAGGACCCACCATCTGTGGTTAACTAAAAAAAAATTAAAATAGTATGAAAATTAAAGAGAAAGCAAATAATTTTGCAAAGATTAGTGGCAGGTCAGAAGATTGAACAGTATATAAAGCAGCAACAAATGCCTGAAAGAATAATAAAGGAAAAATTAGAGCACAGGATAAAGTTACACAGATATAGAAACAGATAGGAAGAGCTTCTATAGTGAACTTTGGTCCCATAGACCGCAAGCCTGTGGAATTAATAATGGAAAACAAAATGATGGTAGATTAATTAAATGGCCATTTTACATCAAACTATAGAGAATGCATGTAACATCCCAGAAAAAATTGAATCAGGAATTGAAAGGAATGGAGGAATTCAGGAAAATTACTATCACCAGACCAATCATTGTAGCTTCAGGCTGACAAGGCTCCAAGTTCTGACAGCCTTCACTCTACAGTATTAAAGGAACTGGATGGGAGATAGGTGATATACTGGTTTTAATTTTCCAAAATTCCCTAGATGGGGAAGGCTCCAGTGGATTCAAAAATAGCAAAAAAAAAGGAAGGAGACAGAAAGCAGGAAACCACAGGCCAGTCGGTTTAACGTCTGCCATAGGGAAAATGTTAGAAGCTATTATTAGGGGTGTTACCAAAGGACACTTAGAAAAATTCAAGGTCAATGTGATTTTATGAAAGGTAAACCATGTCTGACCAATTTACTGGAGTTCTATGCACTATGGCTGAAGGGAAACCAGTGGAGGTATTACACATAGATTTCCCCAAGGCAATTGTAAGGTGATTGGTGAGAATAAATGCCACTGATAATATAAAGAAACATATGGGTGTGGATAGAAGGCTCACAGCAAGCAGAAAGTAGGTGTCAAATTGGTCTTTTAGTGGTTAGCAAGATGTAACAGATGGTGTCCAATAATGACCAGTGTTGGAGCCTCAACTCTTTGCAACTTATAGAAACAGATGAAAGCACCAAAAGGTACAAGTGCTAAATGTGTTGATGAGGACATGAGGGGGCTACAAAGGGATATAGATAACTTAAACTGACCTCACCCAACAGGAGGAACAATGGTAACACGTGCAAGACCACCTGCAGGTTCGCCTTCAAGTTGCACACCATCTTGACTTGGAAATATACCATCATTCCTTCATCAACCGGCAGGTCTGAGTCCTGGAACTCCCAACCCAATTTTGTCCAGAAGGGCTGAAGTGGTTCAAGACGACGGCTAGATACCAGCTTCTCAAGGGCAATTGGGAATGGGCAATCAATGCTGGTGTGGCAGGCAACATCCAGGACCCAAAAATGAATAAAATGAGTAAATGGACAAAAATTTAGCAAGTAAAATATGGCAAAATACAAAATTGCCTATTTAGGCAGGAAAATATTTTTAAAAATCTATATTATCTAAATGGCAAGGAAGCTCTGAGATACAGGAGGGATCTGGGTGTCCTGCTGCACGATTCGCAAAGGTTGCTTTGTAGATACAGCAAGAGCCTGGGAAAGCTAACAAATGTTATCATTACCGGGCAACTGAATACAAAAGAAAGGTTATATAATGCACTAGTGAGGCCACATCTGGAATAGTGTGCACAGTATTGGCCTCCTTATTTCAAGAAGGGGATTAACACATTGGAAACAGTTCAGGTGGTTTACTAGACTAGTACTTGGAATGGGCAACTTGATTTAAAAGGGCTGGGCTTGAGGGAGGGCTTGATTGAAACATACAAGATTCTGAGGAGGCATCTTGCGAGGGTGGATGTGGAGAAGGTATTTTCTTGTGTGAGAGTCTAGAATGCTTTCTTTACTACCCTGTGCAGCCACTTTCAGGGAACTATGGACTTGGACCCTAAAATCCCTCTGTACATCAATACTGTTAAGGGTCTTACCATTAACAGTGTACTGTCCCTTTACGTTTGATCTCCCAAAGTGCAACACCTCATACTTGGCCGGATTAAACTCCACCCATATCTGCAATTGATCTATATCCCATTGTATCCTTTGGCAATCTTCTACGCTATCCGCAACACCACCAACCTTTGTATGGTCTGTGAACTTACTAACCCACCCATCGTTGTCCAGCTCTCGCTGCGAGTCACTGGAAAACTGGCATTTTACCATAAGCATCTGTTCACAGGAATTGAAGTTGAATGGTTCCCGCTGGCACAGAACCCATGATTAGAACTTCCCTTCTTGCTTTTAGTTACTTTCAGCACATACAGACTGCAGGTAATGTGACATTCACTGCCCCCAGTACCCGAGAGGGTGGGAGTGAGCACCCAGTCCCCAACCACTGGTTCTTTGCAGGAATGTCATTCAGGCCTTGGAGTTGGTGCTGGAGTAGAAACTAAAAACTATTTGCATTTCAAAGATAACACAGCACCACGCCCAGACAAAGCAGTTATATCAACTGTCACTTCCGTGATTCCACCTGAACTCAGGCCTGTATTTCTTTGGGATGCCACATCACCCCTCAGCTGGTTCCAAGAGCACCAGAAATACTCAGCAACAGAAGTAGTTCGACCTCTCCCCAATCCCCCACCGAGGCTTGCACCGTCACTCAACCTTCCCCATCAGACCCACTCCTCTGACCACAGGCACCGTCACCACCTCCCGTACTCAACTGACAATCACCACCTCAACTGGCAGCCTCATCCCGTCGATTAGCAACCACAGACACAGCTCAGCGACCCTCGCTGTCATCCCTAACAACTTCAAGCAACGCTCAGCAGCCTTCAAATACCCGACCAGCGAAAGTTGGCTGCTGATCCCCACCCCGATTTCCCCAACAATGATCCCCCCCCCCCCCCGCCACCTCTGGGCTCTCCCCCCACCCCCCACCAGATCCAAACCTGGAGATGGCCTCCATTTTCCTTCATGTGGTCCTCACTGGCACAGCACCCAAAGGCCTCACCTTCGCAAAGTTGATTCAGTCATGCCCGTGTCCCAGGCGCTACTGAGCAACAATCTGCAGGAGGAACTCAGTGGGTCAAGCAGCAACTGAGGTGGGGGGGGGGGGGTGGAAAAAGAGGTTGTGAAAGGAATTGTCAACGTTACAGGTTAAAACCCTGCATCAGAACTGAGAATGGAGAGGCAAGATGGTCCATATAAAGAGGAGAAGGGGAGTGGCGATGGGCTGGGCAAGGATTCCCATTCCCCACCACCCTCAGAACACAACCACATCAATCTGGACATGCCTGTGATGCCACCCGTGATGGAATAGCCCCACGCCACTCACCAATTCACCTCACAGTGAGTACTTCAGCACAGTCTGTGCTATCAGTGAAGTTATTCATAGCACAGCACCACGAGGAAAGAGAAGGCAAGCACCAAAAGGATCTACAGATCCAGTAACCCATGCAGTCACTATCAACTCAGAATCTTGCATCTGGGTCCTCACATCCCTACTGATCAATAATAACTTGACACAGAGCATGGTCAAAGCTAGAACACAAACTTTACTTACAAAGTAAATTAATTTAATGACTCACTGAAAGAAACATTATTTTCTTCACAAAGGCATTAACACAAAGCTTGTAGGCAGTCTTGCAAGTCCTGCATGCTGTAACATTGCAGTATTGTGGTTGAGTTATTGGACCGTAGATCCAGAGACACCACTGCAAATCCCACCAAGACAAGTCAAAGATTTTAAAGCATGATTGCAGGATCATTGTATTAAACTACCTGGTTCACTAATGTACTTCAGGAGAGGAAATCTGCTGTCCACATGCAGTGTGGTCTAAACATGACTCCAGACCCAGCAACGTGGATGACTCAGTTCATGGAAATTGGGATCGACAATAAATACCAACATTGCAAGTGACATCCATGTCGATGAATCTAAATAACACTGCAAGGATAAAACCTTTATCTTTACAGAAACCTTTTTAATTTGTAGCTTTATGGTGAATTTCATGATTTTTCAGTGAGATTTAAAACTCTTACACAATCCGTCGACATTTCTTTTGGCAGAGCAATTCTACACCATGCTTGGGTGAAAATGATTACAAAGAATGCCTTGTGACAAAACAGAAATGGTTTCAAGTGAATCAATGACATAATTCATCTGCTCTCTCCTACACATGCATTCAAAACATCCCTGGTCTCCCCTTTTGGACCATTTCCTGGGAGCAAGGGCATAATTTGGTTCACAAGACTCTCCCAGTGGAGCAAGAAACGAGCTGCTGGAGGAACTCAGCGGGTCAGGCAGCACCTGTGGAGGGAAACGGACAGTCGACATTTCAGGTTGAGACTCTTCACCTCCACTGGAAGAGTAGAGGGGACATAACCAGTACAAAGAGGTGAGGGGGAGGGACGAGGCAAGAGCTTGATGGGAGTTCTGTGAGAACCTCTCTCACAGATCCCCTTCCGCGATTTCTACTTCTCTTCAACCACATTCTCACCCAGAGTGCCAGCTCTTTCCCCACTCCTTCCCCTCACCTCTTTACACTGACTGTCTCACCTCTACTCTGTCCAAATGAAGGGTCTCAACCTGAAACATCGACTGTCCGTTTCCCTTCACAGATGCTGCCTGACCCGCTGAGTTCCTCCAACAGCTAGTTTTTTTTTGCTCCAGACTCCCGGCATCTGCCTTCTTGCGTGTCTGCCAGAGTTTGATGAGCTGATTACAGCACCGACCACACTCCAGGGAAAAGGTCAGCCTTGGGTCACACCCTTGGACTTTCAATCTTACCACATACAAAGCACAGCTTCACCAAACCATTGACATGCCTACCCCTCCACTGTGATCTGCCTGGGGAAAGTGCAGTACTTGGCAGAGCACGGCTTGCTTTCAGTTTTAACAACTCAACGAGTGGAGTGTCTGTTTAGATGCAACAAAACCAATCAAGGATGCAAGTTTTAGAACACGGAAATTTTAAACATGACAAATGAAAAACAGGAACCCAAGCCAGTTTGGCAGTTTCTATTCATTCAGTTTCATTTTAATACAATGACCTTAATGCTGGTTTGTTCTGGGACATTCACAGGTTTCCAAAGTGGAGGTACAAGATAAGATGCTGCAACTTTTCCCACGCCATTTCCCCCCCCCCCCCCCCCCCCCGAGTCCCAGGACTCTCTGATCTACGGGCTGTTCCCTGGGACACATAACATAACAAGCACAAGTGCTGCTGGAAAATCATCAGCTCAGTGAAAGGTACACTTTGTTGGTCTTCCAGTACAATGAATGAGATGTCCATAAGGGAATGCTGTCAACAGCGACATTCCAGGCTGCAGGAGTACATGCTATGGGATGCACTGGAGCTCAATGCATTGCGGGGAAGGACTGCAGTTTAAGGTCCTGCTGCCACTACACATTGAGGGGCTGAGCCCCATGTAAGAAGCCTCCCAAGAAGTCACATGAGAGGCAATGGTGCGATGTACACAATATGCACTGATACTATAAATGCATTGACTGAATGACACTATAAAGTTAAAGAAAGCCATGCACTGTGTTTGGTATTTCTTGTATGTATGTTTAGGAATAAAGTTTAATTTTTGAAATTAGAAAAAATTCTTCCTTTCTTTACTCCTTGCCTGAGAATACAAACAGACATTGATCGAGAGGCTCTTGAACACAAGCAGTAGGCAAAATAAAACAGGCCTGAGAAACCCAATGCGGATCACACAACTGAAGCACTCCTTTGAGTTGTGACTTGATCCCAACACTTTATTTGTTGGAGGTTACGATACACAAAAAGTGCTGGAGGAACTCAGCAGGTCAGGCAGCATCCATGGAGGGAAATAAACAGTCGACGTTTTGGGCCGAGACTCTTCATCAGGACACCTCTGTAGAGTATACAGAGGGATGATACCTTCCCAACAGCTGCTAAACAGCAAGGCAGCACAATGGCACATCTAGTCGAGCCACACACTGCCAATGACCTAGGTTCAATCTTGACCTCAGGTGCTGTCTGTGTGGAGTTTGCACCACCTCCCTGTGAACACGTGGGTTTCCCCCGGGTGCTCCGGTTTCCCCACACATCCCAAGGACATGTGGGTCAGTAGGTTAAATGGCCGCTCTAAGTTGCCCCCTAGTGTCTAGGTGAGTGGGCAGAATCTGTGGGGGAGTTGAGAATGGGAAGAGAATAAAAACTGGGATTAATGTAGAGTTAGTGTAACGGGGTGGTTGACTGTCAGCATGGACTCGAGGAGCCAAGGGGCCTGTTTCCGTGCTCTTATCTCGCTACAACTCTGAGTAACCCTGGTACAGACCCATGCTTCGCAGAGAGCATTGTGTGAAGAGTACGGAGCTGCCAGTGCCTGTATGGAATTGTATCGAGATCAGGAGTCAGGAAAGAAAGTTGCCAAAACCTTTGAGCAACTAACTGAAGTTTGGCTGAATTTAATGCACGGCAACACCACACACAAGCCGCACTTGAGGTGAAGTAACTCCACTCAAACAGTATGCATTTTTTCCTGATTCCAGCATCCTGAGCAGGCAGATTGTTTTCTGCATGCCCTTTCTTGTGCCGATATTGTACCAAAGTGGAGGAAGCTGGGGTTACTTTAGCCTGGCCTGCATTAAGGTCAGCTTTGCAGTTTACACAAAGGTTCCTTTGAGGCTTCAGCACAACTACTTAACCCGATAGACGGAGGATTTGGCTGGCCTGATGAAGCTGAAGTTGATCGTTTTCGTATCAAAAGCACTATATAGCACCGCAAAGTGAAAGAATTTAACACCACCCTCCCTTAAAAGCAAGTCAAACATATTACCTCAGCCTCAAAAAGCTCAGTACTGGTAACATACAGTCATACAGCGTACTATAAATAGCTTCCATTAGGCAACATTAACATGGTTGCAAAACATTTGAATTATTAGATCATCTGAAATTACGTTATAATATTAACTCCAGTCGCTCACCAAGGCTTCTTCAACAGCACTTCCCAAAGCCACAACCTTGATCAGCTATAAGGACTAGGACAACAAGCGTTGGATAGTAAACCACAAGCAACTGGAGGCCTGGGCTGAAAGAACTAGATGCAAAATTTACCCCCCTCCCTTGTCACTAGTCTCCCACATACTCCTTCCAAGGATTCAGTTGTGCTTCATCCAATTCAGTGTCCTGCGTTTGGTGCTCACAATGTGATCGCCTCCACACTGGGAAACTAAACCATGGCTCAGTGACCGCTCTCCACATAATTGAAGACCCCACCTACTCCGGATATTCTCTCTTCTCCCCCCTCTCATCGGGCAGAAGATACAAAAGCCTGAAAACACATACCACCAGGCTCAAGGACAACTTCTATCCTTGTTATAAGACTATTGAACAATAAGCCTAGTACAATAAGATGGACCCTTGACCTCAGAATCTACCTCGTTATGACTTGCACCTTATTGTCCGCCTGCACTGCACTTTCTCTGTAACTGTAACACTTTATTCTGCACTCTGTTATTTTTTACCTTGTACTACCTCAATGCACTGTTGTAGTAAATTGGAATTGGTTTATTATTGTCACTTGTACGGAGGTACAGTGAAAACCTTGTCTTGCATACCGATCAATTCATTACACAGTGTACTGAGATAGTACAAGGTAAAACAATACAGGATGCAGAATAAAGTGTAGCAGCTACAGAGATAGTGCAATGATCTGTATGAACGGTATGCAGGACAAGTTTTTCACCGTACCCCAATACATATGACAATAATAAACCAATTTACCACTCTCCACACACTTGCCACTCCTACACTTTTCCAATGAAGCACAAGGAATGACGCCTCATCTTCTGACTAGGCACATTACAGTCTTCCAGACTCAACTCTAAATTCAGACAATGAGCATTTTAATTTCAGATCTGAAGCATTTCTTCCATATCTCATTGTTAATTTCAGGTAACTCCTCTGTCACTTCAGAGGTGCAAGTACAGGTGAACCCACGTTACAGCAGTTTGGGTAACAGAAAGTCGCACTCACGGAATTCATAAATCACCACCAAATAGTCTGAGGTACAGAATAAAATTTCGCTCTCATGGAATTTATGTGTCAACTTTTTTTTCCAATTTGAATTTCTTGACACAGGCACAGATGATGTGGCTTCATGTTATAGAAGATCGCAACATGGTCTATTTTCTAGGAATGCAACCCTCCCTGTAACTTGGAGTCACCTGTACAAAAGGCATGATTGTCAGTTTGCGCCAAGATCCTCAGTAACAGCCACACCTATGGTCGTTTAATTTTCCTGCCTTCCACCCCATCACAGGCAACCTCACATTCTCCCTTCCCCTCCCCTCTTCTCTAAAACTTTATTTATACAGTGCAGTAACAAGCCCTTCCGGCCCAACGAGCCTGCGCCGCCCAATTACACCCATGTTAACCTACTAACCCATACATCTTTAGAATGTGGGAGGAAACCGGAGCACCCGGAGGAAACCCACGCAGTCACTGGGAGAACGTAAAATCTCCTTACAGACAACAGCGGGAATTGAACCCCAATCGTTGGTGCTGTAATAGCGTTACACTAACCGGTACGCTACCATGTTTATATGTTTCTCTCTGCATTCTGAGAAAAAGTCGTTCACCTGAAATATTAAAAGTTTCTATCTCTAGATTTGAGTACTTTGAGCCCTTTGCTCAGTGTTAATTTGCTCAGTGTGTTCAGGAGAAGACACACCAGTCCTCAGGGTCAACAGTGGAATGGGTGAACAGCTTCAAGTTCCTGGGTGTCAATATCTCAGAGGATCTATCCTGGGCCCAACACATTGATGCAATCACGAAGAAGCCACGCAAGCAGCTCTACTTCATTAAGAGTTTAAGGAGATTTGGTATGTTACGAAAGACTCTTGCAAATTTCTACAGATGTATGGTAGAGAGCATTCTGACTGGTTGCATCACAGCCTGGTATGGAGGCTCCAATGCACAGGATCACAAGAGACTGCAGAGGGTTGTAGACTCAGCCAGCTCCATCACAGGCACAACACTCCCCACCATCGAGGACATCTTCAAGAGGCAGTGCCTCGAGAAGGCGGCATCCATCATTAAGGACCCTCACCATCCAGGACATGCCCTTTTCATGTTACTACCATCGGGGAGGAGGTACAGGAGCCTGAAGACCCAAACTCAACATTTCAGGAACAGCTTCTTCCCCTCCGCCATCAGATATCTAAATGATCCATGAATCCATGAACACTACCTCATTATTCCTTTTTTTGGACCATTTATTTTTGTAATTTATAGACGTTTATATCTTTGCACTGTACGGCTGCTGCAAAACAACAAATTTCACATTGTACGTCAGTGATAATAGGTTTATTCTGAATGGTGTGGTTGGATCACATTAAATCAGTAATTAGCAGCTGTCGCGAGTCTCCGGCTCAGTTCACCACGCAGCTTGGTGAACACGCAGTATGCCACATCCTCTGCACAATCCTCAAATGGAAAGCTTCTCGATTTCTGCATAATTCAACCACAATTCATCCACTGCTTTGGTACGTGACATTGTGAGCAGTGTCTAAGGTCAGCTAATGGGTGAAAGAGACAAGATGACTTGCAGATGCCACATCCTCAGAGAACATGATTCAGTAGAAACCAGCACGAGCACCATGAGTGTAACATCTGGAATAATGTGGTACATTATTACAGGACAAGGAACTGAAGCACTTTCTGCTGCCATCATATTTTTCCAATTCATGGAGACAGAGTGCGAAGTTTTTCAAAACAGTCCAGAAACAGATATTTCTGTCTGGGACCAAAGCGAATCAACTTGCCGATTGGTGAGGTAGTCCTTCCTCACTCCAAGGCAATGAGTAAAGCAGATCCCATTGAACTGCATGGACTGCGATGGCTGCAACGGACCTCTCTTGGTCCTTGCAGAGTTCAGCTGCTCTCAGCCCAAGGAACAGGAAAAAGAAAATCCTAATGGGAATCCTGGGAGCATGTGCAGTCCGAGTGAAGACTGGCAAGTTGGCTTGTTGTTGCAGACCCTGAATACCTCAATATTTAATAAACTCTCAGCTGGAGAACAGAGGATAACACAGAGGAGACAGTGTCAGTATAGCCACTCACTGCACGGAAATAATCACCACCTGTCCCAAGGGTCTGCACCCACGGGTGCCGCAGATACTGCATCACCCGTGTCTGGTCAGCATTGTTGACCGGAGCTTCAGCCAGTCTGATGTGGGGTCAGCAGTGTTGCTTTGCATCACGTGCTTTCCCTCAGGCAAAGTGACCTGGACATCCCCTTTCCAGGCTGCCTGACTGACCTGCTGAGCACCTACACAACCTCCTCACCCACCCCAGCTGACAACTTGACCTTGGGACCGTCTCAACTGCCTTTCGTGGTCTCAGATAGCAGACAAAGGGGAGGCAGGGAAAGGAGGAACAAAATAACCACAAGGAGACAAAAGACATGATTCATACTGATACCCATTAACACAGCTAATGTTTCCGGGCAGAAGTGTCTGAGATGCATGCAATATTTCTAAATTCCAGGAATGACACAATGCAACACTATGACCACTTTGCACTACAATGGATGTATTTAATTTGTTCTAATTGTGTTCTTTCTTGTAAAAATTGTGTACAATTTATGTTCTTCTTGTGAATATTGTGCCTCTAATGCTATGTGCCCGTGATGCTGCTGCAAGTAACTTTTTCATTGCATGTGTACTTGCGCATATGACAATAAACTCCACCTCAGCACCCACCCACCCCTACAGCTCAATCAGGTAGAGACACACACGTTGCATCCCTCAAAGCCTGACCTCCCTACAGGCTTCTCATTAATCGGATTTCAGTAAAGGCTTAGTTGCTTTAACTAGGCTGCACGCTATTATGTGCCCAGGATAACTATTCAATGTATAACATGGTGCTATCTGTTCCTTCCTGAGAGACTGCTGACCCTCTCATTACTGCACATAAACAATCATGTGAAATGTGCCTTTGCTACAGAAGTTTTCAAGAGTCATTTCCTTTCATTTCTGCCTGTTCACACCAAGCAAGAAGCCTGAAGACATGGCTAAAGGGTTCTTTTTACCCAGGCAATTAAGACAAAGTGCAAATGTCACAGCAGACATATCACTTGTGTGTCATTTCTGTATTCGGCACAGAAATTCATAAATTTCTGAATGCCAAAACAGACTACCCTGACTTTTCAATGATAGTTAACCTCTCCCAAACTACCATGTTTACTGCAGGACAGCTGCACTTGGCTTATCCTGATGCTGGGTTAAAGAGATCTGTAAATACGAATCAAAGGACATAGAACAGCACAGCACAGGAACAGGCCCTTCGGCCCACGATGTTGTGCCAAACTAATTAAACTAGTAATTAAATGCCTAACCAAACTAATCCCTTCTGCCTACACAATGCCCACATCCCTCCATTCCCTGCATGTTCACGCGCCTATGGAAGAGCCTCTTAAACGCTTCCATCGTGTCTGCCCCCCACCATCATCTGTGGCAGCGCTCACAATTTCAGCAGGGGAACAACACTTACTCCAAATATACACCACCCAAGCAGCCCCTTATCTTTTGCATCACAGATACGATAGTAGCATTGAAGAGACTTTTAGACAGGTGCATGAGTATGCAGGGAATGGAAGGATATGGATGATGTGCAGGTAAAAGGGATTAGTTTAATTTGGCACCATGCTTGCACAGACATCATAGGTTGAAGGGCCTGTTTCTATGCTGGACAGTCTGATGTCCTATATATATATATATATATATATATATATATATATATATATATATATATAATTTCACCCACACTTTTGACCATGAATACCGTTATGTATTAATGTGGTCTTAGCACAAATTACTACCTCCAGCAATATCACTTGCACAATTGCCCACTTAAAGGAAGAGTTACACTGGCTCTGTCCCCCACACTTCACCTTAAGTGCATTACTGGACATAATCTGGTTCTCTCTATCAAAGATCAGACATCACCCACACTGCCCTGACAAACATAGCCCCAATATTTCAATAGCAAGTGAAAATCAAAAAAAATTGCAGCTATTAGAAAGCTGAAATAAAAACAGAAAATGCTGGAAATTCGCAACAGTACCAGCAAAATCCGAAGTGAAACAAAGTTAATGGAGCATTAATTCTGTATCTGGTCCCAATATTTCATGTTCATCAATCAGGCATCATTTCAGTGAAGCCTCTCTGTTCCCTCAACAACCTTTCCATGGTGCAGAGCTCAAATGCAAACACTTACAATGGTGGATCTCTGTAAATCAATGCATTTTGACTTTTATACTGTAAACTTTTTTTTAACCATTAAAAGAAAGACACAAAATTGGTTGTAAATAAGGCCTTAATGTGGAGCTGTATTGGCAATTTTTAATATCCCGTCAATCCCACCACCCCTCTTCCCACCAAATCATTCTTTTCTCCACAAGACTCTACCTGCAATGATCAGTCCTTTCCCTGCACTTCTAGACCAGCTGCTGCTTTGCTGCCTTTCTCTCACCTCAACCAGAAGGGCAAGAAGCTTCATTTGGTCTTCAGTGGTTACCATACCATTTACTTCAGCACTTGCTGCAAATGTCACACCTCACCCTCCTGTCCTGTGGCCAACTAAAACTTGGGAGAAATAAAAACAGAAAATGCTGGAAACAGTCACTAGGGTCAGACAGCATTCTCTGGGGAGAGAAACAGAGTTAACATTGAAACTTTAACTCCATCTCTCTACGGACGTTGCCCTGACATTGAGTCATGGGGTAACCTCACCGCGTCAACCTTCAAGCACACATATCTCATTAATCTCATTTTATTCCCATACATTCGTACAGTTTTTTTAAATTCTAAAACTTGGGAGAGAATACTTCCCACTTCCAGTAATACAGAAGCTCATCTTATCGCCCACTATTCAATGCCTCCTGAACAGTCATTTCATGGTCATTGTTAATAATGCATGGCTTGAGTTATTCAATTATTGAATTTAAATTCCCTAGTTGCTGTGGCAGGATTCAAACTCATCATCAACAGTCCAAGCCTTTGAACAGTATGTTACTATTCCCAGAGATATTAAGCAGGTTTCATTGCAAATTTATAGCAAGTGGAAGTTCTTTAGAAGTGTAGATAGGGTTGTAATGTCAGAAACACAGCAACCAAGGGGTAGCAAGATCCCATACAATTGTGACCAATTAATTTGTTTTAGGCATTGGCAGATTTTACAAAAAACAGATAAGGGGACTAATTGTTTCAGACGATTGCAGAGAGACGGTCTAGCTCTTGTTTAAACTCTGCGGGTTCACCAGTGGGCGCTTGTTAGATTCTGTTCAGGAACACGCAACGGCACGGAAACCGTCAGTGATGCCCACCACTGCCCAGACTAGGCCACCCAGGGGGTGCTGGAACCCAGAGTGATGCCCAAAACTGCCCAGATGAAGCCATTTTACTGAACACACAGCAAAGTGCACATCTGAGGCTGCACAACACCTAATTAGCATGCTGTTCCATCTGGGGAACCAATTTATATTTCCTTTCCTGCCACCTTCATGTAGCATCGTAACACAACGGTTAGTGTTGCTCCCTCACAGCTCCAGGTACCCAGGTTCGATCCTGACCTCTGGTGCAGTCTGTGTGAAGCTTGCATGTTCTCCCTGTGACCACGTGGGTTTCCCCTGGGAGCTCCAGTTTCCTCCCACATCCCGGAGATGTGCAGGTTGGTTAAATGGCCGCTGTAAATTGCCCGCAGTGCATGTGAATGGCAAAAGAATCAAAGGGGAGTTGATGGGCTGAGAGAGAGAACCGGTTTCAGGACTACATCGAAGTTAGGAGCGGGACAATGGAACAGACAGGTTTGCTCTGCTCAGAGACACAAGAGATGGCAGATGCTGGAACCTGAAGCAACAAACAATCTACAGGAGGAACTCAGTGGGTCGAGCAACATCTGTGGGAAGAAAGGAATTGTTGGTGTTACACGTCACAACCCTGTATCAGGACTGAGAGTGGAGAGGGGAGACTCTTTCCTCCCACAGATTCTGCTCGACCTGCTGAGTTCCTCCAGCAGGTTCTTTGTTGCTCTGCTTGGAGTTGGCATGGACTTGATAGGCCAAATGGCCTCCTCCTGTGTAATAATAACCAAATAAGTTTCTGAACTACAGATCAGGTGGGGATCAGATTTCACATGTCCTTGTGCAAACAACTTCCAGTTCAGCTTTAACTCCAGGCCCCTCCCCAGAAGAAGGATTTAGAGACCGAACACAAACTGGAGGAACAGCACCTCATGCTCTCACCAGGTAGTTTATGACCCAACGGCATTAACACTGAATTCTCCAGTCTCAGGTAACCTTTCTCTCTCCTGGTTTACCCAGTTACCCAGTCCCCCTCCCCCCCACACGCACTTGACCCCACCCACCCCCCCAGGCCCCCGTCACCTAGTTTCTTTCCCCTCATCCCCATCACCTTTGGTCCTCAGTGGTTACCACGCCATTTACTTCTCTTTCCCCATCACCCACATCCCCCCCAACTGTTCCCGTCTGCCCTCCCCACCTCTTTGTTTCCATGCTCCACCTTCCTCCCCCATCAGGTTCCATCACCTGCAGGCCACCTATCACCCCCCAGCCCCTGGCACTACTGCCAGTCTTCCCTCTTCCATCTACCTATCACCCCTCCTGGTAACCACTCCCTTCTGTTCTCCTCCCCCCCCCCCACCCCACTTTGGTTTCCCTCATTCCTGTGGCCCCTTCCCCTTCCCCACCCTCACGACCTACCCACCTCCTTCCCTTTATTCCATGGTCCACTGTCGGATTCCTCCTTCTTCAGCCCTTTGCCTCTTCCACCGGTCACATCCCAGCTTCTCGCATCATTCCCTTTCACCCCACCCCTCCCCCAGATACCTTCCTTCCCCTTCTCATCTGGACTCGCCTGCCAGCTCACACTCCTCCCCCTCCTCTGCCCTTTATTCTGGCTTCTCCCCTCTTCCTTTCCAGTCCTGATAAAGGGTCTCGGCCCAAAACGTTGACTGTTTATTTCCCTCTATAGATGCTGCCTGACCCACTGAGTTCCTCCAGCAGTTTGTTTGATGCTCCAGAAGGATTTAGATCCAGGACACGAGGAGAGCACCAACGTTCACAGCCCCAGTGTCAGGCATTACAGGCAAAAATCCCAACAGTTCCTCACAGGCAGAGAGAAAGGGAGGAGGCAAGTCAGCCGAGCCACGGTCACTCCGAAACACCCAAGGTGCGGAGTCACAACAGGACTTCAGACAGATGGTGTCCAACCTCAACACTACGTGCAACACATGGAGAGAGCGAGAGCGAGAGAGCAAAAATAATCTTAAACAAGTAAGGACCCACCAAGATATCTTTATTAGTCACACGTACATCAAGACACACAGTGAAATGCATCTTTTGCGTAGAGTGTTCTGGGGGCGCCCCGCAAGTGTCACCACGCTTCTGGCGCCAACATAGCATGCCCACAACTCCCTAACCTGTACGTCTTTGGAATGTGGGAGGAAACTGGAGCACCCGGAGGAAACCCACGCAGACACGGGGAGAACATACAAACTCCTTACAGATAGCGGCCGGAATTGAACCCGGGTCACTGGTGCTGTAATAGCGTTAAGCTAACCGCTACACTACCATGCCTGCCCTGATATTGAAGCAGAATGATATTGAAATTGCTTGTGGATATTCCAAGAACAAATCTCTCACTCCCGCTGAGCTCTGGTACTCAGAGCAGCCCACACCTTATTTTAGGCTTGGCTGATACAAATTATTTTTAGCCACATCTGCCTCCACTGGCAATTTCCAGATACATTCCACTATAGCAGTGGCTGATTCCAGCATTAACAGTCAGGTGCTCACTCACTCCAATGAGTACACACCCCCAGTAAAAGCTGACGGAGAGGCACGAGTCACCTCTGCAAATGTTTGACTACCAGCTTATGCCAAACAGTCTGAGTTGCAAGATTTTGTTTTAAATGTTCTGCTGCACTGGCCAACTGTGGAGAAGAGATAATGTACTGGAGGTCCATCTCAATCCTACTCTTTTACATACATCCCAGACAGCAAGTCCCAAATCACAATGGAGACATCAAACAAGAGGAAGCAAGAACTTAAGAAAACACCCAAGGAAGATTTCCAGAAGGCTTTGGGGATTTTAATACATCTCACACTCTCTACCCTTTCCAACACTTATTTAACAAATGCACTTTTAAAATACTCATCCTTTCTCCCTCTCCCAGCCCCTCCACAGCCTCACTCTTCCCAATCTATATCTCTGCACGACTCCTGAATTTAATCATTCCATGGTTGGCAGCCTTGAGCTCCAAGCTCTGGAAGTCTGTCACTCAGCAGAAAAGGCCTGGAAGTTGCCCTCCAAGCCACACACCATTCTGACTTGGAAATATATCGTCCTTCCTTCACCGTCGCTGGTTCAAA
Organism: Pristis pectinata; assembly: GCF_009764475.1. Classification (NCBI taxonomy): domain Eukaryota; kingdom Metazoa; phylum Chordata; class Chondrichthyes; order Rhinopristiformes; family Pristidae; genus Pristis; species Pristis pectinata. Next base: position 17,781,056 of record NC_067433.1, read on the forward strand.
TTCACGGAACTCCCTCCATAACAGTGTTGTGGGTGTACCCACACCTCAAGGACTGCAGCGGTTCAAGAAGACAGCTCACCACTGCCTTCTCAACGGCAACACTATTACAGTGCCAGCGACCCAGGTTCAATTCCGGCCGCTGTCTGTAAGGAGTTTGTACGTTCTTCCCGTGTCTGCGTGGGTTTCCTCCGGGTGCTCCGGTTTCCTCCCACCTTCCAAAGACGTACAGGTTAGGAAGTTGTGGGCATGCTATGTTGGCGCCGGAAGCGTGGCGACACTTGCGGGGTGCCCCTAGAACACTCTACGCAAAAGATGAATTTCACTGTGTGTTTCCATGTACATGTGACTAATAAAGAAATCTTATCTAAAAAAAACTAGGGGCCTGCAAGCAAATGCTGCCTCAGCCTGCGAAGCTCTCACCCCTTGAATGAATAAAGAAAAATGTCTCCCTACCTCTCTTTTCTCCTTTCAAGGCACACCTTAACAACAAATTCCTTAAGGCAACCTGCCCTTATACGTGGCTCAGAGCCAATTTATTTGTTTGCTAACTCTCCGGCAAAGTACTTTGGGATGACCTTTGATGCTGAAGGCAGAGTTGTTGCAGACAGCCTTTCCCAGGTATGGGTACAAGAAAGACCTGCTACCCCTCAGTACGATTCAGCAGTGGTGTTTGTATTTTGCAGTAATACAGGGTTCTTGGAGGGTCAGAGAAGGGAGAAGGAAGGGGCAATTTTGCATCGAAGTCCCAGAATGAAACATGTTTCCACCACAAGCATAATCTGATTCCAATACCATATCTGCCTGGAGTTGTTTTCTCCGGAGTGTCGGAGGCTGAGGACAGACCTGATAAGAAGATTATGAGAGGCATAGATAGGGTAAACAGTCAGAATCGGCAAGTTTTGTTTTTACGCACAGTGGTAGGTGCCTGGAATGAACTGCCAGGGAAAATGGTGGAAGCAGGTACAATAGCAACCTTTAAGAGATACGGACACATGAACAGGCAGGGAACGGAGGGATATGGATCAGGTAAAGGCGGATGGGATTAGTTTAATTCAGCATCACGCTCAGCACTGACATCATGGGCCACAGGCCTGTTCCTGTGCTGTACTGTTCTACGTTCCATGTAAAATTCAGATTAAGGAATCTCACTGGTTCAAAATCAGTCCAGGCTCCCTGTGAAACGTTCAGCCTCCCTACCAGAGTCTGGACTGGAGAGGTCCTGTATCACAGGTCAGGAAACAAGTATTCAGCCCCACTGGATATCAGGAAAATCACTGCCAACCGCATCTCAACTCCATCCACTCGCTTTGGCCTTCGGAGTTATAGTCATACAGCACAGAGACGGGCCCTGCAGCCCACCAGTTCCACACTTTATTCTCCCCACATTCCCATCAACTGCCCCCAGATTCTGCCTCTCACCTACGCACTAGGGGCAGTTCACAGCAGCCAATCCACCTACCGACCTGCACGTGTTTAGGATGTGAGAGGAAACCAGAGCAACCGGAGGAAAGTCACTCAGTTACAGGGATAACACACAATCTTCACGCATACAGCACAGGGGGTCGGGATCAAACCCAGGTCAGTAAAGCCGAGGGAGTGTCTCTACTTTCTACACTACTCTGCCACCCATCACTTCCTTTACAGATTCACCGGTTCACCAAGTGCAGGAGGCAGCCATTTGGCCCGCTGAGTTTATACTGTCCCTTGCAAAAAAAAATCAACACGCAGTCATTAACTGAGACAGCATCCAGTGCGTTGAATGGGAGATGGTTCCACACTTCCGATGCTTTAGTCTGCAGCAACACAGCCTTAAATTCCCGCCACAAATATCCCTATACCAGGACAGCAAGGGAGAGGCACAGCATAATTCAGGTACCAATCAGACTGAGAGTGTAGGGGGAAGATGTAATGAGGTGAAAGGGAGGGGTGAGATAGGGGTTGGTAGGTGATGTGCGTAACCCAGGTGAGGTGGGGGATGACGGGCAGAGGAGGAAGGTGGAGACAGAGGCTGGAAGGTGATAATTGGAACCAGATAAGGGAGGGATGGTGAACGGATGCTGGTGGGTCTGGAGTCATATAGAGGCCAGGTTGGGCAAGAAGGGCAGATTTCCTCCCTTGAATGATACTTGTAATAACTGTCCAGTTGTGTCGTGGTTCACTGGGACCAGCTTTTCTTTTAAGAATGTTCCAGATGATTTAAGTATTTGAATTTAAATTCCCAGCTGCAACGGTGAGACTCGAACTCACATCTCTGCACCACCCCTCTGCCTGCTGGTCTTGCAACTTAACCACAACACTAACGCACCCCTAAAGACTGTGGAGTTCACGTTTCAAAGTTAAATACCCACAAATGACACAGAACATGACAGAAAAATGCTGCAGCTCAAGCACAATTGTTATGTGCACTTCCAGAAACTGTGGCATGCCCCTCCTGCACAGCAGCAAAGTGACATCGATCAGTGTGCAATGTATAAATGATGCCACTCCAGTGGTTTTCCAATGGGAATACACTGTTTGCTGATGTCACCACAGTGGCAATTCCACCATTCCTCCAGGATGCCTCCCAAGTCTGCCTGTCTTGAAGGCAAGTTCCTGGGATATGCCAATAAGCACCATCCTTGCACTGGATGCACAATGTCCCATCAGCTGTCAGAGAGCCCCTTTCCCGCGCTACATCCCAACTCCCCAACACTCCAGGGCAAATTGGTATTGTGCTATTATTGTCACATGTACTGAGATACAGTGAAAAGCTTTTGCTTTGCATGCCATCCGGACAGATCATGCCATACATAATTACACCGATGTAGTAAAAAGAAAACAGAATGCAGAATATCATATTACAGTTACAGAGAACATACAATTCAGGTGAACAAAACAGCCTGATTGGAATGAGTCACACCTTGCGAGCCCCTGCCATGCTGAGAGACTGCAAAGGAAAGGTCTTGCTTTGCACAGGACTTTGGATCTGCAATGTGCTTCACCACACAAGGCCCGAGGTTCCCAAGGCTTACCTGCATGACACATTGTGCATCATCTACCTGAATATCACAGACCTGAGGTCTTGAACAAAACTGCCACACACACTGTGAGGGCTGCTTCCATGCAAGTTTTCACAAACCGAAAATGTTTGAGGCACAGCAAATGCCAAATACCAGAACAAATGCAGCCATCTCTGATGTTAGCAGGTACAAAATTCAACTGGAGAAGTAATCCCAAAGAAACCATTGTTAGGCAGACATCAGGTCAGAGGTGGGGAATCTGGAGCAATATCAGAGCTGGAAATCTGATGTAAATCCAGAAATACTGATATCCCTCCTAAAATGTAACTCAATCAAAGGTAGTGTACTGCGCTGCTGCTGCTGCAAAAAGGAAATTTTCATGGCGTTTTTACCCTGCGTATGTGTGCCTGTGACAACAATAAAATTAAAACTATAAACAAAACACGAGTTGGAAATTGGCTGAAACTGCCTTGATTTCACACCATGTGCTGATGAGATACCCATCCAAAAATCACAGGGTCTGAAAACTAGAGTTGGAAGAATGAGAGAGGAACTGATTGAAACAGGAAACCTGATGGTTGTGTAGAAGACGCTTCCTCTTGTGGGAGAATCAAGAAGTAGGGGTCACTGCTTAAAAATAAGGGGTTACCCACTTCAGACAGATGAGCCAATATTTTGTTCCTCTCAAGAGGGTCATGAATCTTTGGAATTCTCTTCCTCAAAGGGGAGCCTTTAGATATTTTTAGGGCAGAGGTAGATAGATTCTTGGTAAACAAGGGGTTCAAAGATTACCACTGGGAGAGAGGAACATGGAGTTGAAGTAACAGTCAGATCAGCCAGGATCTTTTCGAAGGACGGAACCAGCTTAAGGACCCTGATGGCCTACTCCTGCTCTGAATTCATACATTACTGTTCACAGCTTGAGAAGAACAGTTTGATTGTGCAAAGTAGTGGCAGCAGAGTTACGTTGAGAGCAGCTATTCTGGCTCAGTGTTTGATCACAGAAGGTTGTAGGAAATATTTCTCCAACCTCACCCCCAGCTTTTGGTTTCAACAGCTAGAACACTGGGCAGGAGAATGCAGGAGCAGGTATTTTCAATACCCCACAGGCCAACAATTAGAAACCAAATGGGAAAACTACAACCATTAGCAAGACAATAATGTAAAAACTGAAGTAAAAATAGAAAGTGCTCGAAATTCTCAGCAGGTCAGGCAGCGTCTGTGGAGAGTGAAGGAGTTAACATTTCAAGCCATTGATCATTGCAATGAAAGATCATGGATGTGAAAGTTAACTCTGAACCTGCTGAGTGTTTCCAGCACTTTCTGGTTCCAGCTATGTTATAAAGATGTTTTGCTGGTATCCATTTATTATAAGATACTTCTCACTTATTTAAATATCTGCAGTTTGGAAAACATAGGCCTCATTTGCTGATTTAAGGACACATTGTAGAGTGATACCCAGGTGCTCCTAATGAATTGTTGTCTCCAGTTTTGACTTTAATTTTCTCTGACCTGACGACTGTGCTTATGCGTGTTTAGAGAGCTGAACACTCAGCTGCTGGCCCCTCCAGAGCTGCTCAATAAATGCATCTGATATTACAACCTCACGCTGGAGTCTCCAGCCTGTGGGGGTCTAGGGGTCAACCGAACACTAAACTTCAGGAACAGGTCACTAAACTATCGAGGAAAGCTTCTTCCTTTCACTGCTGAGGTCACCATTACTAATCCAGATTCAGAGACAGGGCTCAGCACCGCTTCATAAACATATTAACAGCAACTATGGAATTGTTTAAACTCGCAAAATCACAATTGCATCCTTCACATTTACCCCTTTACACAGTTCATACAGCATAGAAGCAGACCATTCAGCCAATCTAGTCCATGCCAGCATTTATTTTGTACTCAAGTCTCTTCCTGTTTTCTCTCTGAATCTACCGGCGTGACCCTCCATTCCCTTTGATTTGCCTGTCCAGCTTCCCCTTAAATGTATCCACTTCATTCCCTCAACCATGTCCTGCGGCAGTGAGATCCACATTCCCACTGAAGACACAAGAGACTGCAGATACTAGAATCTGGAGCAACAACCAATCTGCTGGAGGAGTTCAGTGGGTTGAGCAGCATCTGTGAGGAGAAAGAAATTGTCAACGTTTTGGGTCAGTCCTGATGCAGGGTTTCGACCTGAAATGTCAACCATTCCTTTGACCCCCACAGATGCTGCTCGACCCGCTGAGTTCCTCCAGCAGATTGTTTGTTGCTGCAGATTCTCACGGCTCTTTGGGTAAAGGAGTTTCTCCTGAAATCCTGATTTGATTTCCAGGTAACTATCCTACACTGATGGCCACCACAGAGTTAACTTCCCACATCAACAATCTTTCATCAGAATGACTGATGGCTTGAAACATTAACTCCATTTCCCTTGCCATTGATGCTGCCTCACCTGCTGAAAATTTCTAGCACTTTCTGTTTTTATTTCAGATTTCCCACATCTGCAGGTTTTTTTTGTTTTCGGTTTATCGTAGAAATGTCCTGCTAATGTTTGGGAGCTTTGCTTGCCAACCTGACTTATAACTGCTGGACTGTGAGGTATGTAGAAAATAGGAATTCCTCTCCCTGCTCCCTCCTACAAGTCCTCTCATCAAAAGCTTTCAATGTTTCCAAGATCTCTGCCAAGTCACCCCTCGGTCTTCCTTTCCCAAGAAAAAGGGAGAACCGGTCTACTCATACTTCCCTGATATTCTGACCAGCACTAACTGCTAATTTTGTTGCCTACATAATCTTCAAATATTTTGCCTCAGGTGTGTTACAACGTTAGAAAAGCAGTAGTTAACAGAATCATAACCTGCAAGCAAGTCACCCATCGCACCCAGGCAATCTCTTTGAAACAACTGGCCACTTTAGTCTCAGATCCAAGCCTTTTCTCATTATACTGCAACTTAACTTCTTGTCTGATTCTCTTGAAAGTTCCTAAAAGATCTAACACAACCACCTCTGCAGAAGGTTTAAAAACCCTTCATGTGCTTAAGGTTGGAGTCAGCCATGATCATACAGAACAGAAACTGGCCCTTTGTCCCGCCATGTCCTTGCCAACCGTACTGCACTCATTTACACTAATCTTATGCTAATTCCCATTTTTAATCCTCCGCGCGTCCCATCAACTTCCCCCAGATTCTACCATTCACTTACGCAGGGGCATTTTTGTTTTTTTTAGAAAACGATGGTCAATTGACCAACCAACCCACACATCATTGAGACATGGGAGGAAACTCGGGCACTGGGAGGAAATCCACATGGTCACAGCGAGAGCGAGAAAACTCCACATGGAATGAAATCTGATTTAGTTCAACAGTATCAAAAACATTTGAATCAAAACACTCTTAAAACATTGACACCGTACAACATCCAGCTACAGTACATTGGGGCAAGGGTTCCAACTGTGGTTGAGTACATAACAAACTTACATTCAACTGACTTCAAGTCCCACTGCAAAAACCCAAGCACAAAATCCAGGCTAGCACTCCACTTCATTAGTGAGGGAGTGCTGAATTTCAGAACTGGTAGTGCATGTTTCAAGGGCCAGGTACAAACGTAAGATTTTGGATAGGAGATAGAAAGAGAGAAAAACGTGAGGAAAAAGCTTTCTGACTGACAGCAGAACTCATTGCCAGTAGGGAGGGTGGAAAGAGAATCTATCAGGGACTTTGATGGGGAACTGGACTGGCACTGGAGGGAGGAGACAGGTGACCCCATGTTATTAGGGGGTTGTGTTCCGAGGGGTTTCACAAAGTTCCATAAGCGAAGCCACATCAGCTGTGCATGGGTCAAGAAACACGTGTTGAAAAAACTAAATTTTGTGTTTTAATCTTTTTTTTAATCCCCACATAAATTCCATGAGAGCGAACTACTGATTTGTGAATTCCGCAAGGGCGAATTTCAGTCACCCAAACGGCTGTAACGCAGGGGCTGCTTGTACTTTGCAGAGCTGGGGGAACGAGCACTTACTTGGATTTGCTCCATTAGGAGCCAGCAGAGACTTGATGGGCCAAACTACTTCCTGTGCCATAACTATGACGCTAAGTGTTGTCTTGCAGATGACGCATTACTCCCGTGATCATGAAAGTTCCCATGGCAATATTTCGATAAAGCACAGAGCTCACCTTGGCCAATATTAAAACCACTACAATATCATAAAGACAGGTTACCTGGACTACCCCACCCTGATGTTTGTGGGAGCTTGCTTATCCAAACTTGCTATCATCTTTCCTGTACTACAAACATGCTGCTTCATTGTCTCCAGTACTCTGGGAGTTTGGAGAGTTGTGATTAAGATTTATGAAAATTGAATAGAATCGTAGTTTTTTTTAAAAAATAAACACATTTAAGCAAAAACAAATTTTCCACAAATTGATCCATACATATTGGCAACCCTTTCACGTAATCTTTGGGTAAAGTTACAGCTCCACTTTTTAAAATAAAACTCATCTAAAACAATGCCAGAAATTAAATCTCACACCACTGCTGGGGAGGCCCCCGTAAGGAAAGCATGCATTTTCTGTTCTGTATTTAAACAAGAAAAACAAGTATGCTAATGTACAGTTACAGAAGAAAATCACACCCATTAACTGTAGTCAGAACAGTGGTGGCAATAACAGGTCATTTTGAGAAAAATCACTAAAGACCTACAATATTTCAGAATCGGAAAGTTGCCTTGAGATTGAAGCATTGTACTCCTTTCAACAGACGAAACCAGATTCTTCCTCGATCAAATAAAACAGCTGCTTTCTGAAAATGGTTTCATGCAGTCATCAGATGGAAGTCATTATTATATATTATATTCATTCAAAATCGTGCTCCCCCACCCCACCTCTTGCATTCCCGACTGGCATGTCCTTATTTGGGCGAGAGGATCATGGGATGGATTGCACGGATTTACCCAGAAGGTTACTGCTCTTCCCACTACAGCCAATTTGGGGCCTGTGCGTTTAATGATAAGCGGAGGAGCTTCGCTCCCGTTGTGGAGAACTGTTCTAATGAATCTCAGGTTAACAGGAAAATTAACACTTTGATTTTCAACCATCACCAGATCTGGCAGACCGTTTCCAAAATGAAACACATAAAATGCAGAAGCAAACAAGCGCAGTTCGTGTCTCAGAGTCAAGTGTGGGAGAGTTCCCTGCCCCACCCTACACACTTGCATTGCCCCTCCACAGCAACACTGAGGGGGTTCTGCAGCATCAGAACTGCAGTCTTTTGGCGAGAAGTTAAACCATTGGTTTAGCTGGGCTAAAAGAAGCTACAACAACCCCTCACCCCCCATCTGAGGCAATATTTACCCCACACTCAGTATCACAAAAACAGAATATCTGGTCACTCTCACCTTGTACTTTGTGGGAGCTTGCTGTGCATAAACCAACCATGTTTCCTACCAATACCTCAAAAGTACTTCATTGGCTACAAAGCACTTCAAGAAACACTGAAGGGGAACTGAATAGTGTTACGCACAAAATCCAGGTCTTGTGTTAATTACCTCAGGGTGGTACACCACCAAAACAGGCCCTTGGCCCACCCCGTCCAGCCAATCATTTTGCCCAGCTGCACTGATTCCATTGCCTGCATTAGGACTGTACCTTTCTATGCCTTGCCTATTCAAGTGCCTGTCTAAATGTTCTTAGATGTCGCACTTGTATCTGATTCCACCACCTCCTCTGGCAGCACATTCCAGATAATGTAGCGGTTAGTGTAACGCTTTACAGCACCAGCGACCCAGGTTCAATTCCGGCCACTGTCTGTAAGGAGTTTGTACGTTCTCTCCGTGTCTGCGTGGGTTTTCTCCGGGTGCTCCAGTTTCCTCCCACATTCCAAAGACGTACGGGTTAGGAAGTTGTGGGCATGCTATGTTGGCGCCGGAAGCGTGGCGACACTTGCGGGCTGTCCCCAGAACACTCTTATGCAAAAAGATGCATTTCACCGTGTGTTTTGATGTACATGTGACTAATAAAGAAATTTTATCTTATCACCCACTCTCTTGTAAAAAAAAACTTACCCCTCAGATCCCCTTTAAAATCTCCCTCCGCTCACCGTAAACCTATGCCCCCTTGTGTTTGGTACCCAACCACCATGGGGGTTTCAACAGGACTTTCAAAGTCCTGTTTACTGTCATATGCATGTGTGCACAGGTGCAATGAAAAACTTACTTGCAGCAGCATCACAGGCACAGAGCATCAGAGACACAACATTCACAAAAAAAATAAACATAAATTACACACAATTTTTACAAGAAAGAACACACACAAAAAGAAAGCAAAGCCACTCCCCGCTATCCATGCCTTTCTTAATTATTCCTCGAGCAGGTCTCCTGGTTCAATGACCCTGCAGGACTGGGGAAATCTCTCCAAGATGGTCAGAGGTCAAATGGGAGGGATCTGCACTCCCCCACAGCACAGGACGTTGTTGTGCCCTCCCGAAAACAAGCCGGCGAACCCACCCACCACAGAGAGGGAAGGGTGGGTTTGACCTGCAACTTTTATCCACCCTCTGGGCGGACCGGGGAGACAACAGAGTGGGGAGCTCTGAGGGACAGGCACTTGGACGAAGGCGGGGGGGGGGGGGGGGAACGAGAGGTGGGGGTGGGGGTGGAGGTGGGGGGGGGGGGTCCGGTCCGGTCCGCCGGCGACTCACCCAGGGCTGCTGTCAGCAGGCACAGGAGCGCGGTGGCAGCGGAGGATCCCACGAAACTTCGAGCCATCTTCGTGCGAGCGTCCTTTCTCCGTCCCGTCAGCAGCAGCAGCGGCGGCGGTGCATCGCCCCCTCCCCGGGGACGGCACGGAGTCGGGAGGGGAAGGGAAGGAGGTGGCGGTGTGGCGGGGACTGCCGCTCGCCTTCAGCTCTCCTCTCCCATTCACGGGTGTCCCGGCCCCGGACGCATGCTCAGCCCGGCTCGCTGCAACTGCGCACCCTCCTGCCAGCACGGACTGCCTACCGAGCCTGCCTCTGCATTCCCCTGGCGCCTGCCTGCTGGGCGGGGTGGTAGGTGGGGAGGGGAGGTTAGAGATGGGAGGGGAGGTTAGAGATGGGGGGGAGGGGAGGTTAGAGATGGGAGGAGGGGAGGGGGAGGGGAGGAGGGGAGGGGGGGGAGGGGAGGAGGGGAGGGGGGAGGAGGGGAGGGGGAGGGGAGGGGGAGGAGGGGAGGGGGAGGGGAGGAGGGGGAGGGGGAGGGGAGGAGGGGAGGGGGAGGGAGGGGAGGGGGGAGGGGGAGGGAGGGGAGGGGGGAGGGGGGGGAGGGGGAGGGAGGGGAGGGGGAGGGGAGGGGGAGGGAGGGGAGGGGAGGGGGAGGGAGGGGGGGGGGGGAGGGGGAGGGAGGGGGGGGGGAGGGGGAGGGAGGGAGGGGGGAGGGAGGGGGGGGGAGGGAGGGGGGGGGAGGGGGAGGGAGGGAGGGGGGAGGGAGGGGGGGGGAGGGGAGGGGGGGGAGGGGGAGGGAGGGAGGGGGGGGAGGGGAGGGGGGGGAGGGGAGGGGGAGGGGAGGGGGGGGAGGGGAGGGGGGGGAGGGGAGGGGGAGGGGAGGGAGGGGAGGGGAGGGGAGGGGGAGGGGAGGGAGGGGAGGGGGAGGGGAGGGGGGGGAGGGGAGGGGGGGGAGGGGAGGGGGGGGGAGGGGAGGGGAGGAGGGGAGGGGGGAGGGGGGAGGAGGGGGGAGGAGGGGAGGGGAGGGGGGAGGAGGGGAGGGGGAGGGGAGGGGAGGGGGGAGGAGGGGAGGAGGAGAGGGGAGGGGGGAGGAGGAGGGGGGAGGGGTGGGGAGGAGGAGAGGGGAGGGGGGAGGAGGAGGGGGGAGGGGGGGAGGGGGAGGGGGGAGGAGGAGGGGGGAGGAGGAGAGGGGAGGGGGGAGGGGGGGAGGGGAGGGGGAGGGGGGGAGGAGAGGGGGAGGGGGGGGAGGGGAGGGGGAGGAGGGGAGGGGGAGGGGAGGAGGGGAGGGCGGAGGAGGTTGGAGATGGGAGGAGGGGAGGGGGGAGGAGGTTGGAGATGGGAGGAGGGGAGGGGGGAGGAGGTTGGAGCTGGGAGGAGGGGAGGGGGGAGGAGGGGAGGGGGGAGGAGGTTGGAGCTGGGAGGAGGGGAGGGGGAGGAGGTGGAGATGGGAGGTTGGAGGTGGGGAGGGAAGGGAGGTTGGAGGTGGGGAGGGAAGGGAGGTGGGTTGGGGAGGTTGGAGGTGGGGAGGGAAGGGAGGTGGGTTGGGGAGGTTGGAGGTGGGGAGGGAAGGGAGGTGGGTTGGGGAGGTTGGAGGTGGGGAGGGAAGGGAGGTGGGTTGGGGAGGTTGGAGGTGGGGAGGGAAGGGAGGTGGGTTGGGGAGGTTGGAGGTGGGGAGGGAAGGGAGGTGGGTTGGGGAGGTTGGAGGGGGAGGATGGTGGAGGAAGGGGAGGGAGGATGAAGGGGAGAGCGGGTGGGTGTGGAGAGGTGGCTATAGGGGTGGGTGGAGGGTGGAGCGGGGGTACAGGGTGGAGTTTAGGGGTAGGAGATGGGTGGAGAGGGGGGTAGCGGGTGGGGGTGGAAAGGGGGGTAGCGGGAGAGGGGCGTAGACTGCAGTTGATGCATGGAGGTACACAGCAATCAAATTTAGGGCGGCACAGTAGTGTAGTGGTTAGCATAACGCTATTACAGTGCCAGTGACCTGGGTTCAATTCCCACTGCTGTCTGTAAGGAGTTTGTATGTTCTCCCCATGTGTCTGTGTGGGTTCTCTCTGGGTGCTCGGGTTTCCTCCGGGTGCTCACGTTTCTTCCCACTTTCCAAAGATGCACGGGTTAGGAAGTTGTGGGCATGTTATGTTGGCGCCGGAAGCATGGCGACACTTGCGGGCTGCCCCCAGAACACTCGATGCAAAAGATGCATTTCACTGTGTGTTTCGATGTACATGTGACTAATAAATAAATATCTAATCTATCCTTGGTGATGATGGGGTTGTCACCTTGGAACAGAGGAGGTTCAAGTGTATTGTCAATAGGCAAACATACCCAAGGAATAAATGCCATGAAAATTAACCTTATGCAGCAGTAGGACAGTACATTGCATAAACTTAAATTAAGATAAATTATACATCATTTACAATACAGAATAAACATAACATTAGTGCACATTAAGGGAAATATAGTCCAAGGTGGAATTAGGGTTTAACACCCACAAAGTGCTGGAGGAACTCAGCAGGTCAGGCAGCATCAATGGACGGAAATAACAGTCGACGTTTCGGACTGTTTATTTCCCTCCTTAGATGCTGCCTGACCTGCTGAGTTCCTCCAGCACTTTGTGTGTGTCAGCCCAGATTCCAGCATCTGCAGAATCTCTTGTGTTTTGGAATTAGGGTTGCTCAGGTCAGTTTAAGAATCCAATGGCAGTGGAGAAGAAGCTGTTGTTGAACCTGGAAGTGAGGGTCATCAGGCTCCTGTACTTCCTGCCTTATGGAAGTGTGATGGAGAGGTTGTACTAGCAATGGATGCAGCCTAGAAGAAACTCAGCAGGCTCAGTCCTGGGATGGGAGGATTGCCCTATCATGAGCAGCTGCTAAAAAAGTTGGATTTATATTCTTTGGAAATCCAAAGTAAAAACCTGCAGATGCTGGAAATCTAAAATACAAACAGAAAATGCCAAAAATACTCTTGGGAATTTTTACGAATGTAGGGTGATCTTATTGGTCAAGTCGAGTTTATTGTCATATGCACAAGTACATGTGTGCACAGGTGCAATGAAAAACTTACTTGCAGCAGCATCACAAGCACGTTGCATCAGAGACACAACATTCACGAGAAAAACATAAATTAAACATAAATTGTACAAAATTATAAAAGAAAGAATACAATTAGAACAAAGTGCAAAGTTGTGCAAAGTTGTCAAAGTGTTGTTGTATTGAATAGATGATTAGCATTGTTTAGATTGATTCAAGAGCCAAATGGTTGAAAGGAAGTAGCTGTTCCTGAACCTGGTGGTTTCTGTATCTCCTGCCTGATGGTAGCTGCAAGAAGATGGCATGGCTCGGATGGTGGGGATTTCTGATGGTGGATGCTGGTTTTCTGAGGCAGCGCCTCATGTTGATAGTTTTGATGATGGGGAGGGATGTGCCCGTGATGTATTGGGCAGAGTCCACTACTCTCTGCAGCTTCTTGCAATCCTGTGCATTTGAATTGCTGTACCAGACCATGATGTAACCAGTCAGGATACTTTCAACCGTACATCTGTAGAAGTTTGTTAGCGTGTTCTGTGACGTGCCGACTCTTCTTAACCTTCTAAGAAAGTAGAGACGCTGGTGTGGCTTCCTTGTGATTGCATCTATGTGCTGGGCCCAGGACAGGTCATCCGATATCTTAAGGGAATTTAAAGCTGCTGACTCTGTCCACTGCCGATCCACCAATGTAGAATTGCGCATGTTCGCCCTCCTTCCCCTTCCTGAAATCAACGATAGGTTCTTTAGTTTTACTGATGTTAAGCAAGGGGTTGTTGTTGTGGCATAGAAGTTCCTAAGAAGGCTTAACAATAAATTGAGATATTTTCAGTAGTTGAAACATATAAGATCCTAAGGGGTATTGGTTTATTATTGTCACATGTACTAAGATACGGTGAAAAGCTTTTGTCTGTGTGCCGTCCAGACAGATCATTCCATTCATAAGTACATCAAGGTAGTAGAAGGAAAAACAGAATGCAGAATACAGTGTTGCAATGCAGGTAGACAAATAAAGTGCAAGGGCCACGATGAGGTAGATTGAAAAATCAAGAGTTCATCATTTAGCATATGAGAGGTCCATTCAGGAGTCTGATAACAGCGGGAGAGAAACTGTCCTTGAGCCTGGTGGTACGTGCCCTCAAGCTTTTGTATCTTCTGCCCAATGGAAGAGGGGAGAAAAGAGAATGACTGTGGTGGGAGGGTCTTTGATTATGTTGGCTGCTTTCCTGAGGCAGCGGGAAGTGTACATGCAGTCATGGGATAGATGCTGAGATGTTTCCACTTGTGGGAGCGTCTTGAAGGTGGGGACATGGTTACAAGATTGGGAGTCAGCCATTTAAAACAGAGGTTTGCAGGAATTTCTTCTTGCAGAAAGTAGTGAGACTCTGAAATTCTATGCCCCAGAGGGTTGTGGAGATTAGATCATTGAGGATATTTAAAGAGGAAATAGGAAATTTTTGAAAGATCAGGGAATTGAGGGTTATGGGGACCTGGTGCAGAGGCAGACATGAGGCCTCGGACAGATCAGCTATGATCATGGTGAGTGGTGGGGAAGGCTCGAGGGGCTCAGTGGCCTACTCTTGCTCCTGTTTTCTTATCTTCTTGAGTGTTTTGAAAGGCCTTGATGGAGTCAAGGAGCCAACACATTGGGTAGCAATTTATCCTCTGTCCTACATGTTAAAGGTGTAATATAGTAGCCAATGCTCCACTTCTGATATTTGGGCCCAGACAAATGAAACTTTGGGAGTACAATGAACATATGGCATCACAGTGCAACCGAGCAGGAGTTTCTCCAATTGTCAGCAGTGAGAGGACCCAATGCAAAATAACAGCTGCGAATGCTGGAAACATTCAGCGGGTCAAGCACCTGTGGAGGGAAAAACAGAGTGAACGATCGGAACACTAACATTTCACAGGCAATGCCTGACCTACTGACCGTTTCCTCCATTTTCTGCTTTATTTCAGACTTGTGGGGTCTGCAGTATTTGGCTGTAGGGCAGATTTAACCCGACTGGCAAAGGAACTGGATGCAACATGAGACAAGGTATTTATAAAGAGCTTGTTTTTTTTTTTGGAAGGCTCTGTTTGCAAGTATGAGGTTTAAGGGCCATGTATGGAAAATTAAATTTGTCAGATTTTATAAGGGAACCATGCTTATCCTGTTATGCAGGGAACATGCATGCATGCATTTCTAACCTCACATCTTTTTTGAATGACAAATGGGGCAGTGTGCCATGCCCCTGCTTGACCACATGCCCACTCCCACCTGCCACAAAGCATGTGAAATCGGTATTGGAATTGGTTTATTATTGTCACGTGTACCGAGATACAGTGGAAAAACTTTGTTTGCATGCCATCCAGACAGATCATGCCATTCATAAGTACTTTGAGGTAGTAAAAAGAAAACAATTCAGAATATAATGTTGCAGTTCACAAGATCACAAGACAAGGGAGCAGAAGTAGGCCATTCAGCCCATCGAGTCTGCTCCATGAGCTAAAGAAAAAAAGAAAAGGAAAAAAAGAATAGATAAGGGAAAAAAAATTCCTTTCTAGCCCCAATTTCCGGCCTTATCCCCATATCCCCTGATACCTTGACTAATTAGCTACCTATCTATCTCCTCCTTAAACGCCTCCGATGATCGGGCCTCCACTGCTGTACGTGGCAAAGAATTCCATAAATTCACTACCCTCTGGCTAAAGAAATTTCTCCTCGTCTCTGTTTTAAACCGGTACCCTCTAATTCTAAGATTGTGCCCTCTGGTCCTGGACTCACCCACCAAGGGAAGCAGCTTAGCCAGTTACAGAGAAAGGGCAGTGCAGGTAAGCAATAAAGTGCAAATGCCCCCAGTGAATAGTCAATTTTAAAAACAGCAAACAAACCATGATTTTTCAAAGCAGAAAGGCTTAATCATGAGACAGAGAAAAACTGCAGGAAAACTGAAGGTTTAACAGCCAGAGCAACGAGAAAAGGCAGGTCTGTCTCAGTGAAGGCTTCTGCACTAATCCTTGCCATAGGGGTTTGCCCGATGCTCGTTTCCCTCCTCTTCCTGATCCCACCCATCAATCCTGATCCCACCCATCCACTTCAGCGTTTACCTGTCCTCTCCTTCTCTGCCTTGACAAAGAATCTCAAACATAGATTGTCCCCTCTTCGTCCTTGTTCAACAATTGATAGATCCTGTGGATTCAGCCAGTAATACCAATATTATTCCTTTGCAGGAATTTTTTGGCCAGCATTTATTGCCCATCCCTCATTGCCCTTGGAAAATATGGTGCTGAGGACCATCTTGAATTGCCCCACCCCGTGTGGTGAACGAGCTCCCACAGTGCTCTTGGGGAGGGAGTTCCATGATTAAACCCAACAACAATGATAAGATGGAGACATATAAGGATGATGTGCAACTTGGAGGGTACCCCACAGGTTGTGGTGTTTGCCTGAGCCTTCAGCCCTTACCCTCCTTGGTAGTAGAGTTGCAGGTTAGGAGGTGCTGTTAGAGTTGCCTGGGTGAGTAACCACGGTGCACTTTGTAACTGGCGGACATTACACCCGTGATGTGTCAGCGATGGAAGGCGTGCATGTTTAGGCTAGTGGGCGTAGTGCCAATTTAGGGCTTTGTCTGAGATTTTTATTCAGAAAGAGATTAATATAGAGATCTGTGCAATTCTCAATTCAAAATACTGTACAACTAATGCCTGCATTTTTCATTTTCTATTTATTTTGAAATTCTATCCAATAGTTTCCATTATGTTGTTGATTAGATTTCCTGGAAATTGGTTGCAAAGCCAACTAGATTTATTAAAACCAGCTTCAGATTTTCACTACGAAGTAAATCAGCAACTTTTAGCACCAGGTTTGTGCTGCAAACAATGAAGATAGCAACCTTAACAGTGATGGTGATAGCTATTAAGAATGGATTATTGAAACAGCTGTTACATCCTTCCATATGGATGCTTGTCACGTCACTGAATAATTTAATAGGATTAAATCAGCAAGAGATTGTTTTCATATCTTCCTCCTGCTCTCTGGACTCCTATGTCTAATGACAAGGAACTATTTCAGAGAACTTCACCAGAAAACTTCACAGGATTTTTAATATTGTAATCATCTTAAATGTAATATGTTGAAAATTTTATATAAATATATCATGACTGTGTGAAGAGTGAATATGCACATTGAGGTGTGTGTGTATCCATAGAGAGTGAGTGTGTGTGCTTGTGTGTGTATGTACATGTGTGAGTTTGTGTAGGACTTGGTATCCAACCATCTTTTTAAAGAATTCACACACAGGCATCTCTCACTCTTCAGAACTGGGGTGGAAATAAGTCACCCTGAACTGCTGCCAAAGAAAAAAAAATGCATGCAGTTGTAGTGGTTTATATTTCAGTGTTAAAGTACTTTCTATGTTTTTGGTCTCCTGGGTGTAGGTGGGTTGGTGCTACAAAGAGGCTCTGCTGACTTATTGCTTTGTTCTTCAGGCTCATTGACACAGTTGGGTTGCCAAGGTTTTAACTAATTTGCCATCTGTGAGTTTGCTTTCTCCTCCTGGGAGAAAGATGTGGTATTGGGTACGAGATGGGTTGTGCCAAACAAGCTGGCAGAATCTGGAACCAGGTTCTGAAGGCACCACTCAGTTTCTATTGCAGGCAGTCTGAACAAACATGAGCTTCGCTAAGTTACATGGTGAGTTTCTCCAAGGGCGTGGTCAGGTGTTGCAGACTTTGCTTTTCTGTTCAGTGGAGGTTCTGAATATTAACAAGTAGCTTTCCAAAATGTTGTATTTCTTCATGGCATGGGAAGACATCATTTGGCCCATTGGGTTTAAACTGTTTTTCAAAGTAATCCCATCAATCCCATTCCCTCACGTCTTTCCCTGTTACCTATTCTGCCTCACATGCCCATCAACTTCACCCCAATTCTCCTGCCACCCACCTACACCAGGGGTAATTTACAGCAGCCAATTAACCTAACAACCCTTTGGGATGTGGGAGGAAACCGGAGCACCCAGACAAAACCCACGCCTTCAAAGGCAGAACATGCAAACTCCACACAGACAGGACCAGAGGTCAGGATTAAATCCGGGTCACTGAAGCTGTGAGGCAGCGGCTCTACCAGCTGTGTCATTGTGCCACCCTGGTCTTCTAGTCTGTCCATGCAGTGAGGCGTGGAGGACATGGGGAAGAATTAATGAGTTAAATGTCACTTCAGGATCACGTGGCTAAAAGGAAAATAACTCCATTTACCCATATCTGCAGTTCTCTGCGGAATATCCCTTTGTAGGCTAACCTCCAATATACAGCACGGAAACAGGCCATTGAGCCCAGCCAGTCCACGTCAGTCTTAATGCTCCATTCCGGCCTCCTCTCATCTTTCCCCCTCTACGCCTCTCGGTGTGACCCTCTACTCCTCTTCCCTCATATGCTTGTCAAGCTTCCCCTTAATGCACTGACATGATTCCACTCATCCACTCCCTGTGGGGGAGGCTCCACATTCTCACTGTTTTCTGGGTAAAGAAGCTTCTTCTGAATTCCCCACAGGATTTCTTGGTGACATCCTATGTTAATGGCCTCTAGTTCTACTCTTCCTCACAAGTGCAAACATTTGCTCTATGTCCACTCGATTAAAACTTTTCATCATTTTAAAGATGAAAAGTCCAGCTACCACCTCTGACCTCGTTCAGCTCTGCCCTTGCCACCCTTGGGTTTTCTGAGGCTGATTTGCGCTGTCAACCTGGGATTGGTGGAAACCAGACTAAAAGGCAGTGGCACCTTCTTGTTAACGTGGTCTTGCCCTGCACATGGTGCCTTACTGGCAGTGTGGCTCCATCACTGGATCCCACCAGGGGCTGTGTTCCTATTCCTCTAGCATCTCACCTCATGGTCCCCTCAAACCTCTCAAATATAATCCTTGCTCTCTACTGCCAACCCAAGCTCCATGTAAGTTTACCCTCTCAGGGACCTCACTCCTTTCTTTCCTCCTTCAGCCTCTGGTCTGTATGAGTTCAAGCTCACTCTCAACACACCACATTTTTTGCCCCTCTGAACTCTTTGCCCTCCAAGTTCTACTTAATCACTCTCCAGCCTGGCTCCCTTATTCATATCCACAAATAACAGCCCCCATCCCAAGGTGACCTTGCTGCACCCTCTTATTGCTCCCATTAACCACTGAGCGGAAGACCTCTACAACTTATCCCCATGGCAACCCTGACCTCACCTTGTCACAGATATTTCCTGTGTCCTAGCCATCCCTCCCCACATCTTCTCTGCAACTTAAAACTAACTTGTTGTTCTCTTTTTTCCCAGTTTTGACAAATTTCCAGTATCTGCAATTTTTTGATTTTCATTTCCTGCATCCTTCATTTTTTTTGTCAGGTTTCCAGAACAAAGTGCCAGTTTCTGTAGTTGAAGAAGCTTCTGTTAAAAACAATGCAGAAGGGGACCTTTCAGTCCATCAGTGTCCTGCTGGCTCCCAAGGGAGCAATCCCAACGGTCCCATTCCCCCTCTCATTATTTCCCTGAAATCCTCCAACTTATCCTCTCCCACACATGCCCACTGACTCCCTTTGATTCTTTTTGTCATCAACCTACATGGAGGGCTAATTTGCAGTGGCCAATTAACCGACCAACCAGCATGTCTTTGGGATGTGGGAGAAAACCAGAGTACCCGAGGGAAAGCCACGCAGTCAAGGGAGATCGTGTAAACTGCACGCGGACGGCAGCAAAGGTCAGGATCGAACCCAAGTCCCTGGAGCTGTGAGGCAACAGCACTACCTGCTGCACCACTGTGCTGCCCACTTAGCTATCTGCTGTGGTACCTAAAACTATTATTATCCTAGAGTTTGTTAGTTCTCATCAAATCAGTGGCTCTTAAACATTGAAAATCTTGTGTTAGACTTTTTAATCATGGAAGAATGGAATGTTTCTTAGCCATATATTGATTCCTCACCACTGAGAAAGAGGCAGAATGAAATGCAAACATAATTACGTTTCACTCAGTAGAACAACAATTATGTAGACCAGAGTCTGTGCAGTTAATAATAAAATTGGAGAGATATGCTGGTTGATCAGTGCAAGGAGAGCTTGTTGAGTAAGAAACTCCAAAGTAATTCAAAAAGGTTAAGTCAACCAAACTCTCCATATATGGAATTTTATTTAAACGTTGACATAATTGTATGGTGTGTGGCTATCTGTGTTGTCATGTCGAAGGATTAAATGAAATATTATAGAGCTCTCAATTTATGATAACCATCTGGATTTGCTGAGACCTGAAATGTATTAAAAAAAACTGTAATCCTCTCAAAACTCTCAGCAACCATCAGTATGTTTTTATGGTTCAATGTTATTGCCTTAGTAGTGCACGGTCCTGCAGAACCATTAACTTGCGTTGCCCTCTTGATTCCGTCATTACTGGAGTATTCTGTCCAGTTCTGGCCACCGAACTCCAGAAAAGGTGTGACAGCTATAGGGAGGGTGCAGAAAAGGTTTGCCAAAACGATACCAAGGGTGAGGGACTGTCGTAACTTGGAAGCTGGACCAGCGGAGGTTGCAAGGGGACCTAATTAAAATCGTGAAGGATGTGGGGAAAGAGGAACTGTTCCCGTTGATCAAGACCTAGGAGACATGGAAGGAAGGTTGGTGACTAAAGAATCAATAGTGACACAGGGAAGGTATCTTTTCTAAAGTAGGATATTAGCATCTGGAGTTGATTGCCTGGGAGAGCAGTAGAAACAGATGGAATTGTAGCATTCAAAATGCAGCTGGATAAGTATCTGAAAGGAAAGTGTTTGCAGGACTCTGCGGAGGGTGGGGAAGTGGGACAACCTGCATTGGTCTTACACAGAGCTGGAATGGACTCCATAGCCTCCTTCCATCCTCTAACCTTTTTGTTATTCTGTAATCCTTATTTAAAACTAATTTACATTAAGTCCACATTTTATGTAACCCTGCAGCTTTAAATGATTTAAAACTCCAAACCAAATAGTTCCAATCTCTCTGAATAATTCCTGCATGGCTTTTCTTACTGCATACTAGAAGAAACAGGATTTCCTGTTTATTTTAAAGGGTTTGCCAGGCAGCTCCTCTGGTACTGATTGTACATTTGGCTCGTTGTATCATTATATGAAAGGATAAGCCTGTGACAGATGAATCACTGGACCAGTTCAGTTCCCCTCCTGTGCAATTCATAATCCTACGACAATGATATCAGGTCAAAGCAGACAGAATGGGGAAATAAGCCAAAGCTTCTACTTTCAGGGCTAGGAGCCAACCTGACCCAGGATATGAAGATTCCTACTGCTGTTAGCTTTAAGGATCTCACATTAAGTCAGTGTGCGGAGACTTTACCCAGTTCCTGATCTTCAGCAGAACATTGACAATTCATAATGAAAAGGCTTTAAGAAGGTAATTTTGCTCAGTGGGACCATGGGAGGGCAGGTGTAGGGAATTAAGAGAATGATTAACCAAGGTGGGGCTACTGACAATGGGACCTGAGATGTATAGCCTTCGGCTTTATGCTGACTAATTATGCTGTGTGTGACCTGGGATAGCTTGATGTTAGTCTTAGGTGGTTGAGGTGCAATTTGTTCCAGTCTGCTGTGCTAACATGCACTGCCTCATTAAGTATAGAAAGTCACATCGTCTAGCATTGCTACAGTTTTAAAGGGTTGTGTAACCTGCCTTAAGTAACACATTAGTACCTCTAGGCTACCCAAAGCGGATTGATAAACCACCTCCAAAAATAGTCCACTGGTTAATAGTGCAATTAAATTAAAAGGTCAGAAATAAAAATGCATAGAATTGAACAGGATCATTGTACTTTGGTGAGACATGCATCAATAACTTACTCAGTTCGAAACTACTCAAAGCTCCAGTCTCATTTTCAGTTGTATATTCTTGTTAGGAAATCCCTTGAGATCAAGGATGACTTAAACAATAGTGAAACGAATGGCTTGTTGTTCATAACATTGACTAAAGTGAAAGAGAGAGAGTGGATGAACCCTAATTTTAATAGTAGAGGTCCAGAACTTCCTCAATCAGAAACCATTGCTGTGACGTAAGGATCTACATGAAGCTTCAGGGAGGAGCTACTGGTTCATGAATTTCTACTTATTACAACACAAAAGGAGACCATTCAGCCCACTGTGCATGTTGGTTCACAGCTGAGCAATCCCATCAGTCCCATTCCCCTCTATCTCTCTACTTTATTCTCTCTCACTTGCCCATCAACTACCCTTTGATTCTTTTGCCACTACCTACACAAAGGGTAATCGTCAGGGCCACAGCAATTACATCCACACCATGGCCCTGAGAGTCTTTCTGATGGTCTATCCTGCTACCACCACCTACTGCATAACCAACACCACAGAGCCTACCATGACTGTGTTGGAGGGACAACAGAGCTGAAAGAAGCAGCTCATATCCACACCCATGGTTAAAGCAGCAGATCCAAGTTCCCCCTCTTGTAAAGGAATCTCTTTGTTGTAGGTCCAGGAGGGCAAGGAAGGTCTGCATTTTTCTAACACTCTTCTCAGTTTCTTCTCAAACTATCCAATCTGATGGTGAGTTAGATTTCCTTATTTCTTTTTTTTAAAAAAAGTGAATATCATTGGAGGGGGTGCAGAGGAGATTCACCAGGATGTTGCCTGGGATGGAATGTTTCAGTTATGAGGAGAAACTGGAGAGGCTGGGTCTTTTTCCCTGGAGCAGAGAAGGTTAAAAGGGGACATGATTAAGGTGTATAAAATTATGAGGGGTACAGATTGGGCAAGAAATCGTTCCCATATCAGAGGTAGATAAAACTAGAGGATATCGATTTCAGGCAAGGGGTAAGAGATTTAGGTAGGAAACTGAGGGAACTTTTTCACCCAGAGAGTGGTGCGTACCTAGAGTGTACTGCCTGAGGGAGCAGTGGAAGCAGAGTCACTGACAGCGTTTAAGAATGTCTAGGTGAGCACTTGAATCACTCAGGCATAGAAGGCCAAGTGCTGGATGATGAGTTTAATACGGGTGGGTGCCCACCGGTTAGCATGGACTTGGTGGGCCGAATGGCCTATTCCATGCTGTATGACTCCATGACTGAATAGAAAAACTTCAGATGCTGGAAATCTGAAATAAAACCTGACAATTCTGGAAACACCCAGTAGGTCAGGCAGTATCTGTGGAGAGAGACACTGAGTTAAAGTTTCAGATCGAAGATCAGCAGAAGCTGTGATGAAGGATCTTCAACCTGATATCTCTTTCCACATGTACTGACTGACCTGTTGAATGTTTCCAGAATGTTCTGTTTTTACTTCTTATTTCTAGACAGGGTTGTATTTGTGTTTAAATTTAAACTGAGGGGACAAGTGCAAACTAAAGAAACATTTCAAGGCCTCAATCCTTACTCTTAGCTGCCATCTGGGGAAGCATTAGATCAGTATTTCCTTTATGCTCCCTGAATAAACAAACTTGGATCTACTCATCGCTTGAATAAAAATACCTTGGACAGTGAGAAAATAGGTAGTCCATCCAGCAGGTTGAATTGGACAAGGATCTCAGTTACGTTGATCTCAGTATCACTCCATTGCATCTGTTTAAATAAAACTACTTGGGAACTGTAACAGTGAAGACTTTGAAACTGAGGGGATTGGGACATACAAAATGAACAAGAATGTAGATAAATCACAAAGGTAACGGATGCTGAATATAAAAGAACAATAACCACATTATGTGTGAATCAAGTTTGTTGTTGCCCAAGGACGGAATGTGATTATAAAAAGGTTGGATCTGACCTGTCACTACCTTCAGAGATAACCTCCTACAGGGAACAGAACCTTTATTAGTCAATTTGAGATAAAATGTAATTGTTTCATTCTGGGGTAGAAACTGTGTTGCCATGATGGCACAATTAATCAAGCAGATTTTTTTTCGGTATCTAGGCATAACCTTTGTGTCAGTG
Source organism: Pristis pectinata (assembly GCF_009764475.1). Lineage (NCBI taxonomy): Eukaryota > Metazoa > Chordata > Chondrichthyes > Rhinopristiformes > Pristidae > Pristis > Pristis pectinata. Next base: position 17,804,680 of record NC_067433.1, read on the forward strand.
ACTTGGTGTGGAGAACATATCATGACTTCTGTTGCATTACACTGGTTTGACTACCGACAAACAACCAATAAACTATGTTAATTTAAGGAGAAGCTATGCTGCCCAAGATAAACAGCATTACGTGCTGCCTTGGCTTAATCCCCACTAAATGTAATTCAATTTCTAAGATAAGGCAAGATATCTTTATTAGTCACATGTATGTTGAAATACATAGTGAAATGCATCTTTTTGCGTAGAGTGTTCTGGGTGTAGCCCGCAAGTGTCGCCACGCTTCCGGCGCCAACACAGCATGCCCACAACTTCCTAACCCAGACGACTTTGGAATGTGGGAGGAAACCGGAGCACCCGGAGGAAACCCACGCAGGCACGGGGAGAACGTACGAACTCCTTACAGGATTGAGGGTACAACTGAAATAATGTCAGTGCAGTTTGAAATCCAGCAGTTGATAAGGGCTTTGGGGAAATGATGGACAGTCTGCACAAAGGTAGCGGGGTTCCCTGTGGTCCAGCCCATCCAATTGCCTTGTGAAGATTGAACCATTTCAGATAATCTGCAAGGCAGGGATTCTGTTGTTGTCAAGTAAATCCAGGAAAAACTTTGCATTAACATAGAAACACTCATCAGTCAAGCAGTATCTGTAGAAAGAGAATCAAAGTTAATGTTTCAGTTGAACTGGGAAAGAGAGAAAACAATTTGATTGAAAACACTCCAACTCTGTTTTCTTCCCACAGATGCTGCTTGACCTTATGAGTATCTCCTGCTTATATTTCAGATTTGCAGCATCTGAATTTTATGATTTTCAATTCCATTTACAATACCACCTGTTACAGGAAAATTATCAAACAATGTTTGACAGGTAAGATATTGACTGCTGGTGGTGAACTTGGCCAAAATGGAAGGTGTTCAGGAGAATAATCATGAGGAGAGCATTCCTGAGGTTGGAAGGGAATTTAGGGACTGGGGAAGTATATGGAAGATTAATTCCTGGATGCAAAACATATATATGTGCAAAAAAGGTGTGTTCCAAACCACCAACTTAAGAAAGTTTTAATTCAGTGGATATAAAATATGTCAGATCATATTTGTTATCACTGACTTAAAATTACATGAAAATTTTTGTTTTGCGGCAGCAGTACAGTGCAAAGACATAAAATTACCATGTTACAAAAATAAATAAATATGTAAAAAGAAGGAATAATGAGGTAGGCTTCACGGACCGTTCAGAAATCTGATGGCGGAGGAGGAAAAAGCTGTTTCTGAATCGTTGATTGTGATCCAGTCCCAGTTTTTGTTTCCTTATTTCTAGACAGGATTGCATTTTTGATTACATTTAAACTGAGGAGAAGTGCAAGGAGATAGGTGCACATTTCAGAAACATTTGACCTGTGGTGTTATTTGATTTATATATTGCTAGTCCTTCATTGTTATTGCATCTAAACCCAGGAAATTCCTCTCCAGTACCACTATTGGAGCACCATAGAGATATCTATTAAATTCCTATCCTGGGCATGATGTTTGCAGACCTTTATACTGCCTCCTAGTGACATTTGACACTTGGAAACCAAATAAAAACTTTGACTTCTGCAATTATTGCCTGTGCTCACAGCTAGAGAAACCCCGCCCACATCTCCCATTGATAGGACGGCAGGTCATGTCAGTCAACACCATATGATGTCTGCCAAGGTAGGACAGGCAGGTTGGGTAACTGGCACGGCCGCCCAATCAGAGAGTGGGCATGTGAGGAGCGGCCTCTTGATTGGGTAACTGCACGTCAATCAAGTGCCGCCGCTTCTGCTGCCCGGTGACGCGCGCCAAGGCGGGCGTAGGTCATTGATTGGTGAGTGTTTATGTCAATCAAATGCCTTCCTGAGGACTGGTTGGCGGAGAGGACGATGTTAGACATCTGATTGGGCGGTGATGCTGTCCATCACGTTCTGGGCGGTGACGGGAGGCGGCGATGGCGGTGGAGGCCTAGCGCGGCCTGTTGGGGGAGGATGCCGGGCGTGTCGCCCAGTCACCTGCTGCTGGGGGCCCAGGTGGCGCTTCTGGCGGCCGCCGCGCTGCTGCAGGGCCTGTCGGGCTCCGCTTCGCCGAACGGCACGGCCGAACCGTCCGAGGACGATGGAGAAGAGATACAGACGGGGATGGTGCTCGAGTACCGCGACCCGCGGTCCCCGGTCGTCCTCTGCAGCTTCCTGTGAGTGCGGGCCCGGGGGCCGAGCGGCGGGTCCCGTCAGGGCCAGAGGGGCAGTGCGGCCGGCGCCGACCCGGCACAGCTGATGGAGGAGGGGCTGGGGGGGGGGGGGAGGGACACAGATAGGGAGGGATGGGGAGTTAGGGAGGGATGGAGGGACGGAGGGTGGGCGGGAGGGATTGGGGGGTGGGGAGGTGGAGAGGGATACGGGTGGGGAGGGAGGGGTGGGGAGGTGGAGAGGGATACAGGTAGGGAGAGATGGGGAGGTAGGGAGGGTGGGGAGGGACGGAGGGTGGGCGGGAGGGATTGGGGGGTGGGGAGGTGGAGAGGGATACAGGTAGGGAGAGATGGGGAGGTAGGGAGGGATACAGGTAGGATGGGGAGGGAGGGATAGAGTGTGGAGGGAAGAGGGAGGGATAGAGTGTGGAGGGAAGAGGGAGGGATGGGGATGTAGGGTGCGAGGGACAGAGTGTGGACGGAAGAGAGATAGAGGGTGGGAGGGTTGGGGAGGGAGTTTGGAGGGGAGGGAGGGATGGATGGGAGGAGGATGGGGTGTGGAGATTGTTTAATTCACTCACTCTTCCTTATCTGGGTACCACTGGTCGGCTCGGCATTAGTTGCCCATCCCTAATTGCCCTTGAGAATGGGATGGCGAGCTGCCTTGAAGTCTTTCTGACGAAGGTGCTTGCATGGTGCTACTGAGGAGGGAGTTCCAGGATTAAGACCCAGTGATTATGAAAGGCCAGTGATAATATGTCCAAGTCAGGATGATGTGTGACATGGAGGGGAACCCGCAGTAACCTGTGTTTTCCTTTCCTGCTGCCCTTGTGCTCTTTGGGGGTAGAGATCACAGGTTTGGGAGGTGCTGTTGGAGTAGCCTGGCTCAGTAACTGCAGTGCATTCTATGGATGGCGCATGCACGCACAATCTACGCCAGAACGATTCTTTTGGGTGGCGTGCGAGTTGTCAAAGAAGCGGGCTATTTAGTTCTGGATGTTGACTTTGAGTGTCATTATGGAATCAGTAATGCTCTCGCTCCCTCTCTGGCAGTTATTGTCTTTTGAATGTCTATCCCGTTCTCTTTTGGAAGTGCTGAATATTCAGTATCCAGCTCCCTTAGAAGCAGAGAATTCCACTCGGAATTTAAAACTGTCTCCTTCACACTTCCATTATGCCTTTTGCCCAAATTTTTAAATCAATGCCCTGGTGCTTGAACTGTCTGCTAAGGGAAAAAGCTTTTCTCTAATTACCCTGTCTAAACTAATGATCATTGTTTTTGTTCTGGTGCTAAGTAGTTTCAGAAGGCCAGTCTGGAGGAGTTAGAAATGCTGAATAATTATCTGAAACTACCAGAGAACATAGGATCACTGCTGGATATACACATTTTTAAAATGTTAGAAACATTGATTAAAATTTTGAAATAAACTTTTGAGTCCAGCAGAAGATGAAGAGATGCTGTTCCTGAATTTCAAGTTGGGTGTCATTGGAATGGAGTTGGAGGACTCAGGACCCCAGTTGTTTTTATTTCCTGTTGATTCACGGAATCTACAGCGCACAGTGCTGGTCAGTGTAATTTTGTTGTATTACCCAAGGGGCCATTTGTATAGGACTGTTGCCATTTCCCGATGTCCCCTTGCAGATTCCTTTACTACCACAAACCATGAATTTAAACGTGTTTCACAACCTTGAACATGAACTCTGAATGTTTGTTCTCATGATGTCCGTCTGGAACTCACTGCCTGAAAGATTGTCAGGCGCAGAACGCCTCACTACATTTTAAAAGTATTTGCATGTGCATTTGAAGAGAGCCATAACCTGCTGGGCTTCTGACTGGAAGGTGGGATTAGACAGAGTAACTTTTCCTTGATCGGCACAGGCACGAAAGGCTGAATGGCCTCCTGTGTGCTAAATGTTAAATTTCTCCCCATCAACCACCATCATTTCAACTCAGGAAGCTTGATTCCAGAGCCTTAAGTGTTAGCTTAGATCTTGCTGAGTGTTTTCTGCCTCCCTGTACTTGCCAGTGAGGCCCCATCAATATCATGGAAAGGTATTCTAGCTGGCCTAGACTGTCCTGGAATGAGCAGTGGGGCCTCGAGCTGTGCCAGGACTTTGTAGTGCGATGTAATTGACAAGTGGGTGGGGAAGCCCCTACCCACAAAATGCCTCTGAAGAGCTGTAACTTATGGCAGAGCTGTGCATTCAGCTTTGGCCTCTGTCAACATTTGGCCGAGTGGTCAACGTTTCTCTGTACTATTGAATTATTTGCAATGAAATAATTAAAACATTTAAAAATAATTCTTAAAAACAATAAATGCAATGCCCAAATATTAAAAACATTTCTGCAAGCTCATATAAATTAAAAATAAATTGGAAACTAGCTTATTTTTTACCTCTTCCTTACAGCTGTCAAGACTGTTTTGAAGTGATTAGGTTATTGGATGCTGCCTCTTGTCCAGCCTGGTGCAGGATCTGAGAGCAGAGCCCCCAGCATGAGCACTGGAGCATGTCAGCCAGCTCCTTTTCCACTCTTAAACTTCATGCAGAATCCAGCAACAGGGCTCAGCTTTTAAGGTTGGAACTTCTACACATGTGCAGGAGTTCCAAACTTGCTGCCAATTAAAAGCATAAATACAAGCCATTAATCTGTGTGTATCTTGTGAGTCATAGAGTTGAGTATGTACAGAAACTGGCCCTTTGGCCCACCATGTCCATGCTGGCCATTGTACTTAGCTATTGTCATCCCTTTTACCTGCATTTGGTCCATAACCTTCCATTCCTTGGCAATTCAAGTGCTTGTCTAGATGCTGCTTAAATGTGAGAGTATCTGCCTCCGGCACCCATTCAGACGGTGGGTTCCAGATTTCAACCACTCTCTAGGGGAAAAATAATTCCTCTTCAGATCCCCTCCAAACGTCCTACCTCTGATCTCATACCTTGTATTAGGCACCCCCACCAGGGCAAAAAAGATTCTTATAATTTACCCTATCGATCCTCTTAACTTTATACACCGCTATCAGGTCACCCTTCAGCCTCTTCATCTCCAGGGAAAAAATCCAGCCTGTCTAATCCCCCCCCACAACGTTGTGGGCCGAAGGGCCTGTGCTGCACTGTAGTGTTCTGTGTTATAACTGGAATGCTCCTGGTGAATCTATGTTATCAATGTGGTTGAGACACCAATAGAATTGCAGATAAAACAAGATGTTCATCGAAAATAAAAGCCCACTCTCCTCCATCACCACCTCTGCCTCCTAAAACTAACTTACTTTCTCGTTGTTCCTAGTTCGGATGAAGGGTACCGGACCTGAAGTATTAACTGTTTCTCTTTCCACAGATTCTGCATGACTCTTGAGTGTTTCCAGCAGTTTCTGTTTTTATTGCTTGGAATGCTTGTTGGGTTCTTGGGTATTAACAATTCAGGTGTAATTATTCATCAGAATGAGAGTAATTTTGCATTTATTGAACAAAAGTCCTGAGTCTTTGGTTTGTTAAATATTATTTTATAGTTTCAATTTTGCATTGAATCCTCTGTACTCCTTGCAGGCCAGATGAATTTGTTGAATGTGATGATCCAGTGGATCTTCTTGGAAACACAACAGCATATCAGGAACAAGGATACGGCTGTGTAAAAGTAAGGAAACTTCATTTCTGTTTTGGAGACGAGACTGCAGATGCTGGAACCTGGAGCAAAAAACAAACTGCTGGAGGAACTCAGCAGGTCGAGCAGCATCTGTGGGGGAAGAGGGATAGTTGATGATTGGGGTTGAATTCCTGCATCAGACCGGTGCTGATTAAGGGTTTCGACCCAGAATGTCGATAGTTCCTCTCCCCGTAGATGCTGCTTGACCCACTGAGTTCCTCCAGCAGTTTTGTTTTTACTTCATTTCTGTTTTGGCTTTTTGTTCTAAGTTGTTGTAACTCTCTTTATGTAGACCAGTAAAAATCCCAGTCAAACTTTCATAAATCATGGGATCGAGTTTAAGAGCCGCAAAGTAATGATGCTGCTTTACAAAACTCTGGTTAAACCACACTTAGAGTACTGTGTCCAGTTCTGGTCACCTCATTATAGGAAAGATGTGGAGGTGTTGGAAAGGGTGCAGAGGAGATTTACGAGGATGCTGCCTGGATTAGAGAGTATGGATTATGAGGAGAGACTAAAAGAGCTAGGGCTTTACTCATTGGAGAAGAGGAGGATGAGGGGAGACATGATAGAGGTATACAAAATATTAAGAGGAATAGATAGAGTGGACAGCCAGCGCCTCTTTCCCAGGGCACCAATGCTTAATACAAGAGGGCATGGCTTTAAGGTAATGGGTGGGATGTTACGGACTCAGTAAATGTCCCTTTAAGAGAGAGTGTGTGTGTGGCGTGCTTATGTCAATAGAAGATAAAGGACGTAATGACGTTGTTGAAGAAGTCAGAAGAAGAAGAGAGAGGAGAGAGAGAGAGAAGGGAGAGAGACACCAGCCTGCTAGTTTTCTCTATCGATGGATGAGAAACAATAACTGTGTCTGCCACTGAAATCCATGTATGGAAGTTGGAAGTAATCCAGTGGAGTTCACTTTGTTGCCGACCTGTAGAAGGAAACAGGTATTTGTGTGTGGACGACCACGATTCGGATGCTTTTCGGGGTGAGGAAGTCACTACCGAGTAAACACTTAAGTATCGTTTGGGTTCCATCGTGGAACATTTGGATTTCGTAATTACTCTCCCTATGTTCTCTACATCTACATCTTATCTTCAGACAACGGTGGTTGTTGAAGAAGCCCTTGCTCATGTTTCACCTTATGGCTTGCGGAACTAAACTTTAAGAACCATTCCTTAACTTGGAGTTTGGGACTTTGTCACACACACACGAAGGGTTTAGTTTTGGGGTTAACGTTCAACGTTTAACATTTTTGAATTCTAACATACTAACATTTTCACTTTTATTTTACATATGGTCATAAGTAGTGGTTAATAAAATAGTTTTTAACACCGAATCATGCTCAGTATGTTTCTTTTGTTGCTGGTTCGTGACAGGGAAGTTCAAGGGAGATGTCAGAGGGAGGTTTTTCACCCAGAGAGTGGTTGGTGCATGGAATGCGCTGCCTGGGGTGATGGTCGAAGTTGATACGTTGGTCAAGTTCAAGAGATCGTTAGATAAGCATATGGAGGAATTTAAGATATGTGGGAGGAAGGGGTTAGATAGTCTTAGGTGTGGTTTGAAGGTCAGCACAACGTGGTGGGCCGAAGGGCCTGTATTGTGCTGTATTGTTCTATGGTTCCGAATGGCACATGACAAAAGAATTATACCTGAACATTTTCTCCCAAAGTATGCTGACTGACCCAAGTGCATCTCGCACTTTGATTTTGTTCTGTTTATGGATATCTATTTATACATGGAGCAGTGAGGATGCTAGAATTGCCCTCTGTGCTGGTGAGAGGAATTTGTGGTCAAACATTCTGCTTCTGATGACTGCATTAAGTTTATAATCATGAAATTCAGCAATTTGTGGTGGATCTTGCAGCAGTATTCAGGCATCTGCTGATTGAAATGGAGAGAGCGACTTCCTTCATGTTGCCATTTGTGTGACTCCAGAATTCAATGAGGAAAAGCAATGAAGTTAAAATATGTAAAAGAATTCTTGGTGAAAAGGGATGTGTTCAAGACTAATCACCTTGTTATATATGCAGCATTAAAATACTAGAAAGCCCTGTGTAGAATAGAGCTTTATGCCCAACAAATGCTGCTAAATGGCTCTCACTAATATGAAAAGAATACTGGAAATACTCAGCAGCTCAGGCAGCATCTGTAAAGAGAGAACCAGTTAATGTTTCACGAGTTCTGATGAAAAGCCATTGACGTAAAATGCTAATTCTACTTCAATCCCTAGAACTGTTGAATGGTCTGTTGAGTATTTAGAGTGTTTAAGCTACTTCAGACACCCAGGATTATTTTGCTTTTATCTTAGTAATACACCCCTTCACCACCACCACCCTCAGTATGTTACTGTTATTGGAGGTGAAGGACCAGAAGTTAAATTCATTAACTATCCTTTTACTTCGTCAACAGTTTGGTGGGCAAGCTTATAATGAAGTGCATCATACCCCAGTACGCTGCACTGCGCTAAAGGATATTGAGTGCGCTGGACCACGCACTTTCTTCAGAGGGAACGTACCATGTATAAAGTAAGACATGAATTTGATTTTTGTCTTTATTCAGTTATTGAGGGAACAGTAGCAGAGCTGTGTCACTTAGAAGCTTGGGCAATAGAACTAACATCTCGACAAATGCTGTTGAATGGGTCTCACTAACATCAACAGAAATTTGGAAATACTCAGTGGGTCAGGCGACATCTGTGGAGAAAGAAGCAGTTAACGTTTCATGAGCTTTCATGATTTCCCCCACTGTTAGGGTGAGTTCAGATCTCTCCCTAAAGCTGCTATCAGTAATGGTGGCAGTGTAACTACTGGATCATTATAGAAGAACATCTTGCAATGGGAATCTGCTGCTCGTACCCAGTTATGTGTGGCTCCAGACCCACACCAATGGAGTTGACTCCTTTAATGCCCTTTGAAATGGCCCAGTAAATAATTCAATTGAACCAAAACAAAATAAGATGGAAGAATCTTTTGGCATGGCACTACCAGGTTGGTCAACCCTGCAAAGTCTTCCTCACAGACATTGGGAATGTCTAAATTAAGATGTGTGACAGTCATGTTTACAGAATTATACTTTTCATCCAATGTCTGGACTGCTCCATCAGATTTGCTGGTTATGACATGTCTCAATGTCAGGGCAGACCCATGGGAGGCAGCAGTGGAATACAGTTGGGAGGGAATAGCCGCATTTGACTGCATTGGGTCAAATGTGGACAAGGAAACCACCCCGTTGACTACCACCTTCTGCCCACCAACTCCTGCATGTTGATCACTCCTTGGCCATTGACCAGCAATTTTATTAAACCAGGCTTATAAATGTAATGACACAAGACAAGCTGAATGGCAACTGACTCATCTCCTAATTCCTCCAAGCCTTTCCAGTCCCTGCAAGGTTTTCCCATCTGCACACAGTTCCAACAGTACTCAATACTTGAGGACAAAGCAGCCCATTCTTTTGGTACCTCATCAACCGTGCTGACTTATGCACTCCTCCACCAGTGACTGCAGTGTGCACCACTTAAAGTTGTTAGCAGCAAATTGCCAAGGGTTTTCAGACCGCTTCTCCCAATGTATAGCCTCGAACATCTAGAGAGTGGAGGATATCTGGTGCTTGGGATGCTGTGAGCAAGACATTGTACTCCCAAGAAAATATCCTGACTTGGAAATATTTCACCATTTAAGTTTCACTGGTCGCATTCCTGGAGTTTCCTCACCAACAGCACAATGGTCACCAGCCTTTGAACTTGTTACTGTGGAGAAATCAGGGCTGGGGAGAGCTGTGTAGCCCAAGGGAAGAGGAGGCAGCAACTTCCATCAGGTCCCAACAGGAGGTGACGTGAGAGACTAGGATCCTGGTGATCTGTCAACACGTGGAGCAGGTGTTGCCCTCGCATCCAGCAATGGTTGCACTCCTGCGCCCCACACCTTAATCACTCACTTTGGCCTGCATAGGTAGTCTCTCCACAACCTGATGTGCACAGTTCATTGCTAGGTTTGTGGCAGGCACGGCAGTGGGGAGGATGGGGGTTTCACACCAGGTTCTGGGCAAGCAGTGCCGTCAGTAAATTATCTTTATTTATATAATGCTATAATGGCCCCTTTTAGCAATCTCGCTCCTTAGAACACATCCTAAGCACTAAGCGAGGTACTGGTGAACACTTGTAATTGTTTAACCCTTGAAATAATTATGTTCATTTCCAGAACTAAAGAAAAGTTGTCTCAATCATGGTTCATGACAATTAGACAAAATGCTATGCATGTAAAACAGTGTCATTTATAAATTGCCTTAAGTATTCATTAATATGGGGAAGCAGCAGGGCATTGGAACCAACTTCAGAGTGTTAGTTTATTGCAAATGTATGCACAAATCTTGCAGAAATTACCAAGCAAATGATGTATAATCTAATCCACAGATGAAACTAAAATCTTGGTTGATAATCTTGAATAACTTGGTGTGTTAACTTCCTGTAATTGTTTATTGATCAAGCTCTTGCATCTGTTGCTCTGCAGGTACACCGGACATTACTTTGTGACAACCTTGCTCTACTCCTTTTTCCTGGGGTGTTTTGGCGTCGACAGGTTTTGCTTGGCGCACACCGGCACTGCAGTCGGGAAACTGCTGACACTCGGAGGGCTTGGGATATGGTGGTTTGTGGATCTCATTCTACTCATCACAGGAGGCCTGATGCCCAGTGATGGTAGCAACTGGTGCACTTACTACTGAGGACGCACTCAAACTGAATTCTGTGACGCCTCTATAGGCTCGAGAAAAGGACAGTGTGCATCAGGTGCCTATTTATCTTGTGAATCCACCTGCTTATTTTTGCAGACTCCTGCCTGAATCCCAGGCCATATCCCTTATGCTTTTGTTTAACCTTCCCTATTTGAGAATAGGTTAGACGATGGACATCTCTTATAAACTGGATTAGTCAGGTATGTGAGAACCTATAATGTTTTTCATCTAGGTTCCAGCATCTGCAGTCCTTTGTTTCTTTAGTCATGTATATCATTTTTACGAAGTCTGTAAATAATGTAAATTTGTAATCACATTTTTCTCTACTTGTACTTTTCTGCTTAATTTTCGCTACGTGAAATTAAGTGCACCCACACCAAGACAGATGTCCCTAGAATTTTTAAGTTAGAAATTATGTTTTGCAATACTTTCAACCTGGTTCTATTTTTTTGAGGGGTTGTTGTTGCTGCCTGTATCGTCAGTGATTTTAACACAGAAAGGTTGTGGATAAGTTGTGCTGGAATTAAGGATGCACAGCATATTTAGGGAAGTCGGCACCTGGTCGGAAGCAAGTCTAGACCTGGTGCAAAATTGTTTTCAGGGCATTGTGTAAAAAAAAGCTAAATCATCTGCATAATGTTCACCACCAGAGGGCATAATGCCTCATTATTTACCAGATGAAAAAAAATCCAATAAAACATTGACTTTTTAGAAATATCCTTATTGTCTTTGTGTTCTTAATACTTTCATTTTGTTATCATGGTTTACCGTGACAGACCAGACCTTAGAAGTTGCAGTGGTGAGTGGGATTTGTTTTGAGTAATACAGGCAATCCCTGGATTATTGCAAGGGTTCTGTTCTTGAGAACTGTCTGCAAACCAATTTCTCTTAAGTTCAGAAACATCTGTTTTCTACAGTAATCCATATTGCATCACTCTACATATGCTTGCTATAATCTTTTCATTTTGTTGAATAATCACTAATATTACCCATAACTAGGAATATGTATTGTATTCGGTCATTAATGAATGCCATGAAACATTATTTTTACTAGCTTGAAAAATGCTATAAAAATGTTCGGGAGAATTTATGTAGTCAGATTTCCATAAATCATTCTTAACCCAGGGAGTGCATGTAATTTTTATTTAGCACAAAGTAATATTGTTCACAGTAATATTTGATTTATCAATATCTGTCAGATGCATAGTCACCATCAAACAGGTATGACAGCAGCAGCCTTTCCAGAAAGGGTAGCTTAAAATAAAGTTTGTCATAACTTAAAACCTGTAACCATAGAGTTGTATCTGTGCTCAGATTGGAGCTGTACCGGGGTGGTAAATGATGCAGTTTCCATCATTTCTAATTAGTTTCCACCTTTCTGGTGTGTTTTGCATTCTCTATGAATTCTGATAGATGCAATAGTTTTGCCATCTGGCAAGTTATGTCAGCCCCTTTATCAGTGATGACATGGCAGATTTTATGCTCTCTACTGGACCTTATTTTTAATGCCCTCTTTTATCTCAGCCACACAAAAGTCAGCAGAACTTCACTAAGAGATTGTTTCAGATGGCTAGGATCCAAATTGCCTTGATCGCAAAAGCAGTTTTGGAGAAAGACATTGATCTTTGTTAAGTGATTCCAATTAAGGTACATCAATCATATGCAGAGTCTGGGGATTTCCTCTCCCAGAATAGGGCAGATCTTCTGCACTGTCGAACTTATCGATAATTATTACTCTGGCTTTGAACCCATGGTGTCTTTACCCTGGTCTAATACCTCTTTTGTTCAATCAAATATAGCAGGTGCATTGTTATTCTTTCCTCATCGTAATTTAAATCTTGATAAGTATTCATTATTTAAGTGCACAACTGTAAATTACCATGCCTATTTTATTTTAGGGACTATGCTCCAGTCTAATGCGTTATTAGAGATCCGTGTGATAGGTTCCTCCCTCTGTTTCTCTCCTGAACAAAATGTATCTTGGAAGTTCCAATCACCAATGCTTAGTTCACAGTACTTACAGATTCTCGCACCTGAGGGGCAAAAAAAATACACAGGAATTTTTGGCAAATGAGAGGAGGATACAGGAAACTCTTGCATCAAAAAAGTGGGGAACAGGAGTTGAGGGAATGGGGGAGAACAGACAAGGGTGTAGGAGAGGCACAAGGGGGGGTAAAAGGTGAAAAGGAGGGTGAAACGTGGAAAGTATGAACTAGGAGAAAAGCTTCAGGAGATAAAGCAATAAATTGGACACTTGTGACTGGGAGAAGGAGAAAAGGTATGAAGAGCCAGGTGGTATAAGAGAGTGGGCATAGGCAGGGGCTGGAAAAGTGAGCAAGTAGGCAGAACAGTCAAACAGAGGCTGACGAGTAGAGGGAGGCAGAGGAAGCAGCAGGTAACACAGATGGTCAAGCAGAGGGGCAAATAGAGTTCTGAGAGTTAGAGCTATCTCGAGGAAGAGTATGAGAGAAGATGGAAGAGCCTACTGAATTGCTTAAGTTTATTCCACTATTCAATGCAGTTGGGACCTAACCATATACATGTCTCTTAGTTAACCTTTAATGCTGAGTTGGAAGCTGGATCTGAGGTGTAAGGTGAGAGAGACATGCCTGCAGAGGAGGAAGTTGGCCAAAATTGTGTAAAGATTTTAGTAGTTCTGAAGGGAAATATGATCCAGTTGCATTTGCCAGTTTTATTGAGAATAGATGAAAGGCAATCCTGTATTTAAAGCATTCCACCAAGCTGGGAAGAGTAAGAGTAAACAAGGTTATTCAAAAGATGATGGTTTGGTTACAGCAACCTTTTGATTTCAGAATTGAGAGGGTCTTGAAGGAGATGAGGTCCATGGTTTCCAGGTACTGGGGAAAATAATAGCTGAGAGAGTGAGCTTCAGTGTCAATGCAGACATCTGCAGCTCATACAAGTGGATGGGTCATCACCTTCCAGATCTTTGCTACTGTTTCACTTCTGTAGCCCATTGCCATTACATAGCTATATTTATAAGCCTGATATGTGTACAGGGACATGCAGAATGGAAGCACTTCAATAATTTGTTGATGTCACATTCCACTATGGAAATAGATGTTTCGTAAGTTATATTTTGTACAAAGTTAATGGTATCAGGAAGTGTGTGAAAACTTACCAATGCAGGAACAAGATGCATTTTTATTTCCAGTTGACTGTTATTGGACAACCTCAGTGTGCCCGGTTCCTATTTGACACTCCAGGTCTCCCTCTGTTCTGTGTGGATATGTGTTAACTGCTCAATCTTGAAGCTTGGCTTCCTAAAAGGCTTGATGTTGTCAAGAATGTGGTTGGACAGTTCTATTACATGTTTAGTTTCTCCTTGGTGTTTACCACAGTAGATGAGGAGATGCAGCTGTGTAGGAAGGAAGGACGAAAGAAAGAACTGCCTGACCTCACTTGAGACCAGAGGCAATTGGAAGCTGCTCCACTTCCCAGAAGTGTTTATTATTTATTGGAAGGAGAGCCATTGAAAGGAATCTAACTAACTGCTGGGCAGGCTTGATTAACCATCTTCTGGCCTGCTTCAAGTTTGCTGTACTTGTATAGTCACTGAGAATTGTTTGCTAGTTTTGTCAGCAATAGAAGTTTCACAGTAGAACCCATTCGTGCTCTTTTGTCATTGTTCCTGAATAAATATCCTGGAAATTCCTTAACCAACCATTAAAAGCTGTGACTTCAAAATCTCAAGCAGAGACACAAAGTCAACAGTCATCTGTCAGACTGAATCCAATTCCACCTGCAGATGAATAAGGAAGCAAACTTTGGCACAGGCAGTGAATACTGGGAAACAGCAGGAAATTTCATCCAACTGCAGTGCTGTCTGATCTACATGAATGCAATTTTTACATAGCTTTTATTCATTCTATAGCAATGCAAATAATGTATATGTTGGTTATTATATATCTCCAATTACTGTGTTAGCTGTGAGAGTGAGTTGCGTGAATGCCGACCGGTTAATTTGCAAAGGAACCCACAAATGAGCTGTGAAAGTTGAGGTTTGTCATTACAGGAGGAAAAAATACAGGAAAAGCAGGAAGGGCTTGGTTCACACAAAGGTTTTTGTTATGGTTTCCATGAGAAATATATACTTATCCACCATCAAACACATCTGACTAGTTTACTTTGAAATCTCATTGAGCAAAATGGTGCCAACTTTTCTTCCAGTTTATGGATTAGGCCATATTTATTCAGATGTGGAGGGGCTGCTGTTCATTATTTTACCTTTGATACTTGATAAGACCCAACAGAAATAAGCTTCCTTTGTTAGTCTGGGTGGACAATAGACCTCTAGTCAAGATTCTCTTTCTTGATCAGATGTTAGCAAAACTTCAAAGAGCAGTGTAAATTACATGCTCATCATTCTTTTAAATCTTTAATATATTTACAGTATTGCCTTCCGCACCCCAGTCTCTATCTCCCCCAGCAGGTCATGGAGGAAAAGGCCTCAAGAATTTTTTTTTAAATGTTCTCCCAAAACATAACTGGAGTGCTGCCTGCTTTGTTAGATGTCCCTCAAGTAATTTTGATGTGGGAATCTGTTTGCCTCCTGCACAGAGAACACAACCCCCTAGCAATATATTCTTAAGCCATGTGTATGAAAAATGAAGTCACTGAAGGGACACGAATGAAAGACTCAACATATCCAATTTCAAGGAGCAACTAAAAATAATTCAAATAGTGTGTACTTATCATAACTATGCAATGTAAATCTACACCGATGGTGCCAATACATTAGATGCTTTGATTGAACTACAGATAGTTTCTGCTGTGACATGCATTTCCATAAACACAATATAACACAATTGATGAACTGGGGAACACTATTTGTGTTATCTGGGCCAAATTGGTTACAAAACACAATGTCAATCAGGAACTAGTCCCGCAGTAATCAAACAAAATTGTGTCTTTAATAACCGAGGCTGCTAATTTCACTGCAGGAGACCATCGGAAAATGACAAACAATCTCTTCTATTGACACTTGTGCAAAGATACTCTGGTAAACAGTGTAACATAGAGCCTTTAGTATTTATAGCTTGCAGTAACAAAATAAACACAGTTATTAAAAACACCTTTATTTCAGAAAACCTTGCAGGAGAAAAACTTTTTATTGCGAGTCTAAAACTCCTAGCCCCCAACTCCCTTTTCCCTATGACACAATTGCTTTTATAATGCAATTTTCTATAAACACGAGGTTCCTTAAGAAGGCATCAATCGCACTACAGCAGAACTACCTGTATATCTGGAGTACCAAGTTCTACTTTGGTCCAAAGTAAGTGCAAAGACTGCAATGTAGGACAAAGATCAGCAATGGGACAATCTCGTGCCAGGGATGAGCTTTGAGATGACGCAGGTGAATGCCAGCCAAGATGAATTGTAAGACAGGTCAAGTTGAATTAGTTGTCTGAGCTCAGTTGCTTCGTTGTCATCTTGGACTGAAGTCCTTAAAAGCAAATGTATTCAAAGTGGAAGAATACTCTTCGAGATGCATCATCCTATTCTCCAAAGGCTGCTGAAGAGCTTTCAGGCAGATGTGACAGTATTTTTATTTTTATTTATAACTACAAAGCCCTTAACAGTGACAATTAACATTTAAATTTTAATCGAGACTACGTTATGAACAAAATATTCAAGTAACAGCCTTTATATCTGGTTATGCTGATCGGCGATTAAACAGGTTTTTAAAAAAAATTCAGTTCTACTCGATGATGTCAGGTACTACAGTGATCATCAAGTCTTCATTTCCACGCCGTACAACAAGGGACAGAGTGTCGTTGTTTTTGATTGCTTCACTGACTTGTTCAGAGGAAGTGATTGTATTTCCATTGATGCTGATAATAATATCACGGTCTCTTAAGCCAGCACTGAAACAACAGTGTAAGAATTTTGCCAGGTCAGTCATTCTTACAGCAAGAGCCATAACAGCAAATTAGTATTAAAAGGAACTGAACTCATTGGGGATAACCATGGGCAATAAGAGCTGACTGGAAGAATTACCACTCTGTTCTGGCTCCACTTTTCTTAGAAAACATTTCCCCTTATAAACGCATCTACTGTCCTTTTTATGGGTAAGTGGTGACGGATAAATAAGCCAGTTAAAAGTATAAGCTCAGGTAGAAATCATTATTTACTAATGGTTTAATGGGCAAACACATTCATTGAGGATGTAATGAACTTCTATACATATTAAAAACATTACAAACAATGACTCCTATGTTTGATCTTCAAGGAAAACAAATTGTCATGTTAGTTTAAGTCAGAGTACAATTCAAATATCCAGTGTAACCCAATATATATTTGAGCACCAAATGCAGGAAGCTAATTTAGAAGAAAGGCCTCCCATGGAAGGATTGTTTGGGTCGCAGAATAGTGGGAAGGAAGGAGGTAAAAGGGCAAGTGTTGCGCCTCCTGCCGTTGCAAGGGAGAGTACCAGGAGCAGGGAGGTGGAGAGGGAAGGTCCCTTTGGAATCCTGGAGGGGAGAGGAAGAGGCGATGGAATCTCAATGCAAGTGGTGGTAATTATGGTGAAGCTGGTGGAATAGAAGGTGAGGAAATGGGGAAAGCCTGAGCAGCAAAGCAAACATGCCAGAAAATGAGCACCGTGTCAAGCATGGAGGGGGGGGGGGGGGGGGGACGCCATGCTTTAGGAAGATGATGAAAAGGACCATGTAAAATGGGAGGAGGGTGGAAACAGGCAGCAAAAGTAATGACATTTGACTTGTGTACAAAATGCAGGAAGCAGCGCCAAAACAAATCATCAATATACTGGAAAGAGTTGAGGGAGGGATCAAGTTGAGGTAAGTGATCGAGGGTGGTGGTGGTGGAGGAAGGGTATTGGTTAGTCCTATTCAAGGAAAAAGTGAAGTGCCCGCGAGCATTTCCAGGCATGGGGTAGAGATGTCGAGGGACTGGGCTTCTACGGTGGTGAAGGTGAACAGACTGGGACGGGAACTGGAAACTGTCAAAAGTGGCAAAGGACAGAGGTGTTCTGCATCTCCCACTTACAGCATGTACTTTGGTTTCCGTTCCTTCCAACTGTCTGAATCCATCCAGTAACTAGACGGCACCAAAAGCATCACTTAACCTGGACAACCTTGGTCTCCACCCTAATGCAGAATTCCCTCATCCCTGCCCCTCTCCGCAACGTCAAACCCACTTTGTCCAGTTCTGACGAAGGATCGTCGACCTGAAGTGTTAAACGTTCCTCCCTCAGCAGATGCTGCCTGACCTCCAAGGTATTTTCAGCACTTTGTTTTTATTCCAGATTTCCAACATCCACAGTTCAATTTTCAATTAATGCAAATATTGTGTAGCAGAGACAGAAACCAATTAACTAACAAATCCAGATTTTCATTTCATAAATGCATTCTCAGTATCTAGACATCCCCCACGTTTTGATACGTTCAGCCACTGGCTGCTTTTGAATCACTTACCTTGCTGCTGGTGTTGCCGGAATGACTTCAAATACATAAACCCCAGCAGAAACGTCAGGGAAGTCTTTGTCACGCATTTTCAGGTCACGCAAGAGACTACAATGGAATGGTATTGATTACAGGTCAGCAAACTGGATGCATCAAAATTCTGACAGTCAAATCCAGGATCTTACGGATGTGTTGGATTTGACTGTTTTAATTAGTTTTTCTTAAACATGTATAGTGTTTAATACACCTCAAGTGGCTGCACAAGGAATGGCTGCTTCCTAGCTTATTGGTTCATCCATCAGGTGAAAATGTGTTTTCTCATTGGCTGGTTTGGCTACAGGTATCTAATAAGTTATAAAAGGTGTCATCTTTCTGTTAATCACTCTCTCTCTCTTCCCCTCCACCCCACCCCCTGCCCCGGCTCATCTTTAGTTCCTTTTGTCTCAGCTCATCTCCCAGTAGTAAAGCCAGTGCCATGTGCTCTGTGACTGTTTCTTTGTTTTAAACTTTTCCAATAAAACTTTGTGAAGCACCACGTTGTTTTGAACTCATTCCTGGACTCCTGAAAGAACCCGCGGATTCAAAAATAACTGGATCTAACATCCCTGAATTTTGTGATGAGAGGGTTGAAAAGAAACAAACAGCAGAGGAACAGTGGGGAACGATTGCCAATAAGGATATTGTGATTCACGTCCCTAGCTAATTGGCTGGGATTTAGCCCACACCCCAAAGCCAAGAAAAGTAGCAGATCAAGGTCTGCATGGCCCATCTTCCTGGCTGAGATCATCCTGTTTGGCAAATGCTAATCAGATGGCTAGGGTGGACCAGAACAAGCCCCACCCACAAACTCCTCTGCAAACCTTTGGCAGATGACAAAGCCATAACTTGCCATCTGTCATGATTTAAATGTTGCTGAATATCTTTAAACATTAAACAAACAATTAAAAGTTAATTAAAATTAAAAAGACAATTATAAAAATTCAAAAGCAAACAAACAAAATGCTCCTTTTTCTCATTGGTGTACAATCCCCGTTTAAATGAATGTGCTTGCAGATTTGGTAGCGAATCTAACCTTTAGCAGAATCTAAACAGCAGGTTCCCCAGGGTAATAGTTGAAGCTCCCATTCTACTGTTGGACTCCAGAACGCAGTTGACAGGCTTGGCCAGTGTGATCACATCCTCATCCATGTGGGAGATCCCAAATCTTGCAGGAATTCCCACTTCCACTGGGAATTCCTGTCAGCTCTGTGTGGAACTGATGGTAAATCCCAGCAAAGTCTGGGCTACTGCCTGTGACCGTTCCACACCGGTTCTCCGAATCACATCTTTATCACTCCTGAGCAAAATGGATCAATTCAGATTTCACGTTTCCCACAACAGAAAGGGAGGCCATTGGACCCATCAAAGTCTGTGCTAGCTCTGGGCAGTCCCATTCCCCAACTCATTTCCCTCTGTCGCATGCCCATCAACTCCCCCAATTCTCCACAAACTCTTGGGGTAATTTACAGTGGCTAATTAATATAACAACCAGCACCTCTTTGGGATGTGGGAAGAAACCCACACAGTCACAGGGAGAATGTGCAAACTCCTCTCGGACAGACAAACATGGGGTCATCAGGGTTTGCATTAAAGAAAGCAAGTCTTCTTTGCATTGAGATCAGGATTGAACCAGTGTGGCTGATGCTGAGAGGCAGATCAATCTGCTGTGCCACCCATTAAACCAAATCAAAGTGAACACTGGCAGACTCTGGACAGTTACCTTGGTGTAAGGGCTACCATCCTTATCCCCATGTATCTCTTCTTCGGTGACGTGTTTCCTGTTGGTAAAAACTAGAATTAATTCAATCGATGTACATGAAGGATTATGTCTGTATGTGGAGATTGTATCATCCCATTTCCCTTCTGGTAGCACTGACTTTTGCTTAGATTTGCTTCTACTGTCATCTCCATGCTTCAAGCTCTGGGAAGGTGGTGATTTTGCAGGGGATGTGGTGGGATATTGCAGCCACGTTTGGTCCTAACCCAACCTCTACACAAAATGCAATCTGGAATCTCTGTTCAATGGCCAAGTTACATCCAAGTCTGTCACCCTCCCACATCTGTAGCACCCACGCAACTTTTCCCCACCCTGTGCTGACACAAGCTCAGCAATACAAGCAAGAGGTTACAATCTTGTACCCCCTGGCACCGTGAATTAATGGCTCACAAATGCACAGGCAAGCATGGGGGGTTGGGGGTAAATTTCTTTAATTGCATTAAAGAAAAATCACTCTGCTTTGCACTGGCTCTTTAAAGAGCAGCAGCAAACCACAAAAATGCAAGGTCTTTCTTTTCTGCTTATTTCAGTTTTCAGAATCAAAACCAGCTGATGCTCCCCCTCACCGCCAGCATCCTTGAATTCACACTGAGAGTAACAACCAATGGCGAGCACTGAATCATACCACAGCTGGTTGCAATCAGTGACGACCAGCTAATTCAGTGCCTCTTACCTTTCAGCTGGCGGTCATGGGACTCGGCAAGGAACTGCTGAATCCTGTGTGCGGGGATTGCGAACGATATCCCAGCAGTCACCTTGAGAGTGTTAATACCGATAACCTCTCCATCCTGCAATGCAAAATACTTCATAACAAAACACTAATAACAGCCCGGCATTAAACGCTGCTTTGGAGCTGAAACTCGCTCCCAGTTGTGAAGCTATGGACATTGTACTTGCTTCCTAAACTTAATTCCATCGATTTCCTGCATTTTTATCCCTGTGTGTTTAACTTTAGACCAGATGGAGAAAGGGGTTGGGTGCAATTAACTCCCCAAAACATGAACTCAGGTTGGTGGGATCAACTCCAACCCCACCCCAGTCTGAGGCTGGGTCAACAGGGCATCCCTATCCTAGGAGGCAGGTCCTTCACCTATTTGAGACGCAGTGCTTCATTTTATTCTTTTCACTCCGTCTCCTACAAAGACTCCCAGTCCTTCCATCTTTGCTGTAGCTGCTCCACCAATGAGACTTTCCATACAGGGGCCTCCACAATGTCCTCAAACACAGCTCTGCCTCAGTTGTGTTTATCTGTTGCTCCTCTGCTCTCACCTCACTTCAGTCAGAGCAAGGATAGGGTTCCCAAGACCTCACCATAAGATTTAGGAGCAGAATTAGGCCATTCGGCCCATCGAGTCTACTCCACCATTCAATCTTGGCGGATCTTTTTTTCAATCCCTATTCTCCCATAACCCTTAACCTCCCCTTATCAATCAAGTACCTATCAGTCTCTGCCTTAAATACACCTGATGACTTGGCTGCCACAGCCCTCGGTGGCAACGACTTCCACAGATTCACCACCCTCTGGCTGAAGAAATTCCTCTTCATCTCAGTTTTAAAGGGACATCCCTTTATTCTGAAGCTGTGCCCTCAAAGAGCCTAGACTCTCCCACTGATGGAAACATCCTCTCCACGTCCACTCTACCCAGGCCTTCCAGTATTCAACTTCCACCCCGACCAGCTTCAACAGATTATCTTTCACAATCTTTGCCACCTTCAACAAGATTCCGCCACCAGACATCCTGCACCCCCCTTTCAGTGAGGTTTGGCTGTTCACACTTCCCAAGTGGCAAGAAAGCTGGCAGTTCCAGAGGCCAGGGCTGGAGCTTGAACAGTGCAAGTGTTTCCATCACAACCTGTGGATCAGGGGTAGCAGGGCCACCAAACTAATCCATTAGCCTCTCCAGCGATCAGACCTCAGCGAAGCAGGTGGGCTCAAGTTGGTGGGCTCTACTCCAACCCAACCCAGAAGGCTGGGTCAACAGGCTATCCCATACCATCAGACTCAAGGACAGCTTCTATCCCACTGTTACCATACTCTTGAACAGACCTCATACGCCAAAGGTGAACTCTTGATCTCCCAATCTACCTCGTTGTTGCCCCTGCACTTTGTTTACCTGCATTGCACTCTCTGTAGCGACAACATTATAAACTGCATTTTTTTTTACTACCTCGATGAATTGTGTACGGAATGATGTCTGGCTGGCACACATACAAAAGCTTTTCATTGCATCTCAGTACCTGTAACAATAATACACCAACACCAACCTAGTGCCCTCCACAGCTTTCCCCCTCAGTCACTATCACCTCCACATACATGATTCCCTCCGTCCCCTCCTCTCCCAGTCTTCCCTCCTCCTCCACTGATCTTTCCAAGTGCACCAATGTCATCCCCAAAAATTCTCTCTCCCTTCCAAAATCACATCCTCCTCTCCCACATTCACTTGCCCCCACCATTGGGTGACAATTCCCTGGCCCTCAACTGATGTTGCTTCCTGAACTTTTTCTCCAGCTTCCACCCCAATATCCACCCATCCCTCCCTGCCCCAGCTTCTCATCACTCAGGACCACTACCCCCCACACCCCAGCACTGACTTCCCATCTCTCCAGATGCCCCTCCCCGATCTCCCTCCTTTCCTTCTCTCAGCTGTGGCCTTCTGTTGCAGCCTAGCACCTCTGACAGTCTCCAGTCCCTCAACCTGGTTGCCCACAGCTGGCAAGCAATTCCCAAGGCAGCAATCAGTGGGAGCCAGGGATCTCCCGGTTTTCCAGCTGCAAAATGCATTCCACTTTCCCATTTCTACTGGAGTCTGAGAGTCCAGAGTTCTTGCAGATACTCGTATCTCAGAACCTGGAGGTTGTGGGTTCAAGTCCTACTTTGCAAACCAGAGATTATGTTTGATCCCGACCCCAGGTGCTGTGTGCAGTTTCCTTCTCCCTGGGTGCTCCAGTTTCCTCCCACATCCCATAGATGTGATAGTGTGTTAGTTGGCTGCTGTAAACTGTCTCTAGTGTAGGTAAGTGACAAAAGAATTAAAAAAAGGGTAGTCAATGGGCTTGTCAGAGAGAATAAGTAGCAGGGTTCCAGGGGAAAAGGGGAGTGATGGCACAGTTCTGCTGGGAGCTGGCATGGACCCAATGGGCCAAATGTGTTGTAATGTTGAGGCTGAGGCTCATATCTTATAATACAGAGGGAATGCCACTGTGAACGGGGAGACAAGTAGAGTTTATTGTCATGTACAGTGAAGCACAGGTACAATGAAAATCTAGTTTGCAGCAGCATCACAGGCACAGACAACACAGAATACAAATTATACATAAAACAACACCATGCCCAATATTTATCCCTCAGTCAATGCAAATGAAACAGGTCATTGTCACAGCACTGCTGGGAGTTTGTGGTGCTGGTTGCTTGCTGTAATTCCTACAATAGTGGTCAAACTTCTAAAGAGTACCTCATTCGATACCACAAGGTCAAGAGCAGATGTACAGGACATACATTTTATTAAATGGTTGATGGATTTTGTGAAGTGCAGTTTACTGGCTCATTGCCAAGCAACAAAAGTAGTTTGCTCTGCAATTATTTTAGAAAAGGATCGATTTTATGGAATAGAGGGAGAGATGCACCACAAATTACTGGAATGAGGCTGGATTGCTGAGTAACTGAACTATCTCACAACTTTGCTGCTGACACTTAGTCCCCCTGGAAAGTGCTGAACAATTTACCCATTCACTAAGAGCATCTGTTTTCATGCTGAATATGCTCGTGGACAACCACAGTGTCCAGCATTTAAACAGAGGCTGATTTGTCAACATATTTTACAGAACTTCTCAGAAGTTCCAAGAGAAGCAAGCAAATATTGATAGTTGACCTGCCTGGGCCTAAGCCATTGCTGCTTTTAGTTGGATTGTTCCAAAGTAACCTTTCCTTTCCCACAGCTAATGTAACAGAATGAGGAAGGGGTGAAATGGTGGAACAGCACATGGCACTGCTGCCTCACAGCTCCAGGGATGCAGGTTCGATCCTGACCTCGGGTGCTCCCTATCTAGAGCTTCCACCCTCTCCGAGACCGACCGGGATCCCGCCCCACCTACTCTGGTTTCCTCCCACATCCCAAAAATGCACTGGTTAGTTAGTGGCTGCTATAAATTACTCATTAACATAGATAAGTGGCAAAAGAATCAAAAAGAGTAGTTGACGGACATGCAAGAGTGAATAATGGTGCAGAGAAATAAGGAGAGAGAATGGAGAATTGGAGTTGCTCTGCTGAGAGCAAGCATGGAACCAATAGCTTCCTCCTTCTCGCAGCTCCCAATCGGGCAGGAGGTACAGAAGCCTGAAGTCCCACATCACCAGGTTCAACAACGGCTACTTCCCTTCAACCATTCGGTTCTTGAACCAACCAGTACAACCCTAATCACTACCTCAGTAAAGTAACACCATGACCACTTTGCGCTATAATGGACTTTTTTTTGTTCTAATTGTGTTCTTTCTTGTAAAAGTTGTTTAATGTTTGAGTTTTTCTTGTGAATGCTGCTTATCTGATGCTGTGTGCCTGTGATGCTGCTGCAAGTTTTCCTTTGCACCTGTGCACACATGGACTCGAGCATGTGACAATGAACTCGACTTTGTGCATTTCATGCTGACACAAGCACTTCAGTCGCTTCAAATTAGAACATCCAAGGAGGTTATGCAACCAACAAATGACTACGTACCAGTTTCATGGTGTTGGAGGCCCTGAGGAGGACAGGAGCCAAGAGACAGAGCTGCTGTTTCCAACAGGAGGGGGAAGAGTCACAGATGGAGCTTTGCTGGACTGCAGGGAAGGAACAGTGGGCTGTACCAGCAACACTCTGCTTCTCGACTCCCCCAGTTAACAGGATCACACGCACCAAGGGAATGGTGTCTGGGGAAAGGTTTCTTTAAAAGAATCAATAGTCACAGCCATGGCCTGGCTCCCTGCAGGCCAACAATCAATATTTGCACAGAGCCTTCGAGAAGTTCCATTAAGTGTGTCAACAAATAACACTGTTGTTTAAATGCTGGGCGCTCTGCTTGTCTATGTCTCAGCACAGAGACGGATCGTGGGGATAACCTAACCTAAACCTGCCTTGGTCAGTGCAGGGTCGTGGGGTCAGTCCTGTTCAACCGAGGTCATCTGGCAAAATCCCACAGCCAGGAGAAGTCCGGAGCAGAGCTGGAACAGGGGCTAGGTGGCTCAGATATCCTCATCCCTGCCACACATCAGTTGTGATTTCCACAGGAACACAGCCCCAATCCTTTAACTAAAAACAACCCACAGCCTTTCAGGGAAGTTTCACACAACAGGAAAGAACACCAGCTGAATTAAATCTTGTGCTATACGTGGCCCAGGGGGTTAACCCCCACTGTGAGTGTAGTGAGCCCTCAGCCACCACAACTCAGCATGCTCAACTGAAAACAGTGCCCATTATTAACAGTCACAGGGGAAGCATTGCTTAATATTTAACAACCGAAGCAGGACAATTATAATGGACCAGCCAACCACATGATGGCTGTGGTCACTACCACACTGCATGCATGCTCCTTAAACATCAGCAGCCTTCACCACATCTCACAACAAACCTCACTAGAAAGAAGCTTGCCCAAGTACTGCAGGCAATTCCAAAAATTCTGGCCAACTCTCACAATCTGACTCTTGGCCTATCAAGTCTTAATGATACTTGGTGTTATATTTTGGTTTGTAAATGCCCAGATATCACTCACTACCTAAGATGATTGGCTTTCAATGCAGTTAACTCTCCCACTACAGTGAAAAAAAATTAGTTTGAAAGTTTCAAAATCTCACGTCACTCCCCTAGCACCAAGGAGTACGAGGCTTGGGTAGTGTGGAGGAGGGAGCAACACTGACTCCTGCCCCACTCCCCATTATTGACTCAGCATAATCCCGAGGAGTCTTGACAGGTGGATGTGGAGTTTCCCCCCTTATGGGAGAATCTATAACTAGGAGGTCACTGTTTAAAAAATAAGGGGTCCCCATTAAGACAGAGACTAGGTAAAAGGTTTGTTTCAGAGGGATGAAAGAATTTGGAAGTCTTTGCCTCAAAGGATGATGGAAACTGTCTTTGAACATTTAAGTCATAAGTAGACAGATTCTCGATAGTCAAGGAGATGAAAGGTCAGAGGTAGGCCAGAATGTCAAGATGAGGCTGTAATCAAATTAACCATGATCTTATTAACTGTTGGAGCAGGACCAAGGGGTGAGGAACTGAGTGGTTCACTCCTGTTCCCAATTTATTTGTTCATAGTAATGTTTGCATGCAAGTGTTTCATGTTGTCTTCAAGTGATCAAATTTAACTTCCACCTAAAGTGCATTATTAGTGCAAATTTAATGTTCTGTCTGAACTTCTAATGGCACATTTCATCATATTACATATGCAATTATAATCTTCTACTGTTTTCCTTACCCAGCAGATACTAATTTAAAAAAAAACTATCTTTAGAATGGTTCTTCAAACCTTATACCAGCCAGGTTACTATGTACAAACTTAAATATATATTAAAAGGGAGCTCACCAGATTGACAAGTGGTCCTCCTGAGTTTCCATACTGTAACACAAAAAAAAGTACAAGTTCTGTGATTAATATATTTCTTTAAATCCTCTCACAAGATACCTCTTGCACAGGATTTACTTAAATTTGAAGCTTTTTATTTTAAACCTGCAATGTAAAACATTGCAAAAAGAGTTTGTATCTGTTTCTAAAGGCCTGTAATAATTGCAGCTCAACATTACCCAGACAACTAATAATAGGCTTTAAATGAAGTCCAGTAACAGCACAGTCAAAGCACTAGTTTACAGCCTGTGTGAGCCACCACGTTGTAATTTAACACGTTGAGCAACTTATTCAGCGTCCTTTAAATGTTCCTGCACTCTTTGCTGGCTTCATCAAGTTGCTTCATTTCCTCTTGCAGATCAGAAGCAGTAAAATGCCTGAACTCCTGAGAATACTCTGGCTATTCCCCTTGTATGAGTGGAGAGACCAAGTATCACAAGGCACTGGTTCACACTAAACATCAATGAATTGGCTGCAGTGGTGGGAAAGGTCAATCCAGAGGATGGAGCTCATTCTGGCGAGGGACAGCAGTCAGTTACACAAGTCATTTTTTTTTGATTAAGGGAACTGAAACTATTTCTGCTGTTTGGGGAGTCATGGACAAGGGGGTCAAACCAAATATAAGGGCCAGAGCTGCAGAAGAGAACCAAGGAAACATTTTAGACACTGAACTGTAGAAATGTGGAACTGACAGCCAAGTTATTCATTTTAAATCAGGTCATAGATTTTGTTAAACAAAAATATAAGGTATAGGGGAAGAAAGGTAGACAAGTCACAGATTAGTCATCAAAAGTGAACAAACTGGAGTCCTCTTCCTGTTGTTTTCAAGCTCATTTAGATTGAGCTGTGAACCAAAGGTTTGCCAGCACAAGACTAGGATCAATTTGTATGATCCATGTTAGAGGTACAGTCCAGAGGCAGTGGGGGAAGAGGGAAACTGAGGACTTTATGTTCACATGTTCAGAATTCACATGCTAATATGTGCATAAGCACAAGTCCCAAACATCTGCACAGCTGATTGCTACTGGCAACACCACTGCACTGGGGCACTGCAGTGCAGCTCAGACCTCTGCAGACTTGGAGGGAGATGTGCCTGCTGAACTCATGCCATGTTAGAACAGTGATCTAAATGGAGGGGACCAGCAGCAAGGGAGAAACTACAAGTAATTTACATTTTGTTGAAGTGAATTAATTTGAATAAATTTAAGTTTTTTTTTAGTGTTTATAGAGTTGTACAGCAACTTTGACCCACAACATCCATGCAGACTCTTCTGCCCATCTATACTAATCCCATTTGCCTGCATTAGGACGGTATCCTTCAACGCTTTGTCTACTTAAGCATCATTGAAATACCTCTTAAACATAGTAATGGTATCAAATCCACCAACTCCTCTGGCAGCACCTTCCAGATAGCATGGTAGCATAATGCTTTACAGCGCCAGCGACCCGGGTTCAAATCCAGCCACTGTGTGTAAGGAGTTTGTACATTCTCCCTGTGTCTGTGTGGGTTTCCTCCGGGTGCTCCGGTTTCCTCCCACATTCTAAAAGACGTACAGGTTAGGAAGTTATGGGCATGCTATGTTGGTGCCGGAAGTGTGGCGACACTTGCAGGCTGCCCCCCAAAATCACTACGCAAAAGATGTATTTTACCGTGTGTTTCGATGTACATGTGACTAATAAAGATCTTATCTTAGTGTCACTTTTAAATATTTTAGTGTTCAATAGTTTTTGAACATCTGTAAAGCTCGTTGACAGTTTTGAAAGCCAGTTGAGGCTTGGGACTGTCAAAGTGTTCCCGTGAACAGCAATTACTGTTTGCACAGTCCTGCACTGCACAGGATCTTCCTCAGCAGACTTCCCGGAAGAAATGCACACTGGGAAACTCGCACGAAATAAGCGCAGGCTTTCATGGCAGGCAGCAACAAAGCAACTTTCTTGACAAAAATCAGTAGGAATCTTTGAAAACAAAGAGCAAATAGTTCAGATCCAGGCAAGGAGCAGTGTCATTCAGAAAGAGGGATTTTGGAAGAGGGAGCAAAAACATCTTTGTTCAGTGTCTAACCTTGTTAGTAAACGTACTCTTAATTTTTGAGCTTACATCAGATAAAGTGCGCAGAACTGGCCATTCAGCCCAACTATCCATGCTGACAGTTATGCTCCATTCAAGATGACTAGTCTTTCCTTATGCATATCCATCAGCATTGCCCTCTTTTCCCTTCTCCCACATACACTTCCCGTTAAGTGAATTCAAACTATTTGATCCAACCACTGTGGGAGTGAGTTCCATATTCTCACACTCCTTGGGTAAAACAGTGCCTTCTGAATTCCATATTAGATTTCACCGTGACTGTTTTACATCAGTGCCCTCTAATTCTGCTCAGCCCCATGTGAAAATATTCTCTCTTCATCCACTCAAAAGCTTCGATCATTTTAAAAGGCATCTACTGGGTCCCTCCTCAGCCTTCTTTACTCAAGGGAAGAGATGCAGTTTCTCTCTTCCCGATAGAAAATACCCTTGCATTTCTGATATCATCCCAGTAAAATGTTCTCTGCACCCCATATCCTTTTCTATGATATGACGACCAGACAGGACAGCACTCAGAGTGCAGTCTAACCATGGTTTGACACAGGTTCCATCCCTCTAGAAATCAACCCCAATGCATGGTTTGCTTTTTAATGGCCCTGCTAACCTGGGGCATAACCTATAGTGATTGGGGTATTTGTTCCTCTATCCTACCAAGTATCCTTATTCTCCCACCAAAATGTACTCCCTCACATTTACACATTAAACTTCATTCGCCAGTTACTGGCCTATTCTATAAGTTCATCAACATCCTTCTGTAATCTACTGCAACCCTCCGCAGTACCGACCACTCCCTCAATCTGATAGCATCTGCAAATTTAGAAATGGTGTTTTGACTCCAGAGCGTAAACTGTTAGTGCAAATTCTGAAGAGCAGTGGTTCTGGCCCTGACCCCCACAAAGCACCCCCACCCATCTCCACTGTGAATGGTTCCCTCGATACTCCTGCTCTCTGATCAGGAGCCACTAACAATCTAGTCTGCTACTTGCTCCCCGACTCCACATTCTCACCTCATTCATTGGTTTCACACGGAACACCTTATCAGCAGCCTTTTGGAAAAATTAGATGCATTACCTCTATTCCTTATTGAACTCTGTGCCAACTATTGTAATATTTTGCCACTGGACAACTCTCCTATTCTCTCATTTCAAAGGCATTCCATCAATTTTCCTACTTTACTTCCTGGGCTGTGTTCCATTTCTTAAATATAGGCATTACATGAGTTATCCACCAGTCCTTTGGGACTCACTTTTCTCAAATTAAATGCACGTAGTAATGCCTCTTATCTCTCCCTTGGAGTCTCTTAAAATGTATGGATGTAATTCATCTGGACCAGGGGGTTTTGACCTCCAAGTTTAATTAGCTTATTTAATATAGCCTCTTGTCCCATTTTAATTGAACTCATTTCATTCGTCACCCTTGTATCCAATATCTACTTGTGCTATTTCCCTGATAAACACCAATGTGAAATAATATTTTAATCTTTCTGCTATCTCCCGTTGTTACTCCTGTATTGTCCCTAATGGGTCTATTTCCAAACCAACCTCTGAAGCTGGATCTAAGAAAGTACTTTACAATCTTGGTTTTCTTTGTAATATATATTCACGCATCCTACTCATTTTAACCTTTCCAAATCCCTTTGTTTTCCCCTGGTCACTCACTTGTCTGCTGTCTATGCATTTGGTGTAGATCTTTTTACTTGTCGCAGCTGCTCTGTAAAGCCTTTGTTCATCCATGGGGTCTCATGGCTGTTTAGTTTTGTTTGCTCATAGGAGAATATTATTTCTCCACTCCGTTGAACATCATTTTAAATGATAAAGCTATCACCCAGTTATTTTTAACCTTGTATCACACAAACATATTTGACTCCCATTAATTGGAACATTTTTGGTCTGCAAAGTAAAATTGAATTATCAAAGTGCTCCTTGACTTTGAAGTAACTAAAGTCAACAACAGTAAATTCATCACATTCTTTCCTTCTGCTTAATAAAACTTGTTGCCCACGAACTATGTGGCTTTTGAAACTGTTCCAGCTGCAGCCAGACCAGTCTCTTCTCCCAATGAGAAGCTCTAAGTTGGTATTCGATTCATTCTGTACAAAACCGTGCAAAAAAAACACGTTGGCAATTACTTTACGCAAATGACTCTATGTCTATGAACATAGGGCCAGTAATGACAAGAACTCTTTCCCACTTACACCTCCCTCGTCGTCCACCACGCCCACATGTGGAGGAACAGAGGGATCTTGGGGTCCACGTCCATAGATCCCTCAAGGTTGCCACACAGGTCGATAGGGTTGTTAAGAAGGCTTATGTAGTGTTGGCCTTCATTAGTGGGGGTATTGAGTTCAAGAGCCACGAGGTGTTGTTGCAGCCCTACAGAACTCTGGTCAGACCACATTTGGTGTATTGTGTTCAGTCTGGTTGCCTCATTATAGGAAGGATGTGGAAGCTTTAGAGAGGGTGCAGAGATTTACCAGGATGCTGCCTGGATCGGAGAGCATGTCTTATGAGGATAGGCTGAGTGAGTTAGAGCTTTTCTCTTTGGAGAGAAGGAGGATGAGAGGTGATTTGATAGAGGTGTACAAGACGATAAGAGGCATAGATCGAGTGGACAGTCAGAGACTTTTTCCCCAGGGCAACAATGGCTAACACGAGGGGACACAATTTTAAGGTGATTGGAGAAAGGTCTAAGAGGGATGTCAGGGTTACGTTTTTTTTAAAAAACAGAGCAGTGGGTGTGTGGAACACACTGCCAACAGAGATTGTGGGGGCAGATACATTAGAGGCATTTAAGAGACTCAGATAGCCCCCTATTTTTCTGTCATTCATGTGTCTATGTGGAAGGGAAGGGTTAGATAGATCTTAGAGCAGGATAAAACGTCAGCACAACATTGTGGGCTGAAGGGCCTGTACTGTGCTGTAGTGTTCTATGTTCTATGTCCATCTCCTCTGATCGCCATCCTACCACAGCCCTTCCTTTTGGTTTACTCAGCCCACCTATTTCCCCATTCTTCACAATTTAAAACCTGCTTCATCTTTAACTTGTCCCAGTTCTGATGGGAGACAGTCCCTCTGCTTCTCTCCCCTCAGATACTGGATGACCTGATGAACATTTCCAGCCTCCAGTTTTTATTTCAACTTTCCAGCATCTGCAGTGTTTTGCTCCAAGATGACTGTGACCTCAGAGGAATTTCGAGATTTCTCAATCCCACATCCTGTTGTCCTCTGCCAGTTCAGTGCACATATACACCACTCACTGTCTGGTCTGTAGTGGATTCCCACTTGAGGAATTTTCAGCGACGTTAACCATATTTAGCTCTGCCTTGATCCCACAGGACCTTCTCACTCTGACAACAAAGTGCAATTTGATCATTCAATTTCAATTTGCTGGCAGAAAAAATGTTCCATTAGTGGGAGTGGCCTACAATGAAGCATTTGTTTTCAAAATAAACTAGCTTATCAGCTCAAAAATTTGGAGTACACAAACAAGTTTAGACACTGGGCGACAAAGACATGTTTTTACTTGTAATATACAGATTTCTGCCTCTTCCAGACAATAGAGCTCCATGCCCAAACTTTAACTTGTTGGCTGCTCTGTTGTGTCCAAAGTTTCCTCCCCATTTTCCCTGGAAGGTTAATCGATAAAAAAATATTGTACAGAAAGTTATTCATTTCACAAACATAGGTGTCTGGGAAAAGCACCCAAAACATTCAGGGAAACTAGTCCGACTTCTAGATCAGCAACAACCTTGATTAATACGACCAGACGCTTGGATTAGTCGTCCGGAGGGGAGTGCGAATCCTTCCCTAGTAGATGGGAGAAAATAAGTAATTAAATAAATCTGGAATTGGAAGGAAAAGGTTAGCCTTGGTAACAGTAACCATGGAGCTAGCAGATTGTTGCAAAACCCCAAATGACGCTGGAGGAACTCAGCAGACCAGGCAGCATCCGTGGAGAAAAGCAGGTGGTCAATGTTTTGGGTCCTGAAGAAGGGTCCTCACCTGAAACTTTGACTGCCTGCTTTTCTCCACAGATGCTCCCTGGCTTGCTGAATTCCTCCAGCATCATAGTGCTTTTTATCTAGATCCCAGCAATCTGCAGTCCTTCATTTCTCTTGTTGTAAAAACCCACCCTGTTCACTAATGTCCTTCAGGGAATGAGATCTGCCACCCTTGCTCAGCCTGGTCTGTGTGCAACTCCAGACCCACCAATGTAGTTGACTAACTGCCTCTTCCGTTCAGGTGGATAATAAGTGATGGCACAGTTAGCAACATCCACATCCTGCTCATGAATTCAAGGACAATTCTATTTTTAGCTTCATGGATAAATCTTAACATTCTTATTTTTTTGTTTGCACATATTCTCTGTCGATCTTACGTTGATGATGGCATCTGTCTGGATGTACTCCATGTCAGAATCCTTCAGTCCCAGCTCCTTGCCGCCTCGCTCAGTGGTGCTGACAATTCCCGTCGTCACCGTGTTCTGCAGCGAGAATGGACTTCCAATCGCCACCACGAACTCGCCGGGTCGGAGGTCAGAGGAGCGTGCCAGCAGAAGCACTGGGAGAGGACTCTAGTCGCAGGGAACAAGACTGGATTAACACTCATTCTGCGGAACATGAAGTGGTTCATCTAAAAAAACATGCATAGTTTCACACAAAAGTGATGATTATAATCTAACTGAGGCTTAGTGTTGGGATGTTTGAAACACCTCTTGATTCACTAAGGCCTTTGACGAGAAATGTCAAGTGTGTGACGGAATATTCTTGTCTGGACAAGTGCAGCTCAAACAGAAAACCAGACACTGTCCAGGATTAAACAGTCTACTTGATCATTATCCTGTCCGCCACCCTGAACATTTACCCCCTCTGTCACCATGGCTGCAAGTGTACACCGTTTACAAACTTCACTGCAATTATTTGCCTCAAATAGCAATTCCCAACTCTGTGGCGTCCACCAGCAAGAGGATAGCAGGCACAGGGGTGAACCACTACCTTCAGATTCCCCTCTGCATCACACACAATCCCAACTTCAAAATATATTGTTGTTCCTTTAAGTCTTGGAATTCAACCCCCCCCCCCCCCCCCCAACAGCACTATGGGAGCATCTTCACCAGAGAGGTTCAAGGCAGCAGCTCGCCACCACCTTCAAGGGCCTCTGGTCCATCTTTCACAAGCAAATTAAAAGAAATAGCATCTGACCAGAGGGTATGAAACTGCACAGATCATAGTACTGGTGTCAGCACTTTGGTAAAATTAACTGGCTTCCCTACTCCTGCAAACACCTCCATTTCAAGCACTGTTATTCAGTTAAAAGAGGTAAATGCTCAGCACGTCAGGCAGCACCAATGAAGAGAGAAGCAGAGTTAAAGTTTCAGGTTGATGACTTCAACATCAGAAGGGCAACTGACTTGGAACGGTAACTGTTTCTCACTCTACAGATCTACCTCATGAGCAGAGTATTTCCAGCACTCTATTGCAGATTTGCAGCAGCCAAGTTTTTTTGCTTTTCCATTATTACCCAGCTCCATATTGACGGAGTCTGTTTGCATCACTACCTCCACACTGTTCCAAATTGTAACAAATCATTGCATCAATAAACATCCCATTCCTTTGCCAACAGTCTTAAATTTTTGTCCTTTTATTAACAACCCTCTTGCCAGAGAAAACAGTTCTCCTTCCTCTTTCAAAATTCACATTTTGCTTTAATGTTAATTGTCTCAAAATCAGCTGAAACCTAAAAAAAAAGGCAAAAAAAAAATTAAGGAAACGCAGACAACTGGAAACTATCATCTCCACAGTTTAGTCTGGGTTTGAATCCAATGTCTCGCTCCTGTAGAGATTTTGTTCAAAAGCCACGTGTCAACCACCTTGTGACTGGCTCAGTTTCATACTGGCAAAGAGCTATGTACATTTAGAGCCAAAATGTCCAATGCCAGGTGTCTTTGGGGTTGCAAGGTGGTTTGTAGGACAAAGTGTATATACAGGGAAGAATACTGATAAAAATCAAACTCTGATAATCCACTATCCGATTGTTTGGAAATCCTGATTGGTTGGTATGTGGCTCCCTTGAAACTCACTGGGTTCAATAGAAAGTTTATGGTACTGTGTAGCAGCTAAAAAAAAAGTTAGTGTTCTGGCACCAGCGAAGTCTGGAGATGGCCAGATTATTGGGGTTTTGCTACACACCAATCAGGAAGCAATAATTCCACCGCCCCCCCCCCCCACCCCCCAGCAGACTTACGTTTGGGTTGATCTTAATTAGTGCTATATCTGACTTTTGGTCAACATCTTTGACCTTTGCTTCATACGACTCTCCGCTCTTCAGCTCCACTTTAATCTTCTGCTTATTGCTGAGTACGTGTGCGTTGGTGACAATAAGGCCATCTTCTGACACAATGAAGCCTGAGCCACTTGCCACAGAGACTTCACGGGTACTGAAGGGAACCCTGCAGAAGCAACAACCTGTTCTCAGAGCAGAGTCAACACAAATGGTACAATTCTATAGTTGGTCATCCCCACAATTCCAAAAATTCTGCTCCACATCAAGATCTACCCTTCCAATATTGTAGTTACTTGGCCCATGAAAAGACATTAGAGAAAGTACTAACACCATGCAGGTAGTTCTTCGAGATTTGGTGCAGTGCACATGGACCGAATGTTATGATATCCTGGAGAGCTACAATGTCGGATGTAGTGGGTGTCCTGGAAAACTGCCCGCGAGAGTGGTGGAAGCAGAGTCACTAACGGCAGAAGTATCTAGACGAGCACTTGAATTGCCCAGGCATGGAAGGCTATAGACAAGTGCCGGAAGATGGGATTAATACGGATGCGTCTGCACTGGGCAGCATGGACGCGATGGGTTGAATGGCTTGCTTTCATGCTGTACAACTCTGACTCTACAAGAGAAGCCACCGTTCAACAGAATCACTGCTTGTCCACTTTCCCCCTCTTCATCATATCTCCTTAGTACCCAATTGTCTACCACAGTTGAATAAACTCGACTGGAGGGAGATGTTTCCCTAAAATTATATACATTTTTTAAAAATAAATTTGTTCACAGGACAAGCACATCAGTGGAGATATATTTACTGCCCATTCCTAACTGCCCCAGAACAGTGCGTCAGCTACAAGCAAACTTAGATCTAGCTGAGGACTCCAGTGTGAGTGGCCGCCCATATCATGGGTTATATCACAAGCCAGAAGCCAAGCGAAGAGCTCCAAGTGGAGGGCGACTCGGTGGCTTGCCTACTCATGATGCATCAGCTCCTAGACCAGTTGGTAAACAGGTTGTTATTTACATTGTGGTTTACAAGACTTCCAGAGTCGAATCTTTCAAGAATGATTTTATTTATAAATTAGAAAGTAGATGTCGTCTTTTAATTCACCAACCGTAACCACAGGTGAACTTTACAGTATGGGAAGCTAAGAATTTAAAGTCAGTGTAGAGGGAGAAGGGAGTTCTTCCTGTTGTCTTGTGACACCAGTAATGGTTCATAGAAGCTGGAGGTGTTTAAAACTAGGAAGTAAAAGTAAAATTCCCCCAATTTGCCACAATTCTTCTTTTCTCTTATTTTGTTATGGTGCGAAATAAGAAAATAGGAGCAGGAGTAGACCATCAGCTGATTCACGCCTGCCCCACCATTGAACATGATCACGATGGACCTATATGCCGGCCTCAACTCCTCTTCTGTGCCATTTCTCACACCCCTCTATTCCTTGATCTATCAAGATATTTATCCCCCTCCACTTTACATACTTCTAATGTTCCAGCTTCCTCCACCTGCCAGGGCAGAGAATGCCAAAGATTCACAACCCTCTGCAGGAAGAAGTTTCCACATACCTCAGTTTGAGATGACCAGCCCCTTGTAGTTTTGTCTCCTCATTTGAGACTCTCCCACTGGTGAAAACATTCCAACATCCACCCAGTCAGGCCCCTTAGGACCTTATGTTTGAATAAGGTCACCCCTCATTCTTCTGAGCTCCAAGGAATAGAGGCCTGAACTACTTAATCTCTTTTTTGGAAATTAGCCTGGTGAATCTCTTTGGTCCTGCCTCCAAAGTTACAATAACCTTCTCGTAGTTAAGGGGACCAAAACTGTACACAGTATTCCAGGTGAGGCCTCACCAGCACTTTGTACAATTACAACAAAGCCACTATTTTTTTTTAAATAAATACTAACCTTTGCAATGAAGGCCAATATGCCTTCTTAACTACTTGTTGGACCTGTCAGCTAGCTTTTCGCAATTCATACACTTGACCATCTAGATCTTTCTGAACTTCACTCACTTGCAGTCTCTCCACTTAGATAATGATCTGCCTTTTGATTCCTCTTACTGAAGTGCATGACCTCACACTTTCCCCACATTAAATTCCACTTGCCAGTCCATTCAGTCTATCGAGTTTATGCTGGCTCTCAGATCAATCCCATCCCCCACCCATTTCCCTGTAACCTATTCACTCCTGCATGTCCATCAACTCTTTCCCCCCCCCCCTCCACCCCCCATTCCCCTGCCACCCATCTGCACTGGGTAATTTTACAGTAGCCAAAGGCTGTTGATCCATCAAGTCTGGGAGTTCCAGGCTTGGTGCAGACATTTTGCCCCTCAATTATCAGCATTTGCATTCGGAAAAGCAAGTGCTGCCTCATTTACAGTCAATTCAGCCACTGCGGGGAAGTTCCCTTTTCTGGATGAGGTTGTTAGCAGATTCATCTGTTGCAGTGCTGGAATTATTCAATTCAACATTTTGTTTTTTTACAACCATTAAACGGGCAGCAAAATATTCACTTGTGGCCACATTTGCAGAATGGCAGAAGTAACCAGAGGCTATCCAGCTTGCTCTCAAGTTCAGCTTCAACTCTAATTTCTACATCCTTCTTCCTTTACCATGTAATGGATCTGGATCAACCACTTATGTTACAGGTCCTGAAGGCAGATGCCCCCAGAAAGATGCTCTGAAGATTGAAAGTGTCTGGAGGAGTACATTGTGAAGGACACAATTTGTCCTGAACACCCGCACAGGCCAGATCTATCCAGGGGCATTGCATATCAAGCTACAACTATGGCAAATGTTTTTGAGGTAGGAATGCAAGTTTTTAAAGAGAAGAGAACTTTGGGGCAGGGGGGGGGGGGGGAAAAGCTTAAGTTTTATTTGAGACATTTCAAATTATCCTGTCTCAGTAGGATGCCTACTGCTCCATCTGTAATGTGATCCAATCTATTCCCTTCATGTCTCTATAAAGTTTGATAAAATGACCACTACATTACATTGAATCATTACAGCATGGAAAGGGGTCATTCGGCCCATCAAGTGCCTGCAGACAAGAGTGGTACTGCTCCTTCACCACAACTGTTTTGTTTATTCGCTCAAGCTCCCTGTTGAAACCAACATCTGAATCTGCTTCCAACACCTTGTCAGTGGATCACGACCAGTGTGTGACAATGAGTTTCCTCATGTTGATCTCTGCCTTTTTTTTGGCCAGAGTCTGGGTCCAGTTCTCCAGCTTACCACTGAGGGAACACTCTAGCTAGACTTGGATTTTGAATATCCCATCCAAATCACCTTTCAAACTTCTCTGAAGAAAACAATTCCAATGTCTCCAACTAATCCACATAACTGAAGTCCCTCATCAATAGAGTACATTTTTCCCCCCCTGCACCCCTTCCATTGTGGGAGGACCAGAATTGAATGCTATGTTCTGGCTCCAGCCAAACATTTATTTTATGGAGGTTCAATTTGCTTTTATAATCTATACTTACTAAAGCCATGATCCAATGGTCTTACAGAGAGGGTCACATAGTAGAGAAACAGGCCTTTCGGTCCATCTTATCCATGCTAACCATTAGACACCTATACAAATATCCCACTTATCAGCACTCGGTCCATACTTTCTATGCCTTGTGATTTGAGTCTAGATACTTAAATGTTGCGAGAGGTTCTGCCTCCTCCACCACCCCCTCAGGCAGTGCGTTCCAGATTCCAATCGTCTTCTGGGTGAGAACGTTCTCTCAGAACCCACTGAACAACTTCCCCTAAATGTACGTCTTCTAGTTTTAGATTTTAAATCACTTTCATGGCCTCTGCTGCCACTTTCAAGACGCATCCACCTCCTGCCCCAGGTCCCTCAACTTCAGCAACCCTTGAGAAGTTGTACACCTTGTTTATATTGCCTTTATCTTCCTACTAAAAGGTATCTCATGTTTTCTGCATTAACGTTAACTTGCTCAAATCCACCCGTTTATGTTCTGTTGAAGCTTCTCAAAATTCTTCAATTGCTATTTATTGCCCTTGCAAGTTCTGTGATATCCAGCCTGCTCCAACTCTTATTTCTACCTCCTTGTTCCCTTCCTATGAAATGGATCCAGATCAGGCCCTGCACTACAGGTCCTGAAGGCACATGCTCCAAGATTGAAGTTATCCAAAGGAATACATTGTGAAGGACTCACTTTGTCCTGAGCACTGCCACAAGCCAGATCTATCCAGACTTCTTGTACATTGTATATCAAGCTACAACTATGGTGAATGTTTGAGGTAGGAATGAAAGTTTTTAAAAAGAATTTTGGGGAAAGAAGCTTAAATTTTCTTTAAAGAGACAATTCACATTATGCCCTTGCACTTGGTGACATCCAAGTCATTAATATACTTCAAGAAACACAGTTGTCCTTGTACCGAAGCTTGGGGACCACCATCACACACCCTCTTCCAGCCCAAATTATATCATTGGCAAGTGTGTGCACGTGTCCACAGTTAAATTAGTCGTTCTCACCTCCGGTAAAGTTCAAGATGGACGCGGCCAAGGAGCGATTTTCTCCACCACGTCTGCGATGAAGTTAAACTTGAATCTCATGCTGTCGGGATGCTGGAGACCTAAACTTGGCAAAGTTTTAGCATTTAGTGAAAAGGAACACAATGCTGGCAGTTTGTGTTGACCAGAATTGTTTTATTTTTGCCTTTTATTGAGGGAATGATTGTCAAATCTTTGGCAGGACTTCTTACCTATACATCCAAACCTCCCGCTTCCTCACACAGTGGCAGTGCTGACATTCCCTTCCTCTCGCTGTGTTGTGTATTCTAACACCTTCCCCTTCTAGCCGTATCGACTACAGAAATAATTACCAGGGCACTGCACCAGACAATGCGGTGTTCACACAAGCTTCCTCACACACCTCGGAGACCCAGTTCCACATGAACCATGACTTTAATGAGGGGGTGGAGTACAAAATGAGGAACCCTCGTTTGCAACTGTAGAGGACATAGGTGAAACCACCTGGAGGACGGTGCCACACGTGGTCTCCTTATTTCAGGAGTTGCTTTGGGATGAAGGCAAAGAGAAAAGGAGCAGGTGTGGGATGAGGGGGTTGCTTTATGAGAAAAGATCGAGTAGATTGGGCCTGGACCTCATTGGAATTTAGAAGGAAAGGGGTTTCTTACTGAAGCAGAGGGGATTCTGAGGGGGTTCTATTAGGGTGAATGCCAAGGAAGTTTCTCCTGGCGAGGGAATTTTTTTTTTAAAAGAATAAAGGAGTCAACCATTTAGATGGAAGCAAGGAGATGAGAGACTGCAGAACTCTGGAATCTGGAGCAACAATCCTGCGGAAGGAATTCCGAGTCAAGCATCTGTGGGAGGAAAGGAATCATCGACAAGGAGTTTCTTTTCTCAGACGGCCACAAAGTTTTGTAGTCTTTGCTCGAGAGAGCCACGAAGGTACCAGTTATTAAGTGTATTCAAGACTGACACAGACTGGTGATTTGAATGAAAGAGGAGTCAAGTGTCATGGGGACCTGGCAGGAACGTGGACCAGGAGCCAAGGTCAGATCAGCCACGACGTTTATAGAATGGTGGGCAGGCTCAGGAGTTCTTGTGAGAGAGCGCCAAGAATCCCAGACACAGGGAAGCAGCATGCAACATCTCTTTGCACTATTTCTGTAAGCACCAAGGCAAAAGAGGGGATGAAACAGCCCAGGAACAGAGAACAACTGGTATTGCAAGGCAAAGAAAAAGCAAGGAAGCTCATAAATAAATGGAAATGAAGCAGAAAGCAACACAGACTGCAGAATTTCCAGAAAAACAAAGTTCAACAACCAAAGGTTGTCAGACATCTGAAGACCTGGACTGCTTTCCTGAAATGGAAGAATTACTACTTCCCTATTGACATTCAAATAATGGGAAGGATCAATAAGTGAACACTACATGCTGTAATCACTGGGATCTCATGCTTTATTTACTAATGAATCGAGGAACGGCAGTTATTGCAGTTCAACGGGCTCACACAAGCAGTTGATGGTACCGAAGGGAATCACAAATCAAGATCAGAACTCCAAGCCAAGATGAACAATCTGAGTCTCGCTCTGTACTTTCATGTTTGGGCTCCATTATGCATAGGCAGTTTAATTACATTACACAGTCAGTCATTGCTGCCACAGTCCAGCTCAATTAACACAATGGGTGTCCTGTCCTAGGTCAGGAGAGGCTGCGCACGCTTCATAACGGAGAGTTTGGACCAATGAACAACAGGGTGAAGCCATTGTACGTGAACATTAGGGACGCACAATGGATAGCTTTGCTGCCTCACAGCTCCGGGGACACTGGTTCAATCCTGACCCCTGGTACTCTGTGTGGAGTTTACATGTTCTCCCAGGGATTGCATGGGCTTCACATGGGTGTTCCTGATTCCTCCCACATCTCAGTTGCGCTGGTAGGTTAAACAACCACTGGAAGTTGCTGACATGTACACAATGAGACAAACAGCTTTCTTCCTGTGTCATTGCAAGACCCTGCTTTTAGTAAAAGCAACTGCCTGGGCTTGCTTCTTGCAGTTACTATTGTAGTACTTGTTGCTGTGTTTTGCAACACAGGGAAGGAATAATGTCATAAACCTCAAAAGCATTAATGGAGTGACAGCTGAGAATAAAGCACCCAAATATTACTGTTCCAGCAGATTTAATCAGAGGTCTCATTAATATACACTTTAGTTGAACAACAAAATCTTGGTATTCCATGCTCCATCCAAGAATAATATTCCATTCAGCCTCAGACGGGAACGTTCTGCCAAGACCTACATAAAGGCTTCCTCCAATGAAAGATGTGAGAGTCAGTAGCTTAATTGGCTGCTGCAAATTGCCCCTAGTGTGTAGGTGAGTGGTAGAGTCTCAGGAGAGCTGATAAGAATGCAGAGAGCAAGCTCCAGGAAAAAAAAATTGGTGGGGAATGGGATTGTTCTGTGAACTGGCGTAGACTTGATGGGCCGAATGGCCTACTATACGTGCAACGCAAACCAACCCCCCCGCCCCCCCACTCCATTGACTGTCTACTTTCTGCTGCCTCAGGAATGCAGCCAACATAATCGAGGACCCTTCCCGCCCAATCATTCTCTCTTCTCCCCTCTCCTGTTGGGCAGATGATACAAAAACTTAACAGCAAGGACCACCAGGCTCAAGGACAGCTTCTATCCCATCGTTATCAGACCCTTGAACGGAGCGTGACAATAATAAACCAATACATTGCGTGGAAATAGAATGCTTCAATCATCTCTGCCTTGCAATAGTTGCTTCTTATGCTGACCAAATTGAGAATGGCAACAGAAGTAACTGCTGAAAAACCCACAGGAGATCCATTGCCAAAGGCAGGTGGCTTGCTTACTTTGGATACTTGGCTTCCCTGTTCTGGGGAACTTGCTTGCTCCCAATGAAGCAAAAGTATTCCTTTAATCTTTTCCAGGAGCTGTTAAACCTGCTTTCCATCCATGCTTCCCACTCTCCTGCCATGTGAAAACCCAACGCAGTCAGCAAGCGTCATAAATCTTGCATAAGCAGAGGAGGGGAAAGGCACACGTTGTCTTCCCCTGGACAATCTCATACATCAAGAAAGAAGTTGAGACAGGAGGCAGGATCTTTGTTTTGAAAAAGAAAACGGTAAATTTTGTTTTACAAAAAAAATCAATGGCCAGGACTTCATAAATACAGTGCATGGGAAAAGTAAAACAACCCATGGGGGCTCACACACCCTGCCTTTTCTCAACCATGGGACAAACTGAGTAGCATTGCTCCATGGAATAATTTTAATATTGACAGCAGCCAACAGGTGGAGTTCATGAGAAGCAGACCACTTGGCCTTTTATACCTGTTCCACCATTCAGTGGGATCACAGCTTATCATCCACCTCAGTACACCACCCCCCGCATCCTTAAAGTCCTCAGAATAGTGGTTCTCAATGAACATAAAGACTGATCCTTCAAGGTTGAGAATCTGAGATCCATCGCCCTCTGGGTGAAGAAATAACTTCATCTATTTCCTAAACTGCTTACCCCTTATTCTCCAACTGTGCCCCTGGCCCAAGACTCCTCAGTCAAAGGAAACATCCTGTCAAGCCCTGCAAGAAGTTTGCAAGTTTTGATGCAACCTACTCTCATCTCTCCAAAGGATAGGTCCCCATCTGAAGTAGTGTGGTTCATCAAAGTACCTCGTAGCTTGAAGTCTCAATGACATGGCAATCCTATTCTTACAACAAGGCCACGCTACTTCCTAGGGAGACTGTGAGGTCTCCTACACTTGACGGAAGTTCTGTCATGCTGATACTTTGGCAGCTCTTGTTAATGTCTCAGCGATTCCAAGGCCCACTTGCAAAGAGCCAGTACAACATGGCATGCTCCCAGCAGCAGTGTGAGAATGGCATGCCTTCAACCCAACATTGACTGGGTTTTAACTACCAAGCTCTCATTCTATTAAGAGGCAGGGAGGATTCCTGTTGCACACTTCCCCTTTTGACAGATGGCAGCAGGCCAAGGGCCGGCAGTAGCAGCAGTCCCACAGCTGTTGAAAGATGATCCCTTCACTTTCACCAATGGACAAATATGTCATCAGGGGAACCATCTGCTGCAAAGGACGCACCATCCAGCCACGTGAGGCAAGCGGTCTTCCTCTGAAAGAGTGGGCAGAGTGCCCAGCTGTCACAGGCAGGGCTAGACTGGTGACCAGCCC
Source organism: Pristis pectinata (assembly GCF_009764475.1). Lineage (NCBI taxonomy): Eukaryota > Metazoa > Chordata > Chondrichthyes > Rhinopristiformes > Pristidae > Pristis > Pristis pectinata. The sequence goes on from NC_067433.1 coordinate 17,848,169, forward strand.
AATGGTGAGAAAGACTTGCAGCTTTCACAAACCAGAAGTGTCACAAAAAGATCAACAAGGGTTGTAGTTCAGGTTTGTAATCCAGGAACCTGCAGGGCGGTAGTGTAGCAGTTAGCATAACTACTATTACAGTGCCAGAGACCTGGGTTCAATTCCGGCCACTGTCTATAAGGAGTTTGTACATTCTCCCAGTGTCCTGCGTGGGTTTCCTCTGGGTGCTCCGGTTTCCTCCCACATTCCAAAGACATACAGGTTAGGAAGTTGTGGGCATGCTATGTTGGCGCCGGAAATATGGCAACACTTGCGGGCTGCCCCCAGAACACGCAATGCAAAAGATGTATTTCACCGTGTGTTTTGATGTACAAGTGACTAATAAAGATATCTTAACTGGTACAGCGTAGAGACCTGTGGCCTGGATCACAAGAGCTGTCTGGTCAGTCCCACTGCCCTGCTCTCTCCCTCGACCTTACAACTTTCACTCGACCTATTCAAAGCCCCATGGAGAGCACTGAATGAAGCTGCTTTCAAGGAATGAGTTCCAGTTCAGAAATACTCAGTGCACGCAAACAGTTTTGCCCAACCTCTGGGGTTTCCCTCCCTCCAATGGTAAACTCCCATTGTCCAAATTCTTCATGATTTTGAACCCCTTTCATCAAATCTGCTCAGTCTCCTCTGCTCCATGGAAAACAATCCCAGCTGACTGGAACCAGCATCTTAATTCATTAGGACACAAGTGGAAACAAGAGGAGACCACTTACCCACCCCCCCCACACCTGCTCCATCATTCAAGAAGATCACTGTTGATCTGTCACCTCACCACCACGTTCCCGCACAAACCCCTTCAATTCCCTCAACATCTAAACGTCCATTAACTTTTGAATAGATTCAGTGACTGGCCCTCTGCACCCTCCTTGGTTAGAGAATTTAAGAGTCACTACCCTCTGGGTGAAGGGGGTTCTTTTCATCTGTCCTAAATGACTGATCTTTTCTGCTAGACACTGCAGCCAGGCGAAATATCACCCCTGCCCTGTAGGAATGTTGTACGTTTCAAGGAATTCACCCAAAATGAAATGGTTTGTGATGAACACAACTCTGATACATGCATCCCATGCTGGCATCTCCAGAACTGGACACAAAATTCTAGTCAGGGACTAACCAGCAGTTTAAAGAGTCAGTGCTTTTGTATTTACAAATCCCAGGAACCTATGTGCTTGCTTCATTGCTTTTCCAACCAGTCCTGCCACTTCCAATGATGTGTGCATGTATGTACCCTGGTCTCAGAGAACACAGCACAGAAACAGGCCCTTCAGCCCATCCCAGCCATGCCAAGTACCCCCCTACACTAATCTCATTACTGGCACTTAATCTGTGCCTTCTATCCCTCAGTGGTTCAATCACTCAAGATGCTACTTAAATGTAGTGATAGTTTTTTCTCCCCTCCACCACCCCCTCAGGCAGTGCATTCCTGACACCAACCACTCTGGCAGAAAAGATTCTGCCTCAAATCTCCTCTGTACCTCTTAATCTCATGCCCGCTGGTTTCAGACACCTCTACCGTAGAACAAAGAATGTTTCCTACCATCTCCCCTGCATGCCCCTCAGTTTTGTATACCTCTATCAGGTCCCCCCTCAGCTCCAAGGAAACGAAACCCAGACCATCCAGTCTCTCCCCATAACTGAAACACACTCCATCCCAGGCAACATCCTGGTAAATCTCCTCTGCATCCTCTCCAGTGTCATCACATCCTTCCTATAGTGTGGTGACCAGAACTGTACACAGCAGTCCAGCCTAATCAATGTTGGGCCATAACCTCCCTGCTCTTGTATTGTACACCCTGGTTCATGAAGGCAAGTTTCCCACATGCCACTTCATTACCTTATCCACTTGCCACCTTCAGGGAACTTTGAACTTGTACACCAATGTTCCTGAGTATCGTATTCTCTTTCATTATTTTGCCTTCTCAATCCTCGGGTCAATGAAACAAACATTGACTCGAATGCATCAATGTTAGATGAGGAATAAATGTTTTCCATAACAGATGGAAAAACTGTCATCTGATATTTTTCAGGACAGTGCTATGGGATCTTTTACATCTACCCGACATATGGTGTAATTTTGTATCAAGACCCTTCAGCACACCTACTGGCGCTGTACAAACCTAGATCCGATGCTGCAGTCTCTGGAGAGAGATTTAAAGCAGAAACCAGTTCAGTAGTAATTCCCACTCAGACGCAGTCTGATAGATAGTTGCATCACAGGCAAGGAGTTAACTTGTGGACAACTGATGATGATTAGTTTGTTTAGTGCAACTTTGCACTGGCAGCTACTACTGAGGTAGGAGAAACGTTTACCCACCATCTACTGCGCATTTCGCAACTTCCTCCACACAGGCAGCAAAGTGGTTACAGGCAGCAGAATGGGAGTCTGTTGGCTTAGTGGTCAGTTTGAGTCTGCTCACTGCCAGCAACAACAGATTCTCAAAAAAACAGATATGCTGGCTTTTGTCAGCTTGGCTGCTTAAGGTGACATTGCAAGAGAGGACAGCCATCATTTATTAATAATTAATAATCATAACTAATTAATTATTTGAGACCCTCCTGCCACCTCTTCCAATGTTAAAAAAAGTCACTGAAGGTGCCAATTTAGAACAGCAAATCTGTTGAGTTGTGTTTTTGTTCCACTAGTAGAGAGAGGGGTGGGGTCATGTTGGTGTGAAGCCAATGCCTAGTCAGCTCAATATGAATCTATTTGTCTATGCTGGACATTTGGAAGCTGCATGCAGTCCTTCCATTCCCACTCAACCAGTATCTGTCCAATCCGAGCATAAATCTGCCCAATCATTTTCCATAACACTACAGCAAACTTTGACAGCCACACCAGTTAACTGACCCGCCAGCCTCTTGAAATATCATCATGTAACTAAATTCATTTCCTCAAGGTAATGTTAGAACTGCCAATTTCAAATTATTTACCCCTGCAAACTCTTCATTTTTGTTTCAACATAACTAGTTACGTTCCATTGATGGAGTAACATTTTTGCAATGATTCGCCAATATATTCCTTCTGAGTCTGAATGAAGCCACAAATGGCAAGTGTGGTGGTTTGAAGACCACCAATAAATGTCTGAAGAACAGCAAGTGGACATCAAGAAATATTACATCGAAAGAGGTTTGTAACTCGCAAGAACATCCAGCTACCAGCCCTGATGTGGGAAGGAGAGCAGGTGGCAATGGGTAATGGACTGGGGGGGGGGGGGGCGCGGTGGTGGGGAGGTGATTGGAAAGAGCAGAGGCAACAGGTTGGGCAGTAACAACTGGGACCTGGGGAAGGGGGAATGTGGAACGCGAGATGGAGGCCAACCCACTGTCTTTTGGAGGCAGTTTGGACCGGCCACGTGTCGTTGCCAGCATGGTGTGCCCATTCCCCCAGTGCCTGCTAACCCTCCCCAGGCCTGGCACCCACCCTTGACTTGGCAACTCCCTCCTTCCCAGACCTGGCAACCCCACCTTCCCCCTTCATATCAACCCACCCTCTCAACCCCCAGCCCAACTCCCTGCACTAACTCAACACTCCCAGGTCTGGTATCCCCCCTCCATACCAACCCAACTACTCAACCCCCACCCCAACTCTCTACTCCAACCCAACACTCCCAGGTCTGGTATCCCCCTCCATACCAACCCAACTACTCAACCCCCACCCCAGCTCCCTGCACCAACTGACCCAACCCTCCCAGGCCTGGTAACCCCTTCCGTACCAACCCATCTACTCACCCCCAACTCCCTGCACCAACCCACCGAACCCTCCCAGGCCTGGCAACCACCCCCCCCCCCTCCGTACCAACCACCAACTCAACCCCCACCCCAACTCCCTGCACCCACCCTCCCAAGCCTGGAGGCCACCCTTTGCTCCAACCCCCACCCACCCACACCCCCTTCCCAGGGTCTGGCATCCCTCTCCCCAGGGTCTGGCCGTTACCTGCATCGCACGCTCCCTTCTGGATGAGGATGACCGGCAGCGCGTTGGACGCCTGCTGCCCGCGACTGGCCGCCTTCAGGCTGCAGATGTTGCGGTAGGTGCGCCCGTCGCTGCCGCACACCGGCTCGCCCTGCCTGCAGCCGCAGATGCCCTTCTTGCGCTTGCCGGGGGCGAAGACGCACTGGAAGCCGTGGGCGCAGACGCCGTGCCGCCCGCCGCAGCTCTCGCCCTCGGCCGCCGCGCACACCGAGCAGCAGCCGCATGAGTCCTTCACCTCGCCCTGGGTGCAGTTCAGCGGCGCCGCCGGGCACCGCGACGGCTGGCACACCTCCGGGCAAGCCGGCTTCACTGCCTTGGCGCTCGCCACCCACACACAGCAGAGGCACAGCAAGATTGCAGCGCGCAGCATTCTCCCGGCCCGGGTAGCGAACTTCCGACCGTCGTAGCTGGGAGTTGGAGAGGGGTGGGTGGGAAAGAGCACAGAAAATGCAGCAAAATTTGGGTGCCCTTGCACGGTTTGCAGTCTTTGCAAATGCGTTAACGCACTGCTCCTGAGGACTTTGCAAATGCGTTAACTCTTTGCAAACTGCGTTAACCTGCAGCCCCTCTTCACTTTGCAAAATGCGTCCGCTCTCCGACTCGCTCCTGTACCTACTCCCAGCCTCCAGCGACCCGCTGCAGTTTGTAGGCTGCGGGAAAGCACCAGAGCCAATGAAGTCCCGGCCAAAATCCCCTCCGTCCAAACTATTGGATCTCTGCGTCAAGTGCAACCCTGGAGATTAGTTTTAACCCTTGCAGAGGAATAATCATGTGTGCGGATGAAGGTTAGTTCGCCAGCCTAATGCTCTTAAGGAAGGGGAGTGTCACCGTCACACTTGTACAGAGGGCAAAGTGTTGTTCGGCTGGGCGTCTGCAGAACTCCCAATTCGTCATTTATGTGAGAAACAGGAGCGGGCCATTCGGCCCCGCACTGATCTGACGGCTCAGCCCACTTCCCCGCACCATCCACTTCCCTCAAGTGTGACCTCAGCTAGTGGAGCCGCTGCCTCACGGAACCAGAGCCCCGGGTTCAAACCCGACCTCCGGTGCTGTCTGTGTGGAGTTCGCACTCTCTCCCTGTGACCCCGTGGGTTTCCCCCCGATGTTCTGGTTTCCTCCCACACCCCCACGGTGATAAAGTAATTGGCCGCTGTAAATTGCCCCCTGTGTGTAGGAGAGGGGTCTGGCGCGAGTCAATGAAGATGTTGGGAGAATAAAAAACAGGACTATTAGAGCATAGATCGTTACAGCACAGTACAGACGCTTCAGCCCACGACGTTGTGCCGACATTTTATCCTGCTCTAAGATCTATCTAACCCTTCCCTCCCACATAGCCCTCCATTTCTCTATCATCATGTGGCTATCTAAGAGTCTCTTAAATGTCCCTAATGTATCTGCCCCCACAACCTCTGCCGGCAGTGCGTTCCACGCACCCACCACTCTCTGTGTAAGAAACTTACCCCTGACATCCCCCTTATACCTTCCTCCAATCACCTTAAAATTATGTCCCCTTGTGTTATTCATTGTCACACTGGGAAAAAGTCTCTGACTGTCCACTCGATCTATTCCTCTTATCATCTTGTACACCTCAATCAAGTCACCTCTCATCCTCCTTCTCTCCAAAGAGAAAAGCTCTAACTCACTCAGCCTATCCTCATAAGACATTCTCTCCAATCCAGGCAGCATCCTGGAAAATCTCCTCTGCACCCTCTCTAAAGCTTCCACATCCTTCCTATAATGAGGCAACCAGAACTGAACACTATACTCCAAGTGTGGTCTGACCAGAGTTCTATAGAGCTGCAACATTACCTCATGGCTTTTGAACTCAGCCCCCCAGCTAATGAAGGCCAACACTCCATATGCCTTCTTAACAACCCTATAGACCTGCGCGGCAACCTTGAGGGATCTGTGGACGTGGACCCCAAGATCCCTCTGTTCCTCCACACTGCTAAGAGTCCTGCCATTAACCTTGTATTCTACCTTCAGATTCGATCTCCCAAAGTGTATCACTTCACACGTTGTGAAATTAATTGTAAAATTAATGTAGGATAAATAGTCGCCATGGACTCAGTGGGCTGAAGGGCCTGTTTCTGTGCTGCATCTCTTGATGACTTAGGGATCTTAGATATTTATTTATTAGTCACATGTACATCGAAACACACAGTGAAATGTGTCTTTTTGTGTTAGCGAAAATGTGCTGGGGACAGCCCGCAAGTGTCGCCACTCTTCTGGCGCCAACATAGCATGCCCACAACTTCCTAACCCGAACGTCTTTGGAATGTGGGAGGAAACCAGAGCATTCGGAAGAAACCCACGCAGACACGGGGAGAACATACAAACTCCTTATAGAGAGCGGCAGGAATTGAACCCGGGTCGCTAGCACTGTAATAGCGTTACACTAACCACTGCACTACCGTGTCTGCCCTACAGGTCAAAAGGAGGAGGCCATGTTGCTCCTCCAAAATCAGGCTTTTGGAGGGCTGTTTTGTAAGTTCAATGGGGACCCTTGGGACCTTGGCACTGGTCTTAACTGGTGCTCATGTGGGTGATCCCTTGGGCACGGACAGGGAAAGGGCAACACCATCCCGCTGAGAGTTTATCCATCAGCAGCCTGGATTTTGGGGGACAGGTTGCAAAGCAACGGGTCAACCATCTGCCTTCAGAGGCAACTGCCCTCAGTGTGTCAGCACGTTCACTTCTCACTCTACCTGGGAACTGTTTAAAATGAGCCCAGTTTGTTTCACAGCCTTTGCATCCTGTTGGCTGTTCAGCTGAGTCACGGGCCACAAAAGATCAACTGTTTCACCTCTGGATCCGCAACAGTGGTGAGGCAGGTCCAGCTCCGGAGACCCGGGTTCGATCCTGACCTCTGGTGCTATCTGTGTGGAGTTTGCACGTTCTCCCTGTGACTGCGTGGGTTTCCCCCAGATGCTCCGGTTTTCTCCCACATCCCGAAGACGTGCGGGTTGGTAGGTTAATTGGCCGCTTTAAATTGCCCCCAGTGTGTGGGTGGTTGGAGAAATCGAAGTGGTGTTAATGGACATTTGACAAAGAATAGATTGCAGTGAAATGTGGGTGAATGAGATTTATGAGATTGTTCTAAAAACCAGCATAGACTCAAAGGGCTGAATGGCCTCTATGAAATAAGAAAATATGAAAACATCACCCAACCCTCTGCCATTAAAACCCTCAGCATTGCCTTTATTATCTTCAGATTTAACTATCCCCACAAACTCATGGTTATCCTCTCCCAAGCTTCTCTCTGGAGACAAGTTCATTAAAACATCTGATGCCATAACCCACAACAAGTCCCATTCTCGCTGGGTTTGCTATTCTACATTGGTTCCTGTTAAACAACTCGTCAGTTTGAAATGGAGACACAAGAGACCGCAGATGCTGGAGTCTGGAGCAACACACAATCTGCTAGAGGAATTCAGCAGGTCGAGCAGCATCTGCGAAAGGAAGTGTCGACGTTTCGGGTCAAAACCCTGCACCAGGACAATCTTTGTCCTAACAAATGTTGACAGAATCAGCATAATGCAGATTGGCAAAGCACGGTTATTTCTGTAGTGATGCAGGGTTTCGGCCTGAAATGTCGACACTTCCTTTCCCTCCACAGATGCTGCTCGACCCGCTGAGTTCCTCCAGCAGCTTGTTTGCTGCCTTGGTTTGAAAGTTCTCACCCTTGTTTCCAAATGGTCTTCTTTGTAATGTCGAGAAACGAGAGACTGCGGATGCTGGAACCTGGAGCAAAAAAAACAATCTGCTGGAGGAACTCAGCGGGTCGAGCAGTATCTGTGGGGGGGGGGAATGGACAGGCGACATTTTGGGTCGAGACCCTTCAACTGGATTGGAGGACGAAGAAGAATAAGAGTCTATGCACGTTGGGAGAGCGAGGCCTGGAGATGTGGGAGAGAAAGAAGAGGGCCAGGAAGTACTGACGGATGCCGGGGAGGGTAGAGTGAAAGACACAGACGCATACCTGAGATCCTGGCTGGGACTAGACTGGGAGGCCTGGAAATGGAGTTGGAAGCCACGTGGGACAAGATGGTGGTAGAGGCAAGTACCAAGGAAGGACACATGGCTGTGGTAGCAAGTCTAAGTGAGAGTGCGGTCGAAGGGCAGGAGAAATCATCCAGGTGAAGGGTCCCAACCCGAAACGTCGACTGTCCATTTCCCCCTCACCCACTGAACTCTTCCAGCAGCTCATTTTCTGCTTCTTTGTGACGTCCTCCAGCTGTAAGTCCTCTGAGATCTCTGTTCCCAAATCTGGTCTCATGATCATGCCTTGATTTAATCAGCATTGACAGCGTTGGTTTTGACAGGCAAGGTTCTCATGGTTGGAATTCCTTCCCTAAGTGTCCACTTCTCCACCTCAAGACCTCACTCTGTGACCAATCTTTGGTCAACTGCCCCTGAGTTTCAGTCTGGCGCCATTCGTGGTGACATCCAATGAGAGTGAACTTGTCGAGGAGGCTGAGCAGCCAATCAGTTTGAAGAATTGAAGATAGCATTGTCAGGAAGTAAACAAAAAGCATGCATTTGTTATAACATTAATGGATTGGAAATTGTTGATGTTTAAAGATACTCAAGTGTCCTTACACACTGAAAGTTAACCTACAGGGGCAGCAACTATTAGGAAGTCCAGATGAGGAGTCTCGACCTGAATCATCAACTGTCCATTTCTCTCCACAGATGCTGCCTGACCCACTGAGTTCCTCAAACAGTTTGTTTTTTTGCTCCAGATCTACAGTCTCTTGTGCCAATAGTTGGGAAGGCCTTTACTGTGGGAGCATTTGAGTACAGCAGTAAAGATGTCTTACTGCAACTATACGGGGTCCTGTTGAGACCAGACCTGGAGTATTGTGGACAATTTTGGTCTCCCTATCTACTTGCTATAGAGGGAGTCCAGTGAGGATTGACCAGCCTGCTTCCTGGGAGGTGGGTCTCAATGTGAGGAGATATTGAGTAGGCTGGTCTGTGTTAACAAGAATGAGAGTAACCTCTTTGAAGTGTACCAAGTTCTCACAGGGCTCAACAGTAAGGGGATTCCCCTGGCTGAGGAGCTGAGAACCAGGGTCATGGTCTCAGAGTTAAGAGTCAGCCATTTTGGACTTGAGCAGAAATTACTTCACCTGAGGCCGACGAATCTTTAGAATTCTTTACTCTGGCGGGCTCTGAATTAATTCACAAAGGAGATGGATAGATTTCTGGATATTAAGGGAGATCAAAGGGTATGGGGATAGTGCAAGCAAGTGGAGCTGAGGTAGATGACCAGCCATGATCTTGATGAATGGCAGAGAAATGTGAGGGGCCTCAATTCGCATGTTTTTTATTCCACAGAGAACAAAATAAGGATTGCATTACACACATTGGATTAAGCCAAACGATGAAAAATCATGAACCTGAAAATAAATCCCACCAAACAGAATTTTCAGATGATATCTAATCACACCACATACATCAAGTCAACGTTCAGGGCCACAGAGGTGGTTCATCGATAATGACGTTATGGTAAGCAGTTGAAAGCACAGCATGATCCAACTAACCGCAAACAAGAAGACGAGCTGCTGGAGGAACTCAGCAGGTCAGGCAGCATCTGTGGAGGGAGATGGACAGTCGACATTTTGATTGAAGACCCTTCACCTGGACTGAAAGGATAGAGGAGAGATAGCCAGTATAAAGAGGTGAAAGTGGGGGGGGGGGCAAGAGCTGGCAAGTGATTGGTGGATCCTGGTGAGGAGGAGTTGATTGGCAGATGGAGTCAAGTGGGGGAGGGAAGGGTGGAGATAGTGTTGGAGGCCGGGAGGTGATAGGTGAAGGCAGCAAAGGGCTGCAGATGGGTGTAATCTGATGGGAAAAGGAAGGTGGGAGAAAATGGAAGCATATAAGGGAGGGTGGGGAGGGCAGATGGGAACAGTGCTGGGGGGGGGGAGTTGTGGACAGACCCAGTGGGAGGAGTGTGTGAATGATGGGCAGATGAAGTTAGGTGAGGGAGGGCTCGGCTTTGAAAGAAAGGTGTGCGTGAGAGGGCGCGGGTAGGGAGAGAGAAAAGGGACAGAGCGGGAGTGGGTTACCTGAAATCGGAGGATTCAATGTTCCTGCCGTTGTGTTGTGCTGTTCTTCAGGATCTAATTCACTGTTTTTTTCACAATGAGAACAATGTGAAGAAAGTTTGTGTCTAAAGAATGGTTCTTGACTTTGTGCGCGGGGAAGGCACCAGCACAGTCTGGGTAAGATCAGGATCCCACTGCTGGCCAGTTCTGGATTTCTGTGCTGAATCGTACGTGTGACGACACCACAAATTCCCGTCACTTTTGCCGAGTGATGACGGCAAAGGACGACATTTCGTCGCCGTTACAAAGGCAGGTTCTGGGCCACAGCGAACTGCTCTGTGGAGCATCAGTTGGGTTCAAATGGCAACCCTGCCTCCCCTAAGACAAGAAGCTGAAGCCCAGCATTTCAGTGAAATCTGAGGATGCAATCAACCCACGGCAACATGGTAAAGCAGGGACACCCTGTGTTCTTGTCTTAACCAATTCTAATGAAAAGCAAAATATTTGGCCATTATGTCACATTAGTGGGATCTTGCTATGTACTGGTTTGCAGTGGCTCTGGGCCACCAAGTACTAGGAAATGCACATCAAAAGTAACATTGGTTGCAAGCTATATTAGAATATTCTAAAAAGCATAAAAGACAGATCGTTACCTATCTAATGCTGCTCCAATTGTCCAACAAAATTAAAAGGGAGATTTTTAGTTTATTTTTCAGGGTGTAGGCATTGCTGGAAAGGCAGCATTGTTTGCCCATCTCGAACTACCCTGAATTGAGTGATTTTCTGGCCCACTTAAGAGACGGCAACATCGGTGGGACTGGAGTCAAACGTAAGCCACGATGGGTAAGGGCAGCAGATTCCCTCCCTCGAAGGACATCAGTGAACCAGATGGGTTTTCACAGCAATCTGGTAGTCCTGTGGCCGTCTTTTCCGAGACCAGATGCTTTTTAAAATTCCAGATTATTCACTGAATTTAAGTCCCACAGCTGCTGTGGTGAGACTTGAGCTCAGGCCTCAGGATTCAGACCTCTGCGTTACTCAGCCACGAACTTAACCACTGCACCGTTCCTTCCACGACTTCAGGACGTCCCAAAGCAGCTCGTAACCAGTGGAATTCTTTGGGAATACTTTTGAAAAGTGGTCTTGTTAGAGTCATCAATTTGTACAGCACAGAAGCAGGCCCTTCAGCCCACAACATCCAAGCCTATCTTTTAGCCACACACACAAAATGCTGGAGGAACTCAGCAGGTCAGGTAGCATCCATGGAGAGAAATAAACAGTCGATGTTTTGGGTCGAGACCCTTCACCAGGACTGGTAAGGAAGAGGGCAGAAGCTGGGGGGAGGGGGAAGGAGCACAGGCTGGCAGGTGACAGGTGAGTCCAGGTGAGAGGGGGAAGGTAGGTGGGTGGGGCACGAAAGGGAGTGATGTAAGAAGCTGAGGGGTGATTGGTAGAAGAGAGCAAAGGGCTGAAGAAGAAGGAATCTGATAGGAGGGGCAGTAGGACCATGGAACAAAGGGAGGGAGGTGGGGAATAGATGGGCAGGTCATGAGGGTGGAGGAGGGGAAAGAGTAGGGGGAGGGGGCCACAGGATTGAGGGAAGACAAAGGGGAGGGAAGAAAAGGAGGGGAGGGGAGGGAGGGGAGAGAGGGGAGGGTAACCAGTATCTGCAGAATCTCTAGAGAAGATAAGATAAGAGCTCTTTATTAGTCACATGTACATCGAAACACACAGCGAAATGCATCTTTTGCATTGAGTGTTCTGGGGGGCAGCCCGCAAGTGTCGCCACGCTTCCGGCGCCAACATAGCACGCCCGCAACTTCCTAACCTGCACACCTTGGAATGTGGGGAGGAAACCGGAGCCACCCGGAGGAAACCCACGCAGACACGGGGAGAACGTACAAACTCCTTACAGGCAGTGGCCGGAATTGAACCCCAGGTCGCTGGCGCTGTAAGGCGTTACGCTAACTGCTACACTACCGTGCCTGCCGGGCAGCATTCTCTGCGGATGCTGCCTGGCCTGCTGAGTTCCCTCCAGCATCATCGTGTTTTTCATCCTGCAGAATCTCTTGTGTCCCCAATCTTTAGCCCATCTGCACCAATCCCACCTTCCTGCATTAAGACCATATCCTTCCATGCCTTGCCCATTTAGGTGCCTGCCTAAATGTCTCTTAAACACAGTGATTGTACCTGACTCCACCACCTCCCCTGGCAGCGCGTTCCAGATACCAACCACCCTCTGTGTAAAAAACTTACCCCTGAAATCCCCTTTAAACCTCCTTAAGTCCATGCCTTCTTGTTTTTGACACCCCCTGCCATGGGAAAGCCATGGCAGGCCCTGCCATGGGAATACATAAGATCATGCCTCTCATGATCTTATGTATTTCTGTTGGGTCATCCCTCAGCCTCCCTCACTCCAGGAAAAACAAGCCCAGCCTGTCCAATCTCTCCCTAAAGTCCTCCAATCCAGGCAACCACCCTGGTGATTCTCATGGTAAGCGAGCACAGTGACCTCGGCAAATAATCTCCTTTACTGACATAGTTTAAGGGATAATATTGACCTGGATTTCTGGTCTTCCTTCAGATAGTCTCCTGGGGGTTCTTTCACATGCATGTTAGGGAGCAGGCATGGCCTTGATTTAGCACTTTAGACTTGCTTTACCTCTTGTTGTCTTGGTGTGAAGCAGCCAGCATAATCAAAGACCCCACCGTCCTGGATCATTCTCTCTTCTCTTCCTCTTCCCTCAGGTAGAAGATACGGAGCCTGAGGGCACATACCACCAGATTTAAGGACAGCTTCTACCCCACTGTGATAAGACTATTGAACAGTTCCCTTATACAATGAGATGGACTCTGACCTCACGATCTACCTTGTTGTGACCTTGCACCTTATTGCACTGCACTTTCTCTGTAGCTGTGACACTTTACTCTGTACTGTTATTGTTTTTACTTGTACTACCTCAATGCACGCTGTACTAACTCAATGTAACTGCACTGTGTAATGAATTGACCTGTATGATCTGTATGCAAGACAAGTTTTTCACTGTACGTCGGTACAAGTGACAATAATAAACCAATACCAATACCACATGAGGTGCATCCAAGGTAAAATGGTGGAATTCACGGGGTGCCCCAGTTGAGTCTTTTGTCCTGCAGATGGTAGCTTTAACTCGGACTCTCCTCAATGCCAATGACTGAACTCAGCTGACCTCTATTACAGAGCAGGGTGCGCTTACAATTCAAGAGCTGCTCTCACACATACACAGGCGAGACACTCTTCAGCCCTGTGGGTTTGGGAGCCATATATTGGGAAGGGCCAGGAGTTGGAGCTGACATCGTCCAATCACCTCAGCAGAATGCCATAAGACATGCGTTGCCCTTAATGTGCGGGCCTCTGATGTAAGGGCTAGGACACTTTTCTTGGCGCGTAGGAGACTGAGAGGTGATTTTGTAGGGGTGTATAAAATCATGAGGGGCATAGATAGGGTGAATGCACTCAGTCTTTTTCCTAGGGTTGGCGAATCAAGAACTAGAGGGCATAGGTTTACGGTGAGAGGGGAAAGATTTAATAGGAGTTTGAGGGGCAACTTTTTTACACAGAGGATGGTGCATATATGGAATGAACTGCCAGAGGAAGTGGTTGAGGCAGGTACAATAACAACATTTAAAAGACAGTTGGGCAGGTACATGGATTGGAAAAGTTCAGAAGGTTATGGGCCATACATGAGCAAAAGGGACAAACGGATTGGGCCTCTTGGTTGGCATGGACAGTTGGCCCAAAGGGACTGTTTCCATGCCTTCTGACTCTATGACCAGCACCTGACTGTACTCTGCTACTGTAGTGAGTAGAGGTGGTGTATTTGTGACCTCACTGCGGACTGCCTCTGCAGAACTCATGGCCTGTGTAATATAAACTGTCCTTACTACTTATAAGATTCAAGTTGTTGATAGTCAGAAACTAATTTTATGGATAACATGACGTTGAGTTATGAAGAGGAAAACAAATTTTTAAGCAAGAATTGAAAGAAAATTTTTCATTCAGATGACAAACCACAGAGCCTTATGCTCACAGTTGGTGTCGTACACTTACACCGGGGCATTGCACACTCACTGCAGGTGTTGCACACTCACTGTGGGTGTTGTACAGTCACAGTTTGGCATCACACACACTGCTGGGCATTGCACACTCACAGTGGGGCTCACTGAGGGTGTTACACACTCACTGTGGGTGTCACACACTCACTGTGGGGTGTTGCACACTCACCAGTGGGTCATCACACACTCTCTGCAGGGCATCGCACACTCACTGTGGTTATCACACACTTATTGCGGGATGTTAATCACTCACTGTGGGGCATTGCACAGTCACTATAGGGTGTTGCACACTCACGGCGGGGTGTCGCTCACTGACTGTTGGGCATTGCACACTCAATGTTGGGTGCCGCACGCTCAAATATTTCTCTGCCATGGCCTTATTCCCCAGTACAATTTCTTCTCCCTCAGTCAATAAGGCACCCACTTTTACTTCAGCTACTCCAGTCCCTTTTACTTATCTATAGAAACTCTTACAATCTGTTTCCATGTTTGTATTCTATTTTTCTTTGCACTATCAACCCCTTGGTTCTAAATTTTGAATTCTTTTCCGATTCCCCAGGAGTACGTTTTTTGGCAGTGCTATATAGCTTTTCCTTTGATGTCTGTGGCCAAGTCCCTATTCGTGTTTTTTTCTTGCTTCAAGGGGAAATATGTTACTTGTAATCTAAGTAGTTGTTCTTTAAAAGTTGGTCCGTGGCTGGTTTAATGATATATTCCTTACAATATAGTTTCTCAATCTACCACAGCCAACTCAAGCATCATGTTGCTTTATTTAGATTTAAGACCCTCATTTCAGATTTAATTAGGTCACATTAATCTTTAAATAAAATTGTATCATATTATGATCACTAAAGCCCCCTTAACTATCAGATCATCAATTGACACTTCCTCATTACTCAGATCTAAAGTAGCTCCTTCCCTAATTTGGCTTGTGAACACGTTGATCTAGAAAACCATTTATTATGCATTTGATGAATTCATCCACGTCCCACCATCCCTGCTCATTTGGTTTGCTGAGTCCATCTGTAGATTAAGACCCTCCGCCCTTGTTACGTGCACCTTTAGTTTCCCGATTTACATGTTGCCCCTTCATTGCCCCCATTTTTCAGGCAGCTAAATGTACAAGTATCCTTCCCCTTGCTCTTTCTGACCTCCTTGAGGCAACTTGATCTCCTCAGTTAGGACTTCTCTCTTTTGCCCTTATTCTATTCTTTAAAAAATCCCTGCAACCCCACCTCTTTTTCAGTTTTGTCTTCTAAAATATTTAATTCCCAACTTTGTTCACCTTGCAACCATATCTCTACAATGGCTATTAGATCGTACGTATCTATTTCCTTGTAACAATTCACCAGTCTTGTTGCAGATGTTGCGTACATTCATCTAAAGAGCCTTTGGTTTTGTCCTTGGACCATTTTTCCCTGCTCTGATTCTGATTGGAGGTACAACCGTTGTTTGCGAGCTCTTTCCCTTCCTGACAGACTTTGCCCATCATTACTCATTTCACTACCCTGCACTATAACTTTGTCCTTTCTCTTTAACTTCCTAAACTTTGCCTCATCATAACCTACACCACCAACTCCCCACCGCCGCCCCCCCCCCCCACCACAGTTAATTAATTTAAAGCCTTACCTGCAACCTAAATTATTCCATTTCCTGGGACATGAGTTGCAGCCCAATTTGAACAAAACCTGTCCCAATGGAACAGCTCCCTCCTCCCCCAGTACTGGGGCCAGTGCCCCATGAACTGAAACTATTTCTCTTTGAGCCACTCATCCAGCTCCTGGATCTCATTGACCCCATGCCAATTTACGTGTGCCTCAGCTGGTAATCCAGTAGACTCTTGCCTTTGTGAGTTTGCCTCTTAATTTGGACGCCAGCTGTTCGTATTCCTCGGCTGAATGTCTTTCTCAGTCTTGTCCATGTCATCGGTTTCCCGGTGGACCATGACAACTGGATCATTGCCCTCCCACTCGGTTCCTCCCCAACCCCGTGGAGATCTACTGGTAATTGATAATTGGTTTATTATTGTCACCTATACTGAGGTGCAGTGGAAAACTTTGTTTTGCATGCCATCCATACAGATCATTTCAAAATATAAGTACATCAAGGTAGTACAAGGGAAAAGCAATAACAGAATGCAGAATGTAGTGTCACAGCTACAGAGAAAGTGCAGTGCAGGTAGACAATAAGGTGATGAGGTAGACTGAGAGTTCAAGAGTTCGTCTTTATCGTACAAGAGATCCGTTCAAGGGTCTTATAACAGCGGGATAGAAGCTATCCTTGAGCCTGGTGGTACGTGCTTTCAAGCTTTTGTATCTTCAGCCTGATGGAAGGGGGGGGAGAAGAGAGAATATCTGGGGTGGGAGGGGCCTTTGATTATGTTGGCTGCTTTCCCAAGACTGCAGGAAGTGTAGACAGAGTTCATGGAGGGGAGGCTGAGCTGTGTCCACAACTCTCTGCGATTTCTTATGGTCTTGGGCACAACAGTTGCCGTACCAGATAGGGTGCATGAAGAACAATTGGTGATGGTCAACAGGAATGTGCCAAATTTCCTGAGCCTTCTGAGGAAATGGAGGCGTTGGTGTGCTTTCTTAGCCATAGCGTCTACGTGGTTCTGAACCCTGGCATCAGGCAGGCAGCCTTCAGGGTTCATGCTCTTGGCTGTAGAGAACCATGTCCAGCCCCCCAACCACACTGGACCCTGCTACTGCTGCGTCCCTTTACATTCCCCACCCGAGTGGCCCCCTGTACCACGGTGCTGTGGGCATTTTGCACATCCTCCCTGCAGCCTCTGTCTTGTCCACTCAGACCGCAAGAACCTTGGACCTGCTGAAGAAGGGCAAAGGCTGAGGGTGATGCAACACCATCTTCTGGATCTCCATACCTGCCTCATTTGCAGTCACACCCTCCAGTCCCTCAGACTGACTGATTCCACTGCACTTAATCTAAGGGGTGTGACTCTGTCCTAAAACCAGGTATCTAGGTACCTTTCTTCTTCACAAACCAAACTCAAACTCAAAGTTCCTCAAGCTGCAATCACATCCTGCGGACATGGTCACCATGGATGCCAATTTAATCAATTTATTTAATTCAGTCACCGTAGCACTTCCTCACCAGTCTCTTACCCACAAAAGTCTGCATTTCCTTGGCGCTGTACTCCGAGAAGGCTGATTTAAATGCATATCAAATACACCATGCATTTTGTTGAGGCCTCAGTTTTACATTGCCATGTAGCGGTCTCTTGTCTCACTTGGTTAACCAATTGTGGCTTGTTATCCAATTACCTGGCGGTCTGGTACTTGTTTACCACCACAATTTAACATTAAGGGAAGTTATCTGTAAATCTAAATAAAATGCAGTACTCCAAGGTAGCTGTCAAATCACCACATCATTCAAACAATACAAATCATTGTTCACTACCTGAAAGAGTCCTTCACATTTCAAACTTTCACTCACTCATACCAATGCATCTTTCACTCTCAACTAAGCATCATTCACCCACAACAAATATCACTCATACTTCACAATGGATCACTCACTCACTACAAGGCATCATTCAATCTCAAAGCATCAGGTACTCACGACTGAGCATTGCCCCTCAACTGAAAGCATCAGTCAGTCACTGCAGCATATCACTCACTCACCACAAATCATCACTCACTACCAACAAATCATCACTCAGTCACCTCAAAGCATTGCACACTCACTGCAAAGCATCAGTTGCTCACTTCAGAACATCACTCACACAGCAATACTTTGCTTGCTTGCTAAAAAGCATTGTTCACTCACTGCAAAGAACCATACACTCAGAACAAATCAAAAGTCCTTCACTGCAATGGATCAACAAGTCAGGGCAACATGTCGTTCACTCATTACAAAGCATCATTAACTTAGCACAAAAATACTCACGCACTATAAACCATCACTCACTGTATCAGAAATCACCACACAGTGTCTTTCCTCACTCATTGTAGAGGATCAGTCACTCACTACTAAGCTTTACCCCCTGACAGCAATGTATTCTACATTCACTAACAAAATATTCAATCATGTATTCAAACATTCAATCAAAAATGGAAGGGAAGCTACTTGAGAAGATTCTTAGGGGTAGGATTTATGAGCATTTGGAAAGCCCTGGCTTCATTACGAAACAGTCAGCATGGCTTTGCACGGGGCAACTCATGTCTTACTTGATAGATTTTTTTGAAGACATGCTGAAGGTGATTGATGAAGGTAGAGCTGTGGATGTTGTCCACATGGGTTTTAGTAAGGCATTTGACAAGGTCCCACATGGGAGGCTCATCCAGAAGACTGAGATGCATGGGATCCACGGTGACTTGGCTGTTTGGATTCAGATTTGGCTTGCCCCACAGAAGACAGAGGGTAGGGGTCAATGGGACTTATTCTGGCTGGAGGTCCGTGACTAGTGGTATTCCGAATACTGGGACCTCTGCTGTTTGTGATATAAATAAAAGACTTGGATGGCAACGTGGATGGGTGGGTTAGTAAGTTGGCAGATGATGTGAAGATTGGTGGCGTTGTGGATAGTGTAGATTGCCAAAGGATACAGCAGGATATAGATCAGTTGAAGATATGGGCAGAGAAATGGCAGATGGAGTTTAATAGCCAAATGTGAGGTGTTGCACTTTGGGAGATCAAATGTAGAGGGACAGTACACAGTTAATGGCAAGACCCTTAACAGTGTTGATGTAAAGAGAGATCTTGGTGTCCAAGTCCATAGCTTCCTGAAAATGGGTGCACAAGTTGATAGGGTGGTAAAGAAGGTATATGACATGCTTGCCTTTATTAGTTGAGCCACTGAGTTCAAGAGTCGGGAAGTTATCTTGCAGCTTTATAAAACTCTGGTTACACTGCATCTAGAGTATTGCATTCACTTTTGGTTGCCTCATTATAGGAAGGATGTGGAGGCTTTGGAAAGGGTGCAGAAGAGGTTTACCAGGATGCTGCCTGGATGAGAGGGCATGTGCTATGAGGAGAGGTTGGACAAACTTGAGTTGTTTTCTCTGGAGCGGAGGAGGCTGAGGGGAGACCTGATGGAAGTTTACCAGATTATGAGGGGCATAGATAGAGTAGACAACCAGTATCTTTTTCTCAGGGTCGAAACGTCTAATATGAGAGGGCATGCATTTAAGGTGAGAGGGGGTAAGTTTAAAGGAGATGTGTGGGACAAGTTTTTTACACAGAGAGTGGTGGGTGCCTGGAAGGCGCTGCCAGGGGTGGTGGTGGAGGCAGATACGATAGAGGTGTTTAAGAGGCTCTTAGATGGGCACATGAATGTGCAGAGAATGGAGGGATATGGACATTGTGTAGGCAGAAGGGACTAGTTTAGTAGGCTTTTATTTACTAGTTTAATTAGTTCGACACAACATTGTGGGCCGAAGGGCCTTTTCCTGTGTTGTACTGTTCTGCGTCCTATTATTACAAGCCATCATTCACTCACAACTAACCATCGCCCCTCACTGTGAACCACCACTTACACACTACAAAGCATCACCTACACACCCTGTATCGCACTCACTCACTACAGAGCACCATGCATTTACCATTAAGCTTCACTCACTACAAAACCTTGTCCACACACTACAAACCATCACTCATGCCCTAGAAAGCAGTGTTCACTCATTGAGAACGTTGTTCACTCACTACAAACCTACTATTCACCAACTAGAAAGATTTACTCACCGTCTACAATGCAGAGAATCACACACTTAGTGTGAAGCACAACCCAATCATCACGAAGCATCAGTCAAATCCTGAATGCATCTTTCACTCACAACTAAACGTTATCCCTCACTACTATGCGTCGATCCCTTACTGCAAAGTGTCACCTATACACTGCTAAGTATCACTCCCTCATTACAAAGCATCATGTACTCACCAGAAAATATTGTTCACTCACTTAAAGCATCATTAGCTCACTACTCATAATTCTCGTAATAACTCATCATTCAATGACTACATTGCATTAGTTATTCACTGCGAAGAACTCACATTCACTGCACAATTTCACTTACACGCCACAAACCATTGCTCATTCACCACAGGCAACTTTTACTGCAGAGGATTATTCACAAAGTACAAAGCATAGCTCACTGCAATAGATCGGCCACTCACTGCAAAGTTTCAGTCACCCAGGCCAACACAAGATTCATTATCTCCTTACAAAGCTACACTCAGGCAGTACAAAGCTGTTCACTCACAAGAAAGCCTCACTCACACTGCAAAACATCAACTACACACCACAATATATCACTCACCCACTAAAAAACAACGTTCACTCACTGTAGAGCTTCATTACAAAGTACCAGAACTCACTACAAACCATCAGTCACCACAAAGCAACATTCACTGACTGCAAGCCACTTGCACTCACTATAAAGTGTCATTCAATTTGCTCACTCAAAACATCACTCGCTCACTAGAAAGCATCGTTCACTTAATACAAAGCATTATTCACACACTATAGAGCATTGCTCACTGACTAGAAAGTACCATTAACTCAACCACAAATGCTCTCTCAGTATGTAAATCATTACCCTGTCACAACAGAACCAAAGACACTGTGGAGAATCACTCCCTCACCACAAAACAAGCAACTTGAAACCTTGCCGTGTAATAAATCACTGCACTTCTTCGTCTAAATATCCTCATGGATCAGAATTAGTGTAAAACACAAAAGGTAATTAGAATGATGCCTAAACAGCAGATGAAGCTCATAGTACAGCAGAAACTAGTTGTTATTTGATGGAGTATTTTTGGGAGGAATATTGCAGAAGTGGCTGTAATTTTATTACACAAAACTTCAGTGACCAATAAAGTAAAAATCCATTTTAATAAGACATGGATAAGTGGCTTAAACTCACGGGTCCTGGAGCTGTGACCTGAAAGCGCAAACCACCAGGCTCAAGGACAGCTTCTATCTAACTGTCGACTACTGAACAATTCCCTAGTTCAATAAGGATGGACTCTTGACCTCAGAATCTACCTCGTTATGACCTTGCATCTTATTGTCTGCCTGCACTGCACTTTCTCTGTAACTGTAACACTTTATTCTGCATTCTGTTATTGTTTTCCCTTGCACTACCTCAATGTACTGATGTGGTGAAATGATCTATATGGATGGCATGCAAAACAAAGTTGTTCACTGTACCTCAGTACATGTGACAATAATAAACCAATTTACAATATTAGTAGCCAACAAGTAAGGGTTAAGTATTTTATAGTAAATTTTAGAATCTGGATTGTTGTCAGTAAAAATACATTTGCTAGGGTGGTGCGTGCCTTGTGGCTTCTGAACTTCTGAATATATGTGTGTTTCCAAGAATCAGTAAGTTCTCCTCTCTCTGAGTCACTGAAAGAAAACACACCCATTTATCTACCACCAACCAAGCCATTAAGTCATCTCAAAGTGCTTCATTGTCAATCAAGCAAAGTACTTTTGAAACATTATGATACTTATTTTGTCTGTTGGTTAACTGATCTATACACATGATTATTTTGCAAGTTTTGGGGAGATGGCTGGAGATATTATTTAATGCTTGGAGCATGATCTTGTCATAACCAGCACCTCGATGTCAAAGGGACAGACACTGGTACCTGTTAGATTAAATCATCATCAAACAAGAAACTGCAAGGGTGTCCAGATCACCCATGATCGTCAAACTGATAATCACTTCATCTTCTGTCTTATCTCCAGCAAGCTGGCCGCAGAATGTCAGCATCAATAGGAATGCTACCACTCGGGAGATCAGTGTCAGAGTCTCAAGGACCACACAAAGACAGCTTTTCTCAGAGAGCAGCTCACAAGCAATATGTCGACTCCAGCCAACTGGATCCACAGAGTGTCCATAGTGTATGAGCTGCCCCGGCATCCCACCATAACTGACACCTGTGGTGAGCCGCTTGGCTTCTCTACCATGAAGAACGAGGACTAGTTTATGAGACTGACCAGGAGAGCCAGGAGCTAATTAACTGTGAACAATAGGCATTCCTAGAATGGAAGTTCCACCATTCCTCAAGGGAAAAGAAACATGTCCAGTGGTGATCCCATGCGTAAAGAAGAGATGATTGGTGGAGAGAGGGCTGGAGGCACAACAACTTGCCAACGGCCATTACATGTGTGGGTCCTTAGTACCGTCAATGGTTCAAAAATCTAATGGCTCATCCCACTGAGAACCAGGAACAGAGGTGAATTTCTCAAGGACATTGAGGCAGTTCAACATTCGCTGGAAGGAACATCTCGAAGACCTCCACAACCATGACCCTGTCCTTGATGTGACCTCAAGACTACATCGGTGGGACTGGAGTCAAACATAGGCCACGATGGGTAAGGGCAGCAGATTCCCTCCCTCGAAGGACATCAGTGAACCAGATGGGTTTTCACAGCAATCTGGTAGTCCTGTGGCCGTCTTTTCCGAGACCAGATGCTTTTTAAAATTCCAGATTATTCACTGAATTTAAGTCCCACAGCTGCTGTGGTGAGACTTGAGCTCAGGCCTCAGGATTCAGACCTCTGCGTTACTCAGCCACAAACTTAACCACTGCACCGTTCCTTCCACAACTTCAGGATGTCCCAAAGCAGCTCGTAACCAGTGGAATTCTTTGGGAATACTTTTGAAAAGTGGTCTTAAATTTATTTTTAAGTTAAATTTTAAATTTTATTTACAGCGTGGTGACAGACCCTTCCGGCCCAATGAGTCCGCGCCGCCCATTTTAAACCCAAATTAACCTACCCGTACGTCTTTTGGAATATGGGAGGAAACCAAAGCACCCAGAGGAAACCCACTCAGACACGGGGAGAATGTACAAACTCCTTACAGACAGTGGCCTGAATTGAACCTGGGTCGCTGGCGCTGGCATTGTAATAGCGTTATGCTAACCGCTACACTACTGTGCCTGCCCTTCACTGCCATGCCTGCCCACAGGACAACATCCACAGGACAAAGGTCCTCTCCTAACCTACCCCCACTGCACCTCCAACAATAAACACTCAGGCCAGATCTTAGGAAACATGGACCACTTCTCACACCTCAGAGCCACCTCTTGGTGAACTTCACCACCCGCTTCAATGTGAAACCGACACTGGAATCTAAGCCCTGTCATGGGAGGAGATTGGTAGGTAGGAAAAAATTCCAGGATGTGCTCAGCACCTCATTGGACAAGATCAATGTCCCCACTGACTCCTGGGAATCCCTGGCCCATGACTACTCAGAGTGGAGGTGGAGCACTTGGAATGGAAGTGAGGACTTTGAGTGCCAGGAACATGCAGAAACCCAGCAAAAGGAGTGCATCACCTCACAAACCACCCATCCACCCACCCCACATTAAGGCACCCTCTGGCCATCTGTGGAACAGTCTGCAGTTCCTACATTGGCCTCATCAGTCACCTCAGAACCCACAGAACTAGAGTGGAAGCAAGTCATCCTTGGTCCCAATGAAACAGGTAAAAGAAGATTACATAACCAACTGTGTTGCAGTCTATGGCCAGTCCTGGGTGACCCAGACATTAGGTGGCATGTTGCAGTGGAAGGAGAAGCCTTCATTTACCTTGGTAGGTTTTATGTGAAATGGAAGGGCCATCTTCTGCTTGAAGATACATGGTGTCTTTTCTCTACCACACAGGCAGCTGAATTTTTGATGTTCAAATGATGGGTCCTATCAGTGAACCTGGATGAATAATTCTAATGGGGGGGGGGCACAGGGCTCTGAAATTGCAAAGTTGTCTTTCTTCTTTCTTGCTCAGGTTCTTCAACAGTCTCAACAGTGTTAACTCTTCTCCAGGGAAAATTCCTCAAGCATCGGTCTGACCAGAACCTTTGTTAAGGCTTTATGACCATGACATCTTGAAGGAGTTCACTTATAAGATGGGAAGTAGCAAGATCAGCCCCAGATGTTGTTTCAATCTGTAATCTTCCTATTTTTGGACACGTTCTACAGAACAAGTCCTGCAGGGTTCTGTTGTGAGAAATCCACGTGGCTGTCATGTGACAGTAACAACACTGACCCTTGCTGGTCGGAGGACAGCATTGCTCCTCTGAGCGGAAGTGATACTACTGTCAATCAAGGTGCAGCTCCACCCACCCCTCAGGTGCGACAGTACCTTTTGTCTCTGAACTTGCCTGACCATTGGCTCATTTAAATCACAACAGTGAGGCTCCACCCAGCCTCCTAGCACCATAAAAGGGGCTGCAATCCCCTAGCCCTTCCTCTTTGACGACCCCAGTAGTGAGACAACACTGCAGAGATCACTGGTAAGAGTGCATCGCCATGTGGTTTGGGAGCGTTTCACTCAGATTCCAGGCAGTCTTAGAGCTAATGCTAGTGTGGGTCAAGCATTGAAGTATTATGTCCTGAAGTTATACATTGTTATTGTGTTTGCGTGTATCAGTGTGTGTGTGTGTGTGTGGGTGGGTGTATCTTATCCTAGTTGCGAAACCCCCCCACATGTTCGCGGTCTCCTGCGTGTATGTGAGTGTGTGTCTGTTCCCATCCATTCTGTCCCTGCTTTTGCCTTTGTGATTAAACTAGTTTTGATATCCAAAGCTCGTGTCCAGAGTCCTTGATCCTTTTCACACAACAGGTTCTGATGTACCACTCTGAGAATTGTTCTCCATCTCATTCTCCCTCTTCAGGCTTATATTGTGGTCAATACTGTACGGAATATTCACCAGCTCTGGAAGATCATGCAAAACCATCCAGGGCAGTCAGCCCACCTGCCATGGGGTTGAATATCCCTACCCTCCACCACATGTCCCCTGACAGCAAGTGCATACTGTCTACAGAATGTCCCACAGCAACTTTCCGAGCTTAATTGGATTGCGTTATCAGTTTGTGACCTCTCCTGCGAAGGACTAAGTCAGCAGGGTCATGGGAACACCGTAACCTCTAGACTTCCATCCACACGCAGTTGAGACTTAGACATATACAGCCAGTCCTTTGCCACAGCAAGATTGAAATCTCAGTGTTCCCCAATGAGTGCTTTTCTGGGAACAGTATCACCAGAGGAACAGCACTGGTTGAAGGAGAAGAGCCAAGGTAACTATGGATGGTCAGTAGCCCTGGCTATAGTAACCAGAACCTGAAAACTGATAATAGTTCAGAATTTGCGGTAAGGGTTAGGGTAACACATCCCCTCCAAATCTCTCACCCCCTAACTATGTCCTCTATTTTTATTGGTATTGCTATTTATATTGGTTTTGGTTTATTATTGTCACTTGTACTGAGGTACAGTGAAAAACTTGTCTTGCACACCGATCGTACAGGTCAATTCATTTCACCGTGCATTGAAGTAGTACAGGGTAAAAACAACAACAGAATGCAGAGTAAAGTGTCACAGCTACAGAGAAAGTGCAGTGCGGGCAGACAATAAGGTGCAAGGTCAGAATGAGGTAGATTGTGAGGTCAAGAGTCCATGTCATCGTATCTACTGGTGGGGAGAGGGAACAGGTTGGATACAATGAGCTGAATGGCTGCCGATTTTCCTGACATGTTGTCCATTTCCATTGCTTGGGCACGGTTCCAGATAACCTTACTATAATAAGACAGGAGTAGCAGCTCATATTTGGGCCTGACTTTGAACACTGCCTGCTCCATTTCCAGATACTGCTGGTCACTTTCTTTTCTCTGTCGTTCTGAGGTTACCTGATCCCAGTTGATCATTAATGGGAAACCACAAGTTCAGCTTGAATGAGGGAGGAATCTGATACCTCCTGGTTCTGTCAGGCTGTCTCCTGCTCTAAAAGAGCCTCACTGAGACCATGGAAATGTCTACTGGCTATATAACTCCAACGGGCTGACGGAGCATACTGGCAAGCTCCCAAGACAAAATAAACTGTATATTACAAATAACAACAAGGCAGACCTAACGACCAAAGCCTTTATGTATTCAGTTTAAGAGTGCAGCTCAAGCATAGTTGTCTGAGACATGCTAAGTATCATTATTCTTTGCTTCCAGTGATATGAGTTTCCGGTATCTGTGGGCGGCATGAGTAATTATTTACATAAGGAAATCTAAATGAAGTGCAGGGAGGAAATTCCAGAGCTATTTGTGATGGTAGTCTCTCTATTTAGCAAGTTATCATGACCACAGTTCAAAGACTTAACTAATTAGGCCCATATCACACAATCATTGCATTCCCTGGGAAACTGGTTCTGTGAGTATCCTAACCCATTTATTTTTCTCAAACTGTAAGGAAAATTAGAAGCATATTGTCCTTCCCCCAGGTAGCCTGTGGCCCAAACTATTTGGGAATGAAGTATGGCATTAATCCCTGATGAGCATGTGTTTTAACCAAAACTGTTTGACTCAGGAGGTGAGTGACTCCCTTTGGGAGAAGAAGATTTACTAGACTGATCCTTTCTCACATTTCCTTACAACACAGAAGGAGGCCATTCAGCTTGTTGATTCTATGCTGGCCTGCAGAGCAATCCAATTAATCCAATCCCCCCACTTTTCTCTGTGACCCATTTTCTCTCACCTGCCTATTAACTCCAGCCTGAGACTCCTACTATCCGTCGAAGTTAGGGGCAATTTGTGGTAACCAATTAATCTAACAGCGTAAGTAAATACTATTTTATTCATTTTGAAAAAGTTCTGAATAAGATTATTACCAAAAACAGAAGCATTCTGGAGTGGAGATAACCTTGTAGCGTGAATTATAACAGAGGTGCTCCGCTGGGCAGGGAAAATCAGTAGAGAGAGAACAACAGTGTAAATGTTTCAGATTGGTGGTCATTCAACAGAACTGATGGGAATAGTTCAGCAATAATTTATTCTTTAAGTTTTCACTCTTTTTTTATAGACCCTTCCACAGCCTAAGTTTTCCTTATGTCTGCAACATCTCCACAGCTTCTGCTTTATCTGGACACCTACAATTATTCCGCATCCCCAATTTCCATCACTCCATCGTTTGCAGTTGTGGCTTTAGTTGCCTGAGCCTGGAGTTTTTGAATTCCATCCCTAAATGTATCTCCCTCTGATCTCCTTTAAATCCCTAATCCTTATCCCTTCGGCCAAAGTTTTAGTCATCTCACTCAATAGCTCTTTGGGTGAAATTGGGTTTAACAATCAGTCATGTGAGACATTTCCATTATTAAACAAGCTAAATTAATGCAGGTTACTGGTCCTGGTAACTGATGGTAGGTAAGCAAAGGCCTTTTGGAATTGTATCCTGATTGACAGGATGTGACAACTGAAGTTTTCCCAACTGGGGCCTCACTTTTTCTTGCGTACAATAAAAACTTGAATTAAAAAAATGTGTATCTACAGTTAACACAAAGGTAGGAGGTGGGGTCTGTTATTTGGATGGGAGTTTGAGTGGGCAAGTCTAGGGCAGACACAGTTCAATGTGGAGGAGCTGTGGAGATGTTGGATTCATTGTTGGATCAAAATATTTTCAATGATGTGAGCCTAGGGTTTTGGAGAATTGGCAATTGGTTTATTTTTGTCACATGTACTGAGGTACAGTGAAAAACTGTTTTGCATGCCATCCATACAGATCATTTCACCACATCAGTGCATTGAGGTAGTACAAGGGAAAAACAATAACAGAATGCAGAATAAAGTGTTACATTTACAGAGAAATTGAAGTGCAGGCAGACAATAAGGTGCAAGGCCATGACGAGGTAGATTGTGAGGGCAAGAGTCCGTCTAATCGTACTAGGGGACCGTTCAATAGTCTTATAACAGCAGGATAGAAGCTGACCTTGAGCCTGGTGGTACGTGCTTTCAGGCTTCTGTATCTTCTGCTCGGTGGAAGAGGGGAGAAGAGAGACTATCTGGGATGGGTGGGGTCTTTGATAATGTTGGCTGCTTTTCTGAGACAGGGAAAAGTGTAGACAGAGTCCATGGAGGGGAGGCTGGTTTCTGTGATGTGCTGAGCTATGTCCACAACTCCCTGCAGTTTCTTGCGGTTTTGGAGAGATCAGTTACCGTACCAAACCGTGATGCATCCGGATTGGATGTTTTCTATGATGCATCTATAAAAATTGGTGAGGATCAACAGTGACATGCTAATATTCCTTGGCCTTCTGAGGAAGTAGAGGTGCTGGTGAGCCTTCTTGGCCATGACCTCTATGTGGTTGGACCAGGACAAGCTATCGGTGATGTTTACACCTAGTAGAAACCAGGGGATTTGATTTTTATGTGTAAAAATTACTATAAGCTCTTGCACAGGTTGATCACTGGGGTAAATAGATTTAGTCTAGATCTCAAGGGAGAGGTGATACAAAGGTGATGATGCTGCTGTACCAAGTGTTGGTCAGACCCTACCAGATACACTCTGTTATCCTTCCCCAAGTGGGAGAGTAATGCAGAGATTGATTCCGAGAGTGAAGGGATTGTCTTATGGAGGGACTGTGAACAGTTTGAACCCACATTCACTAGAGGTAAGAAGAAAGAGACCTGATATTTTGAAAGGCATTAAATTCTTGGGGCTTGACAGAGTAAATGATGAGAGAATATCTCCTTTTGTGAGGGAATCTAGAACTAGGGGTGCAGAATAAGGAGGCACATATTTAAGGCAATGAATTGGAATATCCTCTCCCAGGAATTCTCTCCTCCAGACACTTGAGGTGGAATCATTGAAAATATTCAAGGAAGAGATGGGCAGGTTTTTGGACCATAGAGGAGTCAAAGGTTAGGGGGAAAGTGTTGAGGCCCAGATCAGATCAGCCAGGACCATCTGGCCTACTCCTGCTTCCACTTCTTCAGTTCTTAATGTACCTATTTTCAGAGAATAAATCATGAAGACAAGTTGGACAAAACTCACTTACATTCCCTTGGATTTAGTTTAAGAGATAATCCAGTTGTGATATTGAACATGATAAAGTAGGCCAAAGTCAGCATGGTTTCCTTAAGGGGGAATCTTGCCTGACAAATCTATTGGAATCCTTCGAGGAAGTACGAGGCAGGATAGACAAAGGAGATTCGGTGGATGTTTACTTGGATTTTCAGAAGGCCTTTGACAAGGTGCTGCACATGAGGCTGCTGAACGAGATAGGAGCCCATGATATTTCAGGAAAGGTACTAGCATGGGTAAAAGATTAGCTGACTGGCAGAAGGCAACGAGTGGGAATAAAGGGGGCCTTTTCTGGTTGGCTGCCAGTGACTAGAGGTGTTCCTCAGGGGTCGGTGTTGGGTCCGCTACTTTTCACGTTATATGTTAGTGATCTGGATGACGGAGTCAGTGGCTTTATTGCCAAGTTTATGGATGATACAAGGATAGGTGGAGGGGCAGATAGTGTTGAGGAAGCAGGGAGTCTGCATGAGGACTTGGATAGGTTGGGAGAATAGGCAAAGAAGTGGCAGATGGAATACAGTGTAGGGAAGTGTACGGTCATGCACTTTGGTAGAAGGAATAAAGGTGTAGACTATTTTCTAAATGGGGAGAGAATTCAGAAACGAGCTGCAAAGGGACTTGGGAGTCCTAGTGCAGGATTCCCTAAAAGTTAACTTGCAGGTTGAATCGGTAGTAAGGAAGGCAAATGCAATGTTAGCGTTCATTTCAAGAGGACTAGAGTATAAAAGCAATGATGTAATGCTGAAGCTTTATAAGATGTTGGTCAGACCACATTTGGAGTATTGTGAGCAGTTTTGGGCTCTATATCTAAGGAAAGATGTGCTGGCATTGGAGAGGGTGATCCCAGAGATGAAAGGGTTAATGCATGAGGAGTATTTGATATCTCTGGGCCTGTACTTGCTGGAGTTTAGAAGAATGAGGGGGGGAATCTCATTGAAATCTAGCAAATATTGAAAGGCCTGGATAGAGTGGACGTGGAGAGGATGTTTCCAGTGGAGGGAGAGTCTAGGACCAGAGGGCACAGCCTCAGAATAATAGGACATCCCTTTATAACTGAGATGTAGAGGAATTTCTTTAGCCAGAGGGTGGTGAATCTGTGGAATTCATTGCCACAGATGCTGTGGAGGCCAAGTTATTGGGTAGGCTTAAAGTCGAGGTTGATAGGTTCTTGATTAGTAAGGGCGTCAAAGATTATGGGGAGAAGGCAGGAGAATGGGGTTGAGAAGGAAAAATAAATCGACCATGATTGAATAGCAGAGCAGGCTCAATGGGCTGAAAGGCCTAATTCTGTTCCAATGTCTTATAGTAAAACTAGAGACCATCCCCTCCAATGGGGAAAATCAAGAGGGAGGCCAATTAAAAAATTAGATCAGGGCCATTTTCAAGAGAAGTCAGGGCACATTTTTTTCACAGAAGGATCAGTGGAAATTTGGAAACCTCTCTTCCGAAAGGTTGCTGGGACAACTGGCTCCTTCCAAGACAAATTTCCATCAGGCAAGGGTACTGTGAATTATAAATGAAGGATGGTTAACTGGAATGAAGAAGAGTTAAACAAACCATTGTGCTGGCTAACAGGGCAGATTTTGTAAGATTCATGAACCCAGAGGCCTGGAGAAAAGTTCTGATGAAGGGTCTTCAGCCTGAAACACTAAATCTGTTTCTTTCTCCTATAAATGCTGCCTGCCATGATGAATGTTTCCAGCATTTTCAGCCTGGGCTAAATGCTGGCAGAGGAGCTGGGGAATTTTATTTCAGATCATTAAATAATGAACCTGGCATTAAGAGCTGGCATCAGTAATGGTAACCAGATTGCCGCAGAAACACCTGGTAGCCTTCAGGAAAGGACACCTTCCTACCTCAGCTGGCTTGGGGTAAATGTAACTTCAGATAACTGAGGTCCAGAACACCAGACTCCATGTAGGGATGGACAATAAATGTCAACCTTGCCATATCCCAGGAAAGAATAAATAAATGTTGTGCCGTCAATTTTCAGCCCATTGTTTTTAACCTCACATTGTTTGCCATGGCTCTGGTGGAAGGGTTTCCACTTTCACCATTAGCCTGCCTGTTCTCTCCAGAGTTGATGGTGATTGACAACGACATTTAGACCTCCTGCTCTGAGTAGTCCCTTCATCCATTCGCATACAAGAACACAGGAGCAGGAGTAGGCCATCAGCTCCTTCAGTCCTGTCCCGCTATTAACTATGTCCCGGCTGACCTATATGCCGGCCTCAACTCCTCTTCTGTGCCATTTCTCCACACCCCTCTATTCCTTGATCTGTCAAATATTTATCCACCTCCACTTTACGTATTTCTAATGTTCCAGCTTCCACCACCCTCAGAGCAGAGAATTCCAGAGATTCTCTACCCTCTGCAGGAAGAGATTTCTATGTACGTCAGTTTTAAATGAGTGACCCCTTGCCGTTATGTCCCCTTGATTTAGACCCTCCCACCAGTGAGAACATCTCAACATCCACCCTGTCAAGACCGCTTCAGATCTTAGGTGTTTGAATAAGATCACCTCTCATTCTTCTAAACTCCCAGGAATACAAGGCCAAACTGTTTAGTCTGTTTAATAGGATAACCCTCTTATCCCAGGAATTATCCTGGGGAATTTCCTTCGGACTGCCTCCAATATTACTATATTATTTTTGGTAAGGGGACCAGAACTGTTATGGGTACTCCAGATGAGGCCTCACCAACACCCTGTACAATTACAAAATAATCTCCGTATTTTTAAACTCCAATCCCTTTGCAAAGAAGCCAGAATGCCATCTCAACTACTTGTTGGGCCTGCCTGCTAACTTTTTGTGATTCATGCACTAGAACACCAAAATCCCTCTGAACTTCACTCACTGCGGATTCTAATTAGATAATAATCTGCCTTTTGATTTCTTTTACCAAAATACATGACCTCACACAAAATCTATCTATAGCCCATTGCAGAATCACAATGAACTCATCACAACATGCCCTTTCAGCTATTTTCATTTCATAGGCAAATTTGGAAAACTTACACTGTTCCTTCCTCCAGGTCATTAATGTAAATAGTGAGCAATTATGGACAAAGAACTGTTTCTGTGGTATTCCACTAGTTACCTGAAAAGAACCCATTTATTCTATCTGTCTGTTCAATATGAGACAGCCAGTTTTCAATATATTCCAACCCTATTAGAACCCAAGTAATAAGTCAGAGGATGGGGCAGCTGGTGTACAGGTTGATGCAGCATGTAGAGAGACTGTGAGGAAGGATAGGTAGTTGGTAAGGCAAAATCAGTTGGATGGGTTGAAGTGTCTATTTTAATGCAAGAAGTATCAGGAACAAGGGTGATGAACTTAGAGCATGCGTCAGTAGATGGAATTACAATGTTGTGGCCATTACAGAGATTTGGCTGTTACAAGGGCAGGAATGGCTGCTGGAGATTCCGGGGTTTAGATGTTTAAAAAGGGACAGGGAGGGTGTTACGAGTCAGGTTGCTATTTGGTGAATGTCCCTTTAAGGCACCTGGACAGTAGAGTAGTGCGTGTGTGGTGTCATCAAGACAGCAAGAAGATAACAACATGCTGACGGTTTTGCTCAGTGAATTGAAGTGAGTTGGAGGGGGAGGGAGGGAGAGAGAGAGGGACTGCTGGTCTCTGTAACAATGGATGAAGAACAATAGCTGTGTCTGTCACTACAATCCATACATGGATTTTTTGGAGCAAACAAGTGGAGTCCACTTTGTCGTTAACCTGTAGTGGGAAACAGGCATTTCTGTGGACGGCCACATCTCGAATGCCTTTGAGGTGACAGGTACGTCAGAACAAAGCAATGGAGATCATCGGAGATTGAGGTGTCGTATGGGTTCCATCGTGGAACATGTGGATTTCGTAATTTCTCTCTACATTCTCTCTACGTTTTGTCTTCAGTCAACGGTGGCTTTGCAAAAGCCTTTGCTCACATCTCACCTGATGACTTGCTGAACTGAACTTTGAGAAATATTCCTAGACTTGGGGTTTGGGAATTTTCCACACACACACTTTGAGTTTAGTTTTGGGGATTATGTTTGATATCTAACGTTTTTACTTTTCTTATCATTACAAGTAGTTATTAATAAAATAGTTTTTAACACTTGTACATGACTCAGTGTGTTTCTGTTGTTGCTGGTACATAACAGAGGAGGTAAAAGTGGTGGGGGACTGGCAATGCTAATCAGGGATAGTATCACAGCTGCAGAAAGGGAAGACGTCCTGGAGGGCTCGTCTACTGAGTCAGTGTGCGTGGAGGTCAGAAAAAGGAAGGGAGCAATCACTATTGGGAATATTCTGTAGACCTCGCAACAGCAACAGAGACACTGAGGAACAGATTGGGAGGCAGATTTTGGAAAGGTGTAAAAATAACAGGGTTGTTGTCATGGGTGATTTCAACTTCCCTAATATTGATTAGAACTTCCTAGTGCAAAAGGTTTGGATGGGGTGGAATTTGTTAGGTGTGTCCAGGAAGGATTCCTGACACAATATGTAGACAGGCTGAGTAGAGGAGAGGCCATTTTGGATCTGGTACTAGGCAATGAATCTGGTCAGGTGTCAGATCTCTCGGTGGGTGAGCATTTCGGAGACAGTGACCACAACTCCCTGATCTTTACTCTTGCCTTGGAGAGGGATAGGAGCAGATGGTATGGAAAACTATTTCATTGGAGGAGGGGGAACTATGATGCTATTAGGTACTCAGGGAAATGCACAATGGAGATGTGGAGGTTGTTTAGAGATCACTTGCAGGGGTTCTAGATAGGTTTGTCCAATTGAAGCAGGAGAAGGATGGTAGGGTGAAGGAACCATGGTTGACAAGAGATGCGGAATATCTAGTGAATAGGAAGAAAGAAGCTTACTTAAGGTTTAGGAAGCATGGATCAGATAGGGCTCAAGGGAGTTACAAGGTAGCCAGGAAGGAGCTTAAGAATGGACTTAGGAGAGCTAGAAGGGGACATCGGGGCATGAGAAGGCCTTGGCGAGTAGGGTTAAGGAAAATCCCAAGGCGTTCCACTCATGTGAAGGACAGGAGGATGACTAGAGTGAAGGTAGGACGGATCTTATGAAGATAGGTTGAGTGAGCTAAGGCTCTTCTCTTTGGAGAGAAGGAGGATGAGAGGTGACTTGATAGAGGTGTACAAGATGATAAGAGGCATAGATCGAGTGGACAGCCAGAGACTTTTTCCCAGGACAGAAATGGCTAACATGAGGGGGCATAATTTTAAGGTGATTGGAGGAAAGTATGGGGGGATATCAGAGGTAAATTTTTTCAACAGATTGGTGGGTGCGTGGAATGCGCTGCAAGGGGTGCTGGTAGGGGCAGATACACTAGGGACA
This sequence comes from Pristis pectinata, assembly GCF_009764475.1. NCBI lineage: Eukaryota > Metazoa > Chordata > Chondrichthyes > Rhinopristiformes > Pristidae > Pristis > Pristis pectinata. The sequence goes on from NC_067433.1 coordinate 17,882,500, forward strand.
TTTAAGAGACTCTTAGGTAGGCACATGGATGATAGAAAAATGGAGGGGTATGTGGGAGGGAAGGGTTAGATTGATCTTAGAGTAGGTTAAAAGGTCGGCACAACATTGTGGACCAAAGGGCATGTACTGTGCTGTAATGTTCCATGTTCTATGTTCACTTCCTCTGATAGCATGGGCTTTTAACTTATGCACCAGCCTCCTGTGCGGCACCTTGTCAAAAGCCTTTTGGAAATCTAAATATACTACATCTACAGGTTCCCCTCTATCACCTCTTCCTGTGACATTCTCAAAGAATTTGAGCTAATTTGTCAAATATGATTTACCTTTCATAAAACCATGTTGGCTAGATTTACTTATATTCAGCTTTCCCAAATGATTAGCAATTTCTTTTGACTATTGGCTCCAGAATCTTGCCAATAATAGCTGTTAAACTAACTGGGCTGTAGTTCCCCACCTTTTATCTTTCTCCTTTGTTTGAACAAGGGAGTCCCATTGGCTGTTTTCCAATCTCTGGTACCATGCCGGAGTTTAATGAGTTATGAAAATTTTCGGTCAATGGGTCCACTATCTCTGCAGCGACTGCCTTTAAAACTCTGATGTACATCCTATCGAGTCCTGGTGACTTGTCCGCCTTTAGCTCCTGAGTTTCTCCAATACTTTATCCCTTGTAATTGGGATTATTCTAAGTTAGAATAAGGCACGTAGTACAGTACAGTACAGCACAGGTACAGGCCTTTCAGGCAATGATGTTTGTACTGACCATGATGCTAATCTAAACTAATCCCATCTACCTGCACGTGGTCCATATCCCTATATTCCTGTCTGTTCATGCGTCTATCTGAATTCTTCATAAATGTTGATATCATATCTGCTTCTGCCATTTCCCCTGGCAGTGCATTCCACAATGTGACTTGAAATTAGTCCCTCTGATATCTTCGGGATATTTAAGGTGTCCTCCATGGTGAAGACTGATACAAAAAATTGATTCAACATATCTGCCATTTCTTTGTTTGCTGTTTTTAATTCACCAGCCTTGTTCTCTAGAGGCCCCACATTTACCTTAGCTGTCCTCTTCCTATTTATATGCCCATAGAAACATTTACTGTTTTATACCACACACATGTTTTCTCTCAAAATTCATTTTCTCCATTTTTGAGCTTTTCAGTCTTCTGCTACTGGATCCGAAAAACTTCCCAGACTTCTGCTCTGGCCACTTTATACGCCCCAGCTTTTAACATTACGTTATTGTTTACCTCCTCTGTGAACCACGGATTGTGCCTTTGATGGGAAAAACTCTTACTGAGCATTATAGACAGCTGTTTGAATATCTGCCACTGTTCCTCTACCGACCCGTCTCTGAGCTTGGTTACCCTGTCCACCTTAGACAACTCCTCCTTCGTTCCATTATAATTGTCCTTATTGACCTTTGGTGTTCATCCTTAAATTGAATTTGGAATTCTAACATATCGTGGTCACTATCCTCTAGGGGATCTTTAACCACAAGATCCCTTATTAATCCATAAGACCCAATATAAAACAGCCCATGAAAAACACGATGATGCTGGAGGAACTCAGCAGGCCAGGCAACATCTGTGGAGAAAAGCAGGCGGTTGATGTTTCGGGTCAGGACCCTTCCTCAGGACTGAAGATAGGAGAGGGAGGAAGAAAATGAGGGAGTAGAAAAAGAGAGAGGCTAGGAAAGGTAAGAAAAGAAAAGGCATGGTGGGGGGGGGGGGGTGTTGTGGGGAAGGGGGGTGGGGATTACTCAAAGTGGGAGAATTCAATGTTCATGTCATTAGGCTGCAAGGTTCCAGGACAGAAAATGAGTTCTCCCCTTACCTTTGACCCACCCCCTGACGGATCTGCTCTCCCCTCCTCCCCCGCACCTGCCTATCGCTATCTCTTCCCTGCATCTACCTATCACCACCCTGTGTCCACCCCGCCTCCCCTCTTTTGTCCACCTATCACTGCTCTGCTTTTCCCTCCTATATATCGGGCTTCCCCTTTTCCTATCTTCAGTCCTGAAGAAGGGTCCTGTCCCGAAACGTTGCCCACCTGCTTTTCTCCGCGGATGCTGCCTGGCCTGCTGAGTTCCTCCAGCGTCGTAGTGTTTTTCATCTAGATTCCAGAATCTGCAATCCTTTGTTTCTCTCATAGAATAGCCCATGCCCAGGTAGGCTCTGCAAGGCACTGCTCTAAATAGCAATCCCAGACACACTCCAAAAATTTTTCTTTTACGATACCCTTGCCAGCTTTTCTCGTTCAATCAATATGTAGATTAAAATCTCCCACGACAATTGTAGTTCCCTTCAAAGGTACTCTTGATATCTCCCATTCTATGCTCTGATCTATAGAGAGGTCCCATTTAGTGGGGCCTACAGATGACCCCCACCCATGTCTTCCTTCCTCTGCTATTCATGATTTTAATTCAAACCAATTCCACATCACCATACACTGCTTTTACATCACGACTCAGCACTGCTCTGGTACCTTCCTTGATTAACAACGCCACCCCACTTCCCTTCCCCCTTTGGCCTGTCATCTTCTTGTCAAACTCATGACAAAGCTGTAAAAAAACACAAACTGGAGGAACACCACCTCCTTTTCGTCTTGGAACATTGCAGCCTAACGGCACCAACGTTGAATTCTCCCTCTTTGTGTGATCCCCACCCCCTTCCCCACAACCCCCCCCCCACCCCCCCACCGCGCTTCTTCTCTTCTTCCCTTTCCTAGCCTCTTTTTTTTCCTACCTTTTTTTCTCTCTCTCCTTACCTTTGACCCATCCCCCGGTGGATCTGCTCTCCCCTCCTCCCCCACACCGGCCCATCACCATCTCTTACCTGCATCTACCTATCACCACCCTGTGTCCACCCCGTCTCCCCTCTTTTGTCCACCTATCACTGCTCTGCTTTCCCCTCCTATATATTGGGCTTCCCCTTTTCCTATCTTCAGTGCTGAAGAAGGATCCTGACCCGAAACATTGACCGCCTGCTTTTCTCCACAGATGCTGCCTGGCCTGCTGAGTTCCTCCAGCGTCATCATGTTTCTCATTATGACAAAGCTGTGCTTCCACTGAATTTGTAAAACCTGCCGGCCAGAGCAGAGCGCGGCACTGGAATTGCTGAGCAGTGTTGCCAGGAGTGCCGGTTGCTGATCTTCTCCACTTAACGAGCAAGTCTCAGGATGTGGGCAAGTTCCGCAGTCATTCCAAACCGTTGAATCCGCTGTCAAAGCTGTTACTGCACACTGACTCACATAGACCAGCGGTGAATCGGAAAACCAACCATAAAATTCCACACAGACTTCTCTGCATTCTGCCAGCTGATTCAGATCATGGAAATAGCATCTTGTTGGAATAGGTTTCTGCAAAGAGACTGCTTTTAAAAGAGAATACCACAATGTGCACTAAACAAATGTTGAACATTTGTAAGAACATGCCACTTATCTCCTGGTATTTGGCGTGTCCAAACACAGCACAGGAGCACCATTCCTTCAGCCTCTGGTTCTTTGGAGTTGTTACAAAGACAATGAATACATTTTGGTTTACTTTTCACCAGTAACCTTTTATTTTTACCTGCTGGGAGGTCAAATGTAAGAGGAAAGTATACAGTAAATGGCAGGATCCTTAGGAGCATAGATGTACAGAGGGATCTTGGGGTGCAAGTCCATAGCTCCCTGAAAGTGGCAATGCAAGTAGATGGGGTGGTAAAGAAGGCATACAGCACACTTGCCTTCATTGGTCAAGGCATTCAGTATAAAAGTTGGGAGATCATGTTGAAGCTGTATAAAACTTTGATTAGACTACGTTTGGAGTATTGTGTGTGGTTCTGGATTACAGGAAGGGTGTGGAGGCATTGGAGAGGGTGCAGAAGAAGTTCACCAGGATGTTGCCTGGATTAAAGAGTATTAGCTATAAGGAGAAGTTGGACAGACTTGGGTTGATTTCTCTGGAGTGTCGGAGGCTGAGGGGAGACCTGATAGAGGTTTATAAAATTGTGAGAGGCACAGATAGGGGAGACGTTCTGAGTCTTTTATCCAGGGTGGAAATGCCGAATACTAGACGGCATTGGTTTAAGGTGAGAGGGGGAAGTTTAAAGGAGAGCTACAAGACAAGTTTTTTGCACAGAGAGTGGTGGGTGCCTGGAACACGCTGCCAGGTGTGGTGGTGGAGGCAGATACAATAGCAACATTAGACAGACATGGATAGGCAGGGAGTGGAGGGATAAATTTAAATTGGCATCATGTTCGGCACAGACCTCGTGGGCTGAAGGGCCTTGTTCCTGTGCTGTATTGTTCTATGGTCAGATTTTGAGACCTGGACACTATGGGCAAGACCAGAATTTATTGTCCTTCCCTAACTGCCCCTGAGAGGGTGAAGGTGAGTTGCCCTCTTGAACTGCTGCAGTCCCCCTGGTGTTCCCATGTACCTGATTCCCATGCCCTGTTTGCTGGTAGAAGTTGCAGGTTTGGGGAATGTTGTCAGTTTGCCTCAGTGAGTAACTCTCATGCAGCCTATAGCTGGCACGTAGTGCAGCCATGGTTGCCTTTGGTGAAGGGAGAGAAGACTTTGGGTGGTGGATGTGATGCTGCCCCGTCCTGGATTGAGTAAACCAGTTAGAACTACATCCATGCAAGCAAGTGGAGAGTATTCCAGCACAGTGTTCACTTATGCCTCGTAGGTGGGGAAAAGCTTGGAGTATCATGAGGTGAGTTACTCACCACGGGATACTGGGCCTCTGCCTTGCTGTTGGAGGCTTGGCATTTGTGTAGTCGCTCTGGTTGAGTTTCTGGTCAGTGGTCACCCCCAGGATGCTGATGGTGGGCGACTTGCCAATGGCAGTGCCATTGAATGTAAAGGGGAGGTTAAATTTTCTCTCGTTAGAGATGGTCGTTGCCTAGCACCCTTTCTACTTATCAGCTTCTACCCCACTGTGATAAGACTATTGAATGGTTCCCTTATACAATGAGATGGACTATGACCTCACGATCTACCTTGTTGTGACCTTGCACCTTACTGCACCACACTTTCTCTGTAGCTGTGACACTTTACTCTGTACTGTTATTGTTTTTACCTGTACTACCTCAATGCACTCTGTACTAACTCAATGTAACTGCACTGTGTAATGAATTGACCTGTACGATCGGTGTGCAAGACAAGTTTTTCACTGTACCTCGGTACAAGTGACAATAATAAGCCAATACCAATACCATTACCAGCCCATTCTGAATATGGTCTAGGTCTTGCTAAATGCATCTCATGACTGGTTCATTCTGTGGAGATGGAAGTGGTGCTGAGAATGCATCAGCAAACATTCCACTTGTCACCTTACAGAAGGTCATTAACGAAGCAGCTGAAGATGGTTGGGCCTCGGATCAGCCCTGAGGAACTCCCGCGGTGGTGTCCTGGGGCTGGGATAATTGACCAGATTGACCAACAACAACCATAAACTGCTTCCTTTGGGCAGGGTGTGACTCCACTGACATCAGGTTCACCCATGCCCCTTGAAGCCACGCCTTGTCAAAGGCTACCACGTTGGCAAGGGAAGTCATTCTCTCTCCAGCCCTGGAATCCAGCTTGTTGGCCCACGTTTGGACAAGGCAGTGATGAGGGTGGCCCATGTGGTCAAAGCCAAACTGGGCTTCAGCGAGCAGTCGACTGGTGTGTAAGTGCCCCTTAGTAACACTGTTGATGACAGCTTGCTGATAATTGAGGGTAAACTGATTGGGTGTTAATTAGTTGGATTGGATTTGTCCTGCTTTTTGGAAACAAGATATCTCTGGCCAATATTCCATTGTAACTGGACTGGAGCAGCTTGGCTGGAGGTGCAGCTAGTTCTGGACTGCACCTCAGACTTTGCCTTGACCTGTACCCTTTGAGTCCAGTGTTCTCATCCATTGTTTGATATCGTGCAGAGTGAATTGCATTGGCTGGAGCAATGCACAAAACGCTGGAGGAACTCAGCGGGTCAGGCAGCATCTGTGGAGGGAATTGGATAGTCGATGTTTCTGGTTAAGATCCTTCACCTGGACCGGTCTGAAGGGCCTCGACCCGAAACACCGACTGTCCACTTCCCCCCACAGATGTTGCCTGACCTGTGGGGTTCCTCCAGCGCTTTGTGCGTTGCTCCAGATTCCAGCATCTGCAGTCTCCTGTGTCTCCATTGGGTGGAGAATGGCTTCTGTAACAGTGGGGATCTCAGCAGGCAGTGATGAATCAGTGTCCTCGATGTGAGGGCGGGGCTTTGCCTCGACAAGGATGGTATAGAAGTCACTTCTACCAATACTGTCATGAACTAATGCATCTTCCTCAGGTAGATTGGCGAGGACACGGGCAATAGGTTTTTTCCTAGTGCTGGTTCGCTCACTGCCTCCTGCAGCGCCAGTCTGGGACCTGTGTCTTTCAGAGCTGGGCCAGTGGTGGTTAACTCTTTCTAATGGACATTGAAGTTCCCCACCTGGTGTACATTCCATGCTCGTGCTACTTTCAGTGGCTTTCCAGGTGTTCTTCTGCATGGAGGAGCCCAGGTTCATCAGCCAGGGGAGGACATCAGGTGGTCATCAGGAGGAAGTTTCCTTTTCTGTGTTTGCTCCAATACCATGAGACTTTATGGGGCATGGAGTTAGTGTTGAGAACCCCAAGGGCTACTTCTGTCTGCCTAAATCCCACTGCATCACCCCCTCTATTGGGTCTATCTGCTGGTGGGACAGGATGGACCCACCAGGTGGAGTTTGGCATCTTATCTGTCAGGCGTGACCATATCAGGTGTGACTAGCCAGTGAGACCACGCTCCCAGATGACTTTGAAGAAGAGTATGTAAGGTCAGCTTTGCTATGTCCAAATTTGGGGTCCAAGACGTTACTGGGTGGCCCATCTGGTAATGTCCTCTCCCTCTTTTGGACTCTGACCTGACGATCTACCTTGTTGTGACCTTGCACCTTATTGCACTGCACTTTCTCTGTAGCTGTGACACTTTACTCTGCACTGTTGTTGTTTTTACCTGTACTAACTCAACGCACTCTGTACTACCTCAATGTAACTGCACTGTGTAATGAATTGACCTGCACGATCGGTATGCAAGACAAGTTTTTCACTGTACCTCGACACAAGTGACAATAATAAACCAATGCCAATACCAATTTGAGAGTCAGCCACATCGCCCTTGGCCTGGAGTCACTTACAGACCAGATGAAGGGTCTTGACCCCAAACATCCACTGCCCATTTCCCTCCACAGATGCTGCCTGACCCGCTGATTCCCTCCAGCAGCTCCTTGCTTGCTGTCACATATAGGCCGGACTGAGTGAGGAGAACAGGTTTCTTCTCCTACTGTGCATTGGTGAACACATGGACTTTTTTATAGCAATCCAGCGGCTCGTGGCCATCATTACTCAATACTTTTTATGGGTTCAGATTATTAATTAGATTTAAGTTCCACAGCTGTTGTGGGATTTGGAATCAGGTCCCTGGATTGTTAGACCAGACCAATGTAGTAATTCAGTTACTGTTTCACCACCGTACTTTGTGACTATTCTATTAACCCCATAAATCCTTAAACATTTTAAATATGTTGCCCTCACCTTGTGTTTTCCCATTCCTCTTCCAATTAAAAGGTCCGATGTGCCTGTGATGCTGCTGCAAGTAAGCTTTACATTACACCTGTGCGCACATGGACTTATGCAACTGAACAGCTGCTGGGACCAGGAGAAGGTGACAGGAGATCAGGAGTGGCTCTGGCGTGTGCAAATAGTGATGGTCGAGGAGTGGCCTCACCCTGGGATAGGGCGGGAGTCAGCAGCCGAGACTGTGCTGAGTGAGGGCAGATGGAGAAGGCGGAGAGAGGATGAGGAGTTGGTGAGGATGGGGCTGAGGGAGATCAGAGAGAGATAGGGGGCTGAGAGAGGGAGGGAGGGGAAGCAGGAGGGAGTGGGATGGGGAGAGGTGTTGAGGGAGAGGAATGAAGAAGGGTTATGTTAGTGCTGTGTGTGTGTCTGTGTGTGTGTCTGTGTGTGGTATAAGTCATAGGGAGAGGTTGGGCAGCTAGGAATTTATCCTTTGGCGCGTAGGAGGCTGAGGGGTGGCCTTATAGAGGTGTATAAAACCATGAGGGGCATAGACAGGGTGAATGCACTCAGTCTTTTTCCCAGGGAAAGGGAATCAAAAACTAGAGGGCATAAGTCTGAGGTGAGAGGGGAAAGATTTAAAAGAGACCTGAGGGGCAACCTCTTCATGAAAAGGGTGGTGGGTATACGGAACGAACTGCCAGAGGAAGTGGTTGAGGCAGGTACAATAACGACATTTAAAAGACACTTGGAAAGTGACATGGATAGGAAAGGTTTAGAGAGATATGGGTCAAATGGATATCTTGGCTGGCATGGATGAGTTGGGCTGAAGGGCCTGCCTCTGTGCTGTATTACTCTATGACTATGAGTAGCAGGGTGAAAGTAACTAACTTCCTACTGAAAGAAACTAACAAACTTCTCACCAGGATGGTTCTATCACTAGCATTTCTGATTTAACCCACTTGTACGATTGTGCCATCTACCTTCCTACTGGTACATGGTACCTGCTCACACTCACCTTTGGACCATGTGTGGAAGTCTCCAGGTGTCTTGGGCTTCCTTACCTTTGGTCTCGGGTGAGGCCATTTGCCTGAGGAAATGGTTGGCAAGAGGCCAGTTCACTCATGTCTGCCCAGAGACTCCCTTAGCAGGTCCCATCGAGGGCAGACGCTTGGCTACTGCCCTGCCCCTTCTATCCAGGAAGCAATAGTCCCCCCAGATGGAAGGGGGGCAATTGTGGAACTACTGGTGTCACCTTTGCCCACTTCCCCCATATAGTTTTCTCATACAGCCAATCCTGAGTGCATGCAAACCAAGGCAAGTGACTTAGAAGGAAACCTGCAGGTGGTGGGGTTCCCATCTGCCCGCCTTCGTTCTCCTTGTTGGTAGAGGTGGTGGGTTAGGGAGGTGCTGTTGGAGTGGCCTGGGCAAGTCACTGCAGTGCAGGTTCAAGATGATACACACTGCAGCCATTGTACGCCAATTGTAAGGCAATTAAGCTTCTCTACAACTGTTCAGGTGGCCACAGGTTCTTGCCTTCGTAGATCGGGGTATAGAATATAACAGTTGGGATGTCATGTACAATTGTACAAAATATTGGTCAGACCACACTTGGAGCACTGTGTGCAGTTCTGGTCACCACACTGGTCACCGCGGATGTGACTGCATTGGAGAGAGTGCAGAGGAGGTTCACCAGGATGATGCCTGGATTGGAGGACTTCAGTCTGGGCTTGTTTTCCCTGGGGCAAAGGAGGCTGAGGGGTGACCTGATAGATCATGAGAGGCATAGATGGGGTAGACAATCAAAATCTTTTTCCCCTGGCAGGGATATCAAAAACAAAAGGGCACAGGTTTAAGGCGAGAGGAAGGAGTTTTAAAGAAGGTCTGTGTGGTTGAGGAGGTGCTGCCAGTGGAGGGGCTAGAATCAGATACAATCACTACGTTTGAGAAAATTTAGAGACAGGACACTTGAGTGGACAAGGCGCAGAAGGATACGGTCCTAATGGGGGCAAATGGGATTAGTGTAGACAGGCAAAAGGGTCGGCATGGACATGGTGGGCCGAAGGGCCTGTGTCTGTGCTGTACAACTCTACGACTCCATGACTAGCACCAACAGGATGGGCTGAATGATCTCTTTCTGTGTCATAAATTTTCTCTGATTCTACAACAGTTAAATGCTGAAGTCAGCAGCAGTGTACGTTATGGTGCACTGAGCAGATGGGAAGCAGGTTTGTATTCTATTGGCTAAAAGCCAGAACCGTTGGTGCTCAGTATTAACGTGAAGCTGCCTCTGAGCTGGCCTGGTGGAGCAGCGCGGATGAAACTCCAGTTAAACTCGATCTGCCTGCCAACGCAAGTGACGGGAAGCAATAACTTTCCCTCCTTGTTCCAAGCCTCCACACTGTGCTACTGCTGTGTCCTCTACCCATGTGATTCAGACACAGCTCTGCCCAAAGACACAATGTGAAATATGTTAATTGGTCGTGGCAGGAAGCATTTACACTGGTCTCACATAGAGGCAGGGCACAACTCGGGATTTACTGTGGCATTGCTGGAATTAATAATCAGGGAGAGCTGGGGGCAGCGGCGACTTACAACTCCACAGACAGCGTGGCTGGAGGTGGCTGAGGATCTCGCCAACTGTAGTGCTGTGGCTCAGTCTTAGGTGCAATGCAGGAAGTGATTTAATAACCCAACCTGGCTGGGAAGATTGAGCGACAACTGATTCACCCATTTTCTGTAGCTCGCAAGTCCCCGTCCTTACCTGTAATGCCTGTCCATTGTGTCCTTCTGCGTTGCACAACACTTGGTAGAAGCACTGAGAGTAGCAAAGGGCAGACTGTACTCTGGGTGGGGACATCAATGTCCATCTCCAAGAGTCAACCACCCCCACCCAGGCCCTGAAGGACACAGTTGTCAGATCAGCTCTACACAGGCAGTGGGTGAACCACCTCATGGAATGAACCTAGTGGAGCTCATCCCCGCCAATCATATCATTTCTTTTCCTGGTTGGCAAGATTGGTAATTAGTTTATTATTGTCACATGCACTGAAATACAGTGAAAAAAAATTGTTTTTCATGCCATCCAGATAGATTGTTCCAAACATATGTGCAAAATATGTATGTACACTCAAACATATGTAACAGAATTCAGTGTTACAGTTACAGAGAAAGTACGGTGCAGGTAGATAAATAAGGTGCAAGGGCCAAGACAAGGTAGATTGGGAGATCAAGAGTTCACCTTTATCATACAAGAGGTTCATTCAAGAGTTTTATAACAGCAGGATAGAAGCTGTCCTTGAGCCTGGTGGTACGTGCTTCTGATGGGAGGTGGGGAGAAGAGAGAATGATTGGGGTGGGAGGGGTCTTTGATTATGTTGGCTGCTTTCCTGAGGCAGCGGGAAGTGTAGACAATGGAGGGGAGGGTGGTTTTCATGATAGGCTGGGCTGTGTTCACAAGCTTTGCAATTTCTTGCTGTCTTGGGCAGAGCAGTGTGGGGAGTGGTGTGCTATGGGATCGATTCTGGGGCTTCAACTCTGTACAATTTATATAAATGACTTGTGTAAAGGCAGCAAAGGTGTGGTGGCCAAATCTGCTAGTAGGTGGGTAGGAAGGTAAACTGTAGAGAGGAGCCGAGGAGGCCAGACGGGAGATAGATAGGTTAAGTGAGTGGGTAAAGATCTGGCAAATGGAGTATGATGTGGAATTGTGACTGTAGCAGGAAAAATAACAAAAGAAGCAGATTATCTAAATGGCAAGTGATTGAAGAACTCCGAGACGCAGAGGGATCTGGGTGTCCTGGTGCAGGATTCAAAAGGTATAGCAAGTAAATTGCGCATATATCCAACAGCTGAAGTGTTTCCACATGAGATACCTGTGGTCATTCCTGGGCACCAAATGGCAGAACAAGGTGAAAAACTCGGAGGTTGTGGACAGCGCCAAGCTGCTCGGCACCGTGCCCATGACCCTGAGGGTACGTCGCACTGGACATTCCATGTAATCCGTATGGACTGCTCCCGCAAGACTGCGATACGAGGATTGTATCCAAGACGGCCTCAGACACAGTGGCATTCCTGCAAGAGAGCTGGAGTCTCGTGCCCAGGACTCAACAGGCTGGTGGGCTTTGACCTAAAGGGTCTCTGTCAACTTTAAAGGCAGCTGGTGGGATGGAGTCACCAGCTGGAGGCCTCAGCATCTGCACCAGTCACAGTGCCTTTCCCGTGCCCTCACTGTCCTCGAGTGCGCCCCTCCAGGGCTGGTCATCTCAGCCGCACACGGGTTCAAGGAAGGCAGCACAAGTACATTGTCAAACTCGATGGTCACCTGATGACGGTGAGAACACATCTGCAGTACTGTATGCAACCTTCGCTCCGTCCGTCGCAACAGCCAGTCCCTCCCACTACAATTCCACATCCCACTCCCACACTGACATGTCTATCCATGGCTTCCTCTACTGCCACGTTGAGGCCAGACGCAGGTTGGAGGAACAACACCTCATATTCCGCCTTGGGAGTCTCCAACCTGACGGCCTCAACTTCGATATCTCTAACTTCCGGTAACCCCTCCCCTTCTTTTACTTCCCCCCCACCCCCCTTTGTCTTCTCTTACTCCTGTGGCTCACTTGGATGTGCTTTCAGAGGAAGTGATTGAGGCAGGTACGATAACAACTTTTGAAAGATGGTTGGACAGGTACATGGATGGGAAAGGTTCAGAAGGTTATGGGCCAAACGCTGACAAATGGAACTAACCTGGATGGGGCATCTTGGTCGGCATGGACTGGTTGGGCCAAAGGCCTGTTTCCGTGCTGTATGGCTCTCTGGCTCTTTGACTCATAAGGTAGCCAGCAGAGTTGGCCATTTTTTAACTAATTATGCTCACATCTAGCTGTAAAACTTCAGTACTGCTGGACTTCAGCAGATGATTTGTCTAACACAAGAACAGGACATCTCTTCGAGCTTACTCTGCTAATCAGGGTGAATCCTATGCCTCATCCACTTTCCCAATTAGTTTCCAAATGCTCCAATTACAGGTTTACAAACACCCTATGGATGAATTTTCACAGTAACCCCATTGACTCCTCAGGGTGCGCGTCTTCAGGGTGCGCGTCTTCAGGGCACACGTCTTTAGGAACCTATCATTCATGAGCCGCTCTCACCTATAGGAGTAGATTGTACCCAAATGCCAATTGTGCATTTTGCTGAGTCTTTCCGATTTACAAAACTTCCTGTTTTCCAGCAACACATCCCTTTGGTAGATGAAGTAATGGTTGTGGTGTCCAACATCAATAGTCGACAACCACAGCTTTTCGAGATCAGGTTTTCCAACCATTTACAATCCTCTGGGGAAAGATATTTCTCCACATCTCCAAGTATGATCGTGGTGACTGGTGTAGTTGCTGGGATAAGTGTGCAGTAGGTAGAGCTGTTGCCTTACAGCTCCAGCAACCCATGTTCAATCCTGAGCTTGGGTGCTGTCTGTGTGGAGTTTATACGTTCTCCCCGTGACCAGGAGCTCCCAGTTTTTGGCCACATCGCCGAGACCTGCAGGTTGAAAGGTTAATTGAAGTGCAAAAGAAAATCTGAAATAAAAACAAACTGCTGGAAACACTCAGCAGGTCAGGCAGCGTCTGTGGAGAGGGTAACAGAGCTATCATTTCAGGCTCTGTTACTCTCAACGGGGATAGCTTATTGGCATGGACGAATTGGGCCGAAGGGTCTGTTTTCCTGCCGTATAATCCCGTGACTCTTTGTCAAAACTGGGAGGTGGAGGAGGGAAGGGTAGAATGAAGGGAATATCTCTGACAGGGTGAGACCAAATGGCAATGTGGCACTTGGACTCAGATGATGTTTCTTTACCCGTTAGGGTCCGTGTCTTTAGTGTATGTGTCCTTACTGTACATGCTAATAGCAGGGCTGTGGGACATGCCCAGCAAGACAGGCTGTGCTAATGGAACGAGATGGTTGGTTAGTTGGCCACTGTAAACCATCCCTAGTGTAGCGAGGTGGTAGGAGAAACACTGCACATGTGAAAGTTAATGGGCATGTGAAAGAGAATTGGTTACAGGGAAGTAAGTAGGATTAATGGGATTGATCTGAGAGCTGGCCTAGACTCAATGGGCAGAACAGCCTCTTTCTATGTTGAACATGGCTGACACCTATCTGACTTAAATGTTAAATTGGTTTATAATTGTCACATGTACTGAGGTACAGTGAAAAACATTGTTTTGCATGACATCCACACAGAGCATTTCATCACATCAGTACATTGAGGTAGTACAACAGAAAAGCAATAACAGAATGCAGAATAAAGTGTTACAGTTACAGAGAAAGTGCAGTGCAGGCAGACAATAAGGTGCAAGGGCCATGACAAGGTAGACTGTGAGCTAGAGTCCATTTTGTCAACGGTACAAAGGGACCATCCGATAGTCTTATGACAGTGGGATACAAGCTATCGCAACATCTCCCTTGATCTGAGACTGTGCCCCTGTAGTGCAGGACACCGCAACCAGGGGAACCATCATTTCACCATCTACCCCGTCAACCCCTCTCACACTCTTGTATATCCCTGCGAGATTTCATGAGTGCTTGCTGGCAAACCCATTAAAAAGTGAGGAGTTCTTAGTCCCAGGAACCTCTGAATTCTCCTCTCTCTGTGGGAAAGGGTCACATGGTTACGTGCCTGGTTTTCTGAAGCGACAAGCGTGACCCCCCTCCACACTCCCCCTCTCCCCACCCCACCTCTCAGACCTTCATTGCGAGTTGTCTGCAGATGCAGCTTCACACTAATTCCCTCCATTGGACAGAGAGGAGGAAACAGGAGCCAAGCACAGGAAGGAAAATACTAAACTCATCCATTGAACTCGGCCTATCAGTCCCGGACTTCACAAAGTCATTCCGCCTTTGAACCACGTTCCTCCTGGAAAAGCTTGCCTTTGTTTCTCGCACTCCTTTGCTTTGCTGCTTTTCAACTGCTTCCCGCAGCCAGCGTGGTGTCCCCGAATGTGAGCTTGATGGATTGCGACTAGCTGGGCACGTCCCAACAGTAACAGTCTCACTGCCTCAGGAGAAGGGCTGTGGGATGGAGAGGGGTGGGGGGAGGTAGGGTGCCGACTTGTGGGAGCAAACCTGCAAGGTCAAAACAGGACAAAGTATGAATCTGGATTCCTAATGTCCCTTAACTTTGAGACTCACAGGTTAAAGTAATGGGTTAAAGTAACTTTTCTAAAATAGTTTTTTTACAAGAAAAGAAGCTCTTTGGCCCAAAGAGTCTATGCTGGGCCCCTTTCCCCCACGGCTATTCTTTCTCACAAGCCCAATAACTACCCCCCGATTCTCCTGTCACACACCTACAGGCAATTTACAGCAGCCAATTAACCCACCAACCCACACGTCTTTGAGATGTGGGAGGAAACCGGAGCCCCCGGGGGGGGGGGAAGCCCACAAGGAGAACGTGCAAACTCCACACAAATGGTAACTGAAGTCAGGATCGAACCGGGATCACTGGAACTTTAGGCACAGCCGATCCAAGACCAGGGCTGTTATTTCAGTGTCAGATAGACTTAATGGAGCAACAAACAATCTGCTGGAGGAATTTAATTAAATTTACTAGTGGGTCAAGCAGTATCTGTGGGAGGAAAGGAATTGTCAATGTTTCAGGTCAAAACTGATGAAGTCCTGTAGCAGCGATCCAGTGACCTTTGCCACATAATTTTCAGTAACTCATCTGCAGAGACCAGCATGCAATTCCCAAAAGGTAAATGAAGTGGCAGCAATTTTGCAATAAACAAAAATAAAAGCCCTCAGCAGGTCAGGGAGCATTGTGCAGAAAGAGAAACAGAGTCACCAGTTCAAGTCAAGGACCCTTCAACAGAGTTGGGAAAAAGAGACAACAGGTTTGGTCTAGGCTGCAGAGAGAGCAGGGGGAGGGAATATCTTGGAGAGGGTGGGGCCAGGGCTGCCGTGGTGATTCAACACAAGATGCTGGAGGAACCCAGCGGGTCAGGCAGCATCTGTGGTGGGAAATAGACAGTTGACGTTTCAGGTCGAGACCCTTCACCTGAACTGAGAGATGTAGAGGGGAGATCGCCAGTATAAAGAGGCGAGAGGGAGGGGTGGATCCAGGTGAGGGGGGTGGAAGAGCGAGAATAGTGACAGAGGCTGGGAGGTGATAGGTGGATGTAAGAGGATGGTGGAGTGATGCAGGATGATGGAATCTGATAGGAGACGAAGGTGGAGCGTGGAACCGAGGTGGGGAGGGCAGACGGGAACAGTGGGGGGAGGGGACCCAGAGGACGGAGTGTGTGGGAGCTGGGCAGATGGAGTGGGAGGAGGCAGGGAAAGCGATAGGGTGATGGGATCTGGAGTGAGTGCAAAAAGACCTGGGTAGATCAGGAGAAGCAAGAAAAGGGACAGAAGAGGAGCAGGTTCCCTGAAACTGGAGTGTTCGATGTCCATGCCGTCAGGTGTAGACTACCCGGGAGGGATATGAGGCGCTGTTCCTCTGGCTTGTGTTTAGGCTTGCCCTGGCAGTGGAGGAGGCTGAAGACAAAGGTGTAGGAATGGTATTGGTTTATTATTGTCACTTGTACCGAGGTACAGTGAAAAACTTGTCTTGCATACTGATCGTACAGGTCAATTCATTGCACAGTGCAGTTACATTGAGTTAGTACAGAGCGCATTGAGGTAGTACAGCTAAAAACAATAACTGTACAGAGTAAAGTGTCACAGCTACAGAGGAAGTGCAGTGCAATAAGGTGCAAAGTCACAACAAGGTAGATCGTGAGGTCAGAGTCCATCTCATCATATAAGGGAACCGTTCAATAGTCTTATCACAGCGGGGTAGAAGCTGTCCTTGAGCCTGGTGGTACGTGCCCTCAGGCTCCTGTATCTTCTACCTGATTGATGGAAGAGGAGAGAAGAGAGAATGACCCAGGTGAGTGGGGTCTTTGATTATGCTGGCTGCTTCACCAAGGCAGTGAGAGGTAAAGAGGGATTCCATGGAGGGGAGTCTGGTTTCCGTGGCGCGCTGGGCTGTGCCCACAACTCTCTGCAGTTTCTTGCGGTCCTGGGCAGAGCAGCTGCCGTACCAAGCCGTGATGCATCCAGACAGGATGCTTTCTGTGGTGCATCGATAAAAGTTGGTGAGTGTCAAAGGGGACAAACCGAATTTCTTCAGCCTCCTGAGGAAGTAGAGGCACTGGTGAGCTTTCTTGGCGGTGGCATCTACATGATTTGACCAGGACAGGCTCTTGGTGATGTTCACACCCAGGAACTTGAAGCTCTCAACCCTCTCGGGGGTGGGTGGTGTGGGGAATTAAAATGGATGGCAACCGGGAGCTCCAGACGGCCATGATGTGGTGATTGGCCGCTGACGAAGCCAACTTTGGTAGAATAATAAGGGCAATTAGTGAGAGAGAAAACAAACCAACTGCCATGTAAAAGCTGTGAAATGCAAATCAGAGTGGAAGGAAATGCCCAGCAGAGCAGTGACAGTGGAAAGAGAAGTAACCAAGTGAAGATTAGAAATGGATAACCTGCAGCAGAAATGGCCCGTTCTAACGCAGATGGAGAAAGAAAGTTACCTGAAATAGTTGAATTTGATACAGAGTCCTGATGGCTGCCATGTTCCCAGATGGAAGGTCTCCTTCATGCTTCCACTGGGCCTCATTAGAATCATGCAGGAACCTCTCGGGGTACAAGTTCATAGCTCCCCAAAAGTGGCAACACAGTAGGTGAGGTGACAAAGAAGGCTTACGGCATGCTTGCCTTCATCGGTTGAGTATAAAAGTCAGGACGTCATGTTGCAGCTGTATAGCACTATGCTTAGGCCACATTGGAGTATTGTGTGAGGTTCTGGTCAGTGCATTACAGGAAGGATGTGGAGGCTTTGGAAAGGGTGCAGAAGAAGTTCACCAGGATGTTACTTGGATTATAAAGTATGAGCTATATGGAGAATCTGGACAAACTTGGATTGTTTTCTCCAGTGTCAGAGACTGAGGAGCAACCTGATAGAAGTATATAAAATTATGAGAGGTGTAAATAGGGTAGACAGAGTCTTTTTTTCCCAGGGTGGAAATGTCAAGTACCACATGGCTTAGCTTTAACGTGAGAGGGGAAAAGATGAAAGCAGATTTACACGGCAAGTTGTTTACACAGAGAGTGGTAGGTGTACTGCCAGGGGACCTGGTGGAAGTAGTTATAACTTTCGGGAGGCATTTAGAGAGGCACATGAACAGGCAGAGAATGGAGGGATATGGACCACGCACAGCCAGATGTGCAGTTTAAATTGGCACCATGGTCAGCACAGACATTGTGGGCCGAAGGGCCTGTTTGTGTGCTGTACTGTTCTGTGTTCTGTGTACAGATCAGAATGGAAGTAGAATGAAGACGTAAAATGACAGGAATATGAAACCTAGTCCTGACTGAACAAAGGTACAACTCAAGCCTGTCACCCAATCTGTCTGGTTTCTCCAGTATGGAGGAGACCACATTGTGAGCACTGAATGCAGTGCACCAGGGAAACAAAGGACTGCAGATGCTGGAATCCAGATTAAAAACACGATGACGCTGGAGGAACTCAGCAGGCCAGGCAGCATCCGTGGAGAAAAGCAGGCGGTCAATGTTTCGGGTCAGGACCCTTCCTCAGGACTGAAGATAGGAAAAGGGGAAGCCCGATATATAGGAGGGAAAAGCAGAGCAGTGATAGGTGGACAAAAGAGGGGAGGCGGGGTGAGCACAGGGTGGTGATAGGTGGATGCAGGGAAGAGATAGTGATGGGCAGGTGCGGGGGAGGAGGGGGGAGCAGATCCGCCGAGGGATGGGCCAAAGGTAAGGAGAGAAAGGAAAAGAAAAGGTTGAAAAAAAGTGGCTAGGAAAGGGAAGAAGAGAAGAAGCGCGGGGGTGGGGGTGGGGGGGGGGTGGGAAGGGGGGGTAGGGATTACCTAAAGTGGGAGAATTCAATGTTGATGCCATTAGGCTGCAAGGTTCCAAGGTGGAAAATGAGGTGCTGTTCCTCCAGTTTGCGCTTGGAATTCTCCCGGCAGCGGAGGAGGCCGAGGACCGACATATCCGTGATAGTGTGGGAGGGAGAGTTGAAGTGACTGGTAACGGGAAGATGCAGATCGCGGTTACGGACAGGGCGCAGGCGCTCTGCGAAACGGTCACCTAGTCTGCGTTACACTGGGTTGGAAGAAATACAAGTGAATCGTTGCTTCACCTGGAAGCACTGTTCGGATCCCTGGATGGTGAGAAGGGAAAAGGTAAAAGGACAGGTGTGAGTCTCCTGTGGTTATGTGGGAATGTACTGTGATGGGGTGGTGAATCTTTGCAATTTTATAAGCAGGAGGGCTATGGATGCTGAGTTTATTCCAGGCAGAAATTGAGATATTTTTGGACATTAAAGGCTATGGGTTTAATGTAGGAAAGTGACACTGAAGCAGAAGATTAGCCATGATTGTACCGGATGGCGGAGAGTCTGACTGATTACATTACTGGATTATGATTCAGAGGCCTAGACTATTAGAACAGTGACGTGTGTTCAAATCCCACCACGGCAGCTGGGGAATTAACATTCAAATAATTAAATAAATCTGGCATTTAAAAATATGCCAGTAATGGTAATCATAAAACTGCTACTAGATTGTCGTAAAAGTCCATCTGGTTCACAAATGCAGAAGGAAACCCATTGTCCTTCTTCAATCTGCTCCAGTCCAACCAAGGTGGTTGACTCTTAACTGCCCCCTGAGTTCAGAGTAATTAAAGAGAAACAATAAATGCTAGCATGGTCAGTGACATCCACGTCCCACCAATGAATGAATTTTAAAGAACTAGGTTTGGCCTCAACACCGTTCCTTTTTCCAATCCCCACAACCCTTGACACCCTCCGGGTCCACAAATCCATTAGCCTGAACCTTGGCTCACTGACCTCTGAGGCAGAATTCCAAAGATTTGCCACCTCTCGATGGCATTCCTCCTCATCTTCTTCAATGGGTGACCTTTATTCCGAGACTCTGCCCCCTCGTTCTAGATAGCCCAGAGGTGAAGCATCCACACAGGAGTCATCCCTTTGAATATCTGGTGACACCAAGTGCAGACAGGGTGGCTGTGGAGGTCAAAAGAAAGTGATATAACCTAGTCTTAACAAAATCAGTCTTAACAACCACTTAGTCCTCTCCTACTTTAGTCATGAATGAAGTAAGGTTGTAGTTTGTATGGGTCACAGGTCCTTGCAATTCTGTCACCAGCTCTGTGCTGATGCTCTCAGTACCTGCAGCTGAGGGGTACATCTCCTGCTCACTCGGAAGCCCCTCTGCATCTGTGAGCAGGGCAGTTTGAGGCAGTCAGCTCCGGCCCCCTCCCTCGCTCTCGCATCTTGTGCTTTTGCCTCCTACTAGAGTGACTGAAGCCATGCACTCTATCAGAGGATATCCTGGGTAGAGTGTGGTTGGTTTTGAAAGGGTTGTACCGCGTTCTGGGTGAGGTGTGTAAGAGTGATGTTGGGGAGGATGGATCATCGGAAAGTGTAGGCAGAGTGCCCCCAGAACTAGAGTGGATGTGAGCACGAGCACGTACAAACATATGAACAAGAGCAGGAAGAGGCCACTTGGCCCATCTAGCCTGCTCCACCAGTCCCGAAGATTGGGACCTCACCTCTGCATTCCTGCCTCTTCCACTAACCATTCATCCACTCATTTGGGAATGTGGGGTATTCTGAGAGGTGTTACAGAAATGCAAGGCTTGCCTTCTGTAAAGCTGGAGGGAGCTTTGATTACAAATATGCTTTGTCCTGGTTTTAATAAAGACCTCACTGGCAGCTTTCAGGAAAAAGCTTCCTATTGCTAAATTTGTACTTTCATTGAAATAACAATAGAGGTCAAACATTCCTAGAGGTAAAAGCAAGCTGGCAAGGATGGGTTAGCACCAGCTGGTGCCGGACAGAAACTGAATCATCGCCCAAATGAGTTAACTCAGCACTGTTGGAGATACGACCGGACTGGTTCAGTTACTCTCATCACTGAACATTTCTTTTCCACCCAGAGCCAGTGCAAAATGCCTCGTGCAAGAAAAGTGCACACAGATACAATGGTCCTGGGGGGAAGAAATGAGTGGGTGAATGATTCAATGACCACTGGTTTGCACTTTCAAAAACAATGAATGCATCCACCCCTCCCGGTGCAGCATGGGCAGCTGGAAAGAACCCAGCACCACTCCCCCACCCCCCCCCCCCCCCACACACACACATTCAACACAGACACACAGACACACACACACACTCTCACACACTTACACACTGACACACACACACATACACATTCAACACAGACACAGAGGCACACACACTCACACATACTCAACATTGACACAGACACATACTCGACACAGGTACACACACAAACCCTCACACACACAGACGTAGATACACACACACAGATACACACACACAAAGATGCACACACTCACACTCACAAACCATCACACACACATAGACGCATGCGCGCGCACACACACACACACACACACACACAATGCAAACAAACCTCCAAGGATGCAGTTCCAGAAGGGAGGTCCAATAGTTCCTCCTCGTCCTCTTTGGATGTGACAGTTTGGGGGGGGGGGGGGGGGGGGGGGGGGGGTAGTCTGTCAGTGGCCTGATACAAAACGTTGCGGGTTCAAATCCCAGTTCAGAGGACTTGAGCTCAAAGTTCGGCTGACTAGCGCTATGCTGTTCCAGGAGATACCAATGCCCTGCCTGTCCTCAGCAGGAGCATAAAGGATTTCACAGGTTGTAAATGAGGGAAGTTCTCCCAGTGTTTACCTGTTAACCAGTATTTAATGGGTGATCTGATCATTGCCTGTGGGCCCTTTTGGCCAACGCATTCTCAGGACTCATTCCTGAGGTATATCCCATATCAACTTACTTATTACAGCACAGAAGGAGGCCATTAAACCCATCAGGCCCATTCCTGCTCCCAGCAGAATAATCCAATCAGAACCATTCCCCTCTCCTTATTATCCTGTAGCCCCGCAACCTATTTCTGCTCGAATGTCGTCAGCTCCCTGTTGACTCTTTTACAATTTAGCTACACTGAGGGATAATTTCCAATAGCCAATTAACCCACCAGCACAATAGTAATGTTTAAGAGGCATTTAAACAGGTACATGCATGTGCAGGGAATGGAGAGATATAGACAATGTGTGTGCAGATGGGATTAGTTTAAATTGGTATCGTGGTTGGCACAGACATTGCGGGCTGAGGGCCCTGTTCCTGTGGTATACCGTTCTGTGTCCTAGTTCAATATAGGGAACTAGGAGGAAACTGGGGAACTCAGAGGAAAGCCACATGCTAACAGAGAGAACTTCACACAGACAGCGCCGGAGATCAGGATCGAACCCAGGTCACTGGAGCTTTGAGGCAGCAGCCTTGCCAACTGTGTGATGTGTCAACCACAAGTAGCTCTCTCCCCTGCTGGAAGCCAATGCAAGTGCTGGATATTTCATTCACACCTCTCACACAAAAGTGTGTCCTCGTAAACACCTGCTGCAGGCACCACAGGAACGTTCACTGCAAGCTCCACAGGTTATACTGAAGGCACAAAGTAACTCAGCACACACTTCCATTGACTGGTCCCTTCATGAGTCTGCAGGTGCTTGTCAGGGAGACTCATGGCAAGACACAGCTTGAACTGTGATACTGATATATTTTATTTGCAATATTTTGAACAATTCAAAAATTAAAAGTTATGGTTTATAATGCTTAGTTTTCAAGCACAAATATCAAAATATTCTGCAATCAGAAAGATTGTCACACTTTTTCTCCCATGTTGGAAACACTTATAAAAGGAAACACAGATTATTATTACAGTGAGATCAGTGAGGGGTATGTAAATAATCTAGAGCATGTTGAGCTCAAGAAGGAGGAGGTGTTGGATCTATTGAACATTAAGGTGGATAAGTCCGCAGGTCCTGATGGGATCTATCCCAGGTTATTGAGAGATGCAAGAAATGAGATTGCTGGAGACCTGACAAAGACCTTTGTGTCCTCTTTGGCCACAGGTGAGGTCCCAGAGGACTGGAGAGTAGCTAATATTGTTCCTTTGTTTAAGAAGGGCAACAGGGATGATCCAGGAAACTATAGACTGGTGAGCCTCACATCAGTGGTAGGGAAGCTGCAGGGATAGGATTTACTCACATCTGAAAAAACATAAGCTTATTAGGAATAGTCAGCATGACTTTATGCAGGGCAGGTGAGGATAGGTATTGGTATTGGTTTATTATTGTCACTTGTACCAAGGTACAGTGAAAAGCTTGGCTTGCATACTGTTCGTACAGATCAATTCATTACATAGTGCATTTAGGTAGTACAGGGTAAAAACAATAACAGAATACAGAATAAAGTGTCACAGCTACAAAGGAAGTGCAGTGCAGGTAGGAAATAAGATACAAGGTGATAACAAGGTAGATTGCGAGGTCAAGGGTTCATCTCATCGTATAAAGGAACCATTCAATTGTCTTATAACAGTGGGATAGAAGCTGTCCTTCAGCCTGGTGGTACGTGCCCTCAGGTTCTTGTATCCTGTGCCTGATGGGAGAGGGGAGAAGAGAGAATGACCCAGGTGGGTGGGGTCTTTGATTATGCTGGCTGCTTCACCAAGGCAGCGAGAAGTATAGACAGAGTCCATGGATGGGAGGCTGGTTTCCATGACGCGCTGGGCTGTGTCCACAACTCTCTGCAGTTTCTTGCAGTCCTGGGCAGAGCAGTTGCCATACCAAGCCGTGATGCATCCAGACAGGATGCTTTTTATGGTGCATCGATAAAAGTTGGTGAGAGTCAAAGGAGACATGCCAAATTTCTTTAGCCTCCTGAGGAAGAAGAGGCACTGGTGAGCTTTCTTGGCCGTGACATCTACATGGTTGGACCAGGACAGGCTATTGGTGATGTTCACTCCTAGGAACTTGAAGCTCTCAACCCTCTTGACCTCAGCACCATCGATGTAGACAGGTGTATGTACATTGCCCTCTTTCCTGAAGTCAATGACCAGCTCTTTTGTTTTGCTGACATTGAGGGAAAGGTTGTTGTCATGACACCCTGTCACTAAGCTCTCTATCTCCTTTCTGTACTGCGACTCATCGTTATTTGAGATACAGCCTACTACGGTGGGATCATTTGCAAACTTGTAGATGAGTAATCTTGTCTACGTGGACGTAAGGCAGTTGACAGGGTCTCTTATGGTAGGCTGGTCCAGAAGATTAAGATGCATGGTATCCATGGTGACTTGGTAGGTTGGATTCAGAACTGATCATTGAAGAAGGTAGTGTGGAGGGGTGTTATTCTGACTGGAGGATTGTGACCGGTGGTGTTCTGCAGGCAGCAGTGCTAGGACCTCTGTTGTTTGTGACCTATACAAATGACTTGGATGAAAATGTATTTGGGCTGATTAGAGAGTTTGCAGATGACACAAAAATTGGAGTTGTGAATAGTGAAGAAGTTGTCAAAGGATAGATCAGGATATAGATCAGCTGCAGATATGGGTGCAGAAATGGCAGATGGAGCTTAAATTGTGCAAGTGTGAGACGTCAAATGTAAGGAAAAAATATACAGCAAATGGCAGGACCCTTAGGAGCATTGGTGTACAGGGGGATCTTGGGGTCCAAGTCCATAGCTCCCTGAAAGTAGCAACACAAGTAGGTAGGGTTGTAAAGAAGGCATACAGCATGCTTGGCTTCATCGGTCTGGGCATTGAGTACAAGAGTCAGGAAGCCATGTTGCAGCTGTATAAAACTTTGGTTAGGCCACATGTGGAGTATTGTGTGCAGTTCTGGTCGCCCCATTACAGGAAGGATGTGGAGGTTCCGGAGAGGGTGCAGAAGAGATTCACCAGGATGCTGCCTGGATTAAAGAGTATTAGCTATAAGGAGAGGTTGGACAGACTTGCGTTGTTTTGTCTGGAGTGTCAGAGGCTGAGGGGAGACCTGATAGAAGTTTATAAAATTATAAGAGGCACAGATAGAGTAGATGGTCAGAGTCAGAGGGTCGAATTGTCAAATACTAGAGGACACAGCTTTAAGATAAGAAGGGAAAGTTTAAAGGAGACATACGGGATGATTTTTTTTAACACAGAGAATGGTAGGTGCCTGGAACACGCTGCCAATGGTGGTGGTGGAGGCAGACACAATAGAGGTATTTAAGGGGAATTTAAACAGACATGCGAACATGCAGGGAATTGACAGAAATAGATCATGTGCAGGCAGGTGGGGTTAGTTTAATTTGGTATCATAGTCGGCACGGATGTCGTGGGCCGAAGGGCCTGTTCCTGAGCTGTACTGTTCTAGGTTCTAAGTCCTCACTGAATTAGGGTTTAAGCCCCCAGAAGTGAACTGAGATACCAAACAAGTAAAGTTAGCTACACACACAAAAAGTGCTGGAGGAACTCAGCAGGTCAGGCAGCATCTATGGAGGGAAATAAACAGTGGACATTTTTGGTCGAGACCCTTCATCATGTCCTGTTTATTTCCCTCCATAGATGCTGCCTGACCTGCTGAGTTCCTCCAGCACTTTTTGTGTGCACTGCTCCAGATTCCAGCATCTGCAGAATCTCTTGGGTCTAAGTAAAGTCAGCTAGCTACAGAATTATGGTCAGCGCTGGGTGTGTCTGAAGGAATGCATCCAAAAGGTGATGCATCACTGATCATCATCTTTTACTTTGTCTGTTACAGACAAACAGTGTGGTGGATTCCTGGAAACTTAGAATTTGGTCTAAAGTTATTCCTGAAACTCAGCGACAGCTGTAGGAAAATTCCCAGAAACTGTAACTATGGAAAATGAATTCAACGGTTTGATTTTTAGATTTGATTAAAGGATATATAGTTGGGTGTCCAGGGTATGGTTTCCAACTCAAACTGGGAGGCAAACTGAACCATGAAGAGTGTTGTAATGGACTGCAGGTTAGTGGATTGGACAGGTGAAACTTAATGAAGGAAAATGAGAAGTGTTCCATTTCATTTGGATGAATGAGGAGGGGCATTGTAAAGTAGAGGTAGAATTCTAAAATGAGGTACAGAGACACAAGTGTAGAAGACTGGCGACGGATACAGCGTGATGTGGGCAGAGAAATGGCAGATGGAGTTTAACCCCGATAAATGTGAGGTGTTGCACCTTGGTAGGACTAATGTCAAGAGGCAGTACACTCGTAAGAGCAAGACCCTTAACAGTGTTGAAGAGCAGAGAGACCTTGGGGTGTAAGTCCATGACTCATTGAAAGTGGCTACACAGGTAGATAGGGTGGTTAAGAAGGCTTATGGAATGCTTGCTTTCATTAATCAAGGTACTGAGTACAGGAGTCAAGAATTTATGATGCATCTCTATAGAACTCTGGTTAGGCAGCATTTAGAGTATTGCATGCAATTCTGGTCACCTCACTCTAGGAAGAATGTAGAGGCCTTAGAGAGGGTGCAGAGGAGGTTTACTAGGATGCTGCCAGAGGATGGACAAACTTGGGCTATTTTCTCTGGAGTGGCAGAGGCTGAGGGGTGATCTGTTGGAAGTGTACAAAATTATGAGGGGCATAGATAGGGTGGACCAGCATCTTGTTCCCATTATTGAGCAATCCAATACCAGAAGGCATGCATTTAAGGTGAGAGGGGGTAGGTTCAGAACAGACGTGAGGGGTAAGGTTTTTACTGAGAGAGTGTTGGATGCCTGGAATGCGTTGCCTGATAGGGTGGTGGAGGGAAATTCATTGGGGGCTTTTAAGAGGGGCTTGGATGGGCACATGAATGAGAGGAAATTGGAGGGATATGAGCATTCTGTAGGTAGGAGGGATTAGCTACGTCAGCACAACATTGTGGGCTGAAGGGCCTGTTCTGTGCTGTACTGTTCTATGTTCTATGTGAACAGAGAGAGAGAGCGGTGGGGGGGGGGGTGAGTGCAGAAATGATTGAAACTAAAGGGACAGTTTGAGAAGGTGCTTAAAAAAGCAGATTAGATCTGGGACTTTATAGAGACACAGAGTATTAGAAAGTTGTGCTGAAATTTTACACACCGCTGGTTCAGCCCAATGGAGTACCGTATCTAGTTCTGGGTGCCACACTTTAAGAAAGATGTGAATGCTCTAGATGAGATTTCCTGGAAGGATTCCAGGGATTTGGGACTTTAGGTACAGTGATACCTGGTGAAGCTGGGGGTACATTGACCTTCACAGCAAGAGGATTTGTGTAGAGGAGAAAGGCTGTCTTGCTGCAATTATACAGGACCTTGGTGAGACCACACCTGGAGTACTGGGAGATAGGATGCACTTGCCATAGAGGGAGAGCAATGAAGGTTCACCAGCCTGACTCCTGCCACACGAGGAGACTTTCAATAGAGAGGGGATCTAACTGAAACTTACAAAATTCTGACAGGGTTAGACAGGGGAGGTTGTTTTCTTTGGCTGGGGAGTCTGAGGCAAAGGACCACCATCTCAGATTACAGGGCAAGAGGTGTAGGACTGGGATAAGGAGAAACTTCTTCACTTGGTGGTGGAATTCTCGACCACAGAAGGCTACAGAGAGCCAGTAAAGTCTAGATGGACTGCATGTCCTCCTTCCTGGGTTAAAATTTTTTGCAATCAGATTTTTTCTTGCAAATACTTTTGTTTAGCAAGTTGAAGATTTTGAAAAGTAGAAGCAGATGGTTGTATCACGAAGCCCAATGTTTGACAAGCTGGTCACCAGCTTGAAGTCTTGGCTGCAAAATGGTTGTTTTGGAAGGAGGTTGATGGAGAGCTTTGCCTCATCTAAACTATGGTGTGTTACGTCTTGCACAATTCCTTCTGTGGTGAGTGATTCATGTCCTGACTCCCCAAACCCTGACCACCACTGACACAGACTGTGATGAAACTTTCTGTCCACTTTCCCGTTGATACCAGCTCAACAAAACAAGAAACTTAATAGACTCGCCAAAGTCCTTTTGGTTCTTCTACCAGCAACTAGGGTAATTTAAAGTAGCCAGTTAACTTACCAGCACCTCATAGGGATGTGGGAGGAACCCGGAGCACCTGGAGGAAACCCACCCAGTCACAGGGAGAATGTGCAAACCCCACACATGTGCAAACCCCACACATGCAAATCCGAGGTCAGGATCGAACCGGGGTCTCTGGAGCTGTGAGGCAGCGGCTCTACCTGATGTGCCACCTTTACACTCACCATTCAATTAGATCATGGCTGATTTTTGATCTCCACACGACTCTACTGCACCAGCCACATTTAATCTGATTCTCTTAATATCTAAAAATCTATTGATCTCCATCTTCAACGTACTCACTGTCCGAGCCTCCCCAGTCCTCAAGGGTAAAGAACTCCAAAGATTCACCACCTTCAGGGTAATTTCTCCTCACCTCAGTCCTGAATGGGCAGCCCCTTATTTTGCGACTGCGACCCCTGGTTCCAGACATCCTAACCAGGGGGAAAAACCCTATGTCTACCCTGAGATGCCCCATTATATGAAATCATCTTTCATGTTGCTACACTTGGGAGAGCAGAGGCAGAGACTGTTTAATCTCTCCTATTAGGTCAAACTCCCCACCAAAGGAATCAAACTTGTGAACCTTCACTGCATCCCCTCTGCTGCAAGTATGTCCTTCCCTAAATAGGGAGACCAGATCTGTGCACAATAGTCCAGATGTGGCCTCACCAGAGCATTGTATAAGAACATAAGAAATAGGGGCAGGAGGAGGCCATCTGGCCCATCGAGCCTGCTCCGCCATTCAATGAGATCATGGCTGATCCGTCTGTGGACTCAGATCCACCTACCTGCCTTTTCCCCATAACCCTTAATTCCCCTACTATGCAAAAATCCATCTAACTGTGTCTTAAGTACATTTAATGAGGTAGCCTCCACTGCTTCTCTGGGCAGACAATTCCAGAGATTCACCACTCTCTCGGAAAAGCAGTTCCTCCTCATCTCCATCTTAAATCTACTCCCCCAAATCTTGAGGCTATGTCCCCTGGTTCTAGTCTAACTTACTAGTGGGAGCAACTTTCCCACCTCTATCTTATCTATCCTTTTCATAATTTTATATGTTCCTTTCAGGTCCCCTCTCATTCTTCTGAATTCCAGTGAGTATAGTCCCAGGCAACTCAATCTCTCCTCATAGGCTGACCCCCTCATCTCCGGAATCAACTTGGTGAACTTCCTCTGTGCTGCCTCCAAAGCCAGTATGTCTTTCCTCAAGTAAGGAGGCCAGAACTGCACGCAGTACTCCAGGTGAGGCCTCACCAGTACCCTGTACAGTTGCATCATAACCTCCCTGCTCTTAAATTCAATCCCTCCAGCAATGAAGGTCAACATTCCATTTGTCTTCTTGATAACCTGTTGCACCTGCAAACCAACCTTTTGTGATTCATGCACAAGCACTCCCTCTGCACAACAGCATGTTGCAATCTTTCATCATTTAAATAATAATCTGATCTTCTATTTTTCCTTCCAAAGTGGATGACCTTGCATTTACCAACATTGTACCAACTGCCAGACCCTTGCTCACTCACTTAACCTATCTATATCTCTCTGTAGACTCTCCGCATCCTCTGCACAATTTGCTTTTCCGCTCAATTTAGTGTCATCAGCAAACTTAGATACGCTACACTCGGTCCCCTCTTCCAAATCGTTAACGTATATCATGAGCAGTTGCGGGCCCCGCACCGACCCCTCCGGCACCCCGCTCACCACTGATCGCCAACCAGAGAAACACCCATTGATCCCAACTCTCTGCCTTCTATTGGTTAACCAGTCCTCTATCTATGTGAATACATTACCCCCAACTCCATACATCCTTATTTAATGGATAAGTCTTTTACCCGGCACCTTATTAAAAGCCTTCTAGAAATCCAAGTATACAACATCCACCTGTTCCCTTCTGTCCACTGTACTCATTATATCCTCAAAGAACACCATTAAGTTTGTCAAACAGGACCTGTCCTTCTTGAATCCATGCTGCATCTGCCTGATGGAACCATTTCTATCCAGATGTCTCGCTTTTTCTTCCTTAATGATAGCTTCAAGCATTTTCCTGACTACAGACATTAAGCTAGCTGGCCTATATTTATTTGCCTTTTGTCTACATCTTTTTTTAAACAGTGGCATGACATTCACTGTCTTCCAATCTGCGGGAACCTGCCCAGAGTCAGAAGAATTTTGGTATATTATCGTAAGTACATCTACTATAATCTTTGCCATTTCTTTCAGTTCCCTAGGATGCATCCCATCAGGACCAGGGGACTTGTCTACCTTTAGGTCCACTAGTCTGCTTGAGCTCACCTGCCATGACTAAAAGCTTTGAGGGAAAAATAAAGAGACAAAAGAAGAATAAGAACCTAGCCTCACCTTACCTTAGTGTTGCTCGCCCTCCTCACCGGAGCCTGATATTCACCAAGCCCACACTTGGACAACCAGCAGCACTTTGACTGGACAGCAGCCCCTCTCAAAATGGCCGCTCCACTTGACCCTAGCTGCTGATAATTAGCTAATTACACTCTGTGTGAACAGGGCAATCTTTATTCTTGCACTCAAATAAAGACCAACATACTGTTAACTTTCCCAGTTGCTTGCATGTTAACTTCCAGTGATGTGTACAAGGAAACACTGAACACAATGTCTTTTTGACTGGTTGCATCATGGTCTGGTACAGCAATTGAAATGCGATGGATCGGAAGACGCTGCAGAGAGTAGTGGACTTTGGTTAATACGTCACGGGCACATCCCTCCCCACCATCGGTCGTATCTACAGGAGGCGCTGCCTCAAGAAGGCAACATCCATCATCAAAGATCCCCACCATCCGGGCCGTGCCATCTTCTCGCAGCTACCATCGGGCAGGAGGTACAGAAGCCTGAAGTCCCACACCACCAGGTTCAGGAACAGCTACTTCCCTTCAACCATTCGGTTCTTGAACCAAATGGCACAACCCTAATCACAAGAGTTCAGCAACTTTGCTCACTTTGCACAAAAATGGACTTTTTAAAAATCTAATTGTGTTCCTTCTCGTAAAAATTGTTTCAGTTATGTTTTTCCTGTGATGCTGCTGCAAGTACGTTTTTCATTGCACCTGTGCAGACATGTCCTTGTGCATCTGACATTAAACTCGACTTTGACTTTCAGCCCATCATTATTAAGGTAATACTCCATTTTCCTATATAAATATCTTGCAAAACCAGAGAACCAGGAAGCCTCTTCAGGCACACAAAGTCATAAGGTAAAACTGTAGACTATGTCATTAAACTGGAAAGGGTGCAAAAAAGATTTACGAGGATGTTACCGGCACTGAAGGGTCTGAGTTGGAGTGAGAGACTGGATGGAACATAAAACAGTACAGCGCAGGAATAGGCCCTTCGGCCCACAAAGTTGTGCCAAACTAATTAAACTAGTAATTAGACACCTGACTAAACTAATCCCTTCTGCCTACACAATGTCCATATCCCTCCATTCTCTGCACATTCATGCGCCTATCTAAGAGCCTCTTAAACACCTCTATCATATCTGCCTCCACCACCACCCCTGGAGGCACATTCCAGGTACCCACCACTCTCTGTCTAAAAATCTTGCCCCGCACATTTCCTTTGAACTTCCCCCCCTCTCACCTTAAGTGCATGCCCTCTGGTATTAGACATTTTGACCCTGGATGAAGATATCAGCTGTCTACTCCACCTATGTCCCTCATAATCTTATAAACTTCTATCAGTCTAAAAACTTTTCCACACACAGGGTGGTGGGTGTATCGAATGGGTTGCCAGAGGAAGTAGTGGAGGTGGGTACAAGTACAATGTTTTAAAGATGTTTCGACAGGTACATGGATAGAAAAGGTTTGGAGGGTTATGGGCCAAGCACAGGCAAATGGGACTTGCCTGTTAGGCAACTTGGTTGGCATGGACGAGTTGGGCTGAAGGGCCTACTTCCGTGCTGTATAACTCTATGACTCTGTGTGTGAGCACCATTGGCCTAAGAAGAACAGACAGATGACATCTCACTCAAAACACTGCAGCAAAAAAAACAAATCCAGCTGAAGTATGGTCTCCATTAAAAATTAAGATAGATGGGGCCAAGTTACAACTTCTAAAAATACCTCTATTGTCACAACTTCAAACACAAAAGTGACTTCAAACACAGTGAGATGGAGAATAATTTTTTTTGGAAGTGTATTTTCTCTGAGCTTCAATCTAAAACTTTGCGAAAGGGGCTCAAGTCTCTGCCCTGTAATGTCTTACACCGTGAGCAAAGCAAATATACATCTATCCCACAGCTCGTAAATAGTGGAAAGAATTCACGGCCAGAGTGCAGGGGAATTAATAGCCACCTGTCATCAAACCCATTTTTCTTTTATCCACAAAAGCATAATCTGGTGCGGTGTCTTTGGCACTGGGGAAATGGACAAGCAAGAAATGTACAAGGGTTTAGACGTGAAGGAAGTAAGTATCAGAAACCCTTGCACCCCTTCCCGACACACATACAGGGCCAGATCTGATTACCCCTCCCACATCTGAGATTACGGCATTGACACACAGATAGGGACACGTTCCTGAGGCTGTCATTTTGTGCCCAAACTTTCAAACCCATAATCAGATGAGCAAAAACATGGTGTGATCTTAGCTGGGCAATTCACTGAAACTTTGTATATGTGAAATCTATGTGCATCCTTCACTCTATAGTGTGTGCCTTGGTGTATGTGTGCGTATGTATATTTGTGTGTGTGTGTGTGTGCGTGTGTATAATCACTGTGCATCTTGTCAATATGAACGTCTGCACGTCTGTGTCTGCCTGTGTATGTCTGCATGTGTGCGCCTGTCTGTTTCAAATAAAAAAAAACAAAAATAACTTCAGCACATTTGTGTGATAAATCGTGGGCACACCAGTGATCATTGGACCTGGCTGCATATTTAAAGGTTCCCATTTGGACATTGTGGGACAACGTTAAACAGGCAACAGCAAAGCCCAGTCCTCTGTACTTTCCCTGATTTTTGCATCTGTTGACTTCGGTTGGTTGGGGATGTGGATGGGGGCATAAAGCAGGAGAAGAGAAATGGAGGTACTGTTACAGCTCCGTGACATTTCCTCAGAATTATTGCCTACAAACACCGGGGCCTTGCTCGGCTGGTGAAGAGAAAGGCTCCTCCCCTTGTATGGTCAGGGTATCAGCAATTCCCCACGCTGCCCTTGTGACGGCCATGCTATCAGTCAGACTGTTGCCCACTCCCAGAGGCCCTGTCTGAGAGGAGGTGCAGGAGTATCTGTCGAGGTTTGCCCTGAATTGTTGCATTAACACAGGACAGTGCCATACGGGGTGTCCCCAGGAACATGCACCAAGACAATTGTCAGCTGCTGCAGGAAAGATCCTGTGAAAGGTCCCCTCTGGTTTTCAATGTAATCCTTGCAACAGACTTACCCTGAGGTCGAGGACTTCGTACTGAAGGACACACTGAAGTTGGGTGTAGCCAATGGACAAGGTAAAAGGGGAAGGACTACAGTTTAAAGACCGCCTGCCCCCACACACTGAGTGTCTGGAATCTGTCTTAGAACCCCATGAACTGTTTGCTCAATGGTTGTATTTAAATTATAACTAACGTTATTCTGTTATTAAGCAGTTGCAATAATGTAATAAAAATTTTGAATTTCATGTTCTATATAAGGCATAAGACCACAAGACACACGAGCAGAATCAAGCCATTCGGCCCATCGAGTCTGCTCCACCATTCGATCATGGCTGATTTATTTTTCCCTCTCAACCCCATTCTCCTGCCTTCTCCCTGTAACCTTTGATGCCCTTACTAATCAAGGACCTATCAACCTCCGCTTTAAATATACCCAATGACTTGGCCTCCACAGCCGTCTGTGGCAATGTATTCCACAGATTCAGCACCCTCTGGCTAAAGAAATTCCTCCTCATCTCTGTTCGAAAGGAACATCCAACACTACCGCCTGCATGTTCCCCTCCTAGTCACTTATGAACCTGTTTTGGAAATATATCACCATTTCTTTACTGTTGTTGGGTCTAAATCCTAAAACTCCCTACACCCATGGATGGCACTGGAGGGTGGCGACTCATTGCAAGCTGCTCTCCACAGATCTACTCATTGCCTTTACTATAATCATTCTACACTTTTAAATTTAAATTCTATGTCACTTACTATTACTAATAATGTTCTTTTACCTGCACTACACTTCCTCTGTAGCTGTGACACTTTACTGTACTGTTATTGTTTTTACCTGTACTTCCTCAATGCACTCTGTACTAACTTAATGTAATTGCACTGTGTAATGAATTGACCCATACAATCGGTATGCAAGACAAGTTTTTCACTGTACCTCAGTACAAGTGACAATAATAAACCAATACCAATATTCTGAGGCTGTGCCCTCTGGTCCTAGACTCTCCCACCACTGGAAACGTCCTCTCCACGTCCACTCTATCCAGGCCTTTCAATATCTGGTAGGTTTCAATGAGATCCCCCCTCATTCTTCTAAACTCCAGCGAGTACAGGTCCAGAGATATCAAATACTCTTCATACATTAACCCTTTCATTCCCGGGATCATTCTTGTGAACCTCCTCTGGACCCTCTCCAACGCCAGCACATCCTTCCTTAGATATGGGACCCAAAACTGCTCACAATACTCCAAATGTGGTCTGACCAACACCTTACAAAGCCTCAGCATTACATCCTTGTTTTTATGCTCTAGTCCTCTCAAAATGAATGCTAACATTTCATTTGCCTTCCTTACTACTGACTCAAGCTGCAAGTGAACCTTTATGGAATCCTGCACTAGGACTCCCGAGTCCCTTCGCACCTCCGATTTCTGAACTCACTCCCCGTTTAGAAAACAGTCTACGCCTTTATTCCTTCTACCAAAGTGCATGACCATACACTTTCCCATGCTATATTTCATCTGCCACTTCTTTGCCCATTCTCACAACCTGTCCAAGTCCTTCTGCAGACTCCCTGTCCCTCCACCTATCTTTGTATCATCCGCAAACCTGGCCACAAAGCCATCAATTCCTCATCCAGATCACTAACATATAACGTGAAAAGTAGCGGACCCAACACTGACCCCTGAGGAACACCACTCGTCACTGGCAGCCAACCAGAAAAGGCCCCCTTTATTCCCACTGTTTGCCTTCTGCCAGTCAGCCAATCTTCTACCCATGCTGGTACCTTTCCTGTAATACCATGGGCTCCTATCTTGTTTAACAGCCTCATATGCGGCACCTTGTCAAAGGCCTTCTGAAAATCCAAGTAAACAACATCCACTGACTCTCCTTTGTCTATCTTGCCTGTTACTTCCTCAAAGTATTCCAACAGATATGTGTGACAAGATTTCCTCTTAAGGAAACCATGCTGAGTTCGGCCTACTTTATCATGTGCTTCAAAGTACCCTGAAACCTCATCCTTAATAATGGACTCTAACATCTTACCAACCACTGAAGTCAGGCTAATTGGCCTATAATTTCCAATCTTTTGCCTCCCTTCCTTCTAAAGAGTGGAGCGACATTTGCGATTTTCCAATCCTCTGGAACCATTCCTGAATCTGGTGATTCTTGAAAGATCACTTCTCGTGCCTCCACAATCTCTTCAGCTGCCTCTTTCAAAACCCTGGGGAGTAGCCCATCCGGTCCAAGTGACTTATCTACCTTCAGATCTTTCAGCTTCCCAAGCACCTTCTCCCAAGCACCTCTCAAATGTATAGATACATTTGAAAATTTTATGAATAAAGTATATTTATATATACCCTTATACAATGTTCCCTTATACAATGAGATGGACTATGACCTCACGATCTACCTTGTTGTGACCTTGCACCTTATTGCACTGCACTTTCTCTGTAGCTGTGACACTTTACTCTGTACTGTTACTGTTTTTACCTGTACTACATCAATGCACTCTGTATTAACTCAATGCACTCTGTACTAACTCAATGAAACTGCACTGTGTAATGAATTGACCTGTACGATCGGTTTGTAAGACAAGCTTTTCACTGTACCTCGGTACAAGTCTCAATAATAAACCAATACCAATACCAATATTTATAAATACAAAGCATCAGTGAAATTTATATTGGCACAGAAAGATTGTTGTAGAACTGCAACATTTTACTGAAAAATCAAAGAACTGCTGATGTTGGAAAACCTCTCTTTCTCTCTTTCAAAGATCTGATGAAGTGCCCCAGACCTGAAATGTTAACTGCTTCTCTCTTTACAGATGCTGTCTGACCTGCTGAACGTTTCCAGCACTGTCTGCTGTGAAAGATTTTACTCGCAAATATCCAAAGCAAACCATACAGTAAATGTTCCAACTGGCTAATGATTCCTTGCATCGCTTCCCATATGTAAACGGATGTGCAAACTCAGATGAGAGCTTTGACTGTAAAAAGACTGATGCTTCAACCATTTTAATCCACGAAGGCCGGGGAAGATGTGGAAAGCGATATTTCCATCTTGCTTTGTTCAGAACACATTCCCTCCAACTCCTGCTTCTTTGCAGGAAAACTTTGTTCAGACAAGCTGCTTGGAGCAGTAAAGATCACAAGCAGCAGGCCCAGATGTTCCAGATTCAGAGCACAGATGTTCACATATTTCAGGCAGTACCTCACAGTTTATTACCCTGTCTACCTCAGCAATAGATCATTCTGGTAAACCTGCAGCAAACTACAGTTAACAGGAATGGGGAGCCATTCGACCCATCGCATTCCTGCCAGCTACGTAAGAGCCAGTCGACCTAATCCCAATTACTGGCTCTTACTCCGTTGGCTTGGCGGGTTACAACGGTTCCAGAGCCATTTCAACGTGGTGATCACCTCTCCCACCCCTTCAGGCAGTGTGTTCCAGACCCCCGCCCTCAGGCTGAGAAAAAGGTCTTCAAGAACCCTCTCGTCCTTCTCCCACTTGCCCGACATTTGGCCTCTCTGAGAA
Source organism: Pristis pectinata (assembly GCF_009764475.1). Classification (NCBI taxonomy): domain Eukaryota; kingdom Metazoa; phylum Chordata; class Chondrichthyes; order Rhinopristiformes; family Pristidae; genus Pristis; species Pristis pectinata. The sequence goes on from NC_067433.1 coordinate 17,918,982, forward strand.
GTGAGATCAGCATTCACTCAGTACATGAAATAAAAATTAAAATAACCCTGCAGGTTCTGAAAATCTGAAGAGCAAAGAGAAAGTGCAAGGAACACTCACCAAGTCTGGCAGTGTTGGTGGAAGAGAGTTAATTCTTCAGATCGGAGTCACTCTATATGGATTTACTGCAACAATGGAATGGTTCCATTCGGCCCATTGAATCTATGCTAGCCCCTGCCAGTGTAATTCCATCAGTCCCACTCCCATTTTTATTTCCCTGAAACCTGTTCTCCCTCATCTGACCATCAATTCCCCTTTGGATCCTTTGCCACTTACATACATTGGGGGGCAATTAACCCACCAACCCACACGTCTTTGGAAACTGGAGCACCGGGAGGAGACCCCTGCGGTCACAGGAGAACGTGAAAACTCCACGCAGATAGCCCCCGCGGTCAGGATGGAACCTGAAATTGTGAGACAACAGCACTACCCGATGCACCACCCTGCCACCCAAAGCCCTACTGCTTTATAAAATTCAATTAAGTATCTCCTTACTTTACTCTCTTCCAAAGGAAACAATTCCAGCCCAGCCAGACTTTCTTCATAACTAAAGCTCTCAAGTAAATTTCCTCTGCACCACCTCTGGGGTGATCACATCCTTCCTGTAACTGTGACTTGAACTGGACACACTACTCCAGCTGTGCAGCAGCTGTTTTTCCTCTTTCTTTACATATTTCAGCATTTGGGTGTTGCTGGCAATGCCAGCATTTATTGCCCATCCCTAACTGCCCTTGAGACAGTGTTGGCGAGCCACCTTCCTGAACCTCTGCAGTGACACCCTGACTGGGCGACAATTAGACGGCTTGCTGGGACAGTTCGGTGGGCAGTAAGGAGTTAACCACATGGCTGTGTTTCTGGGGTGAGGGCCGCAGATTTCCTTCCTTAACAACATGAGTGAATCAGATGTGTCTTCAGAGGCAAATTATTGAGGTTAACCTTTTAATAAAAAAATTCATTTTTTAAAAAATTTAATGAAACCCCACAGTTGTACTGGTGGGAATTTGGACTCTGGATTGCTGGTCGAGTAATTTAACCATTGCACCACCACTTGACGGTCTAACAGTCATGGAGCATAACCTTGCATTCTGTGCCTCAGTAAATCCAGGGACATATTCCAGTTTCCTTCTTACCCACGTTATCTGCCTGTCCCACCATCTCGCAGATCCCTCCACACTCCTCATTTATTGTGTATTCCTCCACCCTGTTTCTCCTCTCCGAATGCATCACTGGCCACTTTTCCCCTGAAGGAACACAATTTGATGTTTGCAGGTTGGCCATAAAGGAGTAGATACCTCCAATGCCCACCCAACCGAAACACAAGAGGGAAGTCACGGCGGGAACGGCAAGGAGGAACAGAGGAGAAACTCGCGGAATTGTTAGGACCCCAGATGTGTTTCTGCCTGGGGAGTTACATGTTACCTCAGTACTCTGTTGCTTTCTCTGCAATCAATAGGGTAGCCATCATTCTGTGTCTGAGCTGGCCCACTCACTTGGTTCATTCTTCTATCCACCACGGCAACAGAGAGGCCACAGAAGAGGCTGGCGAGGGTGTTGCCAAGGATAGAGAAGTTTAGTGATGTGGAAAAATAGCCCTGGAAGGGATGGTTAGCTTTGGAGCAGAGAAGATTGAGGGGACAAAGAGCAAGATGCTGGAGGAACTCAGCGGGTCAGGCAGCATCTGTGGAGGCAAAGAGGTAGTCGACGTTTTGGGTCGAGACCCTGCCTCAGGACTGTGGGGAGTTTTACAGAGGGGCGTGCAATTATGTGAGGTCTGGCCTGAGGAAAAGGGACATTACCCCATGACGGAGAGGTCAGTAATTATTCAAGATAAAAGTGCAGCAGAATGAGAGGATTTGAGGTAATTTTGTTTTACCACCCAGAGGGCTGTGTATGTCCTGAACTCACTCCCTTCATGGTAGTGGGGACAAAAACCCTCATCACATTAAACACATAACTGTCTGAGCTCCTGAAACTCCATTTTAAAATGTGATTGCCCATCGGTTTTACCTGAAGGATTCATGTTGAGGGACTGGACCAGAAACTCGCGTCCATCTCATCCTGTGAGCAGAAGGGAGAGGGGAGGAAAGTAGAGAAGGGAATGTCTGTGATAGCAGAGCCAGTGGAGGTGGTACCTCACAGCTCCAGTGACTCCTTCCCTCCAATGCTGCCTGTAGGGAGTCTCCCTGTGACCATGTAGCTTCCGATAGGTCCGCTGACTTCCTCCCACGTCTTAAGTATGCCCTAATACGTGAACTGGTCACTGCAGATTACTCCTTAGGAGAATCGGGGAAGTTGATGGGCATTTGAGAGAGAAGAGTTTACAGGGAAATAAGTGATGGAATGGGATTGCTCTACGAACCGGCTTAGACCAGATGGGCCGAATGGCCTCCTTCTATCCTGTATGGAAATGTTAATGCCAACACTGTGCTTCCTTGGCACCCTCTGTGCCAATCCCAAACACCACCAAACAGCAGTCTGCATCTGGATTATCTTTTTCCTCCTCCTTCCTCAACCTCATTATTTTGTTTTTAACTGGTCTCCAGTTCTCACCTCCTTAGCCATGATCTCACGCGAGCGGACAAACAGCCTGCTCTCCGCTCTGCACACTGCAGCCACAATCAGGACACCAAAGAGCAACGAACAACCGTCCAAATGGCTCATCTGCTCCTTTACAAATTTGCCTCAGAGGGTGTAATGTTGCTAAGATTCTCCCAGCTGATAACCCAATGGTGTAACATTTCAGCAACTGGGGAAAGAAACATCAAAGACATGGACGGAATTCAGGCAGGTTTTGGATCTGTCCCCGGTATCTGGACTTTGAGACTCTTCCTGGAGTTTAAGGAGAGAGCTGGAGGCATGAAGTGGTGAAGTACGGTGAGTCAACGACTCAGTAGCAGACCAGATTTAGATGGGTTGTCTGCCTTACTCTTCCTTCTATTCCTTAAGGTCCTCAGTAAATTAGAAATGATTCTGGAGAAACAAACAGAAATGTTCTGATGAAATAGACACCTCCCATCCCAAGTACAATTAATCAGACAGAAAGAACAAATCAAGACACACACCGGACTTAGGAATTCCAAAGGCTTGTCCCTACTCTCAACCCTCCTTTTAAGAAATTAATTCCCATTCGTTTCCAGGTTCAAGAAGTGCAATAATTAGGGAATAGGCAGTCTGAATTCTATTTCGCTCAGTGGCTGCAAGTTGACAGCCCATGTGACCATAAGATATAGGAACAGAATTAGGCCATTCAGCCCATCGAGTCTGCTCCGCCATTCAATCATGGCCGATTTTTTTTCAACCCCATTCTCCTGCCTTCTCCCCTTAACCCCCTTACCAATCAAGAACCTATCAATATCTGTCTTAAGTACTTGGCCTCCACAGCCGTCTGTGGCAATGAATTCCACAGATTCACCACCCTGTGGCTGAAGAAATTCCTCCTCATCTCAGTTTCAAGAGGACATCCCTTTATTCTGAGGCTGTGCCCTCAGATCCTAGACTCTCCCACTGATGGAAACATCCTCTCCACATCCACTCTATCCAGGCCTTTCAGTATCTGGTAGGTTTCAATGGATCCCCCCTCATCCTTCTGAATATTGAGTATGGCCCAGAGACATCAAACACTCCTCATATGTTAAGCCTTTCATTCCCGGGATCATTCTTGTAAACCTCCTCTGGACCCTCCCCAGGGCCAGCACATCTCTCCTTAGATTCAGGGCCCAAATTCGCTCACAATATTCCAAAAGCCAGTCTGACCAACGCCTTATAAAGCCTCAGCTGCACATCCTTGCCTTTACGTTCTAGTCCTCACGTGGTACGCAGCATCCGCAATGCTAATTCTGCAAAGGAGATTCAGCGGCAAAAGGACTCAGGAATTTTAAAATGGTTCCAGCTTTAATTCATTCCTTTCAACAATGTATCACAGGCACTCATTGACTGTGAGGTACTGCTGGGCACATTTTTCCTCTGAAGTTTCAGGTAGTAAACAAAGTGCAATAACTCAAGCCGCCATAGGAATGCAAAGTTCCAAGTGAAGCTCCTTACATGGCTTCCCTTCCAATGCATTGGCCTGATCCTAGCAATGATCACTGGACACATGGACGTCAAGCTAAGCAATGTACAAGCAGCACTTCTGCCAGAGTTACTAATCCTAGGAAAAAACAAGCGACAGGAAGGACATCTGTTAAACATCTGTTGTTCGAATCCCATCATCGTCGATGTTGTAATCGAAGTGGCGCTCCTTTTGGGGAGCTGGCTGGGACCGGTGTCTGCGCCGGTTATCCTGACCATTCACCCCAGCCAGCTGCGAGCCGGGCACTGTGGAGGGCGTCTGCAGCTCGCTGTGATGCCTGCTCTCCTCCTCTGTCGACGAGTCGGGTGGCTTGGTAGCAGCAGGCACAGGAGTCCACGGCTGCCACGACGACACCATGGAGGTGGACTTGGTGAGAGGTCGCTTCTCCTCGCCGTGAGTCACAGCGCCGGAGGAGTCGGCTTGAACTGGAATTGCCTGCGGACAAATAGAGCAGAAATGAGGAGGGCAAAGGAAGTCGAGAGGTTTTATTTCCACACCCCCATCCAACACGTCCTCCCACTAGGACCCGAGACTTCTCAACACATCCATCATCATGTAGTCACCCGACCATCACCCTTCCCGAGAAGGTGATGAGCAACATTTGAACACATTTTGAAACTCTTATTGCTGCTTTCAAATATGTCTGACTTCAACCCCTCCCCAACTGTGTCACCCTCTCCAGCACATAAACCCTCTCAATTCTACCCCCTGCGATGTCCCCAGATTTAATTGCTCTATCACTGGTGGCTGTGCCTTCAGCTGCCTGGGCCCTAAGCTCTGGGATAACCTCCCTAAACTTCTTCACCTGCCTTTAAAACACTTTGTAAAACCCACAGTGGTGCAATTAGCACAGCTGCTGACTCACAGCTCCGGCGACCTGGATTCAATCCTGATCTCTGATGCCGTCCATGTGGAGTTTGCACGCTCTCCCTGTGACTGAGTGAGCTTCCCCCCCCCCCCCCCCCCCCCCCCCCCCCACCCCCCGGCTGCTCCGGTTTCCTCCCACATCCCAAAGACGTAGGCTTGGTAGGTTGCAAATTGCCCCTTGTGTGTGGAGGAGTCAATAGAGTCTAGGGGGAGTTGATGTGAATGTGCAGAGGATTAAATGGGTTAGTGTAGAATTATTGTAAACGTGTGCTTGATGGTCAATGCAAACTCAAGGGCCAAAGGACCTTTCACCATGCTGAATGACTTTACAACATATTTTTGTGTAATCTCATGACCATCAGCCCTAATGTTCTCAGGAAGCACATTCGGACTTCACCTCATTGAAGGCACTATACAAATGAAGACTGTTGTGGAGCAACATGCGTCCAGATGCATTCTGACTATGCTGAGAACTGTCAGCACTTTCATGGCCTACTGGTAACGTCCCGCTGTAGGACACACATATCTTCTGAAGCAATGAGCATTTGTCTCTCTGGGTAGGGACCAGCGCCTGGTATTGCCCCCCTCCACGTGTCCTGATATCTCCTGGCCAAAACCACCCCAGCTCCGCATCAGCAGACGTGAGTTAATACAGCTCCACTGAAAGCCGCAGCAATCATGTGGGCTCTGACTCACTTCCCTAGCAACTCAGTCAGTGGGTTAGTGACTAATCAACATATGCAGTCACTCCCTTTCTGAGCTGACTGACTGAGTAATCGAAGACTCCATCCATCAAAGCGAACTGGACACTGTTTTCTGTGCTATCAACAGATGGTATACATGGAGGGGGAAATTTGGGTCAACAGCTTCTTACTCCTATTGAATTTGTCCCATTCATTTCAGCTCCATTGCAACAACAGCTCTTGCCTGTTGCCAAGTCCTGAGAGGGGATCAACTCCTTTGGGTGATACCTCCAGTGCAACTCTGGGGCCACTGTCAATGTCCTCAGGAGCGTGGCTGGTCCATCGCTGGCCATTTGTGGTGGGAAGAATGGGAATGCGAAAACTGACCCTGATTCAGACTCTACCTCACCAGGAGAGAGCGTCAAGTGGACGTGTGAACGGCAATGGTGCTCGTTTATTCAACAGGGCTCTTTTAAATAACAATTTAAAATGTTTTGGTAGAATGCAGTTGAAAAACACACAAACACCACTACACATACACATACAATCCCCATCTTGCAATCCTCATTTATAATTCACTATTCCATTCCCATACCCTACATCTCTAGTCTTCTTACAGTGTGATGGATATTCACTCTCCAGGCCTCAAAAAAGGTTTATTGCTAACCTCAGCTTCTTAGCACGGCAGCATGACCTGTCCAAAGGTCAGGCAGCGGTTCTTCACTGAGCTAAAATCCCCTTTGCAAAAATAGCAGAAACTGTCCAAGGCTCAAGATGTTTGTTGTTTGCTAAGTTAAACTTCTAACCAATATTCCCTGCTCAGCCTCTTAACATAAACAAGGGAACAATGGGGTCCACATTAATTAAACCCTCCAGTCACCTGGCTTGAAAATGTGGTTGAAAAAACATCACGTGTCAATGATGTCAACTAAGTGAAAGAAACAGTATAAAGGTTAGAAAGCAGTCAGGGTCGGGGGAATGACAGAGAGAAGGGGCAACAGAAAGAAGACCTAGAATTCATTCCTCAGCTTTTGGTTTTTGCAACAGACAACTTGTTCGTCTGCAACTTGTTGGTATGATTTTTTAGTTTGTTAGAATTGTACTTGTGTTTGGAAATCCTTTGTAAGTTACAAGTTGTTGTTAAGAATTACTTATTAGCATTAAATGCATCTCACTTAAAATAAAATAAACTGTGTTTAAACTGCTTCGTTAGCTGGAAGTATCTTCTCCTTGGTTCCTTAGGAAAGACGTGCTGATGTTGGAGAGGGTTCAGAGGAGATTTAACGAGGATGATTCCCGGAATGAAAGGGCTTACGTATGATGAGCGCTTGTCGGCTCTTGGACTGTACTCACTGGAGTACAGAAGAATGAGAGGGGACCTCATAGAGACATTTAAAATGTTGAAAGGACTGGACAGAGCTGATGTGGTCAAGCTGTTTCCCTTGGTGGGTGAGTCCAGGACTAGAGGGCACAATCTTAGAATTAGAGGGTACAGGTTTAAAAAGGAGGTGAGGAGGCCAGACCATTGGAGGTGTTTAAGGAAGAGATAGATAGATATCTAAATAGTTGGGGTATCAAGGGATATGGGGATAAGGCCGGAAATTGGGGTTATAATAGTTTTTTTTGCCCCCCCCCCCCCAAAATTTCTCATTCCTTTTCCCCTTTTCTTTGGAGCAGACTCGATGGGCTGAATGGCCTACTTCTGCTCCCTTGTCTTGTGATCTTGTGATCCACCACTTGAAATAATGATTACTGACAGCTAGACCTTTCCATAGAGACTAAAGTAGTGAAGTAAACTCGTCCTTGAAGTGTAGGTTGATACAGTGTAATCTCCCTATAGTGAGGGTACTTGTAAATACTTATGCCAGATAGAACATAAAGTCTTGACTTAAAGTTTAGAGCTCTCGGATGGTACACTCAACATCATCATAACAGGAGCTGTTTTGAGTACTGCTGTACATGTGACCAATGACACAACAACCATCAGTGGGTTTGTAATGTCTTTAATTTGACTCCCATTTTAATCTGTGTTTTTAATAAGCAATGGATGTTTAAGTTCAGGGGTACATACCGTGGCATTGCTTGAACCTTTATGCAGCTTAATTGCCGTGTTGATGGCTTTGATCCAGCTTTCCATCTCTGCAGGACTGTCTGCCTGTTTAAACAAAACACACGACAATAATCACACCTTCTACTGCAGACATGAAAGATCGAGGCTCACATAAGTAATATTAGTCGGCCATCTGGCCCATGGCTGATCTGGTTGTGGACTCAGCTCCACCAACCTGCCTTTTCCCCACAACTCTTAGTTCCCCTACTATGCAAAAATCTATCTCACTGCGTCTTAAATATATTTAATGAGGTAGCCTCCACTGCTTCCCTGGGCAGAGAATTCCACAGATCACTATTCTCTGGGTAAAGCAGTTCCTCCTCATCTCCATCCTAAATCTACTCCCGAGTCTTGAGGCGATGTCCCCTAGTTCTAGTCTCACCCCTACCAGTGGAAGCAACTTTCCTGCCTCTATCTCATCTATCCCTTTCATAATTTTATGTTTCTGTAAGATCCCCTCTCATTCTTCTGAATTCCAGCGAGTATAGTCCCAGGCAACTCACACAACCCTGTTTATCACTGCTCAGCTGCTGAATGTGCCCAAGTCCTTTGCGGAGCAGAGTTCGGTTGGCACCATTGTGTACTTTGACCACATGGGTTCCCAGACTTCCAATGATGCCTGGAGAACCCATGTAGTCAAAGTACATAATGGTGTACGTTCTTCTAGATCTCTTGGATTCACATTGCAAGTCTTTCCATTAGAGAAGGGGCAACAAACACCTGGTAAGGCAGATCTTCCCCTGCTCTGTTACTGCTGCCTGTCTACACCTTGCTGATTCCTCCAGCCTCATCCTGGGGACCAATTTTCCCAACCCATCAGTATGACCAACCCAGAACTCAGTGCAGGCAGCTGGCTGCACTCATAGAATGGCTTGGACAGCAGCCAGTGAGGACTTTGGGCCACCAGCAGTCAAAGGTGTCACTGGTACTGAATGACTGCATTCACTAACATTTGGCATCTGTCAAGCCAAAAGGCTTTTAAAAAATTAAATGGATGTTTCCTTTTGTGGGAGAACCTAGAACTAAGGGTCACTGTTTAAAACTAAAGGGTGGCCCATTTCAGATCATGAGCAGGTGATTTTTTTTCCAGAGGGTAGAGGTATTTTGGAACTCCCTTCCTCAAAGGGCTGTGGAAGCAGAGTCTCTGAAAACATTTAAGGCAGAAATAGATGAATTCCTGGTAAGATGGAAAAGGTCATGGGGAGGCAGGTGGGGAAGCCCGAGTTCCAGAGTGGAACTTGTATTCAAATCGATTATACAGCACGGAAACAGGCCCTTCGGCCCAACTCGTCCATCTCAACCAAGTAACCTACCTGAGCTACTAGTCTTACATCTCTCTAAACCCTTCCTATCCATGTACCTGCCCAAATGTCCTTCAAACGCTGCAGTTGTACCTGCCTCTACCACGTCCTCTGGCAGCTCGTTCCATATACACACAGCCCATCAGTTGAATGCGGCTTTGGAGGATGTGACACTGGATGTTACCTCAGTGCCAAAGACCCCAAACCTGACCGATACCATCATTTCCAACTCTCCTCCAGTCTCTCTGTGCTGCTATACCCTCGCTCGTCAGCCCAAAGGGCGTGGGTTGATGCAGTTGAAGTTTGTTCTCTCTTGTTACAGCTAATGACTGCTCTTCAAAAGTGAAGGGAAAGGGAACCAACAACTAGAGGGCACAGGTTTAAGGTGAGAGGGGGTAAAGATTTAAAAGGGACCTGAGGGGCAACTTCTTCACCCAGAGGGTGGTGTGTACATGGAACGAGCTGCCAGAGGAAGTGGTTGAGGAAGTGTTATTGTAAATGTACAATAACAACATTTGGAAGAGATTTGGATAGGAAAGGTTTAGAGGGATATGGGACTAGCTTAGATAGGCATATCAGTCAGCATGGACAAGTCGGGCTGAAGGGCCTATTTCTGTGCTGTAGTACTCTGAGTCTATTCCTGAATTTTAGGTTACATTCTGCATGCAGCAAGACCTGGACAACATTCGGGCATGGGCTGGTAAGGGGCAAGTAACGCTGGTGCCACAAAAGAGCCAGGTACTGACCATCTCCAACATGAGAAGAGTCCAACCACCTTCCCTTGACATTGAACCATCGTTCAGCCCCACACCATCCACGTCCTGGGGTGTCACGATTCACTAGAAACCCAACCGTACCAGCCACACACATACTGTGTGGTGAGTGACTTCCCTCCTAACACTCCTATGCCTTTCCACCATCTCCAAGGTACGAGTGATGAGTGTGACGGAATACTCTGTGCCTGGACGAATGCAGCTCCAATGCTCAGGACGCTCATCATCCAGGTCAAAGCAGCCTGCTTGATTGGTACCCCATCCCACCACCCCAACCATTCACTCCCTCCGCCACTGGCACACAGCGGCTGCAGTGTATGCCATTTACAGAACGCACCGCAGTTACTCACCAGGGCTATTCCAACAGTGTATCCCGAACCCACACCCTCTAACGCCAAGACACGCAGGGGCAGGGAACTCCACGATCGGTAGTCACTGACCGTCGCTGGGTCTAACTCTGGGAACTCCCTCCCCAACAACACTGCAGGAGCACCTTCCCCAGAAAGACCGCAGTGGTTGAAGGCAGCAGCTCACCAGCACCTTCTCAGGAGCCATGAGGAAGGGGTAAATAAATACTGGAGCAACACACAACCTGCTAGAGGAACCCAGCGAGCCAGGCAGCGTCTGTGGGGGGGGCGGGGAAGAATTATCGACGTTTCAGGTCGAAACCCTGCATCAGTAATAAATGCTGGCTTTGGCAGTGACTTTCAGATCCCAAAATAAAATATGTAAAACAAAATCAGCTGAGAAATTGGGAAGTCTGGGTGCTTTGACTGTCAGAATACCATTTTGCCCCGACATTTTGCCATGGCAGGCACGGTAGTGTATTACAGCGCCAGAGATCCAGGTTCAATTCCGGCCACTGTCTGTAAGGAGTTTGTATGTTCTCTCCGTGACCGCATGGGTTTCTCCAGGTGCTCCGGTTTCCTCCCACATTCCAAAAGACGTATGGGTTAGGAAATTGTGGGCATGCTATGTCGGCGCCAGAAGCGTGGTGACACTTGCAGGCTGTCTCCAGAACATTCTACACAAAGATGCATTTCACTGTGTGTTTTGACTAATAAAGATATCTTATCTTACCTGATAGGGGTATGATGAGTTAATTGTGGAAGGGGGCTGGGCCCTTCTGAGGCATGTGACATGTGGAAATCCTGCTTTAAATGCTTGGTGCTGCCACACACTCAGTTCCACTTGTTGATGTTGACCATCCCTTGGACACGTTCTGGACACTCACCCAGGTGCAGGCCCAAATGTTTCAAAGCTCTGGCTCATTAAGAACATTTTGCGTGGTTCGTTTTAGTGCAAAGAGATGGATATTGTGCTACAGATAAAGCCCATAGCAGCCGACTGCAGAGGTTCAGGGAAGCCGGCTCTCTCTCAAAGTCAAAGTCGAGTTTATTGCCACATGCACAAGTACATGTGTGCACAGGTGCAATGAAATACTTCCTTGTAGCAGCATCACAGGCACATCGCGCCAGATAAGCAGCATACAAGAAGCAACAGCAACACACGAAGGTGCTGAAGGGACTCAACGGGTCAGGCAGCATCTATGGAGGGAAACGGACAGTCGACGTTTCGGGTCGAGACCCTTCATTAGGACTGGAAAAGCGGAGTTAGCCAGTATAAAAAGATGAGGGGGAGGAAGTGGTAGAGCAAGAGCTGGCAGGTGTTAGGTGGATCCAGGTGAGGGGAGGAGCAGGTGATAGGCAGGTGGGGGAGGGAGGAGAGTAAGAAGCTGGGAGGTGATAAGTGGACGTGATAAAAGGGCTGAAGAAGATGGACTCTGATAGGAGAGGACAGTGGACCATGGAGTACAGGGAAGGAGGTGGGGAGGAGAACCAGAGGGAGGGGTGTGTGGGTGACGGACAGACGGAGAGGGTGGGGGAGGGGAAAGAGAAGCGGTGATGGGTGTCGGTGGGATCAGGGGAAATAAAAGGGAAGGGACAGAGGGGAGGGGTTACTGGAAGTTAGAGAAATCAGTGCTCATGCCGTCAGGTTGGAGACTGTCCAGGCAGAACATGAGGTGCTGTTCCTCTAATGTGTGTCTGGCCTCAACTCGGAGGAGGCTGTGGACAGATGTCGGCGTGGGAGTGGGAAGTGGAATTAAAATGGCTGGACACCGGGAGATCCCGGCTGGTACGGCAGACGGACGAAGCGATACCCCCCAACCTGTGTTGGGTCTCACCAGTGTAGAGGCCTCGGCACTGGGAGCGCCGGATGCAATCAGTGACCCTGATGGGTTCACGTGTTGAGGGACTGCCTCACGTCTGTCCACGGTCTCCTCCACAGCCGAGTCGAGGCCAGACACAGGTTAGAGGAACAGCACCTCATGTTCTGCCTGGGCAGCCTCCAACCTGATGGCATCAACATCGGTTTCTCCAACTTCCGGTAACCCCTCCGCTCTGTCCCTTCCCTTTCTTCCCCCTTATCCCATGGATCCTATCATCCCTTCTCTTTCCCCTCCCCCACCATCTGCCCATCACTCACACACTCCTCCCACTGGTTCCCCCCTTCCCTTTACTCCATGGTCCAATGTCCTCTCCCCTCTATCTTCAATCTCCTTCAGCCCTTTGTCACTTCCACCTCGCAGCTTCCGACATCATTCCCACTCTCCCCCCTCCCTCACCTGCCTATCACCACCCCCCACCTCACCTGGATCAACCATCACCTGCCAGCCCTTGCTCCATCCCTTTATACTAGCCATCTCCCCTCTTTCTTTCCAGTCCTGATGAAAGGTCTCGACCCAAAACATCGACGGTCCATCTCCCTCCACAGATGCAGCCTGACCCGCTAAGTTCCTCCAGCTCCTTTGTGTGTTGCTCCAGAATTCCAGTGTCTGCCGTCTCTCGTGTCTCCACATAAACAGCAGACACTCTTCAGTGTCTAGGTGGTGACACACACTCTACGACGATTGAAGAAAGCAGGGTCCTTGGCTTGGAAACGAGCCACAGAGCTCCAGTGGATCTCAACAGGGCACTGCTTCGACTGCATCTGATCGCTGTGTCTACAGTGTGGAAGGGGTATGGAACCAGACTATTTCATATTTTCTTATGACATGGAAGGAGGCCTTTTGGCCCATTGAGTCAATGCTGGTTCAGAGTGCAATCCCATTCCCTACGAATGTTTCCTGGAACTTGTTCTCCCCACATTTCCACCTGCTCCTTCCAACTTCTACTGTTCACCTGCCCTGGCACAATTTACGGTGACCAATCCAGGGGAGATGTCAAGGGTAAGTTTTTTTTACTCAGAGAGTGGTGAGTGTGTGGAATGGGCTGCCGGCAACGGTGGTGGAGGCGGATGCGATAGGGTCTTTTAACAGACGTTTGGATAGGTACATGGAGCTGAGAAAAATAGAGGGCTATGGGTCTCTAAGGTAGGGACATATTCAGCACAGCTTTGTGGGCCAAAGGGCCTGAATTGTGCTGTAGGTTTTCTAAGTTTCTAATTCACCTACCAACCCACACGCCTGCTTGAGATGGAGAGAGAGGCCGAGTCTCCTCAACTCTGCTCGTGTGACAGACTCCCCATGACCAGGAACCAGTGTGGGGAATCTTTGCTGCATTCCCTCCATAGCAAGCATAAACGTTTTAGGTACAAACAGAACTGCACGCAATATTCCTGGTACACCCTCACCAAGACCCTGAGGAACTGTACTCCGTTATCTTTTCTCTTGTACTCAAATGCTCTCACACTGAAGGCCAACATATCAGTTGTCTTCCCAAATGCTAGTGCACCTTCATCCAGTGACTTGAGTACAAAAGCTCACAGGTCCCATTGAACATCAGCATTTGTCAAACTCTCACCGTATAAAGATACTCAGCAAATAATCTCACATTTTCCCACACTGTAGTCCTCATGATGTCGTTACCACTTCAGTTTGTCCTCAGCCTCCTATAGTCTCCCTATCACTACTCACAATCCCACTGAATTTCATATCTTCTATAAAAAGCCTCTTTAATAGTCATGCTCTTTATCAACTGACCTGCACTAACCTATTTCCATCTAGTCTTTTGTCTAACACTGCCTCTCCCTATGTCACACACCGGCAGGATGTAGAGTAATTCTGCACTGTATATCAGTCCATCGTGAAAACCAGCCTCCCCTCCATCAACTCTGTCTACACTTCCCACTGCCTCAGGAAGGCAGCCAACATAATCAAAGACCCCTCCCACCCCAGTCATTCTCTCTTCTTCCCCCCTTTGGTGGAGATAGGATATACGAGCATCTGGAATCCAGTGGCTTGATTAAGGAAAGCCAGCATGGCTTTGTGCAAGGCAGGTCGTGTCTTAATAACCTGGTTGAGTTTTTTTGACAGGGTGATGAGAGAGATTGATGAAGGTAGAGCTGTGGATGTCATCTATATGGACTTCAGGAAGGCATTTGATAAGGTCCCACATAATAGGTTAATCAAGAAAGTTCGGATGCATGGAGTCAGTGGAGAATTGGCTGTGTGGATCCAGAACTGGTTTGCCCATAGAAGACAGAGGGTGGTGATTGAAGGGACTTATTCGGGCTGGAGGCCTGTGAGTAGTGGTGTTCTGCAGGGATCTGTGCTGGGACCTCTGCTGTTTGTGATGTACATAAATGACCTGGACGAGTATGTTGTTGGGTGGGTTAGTAGGTTTGCAGACAATACCAAGATTGGTGGACTTGTGAATAGTGTAGAAGGCTGGCGACAGATATAGCATGATATAGACCAGCTGCAGATGTGGGCAGAGAAATGGCAGATGGAGTTTAACCCGGATAAACGTGAGGTGTTACACCTTGGTTGGACTAATGTCAAGAGGCAGAACACTCTAAAGGGCAGGACCCTTAGTGTTGAAGAGCAGAGAGACCTTGGGGTGCAAGTCCATGACTCATTGAAAGTGGCTACACAGGTAGACAGGGTGGTTAAGGCGGCTTATGGAATGCTTGCTTTCATTAATCAAGGTATTGAGTACAGGAGTCAAGAAGTTATGATGCATCTCTATAGAACTCTGGTTAGGCCGCATTTAGAGTATTGCGTGCAATTCTGGTCACTTCACTATAGGAAGGATGTCAAGGCTTTAGAGAGGGTGCAGAGGAGGGTTACTAGGATGCTGCCTGGATTAGAGGGCATGTGCTATCAGGAGAGGCTGGACAAACTTGGGCTATTTTCTCTGGAGCAGCAGAGACTGAGGGGTGATCTGTTGGAAGTGTATAAAATTATGAGGGGCATAGATAGGGTGGACAAGCAATATCGTTTTCCCATTATTGAGCGATCCAATACCAGAGGGCATGCATTTAAGGTGAGAGGGGGTAGGTTCAGAAGAGATGTGAGGGATAAGTTTTTTTACTGAGAGACTGGTGGATGCCTGGAATGCGTTGCCTGATAGGGTGGTGGAGGGAAATTCATTGGGGACTTTTAAGAGGGGCTTGGATGGGCACATGAACGAGAGGAAAATGGAGGGATATGAGCATTCTGTAGGTAGGAGGGTTTAGCTATGTCAGCACAACATTATGGGCTGAAGGGCCTGTTCTGTGCTGTATTGTTCTATGTTCTCCCATTGGCCAGAAGATACAATAGCTTGAAAACACGCACCGCCAGGCTCAAGGACAGCTTCTATCCCATTGTTCTAAGACTCTTGAACAGACCTCTTGTACGATCAGATGGACTCTTGACCTCATTATCTACCTCGCTGTGGCCCTTGCACCTTATTGTCTACCTGCACTGCATTTTCTCTGAAGCTGTAATACCATATTCTGTATTCTGTTATCATTTTCCCTTGTACTACCTTGATGTACTTGTGTTTTGAAATAATTTGTCTGGATGGCATGCAAAACAAATTTTTTCACTGTATCTCGGTACACGTGACAATAATAAACTAATGACCAATTAAGTGTGACGGCAGTCACGGGAAGATTCTGTGAAAGCCAATGTCCTCGTGTTGTTGTACAACAGTGCATCCTGCTGACAGGACAGTGATATTACAGGAGCTTTTCCACAGTATTGCCTCTTCACCATTGTGTGGCGCTGCTGTGCCTTCACAACCAATATCACAGTGTGAAGCTTTCATTATTTACCATTACCTTAACCTGCCACTTACCTGCAAAATGTACTTCATTCGGCAGATGAAAATGCAAGGAAACCAAACAGAGGGGCACAGAGGGAGTGCTGCAATGTTGGAGGTGCCAGGATGTGTAAATTCAATTGATGTCCCATCTGAATGAGATGTTAGACTGAGACCACTGTAACTATTGTGACGAGTCTGTCCTGGTGTCCTGGCCAGTACTGCTGCTGCCTCACAGCTCCAGTGACCTGGGTTCGACCCCAACCTCGGGAGCTGTCTGTGTGGAGTTTGCACATTCTCCCTGTGACTGTGTGTGTTTCCACCAGGTGCTCTGATTTCCTCCCACAACTCAATGACATGGGGGGTTGGAAGGTTAATTGGTTACCATCCACCTACACTCGGGGTGACACACAAAATGCTGGAGGAAGTCAGCAGATCAGTCCTGAAATGTTCACAGTCCCTCCATAGATGCTGCTGCTGAATTTTAAGACTGCACTAAGGCCAGTTTGCAGTCATGGATCATAGACTTTCCATGCCGTATAACTATGTCTGTAAACTACTCCTGGTGTAGGTGGGCAGTGGGAAAATTAGGGAAGTGTTAATGGCATGTGAGATGGGATAAATTACTGTGGGGGAATGGGATTGATGGGATTGCTCCAAGAGCTGGCACAGACTCGGTGGGCCGAATTGCCCCCTTCTATGCCGTGACAAAATATGAGAAAAGAATTCTATTTGTTCATTATCTCTTTACTGTTTGCAAGAGCTTCCTGTACATAAATTGGCAGGTACATTCCCTTCTTTCCAACAGTCACTGCACTTCAAAGAAAAAGTCATTGGCTGTGAAGCACTTTGGGAAATCTGACAGGGATGTGAAAGGCCCTATGGAAATGCTGGAGGAGTGTGCACAGAAGGGGATGGGTGGCCTCTTTCTGTGCTGCATTTAACTGGTCACAGAGACCAGCAGTGTGGTGGGTGCAGCTGATCCCTCAGCCAGTGCTTTGATTACTCCCCGTGGATTATTCCCCATGGATCATTGTTAAGAAGCGTCACTAGAGCCGACTCCCAACTTTCTTCAGGAAGGATTCCCGTATCATTCGCATATTTCATTACGGCACGGAAGGAGACCATTTGGCCCATCAAGTCCATTGCATTCTCAAAGCAATCCCATCGGCCCACTAATTTCCCTGCAATCCATCCTCTCCTACACGTCCACCAATTCTCCCGCCTCATACCAACACACTGGGGGCAATTCACAGCGGCCATTGAACCCACCAACCTGCACGTCTTTGGGATGCGGGAGGGGAAACCGGAGCACCCGGGGGAAACCCACGCGGTCACAGGGAGAACGTACAAACTCCATGCAGACAGCATCCAAGGTCAGGATCGAACCTGCCATTGCTGGAACTGTGAGGCAGCTCCGCTACTGTGCCAGGTGACGTACAAGTGATCAGGTTTAATGCCGCTTTGCTTTCTGGCCCCAATTTTTTGTTTGCTTGCATTTTCAAATGGTCCGTCTCAGTGTGAAACCACACTAGTTCACCCAGCTATGCAAATAGAGTGAGGTATTTTAATAATTTTGACAGAGTTACCTGAATGTAGAAAGTTCTACTCGTTGTAACTAATTCAAATAAATTATCCCTCATCAGTGCTTGGCTGCAAGCAAAAGAAAAGACTAAATAAGTGAAGGAGCACATCACAGAGTGGACAGAAGTCTTGAACGGATTGTGTTAAATGGTTCCTTTTACCTGCAGCTACAGTTCTGAGCTTTCTGAATATCCTTCAGTGGGATCGCCCGAAGTGGTTCTTTTTCCTAAAAATAAAACAACTTTTATTTAACAAAAATGAATGAAAAGGTGTTTCACAGGACAAGAGAACAGGAGTTGGGATGCCAATGTTACAGCTGTACAAAGACATTGGTGAGACTGCCCATGGAATATTGTGTGCAGTTCTGGTCGCCCTGCTATAGGAAGGCTGTGATTAAGCTGGAAAGGATGCAGGAAAGATTCACAAGGATACTACCTGGACTTGAGCGCTTGACTTTAAGGAGAGAGTGGATAGACAGGGACGGTTTACCCTGGAGCGTAGGAGGCTGAGGGGTGACCTTATAGAGGTTTATAAAACCATGAGGGGCATCGATAAGATAGATGATCACAGTCTTTTTCCCAGGGTAGGGGAGTCTAAAACTAGAGGGCACGGGTTTAAGGTGAGAGGGGAAAGAATTAAAGGGGACCTGAGGGGCAGGTTTTTCACACAGAAGTTGGTGGGTATGTGGAACGAGCTGCCAGAGGAAATGGTAGAGGCAGGTACAACTGCAACATTTAAGACATTTGGACAGGAAAGGCTTGGAGGGGTATGTGCCAAATGCTGGCAAAAGGGACTAGCTAAGGTGGGCACTTTGGTCAGCATGGATGGGATGGGCTGAAGGGCCTGTTTCCGTGCTGTACAAATGTATGACTGTCATCAAGCTAAATCCTCACAGGAGACAGGCCAGGTAACCCAAGCTAGGTCAATGAGATGGAGAGTGGAGGGGTGGGGGGGAAAGGGCTGACGGGGGGGGGGGGGGGGGGGAAGGGCACGGCCATCTATGGAATGGTGATTCAAGTTGGAGAGGACCCGGGTCAGCAGATATTGCCGGGGGGTGGGGGGGGTGCAGATTACAAGGGATGGAGGGGCGTGGGCTTGAACATAGAACAGAACAGCACAGGAAAAGGCCCTTAAGCCCACCATGTCTGTGCTGAGCATGATGCCAAATTAAACTAATCCCTTCTTCTCTTATACCTGCACATGATCCATATCCATTCATTCCCTGTCTGTCTGCCTCCAAAACACCACTGGCATATCTACTTCGACCACCTCCCCTGGCAGCCTGTTCCAGGCACCCACCACTCTCTGTGTGTGGAAAAACTTACCCCACGCATGTCCTTTAAACTTTCCCCATCTCACCTTAAACCCATGCCTTCCAGTGTTTGACACTTCTTCCCTGGGAACACGACCCTGATTGTCTACCCTACCTATGCCTCACACGACTTTATAAACTATCAGGTCTCCCCTCAGCCTCCGGTACTCCAGAGAAAACAACCCAAGTGTGCCCAACATTATAAGATGGAGGTGATGCTTAACTAGAAGCCAGGTGGTTACCGAGCACAGGGGTTAGGGCGGAGGGCTGTGACACAGGGTCAGAGACAGAGTCTGTTTTGGAGGGGACCAACCTGAGGCAGTTTCCCAGTGCCAAATCCCATTGTCGGGGTCCTGCTTGGACAGGTGCCCTTTCAGAAGGATTGGAGCAGGGCTCAATGAAGCAATGTTTGCGCCTCATGTCTCCACAGTAACCCCAAGAGAGCATCTGGGAGTAGGTGCTGCACCCCAGGATCCACTGTGTCTGACTGGGTTCCTCACTGCCTGAAAGTGCCAGCTGCAGGGAGGATCTGGGTGGTGGTCTGGAGACCGTCCCGCTCACAGTTACATCCCCAATCAAGTTTTATTTTATTGAGAGAGAACTCTGCTGATTGCAAAATGCAGATCTCGTTGAATGAGGGGGGGATTCTCATTGAAACCTACCGTATACTGAAAGGCCTGGATAGAGTGGATGTGGAGAAGATGTTCCCATCAGTGGGAGAGTGTCGGATCCGAGGGCACAGCCTCAGAATAAAGGGACATCCCTTTAGAACTGAGATGTGGAAGAATTTCTTCAGCCAGAGGGCGGTGAATCTGTGGAATTCGTTGTCACAGAGGGCTGTGGAGGCCAAGTTTTTGGGTGTATTTAAGGCAGAGGTTGCTAGGTTCTCGATCGGTAAGGGGGTTAAGGGTAACAGGGAAAAGGCGGGAAAATGGGGTTGAGAAAAAAATCAGCCATAACTGAATGGCGAAGCAGACTCGATGGGCCAAATGGCCTAATTCTGCTCCTATATCTTATGGATTTTTGGACCATCTCAGCTGTCTGGGGCACACTCAGACTCACCAAAGGGACTCACCAAAGGGAAATTCCAAGTGACCAGTCTTCCACCCAGCCGCCAGGGAAAATCAAGACTAATTTTTAAACGACGAGTGACTGTGTACAGCCATTTCACAGCCCTGCCTCTGGACCAGTGTGTCCACCAACTCCCCCTTTTTCTGATTCTTTCTGCCATCAGTCCAAGGGCCAACTCGCCTACGAGATCGCACTGCCAACAGTTAATCCCAAAACGCCAAACGGCTCGCAGTGAAAACTTACCATTTCACATTTGAAGTAACTGAAAGAATTTTCATCCAGTGTGAAGTACCGCCTCTTCCAACTTTTCCTCTGCAATATTAATGACAAACATGTCAGCTGTCCGCCAGGAGTGTGTGGAGACACAGTAGGAAACAAAGGATAACCTTAAACGTTGAAGGAGCATTGAACTGACACCCTAAGGAGACCTCCCTACTGTCACAGAGTGGTACAGCACAGAAACAGGCCCTTCGGCCCACCGAGTCCATGCTGACCTTTCTGCTCATCTATACTAATCCCATTTGCCCGCATTAGGACCACGTCCTTCTATGCCCTGCCTATTCAAATGTCTGTCTAAATGCCTCTTAAGCATAGAGATTGTATCTGACTCCGCCACCTCCTCTGGCAGCACGTTCCAGATATCAACCATTCTCTGTGGAAACAAAACATTTTCCCCTCAGATCCCCTTTAAAACTCCTTCCTCTCACCTTAAACCTCTGGCCACTTGTTTGTGACACCTATGCTATGAGGAAAAGATTCTGACTGTCGACCATATCTATGCCTCTCATAATCTTATAAACCTCCTTCAGGGTCACCCCTCAGCCTCCTTTGCTCCAGGTAAAACAGGCCCAGCCTGTCCGATCTCTCCCCGAAACTAATGACCTCCAATCCAGGCAACATCCTGGTGAATGAGGTATCCGGTGCAATGACGGGCCTGCTCCCGCTCCTCCTTGTGCCTGGGTCCTTGTGCACAGCAATCTGTCCGAGCAGGGTGTTGGACCAGCACAGCTGGGCCCAAGGTGTCGGGTGACTGGTGGACAGACCCGATGATGCACAGCACCAAAGCTCGGGAAGCCACAGAACCCTGGAAGACTTACACACAGGAGGCCATTCAGTCCATGGAGTCGAGGAAGGTCTCCTCACTTTAACCCCACCTACCCACACTGGATCCAAGGCCCAGCACGTGAAAATGTAGGGAGGATTTCTGCCTTTCAGGTCAGTGAGTTTCAGACCCCCACCGCCCTCTGGGTGATAAAATATTTCCTCGTCTCCTCTCTCATCCTTCTACCCATTACGTTCAATCTAGAACCTCTGGTTTTTGACAGACCTGAGGGAAACAAGTCCTCGCTGATGATTTAGGCTCCTAATGATGTTATATGCAGTAGTACACACCAGGGCACTATGCATGCCCAGGGAGCCAATGTTGTTGTAGCCAGGGGTCCATATCTCCATGCAGGAGGCCATTCAGCCCACTGAGTCCATGCTGGCTCCCAGGGTACTCCCCCAAGGCCCATTGCCACACAGTGATCTAGCCCCTGATGCTCCCACCACTCACTAAATCCGGGATCGTTTCCAGTGGCCAGTTAACCACTGGAAATGCACGTCTTTAGGATGTGGGAGGAAACTGGAGCACCCGCGATCACAGGGAGAACATGCAGACTCCGCACGGACAGGACCAGAGGCGAGGATCAAACCCGGGTCGCTGGAGCTGTGAAGCGGCAGCACCTGCTAGCAGCTCAGCCGAATCTGAAGGGCGCCGCGTTATGACGGTGTGGCAGCCCACGGCCAGCCCCAACTGCAGCAACACTCACCACGATGCCCTGCTTCACACAGAAGCCACTCTTCAACACCTGTGGCCCCGACGTCTGCTTGCTCCCGCTCGGAGCGTAGCTTGTGGAACGTTTCAGGACGCTGTGTGTGGTGGACTCCGCTGCCTCCTGGCCTTCTCCGCCATTCACCTTGGAGGCAAAGCAGAAAGACACTGAGCACAGAAACAAACCCAGCCCATGCCACCCCATGGTGGGGGATGTGGGTGGGGGTGGTGGGTGGCCACTCCGAGGGCAATTAACCGCAGTGTTGGCCAGGACACAACTCAGCGCCATCTCTCCTTCCAAACACCATCTGCTCCACGGACGGAGGTCACATTAACTGTGAACCATCTGCCCCAAAGCTCTACAGAAGATTAATTAAGGGTCTCGACCCGAAACATCGTCTGTCCATTTCCCTCCACAGATGCTGCCCGACCCGCTGAGTTCCTCCAGTCTCTCGTGTGTTGCTCCAGATTTCAGCATCTGCTGACTCTCGTGTCTCCACACCAAACCTGTTTTCTGCCTGAGAAAGCTGACCAATTTATCACCCGACTGGCCAGAATGCAACATGAGAAAACAGAGACCGAGAGACACAGGAGACTGCAAATGCTGGAATCTGGGAGGAACTCAGCGGGTCGAGCAGCATCTATGGGGGGAAAGGGATTGTCGACGTTTCGGGTCAAGACCTTTCATCGGGACTGGGACCTCCATTCCAAAACCCACTTTGCACTTAAGGAGTGGGAAGCGTTACTGACCTGGAGGTGAGGTAACACTTCACGATGTTTTGGCTTGCCGGTATCCAATAGAGGTCAGTGAAACTGGTAGCTGAGTTGCTAAGCGACTATTACTGTAGAAACGGTCCTGGAGAGGATGCAGCATGGTTGCATCTGGTGCATTTAGGAATTACGTTACTGACATTCAGGTCTGGGTGCCAACTCCTTCTCTCCTGCACCATCGCCGACAC
Organism: Pristis pectinata; assembly: GCF_009764475.1. Taxonomy (NCBI): domain Eukaryota; kingdom Metazoa; phylum Chordata; class Chondrichthyes; order Rhinopristiformes; family Pristidae; genus Pristis; species Pristis pectinata. Next base: position 17,941,592 of record NC_067433.1, read on the forward strand.
CAGAGATCTTTCTTTCATAGAATCATACAATCGTTGAGCACAGAAACGGGGCCTCATCCTTACCGACCCTGATGCCTGTTTACGTTAATCCCATTTTAGGCCCGTATCCCGCTACACCTTTCCTATCCTAGTACCTTTTATACATTGCAATTGTACATCCTCTGGCAGCTCGTTCCAGATAACCACTACCCTGTGATTGACAAACTTACCCTTCAGATCTTTAAGTTTCTGCCCTCTCACCCTCTAATTCCACACTTCCCTGCCCTGATGAAAAGACTCTGACCATATACCCTGTCCATGCCCCTCATGACTTTATAATCCTCTGTAAGGTCACCCCTCTCTTCTTATAACTCCAGTCATCCATTCCAGGCAAAATCCTGGTGAATCTCTTCTGCACTCTCTCTACTGCTATCACTGTCTTTCTGTAGTGTGGCGACCAGAACTGTACACGGCACACAGAGCAGTCTAACCAGTGTTTTGTACAGCTTCAACATGATGTCCCAACTCTTATACTCAATGCCTCGGCCTCCGAAGGCAAATGTACCAAACGCCTTCTTCACTAGCCTATCCACCTGCGTTGTCAGAAATGTCCGACTGGTCACATCACCTAAATTCAGCAGAAAAATGGTTCACATATTTCAGGGTAAACGTACATCACGAGTGTCACGGCAACCAATCACCACCCACGCAAAAGGACCATTTGCAGTGATCAATTCAACAGGCCCACACTCTCCCTCCTGCCTTTCCATTTCACCAACACCAGCATAAAACTGTTCCGATGCGCGAGTGAAGACCATGATCACACGCAGCCGTACAGCACAAAAACAGGCCCTTCAGCCCACCACATCCAGGCCACCACTAGCTACACTAATCTGCAAATGGTTTCTCAACTGCAGGAACTTCTGGCTGGTAGCTCCAGCACAGCGCACTGTTCGTCTGTTCTGAAATGGGTCCCAAACAGGCTGAACCTCTCGTCCCCACGCACCGACATCCACGGTGCAGCCAAGGTCAAAACCGGCGGAAATTTGGGCAGAGAATCAGAGGAGGTGGCGATGGAGCAGGGAGCTCGAGGCTCTGGATCAGAGCAGAGAATGGAACATTAGGGCAGCACGGTGGCAGAGCAGTTACCACTGCCGCTTCACAGCTCCAGCGACCCGAGGGTTCGATCCTGACCTCGGGCGCTGTCTGTGTGGAGTTTGCATGTTCTCCCTCTGACCACGTGGGCTTCCCCCGGGTGCCCCGGTTTCCTCCCACATCCCAAACACATGCGGGTTGGTGGGTGAATTGGCCGCTGTAAACTAGTGCTGGTTTTGTTCATGGCAAAAAGGACCAGAGGAGTTGATAGGTTTGTGCGAGAGAGAATAAGTTGCAGTGTTACAGGGAAGTCAGGAATGGAACCCTGGAAGCTGGCATTCACCTGATAGGCCAAGTGGCCGCCTTCTGCATTACAAGCCACTTCCAGTAGTTCGAAGCCTATTCAAAGATCTGGTGTATGGTGGGATTTCTGAGGTCTGGTGCGGAGTGTCAACAAAGGAGCATATAACAAATGTGGAGAAACAGAAGGTCACAGGGCTGGAGCTGGGAACAGCAAGAACCTAAAGGAATTTGAAAATGTTGCCTCTGGGAGGGCAGTTTCAAGACCCTCTGTAAGTCAGGGACCGCAGGGGTGGGGGGGAAGAGGGAGGGGGAAGAAGGGTGGGGAAGGTCGGAGCGCGGCTGCAGAGTTGCAGTGAGTTACGTAGAGTTGAAGGGTTTTGTTGAGCTTGGCCTTACGTGAGATTGAAGACAGAAGGCAGGCTCGTGCCCTACCAATTAACTTTGCAACCTTCCACCCAGTCCTCTAAGTTCCCAACAACTCCAGGTAAACACAGGGTTAACACTGCATCTTAGCCTGTCGTAGACAAAGCATCATCATCCCAGTAACACCACCATAAAATATTACTATTCTAAAGTCTCTTTTTACAAAAAAATGAGTCAAGACTTTTCACAATGGAGACACAAGAGACCGCAGATGCTGGAATCTGAAGCAACACACAAGATGCTGAGGGAACTCAACGGGTTGAGCAGCATTTTAGGTCGAAACCCCACATCAGGACTTTTCACAATAGCTGCAGAGAACCGATTTTTTGATGACGCTAGAAAGAATGTTCTACAGATGTTGCTCTGGAAGAGAGAAGGTGGTACTTGCCCTGGGTGACAAGGGCTCGAGGAAGCTTCTCATATGCCAAATGTTTGGATGATCAGCTCGCAAACAGAGTTGTTTCGTATCATCTTGGGCACTGTGCTTCAGAACAGACGTGAAAGGTATGGACAGCCCAGCAGTGAGGGAGTTTAATTACAGGAAGCAGCCCCTCTCCTTACTGTAGAGAAGGTGATTTGAGAAAAGCATGATGGGGTTAGATAAGCAATGGAGAAACTGCTTCCAGTGACAGCAGCAGTGGCGGCCAGATGCCATAGATGCAAGGCGATTGAAACAGAACCACAAGGCATCAGGAGGAAACACTTTATTTATGCAAAGTGGTTGTCATCTGGAATGAACTGCCCTAAAGAGGAAGTAGAAGCAACAGCAAACTTTCAAAAGATCAAAACACATGGTCTGAAGATTTAAGACCATGAGACTAATTAGGCTGCTCTTTCGAAGAGTCACCACAGGCACAATGGGTGTCCTTCAACACATGACTCTAATGACTTAATTTCTCCTCTTTGGGTTGGTCTAACCTTTGTGGATCTTCAGCATGGTTGCAATTCACTCTTTAACCAATTTCCTCAGGGCTGGTGCTCTGTAACTAACCACCAGCCCCACCAAGCTTCACACCCTAGCCAAACAAGAGCCTCAGTCGGGTTTTGTATGGCTGGGCCTTACACCCACCAGAAGAGGCTTCAGCTTCTGATGTCAACAGTCCTTAAGTATAAACATCAAGGTGGTGTAGGTACAACCACATCACAATACACTCTTGACCTCTGTCAGCAGCCTCACTGGGCAGGCACCCATGATGTGGCAATGGGCAGATGTGCGTTGCCAAGCTACACAAAGACCGACTGCTCGAGTCCCCAACTGTGTTCTTCATCCATTTTAGGATGTGGGAAGACCAGTACTGGCTGCCCTTGGGAAGGTGGGGCTACTGTAGTCCGTGTGACGATGGAGTTCCAGGACTTAGCAGGAAGGGTCGGCGATATACTTCCAAGTCAGGATGGTCTGGAGCTTGGAGGGGAACCTGCAGAGGGTGGTGTCCCCTTCTGCCTGAAGGGACTGCAGGTTTGCAAGGTGCTGTTGGAGTGGCCTTGCTGACAAACTATGGTGCCCTGTGCAGATGGTACACCCTGCAGCCTCAGAGTGCCTGTGGCAAAGGGAATGAGTAATTAAGATGGCAGAAGGGAAGCCAATCAAGTTTCGCCTGGAATGACGTTGGCACTGAGGTGTCAAGGCAGAGGTGTTAGGCTCAGGATCCCTGGTCAGTGAGGTAAAGGGTACCGACCAGACAAAGCTCCCACTTGCACTCAAGTGGGGAAGCGGGTGGATGTGGAGGTAAATACGGCATTCAATTCAACTCTCCCCAGCTCAATACCCCGCTAGTAACCTCGGCCAGAGACAAGAGGCAACAGAGACCAGCGTAAGCTCCAGAAACACCACCTCACCTTCTGCCAAATTACAGCCGTCAGGACCCTACACTGTTTCAGACAGACAGCCTTTCCAGTCTGGGTCAGAACTGGCCAGTACTGGTAAGATGTCAAGCACCTGTAACCCAGTCTCTCTGCTTCCACCCTCTCACCAGACATTTCCTTTGACCTCTCCACCCTTCCCCTTCTCTGCAATCCAAAACAAGCTCCACTTTTCCCCACCAAGAAATGGTCCTGGACCTGAAACGTGAACTGTTTCTCTCTCCACAGAGGCTGCCTGACCTGCTGAGTGTTTCCAGCATTTTAATTTCAGAATTCCAGGATCTGCAGTTCCTTCCTTTCGATCTATGTTTATCGTCTGACCCGTGGCCCACAGCAGATGTGAGCTTTAGAGGGGCAAGTTTATTAATTCCAGGTGAGAATGCGCAAGGGGTGTGTGAGTCAGAGTTCCTCTCGCTGAAGCCAGCGATTCACGAACACAGTGTCCTGCCAAGAAAAGATACCGAGCTCTTCCTTTAAAGAGAATGACGACAGCACAGCATCCTCAAGTGCAGTGAAGAAAGAAAGAAAAAAGCTGACACAACTTCTGTTCACCTTTGACTACAGTTCCCAGTGCTTAGAAAACTGAAGTGGTTTCACCCTGTGCAGATAGAATCGTGTTAAGCAAGTGCACAAGCCAAATAAGGCAAAGATTATTCACACGTTTAGTGAGAATATGATTGATTAAGCTCAAACTTTCCATTGCATCCTGTAGAACCGCCCCGAGTCAAACCATTTACCCCCTGTGAAAGAAGCTTAGACCTTGTACAGTGTTTGCAGAATGAGAAATAACTGCCACACTGTTTTGCAGAGTGAGGGGATTTTCTGAGCTTCGCGGGGTCTCGTTGAGCGCAGTTGGCCCCGTGCCAGCTGGGCTACCTCATGCTGACAAACCTCCCTGTGGGTGATGCACTACCTCTCAACTGGAGGGCAGGCACAGCCATAGACGTAGCTAGCACTGAACTGGTGTCCAGACCCAGTGACCCGACTGACTGACTGACTCTCTCAACGACAGTCCAGCTAAGCATTTGAATCGGTTACAAACCAAATGCTGGAAGATGGGATTAATATGGATGTGTGCTCACTGGTCAGCAGAGGGCCAAATTGGCTCTTTCCATGCTGCACAACTCTGTGATTAACAACCATGAACCAAGGTGCCCCTGGAAGCTGCTCCAACACATAAACAGCCCCGCTGGTTCCTGTGGGTGAGGGGACATGGACTGCCCCTGGAGGAGGGGCAAAGCAGATTGGGCCCATGGTCTCTCGAGAGCAGAAGATTGAGCAGAGATCTCATTGAAATGTACAGAAATTCTAACGGGACATGACACAGTAGTCGCAGGGAGGATGATTCCCCTGCCCGGGGGTAGCCAGAACCAGGGGTCACATCTGGGGTTGGCCATTCAGGACAGAGATCAGAAAAACTGTCTTGATACAGGAGGTGAATCTTTGGAATTCTCAATTCCAGAAGTTGTGGAAAGTTAGTTGCTTGGTATACAAGACCATCATGTATAGGAGCAGAATTAGACCATTCGGTCCATCGAGTCTGCTCCGCCATTCAATCATGGTTGATTTTTTTTTCTCTCGCAACCCCATTCTCCCTGTAACCCTTAATCTGTTAACCAATTGAATCAGTCTCTGCCTTAGACACACCCAATGACTTGGCCTCCACAGCCCTCGGTGGCAACGAATTCCACAGATTCACCACCCTCTGGCTGAAGAAATTCCTCCTCAACTCAGTTCCCTTTATTCTGAGGCTGTGCCCTCGGATCCTAGACTCTCCCACTATTGGAAACATCCTCTCCACATTCACTCTATCCAGGCCTTTCAGTATCCAGTAGGTTTCAATGAGATCCCTCCCTCATCCTTCTGAACTCCATCGAGTACAGGCGCAGAGACATCAAACGCTGCTCATACATTAACCCTTTCATTCCTGGGATCATTCTTGAGAACCTCCTCTGGACCCTCTCCAAGGCCAGCACATCTTTCCTTAGATACAGAGCTCAAAATTGCTCACATTTGTCACGCATATAAATTGCTCACGTTAAGGGACTAGAGGGATACGGGGTTAGTACAGGATAGTGGCACTGAGGTAAAAGATCAGTCATGATCTGATTGGATGGTAGTGTGGGTGTGAGGAGCCAATTGGCCTACTCCTGCTCCTATTTCTGATGCTGTTATAATTTATTGCTGGTTCCACGCTGGTTTTGACCCATTCTCAGCCACATATCGCACGCATTAGAATAGTGAATCGATGAATTGAAGTGGCACAGAAGGAAGCCATTCGGCCCATCGAGTCTGTGTTGACTACAAGGGCCCTGAGTGCATAATTGGAAAAACAAACAAAATGCTGGAGAAACTTAGCGGGTCAGGCAGCATCTGTGGAGGGAAATGGACAGTCGACATTTCGGGCTCAGGCCCTTCCCAAGACGTCGACTATTTGAAAGAGCATCCCTTCTCAGATGCTGCTTGACCCCCTGAATTCCTCCAGCAGATTGTTAGTTGCTCCAGATTCCAGCATCTGCAGTCTCGTGTCTCCATTCACGGAAGGACGGCAACCCTGTCCCTTCAATCTCCCAGCACAGTGGGAGCACTTAAAGCAGCGTTCCCATGGGACAGAATTCCATCAGGCATTGAATTCCTAGGATAAGGATAGTCATGGAACCTCTTCATGAGAAGGCTCAGCTCAGACTACCTTGGAAGAACGTTCCCTGCTGCGATCCAGATTGTGATTCTGACCTCATACGGAAGACCTTTACCTTCTGGATAAGGTCTGTTCCAGTGCCATTTCCAAACCGTGTGATCCCATTAGAAGGTTGAGTGAAGAGACATCAATCCCGTGTGGCCCTCTGACTCATGTCACTCAAACACATGGTCCATGTACTGGTAACATCACTCCCACAAGGGCTACACCACAGTTTCTGGATGCCTGCTTGAGTGTGCCATCATGTTTTGGATCAAAGTCCATTGTGCAAAAGCAATGCCCTGCCTGAAAGAATTTGAAGCCAAGTCCTTTCCTGGGGAACACCAGCTTGCAACTTTGTGGGAATTCCAATTGGAATCTTTCTTTCCCAGATTCCAAGGCACTAAACTCTACTCCTCCCAGTTGTTATTCAACCAAGTCTCTGCTGATTCAGGAATCTTCCCAGTTGATGCAGGCTGGCGTTACATTGAAATTGCTACAGAAAGTTTAGAGTTCCTGAGCTATTGACTTAGAGTACTTGGTGGGCATTCAAAGTTTGTGTGTTTGAAAAACCAAGTGGTAGTTCAAAGCAAAAATACTTTCACAAAATGTTTGGCTTTGAAAATCTATGTGTGTGTAATATTTCTAGACCTTTAGGAGACTGTTTGTAAATTCCCGTGACTTTTTCAGTCATTTAGCCCTGAACCACAATCCCACACTCAGTTTGCCAACTTTGCTCCGCCCAAACCTTGTTTAAGTCTAATAATTGTCGAGATTACCAGAGGGGGAACAAGGCAAATTATTTTTAGGTTTACCTGTTTTTACCTGCTGAGTTGAAAGATTCTGTGTCACAAGGTTGCCGCGCAGGTCGATAGGGTTGTTAAGAAGGTGTATGGTGTGTTGGCCTTCGTTAGTCGGGGGAGTGAGTTCAAGAGCCATGAGGTAATGTTGCAGCTCTATAAAATTCTGGTTAGACTACACTTGGAGTATAGTGTTCAGTTCTGGTCACCTCATTAAAGGAAGGATGTGGAAGCTTTAGAGAGGGTGCAGAGGAGATTTACCAGGATGCTGCCTGGATTGGAGAGCATGTCTTATGAGGAAAGGTTGTGTAAGTTAGGGCCTCTCTCTTTGGAGCGAAGGAGAATGGGAGGTGACTTGATAGAGGTGTACAAGATGATAAGAGGCATAGATCGAGTGGACAAAGACTGCATCCCAGGGCGACAATGGCTAACACGAGGGGGCATAATTTTTAGGTGATTGGAGGAAGATACGAGGGGGATGTCAGGGGTAAGTTTTTTTTATACACACAGAGAGTGGTGGGTGCGTGGAACGCACTGCCGGCAGAGGTTGTGGGGTCAGATACATTAGGGACATTTAAGAGACTCTTAGATAGCCACATGAATGATAGAGAAATGGGGAGCTATGTGGGAGGGAAGAGTTTAGATCTTAGAGCAGGATAAAATGTCAGCACAACATTGTGGGCTGAAGGGCCTGTACTATGCTGTAATGTTCTATGACCCAAAAACAGAAGTTGCAACTTTCAAAAGGGAATTACAGTAATATTAATAAAGGAAATATTTGCTGGACTGCAGAGGAAAACAGGGACTGGGCCCAATTGGATGGCAGTATCAGAAAGCTAGCACCAGCCCTAAGGGCCAAATAACCACTACAGTCTGATATTACCAAAATAACCAAGATCAGTGTCAGGAAAAGGGTGGCACAGTTGGCAAAAATTGCCAAGTTCTAGCCAAGTGCCACTTTAAGGCCAGATCCTGCAACTCGGATTCAATGTTCTGTTAATCACCCACTCCAGGCATTTGGGCAAGTTTACTCTTGTAATCACCATGTAAGTGAGGTGAAAGGTTAGGGAAGCCCATGAGCCAAGATATTTAGGGAAACAGTGAGGGCGACAGGGGAGGAGCTTCCCTTGAGCTGCGGGTGGGAAATGAATGGGTGCCAGATGCACATACAAGGGACTGAGGAGGAAGAGAAGGAATTGCAAGTTTAAGGGGAGGGACCAAGGAATGGGAGTGACTGGAGAACAGGCATGGACTCAATGGGCTGAACAACCTCCTTTCCTGCCATTTCATGCCATCAGGCAGGAGGTACAGGAGCCTGAAGACCCACGCCTCAAGGTTCAACAACACTTTCTGCCGTCGGGTTCTTGAACCCACCTGAAAAACCTTAACACTACCTCAGACTGTATATTTTTTCCTCTCTCATAAAATCTTTCACTAGTGTCACTATGTATACTTTACACTCATACGAGTTATATATATATCTTATGTTAATTTAACTTCATGTTAACTTGTGTTTGTTCCTCGTCTTGTAATGTACTGTGCTGCAAAAAGCTGATTTTCACAGCATTTATACCCTGTGTATGTACGCCTGTGACAACAATAAACTTGAACTTATGATTCAGATCAGAAAACTAATTCAGGTCCTTTGGAACTAACGGGAACAGGCAGAAGGAATCAGTCCCTCTCTCCATCCCGTTATCCCCAATAACTGAAGGAACAGTCAGCGGCCCCAAGAAGGTGTAGTTCCTGGGATGTGGTCTTCTCTTGGAACACCAGCATTCATTGCCTCCCCTGAAATGAGAGTGCAGGTGAGAGTCGATTGCATTGTTGGGTTCAGAGTTGCATGTAAATTAATTGGTCAAGGTACAATGAAGAACTGTTTTGCATGCCATCCATACAGATCATTTCACCACATCAGTACATCGAGGTAGTACAAGGGAACCAGGGAAGGAAGACCGTCGGCACAACATGGTGGGCCGAAGGGCCTGTTTTGTGCTGTATGGTTCTATGGTTTCATTTTGTTGAAGGCCAGTGGCTACTACCTTTGGATTTTTTAAGGCAGTGGTTGACATGTTCTTGCTTAGCAAAGGGGTGAGAGGTCACTGTGGGTGGGCAGGGATAAGAAGCTGAGGTCACATTCAGATCAGCTGTGCTCTCACCGACTCAACGGGCCGAGCAGCCTACTCCTGCTCCTAATTAGTATCATGTGAATTTCTACAACAATCCGGAAGTTTCACTGTCACTCATTCTGTTTTACTGCAAATTTTCTTTATTTAATGACTCGACTTTCAGTTCCCTTGCTATTGCAGTGAGATTCAAACCCATGGTCTCTGGGATCAGAGCTCCATCTGCCAGTAACCCAGCCACTGTAACCCACCTCCCAGTTTGATGCAGAATGCCCGAACCCAGAGTGTGTCGAGGTGCACAGAAAGGCTTCAAACTGATATTCTGGAGCCCAAACGGTTAACAAATCTATTTTAGAAAGCAAATGAGGAAAAGCAACAGTTATGGAGAGCCAAATGCAAATGCAGTTTCTAAATGTGCACTGTGGTTGATTGTGCTGATGAGATAACTAAACTAGAATTAACCAGCACTGCCCAGTCCTTAAATGGCTGGGCCCCACAACTTCCTGCATGGTGCCTTTCACTACACTAATGGCTGAACACAATCTGGCCACTGCTTTATCATGGGTAGTTCAAATCCACTGTATTGGTTTGAACAGCAGTGAGATGGCTGTGTCTTGTCCTCGAGATGGATCCCCCAGTGCCGTGAGGGTGTGGGGTACTCAGGGGAACATCGAACAATACAGCACAGAACAGGCCCTTTGGCTCACAATTTTGTGCCGATATAGCTAATCCCTCCTACCTACAGAATGCCCATCTCCCTCCATTTTCCTCTCGTTCATGTGCCCATCCAAGCCCCTCTCAAAAGCCCCCAATGAATTTCCCTCCACCACCCTATCAGGCAATGCATTCCAGGCATCCACCACTCTCTCAGTAAAAAAACGTACCCCTCACATCTGTTCTGAACCTACCCCCTCTCACCTTAAATGCATGCCCTCTGGTATTGGATCGCTCAATAAAGGGAAAAAGATATTTCTTGTCCACCCTATCTATGCCCCTCATAATCTTATACACTTCCAACAGATCATCCCTCAGCCTCTGCCGCTCCAGAGAAAATAGCCCAAGTTTGTCCAGCCTCTCCTGATAGCACATGCCCGCTAATCCAGGCAGCATCCTAGAAAACCTCCTCTATACCCTCTCTAAAGCCTCGACATCCTTCCTATAGTGAGGTGACCAGAATTGCACGCAATACTCTAAATGCGGCCTAACCAGAGTTCTATAGAGATGCATCATAACTTCTTGACTCCTGTACTCAGTACCCCGATTAATGAAAGCAAGCATTCCATAAGCCTTCTTAACCAGCCTGCCTACCCGTGCAGCTGCTTTCAGTGAGCCACGGACTTGCGCCCCAAGGTCTCTCTGCTCTTCAACACTGTTAAGGGTCTCGCCCTTAAGAGTGTACTGCTTAGTGACAAGGGAAGAGTTGGTGGTGAGGGCAACAAAGCTGTGGACCCACACACAAGATGCTGGAGGAACTCAGCAGGTCGACTGTCCATCTCCCTCCACAGATGCTGCCTGACCCCGAGTTCCTCCAGCATCTTATGTGTTGCTCCTGATTCCAGCATCTGCAGTCTCTTGTGGCTCCAATCACATGGCACACGTGAGGCCTTTATGTAGCCACTACTGGATTAGCAATCTAGGATTAAATAACAGGAGGCAGCTAGAGGAAATTAAACTTCATTAATTTGATCAATCTGGAATTAAAACAAAACCTAGTCTCAGTAATAGTGAGACTACTGGCCTGTTGTACAAGCTCCTGAAATTCATGAATGGCCTTCAGGAGAGGAAATCTGCTGGCCGCACCTAGTTTGGCCTGTATGTGACTCCAGACCCACAGAGGTGTGGGTGATTGTTGACTGCCCCCTTAAATGGCCCAGTAAGCACTCAGTTCGAGGGCAGCCCAAGCAGTGATCTTTCCAGTAGTGGCATATCCTGAGAATTAATATAACACCAGTGCTCGAAAGAAGCAAGAGGTCCCATTGAGGCTCACATCAGCCACCCACACGGGGTTCCCAACCCCACAGCCTGAGCGTGGAAGATTACAGATGTAAACGTGCTCAGAAAAACTCAATGTGCTGATATGGGGGAGGGGAGAGGGGTGGCACACTGGTGCAGCGGGTAGTGCCACTGCCTCTCAGCCCTGGCGTTCTGGGTTCAATCCTGACCTCAGGTGCTGTCTGTGTGGAGTTTGCATGTTCTCCCTGTGACTGCATGGATTTCCCCCAGGTGCTCCAGTTTCCTCCCACATCCCAGACAAGTGCAGGTCATTAAGTTAATTGGCCACTGTAAATTGCCCCCAGTACGTAGGTGGATTTCAGGTGAATGGGGGGGGGGGGGGGACTTAATTGGAAAGATGAGAGAGAATAGGGTTACAGGGAAATAAGTTGGGGAATGGAAGTGATGGGTTTGGGTCTGAGGGCCAACATAGACTCAATAGATCAAATGGCCTCCTCCTATGTTGTAAGAAGATCTGAAATGTGTAAACGACCAGTGGCGGTCAAATTAAAGGTCCATGTTCTGGGCAAAATCCTTGCAACAGTCGAGCTCCCGGGCACTGCAGCGACCCGCAGCCCGTTAACAACCACTGGCCACTCCCTCACTGTAGTTTCCTGCTCTGTCTGTCCTTGCTCACTGCACTGAGACATCATTGTCCATCCGGACCAGGGTCTCCACACCCAGACTCCCGTGACCACTTACACAATCCGTCGAACACATGGCCAAGATCTGAGGCTCAACTCACCCAAGCCGCCTGCATTTCCTTCCCTCAATGTACCTCCCCTGACACCCCCAAGCTTTCACGTTGCAACCTTGGGGGAGGTCTCCTCGCCGCTCTCTTTACAGCCCAAGCCCCAACTTTCCCTGGCTCTGCGTGGAAATTCCTGTTGTGGTCATCCTCTCCCCTACTCTCACCTCCTTCAGTCTCAAGACACCCTCTCCACTCGCACTGGGGTTTTCCTTGACTTAGTACCCTGGGACGAGAACTTTAAACAGAGAATGGGGTTGGTGGATAGAGAGTTTTCACTTCTTCCTGAAACCCCTCCCACTTTTGTACCATCCACGTATGAGGAGTGTTCGTGTTCAACCCCAGATCCAAGTGCTCTATAGCGAGCCAAGGCCCCACTGCTGAGGCCTGACCCGTCGCTGTCAAACAACCCTCTGCAGAACAACAAAAACTTCATTTCTATAGCACCCTATACAACCCCAGGACATTCCAGTAAATCCAGTAGTCAATGTGCACACAGCAAGCTCCCACAATCGGAAACCTCACGACAGACCATGTGCTTCAGAAATCTTGATTATAAAATCAGAGTTATCCAGCACAGAAAAAGGCCCTTCAGCCCAACTTGTGAATGCCAACCAAGGTGCCTTGCTGAGCTAGTCCCATTTGCCTGTGTTTGGCCCATATCCCTCTAAGCCTTTCCCATCCATGCACCCGCTCAAATGTCTTTTAAACGTTGCCTCTACCACTTCCTCTGGCAGCTCATTCCATACACCCACCACCCTCTGTGTGAAAAAACTTGCCCCTCAGGTCCCCTTTAAATCTTTCTCCTCTCACCTTAAACCTCTGCCCTCTAGTTTTAGACTCCCCTACCCTGGGGAAAAGACTGTGACCATCTATCTTATCTGTACCTTATATAAGGACAAGTTTTAGCCAGGGCATCAGGAGAGACTCCCCAGGGTGCCTATCTGGACAATCTCTAGTTGCTAGTCTAGTAACTCCTTCATTACCCTCCCACGTGAGGAGAAGCAACTTCTCCTTTCCAACTCCAAATTCTCCACCCCAAGATCTGTGGCAGCTGAGTCATTGAATATATTCGAGTCTGAGATAGATACGTCAGGCAGGCACGGTAGTGTAGCGGTTAGTGTAATGCTTTACAGCACCAGCGACCGGGATTCAATTCCCACTGTCTGTAAGGAATTTGTCCGTTCTCCCCGTGACCGCGTGGGTTTCCTCCGGGTGCTCCGGTTTCCTCCCATGTTCCAAAAGACGTATGGGTTAGGAAGTTGTGGGCATGCTATGTTGGCGCCGGAAGCGTGGCGACACTTGCGGGCTGCCCCCAGAACACTATGCAAAAAGATGTATTTCACTGTGTGTTTTGATGTACTTGTGACTAATAAAGAAATTTTATCTTACTTCAGCTCCGGAGAAGTCAAGGGTTAAGGATTCGGGATGAAGGGAATTGGGCAGGTCAGTGTTGAGGACAATATCAGATGCCATTGGGTGTTGGAGCAGTTACACAGGGCTAGACAACACTGATTTCCTACCTTCATGTGCTTATAGGCACTTAAAATGTGTTAATAAGATGAACTGTTTGCTGAGATTGTTTTACAAACTAGTGTTAACTGTCCCGCTTCATGTGGGATAAGAACCTTACAGTTGGCTCTCACATGACATGCACACAGTCATCTTTTCTTGCTGTATGCTCTCCTACTGCGTCATATTACAAAAATAACCATCTATCACTTTCGGTCAATGCTCTAAAGTATAACCGTCTCACCTTCCGCCTCTCTGTATACAGTTCTAATGTCTGCTTCCTGTCACGTGAAGCCCAGTGTACTGAGAAGTCTGGTTTAAAATTGCCTGATCCAAACTGTTTGCAAACATGGTGTTGTATCTGACCCCATCACTAAGGCCTCTGTTACCTCATCCACCTGCTGCTGAAACCTTCATCCACGCCTTCGTTATCTCTGGAATTTTCTCCAATGAGCTACTTGTCTAGTTCAAGATTATCGTCATGGGCATACATACCCAGGGTACAAATGCCATGAAAATTAGGGGATTTTTCAGCAGCAGCACAGTACATTACACACATGACAAACTTAAATTAGCAAATTATACATAACTTACAGGACAAAATAAACATAATACCCTGTAAACCTGAGGTTATCCAAAATTCCACTGCCTGTGTCCTGACACACACAATAACCCATCACTCTGATGCTTGCTGAAGTCTCCTGGTTGAGCAGTAAAGTTATGGCTACGATCCTGTTCTCCCCTTTCTCCGTAAACACCTTGTTGTGACCTTGCACCTTATTGTCTACCTGCACTGCACCTCCTCTGTAGCTGTGACACTTTGTACTGTTATTGTTTTTACCTGTACTACCTCAATGCACTCTGCACTAACTCAATGTAACTGCACTGTGTAATGAATTGACCTGTACGATCGGTGTGCAAGACAAGTTTTTCACTGTACCTCGGTACGAGTGACAATAATAAACCAATACCAATCACCCGGTATCCTTAATTTCAGTTCTTTTCCCTGAACTTACTGGCTCCACCACTGATGGTGTGTCTTCTGTTGTGAAAGCCTTCAAGCTTCTTCCCCTCTACCTCTTTCTTCCTTTCAGATGACCAAACCTTTGGATTGAAAACTCTCCTGGGAACCTCCTGGATATGTTAAAGATGCCATATAATATTGTCACTGAAGCCTCCTGTTAAGCATTGATCAAACGGACTCCCAATGAATGACATTCTAACCCAATCCCAGTCAAAGTGGATTGGATTGCAAAGTGAGTTGCACGAGCCCTTATTATACTTTAAAATGGAATTTACCATGTCAAGGAAAAGGGTTTTGACTTCGAAGGACCTTCCCTTTAATCATCTAGCGGCTAAATGGCCAACATGCAAGGTTAGTAAGGATACTGGTTCTCTATTTTCAGACACAAAACTTGGAAGAATTTCATGTGAATGTGCCCAAAGGCATTTGAGTAAAATTTGCATATACTTTTAGGTACAGGGCTAGGGCATACATTTCACACTTGCTTATCACTGTATGCAAATCTACAGGATTAGCAATCTGGTTCAATGAGTTGCGAGAAAGGCATGCATGCATTTCTAGTGCTGCTGGTCTGAAGAACTTTTGTGCTGCAAACCCCGGGCCTGTCACAGGACTGAGGCGGCCCCTAGGTGCAAGTCAAAGGCCAAATCGACTCCAAGTTTACTCTGGGACAGAGGGACCTATCCAGCTCCTGGGCTGTTGGGACAACACAGGAGCCAGAGTGGACAAGCAACACCCACTTTCTAGCTGTATCCGGCTCAAGCACAGCTTCCTATTCTGCTGTTATTAGACTCTTAAACTGACCTCTCATATGCTAAAGATGAACTCCTGCTCTCCGATCTACCTCCTCATGACCCTCGTCTACCTGTAGCTGTACTTCTTTCTCTTTAAATGTACAGTATATTCTGCATTGCTATTTTTTTACCCCCTTTTGTACTACTGACATAAGGAGTGATCTGTCTGGATGGCAAGCAAACAAAGGCTCTTCACTGCATCTCGGTACATGCGACAATAATAAACCAATTACAGTTACCTCACATTGGACTAATTCTCACCACAGCTTCAAGCAACACTTTCTCTGTAACCTCAGAGTCCCACACGACACTCAAAGCCATCCAGTCTCTGAATCCTTGCGCACACCCCCGTCCCTTTGGCCCAACCTTTGTAGATTCTACTTTGAGTAATTCCCTTCATAACCTCCCTCCACTCCAACCCTCCACCTCCCTCCTCAGCGCTCAGCTGTGCCTAATCGATGGAATACCCACCTCCGAGTCAGAATGGTTGGGGTCATGCCCCGTTACAAAGATTCGAGCACAAATACTAGGCCAGCGCTTTACACGGTACTGAGGGGGTGCTACGCTCCCTGTCCAGGCAGATGTAAAGGATCGTTATATTTATTCATTTATGGGACATGGGCAATGCTAAGCAACGCCAGCATTTACTGCCCATTCCTAGCTGGCCGTGAACCGAGAGTCAGATAAGAGTAAACCACGATGGTACGCCTGGAGTCACACACAGACCGGACTGGATATAGGTGGAAGATTTCTGCCTCTGAAGGAATTAAGTGAACCAGATAGGGTTTTAACAACAATCTGATTCTGGTTTCTGGCTTTTTCTTTCATTCCAGATCCATCTAAATACTTGTATTTCTGTGGCGGGATTAGAACTCGCGTCTCCGGATCAGTGATCCAAAGCTCTGGGTTCTTGTCCCTCTCGGAGCTCTCCTGGTCTTACTCATCCGTTAATCAATGTTGTTGCTTGTGGGAGCTTGCCGTGCAAAGTCAGCCGCAACTCTTCCTACTTCAACAACAGTGACACTGTCGGTTCACAATCTCTATGGAGAAGGGGTGACAGAGAAGAACATTTTCTTTCTCTTTTAAGCTCATCCCTTTGCCAAAAACTTTGGATGTCACTTCTATGCTCTCCTTTTCTCCTCTCCTCCCATTTTCCTCCCTCTCTGAAGCCACCATGGCGTCACCTCCGCCCTGTTAAAGGGACAACGTAAATTTAATTTGTTGGTGAAAAAATAGTTTTCTAATCCATAAAAAAGTCTCCAGGGCAAGAATGCATTTAAAAGTGAGGTGGGGGGGGGAGGTGGAGGGGAAATGGGGGCTGGTGGTAAGAGGCAAGGAGGGCTTCTGGGGGAGAGAGTTTCTCTCACCTGGGTGATGGGTGTTTGCACTACAACCCCACCAATGATTTCAGTCTTGTAGGGGATCTGTTTCCGCCCAGTCTGGGCTTCCGCTGGAGGTTTATTAATTTCGGCGCTCGGCTGAGGGTCATTGATTTTGCCCTTTGGCACCTGCCAACATAAGAGAGGAAACTTATCAAGACACACCTTCACCCACCCCCTTCACCGCTAGAGGGCAAAGGTCACCCGCAGCCTGGCATTTCATCAGCCAGGGTGTCGGGCGTGCTCAGAGAGGTCAGATGTGGGGTGTCGGGAGGCTGATCTCCATTTCCAGCTTCATGACATCAGCCAACTCTGGCTCAGTTCTTGAAGCCCTCAGTCATTTCTTCAGCCGAAGGTCTCCTGCGTCTTATGAACGCCAGCACCCTCAAAGCTCTGCTGCCCAGGTCCTAACCCACACCAAGTTGTTACCCCTGCCGCTCCAGCTGACCTACATCAGCTTCCAATTTTTAAAACCCCTCCACAGTCTTACACCTCCCTATCCCCAAAGCCCCCTCCAGTCCTGTAACCACACTACACCACACCCAAAGTCCCCCCAACACAAGATCCCTGCATTCCTCCAATTCTGGACTCGTTTCCTGAATTTCCATGCTCCACTCTTGAGAGCTTAGCCAATAACTGCTAAAACTATCCCACCTCTCTCCCCACCTTAAAGACGTTCCATTAAACCAAACCTCAAGAAGAGCATTTGGTCATCTCCCTGATAGCGCGTGGCATCAGCCTTTCAATCTGATATCACAGCATGTCTCAAGACATTTTGCAGTTATGTTCGGTGTTGTGTAACCTGCTGTCTCACATGGGAGAATGTCCTGTTCACCACTCCACAAATCACCCAGCCACGGTTATTTACTGATTTGCCCACTCCTGATAAGTCCTTTGATCTAATTACTGTGAAGTTAATGCACACCAGAATGTACCAATGCTTTCTGTGAAGGGAACAGAGAGATTGATAACTGGGGTGAGGTGGGGGTTGAGACATTTTTTTCTTTTCAAACATGCACCAAGCACAGTTCAGAGCAAAGGCCATGTATGACAGCAGGAAACCGTAGGGTGTAAGAATATGAAGCCATTTCCTGAACATGAAATAGCTCGCTAATGCTGCCCAGGCTGACCTGAGCTAAAGAGACCACAGAGTTTGGCTGCACACAAGGGGCAGCAGCTCAGGGTACAATGATTCTCTGAGTTGCCGCTATAATGTAGCTATACAGCAGCTAGTGCATATGCACAGCAAGCTCCCAAAAAAAATGACGTGATACTGACCGGATCGTCAGCTTTTTGGTAAACATTAACGAGGGGTAAGTGCTGGGAAGGACCCTGGAGAGAACTTGCCTTTGGAACCGTTCCTTGGGACCTTTTATATCTACCCAGGGCTGCAGTCAAGGCCTTGGGTTAATGGTTAGTCCGAAGGCCAGCCCCTCTGACAATGCAAATCTCTCTCAGTACTGCACCAGTGCGTCAGCCTGGACTTGAGGGCTTGTTACACCTATGGTTTATTGGTTTTACTTGGGGGGTGCTTGAGTCTGCCTCCTTACTACCCCACCCCTCCCACCTCCCCATTTCGTCACCGAAACAGGAACCCACGCGCCCCCCCCACCCCAGTTCCCTCTCAGTCCTGCCAAACCTCACCACCCGTCAGTGCCGCAGAGATCTGCAACTCCTCCCCTCCCACCCAGTATCATGGAAACAAAGGATTAGCCCCACGCGCCGCTGCCCCCCGTCCCACTCCTCTCACCCCACACCCCAGCCCGAAACTGGCAGATCCGAGGCTTACAACTAACTCCAAAACCATAAATGAACATTTGATACAGAAGGATGAGAAACTGTCCGTGTAACCGCCAAATCCTTAATTTACTTACACTTATTATTTTTGCATTAGTTAGCAATGCATTTTTAAATACAAACAGAAAATGCTGCAAGTACTCAGCAGGTTAGGCAGCATCTGCGGAGAAGGAACATTTCAGGCTGATGACCTATCAGAATTTTTAAGGCAGTTTGATTGTTTAAAGCTGACTGCTGTATCCCAGACTCTGGGTCACCAACACCTGGATACCATTCCCAGAATGGGCAGGCTTCTCATCAGGAAAGGTTGGTCAGACTACACTTGTATCCACTGGTATTTAGAAGAGGGAGAGGGGGCCTGATTGAAACACTGCTGAGGGGTCTCTGCTTCCCTCTTCAGGTGGATGTGGAGAGAATGCTCCCTTTTGTTGGAGAACCTCAAATGAGGGGTCTTGGTTAACTAATTCAAGACAGAATTGAGGCAAATTTTTGCTGAGGGCGGAAAGTCTGAATGTTTTGAAGGTGGAGGTGCATCGATTTTTGATAAGAGGGTGAAAGGTCACTGTCAGTGCAAAATAACACAGCTGAGATTACAATCAGATCGGCTATGACCTTACTAAATGGCACGGCAGGTTTGAGAGGCTGAATGACTTATTCTTGCTCTGACTGAGCTCATACGTGAGTAGAGAAGGCTGCCAGGAACCACTCTGCTTTCCTTAATTCTTGCTGCTCTTGCAGCGTCCGTGTGTTACGTCAGGGGCTGCATCACAGGCTCGTCCCTTGATACAGATGTTCTGGAACAGCTGCCGGCCGTGGTCTGAGGTGGGGGGGGGGGGGGGTGGTGGGGTGAGATGGTCTCCCAGTGGCGTGTCTACACTGTCTCCCCTCCACCCCCGTTCCAGCTGTCCTAACATGACGTCCTGACTCGTGGTGAAAAGCAGCCACACCTGAAAAGCAAACCTCTGGACTCCCCCCCACCCGCCCACTCTGTGCCATCCCAACTCGTCTCCCGCCCCCACTCACCCACTCCCGCCTCCCTATTCTCCCCTGATCCCACACTTCCCCTGCCTTCCCCGCTCTCCCTTTCTCTCCACACCTCCCCCCAATTTTCCCCTCTCCCCCACTCTCCCTTGCCCCTTCCCCCCACCGGCCTGTTGCTGGTTCCTATTCTGAAGCAGCTCATTTGAGCGTTGGTGAGATTGGACAGGTGGCAAGAAACCCGGGGAAGGGACACCACTGCCATTCGCACTCCGGGCAGATTTTACATTGGTTGAGGGGATGGGGTGGGATTGAGGGACCAGGAGGGAAGGCAGGAAAGTGGAGAGAAGGTACGGAATGGTCACAGTCCAACTGATCAGTGAGGTAGTCTCAAAGGGCAGAGTGGCCTTCTCCTGTCCCCTCCACTCTTTGGAGGGAGAGCTGCATACTGCTCTGGGCCTGTAGGTTGGGTCGGTGGGGGTGAAGGAACACTTCTCCCACTGGGGAGGGGTGCGCACCCTCGTTCCAGTGCAACCACACAGGGGCCAGCCAGGTGTGGGACCTCAACGTGGAAGGGAGGTTGGAAGTAACACGTACCGTAATCTTGCAGGACTTATTCAAGGCTTCCACCCAGTCGAGCAGATCCTTCCTGTCATTGGCCTGAAGGAAGTAGGGACGCTTGGCTGAGTTTATAACTGCAATCAAAGTAGAAATGGCTTTGTTAGACAAATTGGATCATAATCTGCTGAGAAAGCAGATGGCTGTGGTTTTCAAACCCATTTTGTGGGTTGCTGGAGGATCCAGGTTGTGCTCCATGCCAGCAACAAACAAGATGCTGGAGGAACTCAGCAGGTCAGGCAGCATCTATGGAAGGAGATGGACAGTCCACCTTTCAAGTCGAGACCCTTCATCTGAGTTCTTCCAGCATCTGCAATCTCTTGTTGTCTCCACGTGCTCTCTATTATACTGTACATCAGTTCCACCGGGGAGGCTTGGTTGGTTTAACAGAGCTGATTGGAGATCCGCTATCCTCTAAAGCATCCCAGAAGATTGAATGGAGCTGTCAACAGAGTCATCTCGTGGCATCTACTCAATACCCTGCTCACCAAGGCCCAGCTTGGGTCTCTCTCCAGACCCCATCACGGCCTTGGTCCCAGCAGCTGAATCCCAGAAGTGAGGTGACTTGATGTCACTTGACCAAAGTCAATGAGCACCAATGGTTAGAGTTAACCCTTGTACAAAGGAAGATGGTTGCAGCTGTTGGAGGTCAATTATCCCAGCCCCACGACATGACTCCGGGAATTATTCACGGCACTGTACAGTGGTGGTGCATTGGCGAAACTAGAATCCTGGACTAACAATCCAGAGATCCGAGTTCCAACTCACCAGGGCAAATATGGATCTTAAATTCCAGTTAATAATCTGAAATTTCATTATATATATATATATATTAAAAAAAAGAGGCATTTCGACAGACACTAGGCCTGGAGTAGGATTCTGTCCCAACGTGGGCAAGTGTAGATGGGCAATAAGGTTGGCATGAACGTGGTGGGTCAATGGGATACTACTCTGCCGTAAACCTCTATGACTCCAATCTTAATAACAATGGCCACAGAGTCCTGGGATGTTGTAAAAACCCCATCTGGTTCACTTATGCTCTTCAGGGGAGTTAATCTGTCACTCTTCCTTAGTCTGCCCTATATATGTGACTCCTGACCCACCAAAGTGGTTGACTCTTAAATAAACCAGACAGCAACTCTGTGGGTAATAAATGAAAAATGAAATAACAAAGTACAAAATATTTGTGTTTAAAAAAAAGACCTTCCTCCCACCATAAGGAAGTGTGAATGTTTGATGATAACCGCAAAATGTTGAATTCCACTCCCAACTCCTCAACAGATAAATCAACCCGTGGCTGCTTGCAGCAAAACCAAAACATTCAGGCATGCACTGGTAAGTGACAAGTAACGTTTGCACCCTAAGTGCCAGACAATGACCATCACCAGCAAGAGAAAGTCAAACCATCTACCCGGCCAACACCCCCAGTTGTTGAGACCGCAGTCCATTGGGCAGGCCACTTGCCTGACACCAGACCCCTGCAACAGGCACTCTGCTCCAGGCTCCGTCACGGCAAGGGACTGCCCGCGATCAGAGGAATCGATTCAGGGACATTCTCAAAACCTCCATGAAAAAGTGGAACACCTCACTGACTCCCCGGGCTAGTGACCGACCAAAAGAGAAGCAGCAGCATTCAGGATGGAGCAGAGAATCTCAAGCCCTTCACCACAACACAGTGCAAGGAGCATGTCATCTCCCAAATTACTCACCCCACCTGCCCCATCAAGCACCTCCTGCCCCACTTGGGTCAGATCTACACATCTCATGTTGGCCTCAGCATCCATTTCAGAACCAGTGTGGAATGAAGTCACCCTCAACCCCAAGGGATAGTCCAAGGAACCATCTCACAAGCATATCAAGAGCAGTGAGACTGGACCAGACTCAGGTGTTGCAAGAGAGGAGACGACCAAATTTTCATTGCTATGAGTGATGGAGATCTTGTGTTCAATAATCTTGATTTGGTACTCACAGAGAGAGAAATGAAGTGTTAGTAGCATGTGCTAAACACATAACAGTGTGCATGTGTTGCACTGATTTTAAACTCCATTGGTATCAACAGATCCAACTTTTGGAATCAGAATACCTCATGAGATGTGATGTCACACATCGAGTGCATGCAGCCGATGACGTGTTTCCAACCACAGCAGTAATCTGGGCCCACCTGACCTTCTGTCGGTCACACTGTCTGTACAGCCTCCCCTCACTCTGCTCCTGATGCCTGCCCTGAACCGCTCCTCCCCATCTATTCTTTAGATTAGTTTGCAATCCTCACAAGACCATGTATGAAATACGTCAAGGTACAATGGAACCCAACTTGCCTACCTCCGCCACCCACCAAATTTAACATAAAGAGACAAAAACACACAACTCCCAAGACGCCAGAAACTTGCAAACTGGGAGCACCTTAAAGGGACAGATTACACCCCCCTCCCATTACACTATACACACATTACATCATCCCCTCCAGTGGCAGGACACCACCCCTGGCACTGTGAGGACCGCTCACAGATTGGAATGCACGTCAGAGTCAAAGTTTATTGTCATATGCACAAGTACATGTGTAGAAAGGTGCAAGACATCACAGGCACATAGCAGCAGATACACAACATTCACAAGAAAAACAAACATAAATTATGCAAAATTATACAAGAAAGAACACAATTAGAACAAAAACAACAGTCCATTGCAGTGCAAAGTGGTCATAGTGTTGCTATACTGAGCTGACTGGGGGTGTGCAGGTCGGTTCAAGAACCGAATGGTTGAAGGGAAGTAGCTGTTCCTGTACCTGGTGGTGTGGGACTTCAGGCTTCTGTACCTCCTGCCCAATGGTAGCTGTGAGAAGATGGCACGGCCCAGATGGTGGGGATCTTTGATGATAGATGTTGCCTTCTTGAGGCAGCCCCTCCTGTAGATACTACCGATGGTGGGGAGGGATGTACCTGTGATGTATTGGGCAGAGCCCACTACTCCCTGCAGCTTCTTATGTTCCTGTGCATTCAAATTGCCATCCCAGACCATGATGCAACCAGTCAGAATACTTTCAACAGTACATCTATAGAAGTTTGTTAGCGTGTTGGGTGACACACCGAATCTCCTTAACTGCTTCCTGCACACATCGTTTCCAGTCTCTGGGAGCATTCTTTCCGCACAGGAGTGACACCCAGCCAGCCTGCAACTCTGACATAGTCAGGGCTGTGTAAAAAGCACACAGCCTGCCGCGCTGTGGATCTTAAACCAAGCATTGAGAAGGGGTTGGGTTGACGAGGGGAGTCTGCGAGCCAGTGGCAGAGATGTGTTTAACTTGGCAGACAGTTGAGGAAGCGGGGCTTGTGGCCACCCTGTTGGATTGACACAAGGCACCCTGTCCAGAAGATGGTGGTACACCACACACATCAGGACAGACGGCAGGGTCTGCCCACCTTACAGCTGCTCCAAGACCCAGAAGCAGGTGACAGAGAACCCATCCTGACCTTTGAAACTCAGCGTAACCATAGCAAAAGGATGTCACAAGTAAGTGCAACGTTCTGAACTTCCCTTTTCTTGATCAGGAGGGGATATTGGCTCATATTTGATACCTGTGTTGCACTCGAGCTGAAAGGTCACAGAACACAAACTGGTGGAGACAGCTGGGTTGGCTTTGACAACCTGCCAACGTATTCGTTCACCCTTTGCTGTTTCTGTGGTTGCTTCTTAACGCCTACGTTGTCTGCACACCATTTCAGTTACTGGTGTTACTTGAAATGCTAGACCTCAGTAACACAATAGTAAAAATGTTGATCCAACAGTCAGAGAAATTTATAGCACAACAGGCCTTTCAGTCCATTGTGTCCATGCTGGTTAATAATACACTTCATGTTAATCCCCCAGCACCAGCACTCTCCCCACCACTGCCCACTTTGGGGCATCAGGAAGTGAGTCACTTGCCACTGGATACCCAGCGTCTGACCTGCTCTTGAAGCCATGGCATTTGCGTGGCTGGTCCAGCTGAGTTACTGATCAATGGTGACCCTCGGGTGTTGGTGGTGATGCAAGGGGCACGAGTGGTTTCTTTGATCCCCTCCATCAACCTCATCTCTACCTCTTCTCGTGTTTCCTTCCATCTCCACCAATCCTGCCAGTCCTCTCTAGCCTACTGTCCACCCACCTTGTGTCAAAGATTCGGCCACACCTGCTCAGGTATCAGGGTCATAGAGCGAATCAGCACGGAAACAGGCCTTTCGGTCCAACTGGTCCGTGCCAACCAAGATGCCCATCCAAGCTAGTCCCAGTTGCCACATTTGGTCCATATCCCTCTGAACCTTTCCTATCCACATACCAGCCCAAATGTCTTTTAAACGTTGTCAATGTACCTGCCTCAGCCACTTCCCAGGACCACTTTTAGGCCCAGGATTAAGGGCCAACTCTCTTTCCCAACCACCAAACAACATTCTCCAGCACCATGAGGCAACCTTACCCTTCTTTCTACACACAGTCATGCCGAAGTCCTGCTTTACCTGCGTTGTTGTTCTGCCATATTAGCGGGAAGGTGCTTGAAACCGATTTCTCTGGGAGATGACAAGCCTCCTGCCCCCCAACGAGATACCCCATGTGATTTTTAAGCTCTTCCTTGTGACAACGTACTGCAGTTCCACGTACAGAGCAGGGCAACACGGGAGAGGTCGGGGAACCCTGTACCCCAGCTGTGCGTGGCTCACTCCATTACCCCAGCTGTGCGTGGGTTATATTCTGTTATGCCAGTCGTGTCCAAGAAGTATTCTTACTTATTTTTATTTATACTGTTACAGGACGTGGGCCTGGGACGACACAGAGCAGGGGTTTGTGGGCAGGCACAGTAGTGTAGCGGTTAGCGTACCGCTTTACTGCACCAGCGACCCGGGTTCAATTCCGGCCACTGTCTGTAAGGAGTTTGTACGTTCTCCCTGTGTCTGGGTGGATTTTCTCCGGGTGCTCCGGTTTCCTCCCACATTCCAAAGACGTACGGGTTAGGAAGCTGTGGACATGCTACGTTGGCGCCGGAAGCGTGGCGACACTTGCGGGCTGCCCCCAGAACACTACGCAAAAAGATGCATTTCACTGTGGGTATCAATGTACATGTCACTAATAAAGATATCTTATCTTATCTGTGTGTGTACCCCACCAGACCAGGGACGACACGGAGCAGGGGTATGTGTGTACACCACCAGCCCCGATCCACCACTCAGTGAGATCACAGCCGATCCAATCTCGACCTCAGCGTCACCTGATCCCCACAGCCTCCCACTTCCTCACAGCTGAACATCTGTCACTCGCGAATACATTCAAATTACTCCTCTTCCCTCATCTGGAGAATTCCAGAGATCTGCGACCTTCTGAGGAATTCTCCCTCATGTTAAATGATTGACTGTCATTCTAAAACGCTGTCCCTCATTCTAGACCGGCCCACAAGGCAGACATCCTCTCCCCCATGGACCAGTCGAGCCCCTCACAATCTTACATTCCAATAAAATCACTTCTCATTCTTCTAAACCAATCCAGTGGGCCCAATCTGTCCAACCTTTCCTTATAAGACAACACCTTCATCCCAGGAGTCAACTCCATGAACACCATCCTTCGTCAGTCCCACACCATATAAACAATACTCTGCTTTTCCATTATAGGTATAGACAGATACAGCATGGGAACAGGCCCTTCGGACCATCAACCACACATTGACAGCAATCCTACATTAATCCCATTTTATTCTCCCAACATTCCCATCAACTCCTGCAGATCCTACCCCTCGCCTACATATCTGGGGCAATTTACAGTAGCTGATTAACCTACAAACCTGCACTTCTTTGGGATGTTGTTGGGGGGGGAGCGGGGTGGGGGAGAGCTGAAGCACCAGGGGGAGATCCACAGAGTCACAGGGAGAACGTGCAAACTCCACACAGACAGCACCCAATGTCAGGATCAAACTTGGGTCCCTGGAGTTCTTTCAGCTGTACCATGATGCCACCCTAATTGCCCCCAAACTCACTGGCTCGTCAGACCATCACAGAGATGTTACTGTGGGTTTAAAAATCACATCTAGCCCACATTGGGAAAAGATGGTAAATGTCCTCAGTTAACCAGATGGTTTTCCAACAATCCAGTGGTTTTGTGGTCATAGTTACTGATACTAGCTTTTCATTCCAGATTTATTCAATTACTTGAACTAGAATTCAGCAGTGCCCATGATAGGATTCGAACTCGTGTCTCGTGATTAATTTGCCAGGCCTCCGGATTCGGGTCCAACAACTCCAATTAAGAAACAGGCCATTTGTCTGTTTTATCTTTAGCCAATTTGATTCTCCTCCAGCTGGAGAATGTAAAATTTAGATGTTGGTTTTCCAGATCCTCTCACTTATTTACATTTACAGCATTCCATTGGGAGCGACATTTCTGAAATAAAAATTGGGCACTCACAAAAAGCCAGTATTCATGAAAATATTGCTGAAGTTGGGAATCCAACAGCAACACAGCCCTGTTAAGTGGGATAAGTGGTTGGGAAAAATTTAGCACAGACCTCAACCCACAGTGTGTCTGAAAGAGTTAAAAGCTCCAGAATTTGTCTGAAACCCAACAGATCTTTGAGATGTGATACACAGCAGATCTGCGCATTTGCTTTCTGGATGGATATACGTTTGTCATCATGTTATAAGTATTTAGAATTACTTGCAAATATTGGACATCAAAGACCAAGAACCAGCGAATTCAGACACCTGAAATGACACCTTTGTGGATCTGGAATCAAATGCTGAGTGGGCTAAATGAAGATGGTAATTTCCTTCCAGAACAGGGAGCAAGGGTGTGGCACAGAGGCAGGAGAGGGGGTCAGGCAGAGGGGGAGGGAGATGGCTTTTCAGAAACAGTTTCATGGTCACCATTCATAGTTCTAGATTTATTGAATGAACAGAATTGAAACTCTCCTGAAGCTGGGTGGAACTTGAAACGAATCACCATTATTAGCTGGGATCCCTGGATTAACGTTGCCTGGGATGGAATCTTTCAGATATGAGATTAGATAAACTGGGTTTGTTTGCCTTGGAGCTGAGGAGGCTGAGGGCTGACCTGACAGAGATGTACAGGATGGTGAGAGCCACAGATAGGTAGATAGCAAGAAACTTTTTCCCTGTAGTACAGGTGTCTAAAACCAGAGAGCAGAGGGTAAAGGTGAGGAATAGGAGTTTAGGGGGAATTGGAGGAAGGGTTTTTTTTCACCTAGAGGGTGGTTGGAACCTGGAACACACTGCCCGAGGGGGTGGTGGAGAGAAAGACTCACGTTTAAGCATCTGGACAAGTACTTGAATCAGCAAGGCAAAGAAGGTTACTGGGTCAAGTGCTGGAAAATGGGATTGGTATAAATCAGAACTTGATGGTACAGCACAGGAACAGGCCCTTCGGCCCACGATGTCTGTGCCGAACACGATGCCAAGTTAAAATAAATCTCTTCTGTCTGCACATGATAGATTCCCTGCATATTCTTGCGTCTAAAAGCCTCTTAGACACCACTATTGTATCTGCTCCACTGTTGCCCCTGGCAGCCCATTCCAGGCACCCACCACTCTGTGTGTGAAAAAAACTTGCCCCGCACATCCCCCTTAAACTTTCCCCCTCTCATCTTAAATGTATTCCTCCCAGTATGGTTGGCATAGACATGGTGGGCCAAAGGACTTGCTTCTGAGCTGTATGGATCTGAAGGAGTTAAGCCATCAAGATTGTATCTACTATGCACTAACAGCCAGTTATACTGGAACACAATGCTTCAGAGACCCCAAGGGTGAGTGTTAGCATTTAATTATCTATATTAAATTTAAGCACTTACCAAAGCAAAATTCAACTTTTGGTTTCTGCTTTGCTGTAGCTTCACTGACCTGAAAACCAAGTAGAAGTTGTATTAGGAAATGTTTACACTGGGAGCTGGTTGTTCAAAAGTACACTCTGGATTTACCCAGGAGACTAAGGCTTGGAGCCCCTTCCATAAAAAACTGAAAATATTGGAAACACTCAGCGGGTCGGGCAGCTTCTGTGAAGAATTTTCATCCTGAGGCATTAACTTTGGTTCTCCTTCCACAGCACTATGTTTCAGATTTTCAACAGCTGCAGTTCTTCTGATTTTCATTTTCTGAGTCCCTTTTAAAATTTGCCGTGGGGATGACAAGTTAGACATCAAGTGGAGGTTTCTAGAACAAGGGGGCATGATCTCAGACTAAAGGATCATGCATTTAAGACAGAAATGAGGAGGAATTCCTTCTCCCACAGGGCTGTGAACCTTCGGACTTCTCCATCCGAGAAATTGTGGAGGCAACCATGAGGTATTCGCAAGACAGAGAGACAGATTTTTGGTCTATAGTGGGGTCAAGGGTTATGGGGATGATGGAACAGGGAGCGAGAAGAGATCAGCCGTGGCCTTACTGAATGGAGGGTCTGGTGAGGATGTGTGGCCGACTCCTGTTCCCATTTCTTGTGTCCTCATAAACAGGGTCTGAAGGATTTCACCATTAGACCATAAGATATAGGAGCAGAATTAGGCCATTCAGCCCATCGAGTCTGCTCTGCCATTCAATCATGGCTGATTATTTTTCAACCCCATTCTCCTACCTTCTCCCCGTAACCCCCTTACCAATCAAGAACCTATCAATCTCTGCCTTAAACACACCCAATGACTTGGCCTCCACAGCCCTCGGTGGCAACGAATTCCACAGATACACCACCCTGAAGAAATTCCTCCTCATCTCAGTTCTAAAGGTATGTCCCTTTATTCTGAGGCTGTGCCCTCCGATCCTAGACTCTCCCACTGATGGAAACATCCTCTCCAGGCCTTTCAGTATCCAGTAGGTTTCAATGAGATCCCTCCCTCATCCTTCTGAACTCCATCGAGAATAGGCCCAGAGACATCAAAGTCCTCATAAGACACTCGGGTTCAATCCTGACCACGGGTGCTGTCTGTGTGGAGTTTGCAGGTTCTGTGTATGTGTGTTTCCCCAGAGTTTCCTCCCACATCTCAGAGACGTGCAGGTCGGTAGGTTAATTGGTTGCTGTAAATTGACCCCTAGTGTAGAAGAGTGGTAGGAGAATTGGAGGTGTGGGGGTAGGTGGGGAGGAGTTCATGTGCAATGAGAGAGAATAGGTTACAGAGAAATGAGAGTGAATGGCTTTGATGGGATCAACATAGACTCAATGGGCCAAATGGCCTCCTTGTGTGTCATAAGTAGTAAGCAAGCGGATCTGACAACGCACTGGGCACACTTCAAATCCAGCCCAAAATAAGCCAAGCCATGTCCTCACCCATTCTGAGACAAGTCCACAGCACGCTGACCCTGCCCACATCCCTGTGACCGCAGGCTGCTCTCCGTGCTTCGACTCAGCCTTCGAGAGACAGGATACGCCCAAACTCATTGACTAACGCGACTTGGAAGTGCATTCACGTTCAGACTGATGAAATCTTCCTCTTGTGAAATGGGCCCAGGTTTGCAGCTGTGGGCCAAGTTCAGCCACAGGTGACATCAGAGTGTCACAGCCCCTACCAGCCCTCTGCCCTTGGGTGTGCGATGTGAGAACTCCCCCACCTTGGCCAGAGGGGAGCAACAGCAGGGGAAACACTATCACTGCTACTCACACACACCCTTCCCAACAATGCAGAGGCCAGGAACTGAGCACCATGGAGAGTTTAAGCATCGAGAATGCATTTGCAGCATAGACAGGTTGCAAGTCATTATGTTAATTCTAAATGCAATCCCCAGAGTATAGGACTGTTGGAAATGGCAGTTGCCTTCTCACTGAAGCTCCTCATCTCAGAGGTCCCCTAAACTTACCAGTTTGTTTATCAGTGTGCAACTGCTGCTCAGGAATAATGGAAGGTTGGATGCCACTTGAAGGAGGCCATTCAGCCCATCAGTCTCTCACTGCCTCTGAAGGAACTGTCCAATTTGGCGCATGCCTCAGTACTTTCCTAATCCAACTGCATTCCACCAGTTTTTTCGGCGGAATGGTCCATAAATTCCTTTTGCCTGGATTGGAGAGCATGTCTTATGAGGATAGGTTGAGTGAGCTAGGGCTTTTCTCTTTGGGGGAGGATGAGAGATGACTTGATAGAGGTGTGCAAGCTGATAAGAGGCATAGATCGAGTGGACAGTCAGAGACTTTTTCCCAGGGCGACAATGGCTAACATGAGGGGATATGATTTTAAGGTGATTGGAGGAAGGTATAAGGGGGATGTCAGGGGTAAGTTTTTTTCTCCCCCACACAGGGAGTGGTGGGTGCTTGGAACGCACTGCCGGCAGAGGTTGTGGGGGCGGATACATTAGGGACATTCAACAGACTCTTCGAAAGACACATGAATGATAGAGAGATGGGGGGCTATGTGGGAGGGAAGGGTTAGATAGGTCTTAGAGCAGGATAAAATGTCGGCACAACATTGTGGGCCGAAGGGCTTGTACTGTGCTGTAGTGTTCTATGATCTATAAATCAACCACCAGAACAGTCCATAAATTAACCACCCACTTTTGTGACAACATTTCTCATTTCCTTTCTCACTTGGACATGGTCCAGAGGAAACCATTTTTCTCTACTTGCTCCTGATAATTTTGGACACCTTTATTAGGTCTGCTCTGCTCCAATCTCAATCCCAGTTTCTCCAACCTCTCTGTTGGATTACTGCGCCTCCTCTCTCTAACATCCCAGTAGATCACCTCTGTACTCTCTCCAGGGCCCCGCTAATGGGCATCGTCAGAGGCCAAGCATGTAAACTATGCAGAAGTTGGAACAGGCTAGAGAACATGTGCCTCCCTCCCCTCCCACCAGACCAAGGGAGTTGAGAGTCTGTGGAAAATGCGCCATGTGCACCAACTCCCAGCCTGCCTTCTAACGGGAACTGTATGTTGGCTAGGGTTGCAATTGTACCACACAAAAGATAAAGTTGTGCGAATGTACGTGGCCTCCTGGACTGATTCCGATTGCCTGAGAGGACCACACAGCAATCTTCCAGTTTTGTTGCTCCCTTCCTGCCCCTGGTCTATTGCCTGCGAGTTGACTCCCTTGGCTGCAGGGAGTGTGGAGCACACCGGAAAGCAGCAGAGAGCGATGTGGCTTTCACATGTATCATTCCCTGACCAATCCGTAGAATACAGCCAGCACATAGGGCCTCTCAGAGAAGGTTGTTCTCAGACACAGTATTCAGCCAACTTCCTGCTTCTCAAAACAGAGTTAAGGGGAGACAAAAGTTTCCTTCGACCAAGCCACTCAACTCACTCTTGTATTAAACAGGAACAAACTGTTGGGTGTTCTCAATCTAGCTTTCTCTTTCTTAGGACATAGAAGTGTCATTTCTTGCTCATTCCTAACTGCCTTGTTGAACCACAGCAGTGCATGTTGGAAAAAGAGTGCCAGGATGTATTCCCAGTGGTGCCGAAGGACTGGCGATAGTTTTCCAAGTCAGGATACTGAGCGGCTTGGAGGGGAGCCCTGCACCCGCTGCCATTGGTGGAGATGGTGGCTTTGGGAGATGCTGTCAGAGTAGCCTGGGTGAGTAACTGCGGCCACGACGTGCCAGTGGTCAAGGGAGCGAATGCTTAGGGTGGTGGACGAGGTGTCAGTCAATCTGGATGACATCAAACTTCTTGGGTCTTCGGCAAGTGGAGAGTAATTTCTCTCGCTTTTGACTCGGACCTTGTAGATGGTGGAAAGACCTCGGTGTATTTGGAGTTGAGCAGTGTGGCAGGATACCCCACCTCTCACCGGCCCCTGTAGCCACAGTCTATGTAGTTAATCTAGTTAAGTTTCTGGTCAAGAGTAACTGCAAGAGTGATGATATTGGACAACACTGAATGTTAAGAGGAGTTGGTTAGCCTCTCTCTTGTTGGAGATGGACATTGTTTGGCATTTGTGGCACCTATGCAGTCTCTTTCCCAGTTTTAGGACCAGGCTACAGGTTTCCCTTCCCACACCACAAGTGCCATCCCAATGGATAAACGTGTCTTTATTGTCTCAAGCATGTGTTAAAGTAGCACAGGTTAACAATCATCTCCGAGACCTAATCAGTCACTTGTTGGTGAATACCTAGCATGCCCAGTGTTCCTTCACCTTCAGAGAGATAAGATGCCTCAACAATGTCTTACCATGAGATAACATTTATTTGATTGTACAACTTAACCCTGAAAAGTTAATTGGAATGGTATCACAAAACTTCCAAATTGGCTAAAACAGCATTTTCAATGGAGAATGCATCAATTCATTCCATTGCCACTTTCTACACTTAAACTATTGTAGTAACTTGTTGAAAACCACGATGTAGTACAGAATTGATCTTCACATTCACTGAAAAAACAATAAGATGCTGGAGGAACTCAGCAGGCCAGGCAGCATCCGTGGAGAAAAGCAGGCGGTCAACGTTTCAGGTCAGGACCCTTCTTCAGGACTGAAGATAGGAAAAGGGGAAGCCCGATATATAGGAGGGAAAAGCGGAGCAGTGATAGGCGAACAAAAGAGGGGAGGCGGGGTGAGCACAGGGTGGTGACAGGTAGATGCAGGGAAGAGATGGTGATGGGCAGGTGCGGGGGAGGAGGGGAGAGCAGATCCACCGGGGGATGGGTCAAAGGTGTGGAGGGAGGCGGCCCATGGGGGGAGGGGAGGGGAGGAAAAAAGGTGAGGAGAGAAAAAAAAATAAGAGGCAGGCTAGGAAAGAAAAGAAGAAGCAAGCTGGGGTGAGGGTGGGGGGATTGGTTTACTTAAAAAGTGGGAGAATTCGACGTTCATCCCATTAGGCTGCAAGGTCTCAAGGCAGGAAATGAGTTCCTCCATATCAGTCCTCAGTCTCCTCCACTGCTGAACTGGAGGAACAACACCTCAGTTTCCATCTTGGGATCTTACCGTCTAACAGGATAAACATCGAATTCTCCTACTTTTGAGTAAACCAACACCACCCCCCACCTTGCCTCTTCTTTCCTTCCCTTTCCAAGTCTCTTCTCCTCACCATTTTTCTTTTTTTCCCCCTCTCTCTCCCCCCTTTTCCTCTCCTCCCCTCCCCCCCATACCTTTGACCCATCCGCCGGTGGATCTGCTCTCCCCTCCTCCCCCACACCTGCCCATCACTATCTCTTCCCTGCATCCACCTATCACCACCCTGTGCCCACCCCCCTCCCCTCTTTTGTCCACCTATCACTGCTCTGTTTCTCCCCCCCCCCCTATATATCGGGCTTCCCCTTTTCCTATCTTCAGTCCTGAAGAAGGGTCCTGACCCAAAATGTTGACCGCCTGCTTTTCTCCAGGGATGCTGCCTGGCCTGCTGAGTTCCTCCAGCATCTTGCTGTTTTTTCACCTAGATTCCAGCATCTGCGGTCCTTTTTTTCACATCAGTTGAAGCAGTTTACAGTCTGTCACTGTGCAGTGGGTAGAAGTCACTCCATACTTTGTCAATGACCTTTGCACAAAAAGTACCTGGGCCACAACTTTCCACACTAGACTGCGGAACAGCAAGTAAACCACTGACCTTGTGGGAAGTCCCAAGACAAGCAGGTTGCTTCTTTTGAAGGTCAAGTGCATTTTATAAGGAGGATGTAACCCTTCAGCTTGGGATTCAGTCAGTACCAAGGCCAGTGAGAGTCCTGTGATGGTGACTCAACCTTCCACCCTTCTTTGTGGAGACTCTCTAATTGTTTCACACTCGAGTCACAAGCTGTCTACATCTGGCAGCCAAATCACAGCTGGCATAGCACTAAAGCAATTACATCTGGTCTGCCAAGCAGTGCACATCAGAACTCCTTTTATAATGGTTGTATTAGCACACAATCTATCTTTATCTTCATCACTATCACCTGTCTTAATGCAGTCATCTTCCACTCCTTGCTGAATATTGTCCAATTTGTGCTCCTTGGGACGTTTCACAAAGTTTAAGGCATTATATTCCATATTTCTCACCACACGATGTGGCCACTTGGGCCTTCCAGTCTCTGCTGGCTCTCAGCGCAGTCCCAACAATGCAATTCCCCCACTTATTTCCCTGTAACCTCTTTAGCCGCACATGTCCATCAAACTCCCTCCAAACCCACCCCCCCCCCCCACCAATTCTCCTACCACCTGCCAACATTGGGGAAAAGTTATAGCCACCAATTGACCCATCAGCAGTGGATGTGGGAGGAGATTGGAGCACCTGGGGTAAAACCCATGTGGTGAGAGAGAGAACGTGCAGACTCCACACACAGACAGCGCCAGAAGTCAGGATTGAACCGAGGTCTTTACAGCTGTGAGGCAGCAGTACTAACTACTGCGCCACTCTTCTTTGCAGGCAGAACCATCTCTGCCTGAAGTCGCAAAGAGACCCAGCTTCCATCTTTCATTACAAAACCACGGACAGCTATGTGGCCAATCTGAGATTTCACCCTCTCCTCAACTCCGATGTCTGATCAGGGAAACAGCCGAAATAATTGTTCTACCCCATTTAGATTTCCCTCTCTGAGAAAGCAGGTAATTAATTGTAGTTGCATGCTGCATGCAATATGGTAGACTTTTGGACATTGAGGGAATCGATAGATATGCGGTTCGTGCAGGAAACGGCCACTGAGGTAAAAGAACAGCACAGAAAGCTTGAGGGGCTGAATGGCCTAATCCTGCTTCTATACTTCTGATGTAAACTAGGTCAATTAAATACCTTGGAGATGTAGGGTAACTGCAGACTGCCGACATACTTAGCTCCAGGGGGCAGATTCTGAAAGAAAGCAAAGCAAAATGAATATTATTAGCCAGTTATTTTTGTGGGATTACTTGTTGAATCCTTAAGCAACTCGAGGCAGAACCAAGGTAAGAGACTTCACTCCCATGACCCAGGCAAGGCGAAGCTGACATGTGTGCTGACACACAACACTCCATCCCTCTCCAGGTTTCCTTCTCTACAAGACCTGGTGCAATTCTCAGCATCCAATGCAGCAGTCACACATGCAGCAAGCTGTGCAGGTGTGAGAGCCAGATGCAATATGGTATCACCATTCAAATGCAGTTATGTTACTGGACTGTAATCCAGAGGTTTGGACTAACAACCGGGAGACCAGAGTTCAAATCCCAACCAAGGTAGCTGTGGGATTTAAATTCAGTTTATAAACAAAAATAATCATTATTAATGATCGGCAACATTACTGTCTTGTTGGAGAAACCCATCTCATTCAGTGATGCCCTTTAGGGGAGGAAACTTGCTGTTCTTACCCAGTCTGGCCTATATGTGACTCCAGACCCACCAATGTAGTTGACTCTTAACTGTCCTCTGAAATGTCCAACAAGGGCAATAAATGCTGTCCTTGCCAACAATGTAGGGATTGTTTTTTTTTCCCCCAAGTTCAATATATGGTTACAGTTATGGACAACATGTGTAGGATGCCGGTGAACACCAGGAGCAGAGAGAAAAGAACCATTTTATTCCTTATTCTACCTTCAATCTACGCCAACAGTGCAGCGCATCACAGAGGGGCAGCGGCAGTGTCAGAGGCGACGTTTCTGGGGAAGACAGGAGTTGAGGATTATGGGGAACAGGCAGGAAAATGGAGCTGAGGCCAATCATTGGAATGAATGGCTAGAGCAGGTTTTTAGGGCTAAGTGGCTCCTCTTGCTCTTAAGTTGCAGTGTTCAGATGTTGGGGTGGATTGCTTCAACTTAACCTGGACAATTAAAGCACGAGATTAAACTGCCGTGAATGCTGGAGAACTATGAGCTGTATCTGAACGGACGATCTGACCAATCACATCAGGTCAAATCAGGCATTTTGCTCAAACTATGAAAGTTATGGTCACGCATCTCCAGAGAACTTTCCAAGCACCATGCAGGGTGTCCCTTACTGGTGTAGGGTAGGAAGGGGTGGAGAAAATTCCTTCAAACTGCAGATGATTTCGAGATAATCTGGTGTTTTGGGGGTTAATTTTCGGTAAGGAACAGGGCTGAACAGACCCGTCTTCTGTGAAGCGTTGCCATGGGATCAGTTGCATCCACGCGATAGGGAAATTAAATGGCCGGTGAATCTGTGCCGACCGTCAAATGCCCATCATCACCAATCCAACACAAACCCCATTTATTCTCTGCACATTCTCATCAACTCCCCCCAGACTCTACCACCTGTCCACACGCTAGGGGCAATGCACAGTGACCACTTAACCGACCAACCCACATGTTGTTGGGATGTGGGAGGATACAGGAGGAAACCCATACAGTCACGGGGTGAATATGCAAACTCCACATCAACAGCACCGGAGCTTAGGACTGAACCTGGGTCTCTGGAGCTGCGAGGTTCTCTACTTCCCCTGGGTTGGAGAATTCCAAACATTCACTCAGAGAAGAAATTCTTCCCCATCCCACAGAGACAGTCGTACTGCACAGAAACAGGCCCTTCAGCCCACCAGGTCCATGCTGACCTTTTTGCCCATCTACACCGATCACATCTGCCCACATTAGGACATCTTCAATGGGCAGCCCCTTATTCTGAGACCATGCTCCATAGTTCTAGATGCTCCCACGCAGCAAAACCTCTGTCCCAATGGGATTCAATTGGCCGTGAAGTGTTCAGCACAGTCTGTGTGCTACACAAAGTTCAAGCCTCCGTTTGTTTAACACACAAGCTGAATCAGCTTGTATTTGGGCTCTGGGTGTGGACGAGGCGGTGCAGTGAAGCCTGTGCCCACCAATCCACCCCGTGAAACTGTGCTTTCTCTTTTGCAATAATAATTAACTTCAAACAAAAGCAGCACTGATATGGATACAGGCTGTTGGTTTAAAGAGCAAGATGTGGGCAGAACTTCCTGTACCCCACCCAGGTCTTGCTGAAAGGAAGACGTGCAGTCACAAGGTGTTGAAGCAGAGTCAGATACCTTGTGGTGTCACTTTAAGCCTCAACTTAAATCACCATTCCCATTGCGCTCAAAGCCCAGTTAATGCCCGTGCCCTTGGAACCTTGCTCCTTTTTGTTGAATCCAGCATCGCTCTCTCTGTTAGAGAGGAGAGGGAAGAAAGGGAGCGAGGTTGGCACTACAACACACAAGAAGCTGGAGGAACTCATCGGGTCAGGCAGCATCCACTGTAGGACGTGGACAGTCGACGCTTCAGGTCACTTCTGGACAGATGAAGGGTCTTGACCCAAAACGTCGACTGCGTACTTCCCTCCACAGATGCTGCCCAACCCACTGAGTCCCTCCAGCTTCTTGTGTGTTGCTCCAGATTCCAGTATCTGCCATTTCTTGTGTCTTCACCAATTCTGAGTGTCCACTCACCACAGAGAATGAGGGGCGGGAATTTACAGGGACGAGGTGAACTGCCGGAACCGTCACAGCAGGGGATCGGGTGGTTGGGAAGGGGTGGGGTGGGGGGGGGGGGGGGGGAGGTAGACCTATCAGGGAGCTGGGAAGGGGTGAAGGTGTGATGGGGCACAGGGTGAGATGGGGAGTTGGACATGTCCTGACAGGTGTTTGTGGGGGTTGGGGGTGGAATGAATCGTGGAGAGAGGGAAGGATGGGGAGTGTTGGAGACAGGCATGGTTGGCCCTGGATGATTATGCTTGTTGGTGTTGGAGGAAACACCTCATTCATGATCACTGCTGGAAGCTCCCTCAGCTCTTGGATTAGGCCTGTTCAGATCCAGCAATTCCGAGACCCAGGAATCCCAGCCTCCACTGGTTAATGAGTACAAACGAGGCCTGCATTCTCGTCTGATGACTTTCCTGGATCCCAGAAGCAGACTGGTCACCTGACCCGACCCCCAGACTGGTCACCTGACCTGACCCCAATTAAACCAGAATTTGGAGGGTTTGGGTACTTTCACAATCTGACTCCACCTCACTAGAGCTTTGAGACCTCTCATCCCTCACAACCTTCTCTCAAATCTTTGTGGTCACAATGGCTACCTCCAAGTGCCAAGCCCCAGAGGAATGAGTCCACTATATTATTCATAGACAGGTAGACTGGTACCCAATATGCTGCTGCTCCATACCCACTGCCTGGCACAGCTCACGAGGTAGGCATCAGTGGCAAAAGTTCACACATTGAACAGATGTCAATGTCACTGGCAATGCCAGCATCCAGTACTCTCTCCCCCAGTGGAGGGAGAGTCTAGGACCAGAGCGCACAGCCTCAGAATAATGGGATGTCCCTTTAGAACAGAGATGAGGAGGAATTTCTTTAGCCAGAGGCTGGTGAATCTGTGGAATTCATTGCCACAGACGGCTGTGGAGGCCAAGTCATTGGGTGTATTTAAAGTGGAGGTTAATAGGTTCTTGATTAGTAAGGGCGTCAAAGGTTACGAGGAGTAGGCAGGAGAATGGGGTTGGGAAGGAAAAATACATCAGCCATGATCGAATGGCAGAACAGACTTGATGGGCCAAATGGCCTAATTCTGCTCCTATGTCTCATGGATCCCTGATTGGTGCCCGCCCCCCCCACCCCCGAATCGAGGCAACAGTTACAAGCGAAGCACAAGGCACATTTAGACCAGAGTGGGAAAGCACGGCAGATTTCCTTCACTAACAGCTATCAGCGAACCATATGGATTGTTAACAACATCTTGTGTTTACCATTACTGAGACAAACTACTTTTCTTCCCCAAATTCCAGAGTTAATTAATCACTTCAATGGAAATAACCCAGCTGCCATGGTGGGATTTGAACTTGCGTCTCTGGATCCCAATGGACTGACGTTCTATTTTTGTTTAAACATCCAAGGGTCTAATTCTGTCCAAACTTTGGCTTTTCAACTAGGCCAGCCTGTGGGATGCGGATG
The DNA here is from genome assembly GCF_009764475.1 of Pristis pectinata. Classification (NCBI taxonomy): domain Eukaryota; kingdom Metazoa; phylum Chordata; class Chondrichthyes; order Rhinopristiformes; family Pristidae; genus Pristis; species Pristis pectinata. The sequence continues at coordinate 17,980,437 of NC_067433.1, forward strand.
CTGTGTGTAAAAGGTTCAAACCAGTCACCGATGATGTTGGCTGGGGGAGGGAGGAAGGGAGGGAAGAGAGGATAGAGGGAGGGAGGGAGGGAATTTCTCTGCCACCTCTCGGACTCAAGGCCGCAGGTCAGGGGTCAGAGTCATACAGCACAGAAACAGGCCCTTCAGCCCAACTGGTCCATGCCGACCAAGATGCCCCATCCAAGCTAGTCCCATTTGCCAGTGTTTGGCCCATAACCTTCTGAGCCTTTCCAATCCATGTACCTGTCCAACTGTCCTTTAAAAGTTCATACTGCACCCGCCTCAACCACTTCCTCTGGCAGCTCATTCCACATGGATACCATCCTTTGTGTAAAAAAAGTTGCCCCTTACGTTCCTCTTAAATCTTTTCCCTCTCACCTTAAATCTATGCCCTCTAGTTCTTGATACCCCAACTCTAGGAGAAAGTGCGAATGCACTCAGTCTATCTCTGCCCCTCATGATTTTATATACCTCTATAAGATCACCTCTCAGTCTCCTACACTCTCAGGAATAAAGTCCTAGCCTGTCCAACCTCTCCCTATAACTCAGTCACTCAAGTCCTGGCAACATCCATGTAAATCTTTTCTGCACTCTTTCCAGTTTAATAATATCGTTCCTATAGTAGGGTGACCAAAACTGAACACAATACTCCAAGTGCGGCCTCACCAGTGTCCTGTACAACCACATTGTGACCTCCCAACTTTTATACTCAATGCGCTGACTTATGAAGGCCAGCGTGTCAAAGCCTTCTTCACCACCCTGTCTACCTGTGACTCCACTTTCAGTGAACCATGTACTTGTACTCCAAGGTCCCTCTGTTCTACGACACTCCCCAGGGTCCTGCCATTCACTATGAAAGTCCTACCTGGATTCGACTTTCCAAAACGCCACACCTCACGCTTATCCGAATTAAACTCCATTTGCCATTCCTCAGCCCACTTGCTCAGCTGATCAAGACCCCCCTGTAATTTTTGATAATCTTCTTCATTGTCCACTATACCACCTATTTTAGTATCATCTGCAAACTTACTAACCATGCCCTGTACATTCTTATCCAAATCGTTGATATAGATGAAAAACAACAATGGGCCCAGCACCAAGCCCTGAGCACACCACTGGTCACGGGCCTCCAGTCCGAGAAACAACCTTCCACCATCACCCTCCGCTTTCTACCATCAAGCCAATCATGTATCCAATTAGCCAGCTCTCCCTGGATTCCATACAATCTAATCTTCCAGAGCAGCCTGCCATATGGAACCTTATCAAAGGCCTTACTGAAGTCCATATAAAGCGCATCTACCGCCCTGCCCTCATCAACTTTCTTGGACACCTCATCAAAAGACTCAATCAAATTTGTAAGACATGATCTCCCATGCACAAAGCTATGCTGACTACCCCTAATTAACCCCTATCTTTCCAGATGTACGTACATCTTATCCCTCAGAATCCTCTCCAGTAACTTACCTATCACAGATGTTAGACTTACCGGCCTATAGTTCCCAGGTTTTTCTTGGCCGCCCTTTTTAAATAAAGGCACAATATTCACTACCCTCCAGTCTACTGGCACCTCACCCGTGGCTAACGATGATGCAAATATCTCAGCCAGGGCTCCCGCAATTTCTTCTCTAGCCTCCCAGTGTTCTTGGATAAACCTGGTCAGGCCCTGGAGATTCGTCTACCTTCATATAACTTTTAAGACATCCAGCACCTCCCTTACTGTAATGCAGACTTATCCCCAAGACCTCCCCATTTACTTTTACTAGTTCCTGAGTCTTCACATCTTTCTCCATGGTAAAAACAGAGGAGAAATATTCATTAAGGACCTTGCCCATCTCCTGTGGCTCCACAATAAGGTGTCCCCTTTGGTCTTTGGGGGGGCCCTATTCTCTCTCTAGTTACTCTCTTTCCCTTAATATACTTCTAATATCTCTGGATTTTCCTTAATTTTCTCTGCCAAAGTTATCTCATGCCCCCTTTGCCCTCTTGATTTCCTTCAAAATTTTTAAAAATTTTTATTTACAGCGTGGTAACAAGTCCTTCCGGCCCAACGAGTTCGCGCCGCCCATTTTAAACTCAAATTAACCTACCCGTACACCTTTGCAATGTGGGAGGAAACCGGAGCACCCGGAGGAAACCCACGCAGACACAGGAGAACATACAACCTCCTTACAGACAGCGACGGGAATCGAACACCGAACGCTGGCGCTGTAATAGCGTCACGCTACCGTGCCGCCCTTCCCGAGTACACTTCTGCATCCCCTATACTCCTCCAGGCATTCACGATCCCAGCTGCCTGTACCTGACCCGTTGCTGTCTCCTTTTTCCTGGCCAGGGCCTCGATATCCCTCGTCATCCAGGGCTCCCCCCCATGGTGCCTCAATGTAGACAATCCATGTTTTAGGTCAAGACTCTTCATTTGGACCCTTCATTTGTCCATTTCCCTCTACAGATGCTGCCTGACCCACTGAGTTCCTCTGGCAGTTTGTTTTTTGCTCCATCATCTGCTGTCTCATGTCTTCAAGAACATTTGACTTCAGAAGGGATGAAAACTGATCCTGAGCAAAATCCATACCACACAGTGTTACCCAATGGACTCTGTATTGATTAGAGCTCTAGGGACGGGTTTGAGCCTTGTAATCATTCCAGGACTATGTTTAAGCCACCATAAATCCTCAATAGAAATATGAAATAAACCCTGCTTGCCTGCTGCTTTCTTAAAATGAATTCTATTTGTTGATCAACTTTAGCCCTCTCAAAGGGCACTGGCGTTGCTGGCTCAGAGAACGGTTAGTCTGCTTGAAGTTACCATCAGAGCTGTCACGGTGTGAACCCAATGCCAACTGATTGGGAAGGAGTTACGTGCATCGACAAAGGCATTGACAGCAGCCTCCTCCTGCACCCTTCTCTGATTCTATAAATCAGAACACCCACTAATTTTGCTTCCTTGCATCAGCTGCTTTTCATACTGAGTACACCAAGGGCACAACTTCACTACCAGTAATGGACGACACAGACAAAAACTGTCCACAATCCCCCCCTAGTGTCCGGGCCACAATGGCTTTGCTTTCCCGTTCCTTTTTCCCTACAGAATAGCTAACAGTAAGTACTTCTGACCCCTCAATGGTGGGATAAGGTTGCTTCAGTCAAGACATTTCACAGCACGGCCCAAATCACCAAGTCACGTTGCAGCTGTATAAAACTTTGTTTAGGTGACATTTGAAGTATTGCGTCACCCCATTACAGGACCGATGTGGAGGCTTAGGAGAGGGCGCAGATGAGGTTCGCCAGGAGGTTGCTTGGTTTGGAGTGTATTAGCTAGGAGAGGTTGGATGAACTTGGGTTGTATTCAAGAAACAACCCTACACCATCACCCTCTGCTTCCTACCATCAAGCCAATTGTGTATCCAATTCGCCAGCTCTCCCTGGATTCCATACAATCTAACCTTCCAGAGCAGCAATGTGGAACCTTATCAAAGGCCTTACTGAAGTCCATATAAAGCACGTCTACCTCTCTGCCCTCATCAACTTTCTAAAACACCTCATCAAAAAACTCAATCAAATTTGTAAGACAGGGTCTCCCATGCACAAAGCATTGCTAACTACCCCTAATCAACCCCTATCTTTCCAGATGTACGTACATCTTATCCCTCAGAATCCTCTCCAGTAACTTACCCATCACAGACGTTAGACTTACTGGCCTACAGTTCCCAGGTTTTTCTTTGCCCGGTAAAAGTATATAAAATTATGAGAGGCATAAATAAGTAGAGTCTTTTTCCCAGGGTGGGTGTCAAATACCAGAGAGCATAGCTTTAAGCTGAGAGTGGTAAAGTTTAAATGAGGTTTTTGAGGCCAGCTTTTTTGACACAGAAGGAGGTAGGTGCCCTGTATGGGCTGCCAGGGGAGATGGTGGATGATACAAGATGATACAACAGCAACATTTGAGAGGCATCCAGACAGGCACATGAACAGGCAGGGAATGGACAGATACAGACCATGTACTGGTAGATGGGATTAGTTAGATTGGCATCATGGTCAGCATAGACATGGTGGGCCGAAGGGCCTGTTCCTGTGCTATATTGTTCTACATTCTAACCTCAAACAGTATCACTTACAAGTTCAGATTTCATACCATCACTGAGGCATGGACAAATGAAGTGACACACTCAGATCTCAGCATTGCAAATGGGTAATTCCAACCCAGTCAATTAAACAAATCTGGAATAAAGAGCTGGTCTCAGCGTTGATGACCACAAAACGACCAGCTCGTTGTAAAACCCCATCTGGTTCACTAATGTCCTACTGGGAAGGAAGTCTGTCATTATAATTCCATCTGCACAGTGTGGTTGACCTGTGAATGCTCTATGAAATGGCCCAGCAAACCACTCTGTTGAACCAAACCACTATTAATAGCTCAAGGTGGTGGTTCACCACCAGCTTCTCGAGGGTAACAGTGCCCAGCATTGCCCTCATTACACACACAACAAACAAAATTGAACAAATTGGGATTCTTTCCTGCTGGAACTGTTTACAAGATCAGTTGGTTTATAGCTGTAGTACAGAATAATTGGGTCCCCATGTTACATGAAAAAATGGCGAGGGTGCAAAGGAGGTTCATGGGGACCTGGTCAGGACTGAAGAATTGTAGTTACCTGGAAAGTTTGGAGAGGCTGAAGTTATTTTCATTAATAACAGGGTGGCTGAAGTGTACAAATTGATGAGGAGTCTCGACAATTAGGAAGGACCTACTTCTCATAGCTGAAGGGTTAAAAACAGAGCCTGGAAGAAATTGGTCGAAACGTTCAGGAATTGCAGACCCCACCGCCCTTTCCTTCCAGAGGCTGGTGGGGTCTGGAGCTCACTGTCTGAGAGAGTGGAGATGGCAGAAACCCTCCCCACATTTAAACGGTGCTCGGGTACAAGCCTGCAGGCTCCTCAGGTTATGGATCCAGTGAGGGAAGGTGGGGTTAGGGTCAGGAGCTCGTTTCCCAACCAGCCCAACAGGACGGGCTGAATGGACTCCCACGGTTCTACAGTATGTTCTTGGCTTGGCTTTTTGTGTGTTCAGATAGTTCCCTTCAGGAGGTTTGGGAGTAAACAGCTCAATCACACTGGGAACTGATTATGTCAATGACTTGTACCAGATGTTCCCCGTACCAAGATTTACAGAGCAGCTTGTACACAGCATAGCAGAAGGAAATGTTCCCCGTACCAAGGTTTGCAGAGCAGTTTGTACACAGCATAGCAGAAGGAAATGTTCCCCGTACCAAGGTTTGCAGAGCAGCTTGTACACAGCATAGCAGAAGGAAATGTTCCCCGTACCAAGGTTTGCAGAGCAGCTTGTACACAACATAGCAGAAGGAAATGTTCCCCATACCAAGGTTTGCAGAGCAGTTTGTACGCAGCATAGCAGAAGGAAGAGGAGGAAATAAAAGGGAAGGCACAACACACTTCTGCCTGCATTCTGGATTAACCAATCCCATGACAGAAGAGTGCTGAAAGCTGCAGTAAATCAGGCATGGGTTAGCAACCAAACAGACCCGTGCCTGAAATACAAACAGCCCTCCAGGCCAACACGGACTGCTTACAACCGAGAGTGATTTCCAGTGGTGCTGACCTAAGCGTTAGCCACGAGCCACATCTGGCAGGCAGGGAATCCAGATATGCCTCAGTGCACTGCTGATTATGCAAATAAACAGCATTTAAAGATGAACTATTACTGAGCTTGTGATCTAAGCACCCATATCCACGCCACCTACGCTTGTCAACCTGAGCCTCCTGGTGTGCTCGTTGGGAAGACTGAAGAACAAAGCACGTGAGTGCTTTTGATGTCTGCCAGTGATTTACCTCCTTTCATTCTGGATGGCAGCAGCTGTTAAGTAAATCCACATCTGTGTTGTACGGTTATGGTGCATTACAATACAACAGGAACTGTATCAAACTAGACTGGAAACCAGCACATACTGACAGGTGGTAGTACAAAGAATGGGGGAAGAGTGTGTGCTGGGGTATAAAATTAAAACTGGCCTGGATCCAGGGACATCTGTGGAAAACTCATTTGGACATTAACCCCACACCAGATTCAGGCAAAGCCATAAAAGCACCCCCTCCAATCTGGCAGAAGCCCTTTGCCCAACCCTTATCACCTGACCGTCACACCAAGACTGACATCCAAGATTCCGGCTCTGGGCTTGAGCAACGTTCTCATCCTCTGTTCCCTGGCTGTTCCCTGCTGAGTTATCACCACCTGCCGCTCACACCGCTAAACCTGAACTCGCATCCAAAAGTCACACTCCGATACTCGACTTCTCCCTGACCGACGTAGACACCTCCTTCCACCGCGAGACCGACAAGACCACCTCCCTCCACCGCGAGACTGACATGGCCACCTCCCTCCACCGCGAGACCGACATGGCCACCTCCCTTCACCGCCGACACCAAGTAACGCCAACTGGACTCAAATGTTTCAGCAGAACGTACACCCACACAGTCCGATCCCATTGGGCTCTGGTCAGGGAGCCTGGTCCCAGTTTGATTCCCCTACTCATTTTGGCCTGTTTTATGCCTGGTTTCTTGCCTCTTGCAGGAACCCATCGATTTTCAGGAGATACGGGGATCATGTACACATGTTGTGATACCAGTGTATGAAGCAAACTGTGTACCAAAGTGTCCTTCACTGTCCTTGGATGTTCTATAAACGTGACCAGGGCATTTTCCATTAAAATTAATGCATGCAACATGGAAGGTAACACCTTTCCAACAGCAGCCTCCGGTAACCAACAGTTAGTTATTAGACTATTCCCTGACCCCAGATCTCAGACACACCTTACTGCAAAATGAACTGTAGATGAGATTTTATCCTCAGGGAATAAACAAGGAACCTGTGCTGGATCTGGTTCTGGGGAAGTAAATGGCTACAATGGAGCATGTTTCAATGAAGAGCATTTGGGGAATAGTGATCATAACTTCATCAGGTTTAGGAAATGTCTGGAGTGAAGAGGTGATGAGTGCTTGTATTGTACTGATGGAAGGCCAACAACCTGAAATACCTGCTCTTGGTTCGTGGCCCAGTGACACTGCTTGACCACCTGTCCTTCATCACTGTGTCTAAATCCTGCAACCCCCATCAGCACTGTGGGAGCACCTTCACCACATGGACCGCAGCGGTTCAAGGAGTTGGCTTGCCCCCACCACCTCAGGGGCAATCAGGGATGGGAAATAAATGCTGGCCTTGACGACAACACCCAGATCCCAGAAATGAATATATAAAGTTTGCTTTTATTTTGTGTTTCCAGAATTTGCAGCATTTCACTCAGCTGTTTCCACCCTAGATCCCATCAGACCAGTGGCTTCTCCTCTCTGAGCACCACAGTAAAATTCTGATCACTTGCTATCCTGTTGTGAGAGCTTGCCTGGTTCCATTTCCCGCACTCCCTGTTTAATTCATCTGGTTCAGCTGAAAATTTATTTTATTATTGTGTCACATTTGTAAAAAAAAAATGAATTAAAAGTGTGTTAGTATATCAGCAAAATACCCAATGTTCTGGAAGATCTGCCTGTCCTGGGGACACCAGTTTATCTGAGTTTTACTGTACCAACCTTTTATGTTACCTCTTCTCTATCCCATCCAAATTCAACGTACTTCATCCTTCATTGTCTTGTTACCACCGATGTGACAAAGTGCAACATTATCATTTTAATACCAGCTCTCAGCTTCAACCACACCCTTTGCATCTACAGGACCTCTTTGCTATCCCTTTCTTTGACTTATTTTTTTTAACCATTTCCACGTCCCTTTTACGTTACTTGTAGCCCAGACACACTCTCCTTACTCTCTTGCTTCCTAAGCTAGTCACTCGTGTGGTTTTTGTGTTTGCCCTGGGTGCTACCGAGCCGATATTTACTATAAACCTCTGCTCCAAGTCATTTTCTTTCCTGTTGTCTCAGATGTATCTCTGCGTTCTACGGTGTCTCTGAAATCTGGTTTTGTCAAGATTGCAGGCAAAACAGAATGGGATGTTTCCACCACAAAGTGTGCTCTAAGCATTATTGACCCAAGGATTTCCAGGTGTGTGTTTTTCCACCGTCTGGGGAGCTCTGGCTTGGGAACTCCTGCCTCTCATCCAGTGGGAAAGTCCCTCGTCTGTACCTGAGCAATCTCCCCTTTGAAGTCCTCACCCTAATCAAGTGTTGCTTGCTTGCCAATCTTTGAGTATATCGGGGCCAGAACTCTCAGCTCCCTGCAAACAACCATCTTCCACTTGACCATTTTAACAACTGACTTTTCCTAAATTGATGACATTACAGTCACTATTGCCCACAGAAATATCCTACAGATTTCCTGTTTTCTTCCCCAGTACGGCGCCCTTAGGGAAACGGAAACATGCTGACCAAGGAAGTTCCGCTGTACACATTCTAGAAATTCCACCCCGTCTTTGGCCTATGCATTACCCTAACCCCACTGTGCGTCAGGATGATTAACGAACCCACCACCCCTGCTGTTAAGTTCTTGCATCTTTCTGCAATTTTCCTGCAAAATTTTCTCTTCTTTTCACCCCATTATTTCATGACCTCATATCTCACCAACTGCTCCATATTTTCTTAATTCAAATGAAAAGGACTTTGTCTTTAAACCCTCAAGAACGTCATCGCTTCCTGACACTCTCTCATCTTTGACCAAGATTGCTACCGCCAATTTCTTTACCACTATCCCCATTTTCCTGAGGACATGCAAGTAGCTAATCCTCCCCTTGATAGACCAAAGTCTACATTACTGCTATTGGTATAATCCTCTGTGCCCCTGGCTCACCAATCTTAACAACCATGCTTCTGAGCACTCACACACGTTCTCTAAACCACTCTCCATTTAGCTCGCACTCCGTAAGCATTGCATTCGAACACAACTAAATGTTGTATGATGGAGCAATCCGCTTCTAATGTACATTACCTAGTTTGACTTCCTACCTCAAATAATCGTTGCAAACCAACTATATTTCATTCCTGCAGCTTATTCTGAATTCTGCATGGGTGAAGCTCTGCTAAACTAGTGGCTGTCAAGATCTAAAGCATTGTCTGACACTTGGCTCAGACTGATGCAACCAGAGAGTCAGTGCTCACACCTATAAGATCAGCCACTATATAAACCACAGGGTGTGGTACCTCTGCACAACATATACCGGGCTACAGGAGATCAGAGTCGTCTTCCCCTGAAGACTCAGCATTATTTAACAGCCTAATCTCCACAAGTTAAGTACATGGAGCTATGCTCAAAAAAAAAAGCACAATCTCTACAGGATTTGCAAAACTGCTCGAGAAGACCAATGTTTCCAAATCTGCAAGTTAGCAATGGGAGCAGGTTGTACCTCTCCAATCTGTTCTGCCGTTCCATAAGATCATGGCTAATCTTAACTTTGCATTTCTGCCTACCTCAGGTAACCTTTCATCCTCTTACTTATGAATCTATCTGCCTCCATTTTAAGATTATTCAACTATCTCAAGTCATAGAGTCAGAGTAATACAGCACAGAAACAGGCCCTTTGGCCTAACTCGTCCATGCTGACAATGGGGACCACCAAGCTCGTCTCATTTGCCCGCGTTTGGCCCATATCCCTCTCCTATCCATGCACTTATCCAAATGTCTTTTGAACGTTGTTATTGTACCTGCCTCAACCACTTCATTCCATATACTCACCACCCTCTGCAAGAAGAGGTTGCCCCTCGGGTCCCTTTTAAATCTTCCACCTCACACCTTAAACCTGTGCCCACTAGTTTTTAGTTCCCCTTCCCTGGGAAAAAGACTGTTTGTGTTCACCTCATCTATACCCCTCATGATTTTATACACCTCCATAAGGTCGCCCCTCAATCTCCCACGTTCCAAGAAATAAAGTCCTAGCCAGCCTAACCTCTCCCAGTAACTCAGACGCTCGAGTCCTGGCAACATCCTCTTAAATCTTCTCTGCGCTCTTTCCAGTTTAATGATGTCTTTACTAGAACGTTGCCAGGACTCGAGGGCTTGAGTTATAGGGAGAGAATGGTCAGGCTAGGACTTTGTTCCTTAGAGTGAAGGAGACTGAGGGACGACCTTATAGGTGTATAAAATCATGAGAGGCATAGATAGGGTGAATGTACACAGTCTTTTCCCCAGGGAGAGCAAATCAAAAACTAGAGGGCATAAGCTTAAGGTGAGAGGGGAAAGATTTAAAAGGGATGCGAGGGGTAACTACTTCACGCAGAGGTGGTGGGTACATGGAATGGAGTGGCTGAGGCAGATACAATAACATTTAAAAGACATTTGGACAGGAAAGGTTTAGAGGGATCTGTGACTCTGCAACTCTCTTCCTCAAAGGGCTGTGGAAGCAAAGACTCATGACCTTCAGAGAAAAAAAAATTGCTATCTCTGTCTCAAATTTAAGAGACTCTTAGAAGGGACATTTAAGAGACTCTTAGATAGACACATGAATGATAGAAAAACAGGGGGCTATGTGGGAGGGAAGGGTTAGATAGATCTTAGAGCAGGATAAGATGTCAGCACAACATTGTGGGCTGAAGGGCCTGTACTGTGCTGTAGTGTTCTATGTTCTATAAATAGGTGATCGCTTATTTTTAGTAACCCCCTAGTTCTAGGTTCTCATGCAAGAGAAAACATTTTCTCCACATCCATGCTGTCAAGACCCCTCAGGATCTTGTGTGTTTCAAACAAGTCCCCTCTCGCTCTTCTAAACTTTAACAGATACAAATCCTCTTGTCACCTTTTCCTCCATTAAATGACCTGTAAGATGATCTAAAACTGTATTTATGATTTTCCTCCTCTGGATACTTATAGTGCTTCAATGAATACTGAAGAGATTGGTCAAGGAGAGGGACAAGCATCAGAGGACAATGAAGACCCATTCATTGTAACGCTTTAATGGAGTGTCCAAGAAGCAACCAAACAGGGTTAGTAGGGAATAGTTACGCTGTGCAATTGGTTACATAATCTCAATAAAGGATACTGAGCCTTGGTTCTGCAGTGTTTATGTTTATATTCACAGAATCTAACAGCACAATATTTGGCATAACCCATACAGCAATCCCAAACTAATCCCACTGCACTACTCTGCCTAATACAGTTTGTTTCAAATATCCACACTCTCCCCCTCTCACGAAAATCGGTTTGTACCTCCCGGGATAGGGATTGGGATAGGGAAGCTTAAAGGATGGACTGACCAAGGCTCTTTGGATGTTGAACTAACAGACTCCCTCCAAATCTGGTATCTGCCTTCTTCGATACAGGGATCAGAACTGTGCACACTACTCCAGATGAGAGCTCAATTAATCATTTTAAACCAGAGGTGGGTAGATTTGTACAAACTGAGAGCAGAAAAAGATAAGGAAGTTTAAGAAGTTAGGGCAGCAAGGATCTCACTAAACAGCCAGAGAGGGTCAAGGGGCTGAAGGTTTTCCTGCTTTTAGTAAAATGATGGAAATAGTCTTTACTCCATTTGCCCCTGTGGAAAAGTACCCCTCATGGTAGGGGTACTTTCATTAAATCCTTCTCTGGGTGAAGGGTTTAAATGAACAGCAATGGCAGTGCAGAGACCCGGAGAAAGCAGTTCTCTCTTATGTGTACTAAATGGCTGATATCACAATGCATGTGCATTCAGCTCCAAACCTGAAATTTGGTTCCATTTAAGTCAATGAACCTAAAGTGTTGAACATACATCACAACACCAAGTGCTTAGGTTACAACATAGAACAGAAGACAATTTTTCAGATCTTCAGGGCACTGGTCTAAATAAAGGCAAGTGGTGGCCCACAAGGTCTAGAAGCCCAGGCCACACAAAACGGTGCTTGTAAACCTCCACCCTTTGTTTTACCAAAACATTACAACAGACCAAGGTGAAAAATAACACACTACAAATGACTGACATTAGGGCACAAACCTGGGGGTTATCCATGTACCATAAGAGCGCATTGTCTGAAGTGTCCAAGATAAAATATCGCCGGAGAAATTTTCCACTGCCTTCAACCTCCTCAATGTCCAAGAACCCGCAGACACGGCTGTATCGATCCACATAAGGCATTTCTGTTCTCACTGATCATCACACTGAAGGAGAACAAAACCAAGTGTTAAAATGGTTACCATTGCCTTTCAGGACAGATAAAGCAAACATTTTTTTTTAAAAACAGGAATGCCTATGCTTTTGAAACACATCAGGGAACCAATCAGCCTTTGGTTCTGTTGTTAAACATATGCAAGACCATTGGCTACTGATTGTGTGAATCTTGGGATCCAAGTCTATAGCTCCCTGGAAGCGGCCACACAAGTAGATAGGGTGATAAAGTAGGCATCTGGCATGCCTGCTTTCATTGGTCGGGGCATTGAGTACAAGAGTCAGGAAGTCATGTTGCAGCTGTATAACACTTTGGTTAGGTCGCATTAGGAGTATTGTGTGTAGTTCTGGTCACCCTATTATTGGAAGGATGTGGAGGCTTTGGAGAGAGAGCAGAAGAGGTTTACCAGGATGCCGCCTGGATTGGAGGGTATGAGCTACAAGGAGAGGTTGGACAAATTTGGGTTGGCGTCTCTGGAGCATTGGAAGCAGAGGGGAGACCTGATAGAAGTTTATAAAATTATGAGAGGCATAGATAGGGCAGACAGTCAGAATCCTTTTCCCTAGAATGGTAGTATCAAGTACTAGAGGACATGCATTTAAGGCTAGAGGGGGAAGTTTAAAGGAGATGTGCGGGGCAAGTTTTTGTTTTTACCCCAACTACCAGGGGAGATGGTGGAAGCAGATACAGTAGTGGCATTTAAGAGGCTGTTAGACACTTGAATATGGAGGGATATGGATCACGTGCAGGCAGAAGAGATTTAGTTTAATTCACCATCGCGTTCTGCGCAGACATCACGGGCCAAAGGGCCTGTTCCTCTGCTGTACCGTTCTATGTTCTGCTCTTCATTCAATCAATAGAACCCAAAGTGCCGAGGCAGGGACGACCCACAGCCAATTTTCAAGTTAGTGACCAGTGGAGTTTCTCATCTCCATTGTCATCTTCCAAGGAACTCCACGCAGCGGCAGATTCCAAACACATTTTACATACTTTACAGGATAAAACGAATAATGGAAGCAGCTTGGAAACAATCAAAGAATGACAAATGTGGCTCCCAGAATGGGACCAATACTCCAGTTGTAGCCGAACCAGTGGTGCTCACCATAACGTTCTTGCTAGTTCTCTATGTCTCCATTTATAAAGCCAGGGGGATCTCTGCTGTACACTTCTCTCCAACACTAAAGGTAACCACTTCTACATTCTTTACTGTTACTTTGCCAAACTTCTATCCATGATGCTACAGCAATCCCCACCTCTCGATTCCACAAGCTCCAATCTTGATAACAAGTCTATTATGTGGCATTGTATCAAATGCATATGCAAATTCCATAAACTACATTCCCCTCCTTGGCCCTCCCTCGTCACTTCAAAGAATCCTATTGAATTAGTTCAACACAATTTGCCTTTAACAAATCCATGCCGACTTTCTCTGAACAAGCCACACTTGATCTACTCATTGCTAATTCCGTCACTGAATGTTACCAAAACTTTCCCCAATACCAAAGTAAAAAGTTTTTTAAAGGCTGCCTTTCATTTCAAATGGCAATAAAGATAAGAAAGGATTAAAAAAAACATCTGGTAACGAGAGTGTTGTTACCGAATTGGAAACTTCCTAAAGATTTAACCATGCATCCTAAAAAGATTAATCCAACCCACACAATGGGTCAAAAGTTGAGAATGCAATCTCCATCCACTGTTACTGCAGCTGAGCTGATGTTCAATGTATTACCAAACAGCTGCCTAGCTAATCACTTCCAGTAAACCCAAGTCGGAAGGAGATTAATATTCAAGAAAGTCTAATGCAGTATCACACCGAGTAAATGCAAAGCTTCCAATAAATAATAGTTTTTGATGCAAATTCTTGTGCCCGTTACATGTGAAGTGATGACGGTTGTATGGAGGTAATGAGCTGTAATTTTAAAGCCGGTCTTTATCCTTTGGCGATACAATATCATGACAGCGATACACATCAGGCCTTGGAACGTCAATGTGATTCAAATACAGCCCATCACTCCCACACAAAGTCTTACAGCCCGGAAGGTGGCCATCAGATGGAACAGTCTTAAACTTACTGGGAAATGTCAGAGGCTCCACTTCCAGCTCTCCACACTTATCTGGAGATTCAGCAGTGCTGTGCAAGTCTGCAAGTCCCAGATTTGGCAATTGGTTTATTATTGTCACACGTACAGAGATACAGTGAAAAGCTTTGTCTGTGTGCCATCCAGACAGATCATTCCACACATTAGTACATCGAGGTAGTACAAAAGGAAAAATAACAGAATGCAGAATTTGGTGTTACAGTTACAGAGGAAGTGCAGTGCAGGTAGACAAATAAGGTGTAAGGGCCATGACAAGGTACATTAAGAGATCAGGAGTTCTTTATTCTACGAGAGGTCCTTTAGGATTTGCTGAGTACTCTTGAGTTTGTATGTGGTAGGAACAGCTGGGAGTGTTTATTTGCATTTGTTTGGATTGAGTTTAGACAAGGTGTTTTTAAGTTTTTAGTTTTTTTCCCCTTTTTTGTGATGTTTAAATGACTGTTAATCTAGGAAGTTCTCCAAATGTCAGAAGATGTGCTCAAAGTCTTTATCTATGGACAAAGTTGGGGATCTGGCTTAGCCAGCTGTTAAAGTTTTTTTCAGGTATTTTATGGGCGAGGCTTGTTCTCCCCTGTCCCACCCTCACTACGTCTGCACAAAGGAATTAAGTGGCTGCATCACACTACCAAGACTCATTACACTGATGGAGACAGCCATGGGTAGCAGACTGACTCTGGCACATCTGCAAGTCCACCTCTGGTGCTTACAGCAGCAGTGCCTTCAGCAGCATCGCTGTGAGCACATGTGGCCCAATCCTAGATGTTTATCTGTTCATTCACAGATAGTAGGCATCACTGGCCATTTATTCTCCATAATTAGATGCCCTTGGACTGAGGGGGCAGTTAGTGTCGACCGCATTGGCTCTGCAGCCACATATGGGCCAGACCAGGCAAGGTAGTTACCAGGGAACCAGATAGGTTTCATGGTTACCATTGGCTACTGACACTAGCATTTTTCCTAAAAGAAAAGTTCACATTCTTTTAATTACTTGAATTTAAATTTCCCAGCTGCCACAGTGGGATTCGAACTCACCTTTCTAGACCAATGACCCAGGCCTCTGGCTGCATCCAGTAACAACCATTGCCCAGCAAATTTGAGCTTTACCCTCAAGTACATGGCCAGTGACCTTTGAAGTTCCCTATGGATGCTAATCCTTTCAAGGTCCATTCTAGATTATAACACCCTTCAGTGTTAAATGTCTTCTCCTCACTAACATTTATAAATCCATGCAATTTATTGTTCCCAACTTCAATGACTATGGCAGCTGGGAAAATGGCTCAGAAGGCCAGAAACATCTTGGTTTTGGTTCTCAGGTGCTGCCAAGCCAGCTGATCCCGAGATGGAAGGAGAACATCTATAACTGCGAGAGCAAGATGGGGCAAAACAGCCAGGTTTCTGTTCCCAACAGAGTCAATTGGAATTGTGCACATGTAGGTGTGAGTACTGTTGTGGGAGATACCCTCCAAACCCCACAGTAGTCAACTGAGACTCAGTTCCTTTGTTTAACAGTTTATCCAAGCAAGGAAGCCACTCAGATACAGAGTTCCAAAATGACTTAAAAATCTTAACTTATGTAGTGATTATTATATCCCAAGCATTATTACACATAATCAATACTGTCCATTTCTATGGTTACACATCAGACATCAGCATTTCCTTGACCAACCTGAGATGAGACCCTTTTACTGGTCTGTCAGCCAACCATAATAATGCATCCCTTTGATTCAATCAACGTCACACCCTCCAAAAGGTCATTTGTATCCTACAGGCCCCAGCCTCTCTGCTGACTACTTGTGTGCACCAACCTATTACATCTCCCTATATTGCTGCAGAGACTAATTGCTGTGTGGGCACAGATCGGAACTGGCTTAAGTACGTTGGTGTGTACATCATACCTCCAGCACAGACTACACCCTTGCACAAGTAGACTATTGAACGGTTTCCTTATACAACGAGATGGACTCTTGACCTCACAATCTACCTGGCTGTGACTTTGCACCTTTATTGTCTACCTGCACTGCACTTCCCAGTAGCTGTGACACTTTATTCTGTATTCTGTTATTGTTTTTACCCTGTAATACCTCAAATCACTGTGTAATGAATTGATATGTACAAACAGTATGCAAGACAAGTCTTCACTGCACCTCGGTACAAGTGACAATAATAAACCAATTCCAATATCAACAAAACTGGTTGAGAAAACTGAACCATACAATGCACAAAGATTCCACTTTACCTGCGGTTGCTCTTGGAATGAACAATTCCACTCCCCTCTCTTTACCCAGGGAAGAGCTGCTACTGTCTCATGCCTGACTTGCATCAGAATGGTCTCCATTTCAGGATAACACCGACCGGACACGCCTTCCATTTCCATTCCCTATTCAGTGGGACACGCTCACTGTCTCAACCACAAAACTTTCCCACCGGTCACCACAGTGAGTGCATGGCGACACCATAGCGAGCACTTCACTCCACCAAGGATCAAGCCTCCCAGACAACCAATCAGAAAGGACCTCAGGCAGAAAAACAAATTTATCTTTCTGCTTCCATCTTGAGAGGCTAATCTAGCTTTCTCCACCTCTACCATTCACTTTAAACTGACACAAAGCTTCACCAATGACGCAATCTGTACAACCAATGGATTCACAACAGACCATTTCATAATCTAAGGCACATACCCTCATCGTTGTGACATTTTCCCCAAAGTTTTTAAATTTTGTTGAAGATATTCTGTCAAGTTCATTTCATTGAGACAACTGTGTCATCTATATGTTAACTGTAGATTACAAGATCAGGGAGGTTACGGTATATCTTAATAAAACATCGGTTGGGCCATAGCTGGAGTACCATGTGCAGTTCTGGCCACCACACTATAGGAGGGATGTGATTGCGCTGGAGAGGGTGCAGAGGAGATTCTCCAGGATGCCGCCTGGGGTGGAGTGTTGCAGTTATGAGAAGTGACTGGAGAGGCTGGTCGTGTCTACCTTGGGGCTGAGGCAGAGCTGATAGGGGTACAGATCCTCCCCAGGCTCCGCTCCCGTGAACTGTTCGTAACCCGGACAGTTCGCAAGTCAGAAATGCGGCCGCGAACCCAGTTCCCGGGCAACAGCAGATGCCTGCAGCCCCACGATGCTCGTTCACGCGTACGGGCTGTACATAAGTCAGGCGTTCAGAACCCGAGGACCTGTATATAAAATTATGAGGCATAAACAGAGTAGATAGTAAGAAACTTTTCCCAACAAGATAGGTAAAATTAGAGGACACAGGTTTAGAGTAAGGGGGAAGAAAAAAAAGAGGTTACGAAAGGATGTGGAGAAGAATTTTTTCCACCCAGAGGGTGATTGGAATCTGGAACGTACTGCCCAAGGGGGTGATGGAGGAAGAGACTCTCACAATATCTAAGTATCCAGACAGGCACTTACATCACCAAAGCAGAGAAGGCTACAGACCAAATGCTGGCAAATGGGATCAGAGTGGATGGTAACTGATGGTCAGCACGGATAGGGTGGGCCGAATGGCCTGTTTCTGTGCTGTGTGACTCTACGTCAATTACAAGAGGGAAACTATTGCATTGACATAGTGGCTTAATTCAGCTTCAAACAGCTCCTCAAGCACTGTTAGTTTTGACATGGAATCACTGGGCAGCCAAAATCTGATGGTAATGTGGGCACAGCAAGATCACACAACGAACGAGCTAAGTGACTGGTTGATCAGTTAGTTGATGGATGAGTGGGCACACTGGTAAGGATGCCAGAAAATCTCTTTAACAGTGATGCGATGGGGTTCTTGTGTCCACCTGACAGCGCAGATAAGATACAAGATATCTATTTATTAGTCACATGTACATTGAAACACACAGTGAAATGCGTCTTTTTGCATTACTGAGAATGTGCTGGGGGCAGCCCGCAAGTGTCGCCACACTTCCGGCACCAACATAGCACACCCACAGCTCCTAACCCGTACGTCTTTGGAATGTGGGAGGAAACCGGAGCACCTGGAGGAAACCCACGCAGACACAGAGAGAACGTACAAACTCCTTACAGGCAGCAGTGGGAATTGAACCCAGGTCGCTGGCACTGTAATAGCATTACGCTAACCGCTACGCTACCGTGCCACCCATGCAAGGCCTCAATGCAAGGTCTAACTGAAGATTCCAACCACACCCTGGGTGAAAAAAAATTCTTCCTCAGATCCCATCCAAAAGACAACACCTCTGACTGTGCAGCAACCCCTCTGGAGTGTCTGACCATGCCAGGTATTCAAACTGGAGGTGGTGGGCCATGGTAAAGTTAGAGGAACAAAATCACATGTTCATAGTGGGGAACAGGGGATCAAAGAGCAGAGAGAGGACACAGAGAGCAAGTTCCAGAACATCTGGCTTCAAACTTTTTGCACTCATCTCTGGGCTGGGATTTGAACTTTCGATCGTGAGCTGGAGATTTACCCAGATCTTGGTATTTAGATTTACCAGGATGCTGCCCGGATTACAGAACATGGGAAGGTTGAGTGAGCTCGGGCTTTTCTCTTAGGAATGACGCAGGATGAGAGGTGACTTGATAGAGGTGTATAAGATTATGAGGGGCAGAGATAGAGTGGACAGCCAGCACCTTTTCCCCAGGGTGGCAATGGCCAATAACAGAGGACATCAGTTTAAGGTCAGAGGAGGAAAGTTTAGGGGAGATGTTGGAGGTAGTTTTTTTTTATACATACACGGGAGAGTGGTGGGTGCGTGGAACATACTGCTGGGGGTGGTGGTAGAGGCTGATACAACAGGGAAATTTAGAAGACTATTAGATAGGCACACGGATGCAAGAAAAATGAAGGGTTATGGGCTGTTTAGGAGGGAAGGATTGGATTGGTCATGAGTCAGTGTTTCTATAGGTCAGCACAACATCGTGGGCCGAAGGGCCTGTACTGTGCTGTACTGTTCTATGTTCTATTGAGGGGAGTACTGAACCACAACTGACACTATCGCACGGAATTTATAACGTCGAGCCAGAGGCAGGCAGGGGCCACAGTTTAGCACAAGATCCTCAGGGTGTAGTTTAACCTTCCATCCCCTATTGAAACCTCAGGCCTGAAATTACACTGTCAAGTCCAGAGCAGTGATTACAACCACAACCTAACACCAGCGTACTGTCAGACGATCAGTGCAGATGTGATGAAACGCAAGTCTGGACACATTATCATCATCTTTTAACCATTGGCTCGAGCGCTGAGTTAAGGATCACTCTAGACACCCAGGTATGACAATCTATACACTATCGGAGCCATTGCCTTTGGGGCAAGTTGAGACCCCATCTCCTCCAGAAGATGGAATGCCAAAGATCTGATGGCATTCTGTCAAAGAAAAACAGGGGAGCTACCTCACCATCTTGGCCAACGTTTTCCCTCAGTCAACACTGGTGTAAAACAAAGTAAATAGTAACCCCACACAAAATGCTGGAGGAACTCAGCAGGTCAAGCAGCATCTGCGGAGGGAAATAAACAGTCGATGTTTTGGGTCGAGACCCTTCATCAGGGCAGGTGGCCAATCCTGATGAAGGGTCTCGAACCGAAACGTTGACTGTTTATTTCCCTCCATAGATGCTGCCTGACCTGCTGAGTTCCTCCAGCATTTTGTGTGTTGCAGATTCCAGCAAGTGCAGAATCTCTTGTCATTGCAACATTGCTGCTTGTGGGAGTTTCCTGGGTTGTGATAGTTGGTACACTTCAAAATACTCAAAAAGCTTTTGTGTTTCAGAATGTGTTAACAGGCAGAGATGCAGATTGTCCTCAACTTCCTCTTTCCAGTGTATACTTCCAGCGCCCCACACACACACAGCTCCGATTTGTACTCTAGTTTTGGCAAGACCAAAGAGGAGGGTGGTCTTGCCTGATCTCCCACCCTTCTCCAATTGATTGCCAGAACAAAATGGGATTTAGCCAGGAAAATTCAGAGATGACAGAAACCTACTGGTCACAAGCAGATGCCTGTTTCAATGGAAGTTCTCATTCCGGTTTAACAGCCAAGCACTTATGAAATTATAACCAAGATCTGCAAAAACCAAAGAATACTTTAAGAGAGACGAGTCTGAAAAATGATAATAGAGCTTCCTCTTTTCTTTCCGTGTTGCACAGCTATTAAAATGGGTTCACTGTCAGTTGGCTTTCCGAGCTTTAGAGTAAATTCTGAAACATCCCACCAAGTTATGTGGTTCAAGGACCTGTTTGCCGATTTGAAATTACGTTCACCCTCCCCTTTCTTCGTGGACTTGTGAAGGTTTTATCAGCATTGCCCGTTCACTCCTGTGTAAAACTTAACTGTCTCCAAGAACCAGATCTGGAGGTTTCCACACGCCCCTGCACTCAACGTTGGCATTTCCAAGAGTGGGCCACCACATGGTGCACAAAATGAATGCTGGCCAGGTACTCGTGACTCCCACAGCCGGTCAAGCTTCTACATTATAGCGCTGGTCCCTTTATTTAAAGGAAAGATATGCTAGCATTAGAGGCAGTCCAGAGAGATTCATTAGGCTAATTCCTGCAAAGAGCAGGTTGTTCTATCTCAAGCAGCTAAAAAAGTTAGATCTACGTTCTTTGAAGATTAGAAAAATGAGGGGTGATCTTATTGAAACATGTTAGATCCCAAGGGAGACACAAGAGACTGCAGATGCTGGAATCTGGAGCAACAAGCCGTCTGCTGGAGGAACTCAGCGGCTCGAGCAGCTTCTGTGGGAAGAAAGGAATTGTTGATGTTTTGGGTTGAAACCCTGCACCAGTCCAGCAGATTTGTTAGATCCTAAGGGGACGTGACAATGTAGATGTTGAGACGTTTCTGCTTGTGGGAGAATCTCACAGTTACAGGATAAGGGGGTAGTCTTTAGAACTGGGATACATAGGAATTTCTTCTCATGGAGGGTTGTTCTCTACCCCAGAGAGTCATGGAGGCCGGATCAGTGGATACGTTAAAAAGGAGTAGATAAGTATTTGAAAGTTTGGGGAATTGAGGGACCTGGAGAACTGGTACAGAAAAGGTCAGCCAGGAACACACTGAATGGCGGGTCAGGCATGAGGGGATGAGTGGCCTACTCCTGCTCCTATTTTCTTGTGTATTCATGTTTGATGGAGCTCAGTCACAGATCAGCTGCTTTTTACTCCATTTTACTGTTCCATCCACTCACAGCCCACCCACTGACAATGGGGAACTGGTAAAATGGTAAAACCAGTTGCAAATTACAACCACCTTCTCCTACCTTCAAGGTCAGAAGTCTCAATTAACTCAAACCCCATCAGAGTTTTGTATCAGTGACCTAGCCCAATGCCAGCTGAGGATCAGAACAGCAAGACGTATGGGAAATAAAGAAAGACCTTTTATTTCTCGAGGTCCTTAGAACCAAGGTGAAGCTTTGGAAGTGTAGCCAGTTGCGATGTGGGGAAATGCAGTGGCCAATTTTTGGCAAAGCAAGCTCCCACAAGTAGAAGTGAAAGCAGCGCCAGATGATGGGTGATCTTGATGGACAGATTATTATTCAAGCACCTCGGGAAAACACCCCTGGCTCTTCTTCCAAGTAGTCATGGGTACCAATCCACCCACAGCTTAGCATCAATCCAAGGAGTGGTGCCTCTGACAGTGTAGCACTCCCCCAGTACAGCAATGGTGTGCCGATGGGGATTTTTGTCCTTGGGTTTCTGGACAGGGAGAAATGATCAGAGTTTGGATGTGATGCAACGTTTAGGTTTTGATTAGTGAATCCCTCCCATCATGGGCACCCCAGTGGGTTTAAAGATAGACTGCATGGTGGGGGCTGAGCCACAAGCAATGAAATAGAAACTCAGCCCCCTTCACTACACACCATCACTATTCCATTACAAAGTACTGAGCACCAGCTAGAGATACAAATGTTGAGCACGTACCATACACTGAGACACCAGTTTTCTTCAGCATTACCATTACCCTGCCACAGTGGAGCTTAAACTCTCCCCCTCTGTAACTATTTTCCCTCTGAATACATTGCTTATATTGATTTCTCACAATAGCGAAAGAGGCCATTCAGTCCACCGAGTCTGTGCCAGCTCTCAGAGCAATCCCACGTCACCCTCGTTTTCCCTGTTACCTAATCTCTTTCACACGCCCATCCTGTTCCCCACCCTCCCCCCACTTCTCCTGCCACCCACCTACTCCAGAGGTCATTTACAGCAGCCATCCAACCCGCACGTCATTGGGATGCGGGAGGAAATGCCGCACCTGGGGGGAACCCAGGAGAGTGTGCAAACTCCACACCGACAGCGTCCAAGGTTAGGATCGAACCCGGGACCTCGGAGCTGTGAGGCAGCAACTTTACCCATGCAGCTCACTTCAACCCCTTCTTAAAGCCACCACCACCACTCGTGGTGCTGCACTCTCCCAGGTTACTTTATCGCCACACTCTCTTTCAGAGAGAGAGGGCCTCAGCTACATTCTGTTTAAAACTTTAGAAAATGGAAGGTTTTCACAAAAGAGAACTGACCCCCAACCTGCCCCCCCACCCACATCGGATACAGACATGAGGGGCTTACAATCGAGCCAGTCAGCCCCCATCTCACTGGAGCTCAGTCGCTTCTGTTCCTTCCTCTTGCCGAGGGCTTTTAAACCTCCTGCCTCCACCATTCCAACAAACTAAAACCAATTCAGGCGTGGACCACTTAACCCGAATAACTTACTACGTTTGTCTGTCTTTCAGTTGGAGGGGTTAAAAATGAGGGTTGGAGAATAATTTCACAGCTCATTCAAGAAGGCAGCAGGATGGGCCAACAAGATACCATCATCCCGGGAAACCCTAGAAGGGAGAAAGGCCCGTATCCCCTCTCACCTTTCAGCTCCCATTCAGGATGTTCACGTTACCTCGCAGCCAATGAAGGGCCTTTGAAGTATGTGAGGTAAAAAGTATGAGTCAGCTTAGAGCCAGTGGCCACACACAGCAATGTGATAGTGAATCATCTGCCTCAGGTGTGGATCGGGGGAAGTGTTATGCACAACACCAGGGAAAACACTCTGCTCTTCCTCAAACTGTGCTGTGGATCTTTAACGCCTGCACTCCAGAGCAGACAGGGCCTCACTTTCATGCTTCATGCAGAAGAGGTGCCTCAGATCCTACTGCACTCCCTCGGCGCTGCACTAGATTACTGGCCTAGGCCCTCTGCTGAGATCTATGCAATAGATACGCTCAAAGCTCAGGCAGACAGCTTCTTGGTCTACAGGGGAGTCCAGGGTTACATGGAGGATTGATAGACCAGACCCCAGGGGCCAAATGGCCAACTTCTGCCCCCAATTCCTGACACTCCTGGAGCGGGACTTGGAACCCATGACGTTTCCCCTCAGGAGCGAGAGTGGCTCAAATGAGCTGCAGCAATAACGATGGACAAAGGGCCTCGGCTGAATCAAACAAAGCCCTCACATCATTGTCATACAGCACAGAAACAGGCCCAACCACAGCCGTGAATGTCCAGAGGGCATCATCACTCCTTGGATCCAAGGATTGTATCGGGGTTAAAGCAGTGCCCATGTCAATCACAGCCCTGCTGCTTCAACAGTACTGAAGCACCGTCTCCCTGTGGACTCTGCAGCTGACCCCTGCTGAATCGCCATTGTGGCCCACAAAGCCTCGACCATTAGGAGACTGGAGCCTGGGAAAGGTTGGCCACTGGTGAATCGTGGGCCTGTGAGCCTCCAGGGGATGGAGAGCTGGAGGCCATAAGATGGGTGATCCTAGGAGCCATGCCGATTCAGCAGACCAGAGATCAGTGCCTTGCTGGGGCCGGGGATAGAGGAAGGTAGGGGAATGAAGATCAGAGCTGTTATGTGTCCAGCGGAAAACATCACAGGGTCAGGTCACTGCATTACATAGAAAAGTACAGCACAGGAACAAGCCCTTTGGCCCATGACGTTATGCCAAACTAATTAACCTTAATGACACCTAATCCCTTCTGCCGACACAATGTCCACATCCCTCTGTTCTCTGCATATCCACGTACACTTCTAAGAACCTCTTAAATGCCTCTATCGTATCTGCCTCCACCATCACCCCAGGCAACATATTCCAGGCACCCACTGGTCTCTGGTTAAAAAAAAACTTGCCCCACACATCTCCTTTGAACCTACCCCCTCTCGCCTTAAATGCATGTCCTCTAGTATTAGACAGTTCGACCCTAGGAAAAAGATACCGGCTGTCTACTCTATCTATGCCTCTTGTAAATTTTATTAACTTCTATCAGGTCTCCCCTCAGCCTCCTCCACTCGACAGAACACAACCCTAGTCTGTCCAACCTCTCCTTGTAGCACATGCCCTCTAATCCAGGCAGCATCCTCTTCCGAGGAGTTGGGGAGTATAGGATAGAAGTAGGGGGATTACCGTAGCGGGGTCCCAGTCCGACAACTCGTGGAACCTAGCACTTGGGATTGACTCAGGACAGTGCTGTCTAACATCACCCCGATGAAACGTCACCGTGTGGGGAAGGACACAACTTCGTCAGCGCTTGACACATTAACCACGCCAGATGTACAAGCACAACTCATGTTAGGGGCTGGGTCCCAATCCCATTCCCAGAGGAACACAACACAAGCCAGATGTGCTCGTTCTCGAGGTTCACTCTGGGAAAGGTGACCATGATGATGTAAACAGAACCAGTAATCGGGCACCAAGGCCAGTGTTCAACCTTCCACCGATTACTTAACCCGAAAACCAACTCCAATCGGAGGAAATTTCATCCAACTCTCACTGCTCAATGACTGATCCAGTGTCGCGTAGCTCACGTCTCCGAGCTCATGTCTGATCATCTTTCCCAGAACCTGGGAAGCACAGCTCTCTTGACCAGCTGCCAACAACCAGTTCGGTCTGGCCAACAAATGACTTTATTCATGTTAAAATTCAATGCCTTAAAATACAATGCAGAGGCAGTTCCTGCTAAATACATTAACCCAAGCCTTCTGAGAAATGCTCCAGCCTGGAATTTTAATGTGGGTCAAACAGAAACCAACTTTACTGGCACTGTCAACACTGAACAGTTTAACACATCGCCGAGAGTGATACTTCTTCAGTTTGTAAAAGTGAAGTAATTACTAGGAGACCTGACTTACAGCTGATCATGTAAAAGGTGTCCTTGTAATAGGAGAAGTTTGTAATGTTATCAGAAACTTTGTGGTTGTCTCGTTTTATTCTGTACACTGTGCACACTTTGTTGTAGGTTCCACTCGTTTGCTTAAACTCCTGACTTCCCAATGTTCAAAGGTCAATCAATATTTACATGGGGTTTTCTATGGTTTTAGTAAGGGGAACACTGTGGAATCTCCCACACATTTCCCACTCAACCACTTGTGCAGAGAGATGGGAAGACCCCTCTCTGAGGAACTTACTCACTGCCCTGTGGCAGTTTAGCAGGGTAATACACAGAGACAAAGAACCAAAGCAGGCCCTTCAACGCATCACGTCCATCCTGAACCTTTTGCCCATCTGCACTAATCCTACTTGCCCACATTAGACCGGTGTCTGTCCACGCCTTGCCTACGTGTGTCCGTCTACGCCTTGCCTACGTGTGTCCGTCTAAATGCATTTTAAACATACTAATTGTACCTGATTCCACCACCTCCTCTGGCAGCAAGTTCCAGACGTCAACTGCTCTCTCTCATTAAAAAAAATCTTGCTCTTCAAATCAGCTTTAAATCTCCTTCCACCCACCTTAAACCTATGTCCTCTTGTTTTCGAAACCCCTACCATGGGAGAAAGAATCCCACTATCTACCCCATCTCTGCCTCTCATAATTTTAAACACCTCTATCAGGTGGCTCCTCAGTCTCCTCTGCTCCAGGGAAAAACAAGCTCAGCCTGTCCAGTCCCTCCCCATAACCAAAGTCTTCCGATCCAGGCAACATCCTGGTGAATCTCCTCTGCACCCTCTCCAGCACAATCACATCCATCCCATAGTGTGGTGATCAGAAAGGAGGGAACTCCTCTTGACCACGGTGAGAAAGAGACTGCACAGAATCCCGTTGAATTTATAGTGACCAATCGCTGATGTTTCTCTAATGCCCAGATGTTAATGGGCAGAGTTTGTCCTGGGCTCAAAGCCCCTCGCCTCTTGCTCAGACCACCACCAACTTTTTTCTATACAGTCTTTCTAACATTGCAAAACATCCTAAGCAATTCTCTGAAGCATTACTGAGAAAAGTTTGAGCAGCCTCTGTGGGAGGTTGTAATGTGTTCCTGGAATATCTCCGGACTGGCCCAGATGGAGGGATTTAGGGAGGGGGTTGCAGAGCCTGGAGCTGAGGTAGCTGTAGGCACAGCCACCAATGGCAATGTGATTAAATCCGAGATCATGAAAAAGCTGAATCTACCACCCCAAACACTCTCTCCCTCCACCAAAGGGTGCAGTGTGTACCATCCACAAATTGCACTGCAGTTACTCACCCTTTCTACTTTGACAGGGCCTCCCAAACCCACCACCTCTACCAACAAGGACAAGGGCAGCAGGTGCAGGGCAACACCACCACCTTGCAGGTTCCCCTCCAAGTCACGTATCATCCTGACTTGCAAATATATTGCTGTTCCTTCATCTAAAACCTAGAACTCCCTCTTCAACAGGACTGTGGGAGCACCTTCACTGAACAGACTGCAGCAGTTCATTGTCACCAGCTTCTGTGGGACAATGTGATTGGTGATAAATGCTGACCTTGTTATTGGTGTATTGTTGTCACATGTACCAAGATACAGTGAAAAGCTTCTGTTTGCCTGCCATCCAGTCAGGTCATGTCATACGCAAGTACAATGAGGTAGTGAAAAGAAAGACAGAATGCAGAACAGTGTTACAGTTACAGAGAAAGTACAGTGCAGGTAGACAAATAAAGTGCAAGGGCTACGACGAGGTAGACTGGGAGATCATCGTTCAAGGGTTCATCTTTTAGTGTATGAGAGATACGTTCAAGAGTCTGATAACGGCTGGACAGAAACTTGCCAGAGACACTCAGATCCCAATGCAAAGCAAGCTCTGGGGGAGGTGCAGGGCTGGAGGATGTTCCCTATTACAGAGTAGAGAAACCACAGAAGGGGCTGAAAACACGGACGGAGATTTTAAAAGATATTGTTGAAGTGCGAGTCAGTGTAACAGTGAGTACAGGGGTGAGGTCTGACCAGGAGTTGGGACAGGGACAGAGGAACTTCAGAAAGCTCCTGGTACAGAGGACAGCAGCTGCCTAACGTGCATTGTGAAGTCAGTCTGGGTGGTACAGGGATGGACAGGGCAGGTGGAAGTAGAGGGGCGCATTAAGGGCAGATACGAAGGTCCGACGCCTATCTCATCATCAGATGCCAAGGTTACCAAAGGCCTAGTTCACTGGCAGAGCCCGATGGTGGCCAGAGTACGAAGTCAGGCGGGCTTTGAAGTTGAAGCAGTTACCCATATTTCGTTCACAAAGGAGACCATTCAGCCCACAGAGTCTATCCCATTTCCCCACCCATTTAGTCCCCTGTAATCCATGCTACCTCACAAGCCCATCAACTTCCGCCTGATTCTCCTACCACCCACCCACACACTAGGGGCAATTTATATCGGCCAATTAACCCATTGACCCACACGTCCTTGGGATGTGGGTCACAGGGAGAACGTGCAAACTCCACACAGACAGTGCCCCAGGTCAGCATCGAACCTGGGTCGCTGGAATGGTGAGGTTTGCAGCACTATCTGCTGCACCATTCTGTGGTCTGTGGAAATTTCTGCCCACCCTGTAGTGGAAGTTGGGCAAGGAAAGTCACAGCAGAGTGCTGGAGAGAGAGGCCGTGGGGTGGAGAGGGGATAAATGACGGCACAGGGGACTGGGGGCACATAGAATGGGACCTGGATGGGAGGTGGAAGAGGGACCATGGACACGTCCTCCTACAGATCTGGGAATACACCAGGTCACATCCCAGGCCCACGCCGACTCCATGTCCACGTTCACCTTATGGAGCGCCAGTTGTGTGCCTATCCTCAGATACAACCCTTGGTCTGAGCGACAACCACGAGAAAGGTGCGCCAGAGTCTTTACTTTCTTAGGAGGTTAAGGAGAATCAGCTTGTCACCAAACACTAACAGACTTCTACAGATGTACTATTGAAAGTGTCCTGACTGGCTGTATCACGATCTGATACGGCAATTCAAATGCACAGGAACTCAAGATGCTGTACAGAGTAGTGGACTTAGACCAATACATCACAGGCACATCCCTGCCATCTTCTCACAGCTACCATCGGGCAGGAGGTACAGAAGCCTGAAGTCCCACACCACCAGGTTCAGGAACTGCGACTTCCCTTCAACCATTCGGTTCTTGAACCAGCCGGCACAACCTTAATCACTACAGTATAGCAACACTACGACCACTTTGCACTGAAATCAACTTCGTTATTCTTGTTCTAATTGTGTTCTTTCTTGTAAATATTGTGTTTGATTTGTGGTTTCTTGTGAATGCTGCTTTTATGATGCTATGCGCCTGTGATGCTGCTGCAAGTACGTTTTTCATTGCACCTGTGCACACATGTACTTGTGCCTGTGGCAATAAGCTGACCTTCAATAAAGCCTCCAATCACCCCCAGCAGCCAGAGGTGTCACCCAAAGACAGACCAGCCCTGCCCATATTCACTGCTTTCCTCCATTAACCTGTGAACTCTGAACTGGAGCCCCAAACTTGGATCCTCTCTTCCTGCGCCGGTCCTAGCTGCCTAGCTGGGGCAATTCCCCCACTGCCTCCAACCCCACTCCTGCAACAACAGGCTCATAACAGTCAGCAGCACACTTACCCATGACATGTATCACAAGACAACCCTTCAGCTGAACCCTGCACACACAGATACTCCAGATTCCCTACAGGATTCCTCCCCCCACAGAGAGGCTGACTGTAATGCTGCCTACAGAGAGTGCTCCTGCCCTACAGGTCAGGAGCAAAACTGAGGCTCAGGTCTTTGGCCTACTGTTGTCATGTGACTGCATCCAATGTACAATACCCAGAAAACCAGTAAGACAAGTCAACAAAACTGTTTTAATCATCAGTTGTAGACTGATAAACCCTGGCACAAATCGACACTCAGTTTAACCGTTTCCTGACCATCCTCTGGTTGTCTGGTGAACAGATTCTGAAAGCAGTGAAAACTGTCTAGACTCACAGAGCCCAATTTCGACTGAGATAAGGGCCCCAGAATCAGTGTGCCGGTCTACAGGACAACATGTGTCACCGAGGAGCTGGTTCGCTGTGGTGTCAATGCAGCCCCAACAGGAGTGTCCTCCACGGTGCCCAGCCCCAGTTCACACCACCACAACCGGTTCTCGAGTACGCGAGTTATCCCGAGAATGGCCATTTCCCCAACAACAATAAACCAGGGGTCCTTGAAAGGCCAGGCTGGGCAGCTTCAGTGTTCATCCGACCCAGGCCGCAATGGTGGTGACGTCCAGGGGCACTGAACCAGCGCTCACTCCAAGCCACCAGACCCACAGATCAGAAGGACTAGCAGAGACCCTGGGCCACATCAGGAGTTCCCAGTCATCCAAAGTAGCAAGGGGCGCGAGCAGGTGGGCCTGGGACGAGAGTAGGGACAGAGGGGCACAGGGAAGGTGGCAAGGATAGGAATAGGGCCAATGGCAGGAGCAGGGAGGAGCACAGAAGGGGAGACCTTGGGGACAGGGGCAAGTGCAGTGTTCAAGGGGCAGGGAGATCTGTGGGGCAGGGAAAGGGAGCCCTCAGGGGCAGGGCAGTCTCTGAGGGGCAGGGGCAAGGGCAATTGAGCCCGAGTAGCCAGGCTGCAGAGCCACCAGCACTTGGATCAGCCACCCAGCAGGAGGATCAGGAAGGGCTTGAGGGGAGGGGGGGGGGGGAAGAGCCCCAAAGGCTGGGCTTTGGCTTCAGTGCAGGAATTTCTGCCCCCGCCTCCTCATCCAACCCTCACCACGTTGCTGCACCGCTGAGAGACTGACCAATCGAAATACCCAACCAAGTATCGAGGGGCACAGCCCCAGCCCCCACACGGCCGACATTTTTAAAGGAGAAAAGGATTTTGACAATGCTGCCCTCCAGTTCCTCAGCTGAAGTTCAGCCTCGAGGCACAGGACTCAGAGAGGCAGGGAGAGCTCACCAGGATGGACAGACCTGAAGCGGAGACCCAAGCCGGAGGTTAAAGCTGGAACAACGAAACCTACCTCGTCCCTGACAAACATCGGGTTCTCCGGACAGGGTTGCTCGAGATTCCTTTCACGGCAGCCGGCAGCAGAGACGGAGCCAGTCTGACACCTCGTCTGAATGACAGCGCCCGTGACAGTGCGGCACTCCCACAGCTCACAACAAGACGTGTCTGACCAGGGCTGTGAGGTCCACACACACCACAGAAGGTGCAGCACCGGAAGGTGACTCGGGCCACTTGTACACAATGGGGACGGATACTGGACCACTGACTACGCAGCCTACAGCTCAGTTTAAAAGGAAAGACAGGCCGTGGAAAGTTGGAGCTGCAGCCACAGCTGCCTCTACGTCTCGTCTCTGCAGAATGCCCAGCTGACTGAAGGGCACATGACGAAGGAGGAAGCTGGTGGGAGGGGGTGAGACAGATGGGAGGGCGCCGAGAACGGGACTTCCCCACGGATCAGTCCCATGCTCACAGTGCCGGCAGGGCAGGCAGTTTCACCGGAAGTGGGAATGGCCGAGGCTGGTCTCGTGATGCACCGCGCACTCGCTCAGCCCGGTGACGGGAGCCCGCAGGAGCCCAGTACCAGGGCCCTGCGCACGGCGTCCCCACGCACACTGTGTCCCCACACCCCCGGGAGCTGAGACCACCCCCCCCCCCCACCCAGAACGTGGCTCACTGCAGCAGGGTTAATGCCACTGGCATTCATCGAAAAGACCCCCAGGCTGGGCGAGCAACGTCTGTTTTCTGTGTAAGGGTGCAGGGGTGTCAGGCAGAGGGGGAGAGAGAGAGCGCGAGGGAATGTGAGAGGCAGAGAGAGTGAGGGAACGCGAGAGAGAGAACACAAGAGAGAGAGAGAGGAGAGAGAGAAAACGAGGGAGAGAGAGAGAGAGAGAGAGAGAGAGAGAGAGAGAAAACACAAGACAGAGTGGGGGGGGGGGAGGGGGGGATATAATGGATCTGGGATTGACAGCTCTCCAAAAAAACATAAAATTACAAACATGTGGGGTTCAAGCAGGAAATCGATCCCCACACGGAAGTCTTTTAACTGCACCCTGGTCTCCAGCAGGTGTTTGGCCAAGCCCTTTGCTGTGGTGCAGGGTTAGGCATCACTGAAGTCGCCCGGCGCCCTGTGGAACAGGTAGTGTGTCTCCAGCGACTCTCCATTGATCAGGCCGGGCAGCTCTAGCCAGAGAAGGGGGTTGCTCCTGTTCCATGTTCTCACCCCCACAGACACGCACAGGCCCAGGGGCTCAGTCACCACAAAGTGACTGCCTCCAGTGCACAGGGTGACAAGCAGGCCATTCTGCCAGTTCAGTCTGTGCTGGGTTTACCACAGGGCACACTGCATCCCTGATTCCCACAGCCCCTCCATCACCCCACCTCAAACATCACATCCCTCTCTGCCTCCATCACCAATGCCAGGGGTGGAAGGCCTCAGAAAGCCTCCTCCAGATTTGCATCCTTGGCATGCACATCTGCTGCACCTCATTCCAGCCACCTCCGCTACAATGGGCCCTGCCTTCCCATCCTCTCCATCCCTTCACCAATTTCAAGCTGTCCATGAGAAGTGATGCCTGCAGATTTCCCTCTCCTGACCACAACCTCCCTAATCAATAGACCATGCCCTGCAATGGGTCAGATTCCCCACGCTAGGCCCGGTCTCTCGGCCCCAGACTGGTCCCTCCACCCCAGGGGGAGGCTCTCCTCACTGGGCCTTGCCTGCCTGTGTCCCAGGCCAACCTCCCCATGCCTGGCCAGTAACCAAATCTCTCGGTTACCCCCTTCCCCGTATCGGATGGCCTGCAACACAAGGCCACAACTGCCTCGAGTAGAGGGCTGTACCTTTAACCACTGCTGGACCTCAGAGATACAACCAGACTCAGGAACAGCTTCTTCCCCACCGCTGTCAGACTTCTGACCCCATCACCTGTGTCACATTCCCTCCCCGGTGGTGCTGCCACATTCTCGAACCCTTAATTCTACCTCTTCTGTTATGGTCTTATTTCATTCTGTTCCGTTGCACTCCTAGTTCTGTTTGCAATATTATCTTTGCACCATTCCATTGTTCTGAGCGCATCCTCAATATTGTGCTAATATTACCATGTACGCTGTTCACTCTGTGAGCTTCACACGATCAAGGAATTTCACTGCACCCTGGTGTATATGACAACAAACTAATCCGAAGCCTGGATTTCAAGTTGCCATTGAACGCAGTGAGTTCTGCAATATCAAAGGAAAGGCAGCATCAAGGGGTCGCATTGACAGCCAGACACAGCGCACAGGCTCTTTTCCTCAAGAGTTGTTCTCGGGGACAATGTCTCCAACCATCCACAATCCGGGGGTGGGGAGCATGCAAGCCATCCAGCACCACTGCATGACATACTGCTCCAGGCAAGAATAAACGACGATCAGGAACCGGAATCACGCTTGCCGTCACTTGGCAGGTTTCCTTCCCTAGGCAGTTGTTTTGAATGATCCCACAGCTTCACTTTCACTGATTAGACTCTTGACTGACAACACCACAGCAACCAATGAGATGGAGGTGGGCCAAGTTTCTCCTTCCCAACTTCTTCCAATTTAGTGCATGGCATCAAGCTCCCAATGTGGTCTCCTCTACTTTGGGAAAAATCAACTGACAACTGGGCGATCGCTTTGTCAAACACCTCCCTCCCTGAACTCCCAGATGCCTGTCATTTTAATTCTCCATCCACACTGACCCCTCTGTATTTGGCTTCTCTCTTCCAACACAAGCTCAGTGAACGGCACCTCACCTTCTGACCAAGCCCTCAAACCGTCAACATATTCAACTACTTCAGATAGCCAGCCCACCTGGTTTACGTCACAACATGCCAGTTCTGACAAAAAGTCAGCAACTCGAAATGTTAACTGTTCTTCTCCCCACAGATGCTGCCTGACCTGCTGAGTGTCTCCAGTATTCTGTGTCATTTCAGACATCAGGCACTGCTCTGCTTTGTATCTCATTGTTCCTACTCTGAAATTCCCCTCTCGCTCCTCTTTTCTTATTAACCATCCACGTTTACACATCCTCAAGTCTGATCCGCTGCAATTAACTATCCTCCACCATCATCTCTCAGCTGATGCCACTATCAGTCTGGTCGCCACCCTATCGCAGACATTTTCCTGTTCTCTCCACCCTTTCGCTACTTGTTCCATTTCAAACATGTTCCATTCCCTACTTTCCTCAATCTAATGATCGAACTGCAACGTTAACTCTCCTCTCTCTCCACAGACGCTGCCTGACCTGCTGAGTGCTTCCACCACACCCTCCTTTTATTTCAGATTCTCAACACCTGCAGTGTTTTGATTTTCACCAACTTGTTGCAAGGCCTTAGAACAAATTCAACCATCAATTTCAACTGCATAAAATTACTGGATCATCTCTGAGCATTGAATAATTTAGTTGGGGTGCTTGGAAGAAAAAGTCTCAAAATAGCCCCATGTGCATGCAGTATCTGCACTTCTTTTGCTTCTGGAAGATCTGTGGTCCAAAAGAGACCGGTACGGTACCATACAAGGCCTGTGTTTCCCTGCTTATCACCGCCCAGCAGCTGTCTCCACCTTCACCCTCCTCACACCTCGCTCCCTCTGCCCCTTGTTTTTCCCTCATCTACTTCCAACTATCACCCACCTGCCTCTCTCTCCCCCAACACCCTCGCCCTCCCCCACACCTGGCCCCATCTGCCCATCATCATCCACCCACTCCTCAGTCCATCTATCACCTACTGGCCCCCGTCTCACGCCTCCCCCTTCAGACCAGCTGCCTTCCCTCTCCACTCTCAGTCCTGATGCAGGCTCTCAACCCTAAACATCAACAAGTCCTCTCCCCCCACAGATGCCACTCGACCTACTGAGTTCCTCAAGCAGATTGGTTGTTGCTTCAGTGCAGATGTACGAGAGGGAATTTTATGTGAAGAATAAATTTCATACTCTCATAATGGTAACAGAAGAGGCTGGAAACACTCAGCAGGGTCAGGCAGCATCTGTGGAAGACCTGAAACGTTAACTCTGGTTCTCTTGCTACAGATGCTGCTTGACCTGCTGAGCATTTCCAGCATTTTCAGAATTTTAGCAGTTTTTTTTTGATTTTCAGACTTCTAAACATCTCCCTAGGAGAGGCAAGTGGGAGAGAAAACATTTGCCCCATAACGTGGAGTCAGCTCTGCACTGACGGTGAACATTTCACGCTCAGAAGCAGTTGCTGCCTTTACAGTTTACGCTGCCCAAAACATTAATTACATGTAAACACTGCACCTAGCCAGATCACTTAGTGCTCTAGAGTTGCAAATAAAAAGATATTTCTGCCTGTAGTTTGGTGCTAACGTCATCTGGCAGCAGCTCGTCCAAACAAGATGTTCTCCGCCAGGCTGCCGCGTAGCCGTGCTGAGAGCCTTCGCGGTACCACAGAGCACCCAAGGGCGGCTCAGAACAGCAAACGGAGCACCCTCCCAACTCAAAGCAATCAACCAGTACCCATACCCCTGGGACAGGTCATGAGCTGGATGGTGAGCTTCAGCAATGTCCCGTTTTGATTGGAACATGCACAGTCAACTCCCGCCCCTCTGCACACACAGTAGATGGGAGGGGTCGGATGGAAGACAATCGGGCTCCTTGAATCTTCTCCACCACTGATCAGGGTACATACTGCTCACATTCTACCCAATCCCACTAATGCCCAGTAAGTCCTGGATATAAAAACAGGAAATACTCAACAGGTTAGGTCAATGAAACACTAACACTCCACAGACACTGCCTGACCTGCTGAGTATTTGCACCATCTGCAGTCCTTTGCTTTGCAATGCGGAGGTTCCACAACACTCAGCAGTCGAGCAGTCAAAGATTCACGACCCACCGTAGAGAAACGTCTCCATTTCTCACCCTAAACTCCTACTGCCTCACTTCTCATGAATTACGAGGAGGCCATTCTGCCCATTGAATCTATTTTGGCTTTCGAAGCAATCCAAACACCAACCTCCTCCACTTATTTCCTATAACCTCTTCTCTGTCACAACCCCATCAACTCCTCCCGATTCATCTACCAATTGGCGACAGCCGGGGCTGTTTACAATAACCTGGAGACACGAGAGACGGCAGATCCTGGACAAGTCTTGACCCAAAACATCAACTGTTTGCTGCCTGACCTGCTGAATTCCTCCTGTAGTTCTTTTCATAAGCTAATGAACCTACCAACCCATGGTTCTTGGAACACCCAGGGGAAACTCACCCAGTCACAGGGAGAACGTACAAACTCCACACAGACAGCACTGGGGATCAGGATTGAATTCTGATCGCTGGAGCAGTGAGGAAGCAGCACTACCTGCTGCGCCACCATCCCCCCGCTTCCAGGAATGTTCTCGACCTCACAACCCCTGTAAGACCCCTCCATGTTTCAAGGGTACGGCTCGATCTCACCTCCGTGAAGGAGTTGAGGGCAGATTGCCGGACCGCAAGACCGCCGAGCGATTGGACAACAGTGGCCTGCCTTCGCCAAGTATCTCACTGGCTGCACAGCGCCATGAAGGCGAAAGGTGCTATACAAATGCAAGTCCCACCTATGCCAACCAAAGAGCTTTCCTTTGGCAGGGTAACACAGGGAAAGATTGCTGATCAGCTGTCACTGATGAAGGATGGTTTGCATTCATTGCCCAGCTGGGACAAGGCAGGCACCTCCCCTACAGGGTAACCCAAACCCAGATGCCACCAATAAAATAATTTTGATTCACTGACAGTTCCGCAACAGCTAATTTGGCACAGTGAGATCAAAGGACATAAGAAACAGGAGCAGGAGGAGACCATCTGACCTGTCGAGCCTGCTCCACCATTCAATAAGACTCAATCTCTCCTCATAGGCTAATCCCCTCACCTGCGGAATCAACCTGGTGAACTTCCTCTGCACCGCCTCCAAAGCCAATATATCCTTCCTCAAGTAAGGAGACCAGAACTGCACACAGTACTCCAGGTGCGGCCTCACCAATACCCTGTAAAGTTGCAGCATAACCTCTCTGCTCTTAAATTCAATCCCTCTAGCAATGAAGGCCAACATTCCATTTATCTTCTTGATAACCTGTTGCACCTGCAAACCAACCTTTTGCAATTCATGCATGAACAGCAGTGACATCAGTGCAGAGGCAATTCAGAGAACTCCCCCATTCCTCTTCAAGACATAGCTGCAGGGAGCAGAGGCTGGGTCCTTGTTTCTGTCAAGGTCTGAAACCATCACCTCCCACCGTGCAGAGGTGTCAACCTTCACATCAGACCCACAAACTGCAAGACCACATCCTGGGCTGCTGCTCATGCACCTCCTGGGCGGAGTGTGGAAGAAGGGTCAGGTGGCACCTTCCTCCTCACGCCAAAAAATCCAGGCAAATCATGGAAACAGTGCGAGAAACTCACCCGCACCGGGACAGCCGTCACTTGCCATCGGAGCAATGCTCATCACAACCTCACAGCCCCTGACCTGCGTTTCAGCACAGATGCGTCACACCTCACGACCACTCACTTTCAGGCTCCATTTGTGCTCTTCCTCACACCGACTGCACAAATCACACAGACACACTGAAGCAGCTCCCAGATCCATTCTCCACTCTGGCTCCCACATCCGAGGGAGGAGTCAGATCGTGACTCAGGGTGGGTGGGGTTGGAAACCTGCTTGGACTCTCACATCCCCTCAACATTGAGCGCAGAGTTAATTGATTTATCATCATCACATGTACATTGAAAAGCATTTGTTTGCGTGCTATCCAGACAGATCATTCCACACACAAGTACATTGAGGAGGTACAAAAGGAAAGCAAGACAGAATGCAGAATATAGCGTTACAGTTGGTATTGGTATTGGTTTATTATTGTCACTTGTACTGAGGTACAGTGAAAAACTTGTCTTGCAAACCAATCATACAGGTCAATTCATTACACAGTGCAGTTACATTGGGTGAATACAGAGTGCATTGAGGTAGTACAGGTAAAAACAATAACGGTACAGAGTAAAGTGTCACAGGTACAGAGAAAGTGCAGTCCAATAAGGTGCAAGGTCACAACAAGGTAGATCGTGAGGTCAGAGTCCATCTCATCATATAAAGGAACCATTCAATAGTCTTATCACAGTGGGATAGAAGCTGTCCTTGAGCCTGGTGGTACATGCCCTCAGGCTCCTGTATCTGATGGAAGAGGAGAGAAGAGAGAATGACCCAGGTGGGTGGGGTCTTTGATTATGCTGGCTGCTTCACCAAAGCAGCGAGAGGTAAGGACAGAATCCAAGGAGGGGAGGCTGGTTTCCGTGACACGCTGGGCTGTGTCCACAACTCTCTGCAGTTTCTTGCGGCCCTGGGCAGAGCAGTTGCTGTACCAAGCCGTGATGCATCCAGATAGGATGCTTGCACAAATAAAGTGCAAGGACCATGGTAAGGTAGGTTGGGAGATCATACAAGAAGTTCATTCAAGAGTCTGATAACAGCAGGGCAGAAGCTGTCCTTGAGCCTGGCGGTAAGGAGAAGACTGAGGCCACCTCTCAGTCTGCTTTGTTCAAGCTGATAATTATGAAAGGCTGGTTAGGCAGACAGGTGAGGAGGAGGGAGAGGAGCCTGTTCAGAGAATCAAAGAGAGGGGTAGGTTTCTGAAGTGAGAAGGTTGCTTTTCAATTGCAGATTTGGAAGACGTAATGCCAGGAGAAAGATGCAAAGCAGAACAGCCACAATCCTCCGCAAAACATGATGACCATCTCCCAACATAATGCCAAACTTTCCCTCTCCTCCACACACATTAAACAAACCACGTTGTCAATGCAGGTGCTGCTGAGCTGTGTCCAGCCAATACCCGAGGTACTCAAATCTTTCAGGGTTGTGCATGCACCGTCATGGGTCTGAAGAACATAGAACACTACAGCGCAGTACAGGCCCTTCAGCCCACAATGTTGTGCCGACATTTTATTCTGTTCTAAGATCTATCTAACCCTTCCCTCCCACATAGCCCTCCATTTCTCTATCATTCATGTGGCTATCTAAGAGTCTCTTAAATGTCCCTAATGCATCTGCCCTCACAACCTCTGCTGGCAGTGCATTCCACGCACCCACCACTCTGTATAAAAAACTTACCCCGACATCCCCCTTATACCTTCCTCCTATCACCTTAAAATTATATCCCCTTGTGTTAAGCCATTGTCACCCTGGGAAAATGTCTCTGACTGTCTATTCGATCTATGCCTCTTATCATCTTGTACACTTCTATCAAGTCACCTCTCATCCCCCTCCTCTCCAAAGAGAAAAGCCCTAGCTCGCTCAACCTATCCTCATAAGACAGGCTCTCTAATCCAGGCAACATCCTGGTAAATCTCCTCTGCACCCTCTCTAAAGCTTCCACGTCCTTTCTATAATGAGGTGACCAGAACTGAACACAATACTCCAAGTGCAGTTTAACCAGAGTTCTATAGAGCTGCAACATCAATACATCATGAACTCAATACATCAGGACAGAAGTGCCTTGAAGAACAATAATACTTGTAACTCCCGTGTACAGACAGAAGCCTTTGGAAAGGGAAGATGGATCATTGGTGACACGCTAGCTTCCCCATTTCTGGCACTGATGTTATGGCAATGTACTGAGCAAAGCACCATCAAAAAGAACCTGGTCATTCCTTCAATGCAGCGCTGAGGGAGTACTGGATTGTCAGAGGTTCTGTTTCATTTTCCTGAATGAGACATTAGACCTGCCTCCCACGGAACAGTTCTTCAGGATCTTGGACAACATTCAGCCCTGAAGCAACAACGGCCAAAGGCAAATCAACAGCCAACTTCTGTCAGCAAAGTCTGAAGGACATTGTGCAGAGATTGCTGCTTGCATTTTCCACTGTGAAACACAGTGGGAAGTCCTTGGACGATGAACGGTACTGTACAGAAACCTGACCTTTGGGTCCTGCAAAAAATCTATTTCGGATGCAAACGGAGCAATGCCTACGAATTCCAGTGTGAGGTTTTTGTACTGGATGGGTTGTGGCTGCTCATTCCAAAGTAGGCATCGTCAATTCTTTGCAGTGTTCCTGCTTTTTGTCCCCACCGCAACCCCCCCCCCCCATTCAATAACAGGACGCGAACATCACTGGCAACACAAACAATCGTTAAACATCCTAAATGCCCTTGAACCGAAGATGTAATTAAGAGTCAACCTCATTGGTGGGCCTGGAGTTACATATCAGTTAGGGAAAGCAAATTCCTACCACAAATAAAATCAGTGAAGCAACTGCATCATATTGACAATCTAACAGTTTCATTGTTACTATTACTGAAAATATTCTTTTCTTAAATTCTAGATGTTATTTAATTTTTCAAATATAAATTCACCAGCAGGATTTGAACCATGTCTCCGGAACAATAGTTTAGAACCTGGCCACTAGTCCAGCAACTTCACTATCCTACCGTTCTCAAACAGCCTCAATCCCCATGACACCTCAAAGCAACAAGTACTGATTGTGATCAGCAAAGCCACAAGTGGGCTGATACAGTTTGTAGAGAAGCACACCCAGCCTGGAATACAGTAAATTTAACTGTACCAACTCGAACACATCATCAGTGAAAATGAGGCGTTATTTGGATCTACTGTGCACTGTGGGGCCAGATGTGTGGTTCCCAAACCACCATCGGAAAGGGGGTAAGATAGGGCTTGTGGGAACGATACCTCAATTATTTTCCTTGACACTTTAGTGCCTTTCTGAGGGAGCCCCACACTGCTTTTCAAAATCAGATATTAAGCTGGGCTGCACCTGCCCTCTCAGGTGAGTGTAAGAGACCTCCTGGCACTTCCAAGAAAAGCACAGGAGGTCCCAGCCAATGTTTTCCCCATCGACCTATACGTGGTTATTATTCATTGATAATCGTGGAAGCTTGCTGTGCACAGATTAGCTGCTGCTATTTGCTTTTACGTGACACATCACTGGCTGTAAAGCGTTTCGAGCTTCTGAAGGTGCAATGTGTGCAATTCCTCCCCCTGTCCTGTTGGTTTGTGTTATGCAAGCACCTCGACAGCTTGGCTCACACCTCAGTGTTACCTCACGCCGCTTGCTGAGAGAAATGGACAGAAACTCAAGGGCCCAGCCACTGATATCCACAACCCAGAACACAGCCGCTTGCAAACTGATTGCTGCAACTTAATTTTTTAATCCACAGCCTGAGGAAAGCCCCACAAAAGGGAGAGAATTGCAGAAGGAAAATGCCCCAGTGTTGGCAAATAGAGTCAGCCAGCACAGAGGGGCAGGGAGCGTGCAGAAGGGAGGGGGAACAGCAGAGGGGAGAGAGGAGACGAGAGGAGAGGAGGGAAGGAGCGGGTGATGAAGTGGGTGCAAAGAAAGGGAGGAGGGGGTCAGGAGGGTGAAGTTGGGCTGGTGGCTCAGAGGAAGGAGTACAGAGGGGTTGGGGACAATAGAGGAGAGGGCAGGTGGGTAGGAGGAGAGGGCGGGCAGAGAGGGTGCTGGCAGAGGGGGGAGCGGCAGGGAGGGTGGGGTGGGGGTACAGGAGAGGGCCAGCCGAAGGGGAGCTGGTGGGGTTCGGCAGGGAGGTGGAGGGGAGGATTGGTGGGGCAGGGGAGGGCTGGCGGGGCAGGGAGGGGGAACGGCAAAGGGAGGCTGGTTGGTGTGGAGGGGCAGGGAGGGAGTCAGCGGAGAGCGGAGGGCGGAGAGCGGTGGGGGGGGGGGGTGGAGCTGGAGTGCCGGG
The DNA here is from genome assembly GCF_009764475.1 of Pristis pectinata. Classification (NCBI taxonomy): domain Eukaryota; kingdom Metazoa; phylum Chordata; class Chondrichthyes; order Rhinopristiformes; family Pristidae; genus Pristis; species Pristis pectinata. The sequence goes on from NC_067433.1 coordinate 18,021,520, forward strand.
GGATGGTTCTGGGGAGGGGAGGGGAGGGAGAGGGTCCTGAGGAGGGAGTGGGGGTAAGTGTCCTGGGGAGGGGGGCGAGGGGGAGGGGGGGGAGGGGGGCGAGGGGGAGGGGGGGAGGGGGGCGAGGGGGAGGGGGGGAGTGTCCCGGGGAGGGGAGGGAGTTGGAGGGGAGGGAGTTGGGGGGGGGGGGAAAAGTGTCCCGGGGAGGGGAGGGAGTTGGGGGGGGGGGGGGAAAGTGTCCCGGGGAGGGGAGGGAGTTGGGGGGGGGGGAAAAGTGTCCCGGGGAGGGGAGGGAGTTGGGGGGGGGGGAAAAGTGTCCCGGGGAGGGGAGGGAGTTGGGGGGGGGGGGAAAAGTGTCCCGGGGAGGGGAGGGAGTTGGGGGGGGGAAAAGTGTCCTGGGAGGGGAGGGGAGGGAGTTGGGGGGGGGGGAAAAGTGTCCCGGGGAGGGGAGGGGAGGGAGTTGGGGGGGGGGGGAAAAGTGTCCCGGGGAGGGGAGGGGAGGGAGTTGGGGGGGGGGAAAAGTGTCCCGGGGAGGGGAGGGAGTTGGGGGGGGGAAGTGTCCCGGGGAGGGGAGGGAGTGAGGGGTTCTGTGGAGGGGGGGGGGCTAGAGGAGAGGGAGAGCCGGAGCGGAGAGGAGGGAGAGCCGGAGGGGAGGGGAGGGGAGGAGAGGAGAGGGGCTGCAGGGGGGGTGCCTACAAGCTGAGGGGGTGGACAGAGAGGTGGAGTGCAGTGAGGGGAGAGGTGGAGTGCAGTGAGGGGAGAGACTCCCTCCCCCCCAGCTCTCCCTCCCTCCCTCCCTCCCGTCCCAAACTGAAACTTTGAACGTCTGGCTATAAAAGTCAAGATTCAAACCCAGGAATGTTTTGCGTGTCTCCCACTCCCCAACCCGCCGACAGCAGCACTGAACCCAACACCCAGGGCAGAAACCACCTGCTCCAAAGCTGCTCACCCTCTGCACAAACCCACCAAGACAAAAAAAAACACCCTAAAGTTAAAAAGCAACGTGTTCAGATAAACGCAAGTCCCCAACACCCCATTTCGCTTTGGTTGTGTTCAATGCAAGGGGTCTGTGATAGTACCAAGGCACTCCGCCCTGTGTTGGAGACAACGTCCAGAAACTCACCCACAGAGGAGCAAACAATCTGTGCCATCACAGCCCCGCCGCTCTGACCTCAGCTCACAGCTGAATCCCCTTTGCAAATACAAAACTCCAAACTTCTCGCCCTTCTACCGCGCCTGGTGCGTTGCTGTTCGAAAGAATTTCTTGCTTGCCTTTTTTCCGGGTTAATTTTTCGTGAAGACAATTGTCATCAAACCAGCTGATGTTGTCCGGATGTGCCCGTCACCGATAGCTGGGAAACGCCGCTCTTCCTCGCTCTGCAAGCATTGATCAGTTATTTTCCTGTCTTTTGGGTTTTGTCAATTGCAAGCGGCAGGAAGGACAGGCGAAGAAAATCTCAAGGCTTTTGCAGTTTCTGTGCAGCTGGGCTAGGAGGAGTGTCTGCAAATGCAAATCTCCTGCAGAGTTTGAAGGGGCAGGGCTGTCGGTGGGTGCGGTCTAGTAGATGAGACTTTTCTTCCTCATTGGCAACCTGGTACAGAAAAGCTGTTGATTTTTTTTCTCTTTCTGATACTGCTGCTTTCCTACAAGTTTCCTGAGATTCGGTACTTAAACTGAGCCTGTAATACCTGGAGCTATCAGGCATGGAGGCAGGAACTCGGCTTGAGTTGCTGACACTCGGTAGCCTTGCAATTTGAAGGCAAGGGACTTTGCAGCCACGTTTTATTAACAAAACAAAAACGCCCGGTATGTGAACTCTGAGGCTTGACTTTTACAACCTGTATTTCGCAGGCACTAGGGTGCAAAGGTTCAAGTTTAAAAGCGGTGCCAGTGTCTTTGCAGCGTTGTAGCAGGAGGGTCTGCAGAGTGAGGTTCGGGTCTGAGAGGAGTGTGAGTGGGCAAATCACCGGCTAGTAACAACCGGAACTTTATAAGCAGCCCAGGGACATCAGTACAAATCCCATGCTCGCAACTGTGGGATTTTAAATCCAATTCATAAAGGGGAACTTTGAAAAAGTCTACTCATTAGTAATGATTAACCCATCTGGTTCACTATTGGAGGCTGCAGCACCCTCGCCGTTTAATCACTTCAATTCTGGAACTTTTATCTCAGTACCACTAACCACCTTTGTCCATACAACATAGAATGGGGCCATTCGGCCCGTCGAGTCTATGCCAGCACTCAGATCAATCCCATTTCTTCACTTCCCTGTAATCTATTCTCTCAAAATCCCTCAAGGTTGCCGTGCAGGTCGATGGGGTTGTTAGAAAGGCAATATGGTGTGTTGGCCTTCGTTAGTCAGGGGATTGAGTTCAAGATTCGCGAGGTAATGTTGCAGCTCTGTAGAACTCTGGTTAGACCATACTAAGGAGTATCGTGTTCATTTCCGGTCGCCTCATTATAGGAAGGATGTCGAAGCTTTAGAGAGGGTGCAGAGGAGATTTACCAGGCTATTGCCTGGATTGGAGAGCATGTCTTATGACGATAGGTTGAGCGAACTAGGGCTTTTCTATTTGTAGAGAAGGAGGATGAGAGGTGACTTGATAGAGGTGTACAAGATTATCAGAGGCATAGATCGAGTGGACAGTCAGAGACTTTTTCCCAGGGTGATAATTTTTTCCCGAGGGGTCATAATTTCAAGGTGATTGGAGGCAGGTATAAGGGGGATGTCAGAGGTAAGTTTTTTACACAGAGAATGGTGGGTGCGTGGAATGCACTGGGTCACTGGGGCTGGTATTGGTTTATTATTGTCACTTGTACCGAGGTACAGTGAAAAACTTGTCTTACAAACCAATCGTACAGGTCGATTCATTACACAGTGCACAGAGTTAGTACAAAGTGCATTGAGGTAGTACAGGTAAAAACAATAACAGTACAGAGTAAGGTGTCACAACTACAGAGAAAGTGCAGTGCAGTAAGGTGCAAGATCACAACAAGGTAGATCGTGAGGTCATAGTCCATCTCATTGTATAAGGGAACCGTTCAATAGTCTTATCACAGTGGGGTAGAAGCTGTCCTTAAATCTGGTGGTACATGCCCTCAGGCTCCTGTATCTTCTACCCGATGGAAGAGGAGAGAAGAGAGAATGTCCCTGGTGGGTGGGGTCTTTGATTATGCTGTGAGACAGTGTGCCAAGCTCCTGTACCATGATTTCCTTAATTTTTCAAAAATATATTTATCTTGAACATATTGAATGACTGAGTGTCCACAGCCCTCTTGGATAAATAATTCCAAACATTCACCACCCTCTGGATGAAGAAATTTCTTCTCATCCCTGTCCTGATTTGCCAAGCCTTTACTTTGGGACTGTGACCCCTGGTTGTAGACACACTAGCCAGGAGAAACACCATCCCCAGATCTACCCCGTCAAGCCACTCTAAGAGTTTAGTACACTAATGAGAACACTTTCATTCTTCTAAGCTCAGGAGAGCACAGGTCTGCGTGGCCTTCGATCCACTAGTACTTCTATGTACTGACCTGGCTTATCAAGCTAAGCAGTTGTATGGACTCAAGTGGTTGAGGAAGGAGCTTGCCCTCGCCTTGTGAGGGGTCAGTTGGGATGGGAATTAAAATATGCCCCCTCTCTCCCCAACCCCTGCCCTCTCTCTCTCCCCTGCCCTCTCACTACCTCCTGTTAAATCCTATGAAGCCCCTCAAACAATAAAAGGGTGTATTACCCCAGGGGACCACATAGGTGGGAATGGGCTATGGTTTTTAAAAAAAATAAGTTACCACTACTGAATGTAAAAGTTTTGCACTGTTTCTTCTTTTGTATTTTTTAAAATTATGAATAAAGTCTATTTTTGAAATTTAAAAAAACCTCCTGTTAAATCAGTTCCAAACAACCATTGAAGCCTGTCTGCTCCTGGGCTGGCAGTATTATTGGGCTGAGAATATCTTCACAGTGCAATGCCAGTGCATGAGGTGATGATACCTCACCAAAGCAACCACCCCACTGCTGGATTGCAATGGACACCTCTCCATTGTGAGCTGTCAGTGTTGCAGTAGGACCAGCTACAGCACACCTTGTCCATCCACAACAGACGTGCTCAGATAATTTATTTCCCAAATGATGCCCAGTTGGTTTCAAAAGCACTAACGGGCAAAAATTGGGAAATTAATCACCAGAACATATGTGTGGCTTTAAATTCAGCAGTGGCTTAAAATGCACCCAGCTCCCATTGTATGCACCATTGCATGGGTGCTTTTAAATGGTGAGGCACTGGGAAATATTAATCTGCTTTACATAGGTCACTGGAAGAGAACATGTAGGTGCAACTAGGAGGATAAATGAATGTTGGAAGAGAATTGGATTATATAGGGCCTTGGTGAGCCCAAACCTGGAGAATTGGGTTCAATTCTGGTCTTCCTACCTATAGGAATATCGGCTCTGGTGGTCAATTCCCTCGCTCTAGCCCCAGGACAGGTGGTCACTCTTCCAGTTAGAACTTCAAGATGTGGTGGTCACTCCCTCGCCTGGAATCCCATGACACGCAGTTACTCTCCCAGTTGGAAACCTGGGCAGGCGGTCACTTCCCTGTCTGGAACACTGGGCTGGACAATCACTCTCCCAACTGGGATCCCAGGAGGGGCAATCACTCCTGCCAGAGTCTGGATCTGGTGATCAGTCATCTCACCAGAATTCCAGGGTGGGTGGTCACTCTCTTGCTGATGCACATTTAATTCCTGAGTTTGTTTAACCTCTGTTTAGGAATCTCAGATAAACCATGAACAATAAAACCTCTACTGTGTGAGATGTTTGAAGGTGCAGTATGTCCTGCATTATCTGTGCTTTTGTACTATCTGTCAGGCACTCCCTGCATTATCCTACCTATTCAAGTCGACGGTATATATTCCTGTTCATTTTCCCTGTACACATGTGCTGTTTGTGACAGTACTGTTGTGAATGTATGTACTGAATTAAGTGCATACCCATGTATATCGCAGGTGTGTGTCTGAATTTACTTGTTCCAGCCTCAGTTTCCCATTTGGTTTGTTAGTTTCTTACAAGATGACTCCTCAAAGACTCCATTGGTTCACTGATTGATTTTGATTAAATGAACATTTTAAAAAATGGGTTTTGAAGTAAATTTGAGGAGGTTTGTGCTTGTGGTTACAGCTTGAACATTTCGAGCCTGTGATGTAGGTCGCCATTTGAAAGACTGATCGTACACATCAAAGTGCATTGGAGTGCGCTTTTTATGGTCCCTGAGTGTCAATAAACTGGGGGTCAACAGTGCATGGTGTATGAACATGTGTGTGCATGTGCACATGTGTGGGTAGGTCTGTTGTATCTGTGTATATGAGGGCACATATGTCAGTGTGCATGGGGTGTGCATGGGTGTGTTTGGTGTGTGAGTGTACATAGTGCATGTGGGTGCATAGGCCATGTTTGTGCATGGTGTTTGAGTGAACATGATGTGTGTTCGAGTGCATGGAGTGTGTGTGTGTGCATGGTGAATGTGCATGGCATGTGCTTGTACGTGGCATATATATGTCTGCATGCTGTGTGTGTGAGTGCATGTGTGCACCTGCATATGCAGACTATGCTTGTACCTGCCATGGTTTAATATTTCTGTCTGCATATTGGTGTTATTATGCCTGGTCTGTATATGGTTCTCGGGCGTTTGGAAAGTCAGCTGTGGTTGTAACCCCAGCATAAGGAAAATTGCCAGCCCCCAAATTTCCCCCATTCATTTTTGTTCTTTCTTGCAGCTGAAGTAGGTACAAAGGCCACGGGCAGTTTCAGATCGCTCTGATTTTAATGAGAGTTGGTGTTCTGTGAGTGTGATTCTGTACATGAGATGCAGAGCAAGCGATTGCTCTGTCTGGAACATGTTTAATTGCAGTACTGGCTTGCTTTGAGATCTGATGGTGTTGCAAGGGTTAAGTTATTGTGCTAAGAATCCAAAGGTCACAACATCTGCTCTGGAGTTGAAATATAATTAATAATCTTTAATTTAACTAGTTATGAATTGTGATGACAAGAAGATTGTCATAACAATGCTTCTGGTTCACTGATGCCCATCAGGAGATGAAATCTGCCTTCCTTGTCCAGTCCAGCCAAATGCCCCCTGATTTGGCCTGGCAAACTGAAGGAGGATCTCCACCTTCTCAAGGAGCATTTAAAGAGGGGCAATAAATGCCCCAAAAATGAACGAGAAAGCTGTGAAGCTTCTCTCGGGTGAAAAATTTCCCGAGCCACAATGCATAGACGATGTATAATGGACTAAGCATTATCCAATGAATTCAAAGTCGCATTAAATCAAACATACTTCCTTCTAATAAAAAGTCCTACTTTTTAGAAATCACAAGACTTCAGAACATGCTACAAAATGAGGTCATATGGCTTGTTATCTGTGTTTAATATATTTGTCCACTGATTCATTGGTTGGAGCTTTATAACCTGAACTCCCTGGTCATTGTAAGATGCTTGTTAAATTGGATCATTCTGTCTCCAAAGACCCTTTGGTTCTCACTGATGTCATTGTCCAGTTGTTTCTGTGGGAAGACTGCAGACTTGATCACAGGAGGCTGGAATCTCCCTGCTCCCATTGGAGAGTCACAGCAGTCTAGACTGTAACCTCCCTGCTGGCTGAAGTCAACGTTTCACGATCAGATGCACTTTCACCAAGAACTCTACTCCCCTAAGGGCTGAGTTACTTGTGGTTAGAAACAGCAAAGAACTTTATCACGCAGAAACACGAGCAAGGAGCCAGGCTTTGGTCTCCTATCTGACGTCAACGTATTCTCAAGATCAGATGGTTTAGATGTCTTCAGAAGACCAGCCCACTGTTCTGCTCCCCCGAGTGCCAGCATGTGAGCTAATGTGGTTAGGGGTGGCAAAATCTGCTGGGAGCCAGTTACAGATTAGCCTGAACAGCAGACACCCTGTCTGATGTGGAACTGCCTTAAACTCTGCCTTCAGGCATTGATCATTTGAAGCTTTGTGAGATTCTGTACCCTCAGAGAGTGTTGTGTTTGTCTTCCCCTAACCTGGGCATGTGCAGAGGTGGTGGGACCCATTGGGTATATTAAGGACACGTGGGTACCTGTGCTTATAAATGACATAGCCCAGGTGGGGTGAAACCTTAATCCCTCTGCTGTGCCTGAATGCCATCGTTTCATCGAGGATCAGCACCACATATTCCCCCTGGACGGTCTACAACCCGACAGCATGAACATTGAATACTCCAACTTCAAGTCACCTGCTCCCCCTCTGTCCCTTTTCTCTCTCCTCCTGATCTCCCCACTTCCTCCCCTACCCACCCACCCCACCCCCCATCACCCAGTTTCTTTCCCCTCCTCCGCCCACTCCATCTGCTCATTGCCCACAAACTCCTCCCACTGGGTGTCCTCCATCCCCACTGTTCCCATCTGCCCTTCCCTCCTCCCATCTGCCAATCACCCCCCTCACCTGGATCCACCTATCACCTGCCACCCCTTCCCCTCACCTCTTTATACTGGCCATCTCCCCTCTATCTTTCAGTACAGATGAAGGGGCTCGATCTGAAACATCGACTGTCCATTTCCCTCCACAGATGCTGCCTGACCCGCTGAGTTCCTCCAGCGGCTTGTTTATTGCTCTACATTCTAGCATCTGTTGTCTCTTTGTGTCTGCCACCATTTCACGCTTGCTGGAGGCAGCCTAAGGAGATGGACAGTTGCTGTCCACTCCTGGCCAGGGAAAGAATTTGTACTGATCCTAAATTTTACCAGAATGCTGCCTGGATTAAAGGGTATAAGCTATAAGAAGAGGTTGGACAAACTTGGGTTGACTTCTCTGGAGCGTCAGAGGCTGAGGGGAGACCTGATCGAAGTTTATAAAATTATGAGAGGCATAGATAGAGTAGACAGTCAGAATCTTTCTCCCCGGGGTAGAAATGTCAAATACTAGCGGACATGCATTTGAGGTGAGTGGGGGAAAGTTTAACAGAGATGTGCGGGGCAAGTCTTTTACACAGAGAGTTGTGGGTGCAAGGAACGGGCTGTCAGGGGAGGTGGTGGAGGCAGATATGATAGTGGTCTTTAAGAGGCTTTTAGATAGGCACAAGAATATTCAGGGAATGGAGGGATATGGATCACGTGCAGGCAGAAGGGATTTAATTTAATTTGGCATTGTGTTGGACAGAGACATCGGGAGCTGAAGAACGTTTTTCTGTGTTGTGCTGTTCTAGAGAAACAAAGGACTGCAGATGCTGGAATCCAGATGAAAAACATGATGATGCTGGAGGAACTCAGCAGGCCAGGCAGCATCCGTGGAGAAAAGCAGGCGGTCAACGTTTCGGGTCAGGATCCTTCCTCAGGACTGAAGATAGGAAAAGGGGAAGCCCAATATATCAGAGGGAAAAACAGAGCAGTGATAGGTGGACAAAAGAGGGGAGGCGGGGTGGACACAAGGTGGTGATAGGTAGATGCAGGTAAGAGATAGTGATGGGCAGGTGCGGGGGAGTAGGGGAGAGCAGATCCGCCGGGGGATGGCTCAAAGGTAAGGAGAGAGGAAGAAAAGAGGCTAGGAAAGGGAAGGGAAGAGGCATGGTGGGAGGAGGGTGTTGTGGGGAAGGGGGGTGCGGATTACCTAAAGTGGGGGAATTCAATATTCATGTTGTTAGGCTGCAAACAAAGGCAACTCCTTCAACAGTTTGGTGGTAATGCAGTAGTGTGAGTGACACAGGAGGTGTCCTGTGGGTATGGGACCTTTAGACTCAACACTTTCAGACCTCCCCTGTCAGGTGCCTCACCCTCCTCTCTCTCTGCTGCTGCCCCGTCCCCTAACTCACCGCGTGTCCTTCACCCACTGCCCCTGTGACCCATGCTGGCTCCCGTTCAATGATACCCAACCTATACAGATCTGCCTGTCCCTCTAAACTCTCCCCACACCCCGTGTGTCTCAGCTCCTCATCCCAGTTTCTTTGCTCCTGCCACCCCTCTGGGATGTAAGCCCTCCTGCCCCAGATCTCTCCACCACTCTCCCCTCCTTAGACCCTGCCTCTTCTCGGCCCAGCAACCCCAACATCTCCCAACAACACAGCTCAGTGTCAAATGCAAAGTAGCTTTTAGGTTGGTGCTGGGAGGATCTTTCTCCCTCTCTCTCCGCCACACAAGCCACAGAAACATGCCTGGGTACCGCACAAAGACTGGGTCCTCACCACAAGGAACTAAAACTTAGAAAGAGAGAGAATCACGACAGGGTTATTGCGACAGACCCCACTATCTGGGAGGAGCACTTCTTCAGATATACACCCAGCCAGACAGGACGCTGAGATGGGACAGAGGGAAAAATAAAACAAAAACGTTTTTATGATAAGTGGAACAGTCATGTGTTTCCATAAAATTTCAGATGGTTGAGGGCTGGCTGATTTCTAGCGGAGAGAGTCAGCAAGTCCTCATTCCTCAGTCAGCTGCCTATCTTCAATTCTCTAGTACACCTCCACATTCGGTCACTTCCTCGTGCCCTCGGGAGCAAGTGGTTTTGCGGAGATCGGCTGGTTCAACAATGGGCTGGCTTTTTATTTCGATCCAGGAGGCTGAAAAGCCTTTTTTTTTATCTTTCTGTCGCAGTTGCAGCTCACGGAAATTCCTCACGCTGCCTGCCTAGGATGTTCCGTGTTGTGCTGTGAAGATAAGTCTTCACTTTTACTCCCATGCATGGTGACTGGGAGATGGCACAGGATGATCCGATCTCACGCAGCTGTGACGGGGTTAACAGTGGGCACAACTGCATTGAATTCTCTGGTAAACTGCTCCCCTTCTGTCCCTTTTCTCTCCGCTCCTGATCTACACAGTGCCCACCACCCTCTCCCTTTCCCCTCCCCCACCATCTCCATCTGTCCGTCATCCACACCCTCCTCCCACTGGACCCCCTCCCCACCTCCCTCCCTTTATTCCACGCTCCACCTTCCTCTCCCATCGGATTCCATCATCTTCGGACCGTTTCGCAGAGCGCCTGCGCTCCGTCGGTAACCGCGATCCGCATCTCCCCGTTGCCAGTCGCCTCAACTCCCCCTCCCGCTCCATCACTGACATGTCGGTCCTCGGCCTCCTCCACTGCCGGGAGAATTCCAAGCGCAAACTGGAGGAACAGCACCTCGTTTTCCGTCTTGGAACCTTGCAGCCTAACGGCATCAACATTGAATTCTCCCACTTTAGGTAATCCCCACCCCCCTTCCTCACACACCCCCTCCCCACACCCCCCTTCCCCACACCCCCCCCCCACCGTGCTTCTTCTCTTCTTCCCTTTCCTAGCTTCCCCGCACCTGCCCATCACCATCTCTTCCCTGCATCTACCTATCACCACCCTGTGCCCACCCCGCCTCCCCTCTTTTGTTCACCTGTCACTGCTCTGCTTTCCCCTCCTATATATTGGGCTTCCCCTTTTCCTATCTTCAGTCCTGAAGGAGGGTCCTGACCCGAAACGTTGACCGCCTGCTTTTCTCCACGGATGCTGCCTGGCCTGCTGAGTTCCTCCAGCATCATCATGTTTTTCATCTGGATTCCAGCATCCGCAGTCCTTTGTTTCTCTATATTCAGCCCTTTGTCACTTCCACCTATCGCCTCCCGGCCTCTTGGGTTGGTGCCATCCTCCCCTCCGCCCATCTGCCTAGCACCCCTCCTCACCTGGATCCACCTATCTCCTGCCGGCTCTTGCTCCACCCCTTCCCCTCTTTACACTGGCTATCTCCCCTCCATCTTTCAATCCAGATGAAGGCTCTCAACCCTAAACGTCCACTGTCCATTTCCCTCCACAGGTGCTGCCCGACCCACTGAGTTCCTCCAGTTTTTTGTGAGTTGCTATGGCACATCTCCTGTTCAACAACAACCATTTGTACGATGTTCATAACACTTTGCGTCAATGCATACAGGCAAAGAAACTGGTTCAAATCCACATCAGGGAGATATTAAGCCAAGTGAGGAAGGCTTGGTTGAAGAAACTTTAAGAAACAGTTTCTGTGAGAGGCAGAGGGATGTGGAGGATAAAGCAGGGAATTCCAGAGCCCAGGTCCCAGACAGCAGAAGGTACGGCTGGAGATGGCGGAGAGATGAAGTTCAGCAGGAGGCAGGGACTGCGGAGGTGCAGAGATGTTGGAGGGTTAGAGCAACGTAGGGTCAGCAGTTGTGGCTGAACCAGGAGCCGGTGTTGTTCGGCGAGCACAGGGGTGAACGGTTAGGGTCAGGGGAAGGACAGGGCCAGAGTCTTGGATGGTCCCTGGTTTTGTGGAGAGTGGATCAAGGGGGGACAGTCAGCGGTGCTTTGGAGTAAACAAACTGAGAGGTAACATAGACAGGGTTTCAGCAGCGCACAAATGCGAGCTGAGGGTGGAATCAGAGAGCTGATGTGTTTTGTCAGCAGTTAACCTCTCTAAAGGAGGTGAGAACAGATAGTCCAAAGTTCCACTTCACTGATCACTACCCACAAGTGTTTGGCGTCCTTGGATCTAAATTTCCCAGTGCTCGGCTCCATTCCCATTGCTCACCATTGTCTCCTGATGTCCAGTGACTGTGACCAGCAGCCACTGCTGATTTAGCTCTCCGGCACACTGGCTTTTGTACAGCTTTTCAACAGAAACTTGCACAGATCGTCTGACTCAAACAGCAACCGTTCCCGTGGTAACAAGCTGTCAATGTCAAATCACAGGACCCGCACGGTGGTTGTTCATTGGGCAGCGAAGTTTACTCCAGGCTCATCGCCCTGCATTCTTTCCTTGACTCTTTCAGCTGCCTGACAGTCTGTGAGTCACCTCCTTCACCTCTCTGACTTCGTGTGATGCGTCTAGTTTACCAAACAGTTTGCCGTTTGTTCTGGCTTCCCCACCTCCCCCTCCACCCACACCCCACCCCCCCCCCGCCACCCCCCACCACCAGCTCAGACTCCTGGTTCAGTCCCCAGACTCTGGGGAGCATATGGGTCCTTATAACCAAGGATATCTCCTTAAGACATTTTCTGGGCATATGAACGACTGCATCAAGAAAACATTTATTGGCCATTTCTTGGAATCTACAGCTGGGAAACAGGCCATTCAGCCCAGCTGGTCTTTGTTGGTATTCACCCCATTACTCAATATTTCATTATCACATCATCATTCGCATCAGGTACAGCAGAGTAATGGTTAAGTTATTGTGTTAGCAAGGACACTGAGACTATTGATCCGGGTGCGGGTTTGAATATTGTCGTAGAGACAGTGGAACTTAAGTTCAATTAATCAAGTCAATATGTAATTACGAAAAACCTAGTCTCAGTAACAGTGACCATGTAACAACTAAAACCCCCTCTGGTTCACCAGCATTCTTCAGGGAAGGAATCAACGTCCTCACCCAATCTGGCCTCTGTGTGAGTCCAGGTCAACAGGAACCAACTGCCCTTTGAAACGACCTGATGGGGCATTTAGGAATGGGCAATAAATGCTGCCCAGCCAGGGTCATCCATGTCCTGTTAATGAATGGAACTGAAATGTTATCCAGCTCCTGTCTTGATACCCTTACATTTCCCATGAGCTATTATCCACTCTGTGCCACCTCTCACCTCAATAAACCCTGACAGTCGTACATTGCACAGCCTCACCACTCACTCACTGAAGGAATTCCTCCTGATTGCCCTGTTGCATTTACTGGTGACCACCCTATGTTGACCACCTTGGTGTGACCCTGCTCGCAGGAGGGGACATCTCCACATGCACCTTACCAGAGCCGACTTTAGGTACCCGGGCACGTCGCTGCTGCTTGTGCAGATGAGAAGGAGGGAGTTGAACTGCACACAGAGGTTGTTGGAAGGATGGGGCTCCCTCTCACCATAGGCAATTGATGCTGCATGCAGGGTTAGTTCAAAATCTGAGGATGTGGAGAGATATGGGGAAAAGATGAGTGCTTGATCCCGGGTCCCTCACCATTCCATCAAAACCACAACAGGTTATTTGTTGTCACTTGTACAGTGAAAACTTGTCTTGCATACCGTTCGTACAGATCAATTCATTACACAGTGCATTGAGCTAGTACAGGGTAAAAACAATAACAGAATACAGAGTAAAGTGTCACAGCTACAGGGAAGTGCATTGCAAGTAGACAATAAGGTGCAAGGTCATAACAAGGTAGATTGTGAGGTTAAGAGTCCATCTCATCGTATAAGGGGACCGTTCAATAGTCTTATAACAGCGAGATAGAAGCTGTCCTTGAGCCTGGTGGTACGTGCCCTCAGTCTCCTGTATCTTCTGCCTGATGGGAGAGGGGAGGAGAGAGAATGACCAAGGTTATGCTGGCTGCTTCACCAAGGCAGCGAGAGGTATAGACAGAGTCCATGGAGGGCAGTCTGGTTTCTGTGATGTACTGGGATGTGTCCACGACTGCAGTTTCTTGCGGTCCTGGGCAGAGCAGTTGCCATACCAAGCTGTGATGCATCCAGAGAGGATGCTTTCTATGGTGCATCAATAAAAGTTGGTGAGTGTCAAAGAAGACATAACACCTTTCTTTAGCCCCCTGAGGAAGTAGAGGCACTGGTGAGCTGCTCCAAAACCCCTTCATCATTTTAAAGAACTGTCACCCATCAATCCTTGGCTATTCCAAAGAAAGAAAAGCAGCTTCTCTTCGTCAGTACATTCTGTCAGTTTATAGATCATACAGTCGAGGTCAGAGACACACAGCATGAACACACCAAGGCTGGTCGACCATCTGCACCGGTCCTGCATTAGTCCCATTTTATTCTCCCTGTGTTCTCATCAACTGCCCCCTGAATTCTACTGCTCACCTACACACTTTACAGTGACCATTTAATCTACAACCTGCACGTCTTTGGGATGTGGGAGGAAACTAGAACACCCGGGGGAAACCCACACAGTTTAAAGAGAGAACATGCAAACTCCACACAGACAGCTCCCGAGGTCAGGATTGAACCTGGGTCTCTGGGGCTGTGAGGCAGCATCTCTACTTGTTGCGCCACCGTGCTGCCCTTATGTCTTCCTTGTGATCTTCTCCTTTATACAATACAGAGGCCAGAACTGTGCATGGTTGTTCACGAGAAGTCTGGGCTCATCTGGGGACTCGAGACGAGCATCAAGCAGACTGGGCAAACAGGTCCCCTTGCCTCTGAACCAACAAGGTGTGCAAGGTCCTGAGAGGATGGGCTGTGGAGAGAGACACCAGAGACTGCAGATGCTAGAATATGGAGCAAGAAGCAACCTGTTGGGGGAAAGGAATTGTCAATGTTTTGGTTCAAGGCCCTGCATCAGGAACTCCACCCTCAGTCCTAATGCAGGGTCTCGAGTAGAAAAAATAACTTGGCTTCCTCCTCTTCTTCCTGTTCATGATCTATGAAGTGACCACCTGTGCCATAGATGGTCAAAGTGGGCAAGGATGGTCTTAAAGGAGGAGGGAGAGGCAGAGGTGTTTAGGAATTCAAGAGGGGTTGCGGAAGGCACAAGTATAGAGTAACTTTCATTTAACATGGCCATTCCACTTTGTCATATGGGCTCTGGTGTACTCAGCATGTGCTCTGTGGTCAAGTGGGACTGCTGTCCACAGTGAAACACTTCAGATGAAGAGGACAATTCTGCCCATCTTAATTCAGGAAGCCTTGGAAACACCATGAAGCCCTAGTAGTAATCTCCCCCAGAGTTCATCCACTGCCAACCTTCCTGAAGTTCATTCTACCTTTCTTAGTTTCGGCTGTGGCTTCAAGAGGAGAAGAACACCTGGCATTTGCTGCAGTGCATGTGAGGACTGCAAACAGTTCACGGCAGACTTTGCAACCAAGGCGTGCACCTTCCTGAGTTTTTATACCCTAGGTGATGAGTAGGAAAGATCCACCATTCACAGGCTGAGCCCACTACTGGGGACTGACTACAGCCAGCAATCCTGTGCCCGGGCAAACCCACCCTCTAGAGTTCCTTCCCTGGGCAGTTTTCCCCTGCCGGACTGTCAGCAGTGAAGTTTCACATGAAGTTCCCAAGCTCCTGACAACTTCCTGTTCATCGCGTTACACAGAAAAGTTTGCAAATGCTGATGTGAAATATGATTCCCAACTGACAGGCCTGTGCAGCTTAAAGGAGCGCGCGTTCTACAAGCAGCTTGGGAAATGGTGCACTGCTGCAGCTGGTGCTGCAGAGTCTGACAATAAAGCTGCTTGTTGCTGTTGGCTTTTTTGTGCATGTTTATAGGTGACAGGACAGGTGATAAACCTTGGAAACAGGAACAAAGGGAGCCTTGTTATTGGGCCAGATACCAAGGATAACGGCTCTAAAGGACACAGTTGCTAGTTCTGTTTCTTCACCGTTTTATCACCGCTGTTTGCAGACAAAGAATGCATAACCTCAAGTAACAGGTGACGGTGGAGTAGACTGGTGATCCACAGGAC
Organism: Pristis pectinata; assembly: GCF_009764475.1. Lineage (NCBI taxonomy): Eukaryota > Metazoa > Chordata > Chondrichthyes > Rhinopristiformes > Pristidae > Pristis > Pristis pectinata. Next base: position 18,036,922 of record NC_067433.1, read on the forward strand.
TGCACTCATTGCCCATCCAGCTACACGGGTTCAAATCCCACCACAGCCACTCGTTGGAAAGATGGACTTCAGTAAATCTGGAATTGACGTCGACTTTCCTTACATCTCTCCAGATGCTGCAGCACGCAGTCAGAACTGCAGCTCCCCATCCATTGAAACCACTCTCACAACCACCACCCCCAGCCCCCCTCCTCAACTCGCCATATGGTTTCAAGGACCCCTTTCAGGTCCCTCTATTCTTGCCTCATCAGTTTTAACAGTGGACCATGTACATAAACATGTGTGTGTGTGTGTGTGTGTGTGTGTGTGTGTGTGTGTTTGTGTGTGCCTGTTTGTGTGTGTGTGTGTGTGTGTGTGTGTGTGTGTGTGTGTGTGTGTGTGTGTGTGTGTGTGTGTCTGACGTGATCCTATTGGACAATGGTGTGTCTGCTTCTCAAATAATGTAATAGTTTTGTTATAACTTGGACGTGTATACGTATTTAACTTTAAGAGCAATGTGTGTCACGTGGTGTGACTTGTGCTACGTTGTTGGATCAGTCACTGATATTGGTGGTGGTGTTCACTTTTTCATAAAGAATACTTGGTTAAAAGCTCTCTCCTTGTAACTGACGCAAGGTGCTGGAGGAACTCAGCAGGTCAGGCAGCATCTGTGGAGAGAAATAAACAGTCGACGTTTTGGGTCGAGACCATCAGAACTGGAAGAGGGCAGAAGCCAGAGTAAGAAGGTGGGGGGAGGGAGAGGAGCACAAGCAGGCAGGTAGAAGGTGAGTCCAGGTGAGAGGGGGAAGTCCTCATACATGACAGAGACAACAAAGTGTAATCACCCTCAATTGACCCATTAACCAGCTGACCTGGTGTCACCCCATCACAGATATTCCCTTCATCCTATCCACCCCTCCCCCACCTTCTCTGCAGCTGAAAACTAACTGATTTTCTCACTTTCCCTGTCCGAGACGTTGACTGTTTCTCTCTCTCCACAAGTGCGACCTGACCTGCAGAGTGTTTCCAGCATTTTCTATTTCATTTGGTGTCCCAGTAAGCTCTGGAGTTTAAGACCTTCAGCCTAAGTCAGACTGAGTTGAACCCCTTGAGGGAAGATTGTGTTGCAACGAGGAGATGACTTGAAGTCTGACCATCCCATGCACTGCGTTATCTCATGGTCTGGGTGTGCTAATGGTCTGCTGCAGCCAAGATGCAGCCAGTTAGGTTGAGTGGCACGGTTACAGAGGTGTGTCGGCTGGAACCCCTCAGAGGAAATGTTAGACCTCCTAAACCTCAATAAAATGTCAGCAGGGGAAAGGGAAAGATCCAGGTGCAAGGGGGAGTCACAAGAAGAAGGCTGGTGTGAGACAGACTCTGTGCAAGAGCAAAAAGGTGGGAAGTGTTTAGAAAAAGAACTACATTGGGAAATATTTTGGTTGGGTTTGTGGTAAATGGGAATATTTAGGAAACTTGTGATTAGTGTAGTAGTTAATAAGGTATTGGTTTATGTTAGTCAGGGGTTTACCAGTGATATTTGTAAGTGTGATACACTGTATTCTTGGTGATCAAGTAGTCAAAGTAACACTTCGGTAGATTTGTCATGTGAGAGAGTCATTTATTGGGTCTACCAGCATCAGAGGTACCTACTGCAGCTCTGATTACATTATATGATGGTGTTATAGTTTAGAGCACAACAAAACAAATAGATTTATGCTTGGCTGTATTTAGAGTTGTTGACTGTACATATGATCAATTTCCTGTATCACTTTACATCAGACATGGCTAACTGACAGAACTATGTAAGCAGGTCTTCACTATTATTATGGGTTTACTACATTTTTTAAGGGGATATAGTATTATTTTGGTCTGTTATTCAGTGTTCTATCAGTCACTACTGTTAGTTCAATGTTGCTGGCCTTCATTAGAAGATGATTGGCTTAAAGCACTATCATTAACTTATTTTATTAAACAGCATTACAGAGGAACCTTTGGCTGTCACAGGTTTTCTGCCAAGAGCAGAACAACATATAAAATGTTTGTGTGCTGTCTTGTAAGTAAACCTCCACATCTTTTGAACGCATATTTGCTCTCCCTTGATGAATTCTGTAGCCATTACAGACAGTGATGTTGAATAGAATAGAGCCTGAACAGAAAATGGTCAGAAACACAAAACTCACTCAAGTCCCAGCGGTGAGGTTCCCTGGGTTCCACCAGCCTTGAAGGGTATGGATGGTTCTAAACAGGATTCAAACCGGATATGGCAATGTGGCCTCTCAGTGCATAAGTGGTGAAGCAAAGTCTGTGTATGTGGTAACCTGGATCCAACAGTGGACCATGTCATCACTTCCTGCCTTCAAGAGATAAGTCTCTAGAAAGCCTGCACTGTCCTTATGAAGCTCAAACTCAATGCATAAACTTTTTTTTTCCAACCGCACACAAGAACAGAAGGTTAAAAAGCTGGTATCTGTAAGGGTGCCCAAAAACTTGAAGACTGAACCTGTTCATTAATGTCCTTCAGAGATGGAATTTGCCAAACTTACTCTGTCTCACTCACATGCGACTCCAGACTCTGAAAGGAGCTAACTAGCCAATCAAGGAGATACTAAATGCAGGCTTACAAATGAATCCACACCCAGCGAATGAATGGAAAAGTCCATACGTTTAGACGGTGGATGACAGAAGTGTGAATCATTGTGTGGAGCGTGCACTGGATTTGTGGAGAAAACACTCAACATCAACCAATATCTGAACAAAGCCCATGGAACTTTCCCCTCGCTAACTTTGTGTTTCCCCTGGCAGTCCAACAGAAGTGAAATCATTGGAGAATTTGAACAGGGAGTGTTTGCTGTCACAATGTTATTGCTGCAGTGTTTACCAAACATTGCAAAACAGACCCATGCCTTTTCCTGGAGGAAATAGTTTCCACTAAAATACCTCATTCACGTGTTTTTTGTTGAGTCAGGACAGGTCAGGTGCTCCTTACCCAAAGATTCCCTCAATTGTCAAAATGCAACTTTAAGTCTTTGCTTTCTGTTTCTTTTTAACACAGAGAGTGACTGATATCTGGAACGTGCTGTCAGAGGAGCTGGTGGAGTCAGATACAATCATTGGGTTTAAGAGGCAGTTAAATAGGCAAGGCACTTAATTAGAAAGACGCAGAAAAATAGGATAGTGTAGATGGGCAAAGAGGTCAGCATGGACAAAGTGGGCTGAAGGGCCTGCTTCTGTGCTGTACAACTCCATGGCTAGTGAGCATGAAGCGACACAATGTTGTAAAGTCCAACTCGGTTCACCATCATCCTGCTGGAGAGGAAACCTGCTGCCGTTATCCCATTAGGCCCGTCTCTGACTCCATTGCACAGCAAAGGGTCTGATTCTTAACTGCTCAGCAAGACACACAGTTCAGGACTCAACTAGGGATGGCTTGCCGGCAAGGTCCGCAGCCCGTGAGAGATTAATTTAAAATAATGCAGAGAGCAGGAGAGTTCTGGGGATGGAATTCCAGAATCAGGATCTGAGATAGCTGATCACACAATACCGGTGACGGAGCGACTAAAATTGATAATATGCAGAACAGGTAGAATTGGAGGAGCAGTGAGATCTGGGAGGGTTGCAAGGCCAGATGAGGTTACACGTGTAGGGAGTGTTGGGACCCCGGAAGGAGTTGTAAACAAGGATGTAAATTTTTAAAATGGACTTGGATTGAGCAGGGGTCAGTGAGTGCAGAGACGATGTCTGAACAAAATCTGCTGTGAGTTCGGAATCAGGCAGCAAAGTTATTGAATGGTTTTGAAAACTATCCAGTATAATTATATGTAGAGGCATAAATAAACCAACACCAGGTCTAGCATTCCAGAGGAATAGCTCCCCGTTGTACGTGGTGTCTACGATTTCACTGAGCACTGAAGATCATGCTGGAGGTTGACGGAGCCAACAATGAGGCACATTTCTGGAGGGGCAGAGCTGAGGAGTTACTTTAAACTTGTATTGAACTTTGGTTAGACGGTTACAATATGCGTCAAAGGAGGCTAATCAAAGAAAAAGTTGGGACCAAGGCATGTACAAAGTTAAGGCAGATTCCTCAGAAGCTTAGTCAAGGGGTAAAGTTTAAAACAAGATTGAATATACAGGCCTAAGTTAATGTATGGGTGACTTTCAGTAGGTGTCCAGAACTATTCAGTGTACACAACGTGACTTCCTCTATACTGGAGAAGCCAAACACAGATTGGGTGACTGTTTTGCGGATAACCTGTGTTCAGTCCATAGGAATGTCCCTGAGCTTCCGGCTTAATTCTCTATCCCACTCGCACTCTGAACTCTCTGCCTGTGGCCTCCTGCTCTCTTACAACAGGGCTCAAAGAAAAGCTGAGAAACAACACCTCAATGTCCATCTGGAAGTGTTGCAGCCTTCCACACCCAATATGGATTTCTCCATCTTTAGGTAACTTGGCCCTTCTTTCTATCTGGATGTATCACAGCTTGGTACGGCAACTGCTCTGCCCAGGACCACAAGAAACTGCAGAGAGTTGTGGACACAGCCCAGCGCATCACGGACACCAGCCTCCTGTCCTTGGACTCTGTCTTTACCTTTCGTTGTCTTGGTGTAGCAGCCAGCATAATCAAAGAACCCACCCACCCGGGTCATTCTCTCTTCTCTCCTCTTCCATCGGGTAGAAGATACAAGAGCCTGACGGCACGTACCACCAGACTTAAGGACAGCTTCTACCCCACTGTGATAAGACTATTGAACGGTTCCCTTATACAATGAATGGACTACGACCTCATGATCTACCTTGTTATGACCTTGCACCTTATTGAACTGCACTTTCGCTGTAGCTGCGACACTTTACTCTGTACTGTTATTGTTTTACCTGTACTACATCAATGCACCCTGTACTAACTCAATGTAACTGCACTGTGTAATGAATTGACCTGTATGATTGGTTTGCAAGACAAGTTTTTCACTGTACCTCAATACAAGTGACAATAATAAACCAATACCAATACCAAGTGGCCACTTCTGCCTGTCACCTCTCTGTGATTTTGGCAATGTTTTCTCCCTCCATTAAAACAAGCTAACCTGCTGGACACATCCCACAGCCCTGCTGTTAGCAACACTTAACACAGACAACAAAGCATAATTGGCCTCTGATGTTGATCCATTTGGTCTCACCGCGTCACAGATATTTCCTCTCTTCTACCATCCCTTCCCCACCTTCCCTGCTACTAAAACTAACTAGTTTTCTCTCTCTCCCGGTTCTAACGAAGGGTTTGGGATCTGAAATGTTAAGTATTAATTCCTCGCTCCGTACACGCTGCTCACCCTGTGAGTGTTCCCAGAATTTTCCGTTTTTACTTCAGACTTCCTGCATTTGCGGAACTATTGAGGAATTATTGTTATCGGGCCTTGGTCGCTGGTGATACTGCACCAAAACATGCATATTCCTCAAAAATCACCGCTCACTCTGGCAAACCCGTCCTTGGATCTGGAGGGATCTATGGCTAACGTGGAAACGATAGGCTACTTCACCTTGTGCTGTCAGAAGGGAATCTGTAAACCAATGCAATGCACTCCATAGGTTGTTGGGAGGCTTGGATTGGAAATGCTTTTGGCATGTGGTTTCAATAGATAGCCAAAAACATTCATAAAACTCAGACATCTATAAAGTCAGTGCATCCGTTCAGACATGAAGGATTAAGTTTCATCTGCACAAAAGATGTTTGGGAAACCGCACATAATTGCCGTGCAACAGGTTTTTCGAGTCTCCTATCTAAATGCTATGGTAAGGACTTTGATAAGAATGGAGCCTGAGTCATAGAACATATAGCATAGAACAGTACAGCACAGGCACAGGCCCTTCGGCCCACAGTGTCTGTGCTGAGCATGATGCCAAATTAAACTAATCTCTTCTGCCTGTATATGATCCATATCTCTCCATTCCCTGCCTGTTCACATGCCTATCTAAAAGCCTCCTAAACACCGCTATCATATCTGTTTCCAGTACTGCCACTGGCAGCCTGTTCCAGGTAGCCACTACTTTCTGTGTAAAAAACTTGCCCCACACATCCCCTTTAAACTTTCCCCCTTTCACCTTAAAGATATACACCACACTTCTACCTTGGGAAAAGGATTCTGACTGTCTACCCTATCTATGCCTCTCATGATTTTATAAACTTCTATCAGAGTAAAGCACAGTAATGCATTCATTTCAGCTCAGGCTGAGGCCATTCAGCCCTTCATACCTGTGTCATACAGCGAACTATCAACTTTAATCACGTTGGCCTACTCCTTTCTCCTCCTTTTTCTCCATCAGGACTAAGTTGGAGGTAAGGAGGTAATTTTTCTAATTAGTGAAAAAAGGAAAGATTTGCATTTAACTGCTGCCTTTCAGGATATGCCAGTATGCTTTACAGACCATGAGGCCTAGTTACTATCAGAATGGAGGAAGTGTAGCAGGCAATCTGCCCACAGCAAGCCCCAACATCATGAGTCAGCTCTGTTCTTCTCTCCACAGACGCTGCCTGACCTGCTGAGTGTTTCCAGCATTTTCTGCTTTTATTTCATATTTCCAACATCTGCAGCTTTTTGATCTTCTGGCCAGGTGATCTGCTGCTGGTGATGTTGAGTGAGGGAGGACTGGTGGCTGGACACCAGGGTAAAAACCCATCTTCTTTGAAATAGAGCCATGGGATCTGTTCTGCCCACAGGAGAGGCCAACGTGGACCTTGGTTAAACATCCAATACATGGCATCTTCACTAGTTCAGCTCCCTCTGCATTGCATTGCACTGGAGGCTTTTGTGCTTTGTTCTCCAGTGTATTTCCCACAACTCCATTTGACAAATGGATTCAAGTGCTGAAGTACGATTTAAAATTCCAGGCCAAGAAACATCTCTCAGAAACAATAGAGTCACAGAAAGAGGGCCTTCAGTCCATCACGTCCATGCCAACTATCAAGTACCCATCTGTTCTAATCCTATTTCCCAGCAATTGGTCCGAAACCTTCTTGTCCTTGGTGATTCAAGTGTTCATCTAGATACTTCTTAAATGCTGCGAGACTCTCTGCCTCCACCACCCCCTCAGGCAGTGCATTCCAGATTCCAACCACCCCCTACTTGAAAAAATTCCTCTTTATAATCCCTCTGAACATTTTACTCCTTTCTTTAAACCTGTGCCCTGTGGTTATGACCACCTTCACCAAGGGGTAAGGTTTACTACTGTCTACTCTATCAATGCCCCTCATAATTTTGTCCCCATCTATCATGTCCCCTCAGCCTCCTCCACTCCAAGGAAACCAAACCCACCCATCCAGTCTCTCCTCACAAGTGAAGCGCTCCATCCCAGGCAACAGCCTGGTGAATCTCCTCCTCACCCTCTCCAGGGCAACCAAATCCTTGAATGGGCAGATGTAGCAAGGTCCCAAAGCACCCTGGCGTGGATTTAAAGAGGACTGCATACAATGTTAAGGCAAAGCAAAACCTCTCTGAAGGGCTGCAAAAATGTAGTTGGCTGTTGGCAACTAAACAATGCTGGCAGATGTGTTCACTTGTCTTCCTCTGCTGACTGTTGATCTGGACAAGTCTCTGAAAATCCCACTTGTAACTTTGAATGTTTCTATTTAATTCCCTCTTAATCTTCTCCAGAGAAGCTATGTTCATTTTTTCAACCAATCAATATCCCATCTGGTAGCTGGTAATTGGTTTATTATTGTCAAATGTACCTAGGTACAGTGAAAAGCTTTTGTTCTGCATGTCATCCAGATAGATTTTGCCATTCATAATTACATCAAGGTAGTGAAAAGAAAACAGAGTGAAGAATATAGTGTTACAGTTACAGAGAAAGTACAATGCAGGTAGGCAAATAAGGTGCAAGGGCCACGACAAGGTAGATTGGGAGTTCAAGAGTTCATCTTTTAATGTATGACAGGTTCGTTCTAAAGTCTTATAACAGCAGGATAGAAGCTGTCCTTGAGTCTGGTGGTACGTGTTCTCAGGCTTTTGTATCTTCTGCCCAATGGAAGGGGAGAAAAGAGAGAATGACCAGGATGGGAGGGGTTGTTGATTATGTTGGCTGCTTTCCTCTTCTCAATGTTGTCCCAGTGAATCCACAATGTGCCTTTTCATCTGTTCCTTCGCATATTCCCAAAAATCACAATCACTTCTCCTAGCGACGCTCAAAGTTGACTACGGATTAATCCACAGTGGCTTGCTTTTGTGCTCAGTACTAAAAATAGAAACAATGTCTTGTATTTAATGGTGTTTTCATGACTGATGGATAATTCATAATGTTCCGAAGCCAAAAAGATGTCTTTCTGACTCATAGTCATTATTGAAAAGTAGGGCATATAGCGGCCAGTTTGTGCAAAATTCCCAGAAATAGCAGCATTTCAATCCAAAAATCACAAAATAAAAATAGAAAATTCTGGATCAGTAGGTCAGGCAGCAGCTGTGGAGGGAGAAACAGAAATAATGTTTCAAGTCAATGATTTCACCAGAACTGTTGAAGATTTCCGATTGGAGGTCACCAGTCTGAAACATTAACTGGGAAAATTATTGGCCTGTGCATGAGGAGAATTTCCCTTCTTTGAGTTTGCCATGAATCTTTTACAATTGCCTGACAGTCGGCACGATCTTGGATGGACATCTGATCCGAAACAGAGACGTTCCTTTGACACCAGTACTACTGACCAACGGCACACCATCAATATCTTAGCGGAGTGGCCATTGAACAGAACCTTAACTGTAACAACAGGAAATCAAAGATTGGGCATGCTGTGGTGAGAGGCTCACCTCCCAACACTCTAAAGCCTTCTCACCACCTCCCAGGCTCATGTTGACACCATGGTGGAATAAATTGGTTAATTTGTATATTATTGTCACATATACCGAGGTACTGTGGAAAACTTTGATTTGCCTGCCATCCATACAGATCATTTCATCAGGTCAGTACCATTGAGATAGAACATGTGAAAAACAATAACAGAATGCAGAATAAAGTGTTACAGTTACAGAGAAAGCGCAATGCAGGCAGACAATAAGGTGCAAGGCCATGACGAGGTAGATTGTGAAGTCATGAGTCCATCTTTTCATACAAGGGGATTGTTTCATCGTCTTATAACAGCATCCTTGAGCTGTCCTTGAGCCTGGTGGTACGTGCTTTCAGGCTTTTGTGTCTTCTGCCTGATGGGAGGGGGGAGAAGAGAGAATGTCTGGGGTGGGTGGGGTCTTTGATTATGCTGGCTGCTTTACTGAGGCAGTGAGAATTATAGACAGAGTCCATGGAGGGGAGGCTGGTTTCCGCGATGTGCTGTGCTGTGTCCACTACTCTCTGCAGTTTGCTGCGGTCTTGGGCAGAGCAGTTGCTGTACCAAGCCGTGATGCATCCGGATGGGATGCTTTCTATGGTGCATCTATAAAAATTAGTGAGGGTCAAAGGTGACATGCCAAATTTCTCTAGCCTCCTGAGGAAGTAGAGGCGCTGGTGAGCTTTCTTGGCTATGGTTGGAACAGGACAGGCTTTTGGTGATGTTCACTCCTCTTCACTTCTGTGCAGTTCAAACAACTCTCAAACTTGCCACCATCCAGGACAAAGCAGCCCACTTGTCTACCTCCCTAAATACTCATTCTCTCCATCACCAGCACACAGCGGCTGCAGTGTGTACCACCTACAGAATATATTGCAGTTGCTCGCCCGGGCTGCTCTGACAGCACCTCCCAAAACACTATTTCTACTACTCAGAAGGACAAGGGCATCAGCTGCTGCAGACATGACCAAGTTGCTTTCCATTGTCACTGGGTCTAAATCCCTGGGACTCCCTACCCTGCAAGAGTTGCTTCACCACTTGGATTGCAGCTGTTATAGAAGTCAGCTCACCACCACCTTCCCAAGGGCAGTCAGGGATGGGTAAGCAATTCTACCCTTACCAGAGTTGGCATCCAATCACAAATTGAAGAATCTCAGAAAGAAACACTTCTACCTAAGGCCCTGAGATTCTTGCCTCTCCCAATTCTACCCAGGAACCCAGACAGGATGTCTTCTGCCAGATTCTCTCTGCTTCCAGGTGCCTGGGAGTTCCCAATGAGGAACAGATAGAGCAACATCTTCATTCTCCAGATGAATGTAGGCTGAGAGGTGAGCAAGGTCATCAGTGACAACAAATCCAGCCAAAAGCAGTTGTGGGATTTCAGGAAGAGCACGTATGGCGGGGTTCAGTCCAAGTGAGCACAGTTTATGCCGACTTAGCTTGAAGGCAGGTGACAGCCGTAGAAACCACCCTCCATGAGTCATGTGTGAACGGCCGTGGTAGGGGAACTGAAATCTTCAACAAACCCTCTGGGCAGGGCTGCAAGGTGTCAAATATATCAGAGCAATGAGGACAGCTGTCACTTCCACTGCTTCTCATGAATCAACACTTGCTGCAGGTCTGGTTCTAAATAAGTCTGCAAACCCCAGCAGAGGTTAGGCACAGTTTACTTGAGGAGCCAAGTCTCCAGAGATGTATGATTGAGACAGATATGCCCACATATGGAGGTAACAATCCGGATTGCATCACAGTTATAAAGAGTTATTGTAGAATTATTAGTTCCTCGTTATGTCTACAGCAATGAAGGCAGTTCAATGTTCCAATCTTTTTCATTAGGTTTCCACTGAATACAAACTCGACAGTGATGTTGGGTGCATTGTGAAACTTCTGATGCTTTCAAACGGGATTCCCATGGGAACCGATTTCCAGGTGAAGTTTAGTACAGAATGGATCTAGGAACCAGAGATTCCAGCTCTGAGAAATTGGGATTGTTGCCCTCAGGAAGGCTGAGAGGAGGTTTGGTGAAAAGTACAAGATTACTGCAGTGTCCACTCTTCTGTTGTGCTGTTCACTCAGGCAAGTGAACAGGAGAAAAATGAAGGCACTGGCAAAATGAAAACACTATTAAAGCAGTGACAAGTACAACGGTGTATCAGAAGTCTTACACATGATATACATATCTCTTCAAGATACACAGACACACATATATAAACTACAACCATGGTTGGTTTGGATATGGTAAATTGTCTCATTGTATCTGGTTCAAAGTCAAAGGAAGACAGAGTTAAAGTATTGGGCAAAAGATATTAAGGGAATGAGAGGACAAACTTTATTCACTCAGGGAGAAGTTAGGATCTGAATTCTTACCTGCAGGGAAGGTGGAAGCAGAACCAATCAGGGCCGTCAGAAGGAAGGTAGACCCGCAGAGGAGGGAGAATAATGTGCAGGTCACGGGGAGAGAGATGGAGAGTTAGACTAATGGGATTGTTCTGCCCAGAGTTGCTATGGACCCAATGGGCCGAATGCCTTCCTTCTGTGCTGCAACAATTCTATGGTTTGATAATTTATACGTTCTGGTGCAAACTTAGCCAGAGTTACTGCATTCAGAGCTAGCCTCACAGGGGCTCAGGAAGTCAGTGTGTGGGTGATCATCTGACTCTAAAGATTTGAGGCTTTAGGCTCAGTCCAGAAACTGGAGCCTGGACATCTAGGACTGAGGATCCAGTACAGCGCTAGGATATTAAATTGTGGCCCATTTACTCTCTCAGCTGTTGGTGGGTTTTTAGGTATTAAGGGAATTGGGAGATCTGGGGTTAGAGCAGGAAAGTGGCGCTGAGGCAAAGATCAGCCATGAATTTACTGAATGGTGGGCAAGTACAAGTGGCTGAATGGCCTGCTCCTGCTTCTATACCTGGAGATCCCAAAACACTCATTCAAAGAGGAGCAATAACCGTGGCCAATATGTAGCACCATAAGGTCATGCAGCACTGAAACAGGCCCTTCAGTCCACTGTGTCTGTGCTGACCATCAACCACCCAGTTTACACTAATTTTTCACTGATCCCATTTTATTCACCCCCACCTTCCCACAAACTCACCCACACACCACGGGCAATTTACAGCAGCTGATTAACCCACTAAGCTGCATGTCTTTGGGTGTGGAAGGAATCCGGAGCACCCAGGGGAAACCCACGCGGTGACAAGGAGAACATGCAAGCTCCGCACACAGAGCATTAGAGGTCAGAATTGAACTCAGGTCACTGGAGCTATGAGGTAGCGGCACTACCCGCTGCGCTAAAATACTGCCCGAGTCCAAGTCAGTCAAAATTACAAGGACAGATGGGTCCTGAGTTTGCCAGTCACCCACCCGCGGCTGAGTTATTCCTATAGTCCACTCCAGACCACCAGCTCCCAGCTCACTGATGTTACCTGGGCTCCATGTGAGGTCACCTGTCCTGGCACTGGCACTTACCTGGAGCACTTTAGCCACTGCTTGGGAATCTCAGCCAAGTGGAGGTGCTCCCTGGTTACCCTATCTTTACCATGTTGTCTCCAACCAGATTATTGTGATTGTGAGTTCCTCCAGTCAGAACATTCTACAACATCAGCTGCAGTGAGCTTCAGATGCCCTGTGCAAAGACAAGTCTTTCTCTGGCTGTGCAAAGATGTGTGCACCCTGGGAGAAGGTCTTGTCAAGTCAAGTCACGTCAAGTCAAGTTTATTGTCCTGTGCACAAGTACAGTGAGGTACAGGTACAATGAAAAGCTTGCTTGCAGCAGCATCACAGACATATAGATTCAGACAACACACAAAAACACAAATTATACATAACCATATATAAATTATATAAAACAGTGAAGAGAAAAAAAAAAGATGAGTAAAACAAGACATTATTGCAAAAAGAACACAGTGAGAGACAAGTCCATGGTATGCAAGAGGTGGTCCGTAGTGTTCCTCTGTTGTGGTAGGGTTAGCGTCATGCTGGTTGGTTCAAGAACCTGATAGAAAGAAGGTAGGGAGATGTTCTTGAACCTGGTGGCATGGGACTTCAGGCTTCTGTACCTCTTGCCTGATGACCTATCTTCCAAGTTCTACAGCAATTGGCAACTCCTGAAGTGGGAGAGAGAGAAGGATAGGGCTGGGAACTAAATTAAATGAGATGTAACTCAGGGGTGAGGGCATGGAGTCGGGGGGTCAAGCCTTCACAGCAACCCAAGAGTTGGACCATGAAACCAAGTTTTATCATTCCTAAATTTACTCAAATTTAAATTCCACAACTGCCATGGTGGGATTCGAACTCAGGTCTCTGTATTACTAGCCCAGTCATTTATCCACATCACTACTTTACAGGAATAATGAGATTGCAGGGGAGGGGATGCAGAGGAGATTCATGAGGAAGTTGTCAGGACTGGAATAATTGGAACTGCCAGGAATATTTGTATAGGCTGGGGTTGTTTTCTTCAGAATAGAGGCTGAGGGAAGATTTATTGAGGTGCATAAAATTATGAGGAGTCTACACAGATTAAGTAAGTAGAACCTGTTTAGCTTTACAGAGTGGTCATAAACCAGTGAGCATTGATTTAGAGTAATTGGTGGAAGGATTAGAGGCCAAGAGAAAACCACTTCTCACCCAGAGGGCGGTGGAGACCTGGAACTCACTGTGTGAAAGGGTGGCAGAGACAGAAACCCTCATCCATTTAACAAATGCTTGGATGTGTACTTGGAGCCATGATCTGCAGGACTATGGGCCCAGAGATGGAACAGGTTGGGTTGCTGTTGTTTGGCTGCCACAGACACATGAAGTAGAACATAGAACATAGAACATTACAACACAGTACAGGCCCTTCGGCCCACAATGTTGTGTCGACATTTTAGCCCTTCGGCCCACAATGTTGTGCCAACATTTTATCCTGCTCTAAGATCTATCTAACACTTCCCTCCCACATAGCCCTCCATTTCTTTATCATTCATGTGTCTATCTAAGAGTCTCTTAAATGTCCCTAATGTATCTACCCCCACAACCTCTGCAGGCAGTGCGTTCCACACACCCACCACTCTCTGTGTAAAAAACTTACCTCTGACATCCCCTTTATATCTTCCTCCAATCATCTTAAAATTATGACCCCTCGTGTTAGCCATTTTCGCCCTGGGAAAAAGTCTCTGACTGTCCACTCGATCTATGCCTCTTATCATCTTGTACACCTCTATCAAGTCACCTCTCATCCTCCTTCTCTACAAAGAGAAGAGCCCTAGCTCGCTCAACCTATGAGACATGCTCTCCAAATCAGGCAGCATCCTGGTAAATCTCCTCTGCACCCTTTATGAAGCTCCCACATCCTTCCTATAATGAGGCGGCCAGAAATGAACACAATACTCCAAGTGTGGTCTAACCAGAGTTCTAAAGAGCTGCAACATTACCACGTGGCTCTTGAACTCAATACCCCAAATAATGAAGGCCAACGCACCATACGCCATTTTACAACCCTATTGACCTGCACGTCAACCTTGAGAGATCTATGGACGTGGACCATAGTATGAGGAGCATTTGATGTCTCTGGGCTTGTACTTGATGGAGTTCAGAAGGAAGAGGTCAGATCTAATTGAAACCTACTGAACACTGAAAGGCCTGGATAGAGTGACGTGGAGAAGATGTTCCCATCAGTGGGACAGTCTTGGACCTGAGGGTACAGCCTCAGAATAAAGGGACGTCAGAAGGTGATGAATCTGTGGAATTCATTGCCACGGAGGGCTGTGGAGTCATTGGGTGTACTTAAGGCAGAGATTGATAGGTTCTTGATTGGTATGGGGGTTAAGTGTTACAAGGAGAAAGCAGGAGAATGGGGTTGAAAAATATCAGCCATGATTGAATGGTGGAGTAGACACGATGGGCCGAATAGCCTAATTCTGCTTCTATATCTTATGGTCTTATGGTCACACTGGGCTGAATGGCCTCTCCTGCATCATAAGCTTCGGAGAATTGTATGACTTTGGGAGTTTTCAGACTGTCGCAGTGGAATTTAAAGCTTTGGGCAGCTCTGTGCCCCTGCTCATGGTTCCTTGTAATTTTGACTGACTCGGGTTTGGGCAGCTAGTAGGAACAGGACAACCAGATAATCTCACCTCTTGCAGACAGAAACCAGGTGTACTTGTGGCAAAACAACATGGTGTTAGCAGAGTCTGTGATGAATCATTGACTCATCAACAAAGAGTTCAGGGCCCTCGGGCAGCATTGCATGCCCTCCCGCTACTGTTAGTCTGTTACTTTTATCCAGTACAACTCTCTTAGTCAACTACAGTAAGATAATAAATGTTTCCTCCTTGGTGAAGCATCAGTTTGTCTAGTCACTATTGCATCATTGGAAGTGAGCAACTTTTCAAACCTACAACCAAACCTTGTTTGCTAACTTTAAAACAGTTTCAGTTTGTCATGAGGATAAGTGCGATATTCGGTCCAAGAGTCTGTCCAGCTGCATCAGCACGTCTACGAGAAGTGAGATTGTCTGGTTGTCCTGTTCTCCGACAGCTGCCCAGCAAACCTTGCCGAAAGGCCAAATGGGATAGATTTTGGGATCAGTTGCTCTGATAATCATTATCAAGGTGAGTTGATGGACAGGTGAGGGAGAGTAAATTACAGGGAATAGTGGGGGAATGAGATGGATGGGATTGCTTGGAGAGCTGGAACGGTGGGAGTTCTCTTCTTTGCACGGAGGGTGGTGAACCTCTGGAATTCTCTATCTCAGGGGATTGTGGAGCTGGGTCTTTGGGGTTACTTAAAGAGGAAGTAGATAATTCAGTTCTGGTCGGTCCATTACAGGAAGGATGTATTGGTATTGGTATTGGCATTGGTTTATTATTATCACTTGTACCGAGGTACAGTGAAAAACTTGTCTTGCACACCGATCATAAAGGTCAATTCATTACACAGTGCAGATACATTGAGTTAGTACAGAGTGCATTGATGTAGTACAGGTAAAAACAATAGCAGTACAGAGTAAAGTGTCACAGCTACAGAGGAAGTGCAGTGCAGGTAGACAATAAGGTGCAAGCTCACAACAAGGTGGATCGTGAGGTCAGAGTCCATCTCATCGTATAAGGGAACTGTTCAATAGTTTTAACACAGTGGGACAGAAGCTGTCCTTAAGCCTGGTGGGACGTGCCCTCAGGCTCCTGTATCTTCTGCCTGATGGGAGAGGGGAGAAGAGAGAATGACCCGGGTGGGTGGGGTCTTTGATTATACTGGCTGCTTCGCCAAGGCAGCAAGAGGTAAAGACAGAGTCCAAGGAGGGGAGGTTGGTTTCCGTGACGCGCTGGGCTGTGTCCACAACTCTCTGCAGTTTCATGTGGTCCTGGGCAGAGCAGATGTGGAGAGGGCGCAGAAGAAGTTTACCAGGGCATGTGCTGTAGGGAGAGGTCGGACAAACTTGGGTTGTTTTCTCTGGAGTGCCGGAGGCTGAGAGGAGACCTGATAGAGGTTTATAAAATTATGAGAGGCATAGATAGAATAGCCAGCCAGTATCTTCTTCCCAGGATCGAAATGTCTAATACTAGAGGGCATGCATTCAAGGTGAGGGGAGGTAAGTTCAAAGGAGCTTTGTGGGGAAAGTTTTTTTACACAGAGAGCAGTGGGTGCCTGGAATGTGGTGGAGGCAGATACGATAAAGGGGCTTAAGAGGCTCTTAGGCACGTAAATGTGCAGAGAGTGGAGGGATATGGACATTGTGTAGGCAGAAGGGACTACTTTATTTAGGCGTTTAATTACCAGTTTTAATTAGTTTGACACAATATTGTGGGTGAAAGGGCCTGTTCCTGTGCTGTACTGTTCTATGTTCTATGAAATGTTTGAAGGATCAGAGAATTAAGGGCTATGGAGAGCTGAGGAGGAGGGGTTGAGGCCTGGGCAGATCAGCCATGATCATATTGAAGAACAGGGCAGGTTTGAGGGACCGAGTGGCCTACTCCACTCATATTTTCTTGTCTGGTCTTGTGGCATAGGCTCAATGGGCCAAATGGTCTCTTTCTATGCCATACTAAAATATGAGAAGCCTGAGAAATAAGTTGAGGTGAGTTGCAGAGGTTGCGTTGGGAGCTGGGTTGTGTCACTTGTCTAATCTATGTTCACCACTGTTTTTCCCAATCAGTGGCAGCTTTATTGTGATGTTGCCTGGGATGAGGCATGTCAGTTATGCGGAGAGACTGGATAGGCTGTTTTTTTTCCTTGGAATGGAGAAGGTAGAGGTGGGGACCTGACTGAGAATTACAAAATTATCAGGGCCACAGTATGGTGAATAATGAGAAACTTTTCCTTTAAGCAAAGGTGTCCACAACCACAGGGCATAGGTTTAAGGTAAAGTGTAGAGGAGATACATAAATACATATTATGTCCATGAAATCAAATTAGTGGCTTGCAGTATTGTGGGTCCCAAACTTGACTGACAGGGGAATTGACCAATCACCTCTACTCTGGTTGCAATTATAAGATTTCTTTATTAGTCACCTGTACATTGAAACACACAGTGAAATGCATCTTTTGTGTAGAGTGTTCTGGGGGCAGCCCATAAGTGTCACCACGCTTCCGGCACCAACATAGCATGCCCACAACTTCCTAACCCATACGTCTTTGGAATTTGGGAGGAAACTGGAGCACCCGGAGGAAACCCACACAGACATGGGGAGAACATACAAACTCCTTACAGACAGTGGCCAGAATTGAACCCTGGTCCCTGGCACTGTAATAGCGTTATGCTAACCGCTACACTAACTAGAATATACAGGGGTGACAAAGGCATTAGCTACCTGCATGTACAAATCAGAATTCTAACAGAGTGTACATGAAAAACAAGTGGCTTCATGTAAATATCCTACCCCAGGGAGGAACTTAGGGTTATTCATTATTCAAACTGATGGAAATCTTTACGTTTATCAGACAAGTAGAATCTGTTGAGTAAAGGAGGAGCCCAAAGGAAAATTTGAGTGCTTGCTTCTCATCTGAAGTGTGTGGTATCCTGGCCACCCCACTATAGGAGGGATATGACAGTCCCAGAAAGGGTGTAGAATAGTGCCAGGAATTAGGGATCTGGAAAAGATGGAACGTTGCCTTGGAGCAAAACAGGCTTTGAGAGATTGGATAAAGTGTGTGAGATCGTGGTGGTTTTAGGGATGGTAGATTGAGAGAAGATGTCCCATTCCCCTCTGAAACCGTCTCCCCAAAATTTTCCTCAAAATGTTGACACAGAAGGCTCATTCCACCGACGTTGGATTGGCATCCTGAGGCTCAGACCATTGACCAGAGATGGGAGTTCAAATCTTACCACAACGAATGGGGAGTTTAAATTCATGGTAACTAACCTGATCTTGGAATGATAAAGGTTAATATTACTATCTAGCTACAGGACTGTCTGTAAAACCCAATGGGTCACTGATATCCAGAAGCAAAATAGTTCTGGAAATTTCAGGGAAGATACAGCAGATATGTCCCTGCTGCCTTTAATCAGAATTGGAATTGGTTTATTATTGTCACATGTACCGAGATACAGTGAAAAACTATGTTTTGCATGCCACCAATCAGATAATTTCAAAACATAAGTACATCGAGGGAGTACAAGGGAAAAGCAATAACAGAATGCAGAATGTAGTGTTACAGTTACACTTAATGAAAGAACTTGAGAAACCTCTCACAAAGTAAAGCAGACAGCCAACCAGTCACCAGGTTGTCTTTTTCCCTTCAAACACAGACTCTCTGCTTGGCTTTTTCATTCATTGACAGCCAGCATGGGAAGGGATAATACAGGAGTCTGTGTACAACTGACTGAATCTCAAGGTATGTTCCATGTTTCCCAGAGGCTCTGTCTGCTGGGCATAGTTTTCCTTCAGTTGCTCTATCAGGCAGGATTTAAGAATTAAGGAGCACACCAGAATGGGCGTGTGCACCAGAGAGTTCACATGACAATGGGCACACTGAGATAGTCAGAACCTCGACATGTCTCAGCTCCCAGAACTGGGTTGGTTTCTCGCTTGTATCTTCAGGTTCCTGCTCTGGTTTGCCTTGCCCCTGTTTCATGCCAACCTGCACTGTGCAATGTACCATCACAGGACAATATCTCTTTAGCAAATACTTTGCTCTGCAATATAGGGGAGGAGGAGGAGGGTGGGGAGTCTGCAGCAAGAAGCATAAGCAGCAGATCAACTTTACATCTTCCATCTTCCAAGTTCAAGGGGTAGGATTCACTAATGAGGTTAAGAATAAAACGAAGGGTCTTCAAGCTGGAATATTAACTTTGTTTCTCTCTCCACAGATGCTGCCCGACCTAATGAGTGTTTCCAATCATTTCAGATTTCCAGCATCTGCAGTACTTTGATGATCAGACGAAGATAGGATACAGACCAGACATATGGGTCGGTAGGTCACTGTAAATTGCCCCTAGTGTGTAGGTGAGTGGTAGGATCTAGGGGGAAGAGGGGAGGGGGTTGATGAAAATGTGGGGAGAATAAAATGGGATTAGTGGAGACACAGGAGACTGCAGATGCTGGAAATCTGGAGCAACACTCAAAATGCTGGAGGAATTCCACGTGTCAGGCAGCATCTGAGGAGGGAAATGGACAGTCGAGGTTTTGGGTCGAGACCCTTCATTGGGATTAGTGTAGGATTAGTGTAAATGGGTGTTTGATGGTGTGTGTGTGCTCAGTGGGCTGAAGCGCCTGTCTCCATGCTGATGACCTTGTTGAGTGGGCTTGAGAGGCTAAATGAGCTCCTGTTTCAGTAACAAATTATTCAACAATAATCTTGACAGGACAAAGATGGCCTTGAACAGGAAACAGAATTATGAACTAAGTTATGATAATTTTGCCAAGGAGCACGTTAAGGGTGGTTTTGCAAACTCATACTAACCTCACTTCCTTTCCATATCACATGATTCAAACCATCAGACTCGTACTGAGGTGAATCAGGTGTCAAGCAGTGCACTGTGGAAGAATGCGCGCGCCCCCATCTCCCTCTGCATAGAGGTGTGCTTCTGAACCTCATCTTGTTCTGCACAGGCTAGCTTGCACAGTCTGCATTTGCTGTGGTCTACCATTGTCAGGGACCCAGCCCAGATAAACCCACCTACAAATTCAAACACGCCTCATCGCAGGGATAGCCATTGGGACAGTCCATTCACCAAGGCAGCTTTCCTGCACTCCAGCGCTGCCAACACTTTGTTAGTGCTTCATTAGGGAGCTTTTAGTTTAATTGGATGTGGGTGTCACTGATGAGCCCAATCCCTCCTGACCACCTCCAATAGACCAGTGAGCTGAGACGCTTGCCTGTACCACAGAGGTAACCACATTGGTGCATCTGGAGTCACGTACCTGATGAGGTAAGGTCAGCACGCTTAGAGCCATGGAGCCACACAGCATAGAAAAGGCCCTTTGGCCCATCTTGTCCATGCTTTCCATTGTATTGATCTATAATATTTCCTTTCCTGAGGACATCAGTGAACCAGATGGATTTTTACAATAATCTACTAGTTTCCTGGTTACTATTTTACTGACCTTAGCTTTTTAAAATATGATTTATTCATTTGGTTGAATTTAAAGTTCTGCTGCGGTGGAATAAGAACCCACTCTCTTGATCATCAGTCAAGACCACAGAGTTACCAGCCCAGTGAGTTAACCACTGAGCAACTGTATTTCTGCACTGTGACATCCTGAGGTAGTGAAAGATGTGGTGTAAGTTCAAGTCTTTCTCTTGGTTAAAGACCCAGTCTGTGAAGTACTTCCCCTCCCTTACTCTGCATTTCATGATGGTAACTATTTGTCTTTGGTGTGGAGTAGCCCATACAGTTACAGAACAGTGTTAGAGTGCAGAAGGAGGCCATTTAGCCCACTGAGTCTGTATTGGCTCTGTGTAAGAGCAATCCAGCCATTCCCACTCTCCCACCTTCTCTCTGTAAATTCCTTCCTTTCAGATATTTATCCAGCTTCCTTTGAACACTACAGTTGAATCTGCCTCCTGTACTCCTAGAGTCAGTCACTTGTTAACTTTAACTTTACTTATACAGAACAGTAACAGGCCCTTCCGGCCGAACGAGCCCGCGCCACCCAATTACACCCATGTTAACCTACTAACCTGTACGTCTTTGGTATGTGGGGGGAAACCGGAGCACCCGGAGGAAACCCACGCAGTTACAGGGAGAATGTACAATCTCCTTACAGACAGCAGCCAGAATTGAACCCCAATTGCTAGCACTATAATAATGTTACACTAACCGGTACGCTACCGTGCATAAACATTTTTGTTCTTTCATGTCCGTTTTGCCATTTATCTTCAATCCACATCTCCTTAGCTACTAACCCCTCTGCTAATTTTTTCTGTCAAGATGTGTACATCACTGGGAATGCCGGCATTTATTGTCCATCCCTAATCACTCCTGCACTGAGGAGGCAGGGAAGAGTCAAATCACATTGGTGGGTCTTGCATTTGCAGGTAATTAGCTCCTGAATCTCCTGGACATTCTCATTAAGCCAAGAGCAACAAACAATCTGCTGGAGGAACTCAGCAGGTCAAGCAGCATTGGTGGGAGAAAAGAATTGTCGATGTTTTGGGTCAAAACCCTGCATCAGGACTGATCAGGAGCAGTACTCTCGCTCTCATCAAACCAGGTGCCAATTTTGGTGGACTTCAGGGCAATGAGAGCCTGTGGACATTTTGTGGCTCCGTTGGCTGGGTACTGAGAGCTTGTCTGTCTAAGAAGGACTGCCTTTGTGGCCTTTATTTACCTCACTAAAGCCTCTGACTCTGTCACCCTATGGACCACCCTCCTCACATTCAGCTGCCTACAGAAGTTCTCCATTTCACGTGCAAGCAAACCATGATCATCATCAATGGGTCCACAACAGTGTGGCCCAGTGGCACAGCTGGTAGATCTCCTGCCTCACTGCGCCAGCAACCTGGGTTCAATCCTGACCTCTGGTGCTGTGTGAGTTTCCTCCAGACGCTCCAGTTTCCTCCCACACCCTGAAAATGTGTGAGTTGATGGGTTAATTGGCCGCTGTAAATTGCCCCTGGTGTGTAGGTGAGTGGTAAAATCTGAGAGGAGTTGATGGGAATGTGGGGAGAATTAAAAAAAAGGATTAATGTAGGATTAATGTAAATGGATATTTGATGGTTTGTGTGGACTCGCTGAGCTGACGGGCCTGTTGCTGTGTGTAGTCACTCTATGACTACGAACAAAACCAGTCTCTGAGTAGACTGTGGCTGCATAACTGTCCAGACACTTCTATCGATGTTTCTCACCATGTTGCTGCACCTCACCTTCAACAAACCTTCCACCGGAGTGGAGATACTCTACAGGACAAATGGGGAACTGTATAAACTAAGGTGCCTAGATGCCAAAGTCAAGACCAAGGTCACCCCAACCGCAGTAGTCAAGGTATGGTGTTGCGGTTCACTGACATGAGGCAAGTTAAAGTTCAAGTTGAAGTTTAATGTTATTGGCAAACATACCTAGAGTATAAATGCCATGAAAGTCAGCTCTTTGCAGCAGCAGTACTGTATGTTACAGACACAACAAACATAGATTATATAAACTTAAATTAACATAAACTATGCATAACCTACATGACAAAATAGACAAAAGTAAACAAAGCAACATTAGTGCAACTTGAGGGAAATACAGTCCGAGGTAGTGTTAGGGTTTTTCAGGTGGGTTCAAGAACCTGACGGCAGTGGGGAAGAAGCTGTTGTTGAACCTTGAGGTGTGGGTCTTCAGGCTCCTGTACCTCCTGCCCGATGGCAGCAATGAGAAGAGGGCACGGCCCAGATGGTGGGGGTCCCTGCTGATGGATGTCACCTTCCTGAGACATCGCCTCTTGTAGATGTCCTCGATGGTGGGGAGGGCTGGACCTGTGATGGAACAGATGCACCAGCTCTGCTCACCGTGTCACTGTGACGCTGGTGGCTGTGAGCATTCAGAGGCCATGCTCCAGGTCATTGTTGACCCATTCACTGAGGCAATGGGTCTTACACTTAAACATCTGTAAAACAAAGATCCCCGAGAAAGCCACCCCTGCTATACAACACCACCCTCCAGTAATAAGCATTCATGGTGACATACTGAATCACATCCCATATTATAGGACTGCATCCAAGTGAAGTGGGGAGAATTAAAAAAAAGGATTAATGTAGGATTAATGTAAATGGATATTTGATGGTTTGTGTGGACTTGCTGAGCTGACGGGCCTGTTGCTGTGTGTAGTCACTCTATGACTACAAACAAAACCAGTCTCTGAGTAGACTGTGGCTGCATAACTGTCCAGACACTTCTATCAATTTCTCACCACGTTGCTGTACCTCACCTTCAACAAACCTTCCACCGGAGTGGAGATACTCTACAGGACAAATGGGGAACTGTATAAACTAAGGTGCCTAGATGCCAAGGTCAAGACCAAGGTCATCCCAACCTCAGTAGTCAAGGTATGGTGTGACATGAAATTCACCTCCACCATCACAGCACCACCACAGCCTTTGGTCGACTGAGGTAAAGAGCACTTGAAGATCAAGACCTCAAACCTGCAGGTCTGCTGGGTGGCTGTGGTCCCTGCCCTCCTGGATGCTTCTGAAACATGGACTATCTGCAGGCACCTCAAGGCACTGGAGAGATGCCACCAATGATGTCTCTGCAAAATCTTCTTAAGTTCACTGGACGGACAAGGGTCCCCCGTCAGGACACCTCCAGCAGTGAAAAACTCACGATGCTCAGTCAGCTCCATTGGGCAGGCCACATCAGTCAGTAAACCTCATCACGGAAGACAAAGCAGAAGATTCAAGGATGTGCTCAAAATCTCCTTGAAGTATTGCAGTAAGCCCACAGGATCCTGATAATCCCTGGCCCATGACCAGTCAAAAGAGAGAAGGAACATTCGGGATGATATTGACAACCACAGACCCAGTATAGACAGTGGAAGGAGCGCCCCACAGCACAACCTACCCACCCACCCATCCAGTCAGGAGCGTCCTGCCCCATCTGGGGATGAGTCTGTGGGTCCCATTGACCTCTTTGTTCTCTCCAGTACCCAGAGAGTGAAAACAAGTCATCCTCTATCCCAAGGCACTGCCAAAGAAGGAGAAAGTTGGTTTGGGAGTCTCTGGAAATATTGACCAGTTGGATCTTTCTTTGTTTGGAAGCAGCCAGGATTGTGAAACCTGGGACACCATTGGAACGAGTTTTGAGGCTGCATCAACAGTGCATCTCTGACTTGCTTGAACGGCTTCTGGCACTGAAATGTAAGACCAGCACGTGACCGCTAAAGCAAAAATATTTCCAGTGTCAAGGTTTTTCGAACTGTAGAAAAACTGTCGGCTCTTTCACAGTAAGAGTCCAGCTTCAGTGCAGTTGCTATGATTCAGAGTTCGCTGCATCAGTCCATGACTTTTACTTTCTAACCTGAAAATTTTGTGTGAATTACACCCACGCAGATTTTAACTATAAATAGAACTGTCTGGGCACAGGCTGCCCTACCTACCTTGGAGCTGATGATAGCACAGAGACAAAGGGGCCAGTTGAATCAGACCAGCGAGTGACTCTCAGCTCTTTGGCAAAGTGACGGAAATGCTCAGCAGGCCAGGTAGCAACTGCAGGAAGAGATTTTTTCCCCAAAAATATACGTTATTCATTTTAAAAAATTCAGTTACATAACATGGGACTTTGATCTTTGCGTCAAGTGCATCACTGTATTTGCCTATAACATTGCAAAATGGTGGGCTGCACTCAGTGCAACGTCAATGCAAAACTCTTCAATGTATGTGAGGCGTGTAGGGGGACTGGGGCCCACACACCAAAGGAGGTCAGAGCTGGGTTATATAGTAACACTATATTCTGCATTCTCTTATTGCTTTTCCCTTGTACTACCTCAAAGTACTTATGTTTTGAAATGTTCTGTATGGAATGCTTGCAAAACAAAGTTTTTCACTGTATCTCAATGACATGGCCCAACTTGTCCATGCTGACCAAGATGCCCACATAAGCTAGTCCCATTTGCCCGCATTTGGCCTTTATCCCTCGAAACCTTTCCTATCCATGTACTTATCCAAATGTTGTTATTGAGGTATCATGATTGCTTATGGGACCAGCAGCTCTCTCCCTGACCCTGGCCATTCACCTGAACAACACTTCCAATGCTGCCCACAGTCACCATGGGAACCCCCATTCCTCCCTGACCACGAATCCTGCTCCAAGTGACCCCTGGCCATCTACTCTCCATGTGACCGACCCTAACTTCCTCCATCAGGCCCCGTCAGCTGGATCCTTCCCTTCCCCCCACATCCTCCCTCCTTGGCTGAAGCGGTTCCCACCCTGACTCAATCTTCTTCCAGGGCAGGAAGTGCTTTGGGTGCACAAAGTGCCTGGTGGTTGAAAACACGCACCTCCAGGCTCAAGGACAGCTTCTATCCCGCTGTTATAAGGCTCTTGAACAGACCTCTTGTATGTTAAAGATGACCTCTTGACATCACGATCTACCTCGTCATGACCCTTGCACCTTATTGTCTGCCGGCACTGCACTTTCTCTGTAGCTGTAATTCTGCATTCTCTTATTGCTTTTCCCTTATATTACCTCAAACTACTTATGTTTTGAAATGATCTGTATGGAATGCTTGCAAAACAAAGTTTTTCACTGTATCTCAATGACATGTGACAATAATAAACCAACACCAAGTTCCAGCAATCTTAAAGTCACGTCCTCTGCAGGATAGAATTCTGTACAAAACTGACACGGTACCACTCTAACATTTCAGAAGGACACAAGAGCATAAGAAACAGAAGGAGTAGGCCATTCGGCCCCTTGCTCCTGCTCCACCATTCAATGATGTTTTACCTCAGCGCTACTTTCCTGCACTAACCCCATATCCCTGGAGTCCTTTAATATCCAAAAATCTATTGACCTCCTGAATCTACTCAGCAACAACACTGTTGGGCTGGGAATTCCAAACATCCGCCCTCCTCTGAGTGAAGAAATGTCTTCTCCTCTCTGACGCCTTATTTCGAAACTGTGACCTTGATTCTCAACACCCCAGCCAGGGTAAGCATTCACCCCCATCCAAGTCCTGTAAGATTTTTATATGTTTCAATGTGTCTTTTCGGGGATAATAAAGCCTCCAGCCTCGTACCTTCTCCCCCCAAGAGTCAAAACGTGCCCCTTCAACATACTGGTGAATACTTGTCATGCCACTAAATTGTTGGCTTAAAATATTGTAACTTATGCACTCCATCCTACGCAGCCTATCCTTTGAATAACACTGACAGCTGCTTCATTACAACCAAGAGTCTTGCCTGAACCTCACACTGTCTTTCCTCACAGTAATAAATCATTTCCAAGTTCAAGAGCGATCATGGCAGGTCAAGGCTGATAGATATTTCTAAATGGACAAAGCCCACTGCTTCCGTATGGAAAACTGGATTAGGGTGGGATACCTTCCTAACATAGGAATCGATGTTACTTGGTCTGCAACATATCCCAAGTGCTTGGTTGACGGTCTGAGTTGTACTATTAGCTTGAAAGCATTGCTGCCTTGAGACACACTTCCTCACACCTTCTGACCTTGCCCTGACAAACACTATTCCCCAGCCAAATGGATTACTCAGCTGTCAGATGGATTAATCCCACGGTGATGCAGTGTGTAGAGCTGCTGCCTCACAGCTCCAGTGACCCGGGTTCGATCCTGACTTCTGGTGCTGCCTGTAGGGAGTTTACACATTGTCCCTGTGACCACGTGGCTTCCGATAGCTGCTCCTGATTTCTTCCCACGTATCCCAAAGAGGCCCTGGTAGGTGAATTGGCCACTGCAAATTACCCCTTAGACTGGGGAATCAGGGGGAAGTTGATGGGCATTTGAGGGAAATAAGTGATGGAATGGGATTGCTCTGAGAGCCAGCATAGACCAGATGGGCTGAATAGCTTCCTATCCTGTATGGAAATGTTAATGAGAGTGCTCACCATCACAAGAGTCTGTGCTCCCTTGGCACTCTCTGCGCCAATCCCAAGCAAGACCACCGAACCCAGATTATTTTCTTTTGTCCCCCTTCCTCAACCTCAGTTCTTTTTAACTTGTCTCTGTAGTTCTCATCTCCTTCGCCATCATCTCACACGAGCGGTCAAATCGCCTGCTCCTGCTCTTCGCTCTGCACTCTGCGATCATCCTCAGGGCAGCTCCCCCTGTCATTGTGTGGGTTTCCCCCCCCCCCCCCCCCCCGGGGGCTCCGGTTTCCTCCCACATCCCAAAGACGTGTGGGTTGGTAGGTTGATTGGCCGCTGTAAGTAGTGTGTAAAAGTGGTAGAATCTGGGGCTATCGATGAGAATGTGGAGAGAGTAAAAAATGGGGTTAATGCAAAGTTAGTGCACGTGGGTGGTTGATTGTTGGTGAATAATGATTCAGTGGACCAAATGGTTTTTCTGTACTGGATCTCTCTGTCCATTTCCTCTGAAATCCTTCCCTCTATGTCAGTGCTGTCATTAGTCAAGATGTTTCAGGCTGTGCTATCCCAGTACTGAGAAGGTTAGCTATCCTCCCCCTCCCAGTTTGCCTGATATCAGAAAGTCCTCTCCTGACGAATTGGGAATGCAAACCTTTGTCCTTCCATCTGTTCATCAGTCATTGAACGGCAAACTATGGCAACAATCCCTGCCAAGTTTATCTTCAAATGTATGGGTGTTATTTCAATTCCAATCTTTTGAAGCAAAGTGTTTGGAAGGCAGTCCTCCCTCTTCCCCGTTCATACTGCGTGAGTTTGTTCAGTCACTCAGTAAACCTTCGGTATCCAGCATGAAAGCTTTAGTGCTGGGCTTCAGATGCTTCCTGAGCCAGGCAGTGAGTTCAAGGCTCATTCCGAGGACCAACACAAGAATCCAAGCTGACCTCCAGTAAGGGAGGGCTCTTCTGCTCTCCTAGCAGCCTCTAAGATCCCATCTCAATGAAGAGCACGGGAAATAAGTATATATCTCTCACTAAAACAGTGAATCTCGTCATTATCACACTGCTCTTTGTGAGATCAACTTTGCATTGACTGGTTGTCATGATTCCTGTCTTATAATAGTGTACTACACTTCAAAGGTTCCCGTGAAAGAATGTCCTGAGGATGGGAATGGCAATATAGAAATCCACATCCCATCCGGATGCATCACAGCTTGGTACGGTAACTGCTCTGCCCAAGACCACAAGAATTGCAGAGTTGTGGACACAGCTCATTCCATCAGGAAAACGAGCTTCCCCTCCATTGACTCAGTCTGCACTTTCCGTTGCCTCGGGAAAGCAGCCAAGGACCCCTCCCGCCCTGGGCATTCTCCCTTCTCCCTCCTTCAGACAAAAGATACAAAAGGTTGAGAGAATGTACCACCAGACTCAAGGACAGCTTCTACCCTGCTGTTTAGGAACCTTAAACAGACCTCTTATATGATAAACTCGAACTCTTGATCTCCCAGTCTACTTTGACATAGCCCCTGCACCTTATTTTCAACCTGCACTGCACTTTCTCTGTAACTGCAACACAAAATTCTGCATTCTGTTTTGTTTTCCTTTTGTACTACCTCGACGTACCTATGTATGGAATGATCTGTCTGGATGGCATGCAGACAAAGGCCTTTTACTGTATTTCTGTACATGTGAACCAATAAACCAATGACCGATTACCCTAAGCAACAAACAATCTGCTGGTGGAACTCAGTGGGTCGAGCAGCGTCTGTGGGAGGAAAGGGATTGTTGACGTTTCAGGTTGAAACCCTGCATCAGGACTGTGTGACCAATTGCCCTATTTTCTTCCTTCTCCATGTTAGCCATTAACCTAACATTACGCGCCTCAGCAGACAGAGGCAGATCCTTCCATGCTCGAACACTCCATAATTCCCTCAGCTGCCTTGAACTCAGACCTCTGCCCATCACCTACACACTCCTCCCACTGGGTCCCCTATCCCCTCCCCCCACTGTTCCCATCTGCCCAGCCCACCAACTTTATTTGGTCCCACTCTTCACCTTCACTATCAGATTCCATCATCTGCAGCCCTTTGTTGCCTCCACCTCTCACCTCCTGGCCTCCATCACTTTCCACCCTCCTATCCCCCACCTGACTCCATCTGCCAATCAATCCCTCCTCACCTGGACCCACCAATCACTTGCCAGCTCCTGCCCCACCCCTTCCCCTCTTTACACTGGTCATCTTCCCTTTATCTTTCAGTCCAGATGAAGAGTCTTGACTTGAAACGTCGACCGTCCACTTCCCTCCACAGATGCTGCCTGACCCGCTGAGTTCCTCCAGCAGTTGGTTTTTTGCTCCAGATTCCAGCACCCGCAGTCTCTTGGCTCCAAGTTCTACTTTATTGACAGAAATTGCAACTTTACCAATAATTTGTCGAGCTTCCCACGTTAAATACAATTTAATGCAAGATGACAGAAGTTGTGTTGTAAAAAATTCTTCAACTTCAACACGGAAGGGGGCTGTTCATCCCATCAAATCCATGCTAGCTCCTGCCAGAGCAATCCCACCAGTCCCTGTTCCCTTTCCCCTCTACCCCTGCAACCTATTCGCTCTCACATGCTCAATTACCCCCTTTGGTTCATTTGCCTAACCAGCACCTTATAGGGATGTTGGGGGAAACCCACGTGGTCACGGGGAAAACTCCACACAAACAGCACCAGGGGTCAGGATTGAACTCAGGTCACTAGAACTGTGAGGCACTGCCTGGAGGTGATAGCAGTGGGGGTATCCAGTTGATCCAGATTTTGCTGAATTGAATGATGGTCTTGGAGCTAATATCATTGTCCTCCTTTACATTGTGAATATGCCTTGTGGTGTGAGATTCACCAACGAGAATGTCACATTATAAGATAAGGTAAGATATACAGTATTTATCAGTCACGTGTACATCGAAACGCACAATGAAATACATCTTTTTACGTAGAGTGTGCTGGGGGCAGCCCGCAAGTGTCACCACGCTTCTGGCGCCAACATAGCATGCCCACAACTTCCTAACCCGTACATCTTTGGAATGTGGGAGGAAACCGGAGCACCCGGAGGAAACCCACGCAGACACAGGGAGAACGTACAAACTCCTTACAGACAGTGGCTGGAATTGAACCCGGGTTGCTGCCTCTGTAATAGCGTTATGCTAACCACTACATAGTTTAACACTCAATCCTAACTACAGGGTGCACGCTGATCACAGGTGTGGACATCACTGACAATACCAGCATTTATTGACCATCCCTAATTACCCTTGAACTGAGGAGGAAGCTAAGGGTAACCCACATTGGTGGGTCTGGAGTCACGTATGGACCAGAACAGGTAATATCTTGAAAGACATGAGTGAACCAGATGAGGCTTTACACTAATCCAGCAGTTTCATGTTCACTCATACCGAGAACTGTCCTCTTTTCTAAAAATTCCAGAGTTTATTTAATTACTTGAATATTAATTCCCCAGCCTCCGCTCAAACTTAGGTCTCCAGATAAACAGGCCACGCCTGGCTACCAGTCCAGTAGGTTAACCATTGCACTGCTGACCTCAAGATTAATTATGTCTCTGTGTTTATTTCCTCAGCTCCCCAGTGCTTGCTTCCAGCCACCCCCACACCCCCACCCCCCAACCCTTACCCCCCTGGGGCTTTGATCCCCTCAACCTCCCTGACCTTCACACCCCTGTCCTCAACACTGCTGGTTTGTCTTCAACAGACACTTAGTATGGAGATGAGGAGAATGAGGCCTTGCCTATCTCTGAATGGGAACTATAATACTGCAGATGATGAAAATCTGAACTAAAGACAGAAAATGTTGGAAACATTGGCAGCAAGTGAGGAGAGAGACACAGAATGAACACTTTGGAAGTCAAACTAAAAACTCATTAGCTGTCAATAGCAACAAAACATTACTAAAATGCCCAGTTAAAAAGAAATGTTGCAACTCTCTGCCGTTTCTTCACAGACGCTGCCTGACCTGCTGAGTGTTTCCAGCATTTTCTGCTTCCGTTTCTTGCTCACTTGATTTGCTGCAGACGCCTCTAACTTATAATGTCCTCTGATCTGCCCCAGTCATCTTCAGGAATCTCATCCCATCCAACCCCATGCCCCCACACTTCCTGCCCTCTGGAATTTCTTTCTATATATGAACCCTTCTGTTGCTTCCCAGCTATTTATCTTTACCTCCCATAAAAATAACAAAATGCCTCCACTGGAATGAAACTCCCACATGAATTTCGTCTTTGCATCTCATTGAGAATCCTGCTAGTTAAAGCAAGCCTGAGGGTATCCCTGGTATTGAGTTCCATTTCAGGCCTTTGATAGGATTCTAACAAAGAATCATCTCTCAGGTGCTCTCACAAAACGACTTCGGAATCAGGATCAGGTTTATTATCCCTGACATGTCATGAAATTTGTTGTTTTGCGGCAGCAGTACAGTGCAAGACATAAAAAGTACTCTCAGTTACATAAATAAATAAATAGTGCAAAAGAGGAATAACGAGGTAGTGTTCATGGACTGTTCAGAAATCTGATGGCAGAGGGAAAGAAGCTGTTCCTGAAACGTTGAGTGTGGTTCTTCAGGCTCCTGTACCTCCTCCCTGATGGTCGTAACAAGAAGAGGGCTTGTGCCAGGTGGTGAGGGTCCTTAATGATGGATGCCGCCTTCTTGAGGCACCGCCTCTTGAAGATGTCCTCGATGGTGTGGAGGGTTGTGCCCGTGATGGAGCTGGCTGAGTCTACAACCCTCTGCAGCCTCTTTCGATCCTGCACATTGGAGCCTCCGTACCAGGTGGCGATGCAACCAATCAGAATACTCTCCACTGTACATCTGTAGAAATTTTCAAGAGTCTTTGGTGACATACCAAATCTCCTCAAACTCCGCTTTCAAATTACTTTGACGTTAGTTTTGAAGTGCAGATTTCCACCTACTAGCCCTGTCAATCCAACTGGAGCAAACACTGCTTCCCTACAGTGGGGCAGGTCTCAGGACTGTTTCACTGGGAGCCAGCACAATCAGGGAACTTGAACATAATCTGCTGATAAAGTTAAGAATGTGACTAACAACAGCAGGCTAAAAATACATCCCTATATAACGAAGTGTCAATGTAAAGCAGTGCAAAAATATGCACTTCGAAAGCCAAACTTAAAACTCCTTAGCTGTCAATAGAAATAAAGCATAACTAAAATGCCAAGCTAAAAATAATTGTTGTGAATCTCTGCTGTCTTAGCCTGTAATGAATAGCTGCCCCTATTGCAGTGTGCAAATGTGCAGCCTCGGGAACAGAGGACTGCAGAGCTCTCTGAAGGGATTTGTTGTTCCCACATAGCAAACCCAGTCCATAGAACTGCCACAAACATCACATCGAATGAGAGACTGCATTGATGTAGAACTGTTCACAGCCTCCAGCCATCCTAAAGCTCAAAGTGCTTTTAATCTGATGTAATGTAGGAAAAGCAGCAGCCAATTTGAACACCGCAAGATCTCACTAACTGCAACTGTGAGATATTTGCCCAAGAATTGGATTTTTGTTGGGCTTTCAGCATTGATGCTCAACCTGTTCACTCACAAAAAAATTGTGAAGTTGGCCATAAAGACATTGGACACAATCTTAATGCAGTTCACACTCAGAAACAGGACCCATGCGTTTCCCATTGGGAACTACAGGCTCAGGGGGATCAATGTGTCTTTGCTGAGTTGTTTGGGGGGGACACGCATTACCACAGCAGTCACAGACCGGCTTTGCACAAGGTTGCCAAGGCAGTGAGGGTAGGTGCCAAGGTGGGGCACAATGCAACCTTTAGTGTGTGTGGCCGCCCCCCCATGTGATCACCAGCCCTGATGGAGTCCCACACCAGCAGCAGTCCCACACCATTACAGGGGCTAGGCTGATCACTCTGGCAAGGGTCACAGCACCAGGTGTGTCAAACAGTGACGGGCCTGGGAAAATGATAGTGAAAGGATTTGGAGTGTGGGAGTATGAGTCAATCAGATGTTGCAATGGTCAGAATGAAGGTCCTTTAATTCCCATCTCATTGGGAACATCAGCCCATTGTTCTCACCATCCAGGACATGCCCTCTTCACGTTACTACCATCAGGGAGGAGGTACAGGAGCCTGAAGGCCCACACTCAACGTTTCAGGAACAGCTTCTTCCCCTCCGCCATCAGGTTTCCGAACGGTCCATGAACCCATGAACACTACCTCGTTATTCCTCTTTTGCACTACTTATTTATTTTTGTAACTAAAAGTAATTTTTATGTCTTGCACTGTACTGCTACCTCAAAACAACAAATTTCACGACATACGTCAGTGATAATAAACCGGACTCTGATTCTGATTCTCCTTGTGGTTCACTCTCCTGATGTCAGAGCTCCAATGGTCCAGGGGAATCCGAGCTGCAGTGTCAATGGTGTGGCATCATTTCATACATGTGTGGCGGTGCATGGATTGTGATTGGTGTTGCCCTCTCCAATCTCTCAATGGGTGATCCAGCCTAGGTAATATTGGTCCTGCACACTTAATGACGAAAGGCTAACCAATGCAATTTCTAGGCTGACCTGTTTAGCCGCTGATAATAGAGGGGTAAACTATCCAACGTACCATCACCACTTCACTTAGAACAGTCCACCAGAGAGGGCAGATGGGTCCTTAGTTTAACATTTCATTCAAGTGCCACAACCTTTCCTTAATCAATTCATCACCTCTTGAGGTTTATTTACAAAATTAAATAACATGTGCGAACAACAACCTCTGGACAATTCTATAGAGTCATAGAGCACAAAACAGGCCCTTCAGCCCAGCATGTCCATGCTGACCATTGAGGACCTACCTATACCAATCCAATTTACCAGCACTTAGTCCTTAGCCTTGGTGATTGAAGTGCTCTTCTAGATACTTCTTAAATGTTGTGAGAGTATCTGCCTCCAGCACCCCCCCAGGTTTCAGATTCCAACCACCCTCAAGTGGAAAAAAATCTATTTTTATATATCTCTAAACCTCTTACTATTTACCCTAAGCTATGCCCTTTAGTACTGGATACATCTGCTATGGGAAAAAGTTTCCTACTATCTACCCTGTCTTTGCCCCTTGTCATTTTGCACACCGCTATCAGATCACCCCTCAACCTCCTCCGCTCCAAAGAAAACAAATCCAGACTATCCAGTTTCTCCTCCTAAGTGACAGGAGGAAAGATTTTTAATTAAACTATTCCTACATATCTTCTCAGGATGATTAATCTTTCTTACCACACAGCCTTAAATCTGAAATGCCAGGTCTTGGGAAATCAGAAGGACATATTGTGAAAAATCTGCTTGACCAAGGCAGACTATTTTCAAAGCAATTGCACTGATTTTTTTTCCTTCTTGTTCACAGCTCCTGGCATGAAAAGATGATACCACTCTTATGGTGACTGACATACTTCGAATAATAACATAGGTCAAGAGGTGCGCCAAATTAAAAACAGTTCAAGAGGTTTGGGTGATATCAATGAAGGAAATTAAGACAATCAGTTCATTGAAGTTCATCAAACATGGTGGCTTTGTGACTGAATAGGGGAACTAAACTGCATTTTTAGAAAGTAATTTGTGACCTTGGCATTCCCCAAAGACCTTAAAATTGTATTAAAGTGCAGTCATTGTGAGACCAGTTTGTACACAGAAGTACCACTGTCAGAAACCAAGTAGAACACATGATTTTTTATCAATATAAACATTTATTCGCTAAAAGCACTACAAAAAGACAACCAGTGTCAATACGCTACATCTAATACAGAAAAGAAGAAACTAAGCAACGACACACCACAGTAGAGAATGCAAACTAATACTAACGAAACACACGTGCAACACTACACCCGTTAACACAACACGCAACACTTCAAGTAAGAATAGCATTTGTACCATCCACAACACACGTGATCCCCTGAGGGGCCCACCGAACGCGGAACTCAGCTAGGGTTCCCACGGAGACCGAGAGCTCCCTCTCTAAACACACCTGTGCGCGCACGTAAGCACGGAAGACGGGCAGGCAGGCAGACTGGCCAGTGCAGAACACATGATTATACATACTACACTGCTTCGCCAACCACATATGGGTACAGTCAATGTGTGTGGAAGCCACTTGGATGTAAAGGGGCTAAATTTGAAAGATAGGCCCAAAGATCAGGGTACATAGTTGACCCATGCCCTCTGACTGTAATGCAGGTAGGGGTCAAGTCGCCCCACTCGCTGTAACAAGCATGACTGTTGATTGGCCGGATCCATCACCAGGAGTGCTGGCAGGCCAATGAGTGGCCAGCATTAGATAAAGCTAGCTAGCGCTGCTTATAAGGGAGGTCAGTGGGGGTGGAGCAGACACTGGGAGTCGTGCAGGAAGGCAGACTGGGAAACAGGGAAAGCTCCCAGGCATCAAGGATTTTGGACGTTGTGCTGGAGGTGGAGGGAGGGGACAGCCCAGTATCCGCAGGGAATCTGAAGCCCCTCCAGCAGACACACAGGGCAGTGGAACAGATGGCCCCTGGGGGGCGCAGTGCCAGGCGTCAGGGTCCGCGGACGTGGACGCACTGCAGCAGGAGGTTCAGTGACCTCACAAGGCTGGTCCAGGTCAGTGAGTGGATCGCCTGACGCCTCATCCCGGCCTCTCTGTCGTGGCCTCAGGCCTGCTCGTTGCCCCCCACCCCCACCATCGATCTCCACCAGACAGACTCCAACCTCGTCTTCGCCTGGCCCACCCTCACTCCCAGCACAGCTGCAAACCCTCACCCACACCCTGCAGACCCTGCCGGCTATCCAGCCCTGACAACCGCATGGTGCTCACTGACCGCCTGCCTTTTAGACAGGGCAAGGTGATACACGCCGGGCAGCAGCAGGAGATAGCCAGCGGGGAATGGGCTATCTGCATGTCCCAACCCCCACCTCCCGCCCCCCATCAGGAGAAGAGGGCACTGTCTGGCACCATTGAGGCAGTGATGAAAGATATCAGTGCCCTTAATCCAATCCTACCTCTCACCTCCCATCTTCCCCTCAACACAAATGCATTTTCCCAGTGCCCCACAACCAGAGTGCTCCTTCTCCCCGGAGCATCGGTTCCCCACAGCTGTCGGGACGGTTTCCACAGCCTTTCCATCAGCTGAGGCGAACCAGCCTTTCCCCGTCTGAGTAAAACCCGGCAGGTTCTTGAAAGAACAACAGAGAATGTTGGAAACACTCAGCGGGTAAGGCAGCATCTGCAGAGAGAAAACTCCAATAACACTCTAAGTGTCTGGAAATCCGATGGCTCGGAATCTGGCTCACCAGGTGATGTTTACCACATTCCCTCCCCACCATCTGTGCCCCGGTTCCTGCGCTCACTTTAAACTTATCTGGTTCACAGGAAAACTTATCTAATAACACTTTAAACAAAAAATATGTGTTGAGGTATTAATGGAAGTAACATTCAATAGTCCAGAAAACCTGCCCATCCAGCCCCACAAAGTCCTGGGTTTTGCCGGATTATTGGAGTTTTACATTGAGGGCAAAATACAAACAAAGGGACTCCAAGAGTCAGAGAGTTATGTTGCAGCTTTATAAAACTCTGCTTAGGCCACACCTGGAGCATGCATTCAATTGTAGCCGCCGCATTACAGGAAGGATGTGAAAGATATAGAAAGGGTGCAGAGGAGGTTTACCAGGATGCTGCCTGGATTAGAGGGCGTGAGCTATAAGGAGAGGTTGGACAAACTTGAATTGCTTTCTCTGGAGCGGCAGAGGCTGAGGAGAGACCTGATAGAGCTTTATAAAACTACGAGAGGCATAGATAGAGTAGACTGCCGGTATCTTTTTCTCAGCGTCGAAATATCTAATAATAGAGGACATGCATTCAAGGTGAAAGTGGCTAAGTTCAAAGGAGATGTGCAGGGCAGGTTTTTTACACAGAGAGGGGTGGGTGCCTGGAATGGGCTGCCAGGGGTGATGGTGGAGGCAGATAAAATAGAGGTGCTTAAGAGGCTCAGATCAGCACATGAATGTGCAGAGAATGGAGGGATGTGGACCATGTGCAGGCAGAAGGGATTAGCTGTCATTAGCTTAATTAGTCTGGCACAAGATCGTGGGCTGAAGGGCCTGTTCTTGTGCTGTACTGTCCTATGTTCCCTGTTTTGAAGCTGTGAAATGCAGGGAGTTTGGATAGAATATGTTTCCTCCATCTGTGAACCCTCCCAGACAACCCAGGCAGGGTCCAGGACTGCGGCCAGCAGATATCTCCTTGGTACATCCACCAAGGGAGATTAACCATTTGCTTTTCTGTTGAAACCGAATACTTTTTTCTCTTCAGTATCTTGTATAATTCAAGTATAATTTATGTTCTGTGTGTTGTCTGTACCAATGAGCCCGTGATGCTGCTGCAAGCAAGTTTTTTATTGTACCTGTACCTCACTGTACTTGTGCACATGACAATAAATTCGACTTGACTCAGTTTTGGTTGGTGCAGTGTAAAGATATTGCTGGCATTAGATGAACCATGTGGAGCATGTAATTAAACTTCATTTTGGTCTAAAACCACATCACAAAAATGTAATGTTTTGCTAAGTCCCCTGTTATTTTTCAGGCCAGTACCTTGGAATCTTGCACGTCTCCCTGAGAAGGCAGCCAGGATCTCAGTTTACTGTCTGGTCCAAAAACATCAGCTCAAGCTCCTGTCAACACATTAGAGCAGTAACCACTGGGAAACACTCAGACACCCTGTGAGGATGGAAGGTGCTACAGAAATGTAAGGTCTTTTGGTGCTTTCTTTTCTCAAATCCCTGGAGTGGTACTTGAACCTGTGACTGTCTGCCTCAAAGACTGAGTATGGTTCCACTGAGCCACAGCTGACACCTGACAGAAGCAATGAAGCAATGCATTGTATGTGCATCTCAGAACCGTCGCAGCATGAAAGGAAACTGGCTCTGTGTAAGGGTAACCCATCTAGTTGCACTCCCTCATCTTCTCAGACATTGGCCATTCAGCCCCTCGAGCATGCCCTGCTGTTCTGAGCTTCTACCCAGGCTCCATTTTCCTGCACTGTCCCCATTTCCTTTGATTTCTTTAACATCCAGAAACGTATCAATCTCTGGAAAGAGTGCAACGAAGATTTACGAGAATGTTGCCAGGACTTGAGGGCCTGAGTTGTCGGGGGAGGGTGGACAGGCTAGGACTTTACTCATTGGAGCGTAGGAGACTGAGGAGTGATCTTATGGAGGTGTATAAAATCATGTGGGGCATAGATTGGGTGAATGCACTCAGTCTTTTTCTCAGGGAAAGGGAGCAAAAACCTAAAGGGCATAGGTTTAAAGTGAGAGGGGGAAGATTTAAAAGAGAACTGAGGGACAAAAAAATAGGGGGCTACGTGGGAGGGAGGGGTTAGATAGATCTTAGACCAGGATAAAATGTCGGCACAACATTGTGGGCCGAAGGGCCTGTACTGTGCTGTAGGGTTCTATGTTCTAAATTCTTCACACAGGGGGTGGTGGGTATATGGAATTAACTGCCAGGGAAGTGGTTGGGGCAGGTACAATAACAACACTTAAAAGACTTGGACAGGTACTGTACATGGATAGGAAAGGTTTAGAGGGACATGGGCCAAATGGGACTACCCTAGATTGTTCAAAGGATCTATTTCCGTGCTGTGTGACTCTATGACCCTTTGACAGCCTAGGGTAGAGAATTCCAAAGGATCACCACCTACCGCGTGAAGAAACTTTTCCTTATTCTATCTGTTATTCTGAGACTGGGACTAGTTCTAGACCAAGGCAAATATCCCTACGTCTTTGGGGCAGCGCAGTGGTGCCTCACAGTGCCAGTGACCCGGGTTTAATGCTGACCTCCAGTGCTGTCTGTGTGGAGTTTGCTCATTCTCCCTGTGACTGCGTGGGTTTCCTCTGACTGTTCCAGTTTCCTCCCAAATCCCAAACATGTGTGGGTTGGTGGGTTAATTGGTCGATGTAAATTGCACCTAGTATGCAGGTGAGAGCTAGAATCTGGGGGCACTGTGGAGAAAGTATGGAGAGTAAAACATAGGAGTAATGCAGATTAGTATCAATGGGTGGTAGATGGTTAGTGCAGATTCGATGGGCTGAAGGGCCTGTTTCCCTGCTGTATCTCTCTCTGACTCTACAACTTTGCCCTGTCAGGTTCTCGAAGAGTTTTGCATGTTTCAATAATGTCATAGAGTCATAGTGTCTTACAGCACGGAAACAGGCCCTTCGGCCCAAATCGTCCATGCCGACTGTGTTGCTCAGCGAGCTCGTCCCATCTGCCTGCATTTGGACCATAGCCCTCCAAACCTCTTCTATCCATGCACTTATCTAGATGGCTTTTCAATGTTGCTAATGTGCCCGCCTCAACCACTATTTCTGGCAGCTCATTCCAAATATGCACCACCCTTTGCGTGAAGAAGCTGCCCCTGATGTTCCTTTTAAATCTGGCGCCTCTGATCTTAAACCTACAGTATGCCCTCTTGTTTTTAGCACCCCCTCCCTGGGAAAAGACTATGTGCTTTCACCCTGTCTATGCCCTTCCTGATCTAATACACCTCTATCAGGTCACCCCTCAATCTCCTATGTTCCAGGGAATAAAGTCCTAGTCCATACAACCTCTCCTTGTAACTCAGGCACCCAAGTCCAGGCAACATCCTGGTACATCTTTCCTACACTCTTTCTAGTTTAATAATATCTTTCCCGTAACAGGGTGACCAAAACTGTACACAATACTTCGAGTGTGGCCTCACCAA
Source organism: Pristis pectinata (assembly GCF_009764475.1). Lineage (NCBI taxonomy): Eukaryota > Metazoa > Chordata > Chondrichthyes > Rhinopristiformes > Pristidae > Pristis > Pristis pectinata. The sequence goes on from NC_067433.1 coordinate 18,076,426, forward strand.
CGTCTTATATAACTGCAGCACAACTTCCCAGATCCTATACTCAAATGCCCTGTGATGAAGGCCAGCATGCCAAACACCTTCTTCGCCACCCTATCTACCTGAGATGCCACTTTCAGTGAACTATGCATTTGCCACTCCTAGGTCCTTCTGTTCCATAACGCTTCCCAGGGCCTCACCATTCACTGTATAAGTCCTACCCTGGTTTGATCTCCCAAACTGCAATACCTCCCCTGTCACCTCTTGTTCTTCCAAACCCTGGAGAACAGAGGCCTTGTCTGCTCAGTCTCTCCCCATATGACTGAACCGCCATCCCAGAAAGCAGTCTGGTCAATTGAAAAGCAAAAAACTGCAGATGCTGGAAATCTGAAATAAAAATAGAAAATGCTGGAAACACTCAGCAGGTCAGGCAGCGTCTGTGGAGGGAGGAAAAGAGTTAATGCTTCCGTTGATGAACTTTATTCACAACTGGGATAATCTGGGAAACAAACATGTTTAAACTTGTGGAGAAGAGGAAGAAATGAAGAGGAGAAAGGGAATATCCATGATAATGTGGAGACTGAGAGAAGATGGATGACCACCTTTGTGTCGATTAGGAGAGGGTACAACTAATCTGCCTGGGGGAGAAGTACGCAGAGTGAGAACAGTGGTGGAAAAGACTGCAAAACTGTGAGGTACAGAACAGGGCAGCTGCTGGAAATCTGAGACAAAAGTAGAAGATGCTGCAGGTGCTCAGTAAGTCAGGCAGCAGCTATGGAGAGAGAAACCCAGACTAACAATGCCCCACTATGAGAGCTCACCTACCCAAAATAATGGCCATACCTCCCCTCACCCACTGAATCTTTACTTCACTTCCTCTTTAGCCTTTTTTAGAGTTATAGAGTAATACAGCATGGAAACAGACCCTTCGGCCCTACTTGCCCATGCCAACCAAGATGCTATTCCAAGCTAGTCCCCTTTGCCTGCATTTGGCCCATATCCCTCTAAACTGTTCATATCCATGTATCTTTTTTGGATCAGAAGACTAGAATTGTACATAATACTCCTGGGGCAGTCTCACCAAGGCCCTGTAGCTGGGTATTCTGACTCATGGACGCAAATCCTCTTGCAGTAAAGATCAACATATCGTTTGCCTTTCTTATCACAGGCTGTGTCTGTATCTTTACTTTCAATGACTTGTGTACAAGGATACCCAAGGTTCTTTGAACGACAACATTACCCAGTATCCCACCATTTAAAAATACTGTTTACTGTCTTTCTGTTTTTTTAATGGAATGGATAACTTTCCATCTAAGCACATTCTATTCCATCTACCATGTTGTCACCCACTCACTCAGCTTGTCAGTATGAAGCATCTCGCAATCCTCATCACTGCTCACATTCCCACTCAGTCTTATTCCGTCAGCAAGCTTGGAACTGTCACATTTGATCCCCTTCACCAAATCATTGATCCAGATTGTGAATAATTGGGACCCAGGCACTGACTCCCACAGTCCCCAACTTGCCACAGAGCCAGCCAACCTGAGAGAGACCCACTTACCCAAATTTTCTATCCACGCCAGTGCATTATCCTCAGTTCCATGAGCTCTGTCCTTGCACACCAACTTCCTGTGTGGGACCTCCTAAAAATCAAAATATACCACATCCACTGGTTCCCTCTCATCTACCCTACCCGAACACCAATAGATTGGTGAAATATGATTTCCCTTTCTTAAATCCATCATGACTTTCCTCAATCACATTATTATTTTCTAAGTGTCTTCATATCATGTCAGGCAGCATCCGTGGGGAGGGAAACAGAGAAATTGTTTCAGATCAAAGAGTTATCTTGCAGAAGTTAAAAATAATTGGAATGTGAACTTCAACAGATTCACATAATAACAGTTTGTACACTTTGGAAGGAAGAAGACAAGTCACTTATTTGGAAGTGTGAGACTAAGCAGGGTAGAGGATCTCAGAATAGAGATCACCAGTCAAAGGTTAGCATGATAAAAAGCAAACCAAGTACTTGGGTTTATTTTCAGAAGTATGGAAATGAAAAGTAGAGAAGTTATGCTAAACTTGTACCAAATCTGGTTAGAATACACTCAGTATTATGCATAGTTCTGGTTGTCATTTTATAAAAAGATTAGAGGCACTGAAGACTTGCAAGGAAGATTTATAAGGGTGAGAGCAGAAATGCAAGAAGTGATTTTCCAACAAAGGAAGTCACTGGGTGTCTCTTCTCGTGGAGAAAGGAGGTTGATGGGTGACCTGAGAGAGATTGCTGAAGTAACGGCAGCTTGGACAGAGTGGATGCAGAGAGAACGTCTCCATGTGTGGGGAGGGGTGGAAGAGACCATCAACATACGGCACGGTATGGCAGGCGCGGTAGTGTAGTGGTTAGCATAACGCTATTGCAGCACCGGAGACCCGGGTTCAATTCCGGCCACTGTCTGTAAGGAGTTTGAACGTTCTCCCTGTGTCTGCGTGGGTTTCCTCCGGGTGCTCTGGCTTCCTCCCACATTCCAAAGGGTTAGGAAGTTGTGGGCATGCTACGTTAGCACCGGAAGTGTGGCGACACCTGTAGGCTGCCCCAGAACACTCTACACAAAAGATGCATTTCACTGTGTGTTTCGATGTACATGTGACTAATAAAGAAATCTTAAGGCAGTCACTGAGAAATCCAGTCGGGAATTCAGAAGAAATCTCTCTTATGCACAGACCAGTGAGAAAGTGGAAATTGCCCCCATGGGAGTGGTGAATAGTATCAATGATCAGACAAACATAATGGGGAGAGGGGAATAGAGGATCACACAGATAAGATGAGAATAGATGGGGGGAGTCTTAAATGCCCACACAGGCTGATGGTCTGAATGGCCTGTTTCTCTGCCGTTCATGGACCTGCCCCTCCACTAAACATAACGTAAAAAATAGGAGGAGGAGTATGGCCCCTCAGACCTGCTTCGCCATTCAATGACATCACAATTGACCTGATCTTAAACTCTACTCCCATTTTCTCAGCAACCCTATAAGATTGGTATGATTGGGACCCAGGCGCTGATTCCCACAGTCCCCAACTTGCCACACAGCCTGAGAGGGACCCATTTACTCCTACTCTTTGTTTTCTGTCTGTTTACAAATTCTCTGTCCACATCAGTACGCTTATGCCCAGTTCCATATGCTTTGTCTTGCACACCAACTTCCTATGTGGGACCCTTGGAAAGTCTCTGAAAATGCAAACCCACCACATCCACTTGTTCCCCCTCACCTACCCACCTGAACTCCAATAGATCAGTGAAATATGAATTCCCTGTAATCCAAAACTCCCCACCGTGAACCTATTGAATGACTCAGCCTCCACAGCCCATGGGGGTTAATCCACAACCCTCAGAGGTAAGAAATTCCTCTACATCTCAGTCTGGTGGGCATCCCTGTATCCTGAGACCATGCTCCCTGGATATCCTCTCACAGCCCCCTCTGAATTATATTTGTTTCAATCACCTCACATTCTTCTAAACTCTTGGAAAACTGGGGCCAACCTGCCCAATTGTTCCTTTCAAGATAGTCCCTTATCTCTGGAATCAACCTTGTGAACGTTGCAGTGAAACTCAACATAAGTAAACATAAAGAAATTCAACGTTATAGGAGGCAGAGTTAAGGTGAGTGGCCAAAGTCTTTTCCCCAGGATAGGGGAGTCCAAAACTAGAGGGCA